>NC_133470.1:91754927-93165552 GCF_048565385.1 Saimiri boliviensis | reverse complement strand
TTGCTTGAAGCAAGGCGCAAAATGCAAACAGGGAGCTCAGGAATGATTGCTGGAGGCCTCTGACAGCATCAGCAAGCCAGATGTAGACATTTCAGTGTCTGTGTGTTTGCTGAATCTTTTGTTACCAAATGTTAATAGAGAAGTAAAATATTAAAAAATATGCATGGCCCCTTTTCAAATCAATTATATATATATATATATATATATATATATATATATATATATATATATGTGTGTGTGTGTGATAAATCACCATTGTATTGCCATATAAAGGAGAATATATACTAAATACACAAATGCAATTTAGGGTAGAAAAGTAACCTGTGTTTGATTAAATAAATCTAATAATCAGTGCTATACTTTATTTGTACACTTACCAGTAATAGATCTTTTTATTTTTAAAGGCTATGTCCTTTATAAAATGTTATGAAATACCAGAATGCATTAGTCAATTAGCTATTTATTTCATTGAGCAGTTACTATATTCAGGATAGTATATTTTTTAATCAATACAGAAATAACTGAAAACAACCTGAAAGTATTAGCACAGGCCTTATCTTGTGGGATACTGAAAAAAATAGCCATTTCTGCCTATCAAACAACAATTTAGGAAAATTTCATTTATATTTTAAGACTCTGAAATATCAATGAGTTCTAAATACCACTAAATTTACATCAAGATAGATAAACACTACTATCCTGCCAGTTTTACTTATTTTCTTCATCCTCAGGAAGCTTTCATTGAGGCCATGTTCATGTGTTTTTAAATAACCACAGTTGGAGAGAGACTTATTTATTATTCTAGGTACATTCTAACAGCCAATTCCTGTGAATTCATACTCAAAGCCAAAGCAAAATGAGTAATGAAAGACCTATCCCAATAGGTAGTGAGCAATCTAAGTGTTAAGAGCTGTGTCTTACCTATTTTGACTAGTTTAGAGTCTAGCAGTTACTAAGAGTCAGAGATAATAAATGTATATTAAGACCAAGGCTGAATTGTGGCCCCTCACCCCTCAAAGTTTATTATATGTGTTGAAGTCCTAACCCCTAGCATTTCAGAATGTGACCATATATAGAAACAGAATCTTTACAGACACAATTAAGTTAAAATTAATTCATTAGTGTGGATTCTAATATAATAAGATTTATGTCCTTATAAAAATAGATTAGGACACAGACATACACAGAGGGAATACCATGTGAAGACATATATAGAAGATGACCATCTACTGGCCAAGGAGAGAGGTCCTCACAAGGAATCAACCCCATTGACACCTTGATTTGAGATTTGTAGCCTCCAGAAATGTGAGGAAAAGAATTTGTTGTTTAAGACACCTAGTCTGTGATAGTTTATTATAGCAGCCTTAGCACACTGATATAGCACTTCCTGTGGCTGGTGATGTTTTCTGTTTTCTCAGTTTCCGTGGGCTTTCTCTAAACTTTTTTTTTTTCATGCAAAATAGGCATTGGCTCATCTTTTCTGTCATGGAAACTCACTAGTTGCTGTTTGAATTAGGAAATCTCACCTTAATTCTTCCCTGTGGTCTTTACCCACCCTCTTGCCCCAGTTCCAATTTAATTCTTTATTTGGCTCTAGATCCACTATTTTCCACAACTTCCTATTCTTAAAATACCTAGCTTTAAAGCCCTAAGCCTTCAGGCTTATTCCCATCCTTTGGAAAGAGAAAGGTACTGGTATTTGTGGAGCATGCTTCTTACAGCAAAGCATTCTGCTTGGTTTCCCACACTCCTCTCATCTCCTACTCCTGTAATCAGTGTGATACCCTCAGCCACTCTGGGCTTTCTTGTAATCTTCACATATTTAGCTCTTGACGTTACTGTTTTGCTGGAAAGTGGTCTCCCAGGGGTCAACACAGTGCTTCTTTTTGAGGTAGTTAGACATAGATTCTTCAATAAAGCTGTAGTAGTTGAGCTGAAGGGAGTTGTTAACCACTCAGAAATCAATTTGGTAAATTCAATTCTCTAAGTAAGTATACACAGTTAAGATATTGTAATACTGTCTTGAATCATATCGTCTAGGTTTTCTTCTAGGGTTTTTATGTTTTTAGGTCTTACATTTAAGTCTTTCATGCATCTTGAGTTAATTTTTGTATAAGGTGTAAGGAAAGGGTCCAGTTTCAGTTTTCTGCATAAGGTTAGCCAGTTTTCCCAACATCATTTATTCAATACGAAATCCTTTCCCCATTGCTTGTTTTTGTCAGAGTTGACAAAGTTCAGATCGTTGTATATGTGTGGCATTATTTCTGAGGCCTCTGTTCTGTGCCATTGGTCTATATTATCTGTTTTGGTACCAGCATCAAGCTGTTTTGGTCACTGTAGCCCTGTACTATAGTTCGAAGTCAGGTAGGTAGGGTGATGCCTCCAGCTTTGTTCTTCTTGCCTAGGATTGTCTTGGCTATACAGGCTCTTTTTTGGTTTCATATGAAATTTAAAGTATTTTTTTTTTCTAATTCTGTGAAGTTAATGGTAGCTTCATGGGGATAGCAGTGAATCCATAAATTACTTTGGGCAGTATGACCATTTTCAGGATATTGATTCTTCATACCCATGAGCATGGAATGTTTTTCCATCTGTTTATGTACTCTCTTATTTCCTTGAGCAGTGGTTTGCAGTTCTCCTCGAAAAGGTCCTTCACATCCCTTGTAAGTTTTATTCCTAGGTTATTTTATTCTCTTTGTAGCAATTGTGAATTGGAGATCACTCATTATTTGGCTTTCTGTTTGCTATGATTGGTGTATGGGAGTGCTTGTGAGTTTTGCACATTGATTTTGTATACTGAGACTTTGCTGAAGTTGCTTAAAAAGGTTTTGGGCTATGATGATGGGGTTTTCTAAATATACAGTCATGTCATCTTCAAACAGAGACAATTTGACTTCCTCTCTTCCTATTGGAATACTATTCATTTCTTTCTCTTGCCTGATTGCTCTGGCCAGAACTTCCAATACTATGCCAAATAGGAGTGGTGAGAGAGGACATCCTTATTTTGTGCTGGTTTTCAAAGGGAAAACTTCCAGCTTTTACCCATTCAGTGTGATATTGGCTGTGGGTTTGTAATAAATAGCTCTTGTTATTTTGAGATACATCCCATCAATACTTAGTTTATTAAGAATTTTTAGCATGAAGGGGTGTTGAATTTTATCAGAGGCCTTTTTTGCATCTATTGAGATGATCGTGTGGCTTTTGTTGTTGGTTCTGTTTATGTGGTGGATTACATTTAATGATTTGGGTATGTTGTGCCAGCCCTGTGTACCAGCAATGAAGCTGTCTTGATCATGGTGGATAAGCTTTTTCATGATCCACTGGATTCAGTTTGTCAGTATTTTATTGAGAATTTTCACATCTATGGTCATCAGGGATATTGACCTAAAATTTTCTTTTTTTGTTGTGTCTCTACCAGGTTTTGGTATCCAGATCATATGTATAACATGAGTTAACAAGGAGCCCTCTTTATCTATTGTTTTGAATAGTTTCACAAGAAATGGTACCAGCTCCTCTTTGTACCTCTGGTAGAACTCAGCTGTGAATCTCTCTGATCTTGGGCTTTTTTTGCTTTGTAGGCTATTAGTGACTGCCTCAATTTCAGAACTTGTTAATGTTTTATTCAGATATTTGACTTTTTACTAGTTTAGTCTTGGGAGGGTGTATGTGTTCAGGAATTTATCGATTTCTTCTAGGTTTTCTAGTTTATTTGTGTAGAGGGGATTATAGTACTCTCTGATGGTAGTTTGTATTTCTGTGGGATCAGGGATGATATCCCATTTATCATTTTTTATTCTGTCTATTTGTCTATTGTCTCTTTTGTTCTTTATTAGTCTGCCTAGCAGTCTATCCATTTTGTTTATCTTTTCAAAAAACCAAATCCTGGATTCATTGATTTTTTGAAGGGTTTTTCTTCTCTTTATCTCCTTCAGTTCTGCTTTGATCTTAGTTATTTCTTGTCTTTTGCTAGCTTTTGAATTTGCTTGCTCTAGCTTCCCTAGTTCTGTTCATTATGATGTTAGGGTGTCAATTTTAGATCTTTCCTGCTTTCTCTTTGGGGCATTTAGTGCTATAAATTTTCCTCTACACTCTGCTTTAAATGTATCCCAGAGATTCTGGTACGTTATGTCTTTGTTCTCACTGGTTTCATTGTACATCTTTATTCCTGCCTTAATTTCTTTATCTACCCAGTAGTCATTTAGAAGCAGGTTGTTCAGTTTCCATGTAGTCTTGTGGTTTTGAGTGAGTTTCTTAATCCTGAGTTCTAACTGGATTGCACTGTGGTCTGAGAGACTGTTTGTTATTATTTTTGTTCCTTTGCATTTGCTAAGGAATATTTTACTTCCAATTATGTGATTAGTTTTACATTAAGTGCAACGTGGTGCTGAGAAGAATGTATATTCTGTTGATTTGGGGTGGAGAGTTCTGTAGATGTCTATTAGGTCTGCTTGGTCCAGAGCTGAGTTCAAGTCCTGAATCTTGTTTTTAATTTTCTGTTTCATTGATCTGTATAATATTGACAGTGGAGTGTTAAAGTTGCCCACTATTATTGTGTGGGAGTCTAAGTCTCTTTGTAGGTCTCTAAGAACTTGCTTTATGAATCTGGGGATAGTTAGCTCTTCTTGTTGCATTGATACTTTTAGCATTATTTAATGCCCTTCTATATATTTTTTTAAATCTTTGTTGGTATAAAGTCTGTTTGTTGTTGCTGTTGTTGTTGTTGTTTGCTTTTTGTTTTTTGTTTTATTTTTGTTGGTATAAAGAATTGCAACATCTGCTTTTTTATTTTTTTATTTTTTTTATTTTTTGCTTTTTGTTTGCTTAGTAAATGCTTGGTAAATATTCCTCCATCCCTTTATTTTGAGCCTATGTGTTTCCTTGCACTTGAGTTGGGTCTCCTGAATACAGCACACCAATAGGTCTGGACTCTATTCAATGTGACAGTCTGCGTCTCTTAATTGGGGCATTTTGGTGTACATGAAAGTGGTGGGGAGAATGGAACCAAGTTGGAAAACACTCTTCAGGATATTATCCAGGAGAACTCCCCCAACCTAGCAAGACCAGCCAATATTCAAATTGAGGAAATACAAAGAACACTACAAAGATATTCCTCAAGAAGAGCAACCCCAAAACATAGAATCCTTAGAATCAGCAATGTTGAAATGAAGGGAAAAAAAATGTTAAGGGCAGCCAGAGAGAAAGGTCAGGTTACCCATAAAGGAAAGCCCATCAGACTAACAGCAGATATCTCTGCAGAAATCCTACAAGTTAAGAGAGAGTGGGGGCCAATATTCAACATTCTTAAACACAAGAATTTTCAACCCAGAATTTCATATTCAGCCAAGCTAAGCTTCATAAATAAAAGAGAAATGAAATCCTTTACAGACAAGCAAATGCTGAGAGATTTTTGTCACCACCAGGCCCGCCTTATGGGAACTCCTGAAGGATGCACTAAAATTGAAAAGAAAAAAACAGTACCAGCCACTGGAAAAATATAACCAATTGTAAAGACAATCAACACTATGAAGAAACTGTATCAACTAACCGGCAAAATAACCAGCTAGCATCATAATGACACGATCCAATTCACACATAACAGTATTAACCTTAAATGGGACACTTGACTTAAAAAAAATTCTACAATTATTTTATTTTACTACATGGACTGCTGAGACAGAAATATATTTATCACTTAGCATTTGTTGAATGCCTTCTTATGTGTGAATTACTGGGCAACATGCCAAAAGAAAGATAAGTTGTTAAGTTATACCTGGGTTGAAGGCAGGTAGAGCATACAGAGGAGAAAAGCTGTTCAGTTGTTCAGTGTGTGAGTGCACTTCTAGTTGCTTAGGCAAAATATATAAATGTAGTCACAGCCAGCCTAAGCAGGGTGACTCCAAAAGAGGTTATTACACTGTCATTTAAAAATAAAATTTAATGTTATATTCAACATTAGTTGAAAACATTCATAAATTTAATGAATCATCTAATAAAATACCGTATATGCAAGAGAATGGAGCAGATTGAGAAAAAACTTTGAGAGTTATTTTTATGTTGAAATGTAATTAGTAAGTAATGTTTCAAAAACAAAACCCGCTTGAATTTTATGAAGCTTTTTTTCTAAACCAGGAAATGTTCTTTCATAAACCATCCCTCATTTTCAGGAATTACATGTTTATTTTTGCTTTTGCTTGTAAGTAGTCAGCTAAATTACAATTTACATCAGTCTCTTTATTGTCAGTCTAAGCAGGCCTAATTTCATGCAGAATGATTATACAATTATATTGTCAATTACTCTGTTGTGTTATGATGCCAAAATTATTCTAGGTTAGAAGATGCTATCATGAGAAAAAACCTGCACTTTTTGTTATCAAGAAGTGATACCTGATTTCATCTATAATTTCTCCCAATTTACTTTTTGGTATTGTTTGGTAAACTTATCTTTTACCCCTTCTGAAGATCTAATAATGAGACATATAAGTTGATATGTCAGCTAGCTTTCAGCTCAATATTTAACATAAAATAGAAAACCCAATTTGAAATTTGACAGGTAATTTTCTGTACAAGTTCATGAAGTCCAAGTTTGGAAGTATATAATCTATAGCAGCCTGGATTTGAAATATAGCTCCTTACCCTTCACTTAAAGAGCCTACTAGTTACTTTGAAATTTTGGTAACCACTGAACATCCAACACCATCTTTCCAAGTAGCATGCAAACAATGGCACAAATAGTCAAATAGCTCCAAGAGCTTGAGAGAGTTAATTTAGTTCAAATGAAAGTGCTTCAGATTTCTAAAGGCAGAAATTGTGAGTTAAATTGTTTAGCTGCATGGTAATTTTTTTATGTATTCAGCTAGGTGGTGGTATGTACAGAAATCATTGCTGAATTATTCCTTTCACCATTTTTGTATTTCTTAACTAACAAATCCAGCTCCTTGAGGTTAATGGATATAATAATTTCTTGTAAAACTTGAATTCAGTAATAATTTGAATTCAGTAATATAACAAATCCAGACAACAAAAACATATCCAAATGCTTTCATCCAGGATGTGTCATTATCCCCCACATTCTCAAAGAGTGAATTATTTATTTAGGTCCACAGAATTTTGCTTATAAAATAACATTAGATCACTTTCCTCCCTGTACTAGCCTGAGGCTACAACTCTATTTCACTCATTTTCCTACATAACATATATCAGCTGGACAAGGGTAAACTTTATTCGTCTCCTAATTCGGCTATTCCTTAGTTTCTCCTAAATTCCCACAGCATCTGTATTATTCCTAAGGGGAAAAATATGTTAAAGATGAAAAATTAATTTGGAAGATGAGAATAATGGCCTGAAATACACCGTAGAAAATTCCTTTACTCATTCTAAGTCTGACAAAGAAAATCATTAGACTTTTCTTTCACTTTCCAGAGTAAAATGTGGCTCCAAAAACCTAAAGAAATAAAACAGAGGGAGCTAATTTATCCAGGTCCATCTAACCAAAAATAGGAAAAGAACCATAGAAGAAAATCTGATTAATAAGAACTCTCAATAAAGAATTTCAAGGGGGCACAAAACCTGCAGATGCTGCTCTTAATCAAATACATGGCAACTTTTGTATGTAATAATGTACAGTAAACTAAAATGTATTGATACATATAGATGTTGCATTGAATTGCAATTCAAAAGCAGAAAAATACTCTATTGCTTCACAACAATGCCTATATAGACATAAAAATACTAAAGCATTATTTGCTGGAATATGTACAGAAGTTAGAATCTGGGAATATATAGAGCAGTTACCTTGCACTACTTAGGGTCACATACGAATATCTATTCAACTTTCAAAAAATTTGCAGGTAAAGAGGACAAAGGTATGTGTCAATTAATCAATGTGAAATGTGACAACATATTTCAAAGAACTTTATAAATGTAAATTGTTATAGAAATGCAATTTGTTATTATTGATTTGTATTTAGCATGTGGTAGATCAATTTATGAAATATCAAATAGCCATACATTTACATTCATATATGTGTATACATGCACACACATATATAAACATGTGTAATTTTTTCTTAGATACAAAAGAAACTGTTAATATTTTAGAAGAACACTCATGTAAAAATCTGTGTGCCTCAAAAATGCAGCATACTCTGTAAGGACAGAGAAGAAAATGAGATATGGGAGGGCATATAAAATGCTTTAATTTTATGGTAATATTTATTTTTTCAGCTAGGTGATGTATACACAGATAATTACTATATTATTTCTTTGACTAGTTTGTTATTTTTTAAATGAATAGATACAATTATTTTAAAGACAAAGAATAATCAATTATAAATGTTTGTATATATTTGTGAAAGAGAAAAAAAACTAAAAAAGGAAAACATTTAATTGCTCAACTACAGAACAAATTATGCACTCATACTTTTACATATGCATGAATACACACACACACACACACACACACACACACAGAGAGAGAGTCTGCAGCATAGTCTAATGAGATCAGAAACTTTGAAATTCTTTTTATGGCTCTAGTGCATCTGAGATGCTTGATTTTATACAAATTACCTAAGTTAGCTGAAGTTCGGTCACTTGCCCAAAGGTGGGATTTTTAACACCTAGAGAAACCACTGTGAGAATAATATAATGTGGACAAAAGCAATCTATGATTGATAATCCCTATACCATAGTCAAATATTATGAATTATCAGTAAGTGCAATATGTGCTGAAGTGAGGATGAAAATCCTGCTTGCCTATTTAGTCATTACATTGAATACCTTTGTATCCTGAAATCGAATTAGAAGTTGCATACATACACATATAAGGCAAAAAAAATGTTTCTTGTTCGAAATGGTCTTATCTTTCAAGATGATGTCTTCTATGTGTGTGATAGGAGGGTGGGCACAGCAGTGATGACCTGTGTTTTTGAATTGAGTATGAGGGTATACGCTACCGAAATCAGATGCTAAAGTCAGACTGGAGGGAGGCAAGACTCAATCTATAAATCACATAGTTTACTAAATTTGAGTAAATTCTCATTTTATGTTTTCTCATATTTTATGCACATTTCTAATCTTAAAGTATGCAAGGTCTTATATTGTGCATTTGAGAGACGCAGAGATGAGTTCAGGAAAAAACAAGTGCAAAGTAAAGTTGAGGAACATCTACAACCTCCCCAGTTTCAGCCACCACCACTTTTGGCACAGCACAGTGTAATAGTCTTCCAACTGCTCGCCCTGCTTTTGTCTTTTCCCCTACTGTTTTCTACACAGTGGCCAGGCAGAGTTATCTAAAGCAGTGTTTCTTAAAGTATGTTCCCTGCTCATCGATACCAATGTCACTGAAGATACCTTACTAAATATTGCAGATCATCAAACCCCGCATCAGAGCATCTGTTTTCATAGGTCTGAGGTAGAATCTAAGAATATGTGTTTTAGTGATACCCTACATGACTTCGATATCACTGACAATTAAAACAACTAAGATAGGAGGTATATCATAATGCCACTCCCCTGCTCCAAACCTTCCAACTCGCTTCCTCTCTTATTCTTGAAAAGCCAAAAGAGACATCATGGTTTACGAGGCTCTTCTTGACCCATCTGATACCATCTTTTACCAAACAATACTCTACCTTGCTTACTGCCTCAACCATTGTGGGCTTCTTGCGCTTCTTAAACTGCTCCTGCCATGATGCCTTTGTGTTTACTTTTTGCTTTGTTGGAAATGTTCCTTTTCTTCTATGTTCCGAAGCTCATCCCTTTGCTCTTTTCAGGTCCTGGATCAAAGATCACTTCATCTCAGAGAGGCCTTCCTTGACTATCCAATATAGACTAGAATCCCCTTTCCTGTCTTTAGTTTTATTCATATAACATACTATAACATGACATATACTTGCTTGTCTTCTCTCACTTCAATTCAGGCTCTGTGAGAGAAGAAACATGCCCTGTTTGTTATCCACATTGCGTAGCCTAGTAGGCCACTAATAAACACTTGTGAAGGTAATTTAAAAATCTGAAGCTTTACTCTTTCAGCTGTTTCCTGCTCCTTGCATGCTCTCTCCCTCCTTTTCCTTTTTTTCTTGCAATCTCCTTCCTCCTATTCCCTCTCACTATCCTGTATTCTTCCTTCATCTGGCATTCTCCTTCCTTTCTTTAGATGATAACCTACCCTTCTATCCTCTCTGATACACACTCTTCCTCAATTCTCTACCTTTTCTCTATCATGTGCTCTCCTTCTTTCCCTTCCTCTTGTATTATCTATCTATCATGCAACCTCTCTCTTCTCTTTCATTCTTGCAATTTCTCTCCTCTCATGCTCTGTCAATTTTTTTAATTTCCTCCTCCCTCCCTCTCACCAGTATTCTCTCTCCAAGGTAGTTGATCTCAGCATAGGTGTTTCTGCCTCCCACCCTGTCTGAAGACATTTCTGATTTTCACAGCTAGGAAGAGTACTGTTACTTAAATCAACTGGATCAAAACTAGAGATTCTGCTCTATATCTTACAATGTGTTAAGATACTCCCCCAAAGCAAAGAAAAATCCAGAGCAAAATGTCACGAGTGCTAAATTAAGACACCCTGGTTTTCAGATTACTACTCCACACTAAACTTTTCTGTCCCCACACATTTCTAACAATCTCCATCAGGAAAAGGAAAAAAAAATCCCCTCTTGATGAACACATTGATGAACAACAGAATATAGAAACAAAGGAGTCACAATATTATTAGTATTAGAAAATATTTCAAATCACATATAAGATGTCCTCTTTCAACACTGAGGTTACAAATCTTAGTTATGTTTCTTAATACCCAGCCACTAAAATGTTTCCACTGGGTTTTAATAAACATTGGAGAATCTTCATAGTGGAAAAACTAAAAGGAAATAGTATAACAAAAGGTTAACCATGGTTAATTCTGAATTATAAGATTACGTATGATTTGGGGATTTTGCTTGCTTTATACTTTTCTGTTTTCCAAAGCTGCTACCATGACAATATGTCACTATCAACATTATAAACATCAATTAAGATACCAATAAAATTCTGTGAACAACAAAAAGCCTTTAAAATCATATATATATATATACTGAAAGCTAATTTTTAAGCTCTGAAAGATGGAGAAATTTGAACATATTAACCTTATAGATTTCCAAAGTCCCGTCAATTTGCAAGCAGTATCAAAATAAGCATCTTAAAGCCTGTCATCTTAAAACATACACAAAGTAGAAAAATACTTTTAGCATATCAATTTGACTTCTATCCCAAACCAATCAGCATTGTCAAAATCTTAAAGTCAGATCAATAATTGGATCTGTCTAGGTTTTGTAAGTTATGATATACTTAAGAGTTGTTAACTCTCTAGATGCTGTGAGAAATTTGAGCATATTGACTTCAAAGTTTTCCAAGGTTAGCCCAATTTGCAATTGTATAATCAAGAATTCTCACAATTAGACATGGACTCACTAAAACAAAATACATTAGGGTTATATCTGATTACATGTCACAAATAAACAAACATTTAGGTCAAAAAGTACTGCTTTCTGTTAAAGGTATTTTAAAACATCGTTATCTCCTATCCTTTTGATTGTAATATCTTTGAGAGCCTCGGAAAGATTTTAACCTTTATGAGGAAGCTAAGGCTTTTAGGATAGTAAGAAATCCTCACCATTTTATATAAAATAAATGTCAAGTTGCATAAGGACACATCTTGTTGGTTTATACCATTTATTGTAATCAATTTAATATCACTTCCAGCGTGCCACAGCACTGCATAAACAATATGATAATTGGAATTCCTCTGCTCCTTGAATTAGTAAGTAAATTACAGTGCATATAAATCATGCATAATGAGTCTGAAGCATGGCTTGATTACATTTCATTTGCATAAGAATTTTCTACAATTTTTAAAAACTGATCACTTTAATTCAGAATGGATTTAAATGCCAGACAACTGCTGCTCTCCTCTTGAAATGCAAAGCAATCTTCTTACATAATACAAAAATGCTAATCAAATTTTTAAAGCAGAACCTGGGTTGTTAATGAGTTTTCACCTTTCTACATGCTGTCAAATCTCATTACACTGTCACCTTTTTGGGTTCACAATCAGAGTACACATTGATGTGGTTCAATTCTAATTGTAACATTATGTTGCTGCATTTACAAAGGAAACATCTTTTAAATAATTATTGGATTGTTCAATTTGAAGGGTAACTTCCTCTCTTTACATTCTGTAGTTTGTAAAATTCCTATTATTTCCATCAATACTGAGGCAAACATAGTCTCTGATAAGACAAAAGTCTAAAGCATAAAAATGAACAGGAAACAGCAGACAAATAAATATAGATTTTGGAGTTAAATTATAATGATGTAGAATGCAATAATAAAAAGAGCTTATTAAATATAACTGTTCAGAAATATAATCTATCAGGGAAATATTACATTAAAAATTACTCATAAAATATTTTAGAGGATAGCCAATTTTTTGATTTTCATATGTTTATTTCCTAGAGTAGTCAACAATTTTAAAAGTGAAAGAATTTTAAAGATTTTAAGTCATACGAAACATTCTTAAATCTTTTAGAAGAACATTTCTAAGAGTAGACCTTAGAAACCAAGATAAGGTATAGGACACGTGACTTATTTTTAAAACACCATGTACTATGTAAATTTTTTAAATGTTTAGTGGGATAAAAAGAATCAGTTATATGAGAGATGCCAGCAACCGGTGGAAAAAAAAAGTGAATTTAATTGCACAATAAACTCTTAGAAAATCCATCTACCAGTACATTGGCTGGAAATAACATTTTCTAATAGAACTTATTACTACATATTAAATTTTCTATTCTTTGCAAGGAAAAAATATATATTGTTCATTATGGTAACCTCTTCTTAAGTTTTAATTTCTAGCTTTTATGAATAAATATAGTAGGTGTACATATTTATAGGTTACATGAGATATTTTGATACAGGTGTGCAATGTGCAATAGGTGATAATCACAGTAAGGTAAAAAAGTATCCTGTATTTATCCTTTGTGTTACTAACAATCCAATTCTACTTTTTTTTAATAGTACATTTTGAAATGTACTATTAAGTTATTTTATTTTTATTTTTATTTTTATTTTTTTGAGACGGAGTTTCGCTCTTGTTACCCAGGCTGGAGTGCGATGGCACAATCTCGGCTCACCGCAACATCCGCCTCCTGGGCTCAGGCAATTCTCCTGCCTCAGCCTCCTGAGTAGCTGGGATTACAGGCACGCACCACCATGCCCAGCTAATTTTTTGTATTTTTAGTAGAGACGGGGTTTCACTATGTTGACCGGGATGGTCTCGATCTCTTGACCTCGTGATCCACCCACCTCTGCCTCCCAAAGTGCTGGGATTACAGGCGTGAGCCACCGCACCCGGCCTATTAAGTTATTTTTATTTTTGACTATAGTCACTCTGTTGTGCCAGCATATACTAGATCTTATTCATAGTAACTTTTATTCCTCTAGAGAAACTGAAAATTTTCCATGAAGAAAAATCAGCATGGTAGAAGAGTTTATTGAATCATTGTGAGGCATGCTTCCATCAGCAAAGTCCTGCTTTAGAATCTATCATGGAGGGAGGCAGAGCAAGATGGCATAATGAAAAGCCCCACCAATCATCTCAGCACCCCACAAAAAATCACCATGTTAATAACTATCTACATAGGAAAAAATATTTCCATGAGAACCAAAAATCAGATGAGCACCCACAGTACATGGTTTTAACTTCATATGGCTAAAAGAGGCACTGAAGAGATAGAAAAAAACAGTCCTGAACAATACTGCCCCTCTCCGACACCCAGTAGCCACAGCATGGTGCTGAGAGCATCTCTGGGATCTGGGGTAGAAAGAACACAGTAATTATGAGGCTACAAACTCAGTGTTGTCTTGTTAGAGCAGAAAGAAAAACCAGAACAAACAGCTGATGCCTGCCCACGGATGGAGCATTTAAAGAAGTTTCACCCAGAAGAGTTCACCCATCCCAGGGGTCCTAACTGGAGTGACTGCAAACATCATCACCAAGGGCCCAAGTGTTCTTGGTCTCTAAGTAAACTTGAAAGACATCCTAGACAATAAGGACTGGAACTAGTAGGGGAGTCCTAGACCCAGAGACAGGGGCCTGGGATAGGGGGGTGCAGCAAGTGACATACTGAGAAACTAGCTGGTGCAGCCAAGAGAATGCTGGCATCACCCCTCCCATAACCCCACACTGCACAGCTAATGGCTCCAAAAGAGATCATTTTCTTCCATCTGAGGAGTAAAGAGGGAAGAGTCAGAGAACTTTTTTTTTTTTTTTTTTTTTGCATCTTGGACAAAAGCCAGCCACAGCAGAATAGGGAACTATAGGTCAGATAAAAGAGATCCATGTTCCAGGCCCTAGCTCCCAGAAAACATTCCTAGACATACCCTGGGCCAAAAGAAGATCCACTTCCTTGAAGAAAAGAACCTAGTGCTGGCAGCATTCATTACCTGTGAACTGAAGAGCCTTGTGGTACTGAATAATGATCAGTGATACCCAAATACTACATTAAGGGCCTTGGTGAACTTCTGAGATTTGCTGGCTTCAGCTGTGGTGACTCTAAGACAAAGTTTGTGCTTCAACAAAGCAGAAGGAAAACCAAAGAGAACTTTGTCTTGCACCTTAAGTACCAACACTGCCAGAGGGGGTTATAGTACTAAGCAGACTCTTGGGGTCTCCCATTCCAGGACTTAACTATGGAAGGTATTCTGGACCTACATTTGGCAAGAAGGGAGCTCACTGCCCTAAAGTGTGAGTCCCAGGCAAATTAGCATTCACCACAAGCTGACTTAAGAGACTTTAGGCCTTCAAGGAACATTGGTGATAGTCTGGTAGTACTCCTCAAGGCCAAGGGCAGCAGTGGCTATGGGGCAAAACTCCTGTGCCTTTCAAAAGGGGGAAAATGAATGGAAAAAAAAAAAAAAAAACTACATCTTGTAATATGAGTGCCAGTTCAGCTGCAATACCAGAGAATACCAGGTAGATGTCTAAGGTTTTTGGCTCTACTCTCTGTCTCCCAGATACAACATCTGGACCCACCCAAGGCCTGGGAGACCTCATCACCCTGATGGGAGGGACACATGTCTGGGTAGATTTGTGACCCAATGATTGTAGAACCCCAGGGTCTTGAGCAAACATAGGGTGTAGGCAGGGAGTGGTTACAGCACAACTTGGGTTAGACTCAGTGCTGTGCTGGATTCAGGTCTTACCCACCACAGTCATAGTGGTGGTGGCAACCTGGGTGCTTGATTACTCTACCCACAGCCTTTGTTGGCTCAGAACAGAGAAAAAGACTATATTTGGGAGAAAGTAATAAAAGAGAATAAGAAACCCTGCCTGGTAATCCAGAAACTTATCCCAGATTTTGTTCAAGACCATCAAGATAGTACCTTTACGAGTCTGCAAGAACCACAGCATTACTGGATTTTGGTGATAGTCTGGTAGTACTCCTCAAGGCCAAGGGCGGCAGTGGCTATGGGGCAAAACTCCTGTGCCTTAAAGCAGGAACAGCTTAGATTACAACACCTAAGTCCTTTCAAATAACTGAAAACTTTCCCAAAAAGGCTGGGTACAAATAAGGACAGAGAGTGAAGACAACAATAATTACCTAACTCTTCAATGCCCAGACAGTGAATTAAATCCAACAGCAACTGCACCATCCAGGAAAGCATTATCTTAAAAAATGAGCTAAATAAGTCATCAGGAACCAATCCTGGAGAAACAGAGGTATGTGACCTTTCAGACAAAAAAAATTAAAAATAACTGTCCGGCAGAAACTCAACAATATTCAAGATAACACATAAAAGAAATTTAAGATTTTATTAGATTAATTTATGAAAGAGATTGAAATAATGGGAAAAAATCAAGCATAAATTCTGCAAAAATTTAACTGGGACACTGAAGAATGTATCAGAGCTCTTTAACAGCAGAATGAATCCATCCAAGGAAAGACTCAGTGAGCTTGAGAACAGGCTATTTGAAAATACATAGTCAGAGGAGACAAAAGGAAAAAATAAACAAACAAAACAAAACATTTAAAACAATGAAGCATGCCTCCAAGATCTAGAAAATGTCCTCAAAGGGGCAAATCTACCAGTTGTTGGTCTTAAAAAGAAGGTAAAGAAAGAGATAGGGGTTGAAAGTTTATTCAGATAAATAATAACAAAGAACTTCCCAGACCTAGAGAAATATATCAATATCAAAGAATAAGTTTATAGAACACGAAGGAGATTTAACCCAAAGAAGGCTAACTCAAAGCATTTTATAAAGGATCCTAAAATCAGCAAGAGAAAACAAACAACAGACAATGAATCTCCAATACATCTAGCAGACGAACTTAAAGTGGAAACCTTACAGGTCAAGAGAGAGTAGCATAACAAATTTAAATTGCTGAAGAAAAAAAAAATTACCTTGGAATAGTATATCTCCTGAATATATCCCTCAAACATGAAGGAGAAATACTTTCCCAGGTAAACAAAAGGTGAGGGATTTCATTAATACCAGAACGTCCTACAAGAAATGCTAAAGATAGTACATCAAACAAAAAGAAAAGGACATTAATCAGCAATAATCACCTGAGTTTACAACCTCAATGGTAATAGTAAGTACACAGAAAAACAGAATATTTTATCACTGTAACTGTGATGTGTAAAGTACTCTTATACTAAATAGAGATATTAAATGATGAACTAATAAAAAATAATAACTACAAAACATTTCCAAACATAGTCAGTACATTTACTTATAAATAGTAACAACAAGAGGTAAAATAGCAGGGGGCTGAAGTTAAGGTGAGGTTTATTAGTTTTCCTTTTGCTTGCTTTTTGTTTATATAAAAACCATTAAGTTGTTATCAGGTTAAAATAATGGATTATAAGTTAATATTTGCATACCTTATGGGAATCTCAAATCAAAAAACAGATAATGGATATGCAATAAATAAAAAACAAGAAAATAAATCATTATCACCAGGTAAAATTACTTTCACAAAATAAAGACAGGAATGAAAGAAATAAGAAAGAGAAGACCACAAAACAACCAGAAAACAAATAATGAAATTACAGGAGTAAGTTCTTACTTATCAATAATAACATTGATTGTAAATTGACTAAACTCGCCAATCAAAAGACCAAGATTGGCTGAGTGAATGAAAAAAAAAATACATTGATCCTTTCTTTACAGGGATCACAGATCACCTATAAAGGCACACATAGACTGAAAATAATGGGGTGGAAAAATTCCATACCAATGAAAAACAAAAAAGAGCAGGAGTCATTATACTTCTATCAGACATAATAGATTTGAAGATAAAAACTATATAAAGAGACAAAGGTCACTCTATAATGACAAAAGTGTCAATTCAATGCTTATAGTACTCAGTCAGCTAGTAAGGAATAGGGTAATATTAGTTGAGGATGTTACTACATGATTATACAAATGTATATTTGTTTAGTGGTTGCTTGGAAATTTTACCTTTAAACAAAGTGGTTTATTTATTTATATATACATTCACTGGTATAACATCTATTTGCAATATTAATCACTGAGACGTGAAAAAACTCATTTTTATAACTGGCAGCCCAAGAAGAAAAGATCTATTGCAGGAAAATCTCTACCAGATTTAGAAAGTGTGAATTCTTTCAGTATCTTCTGATAAATATTAGCTTCAAAACAGATTCTTCTGAGAAGATTCATCTTAGGTCATATTAAGCAGTATTTATTACAAACACAGATCAGAAAAAAATGCTCAGGTCTTGAATCTTGCCAAATGAAGAAGGAAGCACAATTGCAATGGAGGACAGCAAACAATAACGATTAACACTGACTACCTTGTGCTGAATGCCTACTACGTGCCAGGTATGATCATAGAAACTAAGAAACATTCATACCTGCAATCTTCAAACAACTCTGGAAAGCAGGTACCACTTTTTCACCATATTATTAAGTAACTTGAAACTCAGAAAGATGAAGTGGCATACCTAAAATCACAGTCATGTGATAGTAAAAAGAGTAGTAGCTGGGTGTATTAGTTCATCCTCACGCTGCTAATAAAGATTTATCCAAGACTGGATAATTTATAAAGGAAAGAGGGTTAATTGACTCACAGTTCAGCATGGCTAGGGAGGCCTCAGGAAACTCACAGCAGAAGGGGAAGCAAACACATCCTTCATCACATGGTGACAGGAAGGAGAAGTGCCAAACAAAAAGGGAAAAGCCTCCTGTAAATCCATCAGATCTCTTGAGGTCTCACTCACTATCAAGAGAGCAGCAGCCTGGGGGTATAACCACACCCATGATTTGCTTACCTCCCACTAGGTCCTTCCCATGACACCTGGGGATTAGTGGAACTACAATTCAAGATGAGATTTGGGTTGGGATGCAGCCAAACCATATCACTGAGATTCCAACCCAGGGGTCTGGATTAAAAAACTAAGAATTTTAGTCTACATTATATTCTAGGATACATTAAGGGGTCAGAAAACTGACACCATTTGGAATTACAAAATAAAAATGATAGCATCATAGTTGAATACCTAGGACTACATTCTTTCCTATAGGGCTTACCATCTAATAAGTCCATTGAGAGGTATGTTGATAAGGTAACTAGAGAAGTAGAATAAGTTTTCACTTGTATAGATTCCTATAATTTATAAAGCATTTTTTAACATGTTAACTTTTTGGAATCTTATTATACTGGCAGGTGTCAATTCCATTTTTCAATTAAGTGAAGTGAGGCTTAGAGAGATTTAGGTATTTGTCTGGAGCCAATTAGAAGCAAGAAATCTAGAAATCAAACCCAAACCCTCTGCTTCCAAAAGCTTTTTTTTTTTTTTTTTTTTTTTTTTTTTTTTTTTTTTTTTTTTTACTAGCTGGTGCTTAGTTGTTCAGCTCCCTCAAAAATACAAAAGATGTTATCTATTTAGAAATATACTTCTAACCTTTAAATTATTAAAACAATCATTTAAAATGCTTATTTTGTGTACATAAAATTAATTTCTATTCCTTTCAAACTGTTTATGTATATAAATATATGTATATTAGTGTTTGCTAAAGATTCTTGAATCAAAGGAAATGTTTATCATTTTCTGTTTTAACCCTAAGTTTCAGCAGTGATAGTACGAGAATGCAATAAAATGAGAATAAAATGTAGCCACCTACTTTGTAATTTTGAAACACTTCTCCTTATTTTTAAAATGCAGTTATAAAAAGCATGAATTTAAATCTGCAATATGTGGTATGTATTAGGAACAATACATGTTTGATCATTAAAATGGTATATTTTATTATTCCATTTTGATTTATATTTTATTATTTACTGCCTGTGGTTAGCAAAATTTAATTATGTTATCTCTAGGCAATTGTTCTTGCTTTAAAGAGATGATGAGGTTGCTTTTTGATACATTCATATATCTTTGAAATAGCTACCTTATATTCACTCAATCTTGACATCTAGATCACAGTATGTATAATGTAGTGTAATATCATTAGAAGGTCTATAAACAAATGATTGCTAAAATTATGAAATTAAAAAAAAAAAGATAAACAGACAAGAGACCATAATAGTGGCAGATTTCTGTGACATACTACATTTATTATATATTTTCCTATATTTCATAATATAGATAAATGTATTACAATTTGTTGAATTTGTTTATCATTTCAGTAGGTATAAGAAATAATATGTTTAATTACAATGTCTCCTTTTATGTTTCATTATTTTTCTGCCTAATTTATCATTTTATCTTGCTCATTACTACTTTCTGTTCACTTTAGATTACAGATGTGGAAACTGTGACTTCTGCAGTGTCCTTTGATAAATATTAATATAAAAAATTCCTCAGCAGGTCCACCTTAGGTTATACTGATTAGTATTTATCATATAAAATCATCTTATTAAATTGATAGTTAACAGCAAACTATTTTTTGATTATGTTCTATTAGGACTGATTTAAAACAAAAACATAACTCTGATCTTAGGATAATTTGATGGTCTCCTGCTATTTCCATAGATCTATGGCCATTTTCTCTAATGAAATTTTCTGGGAGCACTACACACTGGGGTCCGTTGGGGGGAAATGGGGGAGGGGCGGGGGGTGGGGAAGTGGGAAGAGATAGCATGGGGAGAAATGACAGACACAGGTGAGGGGATGGAAGGCAGCAAACCACACTGCCATGTGTGTACGTATGCAACAATCTTGCATGTTCATCACATGTACCCCGAAACCAAAAATGCAATAAAATAAAAAAATAAAAAAAAAAAGCATCCTTTTTTTTTTTTTTTCTAGTGGGTATTCATGCTACAAGGTGAGAGATTTGCTTTGCATTTTCAAATAATATTGAAATAAAATGTAGAAGCAATGATGAATAAAATATAAATATAGAATCACACACAAATACATTATTTAAGAAAAAGAATATTCATTCTCAATGTTCATGATAGCTTTATAGGCATATAACCAAATGTGTATCCTGGTTCTGCTTTTAGTGACTTGGGTGAGCCACTTCCCTGTTTCTAGATTTCTTTTTTGTTATCTGAAACATAAAGAATTTGGCCTTCATAATCACTAGTACTCTCACCACTTGTGCATTTTATTTGGTGACTTAATCTCAATATCTATAGGTGGACTGGAACATAAAAGCAAAGAAGACACAGCTTTCCATGTAGAACAGTTAACAAAAATATTTGTTGAATGAAATAACAATATGTGTTGCAAGTTGAGTGGTCAGCCCAAGTACCCTGCTCAGAATAAGTTTAGCATTGCATTCTTCTGGGTACAGCACATCCATTAGTGTTTGCATAAGTTACTGGTGACCAAGTGCTCACGATTTCTCATTACTTATCATCTGATGTGGTTTGCCCTAACTATAGTGAGGCCTGTCTCCTTCCCTTAAGCCACCTCACGTGTAAGCAAGCTCCACAGTGGATAATGTCTTAAGAGAAATATTTCTTGTTGAAGCACTCTGATTTTGCCAAACTGCCCAACCCCCACACTGGCCCCTCCTACAAAGTTTTTATGAGCCCTATTATCACTCCCTACAAGAGAAATGCCTTTCTCTGTTTAATTTTGATACACTTGCAGACCCTGACATTGGAGTTTTCTCTCAATTCCAAGAGTCATTCATAATATGGTCTCTGTTTACATCCAGATTTGATGTGATTTGATACTGGGCAGGTAAGCTGATTTTTGCAGCTGTATCATCTTGCTTCTGTGATAATTTAGATTTCTTTATTGTGGCTTTTACATCCTGACCTCACTGAAAGTCTGTTTTGAATATTTTGTCTTCCTTATGGACAAATATATGAACTGAGTCTATACCATATGGTCTTTTTAGTATCTCTAAAATGTGAACATTTCTGAAGCATTCTTCTCATATGATCATTTAACTTTTTTTTTTTTTTTTTTCAGAACCTGTTTGCTCATTCCTTTCTCATTTGGTTCCTATAATTTGAATATATGTATCTAGGACTTTCTTTTAAATTTTTCTTTTTTTAACTATTCCATTTTTCCCTTCAGTCACTTCCATGGCTTAAGTATACTTGTAAATATATATTTCCCATCCCAAAACAATATATTTAATTATATTTTCCCATCTGTCAGAACTTTATATGTACATATATTGGAAAGTTGTTGTGCATCTTTGTGGCATAGTTGCAGGCTGTGGGACAGTGAGAAGCCTCAGAAGAATTAGTTGATCCTGTGAGAAAACAATGTTCCTAAAATGGGATCAGTTGAGAACTTCTAACTGAGAATTAACCTCCCTTTGGTGTTTCCAGAAATTTATTTAACTGAGTGTTGTGATTGCTGGTGACTAATCAACAAAGAAAGGCTCTTAGTAACCCAAGCCTCATTATAAAACATAGCTGTTATCATTTGGTTTACCTGTCTTCATTTTCATTTTATCTGGTCTTGCATAGCCTTACTATCACAATGTAGCTGTGTTCACCAACCAAGTATGTGGCCACTAGGTAAACCTTTTCTAATTTAATTCTATTTAACCTAATGATGATTTTTTTTTTAAATAAGAGAAAGAAATATTTTTTTTAAAAATGTAAAAGCATATGTGAAAGAAATATAACAGAAAATAAATATAATATTAAATAACATAGGAAAGTATAAATAAATATAGAAGGATTGTGAGTATAAAGGGTGATAGAATGTGAGTTAATAAAGAAACATAATGCAAGGAATGAGAAAATAAAAAATAAGAAAAAGCATAATCTGCAATACTATAAGAAAGTAAGAATGCGTAAAAGTAATAAGCCTGAGAAAACAAATCTATACATATGAGAAATAGAAAAAGTTAATATCCAAAAATAAAACAATATGAAATCAAATTTAATGTGGAAGGGATGAGACACTAAAATGAAATTTGATAATTAAAAACAAGAAAAGAATAAGAGAAATGTAGAGAATGTGCCAAAAATGTCAGATTAAAAATGAAAATATCAAAGTATAACAACATTTATACAGAAAAAGTAAGAAAATAAGTAGAGTATGAAATAAACTAAGGGGCCATGGTAAAAAGAACATAAGAGTGTGAGATAATATCAGAATGGGGACAAGGATGAGAAAATAGTATGGGTGAGAAATGAGACAAAAATAAAAGAATGAGAAACATGAGGAAGTGAGAGATTAAAGAAGAGAATGAGAACACAGACAAATGAGAACACTTTTTTGAGTTCTCTCATGTTTGAACTGAGAATGGGAAGACTAATTCAGGTGGCTTCAGGAACAAACTCAGGGGCACCAACCAAAGGGGGCAGGAGAGGGTACAGTGGGGGTCAAGAACTGACCTGCTGCTGGGCCAGTTCCCAGGCATCCTTGAACCAGGTAGAACAGGCATCTTGGCAGGATGCTACAGAGGCTTCACAATACCAGGAAGGTAGAGAGTGGGATGAATGAGGCAAAGCAGAGCAAAATTTGCCACTGCTCTGGAGTCTGGGATTTTAGCTTAGCAAAGTTCGGGGAGAGCGAGTGGTGGGGACATGAGGCTGCATACTTATTTATATTTTGCCTGTAAGGTTTACATTTACTATAAATTTGCTAACCTCTAGAGTCTGGCAATTTGAGCAGTAGGGTTCTATTGTAATTTATTTACCTTTACCTTGCAGCTGAATTGTTTGCTATATTTCAGCTAATTGATAAGCAAAAAGGCTTTCGACTTTGTGAACCCCAATCTAGCCTCATCACTTCCTGTAATAAAGTGAGAAGCGCTGTTGTAACACAGACAGGGTTGTTTTGGACACTCTGGGACTCCTGTTATCAGAGAGAAACACTTCCTTTCAGCGCAAATGGGCTCTACAAACTCAAGATTTATTAAGGCTATCAAAATTGAAAAGGAAAAAATCCAGTTATATTTAGAGAAATCTGAAGACTGTACAAAAAAAAAAAAAAAAAAAAACACCCTGGTAGAACAGATAAACAAAGGCAGTAAAGTTGCAAAATACAAAATCAACATACAAAAATCCATGAAAAGCAAACAATCTGAAAAAGAAATCAGGAATGCAATTTCATTTAAAACAGCTACAAAAATATTTTGAAAATAAAGAGGTAAAATATATCTGTACTGGGAACTATAAAACACTGATAAAAATAATTGAAGAGGACACACACACATACACACACACAAATATATCCCATGCTCATAGATTTGAAGAAGTAATACTGTGAAAATGTCCACAGAACCCAAAGTGATTTACAGATTCAATGAAATCCCCATCAAAATACCAATTTCTTTCTTCTAAGAAATAGAATACTGCATTCTTAAAATGCATGTGCAATCACGAAAGATCCAAAATAGCCAAAGCAGTCTTGACCAAAAAGATTAAAGCTGCAGTCATCAGACCACCAGATTTCAAAATATAACAAAAAACTACAGAAGAAAAACAGCATGGTACTAGTGTAAAAACAGACACATAGACTACTGGAAAATAATGGAAAACTCAGAAATAAATCTGTGTGTTTACAGCCAACTGATTTTTGACAAAGGCACCAAAATATTCATTGAGGATAAAATAGTTTATTTAATAAATGGTGCTAGAAAAGTGGATATCTATATGTAGAAGAATGAAACTAGAACCCTTCTTTTGACCTTATGCAATAATCAACTCAAAATGGACTAAACACTTGAAACTATGGAACCACAAGTCTTGAAACTTGAGCTACAAACTACAAAACTTGAAACCATGGAACTAGCAGAAGAAAACATTTGGGAAATGCTTCAGGACAATGATCAGGGCAAAGTGTTTTTGGATAAAACCTCAAAAGAATAGGCAACAAAAGTAAAAACAGACAGATGGATTTATATCAAGATAAGATGCTTCTGTGCAGCAAAAGAAACAGTCAACAGAATGAACAGTCTACAGAATAAGTATTTGCAAACTCCAGATCGAAAAAGGAACTAATATTGGGAATATCCAAGACACTTAAACAAACACAAAAAAATAAACAACCAATTGGAAAAATATGCAAATGATTTGAATAAACATATCTCAAAAAAAGACACACAAATGACCAATAAGTATACTAAAACCAATGCTCAACATCACTAATCATCAGAAAAATGCAAATCAAATCCACAATGAGATAGCACCTCACCCTAGTTAAAAAGGCTATTTTGAAGAACATGAAAAATAACAGATGCTGGTGAGGATGTGGAGAAAGGAGATGGTTTATACACTGCTGGTAGAAAGGTAAAACTAGTACAGCCACTATGTAAAACAGTATACAAGTTCTTAAAAAAGCTAAAAATAGAACTATTACATGATCGAACAATCCCACTGCTGGATGAATATTTTAAAAAATCAATATCTCTAAAAGATATCTGCACAATCACGTTTATTGCAGCACTATCCGTGATAGTTAAGATGTAAAATCAACCTAAATGCTCATCAATGGATACATAGTTATGTAAAATGTGAGACATTTTATATTTAATTTCTGACAAGGAATTAATACACAGAATATATACATATAGTTATGTATATTATATATATTTTATTTAATATATATTTATATATTATATATCAAATATATGCTTATTTTATATTTATATATTTATATATTACTTGAATTTATATATTTAACACCTATATATTTATATGATATAGTTATATATTTATATTTATATAAAGTTATATATTTATATTTAACACATATATATTTATATGATATAAATACTTATTTTTCCCATACTGTTCTCATGGTAGTGAATAAGCCTCATGAGATCTGATGGTTTTATAAGGAATAAATAAATACTTATTTATATCATATAAATATATAGGTGTTAAATATATAAATGATATAAATACTTATTTATATCATATAAATATATATGTGTTAAATATATAAATATGTGTTAAATATATAAATATTATATATAAGTAATTAAGTATATATATTAATATATATGTGTTAAATGTATAAATAAGTATATCATATACATATATAGGTGTTAAATATATAAATAAATTTAAGTATATATTTGATCTATTCTTGAAAATGGTCCATGAACTAAGAAAATAAATGTGTATTCTGTAGCTCTTGGATAAGATGTGTATTCTGTAGCTCTTGGATAAAACTATTAGATCTATTTGATACACAGTACAGATTAAGTCTGATTTTTGTTATTTTTCTGTCTGGAAGATATATCTGATGTTGAAACTTGGCTGCTGAAGTCTTCATATATTATTGTATTGCAGCCTATCTCTCTTTAACTCTAATAATGTTTAATTTATAGATGTTGGTTCTGTCTTTGGTGCTGATACGGTTTGGCTGTGTCTCTGCCCAAAGCTAGTCTTGAATTCTAGCTCCCATAATTCCCATGTGTTGAGGGAGAAAACCAGTGGGAGATAACTGAGTCATGGCAGAGGTTTTCCCCATACTGTTCTCGTGGTAGTGAATAAGTCCCACGAGATCTGATGGTTTTATAAGGGAAACATTTTAGGTTTTATTCTCATTGATTTTTGTCTGGCACTATGTAAGACATGCCTTTCACCTTCTGTGGGGAACATTCCCCTGTGAGACCCCTAAAAGGCGTGAGTCTCACTATACGGTGAGTTTGATCCCAAACACAGTTTCCTACTGGAGGCAGTCGAGCTATCCGGAAATATAGGAACTGAAAGATGAATGATCAGTTTCTAATATCAACCACAATATCGTTTGGGCCTAAAACTATGCCTTGCTGCTAGACCGAGTGACCCCCTGCCAGCAACTGATTCCTGCTTTTAACCTTTTTATGACTCTTTAAGAATAAGTTTTAACCTTACTTACCTGACTGCCTTGTACCCTAGATAATGGTTTAACTGTCTATATTTGCAAAGCAAAATGCCACCATAAGGGATGGCTTTAATTCCTGACTCAGAGATTCCTGAATGGGGAAGTTGAGTTAAGTTGAGTCAGGAGTAGACAAAGGAGAATCCGATTAAAAGATATTCTGATGAGCAAAACCAGAAAACCTTTTCACATCTCAGTTCTAAAACAAGGTCAAACCAGAGATACCTGCAGCCAGGAGGAATAATGTTTGGATGTAAACAAGCTTTGTGAATAATGTTTGGATGTAAACAAGCTTTGTGATTGTAGGAAATTCTGTTACTTTTCACAACCACTGATTGCATATCTGACTTCTCTATTGTATAGGCCATGTAAGGTATACATTTGCATTTCCTCTTGCTATGACATAAACCAGAGCCAAGAAAGTGTATTTATTCCTGGCCTTTGAAAAATAAAATTTGCTGTTTAGGCACAGCCTATCAGCCCTCCAGACGCCTCACTTTCTCTCTCTCTGTCTTTATTAATTTTCCAGGCACACTCCCTCTTTCAGGTATTGGGACCGTCTTGCAGGTCAAGAGACCCCCGGGCAGACGTGCCTACACGTCCCGGACGGTCCCCGACATCTGGCGACCAAGACACGGGGCCTGGACACGAGGGATTATAGTGACGCACATCAATTAAGGAGTGACGCTGCAGCAGTTAAGTTTTTGAGTTGTTTTCTTAATAGTGTATATACAAGTGCTGATTTTCAAGTTTTCAGTCTGGAGTAAAACATGGGGCATTTAGAGTCTAAGGAATGTAACATGTTCGTACAGCTTTTACAGTCAATGATTAAGTCGCATGGTTATGATATTAAGATAAAAACTGTTGAAGAATTTGTGCACATTGTTAGGGAAATTTGTCCATGGGTCCCTGAAGGTGGCTTTCTCGATGAAGCCACATGGAATGTGATAGGAGAGAAAATCGATCAATTTTGTTTTCTCAATAAGTCTTTGCCTCAATGTGAAGTTTTGCTTTCTGTTTGGCCTAAACTACGCAAATGTGTTTGTCCTTCTGTTTCTCTCTTAGAAAATTTGACCACAGAAGCTTTGCCTCTGCATGATTGGGGCGGGAGTACTCGCAGCAGGGCCAAAGGCCCAGAAACTGCTAGCTCAGTTTTAAACTGACATGTTTTTTTTTTCCTTTCTCTGACTGCAAGCCCCGCCCGCTCAGCTCTCAGGCAAGCTACACCACCTCAGGTGGCCAAATTTGCATCCAAAATACAATTTAAGAAAAGCTTTCTATCTCTTTGTAAGGCAAGTGACTTGTTAGCTCAGTCATTAAAGTGTGAGGCCTGCAACTATAAGGTTGTTGGTTCAAGTCCTCAGTAAATCTAGTTTCTTAGAAAAACTAAATTTATGGTTTGGGCACCTCGTGGAATATTTACTCTAACTCCTGATAAGCCTATAGCGCAGCTTCTTGTCATACCTGTGAATACCTCTATAGGCAAACCCCTTTCCACTGAGACTCGAGGTTGCTCCGCTTTTGGATCCTCAAATCACGCTTATTGGGTGCAGTCTATTACTGCTTCTCGCCCTGAATTGACTATATGGATTGCTAGCAAGCCTTTTAAGGGTCTGCTAGATGCTAGAGTTGATATTTCTGTTATTTCATCTAATCAATGGCCTTTACAGTGGCCTTCCTCCCCTTCTATGACTTCTTTACAAGGAATTAGAATGAGTAATAATCCTGAACAATCTACTAATTTATTAAAGTAGACTGATGCTTAGGGACATGAGGGATATTTTCGTCTTTATATCCTTCCAGGACTCCTGTTTAATTTGTGGGGTGGAGATGTTTTAGAAGCGATGGAAGCAAAACTTACTATTGGAAATTTTGCTTGGCAGATTATGAAAAGACAAGATTACCAAGAAGGAAAAGGCTTAGGTAAAAATTTACAGGGAGTACCGGAGCCTATTTCTCCTTCTCCAAAATATGACAAACGAGGTTTAGGGTATTTTTCCTAAGGGCCACTGATTCTCCCGATGCCCATGCTGATCCTATTTGCTGGAAATCTGACTCCCCAGTTTGGGTAGAACAATGGTTCTTGTCTCAAGAAAAAGATTTCTGCCGCTCAAGAGTTGGTTCAGGAACAGCTTGATGCGGGTCATATTCGGCCTATCAACAGTCCCTGGAATTCTCCTATTTTTGTCATTAAAAAATGCTCTGGTAAATGGAGACTATTACAGGACTTAAGGAAAGTTAATGAAACCATGGAAATCATGGGGCACCTACAACCAGGCTTGCCCTCTCCTGTTGTTGTGCCGCAGGAGTGGCATCTTATAATTATTGATTTAAAAGACTGCTTTTTCACCATCCCTTTGGCTCCGGCTGATTGCAAACGTTTTGCCTTTAGCGTTCCATCTACCAATTTTGAGAGGCCTTATGATAGATATGAATGGGTCGTTCTCCCACAGGGAATGGCAAATAGTCCTACTTTATGTCAATCCTATGTTGCCAAGACCATTTATTCAGTACGTCAGGACTTTCCTGATGCTCTGCTATTGCATTATATGGATGATTTGTTGCTGGCTGCCCCTTCGCAGTCTCTTTTATTTCAGGCATATGAACTCCTAAAACATTGTCTTAATAGAGCTAATCTTATCATTGCTCCAGACAAGGTTCAAATTGTTACTCCTTACCATTATCTTGGAAGACTCATTGAGTCTAACCAGGTCTCCTTTAAAACTCCACTTTTGTCCACAGGTAATCCTAAGACTTTACATGATTTCCAAAAGTTTTTGGGTGATACTAACTTGATTCGCCCTAGTTTAAAACTTACCACGGGTCAACTTAAGCCCCTCTTTGATATGTTAAAGGGCCCTTCCAAACCAACCTCTCCTAGATCATTATCGGATCCTGCTAAACAGGCTCTGCAACTCGTTCATAACGCTCTCCGTCAACAAAAATTGACCAGAATTAAAGACAATATGCCATGGTGTTACTGCATTCTTCGCACTGCTTACACCCCTACTGGAGTTTTTTGGCAAAAAGGGATTTTGGAATGGATCCATCTTCCAGCCAGTCGTGGTAAAGTTCTTTCCCCTTACTTTGACCTGGTTGCTACGTTGGTTGCTAAGGGCAGGCAACGTGCCTTAACTTTTTTTGGCACTGACCCTTTGAAAATTGTCGTTCCATATACTAATGCCCAACAGCAGTGGCTGTGGCAGTTTTCTGACTCTTGGCAAATTGCTTTTGCACGTTTTTCAGGACAAATTTTGCGTCATTGTCCTGCTGATAAACTACTACAATTTTATTCACAGTGCTCTCTTATCTTTCCACAAACCTGCGTTAAATCGCCCTTGCCTTCTGCTTCTTTAGCCTTTACTGATGGTTCCTCTTCTGGGATTGCAGCTGGAACGGTCAACAAACAGCCGTTTTCCTTCCAGACAAAGGAACATTCGGCACAGCGTGTGGAGTTACTGGCAGTTAGAAACTGCTCCTCTTTCCTTTTCAGACTCCTCTCCAATAATTCATCTCCTCCTTCCCTTGCAGCAAGCGGTGCGAAAACGTTTTCATCCTTTCTTTATAGGACATATCAGGGCTCACTCTACCCTGCCTGACCCCCTGACTGAGGGTAATTCGTTTGCTGATCAACTTACTCAACATGTTTTCCCTGTTTTATCTCCTATCCAACAGGCCGAGGCCTCTCATGCGCTGCATCACCAAAGTGTGGGCAGCCTTCGTTTGCAATTTAAGATAACCAGAGAGCAGGCTCGACAAATTGTTAAAACCTGTACGGCTTGTTTGCCTCACCTGCCTGTTACCCAACATCACGGGGTTAATCCTCGGGGCTTGCAGGCAGTCCATATTTATCAAATGGATGTCACTCATTTTGCACCCTTTGGTAAATTACAATATGTGCATGTTACCATTGACACCTATTCTCATTTTGTTGTGGCCTCTGCTCATACAGGTGAAGCTGTGAAGGATGTTATTTCTCACTGTTTACAAGTTTTCTCTATTATAGGACCCCCCCAAGATTTTAAAGACTGATAATGGCCCCGCCTATACCAGCAAAGGTTTTGCTAACTTTTGTTCTCAGTTTCAGATTTGTCATCGCACTGGCATTCCCTTTAATCCTCAGGGTCAGGGCGTTGTGGAACGCTCCCACGCTGTCCTCAAAACTTTACTACACAAACTCAGACAGGATAGTACCCTTCACTTTATTCATAAGACGCCCCACAACTGGTTGTGTCACGCCTTATATGTCCTAAATTTCTTAACTTTGGATGCCAATGGCTTCTCCGCCGCCGACCGTTTCTGACACCCTCAGGATAAGGCTACGGCTGAGGTCTTGTGGAAGGCCCCTTTAGCTAACCAATGGCATGGACCAGATCCAGTCCTCATCTGGGGACGAAGACATGTTTGTGTTTTTCCCAGGTCTGCTGCCTCGCCAATTTGGGTACCTGAACGTCTCGTCAAGCATGGACCAGTTCAAAGGCAGAGCAAACGCCCTAATTCCTCGATTTCGTCGCCTGACACTGACACCGCCACCCACCGGAGACGCCACCGCCTGCGACGGACACAACGAATCTGCACACCGTTCCACGGCAATGCCCTGCCGACCTGGTCTCAACGTCGCCGTCTGACTGCTGAAGCGACCCAGCTTGTTCTTGAACAAGGACACTCCCGTTCCCCTGCAGTCATGTTTATTGCCATGATGGCCATATTGTCCTGCCAGGTTTCCCCCTCCCATGCTCACTCTGCTGATTCTTCTCAAATCCTTTGGGCTTATGTCCCAGACCGTCCTATCCTCCGTCCTGTTACCTGGACTGACCCTGCTTTTCCTGTTTATTTGAATGATACTTCTCTTTTTGGCTTCCCCTCCTCCACTCATTTTACCCCTCAAACTGCCAATTACTCTTATTTTGCCCAAGCTGCTTCTCCCACTATGTGTTTTTATGCGTCGAAAATATGGGACCAACTCGCACTCAATAATCGCATTCCCTTCTTGCCTATTCTCCCCTCTACCAATGGTCCCTTTTGCTTTGAATTAGGAATGAAGCATTTCACCACATTTGAAGGCCCTTCTGCCCTCCTTAAGGGTGAAACCTCTTTCTATACTAGGGACTGGCTTCTCACCTATCTTGGTATCAAAGAATCATGGAATTCTTCCTCTCCTGATTTCCCATCTATTCCCCGCTCTCGCTGCCATGTTGTTAACTCCTCTCTTGACCCCTCTCCCCCCTGGAAACTCTGCTACCCTAAACAACGCACTGCCCTTACCTATACCCTTTCTAGTGGTTTCACTCTTTATGATTGGTCTCTCCCTGCGCCGCTCTCCACCTCCTTTGATCGGTACCAGTCCCCTGGTGGCTGGCCACTCCTATTTTTTCTACCTCCTCTGGCCGCACCTACACCTCTCTGGCGTCTTTTTACTGCTCTTACCCCTAGTTATTGGCAGGCCGGTACCTGCAGTGTTTCTTACCCCTCTCGCTCCCAACATTATGTCCAAGCCTGTGTTGCTTCTCCTTACGCCTTACTCTATGGTCATGTTAACATTTCCGTCTCTTCTGGTCACTACCATATTTCTTGCCCTTCTTGCACTCTTACCAACTGCATTGATTCCTCTATTTTTCCTGCCCATACTATTCTCGTCGTTCATCAGTCCCCTTATGTTATGCTTCCTGTTAATGTTTCTGGCCCCTGGTATGATGAATATAGCCTGCAAATTTTACATGACATCCGTGATTTAATTGTCTGCCCCAAACGTTTTCTGGGTATTCTTATTGCTAGTATTTTGACTATTGTTAGTATTGTGGCCACGGCTGCCACGGCAGCTGTAAGTTTAGCTCACAGTATTCAAGCTGCCACATTTGTTAACCATCTAGCCCACAATGTTTCTGTTTCTTTGGGTACTCAAATTGATATTGATTCTAAATTGGAGGCTAAGCTTAATGCTTTAGAACAAACTGTTACTGTTTTGGGTGACAAGGTTCATAATCTTCAGTCTCATCTCCGTTTCCATTGTCATGCTGATTATAATTCCATTTGTGTTACTAGTGCCCCTTATAATGACTCAGAATGGGACTGGCCTCTGGTCCGTGCCCATCTACAAGGCATTTGGAGTCACAACAATCTGTCTTTGGACATTTTTCGCTTACAGCGTCAAATCCATGCTATTGACTTTTCTCGCAGACAGCTGCCGCAGGATGCCACTATTGCCCGCAACATTGTGGACACTTTGTCCTCTTGGACTCGTGGTTTTCATTTACCTTCCCTTTCTACCTTAATTGGCATTGGAGGTTTTCTCCTTGTACTCATCATTCTCTTGCCATTCCTCTTCCGCCTTGTGTTCTCCTCCCTCCAGCACCTTCAGCTCAAACTTTTTGAGCTGCATTTAAAAACAAAAAAAGAGGGAATTGTGGGGAACATTCCCGTGTGAGACCCCTAAAAGGCGTGAGTCTCACTATACGGTGAGTTTGATCCCAAACACAGTTTCCTACAGGAGGCAGTCGAGCTATCTGGAAATATAGGAACTGAAAGATGAATGATCAGTTTCTAATATTAATCACAATATCGTTTGGGCCTAAAACTATGCCTTGCTGCTAGACCAAGTGACCCCCTGCCAGCAACCGGTTCCTGCTTTTAACCTTTTTATGACTCTTTAAGAATAAGATTTAACCTTACTTACCCGACTGCCTTGTACCCTAGATAATGGTTTAACTGTCGATATTTCCAAAGCAAAATGCCACCATAAGGGATGGCTTTGATTACTGACTCAGAGATTCCTGAATGGGGAAGTTGAGTCAGGAGTAGACAAAGGAGAATCCGATTAAAAGATATTCTGATGAGCAAAACCAGAAAACCTTTTCACATCTCAGTTCTAAAACAAGGTCAAACCAGAGATACCTGCAGCCAGGAGGAATAATGTTTGGATGTAAACAAGCTTTGTGAATAATGTTTGGATGTAAACAAGTTGTGTGAATAATGTTTGGATGCAAACAAACTTTGTGATTGTAGGAAATTCTGTTACTTTTTACAACCACTGATTGCCTATCTGACTTCTCTATTGTATAGGCCATGTAAGGTATACATTTGCATTTCCTCTTGCTATGAGGTAAACCAGAGCCAAGAAAGTGTATTTATTCCTGGCCTTTGAAAAATAAAATTTGCTGTTTAGGCACAGCCTATCAGCCCTCCAGACGCCTCGCTTTCTCTCTCTCTGTCTTTATTAATTTTCCAGGCACACTCCCTCTTCCAGGTATTAGGACCCTCTTGCAGGTCGAGAGACCCCCGGGCAGACGTGCCTACCCGTCCCGGACGGTCCACGACAACCTTCCACCATGATTATGAGGCCTCCCCAGCCTTATGGAACTGTAAGTCCATTAAACCGCTTTTTCTTTATAAATTCCTCAGTCTTCAGTATGTCTATAACATCTTAAGTATCTATAGGTCATTAATGTCCTTTTCTTTCTGATTGATATACTCCCTTTAGCATTTCTTGTAGGATGCATCTGCTATTGTTTAAGTCTCTCAGCTTCTGTTTGTCTTGAAGTCTTTATTTCTTTATCATGTTTGAAATACATTTTAGCTGAATAGACTATTCTAGAGTAAAAGCGTTTTTTGTTTGTTTGTTTGTTTTGTTTTGTTTTTAAGCACATAAAATATGTCATGCTACCCTCTCATGGTCTGGAATGTTTCCACTGAAAAGTCTACTGCCAGAGGTATTGAAGGCCCTTTTTTTTTTTTCTTTTTTTTTTTCCCCTCTTGCTGCTCTTAGACCCTTTCTTCATTTGTGACTTTTACAATTTGATTATTAAATTCCTTGAAATAGTCTTCTTTGAGTTAAACATACTTGTTGTTCTGTAACCTTCTTGTACTTCAAATGTAGATATCTTTCCCTAGGTTATGGGAGTTCTCTTTTATTATCTCTCTGAATAAACTTTTACTCCTATTTTTTTCTCTGCCTCCTTTCAAAGGCCAATGACTCTCATATTGCCCTTTTGAGGCTGTTTTCTAAATTCTGTAGACATGCCTTATTTTTTAATTATTTTTTTTGTCTCCTCTATGACTTTGTAATTACAAATACTTGGTTTTCAAGCTAAATAATCTTTTCTTCTGCTTGATTTATTCTGGTATTAAATGACTTTGATGTATTCTTCTGTATGTCAGTTGCATTTTTCAGCTCAGAAATTCCTGCTTAATTTTTTAAAATTATTTCAAACTCTGTATTAGACTTAATCTGTTTGAACTCTGTACTTTTTCTCCATATTTTCTTGAATTTTTTTGAATGCATTAAATACATCTATTTGAATTTCTTTGTCTGAAAGTTAACCTCTCTCTGCTTTTTTTTGGGATTGGTCCCTTGTGTATTATATAGTTCATTTGGGACGTTATGTTTTCCTAGATTGTAATCATGCTACTAGATGTTCTTCAGTGTCTGGGCATTTAAGAGTTAGGTATTTCTTTCATTCTTCACTCTCTGGGCTTACTTGTATCGATCCTTCTTGGGAAGTTCTTCTAGTTACTTGAAAGGACTTGGGTATTGTGATCTAGTCTGTTTCTACTTTAAGGGCACCTCAAACCCAGTAATGCTATGGTTCTTGTAGACTCATGGAGTTACCACCTTAATGGTCTTGGTCAAGATCCATGACAATTCTCTGGATTACCAGGCAGAGACTCTTGTCCTATTCCTTTACTCTCTGTCAAACATATAGAGTCTCTGTCTCTGTTTTGAGCCTCAAAATGTGGGGGTGGAGTAACCCAAGCTTCCCTGTGGCCACCACCACTATGATTGTGCTAGCTGAGACCTTTAGCCAGCACAGCACTGAGTCTCACCAAAGGCCAGCTGTACCACTCCCTGGATACTTCCTATGTTTGCTCAAGGTCTTGGGACTCTACAATCAACAGGTGGAAAAGCCAGCCAGGCCAATGTCCTTCCCTTATAGGTTGTGATGTCTTCCAGGTCCCAGGGATGAGAATACAAAAGTGACATTAAGATGTCAGGTATTAGTGTCAAAAACCTTAGAAGTCTACCTCTTATTCTATTGTACTGTGGCTGAGCTGAACTCAAACCACAGATGTAGTCCTTCCCAATGTTCCCTGCCCTTTCCAAAGGCAGAGGAGCCTCACCCATTAGCCGCAACTACCTCTGGATATGAAGAATACTGCCAGACTACCAGCAATGTTCACTTAAGGCCCAAGGTCCCTTAAGTCAGCTTGTAGGAAATGTTGCCTGGCCTGGAACTCACCCTTCAGGAGAACAGGCTCTCCCCTGACCCAGGGAAGGTCTGAAATGCCATCCAAGATTCAAGTCATGGAATCAGGAATGCTCCTGTTATAGTCAGGGTTCTGTAGAGGAACAGAACTAATAGGACTAATAATAATACATATGAATATATTAGGAGATATATATATATATATAAAAGAATATATTATATATTATATGTATATATGTATGATATATACATCGTATATATTAGAACTAATAGGATATATATATCCTAAATTGTCAGGGTTCTGTAGAGGGACAAAATAATCTTTTGTATATATATATATAAAGATATAGTATAGGATATTTTAGGATATGATATATGAAGATACAGGTCTTCAATACATAGTATTCTGGCATAATATATATTATAATATGATAGTATAATATATATTATAATATATAATAGTATAAATTATATTATAGTAGTATATATTTCATTATATAATATATATCATATATTACTATATATCATTATATATTATATAGATTATATTATATATTATTATATACCAGTATATTATATATTATATATTATATATTATTATACATAATATATAATATATAATATAATATATAATACATTACAATATATAATATACTGTTGTATTATATATAATAAATAATATATATTATAATATATACTGTATTATAATGTATAATATGCCATCATATATTATAATATGTACTATCTTATATATAATATACTATTATATATTATAATATATAATATATAGTATGCAAGAATACTACGTATTGAAGACTTAAATTTAAGACCTCAAACTATGAAACTACTACAAGGAAACTTTGTGGAAATGCTCTAGGACATTGGTCTATGCAAAAATTTCTTGAGTAATAACAATCACAGGCAACCAAAGCAAAAATGCACAAAACAGACCACATCACTTAAAATGCTTCTAAACAGCAAAACACTTAACAAAGTAAATTGACAATGCAGGGAATAGGAGAAAATATTTGCAAACTACCTACCTGATGAGAAATTAATAACCAGAATATATAAAAGGCTCAAATATGTTTATAGGAAAAAAACTCATAATACAATTGAAAATGTCTAAAATATTTGAAGACATTTTTTCAAAAGAAGACATTCAAATGGCAGACACGTGGAAAGATGCTCAACATCATTATTCATTAGATAAATGCAAATAAAAACTACAATGTGATTCCATCTTACCACAGTTAAAATGGCTTTTATCCAAAACACAGACAATAACCAATGTTGGCAATAATGTGGATAAAAGGGAACCATCATACACTGTTGGAAATAGAAATTAGTACAACCACTATGGGGAATAGTTTGGCAGTTCCTCAAGAAAACAATAATTGAGCTAAAATATAATCCAGAAATCCCACTTCTGGGTATAAACTCACAGTAATTGAAATCAGCATAAAAAAGAGATGTTGACACTCTCATGTATGTTGCAGCGCTGCTCACAATAGCCAAGATTTGGGAGCAACCTAGTGTCCATCAGTAGATGACTGAATAAAGAACATGTGGTACATATACACAAAGGACTACTATGCAGCCATTAAAAGAATGAGATCCATTCATTTGCAACAACATAAATGGAACTGGAGGTCATGATGTTAAGTGAAATAAGTCAGGCACAGAAAGACAATCTTCCTATGTTCTCACTTATTTGTTGGAGCTAAAAATTAAAACAGTTATACCCATGGACATACAGAGTAGAATGATGGTTACCAGAGAGTGGGAAGTGTAGTGGAGGCATGTGGGTGAAAATGAAGATTGTTAATGAATATAAAATAAAATTAGAATAGATGAATAAGAGCTAGTGTTTACTAGAAGAACAGTGTGACTAGAGTCAATAATAATTTAATTGTATATTTTATGTTAACTAAACAATATAATTGGATTGTTTGTAATAAAAAGGATAAATGCTTGAGGAAATGAATATACCATTTTACATGATGTGATTATTGTGCATTGCATGCCTGTATCAGGGTGCCTCATGTATCCCATTAATATATATACCTACCTCAATACCCACAAAAATTAAAAACAAAACAAAACAAAAATGTACATAGAGACACACTGATCCAAAGATAGTAATGTCCCAAAGATACTACCTTAGAAGAAAAAGCCTGGTAAATCTAATCTTCAAAATACCAACAGTTGTCATAAAGCTTTAGTAATTAAAACTGTTCTTGCTCCACTGTAACCTTTCTGAATTTTTCTCCCTGTTGATCATTGCACTCCCAGTTATTCTGGTCTCCTTGCTTTCTCGTCCCTAATGAACTTTCTTCTTTGCTGTTCCATCTGCCTGGAATGTTCTTTCTTCAGCAGTGTGTATGGCTCACCCTCAAATCTCCTTCAGGTCTCCACTAAGGTAAGTGAGTATTTCCTTTTCTATCTGATTTAAATAGCATTCCTGAATCAACCTTGAATTCCCGATCCTCCTTCTCTGCCTAATTTTTTTCATAGCATTTGTCACCATTTGGTATTTTACATATTTAAATTATAGATTTACATATTTAAATCATCCCCTGACTTATGGATGATTTCACTTAGGACTTCTTGTCTTTACAGTGGTGCAAAACTGTCAAGCATGCAGTAGAAACTATACTTCAATTATCCATACAAGCACTTGCTTTTCAATTTTAGTACAGTATTCTATAAATTACAGAAATAGTCAATGTTCTATTACAAAATAGACTGTGTATTGAATGATTTTGCCCAAGAATAGACTAATGTAAGTGTTCTGAACAGGTTGAAAGCAGGCCGGGTTAAACTATACTATTTTGAATATTATGTGTATCAAATGTATTTTCACTTACAATATATTCAATTTATGATGTGTTTATAAATACCTAACCTCACTGTGAGTTGAGGAATATCTGTATAACTTTACTGATGCTTTTTCCCACTAGAATATAAACTTACAGAAGGATGGGTATTTTTGCCTTTTTTGTTCATTGGTAGATTCTAATCATCTAGAAAAGTGTCTGGCACATAGGGGTTATTGAGTATTTGTTAAAGGAATAAGTGAGTGACAAAACGATATTGGAGCAGAGATTAAGTGAAATAAAAATGACAAAGTCCAGACACAAACCCCCAAATATATAAAATCTTGATAGATTACAAAGGTGACATTGAATAAGATTAGGGAAAAAACAAAACGAAATATAATCAATTTTGCTACAACAATTGTTTATCCATATAAAATAAATGTAAATGGCTTCAAACCACACAGAAAAATCCACTTAAGATGTATGAAAGACCTAAATATGAAATGCAAAACTTTAAATATCATTGAATAAAATATAAAATTATTTTTATAACTTGGGTAGAAATATTGTTCTAAAACCAGACCAATAAAAAGAAACAGTAATCTTAAAGGAAAAGTTCATTATGTTAAATTACATTAAAATTAAGAATTGATGTTGACCCAAAAAAGAGCTATAAGACAATTGATATATCTAATTACAAATTGAAATAATATACTTGTCACAAAATCAGCAAAGAGTTAGTTTTAATAATATATTTAAATAACCTGAAAATTAATCTAAAAACATAACCCTGTTGAAAATAAACAAAAATATAAAACTATTTGTGTTTAACATAATTAGAAGTTATGGACATGCAAATCTAAAACCACAGCAAGACACGATTTACATTATCTGAATGACAAAAGCTAAGAAGCTTGAGAGTTCTGAGTTCTGGTAAAGATTGATAATCATTTTACATACACTGCTGGCGCAAGAAGAAATTGCTATAATCACATTGGAAGAAAACCTAGCCTTATTTTTTAAATTAAATAGGCTCATATTTAACTATTTGGTACTTCTATTAATAAGATTTATAGTAGAGAGAGCATTACACCTATGAAATAAGAGATGTATTCATAAAAACATTGTACATTATATCCTATTCCCTGAACAACAATAACAAGAATTAAACATTAAAAGCTACAAAAATATCCACTGCCAGAATAAATAAACAAATATCAGCACCTTTTCAGAATGAAATAATATAGAGCAGTGAAAATGAATGAACTGCAGATCACACATCAACAGTGATGAATGATGTTGAATGAAAAACCAATGTTATAAGTGTACACACAAATTGATACCACTTGATTTAAAGTTTAAAAACAGGCAAATTCGCTCTATTTTACTAACAGATTCATATAAAACATTATTAATATCTAACTATTCAAAGGAATAAAATTTTCCAAATAGTAGTTGTCTCTGGTAGGGTATTACTGTGGGGTGGAACTGTGTTAGAGACAGATATATTAAACACTATTAGTTATTTCTTATTCTGAAACTGGGTAGTGAATTAATGGGTGTTACTTTTATCATCATGTTTCATAATTTAACTAAGCATAACAGATCCTTTTGTGTATTTTGAATATTTTGAAGTGATACCCTTGTTTGATAAAAATGTCTCAAAAACAAGGATTTCTGTTCAGCAAAAGAAATACACAAAGTTGTGAAATAGTGACAGATTGGGAGACAATATCTTCAATGCCAAACTCTTAGAAGGGACTCAAATATACACTACACAAGATACTCCTCAAGTTAAGGGCAAAAACAAAATGAGAAAAACTGATACAAAAGTAGAGAAAATGCAAATAGTGAAGTAACAGAAATGAAAAACTAAATACATTACACGAATAATTAAAGAAAAGCAAATGAAAGTGAGCAAATACTTCTGTACGGTTTTCAAAATGATAAAATCTGAGAATACTGAATATTGGTGGGTTTCATATACCAATATGTATGTGGAAGTATAGCAATTTGGAGAGCAGTCTGAGTACTTAGTAAAATTAAGTATGCATATACTTTATGACCTGGCAATTTCCACTCCTGGCCTGTTACCTCAAAGAAGCTCAGAAGCAGAACCATAAGAGTATATGTATAAAGTTATTCATCACAGAGTTGTTTGTGGTACTAGAATTTGGAGGAAACCAAAATGTTCATTGTCTAGGCAATAGTTAAACAAAATATGGATATATACAATGGAATACTCTGCAGCAGTAGAATCAATAAGATAGATGTCCTGTAGCCACTTGAGTAGAACTCTGAAACATTACACTGAGTGACAACCATGATATCTGTAGCAAAATACCATATACACACACACACACACACACATACACACACACACACACGTGTGTGTGTGTATCTTTTTTTCTTTCCTTTCTTTCTTTCTTTCTTTTTTTTTTTTTTTTTTTTTTTTGGAGGCTTGATCTTGCTCTTTTTGCTCAGGCTGGAGTGCAATGGCATGATCTTGGCTCACCGCAACCTCCACCTCCCAGGTTCAAGTGATTCTCCTGCCTCAGCCTCCGAAGTAGCTGGGACTACAGGTGCCCACCACCATGGCTGGCTAATTTTTTTTGTATTTTTAGTAAGGACGGGGTTTCACCATATTGACCAGGCTGGTCTTGAACTCCTGACCTTGTGATTCTTCTGCCTCACCTTCCCAAAGTATTGGGATTACAGGCGTGAGCCATCATGACCAGGTTTATATAAATTTTTAAAATATAAAAATAAAGATTTAAAATGAATAACAAAATGAATTATCTCATGTTCTCTTTCTCAATTCTTATCCTTAAGAGTTTTGATTTCAGAAAAAAAAAAAAAAATGCTTGCTTCAAACCAAATGATAACTTACCTATGAAATCCAACTCCTAACAAGAAATGGACTATTCAATAACATTGGCTTAATTATTAAAGGATGGTGTATAAGCCTTTCTACAATTGCTATGTGGTGTAACAATAAGGGAGAAAACGCAGGTTGATGAAGGTTTACATTAGAGATCACTGTCCTCCGAAGAGTAAAAGAACAGACTGATTTAGTTAAAAAGACGTGAAGAATCTTAGAAGTTTCAAAGAAACAGTTCGTAAAACTTATTACGGAGCAGGACAATGCAAATTATGCATTATGTTTTACAGCACAGTATTTTCACGTGAAACCCTCCCAATGATTCTATGAGACAGCAAAAGCAGGTGTGCACACCTGTGTGGCTCTTTTTGGATTAAGTTTTAAAATATCAGATGCTTTCTATGAAAGTAATCTGCTAACTTCACTAATAGGCCAATATATTAATAATAATCATATTGTAAAGAGAAAGCTACAGTGCACTTTCTCTAACGGTTTTGCAAATTACTTTCACTTGCATTTACTGTGAAATTTTGAAAAAAAAAAAAAAAAAAGAAACCTTCTCTGTTAGGCAGCTATGATCAGCCCCAGTTTGTAGAATTAAAAACTGTGTCCCAGAAAAGATAGCATTTACCTAGTATATTACAAAAACATCAATTTTCTGACTAGACAGAGAGAAATCTTGGAAGTCTTCAATCAGACAGCAGGTATTTGTTCAATTGTACAAGGATTTTTAAGGCAAAAGGAAGTAGCAGAAATTAAATATATGTGGAAAACTGAGCACAGCATCCTTCAAATGCTCAATTTTAACTTCACTACAACATATTAGAGAATTCAGTAGACTGATTTGTGTACTTAGAAACTCAGTAAAGTCACCAACTAGCAAAGATAATTGGCAATACATTATCTCCTGTTTTAATATTATCATCACATATTCTGAGTAGGTTCTAAAATATTATGAATAGTGCCGCTCTTCCAAAAGGTATGCAAAAATAAAAACAAAATGTTGTGTGGTAAAATTTCTGCTTGGTTCATGTTTTATTTATTAGCTAACTATGCCACTCATATAGTTCTAAAAATATATTTCTAGAAAGCCTTGATAAAGAAATGTTCCCCATACTCTGTAAGTGACTATTTATCGTAGATGAATAGATAGTGCTTTATATTTTCTTTAGAATTCCAGCATAAGTAGCTACTGAAAGGGGTTACATATTTTTCAGAACCATTCCAATGTGTAATTCAAATGTCCTGGTTTTAAAGCTTTTTCCTCACAAATATTTTGAAATATTTATTTAATAGTCTAAATTTACAAATAATACTTTTTTTTTTTTCAAGTTTAGTGATACTCAAGTTTAAGCAGATACACATTTTCTCAGAGGCTGCCACAACAAAAGATGTTTCTTTTAACGGGAACACATTTCTTTGATATGTTATGATACATAAACTGAGTAACTCCAGAAACACTGTGCAACAAATGTCTATTTTTATTTATTATTTTTATTTTTACTTGGCAAAAAGTGGCCTGTCTTTTGATATGCCAGCATTGCTATGGTAGTCAGTGATAAGATCTATTTCTGTTCCACTACAGGTAGGCTGTTTAGCTTCTGAGTAAGAATGACTTGATTCTTGAAATATATTCTAGATTTATTTGAATTTCATTAATTAAAATACCAAGGGTGTTGTCATTTCAATTATTTGGTTATAGTATAAATTAGAAGGAAAACTACACAATGCTTATAGCTAGGGAATCGCATTGTGATACTTTTCCATTGCTAGTTGATGGTGTCTTTAATATGAATGAATCAAGATATTTAAAAAGAAGTATTGGCCAGGCACAGTGACTAACGCCTGTAATCCCAGCATTTTGGGAGGCCGAGACTGGTGATCACCTGCAGTCAGGAGTTAGAGACCAGCCTGACCAATATGATGAAACCCCATTTCTATTAGAAATACAAAAATTAGGCCGGGCGCGGTGGCTCACGCCTGTAATCCCAGCACTTTGGGAGGCCGAGGCGGGTGGATCACGAGGTCAAGAGATCGAGACCATCCTGGTCAACATGGTGAAACCCCGTCTCTACTAAAAATACAAAAATTAGCTGGGCATGGTGGTGCGTGCCTGTAATCCCAGCTACTCGGGAGACTGAGGCAGGAGAATTGCCTGAACCCAGGAGGCGGAGGTTGCGGTGAGCCGAGATCACGCCATTGCACTCCAGCCTGGGTAACAGGAGCGAAACTCTGTCTCAAAAAAAAAAAAAAAAAAAAAAAAAAAAAAAAAAAAAAAAAGAAATACAAAAATTAGGCATGGTGGCATGGATGGTGGTCATCCCAGCTACTGAGGGAGCTGAGACAGAAGAATCGCTTGAACCCAGGAGGTGGAAGTTGCAGTGAGCCAAGATCATGCCATTGTACTCCATTGTACTCCAACCTGGGAAACAAAAGTGAAACTCTGTCTCAAAACAAACAAACAAACAAACAAACAAACAAAAAGTGTTTACTTGTTCACTTGATTTACCTGGGCAGAGAGGAAAGACAACACATAGCCTCTAAAATCACCATGAATGGCTTTCTCTAATTGTTGTCATGATAAAGCCCCGAAGAATAAAGGACCATGTAGCCTAATTGCCATTTACTGAGATATTAAAACTTGGGAATTTTGGATTTCATTCAAGTTATAACTTTTAAAGTGTCAATCTGAATGTTTATTACATAATTTTAAATACACTTTGTCTACGATATTCCTCTTTGGAGGAGATGCCTAGATTCTACATAAAATATTCATGATTATAGTGCATGTCCAAAAGAAAGTAGGGTTTAGACGGCAACAAAGGAGTTGAATAAATTTCAAATTATTAAATGAGAATGGGCTACCTCTGAGGCTGCACAAGTCAAAGGGATGTCATTCATACAGATTATCATGTCTCAACAGATTGTTGGGACCAGCTGAATTGCATTTAACGGCCCAAATTTCTTATCTTCTCTTCCCTACCCTCTTGCTCCAAGAGAACATCAGTCTCTGGTTCAAATTCAAGCATTTCTAGGACTACCCAGAGCATGTCATGTATTTTCTCATGAACAAGCCTGGGCAGCTACATGCGCCACCTTCACTTGCTCTTACTATTGCCATGCTTACTGAGCAAAGCTGCCTCTGACAGTCCCTACAGTTTTCTACTAGAGCTCTCAGTCTTGTGCCAGGCACTAGACTCCCACAAACAGTCCCACCATCTCTTGCTGGTCTCTGTCCCTGGTGCCCTGGAGCCCTTAAATAACTATAATTGTCTTCAGAAAATGGAAGAGAATGTTCAACTTCCCTTTTTATTACATTGTGTCACAGAGGACATAAATCTGATTACTGAAACCAACTTTTGCATTTATACCTATGGACCTCTCTTTATTTAGGACTCTGATATCAAGCCAAAGAGAATTGGACTACAGAAAATACTGACAGCCACCAAACTCTCCTTAAAACCACTCTTCTCTTCCAACAACTAAGGCTAAGTCAGTCAAGCTTGTTATAACTGTTTCTTCTACTGCCATATGTTTTCATTCAGAAGGTCGCCCAGCTACCCATGAAAACATGTTTAGATAATTATTTAATTCAATTATGGACACAGCTTTAGGCTACACAGGTTGTGAGTACAATAAGAAGTTTTCATCATACTTTAGAGGTTGCAAAATGTATTCACACAGTCTTAGCATTTAATTCTCACAGCAACCTGTGAAGTAGACCAGGTTTTTCTATGAAGAAAATCAAAATTCAGATCGAAAAAGCTACTTGTTCAAATTTATGTGAACAGCTTGATAATATTAGATAACAAGAATCATTCCTCTCTGAGACTCATTCTTTTGTTGATTCTGTCTTGCGAGGCAGGCTTATTTCATTTCATTTGAGAAACTGTCTGCTGAGTTAGGGCACCAAAGAGGAATAAATGCAAAAGTTGGTTTCAATAATCAACTAATGATGTTGGATTAGAGATCTCACCCTGTTTCTCACTTTTCTTATTCAACATTCTCCTATATGTGAACTTAGTTTATTATATATAACTGCCACACTCACCATATTTTATCTAATCTCTTTTGGTAATGGACAATGGGATTGCATCCAATTCTTTCCCACAGCAAATAATAAAATAAAGCAGCAATAAAAATGTTTGTCTATGTCCATATATGGATCTATGTGTAATTCTTCTTGGGATATTCAGCTAAATAATCATCCAAGGATATGAGTATCTCTACTGTACTTTGACTAATTGCTACCCATTTGTTTTCTTAAAAAGATTATAACTGCCTGTGTACTCATCAGCAGAGCTTTACGGGTTCCCTTTTCCACACAATCTCACAGATACTTGACAAAATGAAGCTCTATAAATTTTGTCAGTCTAACAGATAAAACATATCTCATTTTAAAAATCTGTATTTCTTCAATTACTGATTAATTAGATTATATCTTCACCATCTCTTCAGCTTTTTCGGTTTCCAAAGTGTCATTCAAAATGGCATTTTGTATTATTTGCAAATTTCTCAGTTGGGGTTATTGGCTTTTGTCTGGTTGACTTGAAAGAGTTCCTTGAATATTCTATATATTGATCTTTGCTTTAGACACTGCAAGTATATTCTCTTATTCTGTCACTTTTCTGTTACTATTGTCCATGGTATATTATATTAAGGGGAAATCTTAATTTTTGTATAAATAAATTCATCATGTGTTTTACTTGCATTTGGTGCTTTTGGAGTTTTGTTTACGACCTTGTTCTCCAAACCTAAATACTAAAAAATAATCTTCTATATATTCATCTACTAACTTTATAGTGTTACATTCATTTCATATTCAGGTAATAAATTCATGTGAAGTTCCACTTTATATATGGTGAAGAATAGGAAACCAGCTTACTCTCCATAAAAGGAGCTAATTTTCCTACTGTAATTTTCTAAACAATCCTCCTTAACAATGATACATGATTCTCACTTTATTACATATTGAGCTCTTGTATAAATGGTATTTATATTGCATTAGGTTCCCTTTGAAGGCATAACAGTTTTACTGTTAACATTGACAATATAATAAAAGAATTATAATAATTCAACACTGTATAAACTCATAATGATAAATTTAAACTATCAACACACATAAGAGGATATATTATATTCCAAAATTTTTGTAGTAGATATGAGAGGGAAAAAAAGAGTTTGTCATCCATAGTTCAAATACATGCTTCTCTTCCCTTCCATGGTTTCACCAAAGTACATTTTGTAGGAGTGAGCTAATGGTCTTTGCTAGTACTTCATCTTCTAAGGTTTCCTATATTTTATAAGTGCATTTTCACTCTCCTGGTAACTAATTTTCAAGCAAACTGAGTGGAAAGTCATTATTGTATGCCTCGGTAGGCCTCACTAACCAACTAACACATGGAAGGATATTACAAACAAATATGTAGAAAAAAACTCCTATCACATGCTTCTATATATTTAGTGCCTAGAAGAAAAAGATTGCTGCATGGATCTTTTGTGCTCTAATCCACATTATAAGTATGTTCACAAGAAGAACTATACGAAAGCATTTTATTGCCATTGTTTACATCTTTCTACCATGGTTTCTATTAAGGAAAACATTTTAAAATGTACATGAAGAATAATTTTCTGTGATAATACCAATGACTTTTAAAATAACTTTAGACTATACTTATACAAGTCACCAATAATTACTTCCCTCATTTATTGTGGTTTCAGTTGCAAATATGATAGGTGTTTGAAGAATATGCTCTGTGTCAAAATCAAGTTTCAAATAAAAGATATTTCCTTATTAGTCTAGAGGAGGTATGATCAAGTTTTCATTTCTTATACTAAGTCAAAGCCACTGGGAACAGTTTCCGAGATTATTATGTTGAGAAATATTCTGAGTTGGCAGGTAGGTTCAGCAAAACATAATATAATTTGTAATTAGTAATAACTGAAATAGGCAAAAGAAGGAAGGATGGCAGAAAAACGGCACACACAAAGCTAAATTCTAGTAACCTAGTAGCCTCATATACATTTATTTTCCCCATGACTCAAGTCCTTCTTTCCTATAGAATTAAGGAGATTATTTTAAATATCTCTGTATATCTAATATCTACTGCACAACTTCTTTTTTAACCTTTAAGTTCAGGGTTACATGTACAGGTTTGTTATATAGCTAAACTCATGTCATAGGGCTTTATTGTACAGATTATTTTGTCACCAAGGTACTAAGTGTAGTACTCATTAGTTATTTTTTCTGATCCTCTCCCTTCTCACACCCTTGACACACAAGTAGGCCCCAGATGCTTTCCTCTTTGTGTCCATGTGTTCTCATAATTTAGCTCCAACTTATAAGTAAGAAGATGCAGTATTTAGTTTTCTGTTCCTGTGTAAAGTGTGCTAAGGATAATGGCCTCCAGCTCCATTCATGTTCCTGCAAAAAACATGATTTTGTTCTCTTTTATGGTTACAGAGCAGTCCATGGTGTATGTACCACATTTTCTTTACTCAGTCTACCATTGATAAGCATTTAGGTTGATTCCATGTCTTTTCTATTGTAAATAGTGCTGCAGTGAACATTCACATGCATATGTCTTTATGAATAAATGATTTTATATTCTTCGAGATACAAACCCAGTAATGAGATGGGAGGGTTGAAGGGTAGTTCTGTTTTTAGGTTTTGCAGAATCACCACACTGATTTCCACAATGGATGAACGAATTTTCATTCCCACCAACAGTGTATAAGGATTGTTTTTTACTACAACCACTCCAGCATCTGCTGTTTTCTTACTGGTTTATAGTAGCCCCTCTGACTGGTGGGAGATGTTAGATGCTATCTTATTGTGATTTTGATATACATCTCTCTAATGATCACTGCTATCGAACTATGTTTTTATGCTGGTGTTTGCATGTATGTTTTCTGTTGAAAAGTGTTTATGTCCTTTGCCCACTTTTTAATTGTACTTTAGATTCTGGGGTACATATGCAGATCATGCAAGATTGCTGCATAGGTATATTCATTGCAAGGTGGCTTGCTGCCTCCATCCCCCTATTACCTATACCTGAAACTTCTCCCCATGTTATCCTTTCCCACCCTTCCTCCCAGTATCCCTCCCCAGCCCCTACAATGGACCCCAGTGTGTGACATTCCTTTCTCTGTGTCCACATGTTCTCATTGTTCAACACTCACCTATGAGTGAGAACATGCAGCATTCGGTTTTCTGTTTCTGTGTCAGTTTGCTAAGAATGATGGTTTCCAGGCTCACCCATGTCCCTAGAAAGAAAACAAACTCATCATTTTTTATGGCTGCATAGTAGTCCATGGTGTATATATGCCACATTTTCCCTGTCCAGTCTATCATCAATGGGCATTTGGATTGGTTCCAGGTCTTTGCTATGGTAAACAGTGCCACGATGAACATGCATGTGCATGTGTCTTTATAATAGAACAATTTATAGTCCTTTGGGTATATAGCCAGTAATGGAACTGCTGGGTCAAATGGAATTTCTATTTCTAGGTCCTTGAGGAATTGCCACACTGTCTTCCACAATGGTTGAACTAATTTACACTCCCACCAACAGCATAAAAGTGTTCTTATTTCTCCACATCCTCTCCAGCATCTGTTGTCTCCAGATTTTTTAATGATGACCATTCTAACTGGCATGAGATGGTATCTCAATGTATTTTTGATTTGAATTTCTCTAATGACCAGTGATGATGAGCATTTTTCATATCTTTGCTGGCTTCATATATGTCTTCTATTGAAAAGTGTCTTTTCATATCCTTTGCCCACTTTTGGATGGTTTTTGTTTTTGTTTCTCTTTTTGTAAATCTGTTTTAGTCCCTTATAGATTCTGGATATTAGCCCTTTGTCAGATGGGTAGATTGCAAAAAATTTTTTTTCCATTATGTTGGTTGCCAGTTTGCTGTAATGATTGTTCCTTTTGCTGTACAGAAGCTCTGGAGTTTAATTAGATCACATTTGTCTATTTTGGCTTTTGTTGCCATTGATTTTGGTGTTTTAGTCATGAAGTTCTTGCCTATGCCTACGTCCTGAATCGTTTTGCCTAGGTTTTCTTCTAGGGTTTTAATGATGTTAAGTATTATGTTTAAGTCCTTAATCCATCTGCAGTTAGTTTTAGTGTAATGTGTCAGGAAGGGGTCCAGTTTCTGCTTTCTGCACATTGCTAGTCATTTTCCCCAACATAATTTATTAAACAGAGGATCATTTCCCCATTGCTTTTTTTGGTCAGATTTGTCAAAGATTAGATGGTTGTAGATGTGATGTGTTGCTCCAGATGCCTCTCTTCTGTTCCATTGGTCTATGTCTCTGTTTTGGTACCAGTATCATGCTGTTTTGATTACTGTTGCCTTGTAGTATAGCTTGAAGTTAGGTAGCATGATGCATCCAGCTTTGTTCTTTGTGCTTAGGATTGTCTTGGCTATGTGAGCTCCTTTTTTGGTTCCATATGAAGTTTAAAGTGTTTTTTTTTTTTTTTTTCCAGTTCTGTGAAGAATGTCATTGGTATTTTGATGGTGATAACATTGAATCTGTAAATTACCATGGGTAGTATGGGCATTTTCACGATATTGGTTCTTCCAAACCATGAGCATGGAATGTATTTCCATCTGTTCGTGTCTTCTCTTATTTCCTTTAGAAGTGGTTTTTAGTTCTCCTTGAAGAGGTCCTTTACCTCCTTTGTTAGTTGTATTCCTAGGTATTTTATTCTACTTGTAGCAATTGTGAATGGGAGTTCACTCTTCATTTGGCTCTCTGTCTGTTATTGGTGTATAGGAATGCTTGTGATTTCTGCACATTGATTTTGTATCCTGAGTCTGCTGAAGTTGCTTATCAGCTTAAGGAGAATTTGGGCTGAGACAATGGGGTCTTCAAAATATGCAATCATGTCGTCTGCAAATAGAGACAATTTGACTTCCTCCTTTCCTAATTGAATACCTTTATTTCTTTTTCTTGCCTGATTGCTCTGGCTAGAACTTCCAATACTGTATTGAATAGGAGTGGTGAGAGAGGGCATCCTTGTCTAGTGCCAGATTCCAGAGGGAATGCTTCCAGTTTTTGCCCATTCAGTATGATATTTGCAGTGAGTTTGTCGTAAATAGCTTTTATTATTTTGTGATACATTCCATCGGTACCTAGTTTATTGAGAATTTTTACCATAAAGGGCTATTGAATTTTGTCAAAGGCTTTCTCTGCATCTATTGAGATAATCATGTGGTTTTTGTCTTTGGTTCTGTTTATTTGGTGGATTACATTTATGGAGTTGTGTATGTTGAACCAGCCTTGCATCCCTTGGGATGAAGCCTATGGGATAAGCTTTTGATGTGCTGTTGCAGTTGGTTTACCAGTATTTTATTGAATATTTTTGCATCTATGTTCATCATGGATATTGGCCTGAATTTTACTTTCTTTGTTGAGTCTCTGCTGAGTTTTGGTATCAGGATGATGTTAGGCTCATAAAATTAGTTGGGGAAGATTCCCTCTTTTTGTATTGTTTGGAATAGTTTCAGAAGGAATGGTACCAGCTCTTCTTTGTATGTCTGGTAGAATTTTGCTCTGAAGCTGTCTGGAGCTGCACTTTTTCTGGTTGGTAGGCTATTAATTGCTGTCTCAACTTCGGCCCCTGTTATTGATCTATTCAGGGTTTCAGCTTCTTCCTGGTTTAGGCTTGGGAGAGTGCAAGTATCCAGGAATTTATTCATTTCTTCCAGGTTTACTGGTTTATGTGCATAGAGTTGTTTGTAGTAATCTCTGATGGTAGTTTGTATTTCTGTGGGATCGGTGGTTATATCCCTTTATTGTTTTTTAATGAATCTATTTGATTCTTCTCTCTTTTTCTTTTTATTAATCTGGCTAGTGGTCTATTTTGTTGATCTTTTCAAAAACCCAGCTCCTGGATTTACTGATTTTTGAAGAGTTTTTTGTGTCTCTATCTCATTCAATTCTGCTCTGATCTTAGTTATATCTTGTCTTCTGGTAGCTTTTGAGTTTTTTGATCTTGCTCCTCTAGCTCTTTCAATTTTGACCATAGGGTGTTGATTTTAGATCTTTCCTTGTTTCCCATGTGGGCATTTATTGCTATAAATTTCCCTCTAGACACTGCTTTGAATGTGTTCCAGAAATTCTTGTTGTGTCCTTGTTCTCATTGGTTTCGAAGAATATCTTTATTTCTGCCTTCATTTCATTGTTTATCCAGTCGACATTCAGGAATCAGTTGTTCAGTTTCCATGAAGTTATGCAGTTTTGAGTCAAGTTCTTAATCCTATGATCTAATTTGTTTGCACTGTGGTCTGAGAGACTGTTTGTTCTGATTTCCATCCTTTTGCATTTGCTAAGGAGTGATTTATGTCCAATTATGTGGTCAATATTAGAGTAAGTGTGATGTGGTGCTGAGAAGAATGTATATTTTGTGGCTTTGGTGTGGATAGTTCTGTAGATGTTTATTAGTTCCACTTGTTCCAGTTCTGTGTTCAAGTCCTGAATATGCTTGTTGATTTTCTGTCTCATTGATCTGTCTAATATTGACAGTAGAGTGTTAAAGTCTCCCACTATTATTGTGGAGAAGTCTAAGTCTCTTTGTATGTTGTAAAGAACTTGCTTTATGTATCTGGGTACTCCTGTATGGGGGATGTGTATATATATATATATATATATATATATATATATATATATATATATATATGACAGTTAGCTCTTATGGTTGGATTGATCCTGTCACCATCATGTAATGCCCTTCTTTGTCATGTTTGATCTTTGCTATTTTAAAGTCCACTTTATCAGAGATTAGGATTGCAACTCCTGCTTTTTTTTTTTTCTCTCTCTATTTGCTTGGTAGATCTTCTTCCATCCCTTTATTTTGGGTCTATTTGTGTCTTTTCGTGTGAGATGGGTCTCCTGAATACAGCACACTGATGGGTCTTGACTCTTTACCCAGTTTGCCAGTCTGTATTTTGATTGGGGCATTTAAGCCATTTACATTTAATGTTAATGTTATGTGTGAAGTTGATCCTGCAATTTTGTTACTGGTAATTTTGCCCATTGGTCGACACAGTTTCCTCATTGCATCATTGGTCTTTACCACTTGGTTTGCTTTTGCAGTGGCTGGTACTGGATTTTTTCCATGTTTAGTGCTTCCCTCAGGAGCTCTTACAAGGCAAGACTGGTAGCAATGAACTCTCCCAGTAATTGATTGTCCATAAAGGATTTTATTTCTCCTTCACTTATGAAGCTTAGTGTGGCTGGATGTCAGATTCTGGGTTGAAAGTTCTTTTCTTTATGGATGTTGAATATTGGCCCTCATTCTCTTCTGGCTTGCAGGGTTTCTGCCAGGAGATCTGCTGTGAGTCTGATGGGCTTTTCTTTGTGGGTGACCTGATCTTTCTCTCTGGCTGCCCTTGGCATTTTTTCCTTCATTTCAACCCTGGTGAATCTAACAATTATGTGCTACAGGGTTGCTCTTGTTGAGGAATATCTCTGTAGTGTTCTTTGCATTTCCTGTATTTGAATGTTGTCCTGCTTTGCTAGGTTCAAGAATTTCTCCTGGATCATATCCTGAAGAGTGTTTTCCAGCTCAGATTCATTTTCTTCATCCTCTTCAGGTACACCAATGAAGTGTAGATTAAGTCTTTTCACATAATCCCAAATTTCTTGGAGACTTTATTCATTTCTTTTCACTTTTTTTCCCTCTCTTCTTATCTTCTCTTTTTATTTCGTTGAGTTGATCTTCAGTCTCTGATATTCTTTCTTCTGCTTGATTGATTCTGCTATTGAAACTTGTATATGCTTCACAAATTTCTCATGCAGTGTTTTTCAGCTCCAGTAAGTCACTTATGTTATTCTCTAGGCTGGTTATTCTAGTTAGCATTTTGTCTAATCTTTTTTCCAGGTTCTTAGTTTCTTTGCATTGGGTTAGAACATGTTCTTTTAGCTCAGAGAAGTTTGTTATTACCCATCTTCTGAAGCCTGCTTCTGTCAGCTCATCAAAATCATTCTCTGATGTGTTTTGTTGCCTTGCTGGTGAGGTGTTGTGATCTCTCTGTGGAGGAGAGGCATTATGTACATTGATATTTTCATCCTTTTTGCACTGGTTTCTTCCCATCTACATGGACTTCTTTATCTTTGATATTTGAAGTTGGTGATTTTGGGTGGGACCTCTGAGTGGAAGTCCTTGCTGTTAAAGTTGGGGTTATTTCTCCTGTATGAGGCTTTTATTTTTTTAATGCAGGTTTCAATGCACCTCTTGAGACAGTCTGTCCATTGTCTGCCTGTGGAGGTGCTGCTGGGCTGCCTCAATCTCGGCCAGGCTGCTGTTTATTCTTCGCCTGGTTTCCGCTTATGCTGGTGGGATTAGCCCTGACTTCCCAATGTCAGGCTTCTTTCCCTCTGCTGAGTCCACTGCTCCCGGATGTAGCTCCGTCTGATGTGTTAACTGCAAAACTCCCCCGTGAGAGGGATTCTGGTTGCTGGATCTTGTAGGAATGAGACCTGTCTGGCCATATTCATATCCCCCTCCCCACTTTCAACTCTCCCTTCTGTGGGACAGGCAGTTCCTTCTCCCAAGCCTTCTCAGTGTTAGTCCAAGTCTCTGCCCTGGTCTGTGCTGACAAGGCACTGGTCTGACTGGGGCTGCTGGCCTAGGGTGTCACCCCGGCCTGCAACTCAGGGCATTTCTCAGCCAGGTGGTGTTTTCCTGGGCTGTGTGCTGCCAGTGTCTCAGAATGAAAGGCTGTATCTGATTCAGAGTACAAAGGAGGTGATGCCCCCCTGACCCCCCATGCCAGATAAGCTTCCCAGGTGGGGCAGTTCTCAGCCTTGCCTCGGTTCACCCCCTTTGGTCTACTTTTGCCACCTTTTTTGGGGTTAATCCTGCCGTTCAACCAGTCTCTTTGGAACGAACCCAGTACCTCACTCGGAGATGTGGTTACTGCTCTGGTTCTGTGTCTCACTCAGTGGGAACTACACTCTGGAGAAGCTCCCTTTCAGCCATCTTGGTCCCCCTCAGAACATTTTTTTTCTATATCCTTTACACATTTTTTAATGTGATTGTTTTTGTTCTCATATATTTAAGTTCCTTATAGATACTGGATATTTGATCTTTGTTAGATGCATAGTTGCAAACATTTTCTCCCATTCTGTCGGTTTCCTGTTTATTCTGTGGATAGTTTGTTTTACTGCACAGAAGCTCTTCAGTTTAGTTATATGTAATTTATCAATATTTGCTTTTGTTGAAATCGATTTTAGCATCTTTGTCATGATATCTTTGATTTTTCCTATGTCTAGGATGATATTTCCTAGGTTGTCTTATAGGATTTCTATAGTTTTGAGTTTTACATTTAAGTCTTTGATCCATCTTGAGTTGACGTTTGTACATGGTATAGAGATGGGGTTCAGATTCAATCTTCTGCATATGATTATCCAGTTATTCCAGCACTATTTATTGAATATTCCCATTGCTTGTTTTTGTCAGCTTTGTCAAAGGTCAGATGGCTGTGGGTGCATGTCCTTATTTCTGGGCTCTTTGTTCTATTCCTTTGTATTCCTTTGGTCTATGTGTCTTTTTCTTTTTTTGGACCAGTACCATGCTGCTGATTTGGTTACTATAGCCCTGTACTATGGTTTGAAGTTGGGTAGCATGATGCCTCCAGCTTTGTTCTTTTGGATTAGAATTGCCTTGGCTATTTGGGTGTTTGTTTGTTTGTTTGTTTGGTTCCATGTGAATTTTTAAAAAGTGTTTCCTAGTTCTGTGAAAAATGTCATTGGTAATTTGATGGGAATAGCAATAAATGTATAAACTGTTTTGGGCAATATGGCTGTTTTAACAATATTGATTCTTTTTATCCATGAGCTTGGAATGACTTTTCCTTTCTCCTAATAGAGATCATTCATCTCATTAGTTTGCTGTATTTCTAGTTATTTTATTCTTGTTGTGGCAATTGTGAATGGGATTGCATTCCTTATTTGGATCCCAGCTTGACTGTTGTTGGGTTGGTGTATACAAATGCTAGTCATTTTTGTTCATTGACTTTGTATTCTGAGGCTTCACTGAAATTGTTTATTAGCTTAAGGACCTTTAGGGCCAAGACTATGGACTTTTCTAGATATAGAATTATGTTATCTGTTGACAGTGATAGTTTCACTTTCTCTCTTCCTATTGTGATGCCCTTTATTTATTTCTCTTGCCTGATTGCTGTAGTCAGGGCTTCCAATACTACATTGAATAAGAATAGTGAGAGAGGGCATCCTGGTCTTACATGAGTTTTCAAAGGGAATGTTTCTAGCTTTTACCCATTTAGTATGATGTGGGCTCTGGGTTTGTCATAGATAGCTCTTATTATTCTGAGGTATGTTTCTTTAATACCTACCTTGTTTAGAGTTTTAAACATGAAGGGTTGTTGAATATTACTGAGAGTTTTTTCTGCATCTATTGAGATAATCATGTGTTTTTCTGCTTTTAATTGTGTTTATATGATGAATCACATTTATTGATTTGTGTATCAATAAGTACACAACCTTGAACCAACCTTGAACCAACCTTGAAAGGTTGTTGAATCAACTTTGCATCCCAGGAATAAAGCCTACATGATCCTGATGGATAAGCTTTTTGATGTGCTAATAGATTCACTTTGCCAGTATTTTGTTACCAATTTTTGTATTAATGTTTATCAAGGATATTGGCCTAAAATTTACTTGTTTCATTGTGTCTCTGCCAGGTTTTGGTATCTGAATGATGCTGGCCTCACTGAACTTGTTTGGAAAGAGTCCGTCCTCCTCAGTTTTTTGCGATAGTTTCAGTAGGAATGATACCAGCTCTTCTTTGTATATCTGGTAGAATTTATCTGTGAATCTGCCAGGTCTTGGCATTCTTTGTTTTGTAGCCTATTTATTACTGATTCAATTTTGGAGCTTTGTATTGTCTGTTGAGAGATTAAATTTCCTCTTTGTTCATTTGAGAGGGTGTTAAGTATCAAAAAATTTATCTATTTCTCCTAGATTTTCTAGACTCTGTACATGGAGGTACTCATAATATTCTCTGATAGTTACATGTATTTTAATAAGGTTAGCGATTATCTAAATAATAAGGTTATTTATATCTCTCTTTCCTTATTAGTCTAGGTAGCATTCTATTTTATTATGTTTTTCAAAAAGCCAAGTCCTGGATTTGTTATCTTTTGAACAGATTTTGTGTCTCAATCTCTTCAGTTTTACTCTAATTTTGATTATTTCTTGTTTTCTGCTGTCTTTGGATTTGGTTTGCTGTTGATTCTCTAGTTCTTGTAGCTGTGATGTTAGTTTATTAAATAGAGATATTTCTAACTTTTTAATATGGGCTTTTAGTGCTATGAATTTTCCTCTTAAGACTGCCTTAGCTATGTCCCAGAGATTCTAGTATGTTGTATCTTTGTTCTCTTTAATTTCAAAGAACTTTTTGATTTTTGCCTTAATTTAACTATTTATTCAAAAGTAATTTAAGAGCAGGTTATTTAATTTCCCTGTAATTTTATGGTTTGAGAGAATTTGATAGTGTTGATTTCAAATTGTCTTCCACTGTGGTGATAGAGAGTGGTCATTATGATTTCAGTTATTCTGCATTTACTGAGGAGTATTTTATGTTTGATTATTTGGTCAATTTTAGAGTATATCTACATTAAAACTTCTAATGACTGTCTTGGAGAATATTGATCACCAAATTCAGAAAATTGATTTGACTATTAAATGCATGGCACTCTATTTTGGGCATTTCCTATAGTATCTATAGATGATAGTACAAAACATATTTTTGTTAGCTCACTTGTGCTTATGTTCTTTCAGACCACAAAGTCACATGATGTTTGATATGTGAAGCATTTGGTCATAGCTCCTTGTTATTATAGTATACAATATAGCATCCATAAACAAAAGTCAGGGGTTTAATATATGTTTTGAGGATTATTATTTTTTTTTTCTGAAAGAATGTAACTCCTTTAGAACTGTGTACAACCAGAACTTCAAATCCTGTGTAAATATTGCAAAATAGATGATTCTTAATTCATCCTAACTAATTGAAAATCCTCCATAAACACCAGAGATATTCTACAAGACCTCTTCCAAAGGCACTGAATTTTTGTACAATAATGTCTTCACTAGGATGTATTAAGTCTAGAAGATATCAGATTCTGGAATGATATCTGATCTGATTCCAGTCCCTTTACCAATATACTAATGCTTCTTAGTATATCAGGCAGAAAAGAAATGAGAATAAAATTTTAAAAACTGGGGATTGCTTAGTCAAATGTCTAATAAGTTCACCAAAGCCTAATTCAAAACTTCTTATCTGCTTCATCTTACTCTTTTCTACCTTTCCAATCTCCACATTTTATTCTAAATCTAAAATAATGCTAACTGTTAGAAGATATATTTATATGTTAAGGAATAGAAAAATATCTACTAATAAAGACTTTTAAAGGGATTTTAAAGCACAGAAGAAGAAAAAAAACCTCAGGGAAATTTTGTCCAATATAATCTATTATATATATATTACTTAGTTGAATATCACATGAAGGCATTTATTGTTTTTAGCAGAGAAGAAGACACATAAAATGGGCTCCCCCAAAGCCATCAGATGAATATGAACAAGCATACATTTACATTCACATGCTATTAAATAAACCCACATGTTACACGTAAGTGTACCTAAAGAGAGGAAGAATGAGTTATAATATTGGTGTTACCTTTGTAGTATCTGTTTCTCTACCTGTAAAATAAAAACATTGCATAATATGATTTCTAAAGCCCACACAATCTCTCTGGTTCTCTCTCTTTGCTGACATTTATGCTGTATATAAAAATATAAATTTTTAGTTTTGCTTAAAGTTTCAAAAAAGAAAACTGCAGTCTTTTTTTTTTTATTGTACTTTGGGTTCTGGGGTACATGTGCAGATCATGCAGGATTGTTGTATAGGTACACACTTGGCAACATGGTTTTCTGCTTCCATTCCTCCATCACCTACATCTGGCATTTCTCCCCATGTTATCCCTCCCTGACCTCCCACCTCCACCCACTGTCTCTCCCTTGGCTCCCCCAACAGACCCCAGTGTGTGATGCTCCCTTCCTTGTGTCCATGTATTCTCATTGTTCAATACCTGCCTGTGAGCGAGGACATGAGGTGTTTGGTTTTCTGTTCTTGTGTAAGTTTGCTGAGAATGATGGTTTCCAGATTCATTCATGTCCCTACAAAGGACACAAACTCATCGTTTTTTATGGCTGCATAGTATACTATGGTGTATATGTGCCACATTTTCTTTATCTAGTCTATCATTGAGGAGCATTTGGGTTGGTTCCAGGTCTTTGCTATTGTAAAGAGGGCCGCTATGAACATACATGTGTGTGTGTTTTAACTGCAGTCTTTAACTGATTCAAATACAAAAGGTACTTGAAAAGTAAACGTTAGCTGCCATGACATTTCCCAGCATTGTTAGAGTTAGGTTATGGGCTCTGTACAAAAAATCATAGGACACTAATGATTAACATGCTGAAGAGCTATGTGAGATTTCATACTGTGTAAACTATTATTCGATTTTTAAAAGCACTGTGGAAATCAACCTGAAACTTTGGACAGATATCCTTGGATCTATGTACATAATATTAATTTTCATTCATATGCAGCTTGCTACAATGCTGTAGAGCAGTGGCCACTGACAATGATCACCATTATGTGTCACAGTCTTTAGAAATTAAAAATACTCCTTACCTAATACCATTGGATACATGTGAATCGAGACAACAAAAAGTGTGGATGGATAATAAGTTGCTTACAAATAATTAATCTCTTAAGCAAAACAAGTATCTTATAGGTTACTGTACCAAAAGTAGTAATTATTTTGTTTCCCTTTAGCCAGTCTTCTTTGTCTATAAGAATTATACAACATTTCCAAAAATATATCAGTCCCCTAGCTCTTACTAAATTCTGAAACACTCTCCAGATTACACAAACAAAGCAACCTGCTAATATGGACTGTTTGAGTATCTCAGTAAAGTTAATATGGCACACAGAAGCCCATGACAACACACAGTTTATCAAGAATTATTCATCAATGAAAATATACATTGAATACATAAATCTTGATAATAATGTGTAAATGTCAACAGTCTTGGTGGGTGAGTTAGACTGGTTTTGAAGGTTCACGGCTAAGGCAGGGAAAAAAGAGTGTAAGCCTTAGTATGCATACGCCATAAGACAAGAAAGCCCAGGGGTAGAGGGAGGGGCATGAGCCACTCACTCAAATGCAAAATTAAGGTGGATGGGTGGTACCACAAAAATCAATTATCAAGATAAACACTATTTTAATACATTTAAAAAATAAAAATAAATTCCAAAACATGCTGACTAAAACACGAAACTTGTAAATACATACATAGCTTAACCATACTCCATCTTAAATACTGCACCTCAGCTGAGTATTTAACTTTCCTAACCCAGGTTCTAACCCTGAAGTCAAGTGTGATAGCTTTAAGATTGATTTCATGAAGAAAAAGAGAGTCTCTAATGCTACTGATGTTTGAGGTAAGTGATGAAGACCTTTATTCCATTCTAACATTATTCTATGCAGATATGGCACCTACACAATACACTCATTAAAATATATCTTGATTATATATATATATATATATATATATATATATATATATATACATATATGCTATGAGAACTACTTCAAAGCTAATTTCAGTCAAATTTCTAGGGTCATTTTTTTTTTTTTTTCAAATACCACTTGTAGAGATCCTGAAAAATAACACACTCTGAAAGAACTATTTAATTTTCCTGAAGAACAGTATTTTGAACAATCATGTGAAAAATAATTTGAAATACTCTCTATATATGTGAAACCTTTTTGGTTCAGAGAATAATTAGGAGACTGAGGAACACTGATAAGAGAAAAAGGATCATCAACTCTACCAATGCTTAATCCTGGATATGGAAGCTTCTACGTGCCTAAGCAAAATAAAGAGATGTGAAATAACTTGTAATATTAGGATTTAATATTAATGTTTAATGACTCTGGATACTGGCATCATTAACGGATTTGATTATACTTCAACAAAAGATATCAATTGTGATACCCTTAAATATCTCAAAAGAGTCTGTGCTTTCAGATTTCATGTCATTTTTCTTATTATCAGAATTTTACTTGAGGGGAAGAAAAAGAGAGTACCATTGGCATCAAATGAACTCTGGTATTTAACACTTAAATTTTAGTGGTCATATGAAATGAACAAAAGTCTATAGGGCCATCAAGTGTAGGTGAAAAATTTTCCCATGATGGGAAAAAGGAAGTCAGGAAAAGCATTGGCGATACAATAAATGAACTAGGTTTCCAATGGTATAGCAGACTCCTATAGATGAAAGAGTTGAAAAATAACTTCATGCAGGACAGCAAATAAAAAATAGAGCTAACAGTGATGAATAAGATATTCTCATTCTCAGTGAGCTTGGCTGAGAGACCATGATAAGCAACATAAGCTGAAATATGCAAAGAATTATATGGTAGATATAGAGAGAATACCATAAAGTGGGGAGAGGGAGGAACAAAGACTTCCAGAGTCAGGATCAGGAAAAGGATAATGGAGGAGCAAACATCTGAGCTGAGTCCTACGTGATGATAGAAGGTGAAGGTGCAGAGATGGCAAGGACATTATGAACCACCATGGTCAGAAGTATGCAGGATGTCAAGAGAAAGAAAATGTTATTTAGTTTAAATTAACCAAATGGTGACTTAAAAGAAAATAATAAAAGAAAATGTGAGAACTTTGAGTTGGAACCAGAGAGCTGACCGCAGAGAATCTGGATTTTATTTTTAGGCAGTGGCTAAATGGGGACACGAGTCAATGGTGATTTTGTAACAAGGGCATGAGCACAATTGTGCTTTGGAAGATAAATCAGGTTACAGTGAGTAAAACTGAATTGAAGGAAGAAAGACTGAGAGCACAGATAAAAGAAGAGAGATATTAAAAAGTTTTATTGGGAAATTTCACCTTATGTCAGAACATGATTCTTGAAGACAAACAATCTCTCTTCAGGCAACTCAGAACTGCAAAAACTACTGCCACAAATATTGGGCCACAAGAAATTTTGGCTCCTGAAGGTACTCTCAACTCACTGCTTTGAGTTGTAGCCATTGTTATAATACTTAGTTCATTCAGTTGTTTACTGTTTGCATTAATTATTAATTGTACTGATTCTTTAGTAAACTTTGTTAAATGCCTAACATGGTTTACACATGGAAACCAAAATGGTTTCTCTCTGTCACCCTCCAGCTATCTTTCTAACTGTTTCAAATGTGAGAACTACTTTCAAATATTCTCCACTGGTCTGATAGGGTTACTATCAACCTTCTTGGCTAGAGATACAAAAAGCTCTGTAATCTGGCCTTTGATGGACTCCCTCATTTCAATTTTCACCACTTTCAGTATGTAAGAGCAACACCAAAGCAGATGTTCTCTCTCACAATAAGCTGTTTCTCACCTGGCCCACTGCTCTAATTTTTGTCTTTGCCTGATGGGTTCCGCTGCACAACACCCCATTCTTCCAGCACCCAGCTAACTTGGATTCATCTTGGAGCACTTCATCTGTAAAAGATTTCCATCAGATTTCATGTGCTAATATGAACCAGATTTCAGTTCAGATTTCAGGTTTCATATATTGATAAACACCAGAGTTCAGTTCACACAAAAGAGTAGCATTTGCATGAATTGAACTCTGATAGTTAACACTTAAATTTTAGCAGTTTTCTATAGTCTGGTATAAGACCGTACATAATGCCATGAATAAAACATACTATGAGCTTGGTTCTGCCTTAGATTAGTAGGAAAGATAAATTGAATAACCACTCAATTTTTATCTGTTGCTGGCTCCTCTGAGGCAATGAGTCAATCTTGCCAGTAATCTGTAGTTCTTTCATGAGCAAAGCTTGCTTCATGTCACCTGATACACTAGAGGACAGTCTTAACCTTCTTAATAAGGTTTCAGCAAGAAATCAGAATAGTAGTATTTGTTTATCGCGCGCGCGCATGTGTGTTTGTGTGTGTGTGTGTGTGTGTGTGTGTGTGTGTGTATGTGTGTGTGTATTTTAGGCAACTGTGTTGACTGAACCATTCTAACCTTTGTACTTACACTCCATCACTGTGACACACAGTTTTCACCTATTGCTAAACCCTGTTCTCATTTGTCTTTTTAAACCTTGGCTTCCAATTTGGTGTCTGTAATCACTCATTAAATATAGGTCAGGAGTTTATGTTAGTTTAATATAAACAATTTAAGAGTAGAAAACTTGGCAAACACAGTATTATGCAATGAATGTCTGTATGCATACTGAGTTGTATTTCATAGGTATGCAAATATTTGCATGGAATTACATTCACACAAATCCATTCTTATATCAAAACATTTTGTATTTTACTCACAATTTTATGAGCATTTATCTCAGTCTTATAAATACTTGCAATTTAAAAGCCCACATATGTTGGTTGACCATTTCACTCCCCAAGTGTCATCAAACAGTGACTTAAGAAAATTCAGAATGGCAGAAGATCCTTAGAAATTTAGTCCAAACATTAAATTTTATATAGAGAGAAACTTATGTGCAAATAAATTAAGTGACTTTCTGAAAGTCACACAGCTAGTTAATGTCAGATGCCAAGTGCAGTGCATCAAAATACACATCTCTCGACTTCTAATCGAGTAGGCTCTCCATTGTGCTCTACCCACGGCTGCCACAAATCAGTCTACCCACTGTGCTACCCAAATGTGTCTGAAACCTCTTTCTATGAAATTAGGTAGCAAGTCCTAATATAATAATATAATATATAATATAATAATATAATATGATATATAATAATATATATAGTATCCTAAAGGACCCCAAAAGCCACTATGTCTAATAGGAACTCTATTAGACAGCTAATTAGTAGAAAAGATATAATGCCTATTCCTTCTCATGTTAAACTAAAGGCCCTGCCACAAGAAGCGGAAGTATGAGTTGGGGCGCCCGGCTGCCAACACCAAGATTGGCCCCCGCCTCATCCACACAGTCTGTGTGCGGGGTGGTAACAAGAAATACCATGCCCTGAGGCTGGACGTGGGGAATTTCTCCTGGGGCTCAAAGTGTTGTACTCGAAAAACAAGGATCATTGATATTGTCTATAATGTGTCTAATAAAGAGCTGGTCCGTACCAAGACCCTGGTGAAGAGTTGTATTGTGCTCATCGACAGCACACCGTACCGACAGTGGTATGAGTCCCACTATGCATATTATTACTAATTAAGTAATAATAAATAATTATTACTTAATTATAAGTAATAATTCTCTAGTGTCACCTCCTCTAGAAAGAATTGCCCAGGCCTCACTGTGGAAATCAGTCACTTATAACAATGTTGTATAATTTTCTTTATGCCTCACTAGACTTTTCTAGTCTAGGAACACTTCATTGCCAGAGACCATGTTTCATGCATTTTATTATAACCAGTATTAAATTCCCCTAGATACTATAACAAATTACCACAAACCTGATGGCTCAAGAGGACAGTATTTGATTATATCGTCATTCTCCCTCCAGAGGCTGCAATGGAAAAGCTCTTCTTTGCCTCTTTCAGTATCTGGTGGCTGCAAGCATTACTTGGCATGTAGCTGAATCACTCCAATCTCTGCTCCTAAGGTCACATTATATTATCCTTTTCTGTCTGTGTCTAGTTTCCCTCCACCTCTCGCTCACAAGAAAACCTGTGACTGCATTTACGATCCCATCTCAAGATACTCAGTCACATGTATAAAATCTTTTTTTTTTTTTCATATAAGATGAAAGATTCAAGTTCCAGGGATTATTATATGAATATCTCTGCATGGAGGTCATTATGTAGTCTACCACAACTCTTATTCAGAGAACAAAATATAGATTGTAGCACAAAGAGTCTATATTAATATAATTATTTGACTCTTTAGAATATTTTTCAACCAAAGTTTGCAGGGTTAAACTTACCCATTTGGCCTTACCAGTATCAGAAATCATGTGCATTCAAGATGAAAAACAATCAATAACTCAGGTAACAACTACCTAAATGATGAATTGATTTTGCAGCTCAGACACAATTAATGCTGGTTATGGTAACTGTTTGGAATAATGAACACTTATTTTCTGCTGATTATAAAAAATATTGCTTGCATACTGTAGAATATTAAGGGGGAAAAAGAAGAGAAAATATAAACCAAAAATTCTTACCTAGAATTCCTTCACCCATAGCTAATCACTGTTAACATTATATTTATTTCTAGTACATTTTATACGTATACATATATTTATATATGCACACTTAAATATATTTTACTTTTGATATGTATTCCTGATATTACAAGTTATAATATTATATATATATATATATTAAAAGCCATACATTTAATTTTACTTAGATGATTTAAATAATGATATATGGAACATTTTTGTAACCTATATTTTCACTAGGCATTATATCATTAGCATTTTCCTATGTTATTAAAAACTTTTTGTAAACATTAATAGCTGCATAATGATCCATCATATGGGTGTATCATAATTTACTTTACCATTCCCTTGATTTTATGTAGTTTGCCTGATTGTAAATGACTTTTTACAGTACTGAATACAATGAATACAATGTAAAACACCTATCAAGTTTCATTCAATATTGATGGAATGTAATGAACTGATTTTCAAAGACTGGGAAATAAGTGCTCTCAAAGAGCTACATTCAACAGAGAGTATTTAAATATTGATATTTGCACTATGTGTGAAGGTGACTTTGCCTTCCTATCTCATAGTTCACTTACCTATAATCTGTGCTCTGGAACATGTTTGTCAAGAGTCAGAGAACATGGGATAGGAAAAGATACATGGCAAGTGAGGAGTCACTTAGAGAAAAACAACCTCAAATACATAACTGGAGGATAAAGTCCAGTCTAGTGCCTGGTATGAGCTAGACAGGTCATGAGAAACCCAGAAGGCAAGCATGAGCCACGGAGTGGCTCGGTTATCTCAATGAGATCTAATAAAATACAGAAATCTTGAGAGCTAAAGTGTCAATAGGAAGTATAACTGGGGTTAAATATTTTGTACTTAAACAAACAGAATAATTATGTTAGGCAGGGATATATGGTTTGTGTTTCATTTTATCCACCTTGACATCTTTTCCCCTGTGTCCCCTCCCAGGTCTCAAAGGAATAGGCCATTACTCCTTATAAGTCAATGTTTAAGAGCCTATTATGTAATAGAAAACATACATCTCTCTTCATCCTTACATCAACATCAACATAGTATTAATATTCCTTTATTACAGATAAAAGCTCAGAAAGGTTAAGTGCGCTCCCAAGATCACACAGTCAAAATTTAAATTAAATCCAAATGTCTTGACTCCCAAACTGATGTGGTTAATTTCTATCCTCTACTTTTTTGCTTGCCTAGGTTACAGGTTTCCTCTCAAGTTATAATAGTTCTATGATTTTAGTTGGTACCTAAAACAAAGACTTCATCAAAGTGTGTCTTCAGATACAAGGAGCTGGTACCTAACCAATACATGATCTGCCTACTGGAAAGATGACTCAAAGCTCATGACTACCGTAAAGTAGTTTTGTCATGGAGACTCGGAGTTCATTTTTTTCCAATCTTCTCAGCACATAGGATCTTTAGACACAGAGGACTAACAGAGGGAGTGTTTTCTGCTAGCAGTACTCAGTAGTTATTTAAAAGGAAAATGAAATTTAAGGAATAAAATTGCAAATGCAGATATCTTTACATAGTATAAATCAATACTTGAAATACTGCGTAAGAATTCTGAATTTCAGAGCATTATCAAACACAGAAGTTCATATTAAGCCAGGAAAGATGATTTTCTGTAAATTTGAAATCATCTTGATCTTTTTCAGAACCATTAACCACCAACACATAACATCATATTTATTAACAAATACTATGATAATGATTTTTTATTTTATTGAATTATGTATGATTAAGAGAAATTTGAATTAACCTTCTCTTGCCATGAATCAGTTTTGCCCAGAAATACCTTATTTTAAACTATACTACAAGGCTACAGTAATCAAAACAACATGGTACTGATATCAAAACAGAGATATAGACCAATGGAACAGAACGGAGGCCTCAGAAATAATACCACACATCTATACCCATCTGATCTTTGACAAACATGACAAAAACAAGTAATGGGGAAAGGATTCCTTATTTAATAAATGGTGCTGGGAAAACTAGCTAGCCATATGCAGAAAGCTGCAATTGGATCCCTTCCTTACACCTTATACAAAAATTAACTACAGATGAATTAAAGATTTAAACATAAGACCTAACACCACAAAAACCCTAGAAGAAAACCTAGGCAATATCATTCAGGACATAGGCATAGTCAAGGACTTCATGACTAAAACACCAAAAGCAATGGCAACAAAAGCCAAAATAAGCAAATGGGATCTAACTAAACTAAAGAGCTTCTGCACAGCAAAAAGAAACTATCATTAGAGTGAACCGGCAACCAACAGAATGGGATTTTTTTTTTTTTTTTTTTTTGGCAATCTACCCATCTGACAAAGGGCTAACATCCAAAATATACAAAGAGCTTAAACAAATTTACAAAAAATAAAAAAATAAAAACAAAAATAAAGTGGGCAAAGCATATGAACAAACACATCTCAAAAGAAGACTTTTATGTAGCCAAAAAACATATGAATAAAGCTCATCATCATTAGTCATTAGAGCAGGCGTCCCCAGATTACGGCCCACGGGCTGCATGTGGCCCCCTGAGGCCATTTATCCGGCCCCCTGCAGCACTTCAGGAAGGGGCACCTCTTTCATTGGTGGTCAGTGAGAGGAGCACAGTATGTGACGGCCCTCCAACGGTCTGAGGGACAGTGAACTGGCCCCCTGTGTAAAAAGTTTGGAGACGCCTGCATTAGAGAAATGCAAATCAAAAACACATTGAGATACCATCTCATGCCAGTTAGAATGGTGATCATTAAAAAAATCTGGAGACAAAAGATGCTGGAGAGGATGTTGAGAAATAGGAACACTTTTACTCTGTTGGTGGGAGTGTAAACTAGTTCAACCATTGTGGAAGACAGTGTGGTCCTTCCTCAAGGACCTAGAAATAGAAATTCCATTTGACCCAGCAATCCCATTACTGGGTATATACCCAAAGGATTATAAATTATTCTATTATAAAGACACATGCAAATGTATGTTCATAGTGGCACTGTTTACAATAGCAAAGACCTGGAACCAACCCAAATGCCCATCGATAATATACTGGACAAGGAAAATGTGGCACATATATCCCATGGAATACTATGCAGCCATAAAAAATGATGAGTTTGTGTTCTTTGTAGGGACATGGATGAATCTGGAAACCATCATTCTCAGCAAACTGACACAAGAACAGAAAATCAAACACTACATGTTCTCACTCATAGGTGGGTGTTGAACAATGAGAAAACAGGGACACAGGGAGGGGAGCATCACACACTGGGGTCTGTTGAGAGGGGCCAAGGGAGGGACAGCAGGGGTTAGGGAGGTCAGGGAGGGATAACATAGGGAGAAATGCCACATGTAGGTGATGGGGGGGATGGTGGCAGCAAACCATATTGCCATGTGTGTACCTATGCAACAATCCTGCATGAGCTGCACATGTATCCCAGAATCTAAAATACAATAAAAAAGAGCCATTACTGGGGAGCAAGAGGGTTTGTTTGGAGGTGAGGAGACACTCTGGGTTTTTGAATTACCAGAATTCATGGCTTACTCTTTCTTATCTGGGAGGGCTAGTATTTCTTTAACTGTGGAGTACACTGAGCATAGTCTGTTGGCTTCATTTCTGGAAGTTTTCAGAAGGCTAAAGCTCTGTGCAGGGTAGCTGTTGTTAAATTCATCCCTTTTGTTTCACAGAAGAGAGGGAATTAGTAGTCTTACTTAGTAGTATAGTTTTAGCTGAAATCACTGTCAAGTCACTCTTAAATCCTTTCCTGAGCAAAGCCAAAGAACAAGTTTCTAATTCACCTACATCCCAACATCCGTGAGTGGTGTGGATCTCCTGAAGCTAATAACCCAGAGGTTGATGGTGAATGAGCAGTCCCCTCAGTCCTTTCCCTCATCCCTTCCCCAGGCACGGTTTGAGAAAGGTAACTAGCCCATTTGGGGAAGGGTTGCTCAGGCACCCCACACAGTATTCCTAGGTTCCTCTCTGGTCAGCCTCAGCATCAGCATCTTTTTTACTATCCACATTTGGTGGTTTTTTTCTTTCTTTCTTTTTTTTTTCCCAAAGATCTGTCCAAATTATGTTGGTTTAGTCAAAATCTTAGTCTTTCTCTGTAGAAACAGCACTTCCTGGCTGCATCTAGTTGGCCATCTTGCCCCTTCACCAATCTTTATCATCTTTACACTGCTAAGTTTTTCTTCATAATATTTATCAGTACTTGAAATTGTTTTATTTATTCATTCACTTTTTAAATAATTTATGGTTTGGCTTCCTTTCTAGAATGTAAGATTCATGAAGTCAGGGACTCTTGTCACTTATTTTTTTTTTTTCCTTTTAGAAACAGGGTTTTACTCTTTCGCCCATGATAGATTGTAGTGGCACGACCATAGCTCACTGCAGCTTTTGACTCCTAGGCTCAACAGATCCCCCCACCTCAGCTTCCCAAGTACCTGGGACTACAGGAATGTGCCACCACACCTGGTGGCTCAACCTCTTATTTCTTGATATACCTCCAGTGCCCAGTCAGTTCCTGGCACATGACAGATAACTCATAAATATATGTGGCATATGTCAAATTTACCAAGATGGTAATAATATTGTTTAGGACCATAAAGTTATAGGTTATTTTTTAACATACATTTTAATGCTTTTGATCATTTTTTTAAAAACATTATATAAACTTTTAACACTTCTGTAATTTAAAAATAACAACGTCCAAATGCCATAAACTAGAACATACTCAGTGAAAATAGATCTTAGAAATAAGATCTACTAGGTTTTATCAGATCCTGCTCACCCAAATGTTATGAAAATTAAATATTGTTTTAAAATTTAATTTCTGGATTGTTACTACAAAGAATATAGAAACAGCACAAGGACAATCTATGTCTGAATTGAAAACTGCTCAGTCCTCTCACCAGTTTTCCCAAATTTGTTGATTGGCAGCACCCTATTATTGAAACCTCAAGCCCAACTCTTGGCACCTCCCTCTCACTCCCCAGCCTCCTAACCCAGGGTTTAGCATATACTTACTGTTATGGAGTAGGGCCTCAATAAAAATATGTCACGGAAGGTACTAAAAGATAACTTTCTATTTCCCGATTAATTTGCAATCTTCTGTTGTTTTCTAGGAAAAAACAAAAAAACAAACAAACAACAAAAAAAAAAAAAAAAAAAAAAAAAAACACCAGTTGAGTGTTCAAGCATAAATCACAAGCAAATGACTCACATATGCACAAATATGTGAAAAGTAATACAAAAAGATTATTTTAATTTCCAATTTTACAATCCTTTATACCCATCTCCATTAAAGCAGCATAGCTGCTCTGCAAGTCAATGCTAAAACCAATCTGATGAGATACTTCTTCCTGATAATCAAGGACTTCTACCTGTAAGCAACAGAAATTATCATAGACACCATGCTGCTCTTTCGCCCTCTTTCTATAGTTCTGCATAAGGCACAGTGTAGCAAGAGACAAAGCAGCAGGAAATTAGGATTATATCTATTTATCTATCTGTATATATATATTTAGCTATGTATACATATATATTACACATATATATAAATCTATAGTATATACTCTATATGTTGAAATTGCCTATCTATATAAATGTGTATACTATACATATAGATGTACATATACTTTATACTTATGAATTATAGATAGATAGAGACATAATCATAAAATTGAATGTGATTTTTCTGCTCTGGGTAGAAAGGAAAAGGCAGATTCTGATTTTGGTGAATCTAGTGAACATGCAGCCAGTGTAGGATCTAGTGTAGTTGAAAGCCTAGCTTTCTGGAGCCCATTCCTAGTGGGAGAAGGCTATAGAAACTTGTTGTCCAACAGAGAACTCTACAATGTCAGAAATGTTCTACATCTGCCACTGTACAGTAATTAGGGTATCTCCTGGTCACATGTGGCTATCAAGCACTTGAAATGTGTCTAGTTTGAATACACAACTGAATTTCTAATGTCAATTCATTCCAGCTTCATAAAAAGAAAGCAAAATTACCACCATACTTGCAAAGGGTGATGAGGGAGATTTCTATCTTAAAGCTAAATGTGCTCTGAGAGTAAGCTGAATGAAAAGGAGGCAGTCTTTTAAGAGAAATGGTGGTGGGACTAAGAAAGAAACCCAGACACAGAAAGGATAGACCAGGATCCTAGTCTCAGTCCTATGAATAGCAAAACTGCATTAGCTGGGGCAATTTCTTCTTTGCACCCTGTTTCCTCTCAAGCAAATTGAGTGGAATTGAATTATTTTTTAATGGTGAATTCAGAAGGGATCTGATGTAATAATCACTATTGTAGAACAGGCATAGCAATCCATTTTTTTGGAGAGTAGTAGTAGAAAACAAAAGTCCAATAGAGAAATAAAGGCTAAATGTAAGTAGGAAAAGATAATGCATCAGAAACATTCATGGAAAAATCAAGCGATATTGCAAGTAATGGTCACTTTGTTTATAGCTACCCAATGAAAGCAAATTGTGACTTAAATCTTGCACTCTTGGCTGGAATATATATATATTTTTTTCTGTTTTAATTCTTACAACAACTCTATGACTTGGAGTATAATTATTATATTTATATTACAGAAAAGAAAACTGAGGCTCTGATATATTAGGCAAGCTGACTAAGTCATACGATTAAGAAGCATTGAAATTAGGATACGATCTCAAGATTGTATTTCTACTATGATCTTTTGTACCTAAAACCTGCTATTTATAATGCTTATTATATAACTGGTACAATAGTACCCAATTTCTGTATAATTTTCTTATTTACAAGAGCTCGGCCAACACTTTGTAGAAACTAGCCCAAGAACTCCCCAACTCCATGCTTTGAGAGCTCCCGGCCTGTAGGTGGGTTGCTTGCTAAGATTGCTTGGGCTCAGAGAACACAGCTCTTGGAAGGATCTTCATATTATGGGCCTTATGGGTCTCTCTCTCCACCTATCAAATGTTCTGTTTTTCTATGATCTAACTCAGCTTCACTTATACGAATTTAGCCTTCAATATGATCCTGATAAAGGTCTTAACTTGCAATGATTCAAATCATTTCCCACTGTATAAAAAAGCAATTTTCAAGTTCCATAAAATATTCTTCAGGAGCAATGGTTGTTAATATTGATAATTATCTGAGATTCTGAATAACAGAGAAAAAGTGGACAGATAATACAACTGTCACTTAACTGAAGCAAAATGATTATATGTACAATTTAGATGGCATAGCACGCCCCATCTGAGAGAGAGTGAGAAAACCACCTCCATATTATTTTGCTTCTTCATAGCTGATCTGAAACAGAAGGCCAGTTAAAGCAATTGGACACATCAACTTGATTTTCCTGAAATCACCCTGGGAGAGGACACACTTAATACTAATTTCAAAGAAGAAATGCCAGGGCAAAGCCAAGAGTCTGAATTCTATAGAAAAATTCTATAGTCAAATTCTATAGAAAAAGTGGTGAGAATTTGACCATAGAAACTGTAATCATTTTTTCTAAATGTCAAACTGGCTCGAGAATCTTAAGACATTTTTGCAGAAGGCACACTGAAACTGCATATCACAAATGCCGTGGGTATGACATTCAGTCATTCGATTGCAATTATTTTGGAAACAGATAAATTTAAAATATTATTGTAACTCTCTCTCTCTCTCTCTCTCTCTCTCTCTCTCTCTCTCTCTCTCTCTCTCTCTCTCTCTTCTCATCATGGTAGAATCTGTGATAGGCCAAACCTCCCCTTCCCACCAACATTACTACCAAATGGTCCTATACTGGAAGCATTTTGAACCAGCTCTGCTTATCCTGTGGTTGAGGCACAAATAATTGAGAAACTTGCCTGATCAAGAGAGTTGACATTAAATTTGTTATGGACTTTATAACTCTCTTTTGGCTTGTTTCCATAAATATGATTTACTAAAGAGTTTCAGGTTTACTTTTTAAAGTCACACTATATACCTTGTATTTTTATTTTTATTTTTTTGAAAAAGAATAAAGAAGAGGAAGAAAGAGAAAGAGGAAGAGGGAGAGAGGATGGGGGTATTGCTCTATTGCCCAAGCTAGAATGCAATACAAATATGGGTATGCCTACAATTGTCCTCAATAATGGAGATATAAAAGAAAATGAGGGAAGAGAATAACAAAAAGGAGCCAACCAAGATTTCTTTTGAACTTCTAAGTTGATATGATGTGGTACTGATAAGAGTGTATATTTTGTTTATTTAAAGTGGAGAGTTCTATAAATGTTAATTACATTTACTTGTTCCAGATCTGAGTTCAAGTCCTGAATATCATTGTTAATTTTCTGTCTCATTGATCTGTCCAATATTAATGTTGAAGTCTCCCACTATTATTATGTGGGAGTCTAAGTCTCTTTATAAGTCCTGTATGTCTGCGTATTCCTGTATTGGGTGCGCATATATCCAGGATCTTTAGCTCCTCTTGTTGTTGCATTGATCCTTTTATCATTATACAACATCCTTCTTTGCTTCCTTTGATCCTTGTTGCTTAAATTGTAACTTCTGCTGTTTATTTATTTATTTTAGCTCTCTGTTTGGTTGGTAAATCTTTCTCCATCCCTTGTTTGGGGTCTTTGTGTATCCTTGAACGTGAGATGGGTCTGGATGCAGCATACTGATGGGTTTTGGTTTTTTATTCAAATTGCCTGTCTTTGGATTGAGGGATTCAGTCAATTCAAATTTAGAATTAATAATAATATATGTGAGTTTAATACTGCCATTAGCTGGCTATTTTGTCCATTAGTTGATGTAAATTCTTCATTATATTGATGCTCTTTTTGATAATTTTTTTAGAAAGGCTGATACTGTTTGTTCCTTTCTATGTGTAGTGGTTCTTTCAGAAGCTCTTGTAAAGCAGGCCTGGTGGTGATGAAATCTCTGAGTGCTTGCTTATTCACAAAAAAACTTTATTTTTCCTTCACTTGTGAAGCTTAGTTTGGCTGGATGTGAAATTCTGGGTTGAAAGTTCTTTTCTTTAAGGATGTTGAATATTGGCCCCCACTCTCTTCTGGCTTGTAGGGTTTCTGCTGAGAGATCTGCTGTAAGTCTGATAGGCTTCCCTTTGTGGGTAACCTGACCTTTCTCTCTGGCTGCCCTTAGTATTTTCTCCTTCATTTCAACCCTGGTGAATCTGACGATTATGTGCCTTGGAGTTGCTCTTCTTGAGGAATATCTCTGTGGTGTTCTCTGTATTACCTGGAGTTGAATATTATCCTGCCTTACTAGGCTGGGAAAATTTTCCTGAATAATGACTTGAAGCGTATTTTCCAGCTTGGATTCATTCTCTTCGTCACATTCAGGTACACCTATCAAGCGTAGATTAGGTCTTTTCACATAGTCCCATATTTCTTGGAGACTTTGCTCGTTCCTTTTTATCCTTTTTTCTTTAATCTTGTCTTCTTGTTTTATTTCATTGAGTTGGTCTTCGACCTCTGATATCCTTTCTTCTGCTTGATCAATTCGGCTGTTAAAACTTGTGCATACTTCTCAAAGTTCTCCTATTGAATTTTTCAGCTCCATCAATTCACTTATATTCCTCTCTAAATTGTGTATTCTTGTTAACATTTCCTCAAATCTTTTTTCAAAGTTCTTAGTTACTTTAGATTGGGTTAAAACAAGTTCTTTTAATTCACAGAAGTTTCTCATTATCCACATTTTGAAGCCTGCTTCTGTAGTTGGAACACACTCGTTCTCCATCAAGCCTTGTTCTGTTGCTGATGAGGAACTGTGATCCCCCGCTGAGGGAGAGGCGTTCCGATCTTGGGCATTCTCTGCCTTTTTTGGCCGTTTTCCTCCCTTCGTTATAAATTTATCCATCTGTGGTCTTTGTATTCACCGTCTTTGTAATTAGGTTTCTGAGTGGACGTCCAACTTACTGATTCTCAGTGCCGAAATCTGAGCAACCCACTGCACCGACCAAATCAGCGGCGTTAAGATTGATGGTGCTTTTCTGACTCTGCACCAAGAACCATCACTCCAAGGCGCCGGCAAAACCGCCTCGCCGGTCACAAGAGTCGTGCTGGCGACCCGTGGGGCTCCTCCGCTGGGAATCTCCTGGTGCGTGAGCAACAAGAATTCATGTGAAGGTGTGGCGTCCTCTCATTCTTTGCGCTTACACTGGGAGCTACAATCCCGAGCTGCTAGTGATCAGCCATCTTGGATCTCATATACCTTGGATCTCTCAATATACCTTGTAACCTTGTATTAATCAGCTTCATGTTTTTTTTTTTTTTTTTTTTTTTTTTTTTTTTTTTTTTAGACCAGGGGAAAGTGTGAACGCAGTCCCCCACTACCACAAATTATGCAGTTGAGTTTCCCACATTTGGGAAAATCGCAGGGGTCAGCACATCCGGAGTGCAATGGATAACCTTCGCCCTGGGAAAACCACCTTCGTGATCATGGTATCTCCCCTGCCAGGTAAGTCAGCTTCATGTTTATATCCCACAGACCTGTGTTGAGTACCTATCATGTGCAGAACATGACCCTTCTAGATTTGAGGGATATTAAGAGGAAAAGTCCCATATTCTTCTCTAAAATAATACAGAGTTTATGAAAATGACATGAATCACCATGGTGATCTCTGAAAGTATGAATAGCCCCCTTTATGTTTAGCCAACACCATTGCAATCACAGCCACCATTTCCAAATCTGTATCAATTGCAGTGGAAGGTGGGTTTGGGACTGGAAATACAACTGCACATCAGACAAATACAAAGCAAAGGAGCATATCCAAATACAGAAAATAATTGAGTATCCCCCACCCCCCAAACCCTGCTCCCTGTAGACAATACTGTATAGTATGGATACCAGAAGGTCAATCAATGGGTCATGCTGTAGTATTTATTTCAAAGGGGATATTTCGTGACATTAATAACTAAGGTACTATGTGCATTTTAGCTTAAATATAAATGTTACATTATCATAAAAGATGACAGATTTTTTTTAAGTTCTGGGATATATATGCTGAATATGCAGGTTATATATATATGTACAATGGTGGTTGGCTGCACCTATCAACCCATCTTCTAGGTTTTAAGCTCCACATGCATCAGGTATTTGTCCTAATGCTTTTCCTCCCCTTTCTCCTCACCCACCAACAGGCCCCATTGTGTGATGTTTCGTTCCCTGTCCCCATGTGCTATTGTTCAGCTCCCACTTATGAGTGAGAACATGCAGTGTTTCGTTTTCTATTCCTGTGTTAGTTTGCTGAGGATAATGGTTTCCAGATTAATCCATGTACCTGCAAAGGACATGAACTCATTATTTTTATGGCTACATAGTATTTCATGATGTATATGTGCCACATTTCCTTTATCCAGTCTATCATTGATGGGCATTTGGGTTGATTCCAAGTCTTTGCTTTTGTAAATAGTGCTGAAATAAAAACATGTGTGGATGTGCCTTTATAGTAGAATGATTTATAATCCTTTGGGTATATATCCAGTAATGGGATTGCTGAGTCAAATGGTATTTCTGGTTCTAGATCCTTGAGGAATCTCCACACTCTCTTCCACAATGGTTGAACTAATTTACATTCCCTCCAATAGTATAAAAGTGTTCCTATTTTGCTGAATCCTCTCCAGCATCTATTGTTTCCAGACATTTTAATGATCACCATTCTAAGTGGTATGAGATGGTAACTCAATATGGTTTTGATTTGTATTTCTCTAATGATCAGTGATGATGAGCTTTTTTTTCACATGTTTGTTGGCCACATCAATGCCTTCTTTTGAGAAATGTCTGTTCATATCCTTCTCTCACTTTTCAATTTTTTTTTCTTGTAAATTTGTTTAAGTTCCTTGTAGATTCCAGATGTTAGACCTTTGACAGATGGATAGTTTGTAAAAATTTTCTCCTTTCTCCTATTCTGTAGGTTGCCTGTTCACTATGATGATAGTTTATTTTGCTGTGCAGAAGGTCTTTAGTTAAATTAGATCCCAGTCATCAATTTTGGCTTCTGTTAACATTGTTTTTGGTGTTTTGTTCATGAAGTCTTTGCCCATGACTATATCCTGAACGGTACTACCTAGGTTTTCTTCTAGGGTTTTTATGATTTTAGGTCTTAAGTTTAAGTATTTACTCTATCTTGAGTTTATTCTTGTATAAGGTATAAGGAAGGGGTCCAGTTTCAGTTTTCTGCATATGGCTAGCCAGTTTTCTCAATATCCTTTATTAAACAGGGAATCCTTTCCCATTGCTTGTTTTTGTCAGGTTTGTCAAAAATCAGATGATTGTAGATGTGTGGTGTTATTTCTGAGGCCTCTTTCCTGTTCCACTGGTCTATATATATGTTTTGGTACCAGTACCATGCTGTTTTGGTTACTGTAGCCTGGTAGTATACTTTGAAGTCAGGTAGCATGATGCCTCCAGCTTTGTTCTTTTTGCTTAGGATTGTCTTGGCTATACAGGCTCTTTTTTTTGGTTCCATATGAAATTTAAGGTAGTTTTTTTCTAGTCCTGTGAAGAAAATCAATGGTAGCATGATGTGAATAGCATTGAATCTGTAAACTACTTTAGGCAGTATGGCCATTTTCATGATATTGATTCTTCCTATTCATGAGCTTGGATTTTTTTTTTTTCCATTTGTTTGTGTCCTCTCTTATTTCCTTGAGCAGTGGTTTGTAGTTATTCTTGAAGAAGTCCTTCAAGCCCCTTGTAAATTGTATTCTTAAGTATGTTATTTTCTTTGTAGCAATTGTGATTGGGAGTTCACTCATGATTTGAGTCTGCTTGACTATTATTGGTGTATATGAATGCTTGTGATTTTTGCACATTGATTTTGTAACCTGAGACTTTGCTGAAGTCTTTTATAAGCTTAAGGAGTTTTGGGGCTGAGATGATGTTTTTTTTTTGTTTGTTTTTGTTTTTTTTTTTTAAATATACAATCATCATTATGTCATCTGCAAACAAATAATTTGACCTCCTCTCTTCCTATTTTAATGTCTTTTATTTATTTCTCTTGCCTGATTGCTGTGGCCAGAACTTCCAATACTATGTTAAAGAGGATCCGTGGGAGAGGGCAACCTTGTCTTGTTCTGGTTTTCAAAGGGAATACTTCCAGCTTTTGCCCATTCAGTATGATGTTGGCTATGGGTTTGTCATAAATAGCTCTTATTATTTTGAGACATTTTCCATCAACACCTAGTTTATTAAGCATTTTTTGCATGAATGGGTGTTTAATTTTATTGAAGTTCTTTGCTGCATCTATTCAGATAATCATTTGGTTTCTGTCAATGATTCTCTTTATGTGATAGATTACATTTATTGATTTGTGTATGTTGAACCAGCTTTGTTTCCCAGGGATGAAGCAGACTTGACTGTGGTGGATAAGCTTTTTGATGTACTGCTAGATTCGGTTTGCCACTTTCCATTTATAAAATGGGGTCTTCAAATAAGAGGAAGTAATATTATACTCATGAAGGAGAGGGTATAAATTTGGTCTAAATGACAGAGACAAAATAGCAATTCAATAAGTGACTATATGTGGGAGTGGTTATAGGAAAGAAACAGGCAAACATAGCTTCCATAGTGTCATTTTCCTTGCTTAAAAGCTCTCAACTATTTTTTTCCAGCTTGTAGTAGTAGCTCATAATGCTAAGCCAGGAATTTGACATCTGTAAAGACAGAGCCTCAGTCTACCTGCTTTATCTTCTTTCCAATTTAAAATGTCACTGGCCATGAGTTCTTGTCATCCACCAAACATTCTCCATACGTTTTCATCTCCTGGTCTTTTTTATGCCATTTCATATATCTAGAATTCTTCTACATAACTTTTTTGCCTGGCTTCAAAACTAATTCACATGTGGCCTCTTCCTCTAGAAAAACTCCCTAATCATCTTCAGCACGAAGCTTTTGTTTCTTTAAATGCCCTTGGCAACTCATCTGCACCTTTTCTGTATCCTGTATCTTATCATCTTCTCAACAGGGAAGCCAGTTTTCCTAATATTTCAAAAGTCAGGCCATGCTGCTCCATCACTCAAAACCCTGCCGTGGCTTGCATCTCATTCAGGCAAATGCCAAAGTCCCTAGAAGGCTCTATTTCTGTGTTTCTCAAATAACCTCAGATATAACATCCATGCCTGAAACTGTTACAAAAACATCTATGCCCAAGACTTACCCTACACCAAGTGAATCAAATCTCTGGGGGTGCTATTTTTTATACACTTTCAGGTGACTACTCCGAAACTAAGAAATAATTAATTGAAAACTGGAAGCCCATTCTGAGCTGAAACTGCAAGAGGAATTGATTAACTGCATTCTATTCACTTTGTGTATTAGAGGCCAATTTTTACTATTGACATATTTCTTTAGCATGTCTGCCCAAGTTTCAAGTTCTAGCTTCTATAAATAAGTAGGTCAACATACAAGAGCTTACTTAGAACACTGCACCTCTCAGAAGCTGTCAGTTTCTGTGATGTAGAAATATTTTTTCCACTGTAATGATAAAATTTGCTCTATTGGCAGAATAATAAAACATTTAAAAATAAATATTTAATTCATGTTTGTGAAATTAGCAGTTAACACAAAGCCAAAGCTGTGAGGGTCGCCAAGTATATTGGATAAGAGAACATTATTAGAATTCAAGAACATTTGATAACATGATGCAATGAAGTGAACTTAGTGAAATGAACTACAATTGGACAATTGTAAGCCAAATATATAAGTACTGGGTTTAAGAGATATAATGTAGAAGCAGCATGCATAAGAGATACTTAGGGGATTGACTACCAGTCAAGCATACAGTGATTCTCAAATATTAGCATGTATCAGAATTACTAGAAAGGTTTATTTAAACAGTTTGTTAGGCTCCACTCCTCAAGTTTCTTATTCAATAGATCTGAAATCAGGTCTGAGGATTTGCATTTTTAACAATTCTAGGTTATACTGATGCAGATGCTGTTGATATAGGGACAACTGTTTAAGAACTACTAGTGTATTAAGACTGTTAAAAAATAAAGTGACTGTAAATTTAGGCTGAAAAAATAAAACTTGTGCAATAAAATGGGAAACATGTGATTTGGAGAATATACAATTTAGGTGGGACAAAATAGCACTGCTCTCTTCAAATCTCTAAAGGGCTATTATTTGGAAAATAGAGAAGATTAACTTTGAGTAGCATCATGGAATTAGAACCAGAATCCATGGCAAGACATCCAAGGCAACAGACTTCAGTCTGTAAAGCAGATGCTTCAGAAGTAAGATATCACTAGCAACTGGAGCTGTCCTGCATTATGATGAGCTGTGTGCCAAGGGGTTAAGCTGTTATTAGTTGAGATATTCAAGCACAGATTGAAAGAAACCCAACCATCATATGTGGCTTAGAAATAAATGGCCTCTGAGTCACCTTCAGGACTGAGATATTCCATGAGGATATGAATATAGTTATATTTAATTATATAGTCTGTTCAGTATAAAAATACTGCATTTTTTTGGGGGGGAGAGGCAAACTAGAGGATGATGCAGCATTCAAAGCCTGGTATCTCTAAAATCATGTTTGAAAATATGAGGCTAGAGTAATTTAAGAAAACACTAGAATTGGTGAAATTTTATGCTGAATGGAGGAAATGGTGGATTTAATAATGAGTAGTGAGATAAAACTCAGACTGCAGGGTGAGAAGAAAAGGTTCAGATAAAATTATTATGAAAAATTACATGTAGATGTTGGACCAAATGCTGACAAGAAATAAAGATAGGTAAAAATTCACACTTTTCATGGAAATTTACAATCCACAGAAAATACTTTATTTCTCTTCTGACATCTAATATTAACTGCAGTTATGTATGAGCACAAATTTTATGTGAATGATCTGGGAATTGATTACAGTTAAGGAAACTCATGGGGACTTTAGGTTAGATAAATGTCTGTGTCATGAGTGCTGAAGTAGTAAATCAGCCTAAGGGTGGAATAAAAGAATAAAAACCTTGAAAAAGAAGGTGGTTACTGTAGAAATACTACCTTAGTAATCTAGGGAATCAGGTCAGAGAGGATGACAAAGGTCGGGGGATATGTGGCCCATAATGACACCTTGGGCAAATGATGATGTTTCATATCAGAGCCTTTTCCAATTCAATAATAACCTCACTGGCCTCACCCTATTCTTGGCTTTTTAATCCTCTGTGTCCTTCAGCCCTCCCCTGACTCTCCACAGTGAGCAAAAATTGTAATAAAACACACATTCATTTTGAATGAGAACATGTGAATGTGTTATAATACATTATGGGCATATTTCATTTATAAGGTTTATATATCCCTTGTTAACACACTTTAATATATCATGGGAAATCTGGAAACAATTTAGGGTGGACAGGTGTCTTACTCAGAGTCACTAAAACAACAGCTTACTCTCCACTTTTAATGGCAACAGGGGTAATAATAAAGCTTTGGAAGAATCTAATTGGAGCCAGCTCCAACATAAATCACTTTAATTTGGAAAACAGCACATAATGTGTGATAGTCCTTCTAGAATCAAATTTCAAAATACAATATAGTTGCCATTTCTCAATGGTAAATGCTGTTATTACAGTCATTAAAGGATACTTGGCTACCTAGCTCAGCTGCTGAGAAGGTCACTGTGACAAGATCAATATAATGGGTTCAATTTCTATTTATAGCAATACAAGCTACAAACTGTTAGAGCTGGAAGGACTACTAGAGACCAGCCACATCAGATCCTTGTTCTCTAGATGTTTAAAATATAGTCCTCATGGTAGAAGGGAATTGCCAAATTCACAGAATGAGTAGAAAAGCTGGGATCACATTGTACTAACCTTGTCACATTTTTCATCCTCAATCAAAATACACACCCCTGACCAGCAGGTGACTAATCAGCCTGGTTTGTCCTCAATTTTCTCAGTTTGAGCATTAAAAGTACCATGTTTTAGGAAAAGTGTCTGTTCCAAGGAAAGTGAGATTGTTGGTCACTCTACCTGATTAGCTATTCCAAAAACATAGGTCTATTGACCAAAGAAGATTGGCCTGGAATATATAGTCATGTGAGACACATGTCACTAAATTTGTTACTGGCACCAACTTCTACTAGATTAGGGGCTCATAATACACTCCTTCGAGTCCTCTTCCTCACACTCTTCTTCCTACTTAAAATTCATACATTTAACAATTAAAATAATAATATAGGCCAGACACAGTGGTTCATCCCTGTAATCTCAACACTTTGGGAGGCCAAGGTAGGAGGATGGCTTGAGCTCAGTAGTTCAAGACAAGTCTGGGCAACATAGTGAGACCTCATCTCTACAAAAAATTTAAAAATTGCCAGGCATGTTGATACACACCTGTAGTCCCAGCTACTCAGAAGGCTGAGGCAGGAGAATAACTTAAATTACCTGAGCCCAGAAGATAGAAGTTGTAGTGAGCCATGATCACACCACTGCACTCCAGCTTGGATAAAAGAGATCCTGTCTCACAATAACAATAATAATAATAATGATAATAATAATAAATAGTTTATAATATGTGTCTGGCATTGTTCAATTTATTGGGTGTTCAGCAGTGAACATGACAGAGGAAATTCCTGATATCATGAGGCTTACCTTCTTGTTAAAGAGACAGGCAAAAATAAAAATTAAAAAATTAAAAAGCCTCCAAAATTAAACAAATAGCTAAGTGACATAGATAATCTGTCAGATGGAAATGAATGATAAGTATCAAAATCAATCTAGAAAGTTAGGAAGAGAGTGATGTTTGTGAAAATATTGACAATTTAAGTAAGGTTGTCAAGTAAAGCCTCTCTGATAAGATGTGGCTCTATAATTTACCAAGTCTTTTCCAACATTAATTCAACTACACCAGCATTTTTTAAAGAGCAGTAAAATTAAATTACCCCTAAGTTTATATCCTCATTTATTTACTAGAGTCCTTTGTTGCATAGTGCAATATTTTAATTTCTCCCCTGAGTACCTGTAACTGACATCTTACTAGTGGCATTTGGACTGTGGGGTCATTCAATAAAGGATATCTGGGAAATCTTAAGATTCTCAAAATCCATGACAGTTGCAATGTAAACAATATCCAAAAAGGGCCTTTAAAAACATAATGAAAATTGTTTATGCTTCCAGATGTTGCAGAAGAGTAAACATTAACCTCTACTGAATGCTAGTGCCTAGCAAAGTTCCTGAAGAAACAGTATATATTCAATAAATATTTGCTGAATGAACCAAAGGATTTGTAGAAAATCAAAATCAAAGCCTTTTTTGTTTGTTCAAATGTCACATTCTCAGTAAGACCTGCATTACCTTAATGTTTAGAATTCTAACTCTTCCCCAACATGATTTATCCTCTTCCTTTGCTACATTGTACTCCATATCACTTATCACCATTTTAACTCTTTTAAAAATTTATTTTATTGTCTTTATCCTCTCACTAGAATGTAAGTTTCATAAAAGTGTAAATTTTTGTTTTATTCACTGGCATATCAAATCTCAAAAGTTATGCCGGTAAAACAGGTGCTCAAAAAAGAAAAAAAAGGAAGAAAAAAAAAACAAAAAAAAAAAACACTTGATATATAAAAGACTCCATGGCTTTCTCTCAGATTCATGCTTCTCCTCCAGATCAACTGCCAATGCTTTAGCACTATTACCTCACCACCTTTTATATGGACTATTGCAATGCTTTCTTTTTTTTTTATTGTATTTTAGGTTTTGGGGTACATGTGAAGAACATGCAAGATTGTTGCATAGGTACACACATGGCAGTGTGGTTTGCTGCCTTCCTTCCCCTCACCTGTATCTGTCATTTCTCCCCATGCTATCTCCTCCCACCTCTCTACCTCCCTGTCCCTCCCCCATTTCCCCCCAACGGACCCCAGCGTGTAGTGCTCCCCTCCCTGTGTCCATGTGTTCTCATTGTTCAACACCCACCTATGAGTGAGAACATGTGGTGTTTGATTTTCTGCTCTTGTGTCAGTTTGCTGAGATGATGGTTTCCATGTTCATCCATGTCCCTACAAAGGACACAAACTCATTGTTTTTGATGGCTGTGTAATATTCCATGGTGTATATGTACCACATTTTCCCTATCCAGTCTATCATCAACTAACCAACAAAACAGCCAGGTAGCATCAAAATGACAGTATCAAATTCACACATAACAATACTATCCCTAAATGTCAATGGACTAAATGCCCCAATCAAAAGACACAGACTGGCAAATTGGATAAAAAGCCAAAACCCATCAGTGTGCTGTATCCAGGAAACCCATCTTACATGCAAGGATACACAAAGGCTCAAAATAAAGGGATGGAGGAAGATCTACCAAGCAAATGGAGAGCAAAAAAAGGCAGGAGTTGCAATTCTCATCTCTGATAAAATAGATTTTAAAGCAACAAAGATCAAAAGAGACAAGGACATTACATAATGGTAAAAGGATCACTGCAACAAGAAGAGCTAACGATCCTAAATATATACGCACCCAATACAGGAGCACCCAGATACATAACGCAAGTTCTTAATGACTTACAAAGAGACTTAGACTCCCACACAATAATAGTGGGAGACTTTAACACCCCATTGTCAATATTAGACAGATCAACCAGACAGAAAATCAACAAGGATATTCAGGACCTGAACTCAGACCTGGAACAAGCAAACCTAATAGACATTTACAGAACTCTCCACCCCAAATCCACAGAATATACATTCTTCTCAGCACCACATCACACCTACTCTAAAATTGACCACATAATTGGCAATAAATCACTCCTCAGCAAATGCAAAAGATTGGAAATCATAACAGTCTCTCAGACCACAGTGCAATCGAGTTAGAACTCAGAATGAAGAAAGTAACTCAGAATCGCACAGCTTCATGGAAACTGAACAACTTGCTCTTGAATGTTGACTGGATAAACAGTGAAATGAAGGCAGAAATAAAGATGTTCTTCGAAACCAATGAGAACGAAGACACAACATACCAGAATCTCTGGGACACATTTAAAGCAGTCTCTAGAGGAAAATATATAGCAATGAGTGCCCACATGAGAAGAAAGGAGAGATCTAAAATTGACACCCTATCATCAAAATTGAAAGAGCTAGAGGATCAAGATCAAATAAAACTCAAAACCTAGCAGAAGACAGGAAATAACCAAGATCAGAACAGAAATGAAGGAAATAGAGACATAAAAAACTCTTCAAAAATTCAATAAATCCCGGAGATGGTTTTTTGAAAAGATGAACAAAATAGACAGACCACTAGCCAGATTAATAAAAAAGAAAAGTGAGAATAACCAAATTGATGCAATAAAAAACAATAAAGGGGATATCACCACAGATTCTACAGAAATCCAAACCATCATCAGAGATTATTACAAACAACTCTATGCACATAAACTAGTAAAACTGGAAGAAATGAATAAATTTCTGGACACCTGCATCCTCCCAAGCCTAAACCCGGAAGAAGCCGAAACCCTGAATAGACCAATAACAAGGTCTGAAGTCGAGGCAGCAATTAAGAGCCTACCACCCAAAAGAAGCCCAGGTCCAGATGGGTTCACAGCTGAATTCTACCAGACATACAAAGAGGAGCTGCTACCATTCCTTCTGAAACTATTCCAGACAATCCAAAAAGAGGGAATCCTTCCCAAATCATTTTATGAGACAAACATCATCCTGATACCAAAACCCGGCAGAGACTCAACAAGAAAAGAAAAGTTCAGGCCAATATCCATGATGAACATAGATGCAAAAATCTTCAATAAAATACTGGCAAGCCAATTGCAACAGCATACAATGCTTTCTTAATGGATTACTCTCCAACTTCTCTAAAGGGGTTTCTACACAGCAGTCAAATAAATCCTTCTCTTAATCTAGAATACTTGACTTTCTACCTCTCTCTTAGCCACACCTCATTTCCTTTACTTATACAAATTTTAAACTTCATTATTTATCATGATTTAAACCACCACCCTTAAGCATAATGTGTACAGGACTTCCTTGCGGTAAATAATGACTCCATTCTTCCATTTTCTATGGGTGTAAAACTTGGAAGCATCCTTTTTAATACTCCATGTCTAATCTATCAGCAAATCATATTGCTTTTTCTTCATAATATACCTCACATCTAACCAAATCTCAAAGCCTCCACCACAGCTACTCTAGGTGATGTCACCACCATCATCTCTTGACATAGTCACTGTAATTGCTCTCTAACTGGCCTTCCTGCTTCCATTTTTGACCTTCTATTATTTACAAGCAGTCACAGTAATCTTTCACAATACAATTTAGACCTGCTCATCTCTCGCTCTCAACTGTTTAATAGCAGCTATCTTACTCATCATTCTCATCAAACTGACAAGAGCAGAAAATCAAACACCACATGTTCTCACTCATAGGCAGGTGTTGAACAATGAGAACACATGGACAGAGTGAGGGGAGCACTACACACTGGGGTCTGTGGCGAGGAACTAGGGCAGGGACAATGGGGGTTGGGTAGTTGGGGAGGGATAACATGTGGAGAAATGCCAGATATAGGTGATGGGGATGGAGGCAGCAAACCACATTGCCATGTATGTAGCTATGCAACAATCGTGCATGTTCTTCACATGTACCCCAAAACCTAAAACGCAATAAAATATATATTAAAAAAAGAAAAGAAGAAGATTGAAACCCAACATCCTCATCATAACCTATAGGCCCTCCATAATGTGGCCCCTGTCTAGGTCTCCAATATAATTGAATACTACTACTCTTTCTCTTCCTAACTGGGCTGCACTCACACTGCACTCCATATTTCCTTGGAACTTAATGCTATTCCTGTCTCAGGACCACGAACTTGCTATTCCTCCCACATTGCTTCCTCTCTTACTTCACTCAAGTCTCAGCTAAAATGTCACCACATCAGGAACTCCTTTTTAAAAACCTGTCCCTATTCTCTATCATTTTGTCTTGCTTTATTTTTCTTCATAGTACATCTCATGATTTTACATTATAAGTTTATTCACTTATTTGTTTATTATTCAGATTTCTCACTAAAATGCAAGCTGTATCAAGGTAGGGACTTTGCTTTGGTCTCTGCTGTATACTAAGAAACTGAAATAGTGTCTGGAACATAGCAAGCAACTAATAAATATCTCTCCAATGAATGAATGCTTCCAAATTTGCATATACTATTTTCTCACATTAAAATGACTTTTATCACCGTTTCTGAAATATGCAAAGCATTTTTCAAGGCCCACCTCAATGTTATTTCTATTCAGTACCCTCTTCTCCATCCCATCTCACCTCATGAAAAATCAATCTATTCTTTCCTTAACTTCACTTAATATTTCATCCATATCTTTACAGCACTAAATCCTCTGCATTGTACCAGTTTTTCTTCCTAAAATTGAGACAGTTACTCCCATCCCAGTCTGATCGCCCCTTTATGACAAAGGCTATGTTGATCTTTAAATAGTCTCCTACTTGCTATGCAGATCTGGTTACAACATTTGCAAGGTCTCATGTAATATGAAAATGTAAAAAATGTAAAGTGCCTTAGGAATTATAAGATGGCAACAGCAGAACACTGAACCAAGCATGGTCCCTTCTAAGTATGATGTCCTGTACAGTCACAAATCCCCAAGAAGCTGGCCCTGCTCTTCTAATAATCAGATATCCCACCTTTTCCTCAATGTGCTATTCATGATCTAGCGCTTCTCTGAAGCCTTCCCTGCCCCCCACTCTGCCACGAGCAGAAGTAGCTGAGTCTTCTCAATATATTTGCAACCTCCAATTCTTACATGTATGAATATTTATCACATTACATTGCAACTTCCTGTCCATTAATTGCTGAATTCTACCAGCCAGCAACTTTGATTTATCATAGAGCCTGCACATAGTAGGTACTAAATAAATGATTTTTCATCAAATAAGTCTCTTTTTGAAAACCAAGCTTTTAGTTGTTATCCATATGAAAATAAGTTTTGTGGAACTAACTCAAATGCCCATCACAGATAGAATGGATAAAGAAAATATGGCACATATACACTATGGAATACTATGCAGCCATAAAAAAGGGTGAGTTCATGTCCTTTGCAGGGACATGGATGCAGGTAGAAATTATCATTCTCAGCAATCTAACAAAAGAACAGAAAACCAAACACTGCATGTTCTCACTCATAAATGGAAGTTGAACAATAAGAACACATGGACACAGGGATGGGAACATCACACAGTAGGGCCTGTCAGGGGATGGGGGGCTAAGGGAGGGACAGCATTAGGAAAAATACCTAATGTAGATGATTGGTTGATGGGTACAGTAAATCACCATGGCGTGTGTATACCTATGGAACAAACTTACATGTTCTGCACATGTACCCCAAAACTTAAAGTATAATAAAGAAAAAAGCAAAGAAGTTTTGCAGAATTATATGCAAGTAACTGAAAACAACTCCCCTAATATTGTTGAATCCAGGGTGCTTCATACAAAGGACTATACTTTTAAAACAATTTTTTAATTGATTTACTCATCCCAGCATTCTAAAGATTATAATACCAAGCCCTTGAACTTTGTGGATTCCAGATGAACTGGATCTGTGCCATATGTATGGATTTTGATGAATGTTAAAATGGCACCAGTTAAATACTGACATGTATCATATGGGATGGGAATTGAAAATTAATTTATAAAGAAAGCAAATCAAATCTATTGTCCACTGATGTTTAATTCTATTTTGACTCCTTTTGACACCCATAGCAGATTAACTTCTATCTTCTTTCACATTTCTTCTAGTGTATGTTCTGATTCTTGCTTTCTGTAAATCACAGAATGAATCTTCTAGTCCCCCTATAGTCTCATTGTCTGGTTAAATAACTGCTATGAACACAATTGCATTATTTTTCTTAAAGGTATACAGATATTAAGATTCAGAATTTAATTTGATAATTAAAATTTCAAGAAACCATAATAGCAATGTCTTTTGTATGAACTGACTTTAAAATGATGCTCCTCTATCTTACTGTTCAAGGTGTTTAGTTCTAAGCAGAACCACAGTTATGAGTTGTTAGTTTACACTAAAACATAGTGAATGGCCTGATCTTCGGAGGACATTATTAATTTAAAAGGCATTATCACATTTAAATGCTATACAGGAGCCTTGCTGAAACATAGGATGTAATGAGAACCTTCTGCTGCCTCTGCTAACTAAAATTCCTTGTACAGGTCTAAGAATTCTGTTACCCTGGCTTTGTTCATTTTAATATCCAGAGTCTAACAAGCTATACAGTAGCTAGATTAATAATTCAAAAATTATCGAAATAGTTCACTATGTTTAAAAAAAAAAAAAAAAAAAAAAAAAGCAAAAACACTGGATACCAGACTCTTAAATTTGGACTGGCCCATTCTATTCTAACTGCTTTTCAAGAGAAGGGGTCCTTCAAATAGCATTTATACAGTTAGAAAGAAAATTAGTTAACCTCAAAAATTGTTATCTATTAAATATCAATACCAAAAGTAATTGTTAATAATGTAACATCTGAAGTATTCTCCTTATAATCTGAAAAGAGGAAAAGATTTTGACCATAACCACTTTTATTCAATTTGTGCTATCTAGTCAGTACAGTTAAACAAAGAAAAAATAATAAAAGCTGTAAAAATTGAAAAAAAAAAGAAATAACATTGTTATTTGCAAATAACATAGCTTACTGTCAATAAAGAAAAGGAAAAAATACCGAAAATGATGAGAAATAATGAGTTTAGAGAACAGACTATATATAAATCACTATGTAATATTATTAACAAGAAGTATAAACATTTATATAGGGCCTGTTCTCAGTCAGGTGTTATCATAAGCACTTTAGTTATATTAACTACCTTCAATAAGCAAAACAGCCCAACAAGATGCTATTACTATTTTACATATGAGGAAACTGAGTCACAGAGAAGTTTAATAATCTTTTAAAGTGTATACAATAAAAGTTGCAGAGCCAGGATGCAAAAGCAGACAGGTTACTTCTAGAGACCAAGCCCATAACCATTAATCTATATTCAATTACACTGCTATTTATTTGAAGCATAATTAGAAAAATATTTCAAAAGATGTGCTTTGTAATAACAATGGAAGATAGAAATTTTCTCAGATGAAAACTATCAATGACAAACTTTGAATACACAGAATTATTAAATTGTATTGAAATACATTAATAAGAGCTAAATAATTAGAGTCCTATTTTTCCATGAACATGGAAAAGATGGAGTCTCTGTTGCCCAGGCTGGAGTGCACTGGCATGATTTCGGCTCACTGCAACCTCTGCCTCCCAGGTTCAAGTGATTATCCTGCCTTAGCCTCCCAAGTAGCTGGGATTACAGGTGTGCGCCACCATGCCTGGCTAATTTTTGTATTTTTAATAGAGATTGGGTTTCATCATGTTGGTCAGGCTGGTCTCTAACTCCTGACCTCAAGGTCCGCCTACCTCAGCCTACCAAAGTGCTGGCATTATAGGTGTGAGCCATTGCACCTGACCACGGAGTTTTTTTGTTTTGTTTTGTTTTTTTTTTTTTTTTTTTTTTTTTTTTTTTACAGAAAACTGGCCACCTAATTCTAAAACTTGTATGAAAGATAAAAGTACAAGGAATACTTAAGACCCTATGGAAGAAGAAAAATAAAGTGAGTGTATGCATTTTACTATTAAGTTATGGCTATTAAGACAGTGTGGTACTGGCACAGAGACAGTAACATTGACCCACAGAACAAAAAATGAAAGTCCAGAGGGAGACCCACAGATGTATGGAAGTTTGAAACCTTTGCCAGAGGCAGTAGTACAAACAAATAAGAAAAAAGATACTATCAAAAAATACGATAGATAATTGCTCAACATTTTATAAAAAGGATATTATATTTGTATTTCATACACAAAAATAATTTCAAAACCGATAATAAACTTTAATAACAAATTTGAGGTTGATACTACTAGTAATACCTTTTTAAATGCTGGGGCATGGAGAAGTTATGTACCTTGCCCAAAATGACAGAGCTATTAAGTAGCAAAAGAGCTGAGACTACCCTGGGTTAGTACCCTGGGCCAGCAGAAGAGGTGAGTTCCCTGGGTAGTCTGGCCCTGCAGCGTGTGATTTATCCACACTGCTATACCACCTTATTGAGCCTGCTCTTTTCTCCTTGATTACGACACCACAGCCAACCTCCTTGCAGTTTGAATATACAAGGCAAGGTTCCATGTCATCTCAGGACTTTCACACTTGCTTTTCCCTCTGCCTGGAAGGCTCTCTTCACTTGATATCTTCATGACATATTCTCTCGTCTCCTTCAGATCTTCACTCACATGTCACTTTCCCAGGGGGGGCTTTGTGGCTGCCATATGAGTTCACCATTTCTCATTTATTTCTTCTTCCCGTTTTCTGCTTTATTTTCCTAATAGCACTTACCAAAATACACTATACTATATTTTTAAAATTGATTTTGTTTACATGCTTTCATCCCATAGAAGAATGTGAGCTTCATAAAGGCAAGGATCTGCATCCTGTTGTTCATAGCCATATCTTAGGTGATTAGAACAGTGCTTGGCAAAGAATAGCAAATATTTGCAGAGATAATGGGTGTTACTGAATTAATTTTCTAATTAGTTAGAAGGCTTTCAGTCTGCCTTAACCTCCTGTCCCCTGTAAATTCTGCTTTCAGATATGACACTGACATTTCTTTAAAGCAATTGTGCCTGGATAACCTATTAAGATATTGCTTTGTTTTTATATTATTGCTAAACAACTTTTGAAAGAGTGAAGAAAGCACTTTTATTCCCAACACCACGAAGGCAATCAAACTCTATGTTTTGGGTATTTGATTCTGTTTAAGAGTCTGACAGTCTTGTTTCTATGTCCACTATATTTAAAATCCAAAGCAATAGAGTTATCTGGAAGCTACTCCTACATTCACAAGTTTTCCTTTTGGAGTTTAGGCCCACTGAGAGGCTGGTGTTAAGAAGATCAAAGCACCTTGTCATGGGAGAGACTGGATGCCCTGAATTTTTCAGAGAAGAGAAGGAGACAAGCACATCCTGCTTTTCATTTCATTTCATATAGCCTACCCCACCGTACAACATAAAGGATATTACATAATATACAATCTGCACACAATCATGGATACATGAAATCCACCACAAGTAAAATTATTTGTTTTTGGAGACTTTAGAATTATATTTCCAAAGAGATTTTGAACTATGTGACTTTATGATTTTCTATGAAATCTACTTTAGTATTAATCAATGAAACACAATTTGATATTATAACCATAATAAAAAACAAGGGTAAAAATTACCCTTGATTCATCTTGAAACATTAACTTTAATAAAAATCAAAGCAGACAAGGATTCTATACACACTGAAAAAATAGCAAAAGTTCATAAAACATAACCAATATTAAACGTATGTTATCCTGCAAAGCGAAGGGAATGCTCCAAGCCAGATTTGATTTGATTTCAATTGACGTTAAATTTGCTCACCATTTCTTGCAACAAGAGATGCACAAGCCTGGCCACATTACTCCTCTGATCAAAGCACTCTAATGATTCCCAGTACCCTCAAGATAAGGCCCCAACTCTTTAGGGTGCCAAACACTGCTCTTCATGATCAGGTGCCTGAATGTCTTTGCCCTTACAATGCCTCCCATATTCAGTTTTCAGTCACACCTGTGGTTTCCCACACAAGCCATCTCCTTTCTGGCTCTTCCTTTTGTCCATGTTGTCCCAGTTTTTAAAAACTGAACACTCACTTCCTTGTTCTTTGCGAAAAGAACTGACTCATCCTTTAAGTCTACTCCAGTGTTAGCCTTTTCTTATCCTCCTACTTCTATCCAGGGTGCTTGCTAACACTCATTCTCTGCATTTGCACAACTCCTCTTCCCGGAGACTACATTATTCATTAGATAATTATAATTGTTTGCATGCATATCACTCTCATCAGGCTGTGAACTTCAGAAGGGCAAGATTATCTACTTCACCTTTTTAATCTACAATGCTTGGTATATAGTAAGTGCTTCATAAATATTTGTTGAATGTATGGAGGAAATAGAAATCACTTCTAACAGGGGATATTTAACAACGAAGTGAAATAGCTCAGAAGGCAGTGGCTTCTTGATAGCTGGGGGTTTCCAAACAGATCATAATCTACTATCAATCTGAGAGTCTGTGAGGGTTAAGTAAGGTGACTTATGAGGTTTCTCCTTACTCAGATCTGAAGCAAAGTAAATTTTTACAATGTCAAAAAGTAGTAATTCTTTCACATCAATTAATTCATTGTGATGGAATTCAAACTGATGTACAACTCTCATCTGATAGGAATCTCCTGCTTTTGTCTAAATAACTTCATATATATTATCTCACTTTTTCCACAATGTTATGTGAGACACATGTTGTCTCTGTCCTACAGATAAAGAAACTGAAGCCCAGCAAGGTAGTAGTAACAGAACCAACATTCAGATTTCGCTCTGTCAGACTCAGAGTTCAGGGATCTCTCCATTACAACCTATCTAAATGATTTCTTATAGTGCCAAGACTCCAGATAAAGTTGCATGAACCTATTGTATTCATAGACGATCAGAGACATGCAGAAATAAAGGTACTGTCAGGGAAAGTTTGTTATGTGTCTCAATGTGTGTTACTTCCCCCTTATCCTGCTTTCAAGTAGCCCCTTTATGCTTTCTTCTTGCCCTAAGAATGATGCTGGACATTTTTAAATAAGTGAAATGAAGTCATCCACTAATAAAACACAGACGATCTTATTACTTTTACTATTAATTTGTGCCAATGCTTAAATAATTTAATAAGCCTGCTTTGAAATTTGAGAGATTCTTTCAGGAATCATTGAAAAACAAAACATTTAAAGGCCTGTACAGAAAATAGTAGTCTTGTTGGATGAATCTACTATATTTTGGGTTCTCTTCTTGAAGTTTTGGAGAGGCTTCTTTATGCAAAAATATATGACAAATTATGCATGTTTGCATCAGAAATTAATGACCAGAACTATGAATACTGCAATGTTGAGAATTTTAACTCTCCAAGCAATATTTCATCTTCACTCACAAATATATGCAGAAAACAGGTTGGTATTAAATTTTTCTTTTTTATCTCATGACATTGAAACACTACTCTGCTAATATTAGTTTTAGAGGGAAGAGTCTTAATAATTATTTAACTTTTTCTTCAACATCAGCCATGAAAATAAATTATGAGGAGAATATAATAATACCCATTGTTGATCCCTTTTCCTGTTTTGCCTGTGTTTCCCTTTGGACAGAAAATGAAAGATAAAGCAATAATGAAGAAAACAGAACTGTGCTCATCTAGAGCATTTGGCTTCTTACATGAGATGCATCACATTCATCAAAAATGATAATATTCAAAGTCTTACTTGAAACATGTACCCCAAACTTCAAACTTTATAACATTAATTTTATATCCCTCAATAATAGCTATAACATGGTTATTAATTTCTATGAAAAGAGAATAATGTATATAAAAAGAAACTCACTACTGATATACTATATACTGAATGATATAAATGTTACTTCAATGTTAAAACCTTAAAACTTCTTTTTTGCTTTTGCCTTTCCAAATTACACAAAACTATGCTGGATGAAGGCGGTCTCACTGCCACATTCATAGGCAAAACAAATTAGAACATTTGTCTAGCTGAAATTGAGCAGCAAAGACTTCATGTTAGCATTTTACTTCCTAGGGAGTAGAACAGGCACAGGGTATGATAGAATCTCAGCTCCTTTAGCTACAGGGAGTAGAAGAAGTTTTAAGCCAGGGTTATGTAGGACAGAGCAGTAGGAGAGGTGTTAAAGCAGAATCTGTGTCTATTGATCTGAGCCAGCCAAAAAACAACAGCTAAAATGCTAGAGGACCTTGCTTAAAGTAATTTCACTTCAAGCAGCCTCAGTTTTCCATGTAAAAATGGGATTATAATAATGCCTACTTTAAATTGTTGTTGTGAGATTAAATGAGATGATATTATAAGCAGTTAGCATAATGCCATAACTAATCATGAATGTTTAGCAAATGCCAATTGGATGATTAAATGAAGACATGTGTAAGGACTAGGTACTGTGGAGCAGACTGAGAGAGCTGAGATGTGACAATCTAGTTTGGGAGACAGAAGGGCATATGCTGAAAATAACAGCCAACCATATTATATATTCCTTACCAAGTCCTCAAAGATGGGAAAAGTTGCAGAATGATCTAGGACCAACCAAAATAGATGGTACAACATGACAACCTAGGCAGACATTTGTCCTTGTAAATATTAATAACAGCAGAATGGAATGAGAATGAAGCGCTACTGAAAAAAGAACTCTTCTAGACTAGGGATTTATTGGAAAATATGAAGGATTTCTCAGGTTTTGAATGCCCTAAAGACTAACCTGTATTATAAATATATCCCATAAGAAGCAGCTTTGGTGCATTTTACTATCCAAACATTCTACTTTTGACCCTACTTCTTGGGTTCCAAGTCAAGTCTGGGGAGTGGCTGACATAGTTAAAAGTTTTCCTCCAAGCTTTTTTGTTCACATAAGCTCAACCATGATAACAGCAGTCATTATCCACATGCTGAGCTTTTTAAAATTTCAAGTTCTTTCCCAGATTATCTCACATTTTCACCACAGCACCCTGTGTTTAAAACATTTCCCCCATTTTAGACATGCAGTAAGTGAGAGAAGAAAAGTGACTTGCCCAAAGTCTTGTATCCAGAAATCAACAGATAGAGAATCCACCTCTCTCTGGTCACCAAAGATGAGTTAGGAATCGTATGTCTCTTCTACCATATCACCTTGTGACAATCTGTAAGCTTTTCTGTCTTCCCTGCTATATTAGAACTTCCTTAAATGAAGGAGCTTGTCTGATTAATCTCTGTATATACAGTGAGTTTGGGTGTGCCTGGCACAGAAAGGATGCTCAAGAAATGTTTAATGAATGCAATAAATGTTTAATAAATTAGCGAACAGTTGAACAAATCAAGGAATGAACAGACAAGCTAACTTGGGTCTCCCACCATTATAGATTACTTATATCTTAATAAATGAAAGCCAAACATAACATATCAAATTTAAAATTTTTCTATCTATAATCCTCCCTTATTTTTTCTCTCTCTTTCAGTCTGTTTCTCTCTCTCTTTCTGACTCTCTCTCTCTCACACACACAGACAAACACATCACACCCACTTTTAAAAGAAATTATGAAAAACAAACTGATCGTATGAAAACTTTCATATGGGAAACTGAAATTTTATTGACTCTGAATATATTAAAAGGAATACTGAAAGTGAAAACTATCAGATTCTACTTCTAGTTATAACCAGAGAGATCAGATTCTGTGATAATAAATTTGTATTTTCAGAAGCATATTTTATAGTCATACACTACAGTTTGCTTCCTAAAAGTCATTCATAAATTAATAACCTTCATACTAGCAAAACACATGTATACCACTCCAGGAAATGAGGCATGTCACTTGCATGGAAATTGTAGATATGGGATGTGATTGGAAAACCATCTTTTTCTTCAAGCTCTAATTGCACGTTTGGAGGTGCTTTCGGTGATAGATAGACCTTCCATGCAACAAACAAGACACAAGTGTAATTAACTTTGTGCACCGACTAGCAGACCAGAGAGAGTTTTACTGACCATTGCCAGTTTAGGAAGAGGTCCATTTCCTTTAGAATTTATGTATAATGACTGTGAAATATCAAATAATTAAATTTGGGTGTTAGATTCCTACAATTATTAATACAAATGAATAGGGAAAGCAGGTTAATATTAAAAACAAAAATTGAAGCATAAACTCAGCTTACTTTTATAAGCCAAAGGGGGCATGACAGCACCCCTTTTGTGACATCTACCTTACTTTTCAAAAAAGTGCTATGTAGTTTACCTTTTTTTCCAAAATTACAATGATTCAAAATTTCTTAAAATCTACAATTTCATCATGAAAAGATTCTGGGGTATTACAAAACAAGAAGTAGGATTCACAGTAAAATCCACATTTTTAACCAGGTAGTAACTACGTTACATGTTTTATCCACTTAACATTAGAAATAGTCACAAGAAATCCACTAAATTAAAGTCAATTCACCATATGTTCACTGAATGCTGCCTCTGTCTTAGGCATGGTATCAACTATCTGTGTTGTGTTACTTTTTAAAGAATGTGACACTAAAATCTTTTCAGAGAGTTTTTACTCTTTTCCTCTCTCTCTCCTTGACCTCTGCATCAAGACAGGAACAAAGATATTTAAGATTGCCACAATTTAAAAAAAGAATGAAATCATAATCTAAGTAAGTCATTTCCAACAGAATAGTAAAACTGAAACCCAACTCACTCCCAGATAGCCATTAAAACAATTATTTCAAAAAGGCTTACTGCAAAGGACATGAACTCATCCTTTTTAATGGCTGTATAGTATTCCATGGTGTATATGTGCCACATTTTCTTTATCCATTCTATTACTGCTGAGCATTTGGGTTGGTTCCAAGTCTCTGCTATGAAGCTGGAAACCATCATTCTTGGCAAGCTAAGAGAAGCACAGAAACCCAAACACCATATGTTCTCACTCATAAGTCAGAGTGAACAATGAGAACACCTGGACACAGGGAGGGGAACAACACACACCAGGGCCTGTCAGTGGGGGATGCTATGGGCAGGAGAGCATTAGAAGAAATACCTAATGTAGATGATGGGGTGATGGATGCAGCAAACCACCATGGCATGTGTATAACTATATAAAAAACCTGCACATTCTGCACAAGTACTGCAAAAATTAAAGTATAATAATAATAAAAAAGGCTTCCTACATCTGCACTTCTTATAAATAAATACAGCGGTTTACGGTATTTTGCATGTGAATTCCATGTATTATTACTGAGATAATAATAAATAAAAGATAAGACCAATTAACGGGGAATTGACATCTACAAGAAAACATCTTCCAATTTTTAAAAATAATCTGTACTATTAGTTTATACGAGAGTACTTGGACTAGCAATTGAGAGCCCAATGCAGTAACCTTTTTCATTTTTAGCCACTCTCCTTTCTTCTTAGCAGTCTTGATTTACAGAATACCAGTCTTTTCATTTTTGCTACTTCTCTGTTCATTTTGAATTTTGTTATTTTGCAACTTTCTCAGCATTTGATCCTGAAATTATGTCATACCTCAGGACTTTCTCTTACACCTTGTTTTCATTTTACCAGGATAGGCTCATTAACTTTCATAACTTTAGTAGAAAACTCCCAAACATATATTTTCATCACAGATCATTCACCTAAACTCCAGTCTTATATTTGCAACCACCTATTGGACGTCTCCACATAGCCCTTAAACTCGATGCATTCCAATTGAAAGAGTATCATACTCTATCTTAATTTTCCCTTTTAAAACACCCTCTGTGTGACAGCCGTAGCCATCTTACAAGGCAGTTCTTCACTTTTGTTTCTGTCACCTCCCAAATTCAATCAGTTACTACGGTTGACCTTGAACAACAGTGGTTCGAATTGCATGGGTCTACTTTTATATGGATTTTCTTTCACCTCTGCCAACTATGAGATCACAAGACCCTTTTTTTTTTTTTCCTTCTCCTCTTTAGACTAGTCAATATGAAGACAATGAGTATGAAGATGTTGATGATGATCTACACTGACTTAGTGAATAGTAAATATATTTTCTCTTCCTTATGGTTTTCCTCAAAACATTTTCTTTTCTCTAGCTTATTTTATTATAAGCATAAAATATACGACGTAATAGATAATAACATAAAAACATGTGTTACTCAACTGTTTATGTTATCAGAGAGGCTTCCTGTCAACAGGAGGCTATGAGTAGTTGGGGATGCAAAAGTTATACACGGATTTCCCACAGCATGGGAAGGCTGGTTTCCTTAACTTACATGTTGTTCAAGGGTCAATTACACTTCATATACAATGTAAGAAAGTTACAGTAGAATAATTTCATTTCCTTCCTTCTTTCCTTTAATAAATGGTTGGCATTATTTTACTTCTGCTCATGTTATTAACATCCAATAAATTATTAATTTTTCCTTACATATACAATTACCTATAAAATAAATTTTAAACATAGAAGGAAGCCTTTTCTATTTACCACATATGTACAATTTCTGGAGATTTTCATTCATCTGAGTACATCAAAGTTTCATTTTGGTATCATTTTAATTCAGACAAAGGGCATCCTTTCACACTTCTTGCAGTGTACTTCATCAAGCAATGAGTTCTCTTAATTTTATGTTTTTTGGAAGTTTTTATTTACCTTCATTTAGAAAGGTATTTTTGCTGAATGTAAAATTTTAGGTTCAGTTTCTTTCTTTCAGACTTTTAAATATGCTACTTTGTTTTCTTTTTATTTACATAGTTTGTAAACAATCTTATCTTTGTTCCTCACTACATGGTATATATTTTATTTCTGGCTGTTTTAAAATACTATCTATATTATGAGGTTTCAGCCATTCATTATGATGTGCTTTGGAGTAGTTTTCTCTGCATTTATCATGTGTGTAGTTAATGAAAAGATTTTGATTTGTGGGTGTATATCATATCTTACATTTGGAAGAAAAAGATGGCTCTAGTTTTCTCTGTTCATTCCCACCCTCCTTATTTGGAAGGAACTTTAATTACGTTTATGTCAGAATGTTTGATGCTGTCTCACAGGTTAGTAATTCTTTCTCAATTTTTTTCACTAATTTGTCTCTCTATAGTTGTTATTTTAGTTTTTATTCCTATATCTTCAGTTTACCAATCTTTTATTTTGCATTGTCTAATTCACTATTAATCCTGTGGTGCACTCTTCTTATTTTAGTTACTGTATTTTGCACTTCTTGGTTTCATTTATTTATTTTATTTTTCACTGTTCCAATGTATTCTACTCACTATACTTGTTTTCCTTCAAATCCTTCAGCATATTGAGCATATTTATAATGACTGTTCTAGAAGTCCTTATTTGCTAATTCCATGACCTGGGTTATTTCAGAGACTATTTTTATTTATTGGTTTCTTCATAGTTATAAGTTATACTTTTCTGCTTCTTCACTAGTCTAGTGATGTTGGGTGGTAAAATTGAAAATTGAACTTTACTTTTGAGTGCTTGGAGGTTTTGTATTATTTTAGAGTTTAGGAAGGCAAGTTTGTTCTTGAAGGAATTTAACCTACTTGTGGAGCATCTTTATTTCATTCAAGGCTAGTTTTTAATCATTACTCTATGATTAGGATAGTACCCCTGCTAAGGTTTACCACTTCTGGAAACTCTGAATGCTTGAAGTGATCAGTGAGGATCCTTTCCCTCCTCCAGCTTTTCTGAAATCAAGACTCTAGGCATGTGTTCACTTTAGGAACCCTTGTGTTCAGCCACCACAGTTGTTTTTTGTTTTACCTAATGAAACTTTATCCTGCATATGCATGGTTTATTGCATGGCAACAAAATCAAGGGAGATCCTCTAAAGATTTCTAGAGATTCTTCTCCCCGTAGCACCTTCCTTTGTGTTGTTCTGCTCTCCAAAATTCCAGCTACTTCAGCTTTTTCAATATCCAACCTATGTCTCCTCAATTCAATGACAACATGTGCTTGAGATGCCCCTTTTAGCCCTGTGATCTGGAAGCATTTCCAGTAGCCAGACTATCATCGTATTTATTTGTTTTACATGTCACAGAAATCTCCCATGTATTCCTGTTGGTCAATGTATGAAAACTGTTGCTTCATGTAAGTTTATCTAGTTTCCTCTGTGTTCACATAGAAGGGTAAGTCCGTGTCTTTTACTTCACCATGAGCAGGTCTGGAAGTTTCCTTGTGCACTTAAAAAATAACTTTACATATTTCATTTCTCATTTCATTTGGAAAAAATTTCAAGTATAGAGAGTAGATGAAATAATGGAACAATGATCTCCCGTATACCACCATATATATTGAACAATTAGAAACATTTTGCCATATTTGATCTAGCTATACATATATATGAATACATGTTGGTATATATATTTTTTGTTTGAATAATTTGCAATAAGTTTGAGGAATCATGAATCTTCATCTCTGAAACTTCAGCAAGAATCTGCTAAAGTTAAAAACATTCCTCTACATAACCATAAAATAATTATCATCTTTAGAATATTAACAATTTCAGAATACATATATATAATTTATATATATAATATATATATATATTATATACATTATATATATATTATATATATATATATATATATATATATATATAGAGAGAGAGAGAGAGAGAGAGAGAGAGACAGACACTTACTCTGTAACCCCAGGCTGGAGTGCAGTGGTACAACATCAGCTCACTGCAACGTCTGCCTTCTGGGCTCAAGCGACCCTTCCATCTCAGCCTCGTGAGTAGCTGGGACCACAGTCATGCATTGCCATACCTGGTTAGTTTTGTAATTTTTTTTTTTTTTTTTTTTTTTTTGTAGAGACAGAGTTTGACCATGTTGTTCATGCTGTGCCTTCATATTTTAATATCATTTTTACTAGATTTAAAGTACTTGGATCTCAGCTCCTTTTCTCAAAAAATATGTAAAATTTTGGTTTTCAACTTATCTATCAATAGAAGTCCCACTTTAAAAAATGTATTTAGCACCCTAATATTTAAAATAGATATATTTGGATAATAATAATTTACATTTACTTAGATTTCTTGAGTTCTCTTGTTACTTCTGTTTCAGTTGCTTCACTCATCCCCAGGAATGTCTGAAAACTTTATGCTCAAACGTCCACATGCCCAGGTTACAGGATAGTCACCTATATTTTTCCTGCCCCAGGGCCTTTCTTTCCTGCTATGGTAAGAAGCTACTAAATATTTTCATTTTCTCAAAAGGCCAACACTGTTTCTCACTTAACTCTGCAAGCCATATCAAGATGCAACCTGAAGGCTAGCAGAGTCCATAACTGTTAATGTTTTCTTGTTGCCGTAAAATACGTAGGTATTTAACAGTCATTTTCCTATATTAAAGAGTGCACAGGAAAAGTCTGAGGACAGTCTGACATTTATAGACATGGTTTTATTTTAAACAGATGTATATATATTTTACTTTACCCTTATAATTTAATTTTTATCAAGATGCATCTTAATGCAGATATTGTTAAAATTTTACTTTGCTTAACTGGTTGGTCTGTTTCTTTAGTACCATACATCTTGTAGGGAGTGGAATTTCCTTTTAGATTCTGGTACTAAGAATCAGTCTTCATTCTTGCTGTTTGTTCTGAGGTGTTTATTTTTGCTTATACCTGCATGTGTTTATTAATGGAAATACATTTAACTCTGCATGATTCCCTTCTTTGTATATGTACTTATGTAACCACATGTTAAATAACAGGGTCTTAACTTCATATAATACTTCGAATGCTAAGAAAATGAAATAGCTTTTTGATAATCCATATTTTGGTGTGTGTTAATACATAGAATTTTGAATGCCTGAATACACACACACACACATACACACACACACACACACACACGCACACACTCTCTCTCTCTCTCTCTCTCTCTCTCTCTCTCTCTCCATTTTAGAATAAAAAATCAACATATCTTTTCAATTTAAAACATACTTGAACAGAGGATAAAGAATTGCAACAATATAGTACACTAGGTATAGATCTCTCATTCTATACTGTTGCAAAAATATTTTGTTTATGTCAAGTCAAAAATATTAATATTACCTATGTATTCCTGAACACTGTCATGAGTTTCTGAAAATGTCACTCAGTTAAACCTCATTGGTCTAAAATTTTAATGTCTTAAGCTTTTTCTGTCTTTTGTCACATTGGGAGGTTGAAAGCAATATTAATCATTCTACCAAGATTTGTTTGTAACAAGAAAATACCTAAATTACTCAGCAATTTCTCACCATTAAGAAAATAGAAAGACAAGTTACAGACTGGGAAAAATATTGACGATCCATATATTTAACAAAGGCTATTATCCAGAACACATAAGCATACCTACAACTAAATAATAAAAACATAACCCAACTGAAACCAAAAGAGACACCAGTACATTCACACTAGAATTGTAAAAATTAACAAGAATGACAAAAGCAAGTACTGGTGAGACTGCGGGAATCTTGGAATTCTCATATATTGCTGGTGAGATAGAAAAATTTTATATACATTTTTAAAACAATTTGACAGTTGTTGCTAAAAAGGTAAAGACAAACATACACTCACCATATGACCTACTAATTACACTTCTAGGCATGCACCCAAGAAAAATGAAAACACATCCACACACATATCTGTGCATGAATATTCATAGCAGCATTATTCACAATAGCCAAAATCTGGAGATATCTCTAATGTCCTTCATCTGGTAAATGGATAAGCAAACAATTATCCATTCACACAATGGAATATTACTCAGCAATAAAAACAAAATAAACCGTCAATCCCACACAATCACATAGATAAATCTCAAAGTCATTATGGTAAACAAAAGAAACCAAACACAAGTTGTTTATAGTCTGATTTCACTTAAATGACATTCTGGGAAACGTAATCTAATCCTTGATGACCAAAAGCAGATCTGTAGGTCTTGACCACTTTGGGGTAGGAATAACTGACTGCAAAGGTGAAGGATATAATTTTGAAGGTCATGAAAATATTCTCAAATCTTGATAGTGATGTTGGCTACATGTCTGTATATATTTTGACAAAACATCAAACTGCATCCTTGAAATGGGTACACTTTATTACATATAAATTATAGCTCAAAAAACTTGATAAAAAATTATAATAGAAGAGAGTCAAGTTGAAAATTAAAAAGATGGTAGTATATCTCTGTAGTCTCAGCTACTCAGGAGGCTCAGGTAGGATAATCTATCAAGCCCATGATTTTGAGACCAGTCTGGGAAACATAGGAAGACCTCATCTCTAAAAAAAAATCAAAATAAAAATAACAAAGTATGCAATATTATAAGCTTAGTTAGTCTGAGATATATTCTACCAGTGGCAAAGAGAAGGCCAACAAATCTTCTTTTGTGGAAAAGAATGAAGATGTGTTCTATATTATAGGACCTGAATCAGAGGTACAGCAGCCAGCAAATCTTTCTGTTTACACTATCATATTAATCAGTATCTCCAAGTTATGCTCCTATATTGCCCTAATGAGCCATGTTATATGCTCAAGTAAGCATGAGGTCAGTGTCCAGAAATCCTTGTTCCTTTCTGAGATCACCAGTTTGGCACAGAGCACATATTCATCAAACGTTTTATCTCCAGGGCTTCTCACTTCCCTGTGACTGGCTCAGTCACTGCACATGGTTAGGACGATAATAACCTTCACCAATTTACTTGAAGAGAACTCCTGAAGAATCATGAGATATGCTGTGTTGTGAGATTCTAGAAAATGAAGTGTTAGGTAAATGAACAATTTTAGCTCAAGAGAAGTTGCAGATATGTGTTTAACAACCCAATTAATAAATAAAATGCAATCAAAATATAATTAATGAAATAACTAAATATTTTAATGGTTTTAACTTGGCTTTGTTTTTCACTTTTACTAATTTCTATTTTGATTATACATGCCATGCACTTTTTTTATAAAATAGAATCTATAAAAAGTGCTTGCTGAATGTTCTAAGATCCTTCTCACTACAGTTTTATAGTGCAGCAAAAGCATAAATTGGAGGCTGCTTCTTATACATTAGGCAAAGATTATTTTCAGAAAATTACTTGAAGTGGCACTAAACTTTGACCTTCATTGCAATGTGAGCTACCTTTCAGAACATGTGACTTAAATATTTCAGAGAAAAAACAGCCTTAAAAATTATTGGTAAAAAGCAGATGTCATCAAAGTGTAAATAGGTGAACTAAGTTATGCAGGTCAGTTGTAACTTTTGCTGGGTTTTGAGGTTATAAACTGCTTATTGGTTTTTGAGGACTGTTCAACTCTGTAAGGCCTGCTGGCATATGGAGTTAACCATACCCTTAATTATGCTAGAAGGAGTCAAACCTTGGCTGCACCTAGCACATAATCAAACAACTTACCAGCCTTTAAAATTAAAAATTGCTAAAAATTACCATTATGACATGTAATTGAGACTACTGGAAATTGATTTACAGGCAAGGTGTATAGAATGGTAAAATATGTTTTCAGTAAAAGGTTATAAGGAAGCAGAAAAATTTAAATTCTGGCCTAGGGTTAATGGATTGTTTTAAATTAGATAAGATAAAGTTAAAAGTTCAAAGAAATGGTGGAAGGATTGTAAACATTAATCCTACAGAAATTCCATATTTGGACATATTGCCTAATTTCAAAAAGGCGTTATAAATATATGGTTTTTCTATAAATTGAACATTAAAATGAAAGCAGAACAAGGTACTTCTCACTAATCTGCTCTTTAGCAAAATTTGTAAAGAGTTGTAAAGGTTTTAGATTTCTTAAGTTTCTGAGTCATCGTTTTGGTACAAATAATTTATGATAATTTGGAATTCTATTATATAACATAAAGTGTTGCATATATTTAAGATATTTAACAGGCTTCTTCAAATCAAACTTCAGTTTCAAAATTGTCTTTCCTGACACCTGGCTTTTCAGATACTTCAGAAGGTTTCCTGGAGTATCCAGAAAAGAAAGGTAAACAAGATTATTTGACATGTTTATGTACATGGGATTACCAAACGGTGTTCAATATAATTTTAGTTTATATTTTGATGAATAATATCAATATATGTTCCAAAATTGTATATAATTTCTAAAACTATAATGTCTAAAATATATGCTATCAATCATAATTAAAGTTATGTTATTTTAAACCACAGAGATCTCCAAACTTCTTTGTCAACTGTGTTTCTAACTGTAACTACCCAGGACATTTTGTTACTTACAGATAATTGCTATTTTGTTTTAATCCTTTTCAAAATAAGTTATAGAATTCTATAGAAAGCTATATAATTCTGACAGGCGCTTTCAAATACAGGTTCGTGATAACTTTGGAGATTGTGACATTGGAATAAAGGAGAAATATAGAGGACTCATGAAGAGCTAAAATGTTCATGAATATCAAGCAAAATAAGAGTTAACTTTTTGACTTTTACTTGAAATATTGCTGAATCCTTGCTTTGTTTTTTTAGAGTCAAGGAAACTTATTTACTTATTTTGAAGTATTTACAGCCTTTAATAATTGAGTAAAGTATATTCTTGTGAACAAAATTTGGGTCATGTTTGTTTCTCTCTGCCTGGTTCCTCTAGAATTTGGAAACTATCTGTGAATATTATTAACTTGTGGCAAAAGAGTTATTTGCATCAGTGCAATAAGGACACAATTGGAGAAACTAGTTGTTTACCAAGGCTTTGACTGGAAGGGTATGCTTCTTTTTAAGGAGTCAAGCTTGGCTTGCAGAGCCGATAAAAGCCCCTTGGGGGAACTGGACTCATACCCTTTTCTATGCAGTCCCTGTACAGAATTCCCGACCTGTAGTCAGTAAAGAATGTCACTTTGTAACAGGCCTAGGAGCTCTAAGATTATCTTGGGACCTTAAGAGGAGAGGATCCATGGCTGGACTCGGCTTTAAAAGGTTTTATCTGAGATTTCGCGTGGAACCGAGTTTTATCAAAGCCAATCTTGAAAGTTCACGTAGAAATAGCTATTCTTGCTGCATTTTATGCAAATAATCAGGCCAAGTGTAAGACTAAGTCTATTTTGCAAAAAACTCATTCCTAATATGATTTTTTTTAACAAAAATGAAGACTGGAGAGAAATTATGTCTCAAAACGTATCATATATTTGTCATTAAATTCTAAAACCATTCGTTATTTTTAAGTTTTTACCTCAATTTTAGACTAACCCTGCTTGTTCCTGTGAATCAACCAGTAATTTCCAGCTGTAGCTCAGAAGGAAGAAAAGGGACGGGGAATGTAGAAATCTGGATCAAGATTATAGTTCCGAGCAATTAGCCTGCAAATCCTGCCAGGTGATGGGAATAAATAGGATGCAGATCCCCTGGAGGTTTCACTTTTGGGAAGGTAAGACCAATGGAGCTAATCAAAGCCAAGCAGCATGCACCTAAATCTTAGCAAGCAAAACTATGGCCACCAGGCATCTGGGCATGTCACAATACCTTCTTTTCGCTCCCTTGTTGGAGGAGAAGACTCAATTCCACAGCTTCATCTTAGCATTTAGCTTATGATATGGAGTCCATGGAACCCCACTAAGACATATTTTTTTTTTCTGCCCCAAACTCAATTTTAAGCTTCAGGTCGAAGCCCTAGGGAAGAAAACTGGATCTAAAGGATCCAGAGGCACACAATAACAGGTGTTATAAGGTGCAGCACAGGTCAGTCTGGCTAATTCCTGCCAATTAAGCTAAGCCTCCCATTACACAGATAAAGGTCATGCTAGTATCCACGGCATAAATGAGGTCTAGAGAACCCCAAAGGTACTGATAGTAGCATGGATAGAGGCATAGGTGAGAGCAGATAATTCCTATTCTCTAGACCCTCTCTGCTTCATGGGGGCAGGCTGCTTAGGTATCCATGAGTGGCACCCTGTAATGTTCACTGGGACTCAGGGATACAAGAACAGAGGAAAGAAAGAGGAATGCTTCACTTTGCCTCCCTCGCATACCCTGGACATTTGCTAGGAAGAGAAGGGAACAAGGAATGCCTACTCCCCTTTTTTAGATGAGTAGCCATCCATCTTCAGTCTGTACCCCTTTTGAATGCATCCTGAATCCCTGGGACTCCTTTTTTTTTAAAAAAAAGTGCCTCCTTTTTTTTTTTTTTTTCTTTTTCTTTCTCCTTCTTTGTCCTCTCTTCACTGATAGGTAATTGTATCTCCATATTATAGGATACTCACCTTGAATGCATCCTTCACACTAGGAAATGTTAATTTCCCAAACGTTAAACTGGTTGGCTTAGGATTGGGCTCAGGGGAAAGGAATCAGAAGGCTGACATGCTGGCAAAGGGTAAAAGATTGTTTTTATCCAGTTGGGCTTTTGGCCTCCCTTTCCCCATACAAACTGGTAAAAGGCATCAGGGTTTTTGAGCTATCCTTACCACCCCTTGTTTCATTTTGATACATGTTTTCTAATAACCCAATTTTTCTCTTTTTACGTTCAGACCATCTAACTCCAAAGGATCATGTCTTGGATGATGGCCCCTTCTGCCAGGAACCCATAAACAGACCTCTGAGGGAGACCTGACTGCTCTTTTCTCAAAACAGCACCTCTTGTCAGCAAGAAACAGTTAGTACTGGTCTTCATCTTTATTCTAATTATTATAATGGCAGTTAGAGGTACATCTTTAGAGGGGGGAATGAGTCACCCAAATATAAAGGGGTCCCTAGAATATTTCTAACTGGCCTTCACACTGGGAGAATGGGGTGGAGTCATGAAAGTTTATGCCTGGCTCCTCCTGTTCCTGTGTGGTAACCTGGGATTCAACAGGTGAAATGGAGAGCCTGTTAGCAAGACTTCATCTCACTTTTCTGTGTTGTTTTTTTCTTTTACTTTTTTGACTAATAAATTCTATTCCCTCTCACCCTTCAAAGTGTCTGTGAACCTAATATTTCCTGTTATGTGACAAGAACCTAGTTTTTCCTACAACAGTACTTTCAATTTTCTGTCCTCTGGATTATGCTTCTATCCTCAGATCTCCCCCTATGATACTCTTGCCTTGCTTTTATAAGGACTTATGTGTATATTCTGCCTACTCAAATAACTCAGGACAATCTTTTCATCTCAGGATCGTTAACTTAATGACATCTTCAAAACTCTTATGTCATGTAAGGTAACATATTTATAGGTTCCAGGGATAGGAATGTGGGCATCTTTCTGGGGCCGTTCTTCTATTTACCACATGATGACATGTTGTTTTCTGCCTTGTTCAAAAAAAAAAAAAAGCCTGCTAATAAATCAATTCATACAGTTCTATGTCCTTGCACATAGAGCTGCAGTGTTAGAACAACTTATAATATTTGTATGACTTGGGTTTCAAATAATGCCATTGTCACGGGATAAAATGCTGAAAATATTAAGTTGTATTGAACTAATCTTGAATGTGCCGAATTCATTTCAATTTTGTGAAAGAAGCCATACGTATTCTAATCGTGTACCTATTTTGTCAAGTTTATATAAGGTATTTAGCACCCATTTCATCTATGTGATATAGAACAAATGATGAACATGTAGATAATACTCTCTTACATATTTTATTTGCCCGAGTAAATCCCTCTATTGAGTGAATAGATGTATTATTTATTCTTTAATAGCAGAGAATGTAAACAAATCTATTAGCTATTTGAAGGTCACTTAGGCTTTAAGAAGATGCTCTATCATTATAGACTCATAAAACTTAACGGCCCATGAACACTGCTGGAGTTCAACACCATGGGCTAAAAAGAATAAAACAATGCATTAATTATAGCCTATTATAGTAAGCAGTTGGTAAGGAGAAATGTGGTTACATAAAAACTTTAAAATAAATTAACAAATAATACACTTTCATATCAATAACAATGGAAACTTTTAAAATACACACACACACACACACACACACACACACACACACACATACATTCAAACAACTAATCTATGTTTAATATTTTACTATTCCTGGCTTTTTTTCAGTTCCTATGCATATACATGCCTTGTTTAGGCATATGTATCATCTTATTATAGATGCAAATTTGCATTCGGCTTTTTAAATTATACCTGATGTATTATTTTTTCAGGTAACTATGCAACATTCATTACATTTTATCATTTTAATGGTTACAGTATTTTCTACACAGAGTGTCTAACATGATTTTCTTGATTCTATAGATGGACTTTTATGTTAGTTGCCTTTTTTACCATTATAAACACTGCTGCAATGAACTTTTTTTTTAATTTTTTTCTTAGGGAATGGAAAGATTATTTTCTTGTTACAATTTTTACAAGATGTAATACATTTAATTCATGGAATTAATGAATTTTTAAAACAAATAATGGAAGGTTTTGCTCCATGTTCATCCATAGAGAAAGCCTCCTACCTCAGAGATAGCAAAAGTATAAAAAATATGCCAATGTTAGTTTTCTACCAACATTCATACCATGCCTGAAATTATTTTCCTGAAGAGAGATAAAATTGAAGAATCTTCTCAATAACTGGGAAGTTTTAACTGAACACATATTAGTGTTTAGAGACATATAAACAAACATTTCTCACATATAGAGAAATATTTTTTTTTAATTTTATATACTGGAGATTTGGGGAAGTGCAAAAGGCACAGTGATTAAAAAGACTATTGCTACTTACCAATGGAACAAATTATGAAATTACACATACAACTCACATATTTCATTAATATTAAGAAATGTGTTAAATGTTTAATTTACTATTACTTTTTCCTTTCATCAGCATTCATTCTAAAAAAATAGGGTATTAAATTTCTACTTCTATATGCTGTATAAGCTGCAATATTTGAAGGTGAAGAGAGACACGTTAGAATTTTCAGAGTACATATATTTTAATTTAAATAATAAAGTGTAATCTAATAGGTAGATTTGCTTTTTTCAGGTGATGGAATGATGTGAATTGCTGATACATTTACCATGTTGCTTGATAGTCTACTCTTAAATATACAAGGAAAAAAGTCATTTTGCTAAAACTAGCAGAAAAATACACAACATAGTAAGCCATGTATTAAAGATACCAGAATGTGGGGGAAACTACAATAAATTGAGATGCTGTCAAACTTTAATTTATTTACATTATGTAGCTACACACTATTTACCTAAAGAATTACCAAGCATATATAATTTGACATTTAAGTAGAATATATGATTAATATATACCAAGCATTTAAAGTTATATGTGTCTATTCAATAATGCAACAGGGGTCAGAATTCAAATTAAAGAGAAAGGTGATTGGCTATCCTTATAAAAAGAAAATATTGTTTTGTTGATTTTGTTTTGTTTTGTTTTCCCAAAATGGTAGTTTGAACACATTTCTCCCACTTGGAAGGACAAAATAGTGAGTAGAGATTTATGTGAATTGTTCTACAAAAAGCAAGGAAGGAAGTTAACAGGAAAACTGAAAGAAACAACAGACCTTTTACAAGAAGTGGCAGAGAGCAGACTTCATTTTGAGCCAGGTGGAAAACTGTAAGTCCCCAGACTGTGAGAGGGGGAAAGACTGCCTCTAGGATATACACTTCAACCATAGAATCTAGCAACCTAGGCTCTGAGGATGGGATTAATCATTCACAATGCTGAAACTGACTTAGGAAGAGGTGGAAAATATAAAAATAAGAGCAGCAGCAGGAATAATTTTATGAGCCTTCCCAATCTGGTTATAGTAATAATATATTGGTCAAATGGACAGACTAAGAACATCCTGGGAGGCAGAAGTTGCAGTGAGCTGAGATCATGCCACTGCACACCAGTCTGGAAAACAGAGTGAGATTACATTTCAAAAAAAAAAAAAAATCATCTGCTGTCTTCAAGTAACTCAACTAATAAGAATTTATATAAACTCAAAGAAAGGGGTAAAAAAAAGCCTGCAAATGGGAACTAAAAGCAAGCAGGAGTGACTTTATCACACAAAACAGATTTAAAATAGCAGCAGTAAAAAAAGACAAAGAAGGTCATTATACAATGATAAAAGTATTAACTCAACAAGAATATATTTTAAATTTATATTCACCTGACTCTGGAGCTCCTATATCCAGAAAAACAATTGCTACTAGATCTAGGAAATAAGATACATAGCAACACAACAGGAGTGAGGGACCTCAATACTCCACTGACAGCACTCGACAGATCATTGAGACAGAATTCAACAACAACAACAACAACAACAACAACAACATGGATTTAAGTACATTCTAGAACAAATGGAGCTAACACTTATTTACAGAGCATTCTATTCAAGACCTGCAGAATACACATTCTTCTCATCAGCATATGGAACATTCTACAAGGTAAACCATATGATAGGTCACAAAACAAGTCTTAATCAATTAAAAAAAAAATCATACCAAATATCTGCTCAGACAACAGTGGAATAAAACTAGCAATCAATTTCAAAAGGAACCTTTAAAACTACACAAATACATGGAAATAAACAATCTGCCCCTGAATGATTTTGGGGTTAACAAGAAAATCAATATGAAAACTTTAGAAAAAAATTGAAATGAATGATAATGATGATGCTAGTTAAAAAAATCTCTGGGATATAGCAAAAGTGCTGCTAAAAGAAACTTTATAATACTAAATGCCTATATCAAAAATTCTGAAAGATCATAAGTTGACAACCTACTGTTATACCTAAGGTAACTAGAGAAACAAGAACAAACCAAACCCAACTAAAAATGAACAGAAAAGAAATTTAAAAAAAATCAGAAAACTAAAGTGAATTGAAACAAAAAATACAAAAAAAGACACAAAAAGTAGCTCTTTTGAAAAGATTAACAAAACTGATAGACCATTAGCTTGATTAATCAAGAAGAGAGAAATTCAGATAATCTTGATTAGAAATGAAAATGGAGACATTACAACCAACACTGCAATAATACAAAAGATTATTTGAGACTACTATATATACCTCTATGTACAAATCTAGACAATCTAGAGGAAATGGATAGAGTCCAAAAAACATACATGCTTCCTAGTTAAATTGGGATAAAATAGAGACCCTAAACAGACCTATAACAAACAGTAATATTGAGTCAGTAATTTAAAATCTGGCAAAAAAAAAAAAAAAAAAAAAAGGCCCAGGGCTGGATGGATTCACAGCTGAATTCCATCAGCATTCAAAGAAAAATTGGTACCATTTGAACTGAAACTATTCCAAAAGATTGAGAAACAAGAAATCCTCTCTCATTCAATCAAGTCAGTATGAAAAGAATACAAAAACCCAAATTAAGGAAAGAACACCATATCTAATAAATGATGATGGGGAAACTAGCTAGCTACACATAAAAGAATGAAAGTGGATTTTTATCTCTCATCTGAAATGAAAACAGACTCAAGATAAATCAGAGATTTAAATCTCAGATTTGAAGCCATAAAAATTCTAGAACATGACCTGAAAGCCTCCTCTGGACATTGGCCTAGGCAAAAAATGCATGACTAAAATCCCAGACGTAAATTTATCTATAATAAAGGGGACCAAATTAAACTAAAAAAAAAAAAAAAAAAAAAAAGAAAGTCTGTGTAGCAAAAGAAAAAAAAAAGAGGAAACAGACAACACACAAAATGGGAGAACGTATTTGCACACTACGTGTAGTTGTCTGTTCTCACATTGTTAAAAAAAGTACCTGAGACTGGGTAATTTATTTAAAAGGAGGTTTAATTGACTCACATTTCTGCATGGCTTTGGAGGCCTCAGGGAACTTACAATCATGGTGGAACGCAATGTGGAAGAAAGGCATGTCTTACATAGTGTCAGGAGAGAGAGACTGAATTGAGAAGTGCCACACTTTTAAACCATTATATCTTGTGAGAACTCACTCACTATTATGAGAACAACACAGAAAAAATCCACCACCATGATGCAATTACCTCCCTCCAGGTTCCTCCTGTGACACATGGAGATTACAATTTGACATGAAATTTGGACAGGGACACAAAGCCTAACCATATTACTCCACTGTGAGTCCCTCCCAAATTTCATGTCCCTCTTACATTTCAAAACACAATCATGCCTTCTTAACAGTCCCCCAAAATAATAACTCATTTTGGCATTAACCCAAAAGTCCAAGTCCAAAGTCTCAGCTGAGATAAGGCAAGTTCCTTCTGCCCATGATGAGACTGTAAAATCAAAAACAAGTTAGTTACTTTCAAGATAAAATGGAAGTACAGGTACTGCATAAATGCTCCCATTCTAATTGGGAAAAATTGGCCAAAACAAAGAGTCTACAGGCTCCAAGCAAGTCTGAAACCCAGCAGGGTAACCATTAAATTTTGAAGCTCCAAATAAGAACATTTAACTCCATGTTAATTGGAGTTAAATTGGCATTAGGTGCATGCCAATTTAAGAGTTGTGCTCCCAAGGCCATGGGAAGCTCTGCCCTGTGATTCTGAAGGTTACAGCACAGCTGATGCTTTCATGGGATGAAATTGATTCCCTGCAGCGTTTCCAGCCACAGGGTGGATCTGCAATTTTGGGTTCTAGAGCACGGTGGTCCCCTTCTCACAGCTCCACTAGGCAGTGCCCCGGGGGGGCTAAGTGTTGGAGCTCCAAGACACATTTTTCCTCTGCACTGCCCTAGTAGAGGTTCTCCATGAGGGCTCCACCACTGCAGCGGACTTTACCTGGACATCTATTTGGTTTTATACATCCTCTGAAAACTAGGGAGAGGTTCCCAAATCTCCATTTGTACACCCACAGGCGCAACACCACGTGTAAATCACCAAGGTTTGGGGTTTGAACCCTCTAAAGCCTAAGCCCAAGTTGTACCTTGCCCCCCAGCTCCAGTTAATATGGCTGGGATACAGGGTGCCCTATCCTGAGGCTGCACAGAGAGAAAAGACACTGGGCCTGGCCCACAAAAACCTTTTTTTCATTCTAGGCCATTGGGTCTGTAATCGGAGGGGCTGCATGTCTACGACATGCCCTGAAGACATTTTTCCCCATTGTCTCAGGCTATTAACAGTCAGCTTCTTTTTAATTATGTAAACTTCTGTATCCAGCTTAAATGTCTGCTCAGAAAATGGGCTTTTATTTTCTACCACATGGTAATGCTGCAAAATTCCAAATTTTTATGCTCTGCTTCCCTTTTAAACATAACTTTCAATTTCAGATTATGTCATTATGAATATATATGAAATTATGTTGTTAGAAGAAGCCAGGTTATTTTATTTATTTATTTATTTATTTATTTTGAATGCTTTGCTGCCTAGAAATTTCTTCTGCCAGATATCCTAAATTACCTCTCTGAACTTCAAACTTCCACAGATCTCTAGGACAGGGACAAAATACCACCAGTCCTTTTACTAAAGCATAGCAAGAGTGACTGTATTAGTTTGTTCTCATACTGCTATGAAAAGATACCCAAGACTGGGTAATTTGTTAAGAAAAAAAAAAAAAGAGTAAGTTTAATTGACTCACAGTTCCACATTGCTGGTGGCGGAGGGGAGGTCAGGAAACTACATTCATGACAAAAGGCAAAGGAAAAGCAGGCACCTCCTTTACAGGGTGGCAGGACACAGTGAGTGCAAGCAGAGGAAATGCCAGATGCTTATAAAACTGTCATATATCACAATACTCACTCCTTATCTCAAGAACATCATGGAGGAAACTGACCCCAACATCCAATTACCTCCACCTGACCTCACCCTTTACACATGGTAATTATGGTGATTACAATTCAGGGTGAGATTTCAGTATAGACATAGAGCCAAACCATATTATTCCACTCATGGCCAGTCTCAAATCTCATGTCCTTACATTTCAAAATGTAATCATTCTCTTCCAACAACCTCCTAAAGTATTAACTCATTTCAGCATTAACCCAAAATTCTAAGTCCAAAGTCTCATCTGAGACAAAGCATGTCCCATCCACCTATGATCCTATAAAATCAAAAGGAATTTATTTACTTCCTAGGTCCAGTTAGAGTACAGGCATTGGATAAATACACCAATTGCTAATGGGAGAAATTTGCCCAAACAAAAGGATCGTAGGCCTTATGCAAGTCTGAAGTCCAATGGGACAGAAATTGAATTTCAAAGTTCCAAAATTATCTTCTTTAACTTCGTATCTCACATATATGTCATACTGGTGCAAGAGGTGGGCTCCCATAGCCTTGGGTAGCTCCACCACTGTGACTTTGCAGGGTATAGCCCCCCTCCCGGCTGCTTTAATGGGCTGGTGTTGAGTGTCTATGGATTTTTCAAATGCATGGTGCAAGCTGTGATATACCATTCTGGGCTCTGGGATGGTGGCCCTCTTCTCACAAGTCCACTAGACAGTGCCCTAGTGGGAGGTTTGTGGGGGACCTCCAACTCCATATTTTCTTTCTACTTGGTTCTATTAGAGGTTCTCCATGAGGGCTCTACCCCTGCAGCAAACTTCTGCCTGCACATTCAGGTATTTGCATACATCTTCTGAAATCTAAGAAGAGGTTCTCAAGCTTTAATTCTTGACTTCTTCTTACCTGCAGGCCAAACACCATGTGTAAGCCACCAAGGTTTGGGGCTTGTACCCTCTGAACAACGTACTGTATATTGGACTCTTTTAGCCTTGGATGGGATGTAAAGCTCCAAGTCCTGAGGCTGCACAGAACAGCTGCAGGGCTCTGGGCCTGGTTCCTGAAAACATTTTTTCCTCCTAGGCCCCTAAGCCTGTGATGGGAGGGACTGCCATGAAAACTTCTGACATGTCCTGGAGAGATTGCATTTACTTGGTAATTAGCAATCAGCTTGGCATTACTTATGCAAATTTTGGCTGGTATTTCTCCTCAGAAAATGGGTTTTTCTTTTCTATCATATGGTCAGACTGCAAATTTTCCAAACTTTTATGCTATGCTTCCCTTTTAAACAAAAGATTCAATTTCATGTCATTGCTCTCAAATTAAAAGTTCCACAGATCTCTAGGACAGGGGCAAAATGCCACCAGTCTGTTTGCTAAAGCACAGCAAAAATCACCTTTATTCCAGCTCCAAACAAGTTCCTCATCTTTATCTGAGACCACCTGGACTTCAACTTCATTGTCCCTATCATTATCAGCATTTTGGTCAGTGATCTAACAAGTCACTAGGAATTTCCAAACTTTTCCCATATATTCTTGTTTATTTCAGAATTCTTCACACACTTCCAGTCTCTGAATGTTACCAGTTTCAATTCTGCTGCTACATTTTCAGGTATCTTTATAGCAGCACCCCCCATCTTAGTACCAATTTATTGTATTAGTTTTCACACTGCTATAAAGAACTGCTGGAGACTGGATGACTTACAAAAGAAAGAGATTTAATTGACACACAGTTCTGTATTGCTGGGGAGGCCTCAGGAAACTTACAATCGTGGCAGAAGACAAAAAAGAATCAGGCATCTTCTTCACAGGGTAGCAAGACAGAGTGAGTGCAAATGGGGAAATAATAGTTGCTTATAAAACCATCAGAACTCCTGAGATTCACTCATTATCATAAGAACAACATGGAAAAAGGCAAACATATCCGGTTATCTTCACTTCATCCTGCCTTTGAAATGTGAGGACTATGGAGATTGTAGTTCAAGGTGAGATTTGGGTGGGGACACAGAGCCAAACCGTATTAGTGACCTTAATTCCAGTTCCAAATAAGTTCCTCATCTCCATTGAGACCACCTCAGCCTGGATTTCATTGTCCATATCACTATCAGACATCTGCACATGTATGATTATGGCAGCACAATTCACAATTGTAAAGCTATGGAACCAACCTAAGTGCCATGACCAATAAGTGGATAAATAAAATATTGTGTGTGTGTGTGTGTGTGTGTGTGTGTATTTTATATATATATATATATATATATATATATATATATATATATATATATACATCATTGAATACTACTTACTCATAAAAAATGTGAATCACTGTCTTTTGGAGAGACTTGGATGGAGCTGAAGGCTATTATTCTAACTTAAGTATTATAACTCAGGAATGGAAAACCAAATACTTTATATTCTCACTTGTAAGTGGGGACTAAGCTATGTGTGTACAAAGGCATACAGAGTGATATAAGAAACATTGAAGACTCAGAGAGGAGAGGCAGGTAGTTGAATGAGGGATAAAAACTACATGTGTACAATTTACAATACTCTGGTGACTGGTACATTAAAACCTCAGAATTTACCAATATACAATCCATCTATGTAATTAGAAAAAAACAAAAAACACACTTATACCCAAAAGCTATTGGAATAAAAAATGATTAAGGAAATTTCAACCTGAAAAAAGAGAATATCTTTTTTCAATGATCAAAACATTGTGATCAGTGGACTCACACTCCTGATCACAATGTTTTGATCCTTCAGAGAATGTCTGATGCAACAACATTTGCTTGCTATAAGAGAATACATTCAAAATGTAAATGTCATGACCGAAGATTCAATTACATGTTATTGAGAATAAAAGAATAAAACCTGAATCTCCACTAGAAGCTGCTGAAATTATAATAATGAACAATTTTCTGAAAGGATAATCTTTAGGATATAAAGAGCTACTATTAGTTTGTAAGCAACAAAAAACTTACTATGTGGCATGATTAATTTCTGTGAACAATGCTAAAATTTGCAATTGGTCTCTTTTCAAGAGTATTATTAAGGTTACTGTTCATTTCTGCCTGAATTTCTATTTTTTTTTTTGTATTTTAGAACACATAAATTTTCATTCATTAAGTAATTCTGAGCTCCTATTAAGTGTCAGATACTGTGAGTTTATCAGTTAACGGGACAGACAAAAATTGGTGCTCTCTGGATAGATATCTTTTTATGTCACATACATTTTTTTTTTCATTTACAAAACATCAAAAGAGCCCATTACTACTGGTGAAACGGAAAAAAACAACATCATAGTGGCATTGCTGTCAAATGCAGGGCCTGATTTCAGAATTGCATTGAAGGGTATAACAAGCTGCAATATATTTCTGTGAATACCAGACAAGAAATAATACAAGCCTGCAGAAGTGTGAGAATTTACGCCATGTTTGTTTGTTTCTTTAAATATTGAACAGAAGTCTGATCTGTAACTCGCTCTTCTGTTGTAGGTGGGCTCAATCAGAAGCAAGAAGTTTTGCATGCCTCTCTTTGCTACCATGTTTTTCTATCCAGTCTCCCTCGACAATAGCACTGGCTGACAAAAAGAGAAAGGCAGTAGCCAGTGGGTTATTCACGTCTGCTTTACTTTCGTACTCTCTAGGCACCCAACCTATCCCTAGCCATGTTGCTCGAAGGATAAGTGAAAAAACACAGACTTAGACTACTAGTTGTACTTTGTTCATGTTTCTTCTGAGAAAGAAAAAAATGGGTAATCCTGGGATTGCAGAAATGTATAAATGACCTCCAACTAAATGACAAGTTGATAGCAGGAGGAAAATTCTCTTCAGAGACTGAAACTTGTAGCCAACTATTTTAGGTATCCCTTCCTGCCCATGCTTCAAAGACTAAACACAACACTTATTATTATTGTATCATCTTTAAAGCAATTTTTTTTAAGAATTTATCTCAATTATGCCAGTATACAATTAAATAATTATTCACAATATTGTAGTGAAGTCTAAAAAGACTATTAGAAATATACCCAAATACCACCCAGAGTACATTACAAAACTTACAGTCAGTAGCATAACAGCCTTTGGGTTTTTTTCCAGTATCACCTTAGACACCTTCCCAGCATGTCAGAAAATCATTACATAGATTATCTATAGCCAAGTCCAATTCCATTTGGTTTGGTATTTGAAACTTGGAGTTTACTCTCTACATGGTCCTTTCATACTCTGCTGAGGACTAAGCTCTGATATTTTATCTTGCCCAAATTCCTAGATAAGGGGTCTAGAGAATCATGCCCTAAAAACCATAAACTCTCATCAGATAGGTTTTATTTGACTCTATACATTGTGACTTAATTTTCAATCTGACTCTGGCATAACATTAAGAGACAAGGAAAACATATTTAACCCCAAAATGTATTTCCTTGCCATACCTTGAAATTGCCCTGAAAAGTCTCTTGTGGGAAAAATCCACATTCTATAGAGCCTCTCCTTCCCCCTTTGTTTTCTTTCCTTTCCAAATCCAGGAGATAATCAATGAAAACCCAGGTACCCTTTTAGATTTGATAAGGAATGTTTTACAATCTTCTCTCCCTCTAAAATCTGCTATCTAAGAGACTCCTCTGTATAGTAAAACTTGGTCCCCACAATCTCTTATTTTAACCTAAACATTCCTTTCCATTAATCCCAGGTTTTCAGATAAACTCAAATGACTGTCCACCAGAAAATGTGTAAATTTACCTATAGCCCAAAAGCCCCACTTTGAGTTGTCCTGCCTTTCTGAACCAAACCAATGTATTTCTTATTTGTATTTGATTGATGTATCATGCCTCCCTAAACCAAGCTGTTTTATATACCCCTGACCACCTGGAGCACGTGTTCTCAGGACCCCGAGGGCTGTGTCACAGACCATGTAACTTGTATTTGTCTCAGAATAAATCTCTTCAAATATTTTAGAGTTTGACACTTTTGTCAACAATAATCTGGCACCTAAACACGTGGAGCCTCAGAGAAGACTCCGGACCCCTAAGAAGTTGCCCAAAACTGGAGCTAAGTTACCAGTAGGCGATCACTGAAGGCTCATTGAGTTTAAGCTTCTCTTCTATTGGAACTGATAAGTCCTCACAAGCCCTGGAACTTCCATTTTTGTTTATGGTACTTGACGTATTCTGAGCCGGTTTTTATTTTATCTCTTTCTCCTAGGAAGTTCATTAAAATATTAATTTTAGTTTCAGAGGTGCATTCAAAACAGTCTTTCTGTATTGCCTTTTCTCTCAAAATTAATCTCAATTGGCTTGTCTGTGTGCATTTTGCCTCAGGAAATAAACTGTTATTTTTCATAAGTAAATGAGCAACTAAATTCCTCAGCTCCGAAGAGAAGGGCATTTTGCTTCTCCCAGCTCAAAGGCACCCTTGTGTGACTGGGAACTTTGTGGGAGTGTCTAGGGGGTTGCCCCCCCATGATGTGCATTGGCCCTATAGGAAAGTCCCCAACAAATATTAATTTTAAAAGGCTCATCCAAGAAACACATATAAGGGCTAATTATCTGGTGTTTTGAGGCGTCTCAGAGGTAATAGACCTCTGAAGACAGAAACTGAGACATGTAAGAGGGTAGAAATGACTCAGTGTTGATGCGCTGTGGAATCCTGCCCACAAGGAGCACACATCAATCTGCCACACAGAACAGAAACCATAGACCACAGATCAGTTCCAAAAAAAAAAAAAAAAAAAAAAAAAAGAGAGAGAGAGAGAGAATGGGAAATAAACCCTCCCAAAGATAGAAAAGGCAAGGGGAGCAGCACTCTACAGGCACCCCAGCTGTGGTTATGTTTAATAATTATGGCACTTTCACTTGCAAGTATTTATGTAAATGGGAAGATGTTACTAAAGATGACCTAAGTCTAAGGTTTCCAAAATGGGGAACTTTTGATATCCCTAAATTGGTTTTGTTGCATGCTAGATTGGAAAAATTAGACTCCCAAGTCAAAGAAAATGAAAGGGAATCATACTTTAGCTGGCACCTAGAATCATCAAAAAGAGGGAACAATAAGCTTTACTTCCTCCAGCAAGTTACAAAAAAAAAAAAAAAAAAAAAAAATCTTTGAAACTCTCTCAGATTAAAAGAAATTAGTAGAAGTCACTTCTGAAATCAGGAAGGCTCCAGAAACTGCTTCCCCTTCTGCTTCTCCCCACCCCTGCTCTCTGAAAGTCCTTGATTGGACAATTTAATTTTTCCTCCTTCTTCCCTCTCTTGACTCAAGCCACAGGGGGACCAGAAATAGGTAAAGAAAATAATATAATAGTTGCTCTTTTTAGAGTAAAACCCACAGACAGAAGGGATCCTGACATAATACATACCCCCTGCACAAAATCAGTTAATAATCCTGGTATCTGGATTCCCCAGTCCAACTCAAGATCCCTTTGGGTTTGCTAAGGAATTCTAATTAATGCTTAAGACTTACTATTCAGGGTTCTCTGACATATCAGCTGATTGAGTTACTGATCCCCCAAAACAAAGCTGAAGAATGGTTGAGGGTGGCAGATTTGAAACAGCCTCTAGAAGATTTTGACAGAATAGATGCAACATTAGAAGTGACACCTTACTAAATTCTGAGTTTATTCAAGGTTTTGATAAGGAATTAGCAACCCTAATGAAGAGGAATAATGTGGCTTGGGCTTCCTTGCCCACTAGCTACCTAGTCACCCTAGCTGACCAATTGTCACAAATAATCATTAAGAAAGAAAAGGAAAGTGTTTCTAAAATTATGAGTTTACAACTAAAACAACTTAGTTACCACGTTGGCAGTTTGCAAGGGTCTCATGTTCCCCAGAGAGCTGAACAACCCCAAGAGGAAGCAATTTCCCACTATTGCAAAAAGAAAGGACATTTTAAAAAAGAATGCAAAACTTAAATGTGTACTTGCACAAATGGGGCAAAGGACCCCAGAGGAAGGCACCAGAACAGCTCAAAAATCAGAATAGGGATGCTCTGAGGGCATAGAGGGGTGTTTCCCTCTACTTCTAACTAATGATTTAAGAGAAGTAGAAATATCCATTAGTGTAGAAAATACCAAAGCACTTGTTAACACTAGTGCAACACTGTAATCACTCAACCATATCTGGATTAAGAATACTTTCCTCTGGAGTAAGGAAAAAGTCCAAGTGGTAAGGGTTTCAAATTCTCCTATACGCTTTAAATCAAATCCCCTCCAATTTCAATTAGGAGAACTAGTGGGGCATCACTTTTTTTTATAGTAGATAGTTTACTCATACAACTGCTGGAATGGGATTTCCTAGAGACAAATAATGCTCACATCTCAGTTTCACAGAAGGGAGAAATGATTCTCAACTTGGGAGACATAGAAGACTTACAAAAGCCCACATGTAATATTATGCTTGTGAAGGTTAATCAAGATGCTGGACAGAAAGCATTGGAGCCTTTCTTATCTAAGGTACCAGGCTCCTTATGGGCAAGCTCATCCACAGATATTGAAAGAATTAAGTCAGCAGTCCCTATAGAGATAACCATAAATAAATCGAAACCCCTGCCAAATATAAGGCAATATCCCTTTAGACGTGAAGCCTTATTAGGAATCAAAGGAATCATTCAGGACTGTTTAGACAAAGGATTCATAATAACCTGCACCAGCACTTGCAATACACCAATCCTCCCAGTTAAAAGCCAAATGGGAAAGGCTAGAGATTTGTTTAAGACCTAAGAGCTATAAATAAAATAATAATTCCTAGACACCTTGTTGTTCCTAATTCCCACACCTTACTGTCCAATATTCCTATCACTGCAAGCCACTTCTCTGTTATTGATTTACATAGTGTATTTTTCAGTATACCCATGGGGCAAAATAGCCAGTATCTTTTTGCTTTCACTTGGGAAAATTGCCAATACACATGGACAGTCTTACCCCAGGGCTATTCTGAAAGTCCTACTTAATTTTCTCAAATATTAAAGGCAGGTTTAGATGACATTGAATTTCCAAATGAATCTACTCTAATTCAGTATATGCATGATTTATCATTGTGTTCATCCTCCCTATGAAAAATCAGAGAAGATACTGTCCACCTATTAAAACAGCTTGCTTTTAAGGGACACAAAGTATCAAATGATAAATTATAATTCCCCCCCCCCAAGTTAAATATTTGGGACATAGGATTTCCCCAAGAGGGCTATTACTAAGCCCTGCCCAAAAGTAAAAAGCAAGTAAGAGGATTCTTAGGGTTAATGGGCTATTGCAAGAATTTGATTTCAAACTAATCCTTAATGGCCCAGCCCTTACATAAAAACGAAAACAGACCCAGCTGGACCCAGTTCTCTGTGAAGAGGCAAAATATAATACGTAGAAGATCTAAAACAGGCTCTCACCCAAGCACCTGCTCTAGGCCACCCCAATTGTAGTCTTCCCTTTCCCCTCTTTGTACATGAAATAAACAGGAATGCTGTAGGATTATTAACTCAAAAACATGGTGACAATCACAGACCAATTGGTTATTCCAGTCAACAGTTAGATCCAGTTGCAAGAGGGCACCCTCCTTGTATGAGGGCTATATCAGCTTCAGCCACCTATGCAAAAACGTCCAAGAATTTGTCCTAGGGCCTCTCTGACCATCTATGCCTCCAACTCTGTAAAATCTCTTCTAAGCTCTCACCACACTCAACACTATTCTGTTAGTCACCTCATCTCTTATGAGGTACTCCTGCTTTCTGCTTCCAACATCACTTTGAAGTGCTGTAACACTCTTAACCCTGCTACCCTGGTCCCTCTTCCAGGTGAACAACAAGAGGAAGACAAACATGACTTCGATCTACTAACTAATATCTTACTGTCCCCTAGGAAAGATTTACAGAAAACACCCATTAAGAATGCTGAATTAATTTGTTTCATGGATGGTTCTTATTTAAGAGCCAACCAAGAGGATTACTGGGAAGGATATGCCATCACTTCTGTAACAGACATAATTGAAAGCACCCAACTGCAAGGAGTTCAATCAGCCCAGATGACAGAATTAATTGCATTTACTAGAACTTGTCAATTAGCTAAAGGAAAAGTGGCAAATATAAATACTGATAGCCAATATGCTTTCAGAGTAGCCCATGATTTTAGCGTGCTAGGGAAACAAAGGGAGTTTCTTACCTCATCTGGACAACGCATACAAAATTGGCACCAAGTCTTTGAGTTACTAGAAGCAATTAGATGCCAAAGCAACTTGTAATCATAAACATTCCTGGGCACTCAAAAGATAACACTGAAGAAACAAAAGGAAATAATCTAGCTGATGCTGCACCAAAGAATGCTGCTGTAGGAAAGATGGCCCGCCCTGTACGGGAATGTACCTTTTGTCCTACAAATACCCTCACTAACATTCTTTTACAATATCAGTAAGCATCTACCCCTCAAGAGAAACAAACCTGGCAGCAAAAGGGAGGCATGTTTGACCCAAATAAGGAATTATAGCTAGGATCTAACAACAACAACAACAAAAACAGATTCCATAGGTGAAAAATTTCCTTTCTTTCAGTTTATTTATGAAAAGACTCATCAGGCTCATGAAAAATAAAATTGTATCATAGGAAAAACAATACTTTTGGAAACCAACCCTCATGATAGCCCAAAAGGTATACTCTTGTTAAACTCTATGGCCAAAACCTAACCCCAGCAAACCATTACATGCCCCCCAAGGCCATTTTTCTTTGCCAATAGGACCTTCTGAAGTATGGCACTTGCATTTTATCCAGATGCCACCATCTCAAATTTTCCAATATGTATTGATCTTAGTTTGTATGTTTTTCTCATTGAGTAGAAGCATTTCCTTGTCAAAGGGCTACCACCTTAACAGTAGGGAAAAGTTTGTTAGAATCATTCCAGTTTGATGAATTCCTTCTAAACTGTACAATGATCATGGGACTCATTTTACTGGACAAGTTGTTCAATCCATTTGCAAAATCTGGCCCATAATACAACATTTTCATGTGCCTACCATCCCCAATCCTCCAGGTTGGTGGAATGGACAAATGGCACAATAAAAATTCAATTAACTAAGCTGACAGAGGTTTTTAACCTCCCTTGGCCAAAAGCCCTCTCACTGGTCTTGCTTAGTCTTAAATCCACTACTTGTGGAAAACATTGTTTATGGGCCTTGTGAAATCATAACAGGGAGACCTATGAGGCTGGGTGAGGGCTTATACAAACCAGCCTTACTCAAAGGGCAAATACCGTACTATTGTCAAGGGCTTCTCAAAACCTTAACAAATAATACAAAGCTGGTAACAGGATCTTTCCACATTTAGCACCTGGGAAGCTGATGACCCTAGAGACCACGTATTACAGCCAGGTCACTTTGTCTATTGGAAAAGACACCAACTGGAGGACTTCCTACAACTCTGCTTGAAAGGATTTTATCAGGTGATTTTAACCAACCCTGTGCTGCAAAGTTAAAGGGAGTCATGTTTTGGATTCACATTTCACACCTAAAACAAGCACCCAACCATATTCCTGACCACCTCAGGAATTCTGAACTGGTCTCCCATATGTGCCTATGAATCAAAAGAACACTAAAGGCTAAGTCGGTTCCTAGGGATATAACAAAAGCCGACAGAGATGGCCCGTCCAGAGACACTGGATTAAGCCAATCGTCATGAACCCTAAAATAATTCTTTACTTTCCTTGCTATAAAATATTGCTAGAGCCCTGAATGTTTTAACTGAGACCCCTAAGGAGCTGTTTGGAATCCATGCAATCATCCTTGGTATAACTTTCTAAATGGATGCAGCCATACATTCCCTTCCTAAAGCCAGTAAAACGTTTTACTTTTATTCTCATTCCCACCTCAGCAATCTTCCTGCAGGTCAAGCCCACATCATTTGGTATGATACAGACCAAGACGAAATGAAGACTGTTACATAGAACAGTACCATTCTAAACATTCCCCAAGGTCCCCCCTTTTTAGGGTACCTCTATTATAGGGTTTCAACCAAATATGACTCCCTGCAGGAATACTTGCCTAACAATGCCTCAGGATGATGGCTGAGAGGATCTAACCAGGTAGAACATTGCATAACAACAGATATTGGGGATAATCAGTTGAGACAATTGCTTAGTTACAATGGGAAAAATCTAGCTGCCTCCTGTGTAAACTGCTATGGTTGTGTCTAGATGCCCCTATCCAGGACCAACCACACTCAAACTACACTCAAATAAATATTTACGTGAGTCAATTGGTAGACTGAGGTCTCTGAGAGCAGAAATTCAACCCTAAGACCAGGGTGCTCTGGGAACCCTTATGGAATACCCAGACAAAGATATAGTTAGGTGTAACCTCTATTCACCTAACAATTGTTTGGGCCACCCAGCAGTTGTGGATTGAATCAATTTATCCAAATTGTACAAATGCCATCAATATACAATGGCAGCAGCATTCTTGGTGGATGCACCAAAATTGGCTATTCAAAAAACTAAAGTGTGGCCTCCCTGCAGGAATTGGAGCTGGGCTAGGCATATGGGGGAAAGTTGAGTTCAGGATCAATGAAGAAAGACATTCTTTAGAAAAAAAAATTCCCTATAAATAATAAATCACATAGAAGGAACACTATTCCAGGAAGAGGGAAAAGGATGGAAAGCTGCTTTTAAAGATAATGAAGCACTCATCAAATGGATAGAAGAAACCAGAAAAACCATGAAAACATACTACCAAACTCAAAGACGGGAATGAGCATGTACTGTTACCCAACAGGGGCTCATGTCTATTTTATTACAAATGGAATTTGAGATAGGTATAAAGCAATGGCCTGTGATCCTCAGTACTGAGGCACAATTCAAACTCCTATGGAAAATATATGGTCCCCAAAACTTAAGATTTTTGGATGGTAAATATCACCTTCAACATTGTATTCTCAGAGCACAGGCACTGAAGTTATATGAGGCTCCATTGTACTCTGTCATTCAACTGGCAGGCATTGGAACTATTGTAAGCAATACAAGAATACTTCCCTCGGGAAACAGGTGGGCTATTTTAGCTGGTAATAACACATGGCATTCCATATTCTTTTCAGATTGTGAAAACAGAAAAGGAGAATGGTTATGCCCTCAAATCACTTGGAACACTGATTTTTCCCAAATTTGGCCTCCAATATCCACCCTCATGGGACACAGCATCTGATATATGGGGAAGGGCCATTTCTGTTGGGAAGGACAAAAAAAAAAAAATGACACTGTAGAATTATATAACTGATCCTGTGACAAAACGTCATTTTCTCTTCCAAATACCAGTATACAGTGCAATACAAAAGTGGTGAGAAAAATAGATTTGTACACTTTTAACATGTCCTATGACAATTTAGACATTGAGGACCAGGTGTTCTCTGCACTTGATTTATACTCTCTTCAGAATGTTATACATATGGAGGTAAAATTGGCCAAGAGAGAAATTAAATTTATTTGATTCTAATTTAATATTGTTTCTCCAATTGTCAAATAAGATTTATCATAAGGTTCAAATGACCCTTGATAAGGAGGGTAAACACATTGTGAATCTGATCAAAGAGTATGATGATGAATGCAGGGTTTTTTGTTGTTGTTTGTTTGTTTGGGTTTTTTGTTTTGTTTTGTTTTCTTAGTTTTTAGTCAGTATCTCTAATTGTTAGAATGAAATATCTACTTGAATATTTCTCTTCTCAGTTCAGATTAACTGTGTCCAAGCTTACACTCTTCACCTTCCCAGGAAATTATTTCTTCTTTATCATCTTCCTACGTAAATCAGCAAAATTTTGAATCTTTCATTATTAAGTATCAAATAAAGCCATTTCTATTTTTTTACCCTCAGCCTCTGCACCCTATGGTCTCTTGGCAATCCTTCCCTTGTAAGCCATTTGTATCTTTCCACTGCTACCACCCTAGTCTGAATACTTACCACCTCATACCTGGACAATTAACAACAGATGCCTCCTACCTATCTCAAATTCTTTTCACTTCAATTCATCTCAGATTCTGTTGCCAGAGCAACTGTCCTAAAAAAAAATTGATAAATCACCTTTTATTCAAATCATTCAGTGGTTTTCAATGACCTAGTTAGTGCAGCTCAAATGCTGTGTCATCTGGAACAAGTTCAAACTCCTTAAGCCGATGATCAAAGTCTTGTATATTCTGGCTTAAATTTGCCTATGAAAATTAATCCCCACATTGTACCATGATAGTGACCCAGGTCTTCAGTCAAGGTACCTCTTTATTGTCCACTGAATGCTGTAATCACATTCCTAGCACTGAGCTACTCTTCATGCTTTGTCTCTCTCTGTCTCATATCAGGCAGTGTTTTTCAAAGTATCACCTAAATGTCAGAAATAACAGAATTATCAGAGATCCTTATAAAACTGGCAGATTTGGAGTTGGACTTTCAAGATGGCCGCCTAAGAACAGCTCAGGACTTCAGCTCCCAGTGAAAGTGCAGAGGGTGAGTGGACGCCGCATTTCCAGACGAACTCTTATTGCCCACAGACCAGGAGATACCCAGGCAGAGGGGTCGCCAGCGTCGCAGTCCCAGCCAGTGCGGCTGTTTTGGCCCCCGCGGGGCTGATTCCGCCCGCGCGGCTGCTGTGACCACTCCCTGTTGCTGCCGTTCTCCGTACAAAAGCCACTGGTCTGGGAGCCCTCTTAGCTGGCGAGCAGAGCCTTGAGACGGCAGAATAGCCCATTCATCTGAAATAGCGAGTCAGGCCAGGAGATTCCTAGGCAAAAAATCCGCCAGGAGCCGGCGCCGCGGTTCGAGCCGACTCCGTGAGTCGCAGCACGGGAGATCCCGGCGCATTTTCAACAAGCGACCGGAACGCAGGGTCGTTCAACTTAAAAGAAAAGACTCTGAGTCAGGGAGCCAGGTGATCAGGCTCGGTTGGTCCCACCCCTCCACCCCCAACAACAACGAAAACAAAAACAGTAATTGGAAACCCTCTGGGTTGAGCCCTTCAAACCAAGCACAGCTGAACCCGGACGGTCCGGCTCCGTGGGGGAGGGGCTTCCGCCATTACTGGGACTCTCCACCGCTAAGGAGGCAGGCTGCCGTTGCCGAGGCAACCCGCCGTTGCCGAGGCAACCTGCCACAACAGAGAGAGTCCGCCATAACAGAGGCGGGGCCACCATTGCCCAGACAGTTCTAACTATGCCCATATAAAAAGGACTACAGGGAAGAGCTCAGGGCAGCTGGGCGGAGCCCACAGCAGCTCAGCAAAGCCCCTGCGGGCAGGCAGAGGCTAGGCGTGCTGCTAGCTGGGAGGGTCCGACCTGAAAAAAAAAAAAAAAAATCAAAAAAGGCAGTAGTGCAACGGAAACTCATAAAGCTCCAACTCCCTGGGACAGACACAGACAACAGGTGGATAAACCCACAAAAATGGGTAGAAACCAGCGTAAAAAGGATGAAAACTCCCGAAACCAGAACACCTCTCCTCCTAAAAGTGATCACAACTCCTCACCAGCAAGGGAACCAGACCGGATGGAGAAGGAGGGTGATGAAATGACAGAATCAGACTTCAGAAGATGGGTAGTAAGAAACTACAATGAGCTAAAAGAACATGTTCTAACCCATCGCAAAGAAAATAGGAACCTTGAAAAAAGATTGGACGAACTATTGACGAGAATGGACAGCATAGAGAGGAGAATAAGTGAATTGATGGAGCTGAAAAACGCAACACGAGAACTTCGTGAAGCATGCACAAGCTTCAACAGCCGAATTGACCAAGCAGAAGAAAGGATATCAGAGGTCGAAGACCAACTCAATGAAATAAAAAGAGAAGGCAAGAACAGAGAAAAAAGCGCAAAAAGGAATGAACAAAATCTTCAAGAAATGTGGGACTATGTGAAAAGACCTAATCTACGTCTGATAGGTGTACCTGAATGTGATGAAGAGAATGAATCCAAGCTGGAAAATACTCTTCAGGATATTATCCAGGAAAACTTCCCCAACCTAGCAAGGCAGACCAATATTCAAATCCAGGAAACACAGAGAACACCACAGAGATATTCCTCAAGAAGAGCAACCCCAAGGCACATAATCGTCAGATTCACCAGGGTTGAAATGAAAGAGAAAATGCTAAGGGCAGCCAGAGAGAAAGGTCGGGTTACCCACAAAGGGAAGCCCATTAGACTCACAGCAGATCTCTCAGCAGAAACCCTACAAGCCAGAAGAGACTGGGGGCCAATATTCAACATCCTTAAAGAAAAGAACTTTCAACCCAGAATCTCCTATCCAGCCAAACTCAGCTTCATAAGTGAAGGAAAAATAAAATCCTTTGTGAACAAGCAAGCACTCAGAGATTTCATCACCACCAAACCTGCTCTACAAGAACTCCTGAAAGAGGCTCTACACATATAAAGGAACAACCAGTACCAGCCACTCCAAAAACACACCAAATGGTAAAAAAGCAGCAACACAATCAAGAATCTGCATCAACTAACCAACAAAACAGCCAGGTAGCATCAAAATGACAGCATCAAATTCACACATAACAATACTATCCCTAAATGTCAATGGACTAAATGCCCCAATCAAAAGACACAGACTGGCAAATTGGATAAAAAGCCAAAACCCATCAGTGTGCTGTATCCAGGAAACCCATCTTACATGCAAGGATACACAAAGGCTCAAAATAAAGGGATGGAGGAAGATCTACCAAGCAAATGGAGAGCAAAAAAAGGCAGGAGTTGCAATTCTCATCTCTGATAAAATAGACTTTAAAGCAACAAAGATCAAAAGAGACAAAGAAGGACATTACATAATGGTAAAAGGATCACTGCAACAAGAAGAGCTAACGATCCTAAATATATATGCACCCAATACTGGAGCACCCAGATACATAAGGCAAGTTCTTAATGACTTACAAAGAGACTTAGACTCCCACACAATAATAGTGGGAGACTTTAACACCCCATTGTCAATATTAGACAGATCAACCAGACAGAAAATCAACAAGGATATCCAGGACGTGAACACAGACCTGGAACGAGCAAACCTAATAGACATTTACAGAACTCTCCACCCCAAATCCACAGAATATACATTCTTCTCAGCACCACATCACACCTACTCTAAAATTGACCACATAATTGGCAATAAATCACTCCTCAGCAAATGCAAAAGAACAGAAATCATAACAAACAGTCTCTCAGACCACAGTGCAATCGAGTTAGAACTCAGAATGCAGAAACTAACTCAGAACCGCACAGCTTCATGGAAACTGAACAACTTGCTCTTGAATGTTGACTGGATAAACAATGAAATGAAGGCAGAAATAAAGATGTTCTTCGAAACCAATGAGAACGAAGACACAACATACCAGAATCTCTGGGACACATTTAAAGCAGTCTCTAGAGGAAAATATATAGCAATGAGTGCCCACATGAGAAGAAAGGAGAGATCTAAAATTGACACCCTATCATCAAAATTGCAAGAGCTAGAGGAGCAAGATCAAAAAAACTCAAAACCTAGCAGAAGACAGGAAATAACTAAGATCAGAGCAGAACTGAAGGAAATAGAGACACAAAAAACTCTTCAAAAAATCAATAAATCCAGGAGCTGGTTTTTTGAAAAGATCAACAAAATAGACAGACCACTAGCCAGATTAATAAAAAAGAAAAGAGAGAATAACCAAATTGATGCAATAAAAAACGATAAAGGGGATATCACCACAGATTCCACAGAAATCCAAACCATCATCAGAGATTATTACAAACAACTCTATGCACATAAACTAGTAAACCTGGAAGAAATGGATAAATTCCTGGACACCTGCAACCTCCCAAGCCTAAACCTGGAAGAAGCCGAAACCCTGAATAGACCAATAACATGGTCTGAAGTCGAGGCAGCAATAAAGAGCCTACCACCCAAAAAAAGCCCAGGTCCAGATGGGTTCACAGCTGAATTCTACCAGACATACAAGGAGGAGCTGATACCATTCCTTCTGAAACTATTCCAGACAATCCAAAAAGAGGGAATCCTTCCCAAATCATTTTACGAGACAAACATCATCCTGATACCAAAACCCGGCAGAGACTCAACAAGAAAAGAAAATTTCAGGCCAATATCCATGATGAACATAGATGCAAAAATCTTCAATAAAATACTGGCAAACCGATTGCAACAGCATATCAAAAAGCTCATCCACCATGATCAAGTAGGATTCATCCCGGGGATGCAAGGCTGGTTCAACATACGCAAGTCCATAAACGTAATTCACCACATAAACAGAACCAAAGACAAAAACCACATGATTATCTCGATTGATGCAGAGAAGGCTTTTGACAAAATTCAACAACCCTTTATGCTAAAAACCCTCAATAAACTAGGTATTGACGGAACGTATCTCAAAACAATAAAAGCTATTTACGACAAACCAACAGCCAATATCATACTGAATGGGCAAAAACTGGAAGCATTCCCTTTGAAATCTGGCACTAGACAAGGATGCCCTCTCTCACCACTCCTATTCAATATAGTACTGGAAGTTCTAGCCAGAGCAATCAGGCAAGAAAAAGAAATAAAGGGTATCCAAATTGGAAAGGAGGAAATCAAATTGTCTCTATTTGCAGATGACATGATTGTATATCTGGAAGACCCCATCATCTCAGCCCAAAATCTCCTGAAACTGATAAACAACTTCAGCAAAGTCTCAGGATACAAAATCAACGTGCAAAAATCACAAGCATTCCTATACACCAGTAATAGACTCCAAGAGAGCCAAATCAAGAACGAACTGCCATTCACAATTGCTACAAAGAGAATAAAGTACCTAGGAATACAACTAACAAGGAACGTAAAGGACCTCTTCAAGGAGAACTACAAGCCATTGCTCAACGAAATAAGAGAGGATACAAACAGATGGAAAAACATTCCATGTTCATGGTTAGGAAGAATCAACATCGTGAAAATGGCCATACTGCCCAAAGTAATTTACAGATTCAACGCTATTCCCATCAAGCTACCAATGACCTTCTTCACAGAACTGGAAAAAAACACCTTAAACTTCATATGGAACCAAAAGAGAGCCCGCATAGCCAAGTCAATTCTAAGCAAAAAGAACAAAGCGGGAGGCATCACACTACCGGACTTCAAACTATACTACAAGGCTACAGTAATCAAAACAGCATGGTACTGGTACCAAAACAGAGATATAGACCAATGGAACAGAACAGAGGCCTCACAGGAAATACAACACACCCACAACCATCTGATCTTCGACAAACCTGACAAAAACAAGCAATGGGGAAAGGACTCCCTGTTTAATAAATGGTGTTGGGAAAACTGGCTAGCCATGTGCAGAAAGCAGAAACAGGACCCCTTCCTGACACCTTACACCAAAATTAACTCCAGATGGATTAAAGACTTAAACATCAGACCTAATACCATAAAAACCTTAGAAGAAAATCTAGGCAAAACTATTCAGGACATAGGTGTAGGCAAGGACTTCATGACCAAAACGCCAAAAGCAATGGCAACAAAAGCCAAAATAGACAAATGGGACCTAATCAAACTCCACAGCTTCTGCACGGCAAAAGAAACAGTCAGTAGAGTGAATCGGCAACCAACAGAATGGGAAAAAATTTTTGCAGTCTACCCATCTGACAAGGGGCTGATATCCAGAATTTACAAAGAACTAAAGCAGATCTACAGGAAAAAAACAAACAAGCCCATTCAAAAATGGGCAAAGGATATGAACAGATACTTTACAAAAGAAGACATACAGGAGGCCAACAAACATATGAAAAAATGCTCATCATCACTGGTCATCAGAGAAATGCAAATCAAAACCACATTGAGATACCATCTCACACCAGTTAGAATGGCGATCATTAAAAAATCGGGAAACAACAGATGCTGGAGAGGATGTGGAGAAATAGGAACACTTTTACACTGTTGGTGGGAATGTAAATTAATTCAACCATTGTGGAAGACAGTGTGGCGATTCCTCAAGGACCTAAAAATAGAAATCCCATTTGACCCAGCAATCCCATTACTGGGTATATACCCAAAGGATTATAAATCATTCTACTACAAGGACACGTGCACACGAATGTTCATTGCAGCACTGTTTACAATAGCAAAGACCTGGAACCAACCCAAATGCCCAACGATGATAGACTGGATAGGGAAAATGTGGTACATATACACCATGGAATATTATGCAGCCATCAAAAACGATGAGTTCACGTCCTTTATAGGGACATGGATGAACCTGGAAACCATCATTCTCAGCAAACTGACACAAGAGCAGAAAATCAAACACCGTATATTCTCGCTCATAGGCGGGTGTTGAACAATGAGAACACATGGACACAGGGAGGGGAGCACTACACACTGGGGTCTGTTGGGGGGAAATGGGGGAGGGGCGGGGGGTGGGGAGGTGGGAAGAGATAGCATGGGGAGAAATGACAGATACAGGTGAGGGGACGGAAGGCAGCAAAGCACACTGCCATGTGTGTACCTATGCAACAATCTTGCATGTTCATCACATGTACCCCAAAACCTAAAATGCAATAAAAAAAAAAAAGAATACAAAAAAAAATAAATAAATAAAATAAAATAAAATAAATAAAATAAATAAATAAATAAATAAACAAAAAAAAAAAAAAAAAAAAAAAAAAAAACTGGCAGATTTGAAAGCCCACAATGCAGACCTACTGTAAGGAACACTTAGAATCTGTATTTTTATGAGGTTCCAAGGTGATTCTTGTGTAGGCTAAATTATAAGCTTCTAGATTTCAGGGACACATGAAATTCCACTCTTAGTCTTCTCTTGTCTGTGGCATAGTGCCTGCTACAAAATAGGAGGTAAATACATTTTAAAATGGCAAAATTTGTTTTGATATAGAATATCTTAAATAGAAAAATCTTTTCAAATTTCAGATTTCTGGCATAAGGATGAAATTGTCTCTCTTTCTTTTGGCTAAAATCAGGTATATTCCCTTCAGTCTAGTTTTCAACTACACAATGGAAAAATCTTCAAGGCAGCCACCAGATAGATTTAGCTGTAAGTAGAGTATCTTTCAGTATGGAAGAAGGGCATACCACCTGCTACAAACTATTTCAATGTCATTATTGAGATAAAAGTTAGGAAGCAAAGGCTGGTGGCAGGCTTACAACTAAGTAAATATATTCTGACTGACAACAAAATGAATACCAGAAAATTGTCAAATACTCGGCCAGAGATAATGAAAAACTTGACAGGCTGATGAAGAAGCATGGCAAAGAGAGTATGTGGGCATAAAGAGTCAACAACCACCAGTGAACAAAATGAAGCAACTTCCTTCAACCATTGCTCACTCAGTAATGGAATGAACAAAATAAAGCATCTTCCTTTAACAGTTGTTCACTCAATAATGGAATTGCTCTGGTTAATTTCAAAATTTGGAGGAAGCAACACTGAAAATAAAGACAAAAAATAAGAAAAAGAAAGAAAATATCTCTGTGGAGATTCTCTTGAGAAGAAACACTGGAGTCTTGGATGATTTTTGAAAAATTCACTATATATATGCTATTGTTTATTATACATATAACTTTATATCTATAACTTATATATAATATACACTACTTTATAGATCTAACAAAACTTTTATACATATTTATCATCTGTGTATATAATAAAAGTGAATCAAACCATGCATAAGGCTATATAAAGTAATTATTTATCCTATGACTGTTTCTTTTTGCATGAAGGATCAGATTCTTAAATAACTTATTCTTATACATTTATTATTACATATCTTTACCATTTACTGCTACTAATTTACATCTATTGAGTGCTTATGTACCGGAAAGAATATTATCCAAATTAATTCTCACAGCAATCCCATTTTTTTACAGCAAATGTTTGAGATTCAGACATCAGCACCTTCTCAACATTTATTTTCTAACCACATGACACACTTAGAAATTAATAACATTACTACAGCAGCACATGGGAGTAACCAAACGATAGGATTTGGCTGTGTCCCCAACCAAATCTCATCTTGAACTGTGGCTCTCATAAACCCCACATGTCATGAGAGAAACCTGGTGGGAGGTAATTGAAACATGGAGAGGGTTTTTTTTTTTTTTTTTTTTCCCTGCTGTTCTCATGATAGTGAGTAAGTCTCAAGAGATCTGATGATTTTATAAAGGGCCGTTCCCCTACACAGGCTCTCTTGCCTGCTGCCATGTAAGACGTGCCTTTGCTTCCCTTTGCCTTCTACCATAATTGTGAGGCCCCTCCAGCCATGTGGAATTGTGAGTCCATTAAACTTCTTTTTTAAATAAATTATCCAGTTTCAAGTATTTCTTTATAGCATATGAAGATGGACAAATAAACAAAAGAAGACTGCTTTTGGCCACAATACACAGGATAAAAGATTCTTGCTGCTTTAAGGCTAAGCATATATTGGCCCTCTAGTAACCCTTTCACAGAGCACCTGTGTGTTGTGACAGTATCAGCTGAGAAGCTCTGCAACCTTTCCAAAATAATATAGCTGGTAAATAGTGGGGTGTGAATCTGGAACCAAGTTTTGTTAACATCAAATCTCTTAATGATTCAATTCTGACTTTCATCCTCAAGCATTTTGTTGCAGAATCTGTGTTTAGTACTGGGGGATTACTTTAAATGCATTGAGATAATTAAAGTCCAAATATGCAATCAGCTATCACTCATTTTATTTAAGATACAATGCTATGTACAATCATTTATATCTCTCTGTGCCACTAAGCATTATAATATGGATTTTATTACCTGTCCACCAAACTGATATACTCCAAGAAAGAAGAAATGCCATACAATGAAATTTACACAAGCAAGTTATAATAATTTCAAGAAAGATTTGAGGTAGAAGTTATTTTCCTAAGCCTTAAAACTTATTGTATACACAATATGGAAAAGTGTATTTTCTTTTAATTTCTATTTTTAAGTTCCAGGGTACATGTGCAGGATATACAGGTTTGTTACATAGGTAAACAGATGCCATGGTGGTTTGCTGCATTTATCAACCAATCACCTAGGTAATAAGCCCAACATTCATTAGCTATTGTTTCTAATGCTCTTCCTCCCCCCATCTCACCCCTGCAACAGGCTTCAGCGTGTGTTATTTACCTTCCTGTGTCCATGTGTTATCATTGTGCAATTCCTGCTTATAAGTGAGAACATACAGTGTTTGATTTCCTGTTCCTGTGTTAGTTTGCTCATGATAATGACTTCCAGCTCCAGTCATTTCCTTGCAAAGGACATTATATCATTCCTTTTATGGCTGCATAGTATTCCTTGGTGTATACATACCACATTTTCTTTATCCAAACTATTATTGCCGGGCAATTGGATTGATTCTATGTTTTTTGCTATTGTGAATAGTGCTGCAATGAACATATGTATGCATGTATATTTGTTATAAAATAATTTATATTCATTTGAGCATATGCCCAGTAATGAGATTGCTGAGTCAAATGGTATTTCTGGTTCTAGATGTTTGAGAAATTGCCACACTGTATTCCACAATGGTTTAACTAATTTACATTCCCATCAACAGTGTTAAAGCATTCCTATTTCTCTGCAACCTCACCAGCATCTGTTGTTTACTGACTTTTTAATAATCACCATTCTGACTGGTGTGAGATGGTATTTCATTGTGGTTTTGATTTGCAGTTTTATAATAATTAGTGCCATTGAGGTTTCTTTTATATGTTTGTTGGCCACACAAATTTCTTCCTTTGAGAAGTATTGGTTCATGTCATTTGCCTGCTTTTTAATGGGGTTGTTGTTTTTTACTTGTAAATTTGTTTACATTAGTTATACATTCTGAATATTAGACATGTGTCAGATGGAAAAATTGCATTTTTTTTTCCTACTCTGTAGGTTGCCTGTTCACTCTGACGATAGTTTCTTTTGCTGTGCATAAGGCCTTTGGTTTAATTAGATCTCATTTGTCAAATAATGCTTTTGTTGTACTTGCTTTTGGAGATTTTGTCAAGAAATCTTTGCCCATGCCTGTGTCCTGCATGGTATTGCCTATATTTTCTACTAGAGGTTATATAGTTTGGGGTTTTACATTTATGTATTTAATTAATCTTGAGTTAATTTTTTATAAGGTATAAGGGGTCTAGTTTCAGTTTTCTGCACATGGCTAGCCAGCTTTTCCAGCCCTATTTATTAAATGGTAATTATATCCCCTATTGTTTGTTTTTGTTAGGTTTGTTGAAGATCAGAGTATTGTAGATGTTCAGTATTACTTCTGAGTTCTCTAGTCTGTTCTATCAGTCTATGTATGTGTTTCTGCATCAGGATCAATGCTGTTTTGGTCACTGCAGACATGTAATAGAGTTTGAAGTTGTTTAGTGTGATGCCTCCAGCATTGTTCTTTTTGCTTAGGATTGTCTTGGATATACAAGCTCTTTCTTGGTTCTATATGAATTTTCAAATACTTTCTTCTTACTCTGTGAAGAATGACAATGGTAGTTTAATGGGAATAGCATGGAATCTATAAATTACTTTGGGCATTGTGGCCATTTTCACAATATTGATTCTTCCTATCCATGAGCATGAAATTGTTTTCTTTTTGTTTGTGTTATCTCTGATTTCCTTGAGCAGTGGTTTGCAGTTCTCCTTGAAGAGATCCTTCACATCTCTTGTAAGTTGTATTCCTAGGTATTTTATTATGTTTGTAGCAATTGTGAATGGGAGCTCATTTATGATTTGGTTCTTTGTTTGTCTATTATTGGTGTATAGGAATGCTTGTGACTTCTACACATTGATTTTTTTTTTTTTTTTTTTTTTTTTTTTTTTTATCCTAAGACTCTACTGAAGTTGCTTCTTAGCTTAAGAAGGTTTTGATCTAAGGTGATAAGGTTTTATAGAAATAGGATCATGTCATCTGCAAAAAAAAAGACAATTTTACTTCCTCTCTTCCTATTTGAATATCCTTTATTTCTTTATCTTGTCTGATTACCCTGGCTAGAATTTCCGATACTGTGTTGAACAGGAGTGGTGAGAGAGGGCATCCTTGTTTTGTGCCAGTTTTCAAGGGGAATGTTTTCAGCCTTTGCCTATTCACTGATATTAGCTGTCAATTTGCCATAAATGGGTCTTATTACTTTGAGGTAAGTTCTTTCTATGCCTAGTTTATTCAGAGTTTGTAACATGAGATGTTGAATTTTATCAAAGGCCTTTTCTGCATCTATTGAGAAAATAATGTTTTTTGTCTTTAGTTCTGTTTATGTGACATTTTACATGTATTGATTTGTGTATGTTGAACCAGCCTGGTATCACAGGGATAAAGTCAACTTGAGCTTGGTGTATAAGCTTTTTAATGTGCAGTTGGATTTGGTTTGCTAGTATTTTATTGAGAATTCTTGCATATATGTTCATCAGGGATAATGGCCTGAAGTTTTTGTTGCTGTTGCTGCTGTTGTATCTCTGACAGGTTTATGGTATCAGAGTGATGCAATAAAATCAGTTAGGAAGGACTCCCTCCTTTTTAATTGTTTAGAATAGTTTAGGAAATAAGGGTATCACCTCTTCTTTGTACCTCTGGTAAAATTAATCTATAAATATAATGGGTCCTGGGCTTTTTTTAGTTGGCATGCTATTTATTACTGCCTTGTTCTTATTATTGATCTATTCAGTGATTCAATTTCTTCCTGGTTCAGTTTTGGGCAGGTGTATGTGTCCAGGAGTTTGTCAGATTCTTCTAAATTTTCTAGTTTACTTGCATAGAGGTGTTTATAGTATTCTCTGATGGTTGTTTGTATTTCTTTGGGGTCAGTGATAAGAATCCTCTTTATCATTTTTTTATTTTGTCTATTTACTTATCCTCTCTTTTCTTTTTTATTAGTCTACCAGAAGTCTGTTTTATTTTTATTTTGTTCAAAAAATCAGCTGCTGAATTCACTGATTTTGTAAAAAGGGTTTTTCCTGTCTCTATTTCTTTTAGGTTCACTCTGAGCTTGGTTAATCATTGTCTTATTTTAACTTTTGGATTTGTTTGAGAGGATCTCTTGAAGGAAATGTATACACATATATATATACACACACACAAACACACATATACACACACGTATATATACATATGTATACATATGTTTATATTATATACACACATATACATGTATATATACATACATGCATATATATACATGTTTACATGTGTATATATAATATATAAATATATATGTGTATATATGTACACATATAAATATGTGTATATGTTTATATACATGTTTAAATACATATATGTTTGTTACACACATATACATGTATACATGTATATATACATACATGTATATATGTGTGTATAAATATATGAACATATATGTGTATATGTACATATATGTTTATGTATATACACACACACACATATATAATCTACCAGATGAATTTTGACATTTACACAGGATGAGGTGAGAAGACTTCAAAGGGTACTGAGGAGTGAAGAATGTTATCTGACATATGCCTTAATAGGATCTATATGGCTGTTCTGAGAACAGTTTGAAGAGGAACAATAGTGAAAACAGTGGGACGAGTTAGCAGACTGTAGGGGTCATCCTGGTCAGAAGTGACAGTGATTTGATCAAGGTTGTAGGGTGGCAGCAGTGAAGATTGTGATAGGTTGTCATATTTTGGCTGTATTTTGAAGATAAAATAAACAAAAATAGGACAGTCATAACATTTGAATCACTGACACTATAAACACCTCTCATGTTCAAGCTAAAGGAATTGCTAATTTTAAAGTGCCGTCTTATATTATCCAGGTGGTGGTGGAAAGGGGAACAAAAATAGCAAATCTGATTGCCTGGCTTTTATCCAAAGAACCTACTCACTATTAACTCTTAGAAAAGGCATGTAATGAAAAAAATCAATTCTACAAATATCCTAACATATATAATATTTTCTAAGAGTAGCTATGCTCCTGGTAATTAATTTTTTCTTTTATACCTTTAGTTCAAATTTATATTTTCATTGGCCAAATCCTGAAATATTTGCCCTGGGACACTGAAAAGGGATTTTAAAAAGTAAGGATCACAAGAACATAATGCAAATTAAAAAAAAATGAACAATAATGTCAATCTACAATTTTTTTCTAGCTAAAACTAGATGCAAAGTCAAAAACTCACAGGTGTGTGGGCATGTAATAATAAGAGCCAACAAAGTAAAAAGGTTTACATCCAACACACTTTCATTCAATTGAGAGGTTGAGAACCACTTAAATATAGTTTTGAAAATACTGGAGGATTTAAGAAAGTGAGTATCAATAACTCCAAAATCATATAATGAAATAGGAAAAGAATGGATTAACAAGAGGTATAAAACACCTGAAATCTTCTCCTAAGCAGGTTTTATTTGTTCTCTTATGTGATTTGAACATATTCTCATGTAGCTGGGTTAAAATTGTGCACTTAGCCAGCTTCCAATAAAAAGTACATAAAAATAGCTTTCAAATTATCAATATCATTATTAACATGAATGCCAAATTTAGATATGCAAATAAATAATTCCTCTTCCCCATGTTTTTGTTGATTTTGCAATGCACAGAGGCTCCTGGTCCACTCAGGATATAACTGATGGCTGAATTCTTCCTTCATTTCATTCCAAGTCCTTACTATGGTAACAGAAAAGAAGGGTACCTGTTTATAATTCTTACAAGTAGAGAATGCCTTTTTGTGCATGACCCAAAAGTGCATTATGTGCTGGCAGTGGTTCCTCATTCTTATCTCTTTGTAAATAATCACCTTCTGGGGGTAGTTGAGATCAAGCTTTTCAAGTTTCAGTGAACTGGGGCACTCGCTTATAATTCAGATTTCTGAGCTCCATCTCCAACCTCTTAAATCAGTAACTTTATTGGCTCAGGCCCAGATTTTACACTTTAAGCAAATATTCCTACAGATTCTGATGCTGCTGAACATCAGAATAACAGCTGGAAAAATATGATTATAACTGCATTCCAGCAATGAGAAAATATCTCAAATATCTCAAAATATTGAAGAGTAGTCCTAGTTTTGCTATTTATTAAATGCATGACATTAATTAAACTTATACAATGAGGATATAATATTGGGTCTGCCTAATTCACAGGGTTATTATAAAATTAGACAAGAATGGTTACTAAGTCAGTCGTGGCACCAAAATCACCGAGAGCATATTATGATAAAAATAGAGCTGTCTAGATCCCATGCCCAGCTCACAGTATCAAAATCCTTGAGGGTGGGTCTTGGTAGTTCTTTCACTTCTCTCCTGAGCTGAAACCTCTGCTTTCTGGATATCATGTCTCCTATTGTCTTGCCTTAAACCTTTGTTTTAGAGGAACACATAATTCAGTGACTTCCTGAGAAAGGATGCATTGAGAAGAATATTTTGTATTTGTTTGCTTACAATGTGAACATGAGATTAACTCATAATCCATTTCTAGTTTGGCTAAATATGTAATTTTATCCAGGAAATTATCGTCCTTTAGAATTTTTAAGGTATGCTTATAATATTTCTTATTTTTTGTATGTGATATGGGTTCTTTTTTCATATTTCTCCTTTCAAGGAAGTGTTTTATTTACCCATTAATTTACTGCTTTTTGGTGGTGTACATTTCCACCTGTAGATCCAAGCTTCCACCAGGCATCAAAAATGATTGTCTAAAACAATCAGTTAGCATCTATTTGTGTACAGGTCTTCTGGTAACAGATGATCTCCGCTTTAATTTATGGGAAAATGTCTGTTTTACTTTTTTGTGAAGAATATCATCATCTAATACAGAATTCTGCATTGACTATTTTTCTATTAACTCTTTATATATAATATTCAATTGCCTATGTCCTTAATTGTTCCTGATAGGAATCAACTAATTTGTATTTTTGTGCTCCTCTATTTAATGTGTCTTTTTTTTTTTTTTAACTGACTACTTCAAAGATTATTTGGTATTTGGTGTTTAGAAATTTGACTAGATATAACTAGGAATGCATGTACATTCATGTACCCGTGTGTTCATTTATCTTGCCTGGGGTTCACTGGGCTTTTCTAATCCATAAATTTATAAATTTTAATCAAATTTGGGAATTTGTCAGGCACTAATTTATCAAATATTGTGATACCCATTTTCTGGGACACCAAATAAATGTATATTAGACTATCTAACATTGTGGCATAAGACTCAAACTGTTCTTTTTTTTTTTCTTTTCTTTTCTTTTGAGACGGAGTTTCACTCTCATTACCCAGGCTGGAGTGCAATGGCGCAATCTCAGCTCACCGGAACCTCCACCTCCTGAGTTCAAGCAATTCTCCTGCCTCAGCCTCCTGAGTAGCTGGGATTACAGGCACATGCCACCATGCCCAGCTAATTTTTTGTATTTTTAGTAGAGACGGGGTTTCACCATGTTGACCAGGATGATCTCGATCTCTCGACCCACCCGTCTCGGCCTCCCAAAGTGCTGGGATTACAGGCTTGAGCCACCGCGCCCGGCCCCGTTCATTTTTTTTTTTCAGTCTCTTATTGTCTTGTTCTTCAGATGGTTCTTAGATAGCTACTTTTGTTCTATATTCATGTTCACTGGCTCTTTCTTCTGCCATCTACATTCTACTTGTCAAGCCTATCCAATTGATTTTATAATTTCATATTCTACTCTTTATATCTAGTCTTTCCTTCTGATTCCTTTAATAGATTTCCATTTTTTTCTATAGAGATCCCCTATTTATATTTCCTTCTATTCTTTTTGACTTTTTAATTCAAAACTCTTTAAATATTTAAAATAGCTACTTTAAAGACACCTACAGGGATTGCAGTCTGTGTTTCTTGTTGTCAAATACCTGAAAATAATCACTTCATATAATTTTCCCACTTTTATTAGTGTTATGGTGAAAGAGCTGTTCTCATACTTCTTACTTCATCACAGACAAAAGTAGCTCTGAAACCTTTTCATTTTTCCTTTTATCTCTGGTATTAAAAATTTCATAATATCATGATATTCCCTTTATTCTTCATTATTTCTTGGAGCCTATCAGTCTGGGAGGTCATATTCTTCACATGTATACATTTACTTCAGAAAATTTCTCTCCTTTATTTTTTTAATTCTTTCTTTCTGGAACTCCTGTCATTCTGAGGTTAGACATGCTGAAGTAATCCCCTACTTAAACATTCCCCTCAAAAGATATTCTATCTCATATATCTTCTCTGGTGTTTTATTATTATTATTATTATTATTTAATTTGTAAGAGATTTCTTCAATGTTAACTTCTATTTTAAGAATTTCTTTAAATTTCTGCTCTCATATATTTAATTTCTAATGTCTATTTATTATTCTCTGAATGTCCCATTTTTAGTGAAAACTTTAGTTAGAATAGTATGTCTTCCCTTATCTCTGAAAACAATAAGGACAATTTTACATTAAATGAGTGTTTTCTAATATAAAATTTCATTTCTTAAATGATGTTTTCACATTATGCTTGATTTTTTTATTGATTGCTCTAGGACTTACTCTGTATATTTTAACTTATCAGAATGTACTACAAATGTATGCTAATTTAATTTCACTGATATATAGAACTGTTTCCCCTACATAATTGTATTTTTCCTTTTTGTCCTTTAAATAATATACCTATAAGAAATCTATATGTTACAAATCCAAGAATACATTGTGTTAATTATACTTTATATAATTTTACATAACATAAAGAAGTTGAGAGTAGAAAACAAAATTATATATTTCTAGAATATGGTTTATTAACTTTATTATTTCTAGTTCTCTTTTTTTCTATGTATTTGAATTACCACGTGGTTTTGATTCTTTACTACAATACAACTTTGTATCTACTGCCTCCTTTGTGCTGTTTCTGTCAAATATATTTTAAACGTTGGAAACCTCACGATATGTATATGTACATGTATTTATATACAAATTTATTTAAATCAGTTAAAAGGAGAGGAAATACATACGTACTTATATTGTCTTTGAAATTTACATAATTACCTTAACCTAATGTTCTTTGGTATTTTGTGTGAGCTCTTCTTAGTTGCCTCTCTGATAAATTAACTGGCCTACAGTTTATCTTGTTGTTTTCATGAAGATGCCATTACGCTTCTTGCTTATCATAAAATTTCCCATCATTGTTAAGTCCTTTTAGCCTTGAATTTCCTCACACTTTCTTTCCAATAAAATCTCTTGCCTTGAAAACAGCTTCAGATATCTCTGTTTTTATGACTTGCCTCTCTCCCTGGCAGTATCTCTGTGCCACTAGTCCAAATCTGGGGATAGAGACAGTGGCCTTCTTGTCTCACAGTGACATGCTGTCTTTGATCAATGAGCTAAGTAGAAGTAGTAGCTTCTAGATTTTTTTGACTTTCCACTCTTATTGTGGAACATCTGTCCTACAAGTGAGTTTATGATTGTATCATCTTAAAAAAAGATACTAAGGTGTTTTTTTTTTATTGTTTTTGTTTTTGTTTTTGTTTATTTAAAGGCAAAATGCTATTTCATTGTATATACACTCCACTTTCTGCATCCATTCATCTGCTGTTGGGACTTAGGTTGATCACATATCTTGGCTATTGTGAATAATTCTACAATGAACATAAGAGTGCAGATGTCCCTTTAACAAGTTGATTTCAGTTTCTTTGGATATATACCCAGCAGTGAGATTACTGGATTATCTGGTAGTTTTGTTTTTACTTTTTTGAGAAACTTTCATACTGTTTCCCATAACAGCCCGATTAATTCACATTACCACCAACAGTGAGCAAGGGTTCTCTTTTCTCCACATTCTTGTCAAGGCTTCTTATCACTGTTTTTTTGTTTTGTTTTGTTTTGTTTTGTTTTGGTAGAGCCATACTAACAGATATAAATTAATATCTCATTGTGGGCTTAATTTGCATTTATCTGATAATTAGTGTGAACTGCAAATATCTGAGACAGGTCTCAATTTAGAAAGTTTATTTTTCCAAGGTTAAGAAGACATACTCTGACATGTGCACAAGGTGGTTGGGGGTATAGCTTGCTTTTATACATGTTAGAGAGACGTAAAACATCAATCAGTACATGTTAAGATGTACATTGGTTCAGTCCAGTAAGGCAGGACAACTTAAAGTGAGGACTTCCAGGTTAGAAGCAGATAAGAGACAAAAGAGTTGCATTCTTTTGAGTCCTTGATCAGCCTTCCACTGATTACACAATTTTGCCTGGCTCAGTGAATCTGCATTTTTACATAAACAGTAGCAGAAAGGAACCAATCAGATATGCATTTGTGTCAGGTGAGCCTCAGAGGGATGACTGAATAGCATGAGAGACAGATTTGCCATAAGCAGTTCCCAGCTTGACTTTTCCCTTTAGCTTAGTCATTTTGGGGTCCCAGAATTTCTTTTCATTAGAGATGTTGAGCATTATTTAATAGACCTATTGGCTATATGTATGTCTTCTTTTGAGACATGCCTATTTAAAGAGATATAATTTTTTTTTTAAACCAAGCAAAAAACAAAGTACATTTCCAACTCTCACTATCTAAGCAATACAACACTTCAGACATCAGATGTGTGGTTTTCCCCCCTCACACTAAGCAAACAATTCTCCAAAGACACCAGATGGGTGTCCTTTAATTCAGTTCAATTACTATACTATCTACCTGGAGATAGCATCAGATTCTACAGATTAAAGGCTCAGTTCCACAAGACTGCCCCTCCCTCTACTTTAAATGCTAATCACAAGTAGTAGGTTGTCATCTACATTTCTGATTTTCTATAAATCAGTGTTACCATAACCCCATCTTGGGTTCAATTAATTTGCCAGAAGTTCTTACAGAACTCGGGGAAATGTGTGACTTACATTTAGCCATTTATTTTAAAATACATTACAAAAGATACAAATGAACAGCTAGATAGAAGAGATGCCTAGTACAAGGTATGAAACAAGGGGCATGGAGCTTTCACACCCTCTCCCACATGCCACTCTCCAGGAATATCCAGATGTTCAGTTATCTGAAAGTTCATTCTATTCTCGTCCGTTTGAGCTTTTATGGAGGCTTCATTATGTAAGCATGATTGATTACATTATTAGCCATTCGTAATCAAATCAACTTTCTGCCCTCCCTAGAGGTTAGAGTGGGGCTGGAGGTTTTAATCCTCTAATTACAGGAGTGGTTTCCTTGGCAACCAACCCTTCTCTTAAGGCTACCTAGGAACTCACCAAAAGTCATCTAATTAGAACAAAAGATGCTCCAATCACCTAGGAAATCTCAAAGATTTTTAGCAGATCTGTGTCAGAAACTGGAAGTCAAAGATCAAATGTTAGAACAAAAGATTTTTCCAGCTCCGAGTCTACAAGGGAATATGTATTTCTGTCTCAGGAACTGGGGCATAGGCCAAATATTAGAATAAAAGATGCTCTTAGAATCCCATCACTCAGTAAATTACAAGGAATTTAAGAGCTCTGTTCCAGGAACTGGGTGAATAGACTAATATTTATATTTCTTATTATTTCATACAGGTCTTTTGCTCATTCTTTAACTAAGTTATTTGCTTTCTTGCTATTGAATTGAGTCTCTGTATATTTTGGATATTAACATTTTGTTAGATATATGGTTTGCAAATATTTTCTGCCACTCAAAAGTTGCCTTTCCACGAGGCAACTTTTGTGTCCTTTGCTGTGCAGAACTTTTAAGTTGAATGTAGTTTCTCTTATCTACTTTTCCTTTTGTTACATGTACTTTTGGTGTCACATTCAATAAATTAAGGCCAACATCAATGCTATTAAAGTCTTCATCCATGTTTTGCTCTAGGAAATTTATAGTTTCCTGTCTTGTTTTAAGTCTTAAATTTATTTTGAGTTGTATTTTTTGTATGTTTTACGATATGGGTCAAATTTTATTTCTTTACACCTGGATATCTACTTTTCCCAATACCATGTAGATATCCACTTTTCCCAAAACCATTTGTTGAAGAGACTATGCTTTTAATCCTTGAACACGGAATGCTTTTCCATTTATTTGTGTCTTATTTTTTGTGAGGTTTCACAGTTTTCAGGATATAATGTTTTTGCTTCCATAATTAAGTTTATTTATTACTATTACTTTTGGTGCCACTATAAATGGGATTGTGTTCTTTATTGTTTGTTTGAACATATATTATGGTAAGAATCTGTCCACTTAAATTTTTAAGTGGACAAGTCATTTTTGACTATAGAAACAATGCTATACAGGGGATCTCAAGGATTTATTCACCTTCCTTACGTGAAACGTTTTGTCTTTTGGCTATTAATTTTCCATTTTTCCCTCATCAAAACTCCTGTGATCACGATTCCACTCTTTGATTCTCTGAATTTTGTTGTTTTAGAGATATCACATATAGTATTTGCCATTTTCACCTGGCTTATTTTATGATAATATTCTCAAAGTTCATTCATGTTGTCAAATACTGTACAATTTCTTCTTTTTAAAGGCTGAATAACATTCTATTGTATGTATACACACCATTTTCCATATTTATTTGTTGATGGACATTTCATTTTTCCATTTTGATTATTGTGAGTAGTTATACAAAACATGGAAGTGCTATTGTATCTTCAAGATCTTGAGTTTAATATTTTTGAGTAAATACTCAGAAGTTGGATTGCTGAATTAGAATTTTATTTTTAATTTTTCAGGAATATCTATACTGTTTTCCATAGTGTTTCATCATTTTCCACTCTGACCAATGGTGTGCTGGGGTACCAATGACTCTACATCTTTACCAATTTCTGTTGAATTACTTTTTGATGATAGCCATCCCCCAAAATGTGAAGTGATATGGCATTTTGGTTCTGATTTGCATTTCTCTAATTACTAGTAAGACTGATGATTTTTTCATATAACCTTTGGTCATTTATATGTCGTCTCTAGAGAAACATCTCTTCTAGACCCATGCTGATTAAAAAAAAAAAAAAATGGATTTTTTTCTTGCTATTTTTAGGAGTTTTTCTAAAATATATTTCTAATATTAAGCTTTCATTAGATATGTCATTTGCCAATATATTTTTTACCATTCTTTAGGTTGCTTTTTTCACTCTGTTGATTGTTTCCTTTTTTGTACTGACTGAGCAAAGTGAACTTGTAGGATTATTACACAGGCTTGAAAGCATTTGACCCTATGCTTTGAATCCAATATAAGTAAATGCACATACATTGTTGAAAGCTATCTACTTAAATTGTCCAAAAATACGTTTAGAAGGCCTCCCCTTTTTATTTTTAAGCAATTAGACACGTGGCTCATTCGGTATGTTTTTGCAGTGGCTGGTACTGGTTGTTCCTTTCCCTGTTTGGTACTTCCTTCAGTAGCTCCTGTAAGGCAGGTCTTGTAGCAATGAAGTCTCTCAGCAATTGCTTGTCCATAAAGGATTTTACTTCTCTTTCACTTATGAACCTTAGTTTAGCTAGATAGAAATTCAGGGTTGAAAGTTATTTTCTTTAAGGATGTTGAATATTGGCCCCCACTCCCTTCTAGCTTGCAGGGTTTCTGCCGAGAGATTCACTGTGAGTCTGATGGTCTTTCCTTTGTGGGTGACTCGACCTTTCCCTCTGGCTGCCCATAGGATTTTTTCATTCATTTTAACCCTGGCGAATCTGACAACTATGTGCCTTGGGGTTGCTCTTCTTGAGGAATATCTTTGTGTTTTTCTCTGTATTTCCTGAATTTGAATGTTGGCCTGCTTTGTTAGATTGGGAAAATTCTCTTGGATAATATCTTGAAGAGTGTTTTCCAACTTGGCTTCATTCTTCCCATCACATTCAGGTACACAGATCAAGTGTAGATTAGGTTTTTTCCCATAATCCCATAGATCTTGGAGGCTTTGTTCATTTCTTTTCTTTTTTTTTTTCCCTTTATTTTTGCCTTCTTAATTTATTTCATTTAGTTGCTCTTCAGTCTCTGATATCCTTTCTTCTGCTTGGTCAATTTGGCTATTGAAACTTGTGTATGATTTGCAAAGCACTCATGCTGTGTTTTTCAGCTCCATCAAGTTGTTTATATTCTTCTCTAAGCTGTTTATCCTAGTTAGTATCTCATCTAACTTTTTTTTTCTAGGTTCTTGGTTTCTTTGCATTGGGTTAGAAGGTATTGTTTTAGCTCTGAGAAGTGTGTTATTACCCACCTTCTGAAGCCTGCTTCTGTCAATTCGTGAGATTCATTTTCCGTCTTTTTTTGTTCCCTTGATGGTGAGGAGTTGTGATCCCTGGGAGGAAAAGAGGTGTTCTGTTATTTGGTAATTTCATCCTTTTTGCTCTGGTGTTTCCCCATCTTTGTGGATTTATCTCCCTTTAATCTTTAAAGTTGGTGATTTCAGAAGGAGTCTCTGAGTGGATGGTTTTTTCTACTGAGGTTGGAGCTGTATCTTTTTGGCCTGTAAAGGGCATTGCTGGGCTATCTTGGGTTCAGTCAGGTTGTTGGGTGGGTTGTCCTTCCCTGGGGTTTGTTTGCAGATGTGATGGGCCCTGCCTTCTCAATGGTGTCTTTGCCAGAGCTCGATCTTCCTGGTTGGGGTCAAGCCTCAAGCCGGTGTATTTCCTGCCTAGTTCCCTAGTGAGGGCTTTGGTTTGAGTTCAGTGGAGGTGGGGCCTTCCAGTCCTTATGGTCTGTTTCCCTGCTTTCAACTCTGCCTCCCTCTGTGGGTTGGTCCGTCCTGCTGGCATTAGTCCAAACTCCCGCCCAGGTCCCTGCGACAACTTGCTGCACCCGGCAGTAGCCGATGCTCAGATTTGCATCTACTACCCATGGCTCCCAACCATTTGGCAGGGTGCTTGTGGACCGTGGGTTGTAGGAGGGATGAGATAAGCACAGGATCCAAAATGGAGCACTGATGAGGTTAAGTCCACTGACCCTCCAGGCCAGCTACACATTTCAAGTGACGATGTGCCCCCACTGTCTTGATTTGTCCCCCTAGGCAGCTCTTGCCCTGCAGCTCCTTCCCTGGGCATAATTTGAGTACCCTATCAGTCACACAGAAGTGAACCCAGTACCTAGTTTGGAACTGTGAAGTCCTCTAGCCCTATGTGTCTCATTCACTGAGAGCTGCACTCTGGTGCTGGCTTCTCTCAGCCATCTTGGCACCCCCCACATCTATACTGATTTTTAAGAAAGTGCACAGGCTATCCTCTTCAACACTTTCATAGATAATTTTCTGTTTAAAACTAAAATCACTGTCTTTAACTTTTATATGCTATGCAGCATATTTTAAACAATATTTTCATTCCCTCTAGAGAAAACCTCTATAGATGACTTTCTGCATTTTATTTTACAATGCATGTACAACACACAAAATTTGACTGGCTTGTCAAAGACATAAAGTGGCTCTTATTCATTGTATTTTATTAATTTTATTTTGCCAACCCAGTGATGTGTAAAAGCCTACTCATAAAAAACAAGCTCCAGAGCCTATATAAAACTTTCAAATTACCCAATCATGCCATGGGTAGACTGTGAAGGTCAGATGAGTATTCTTAAGGTATCTTTGTAGCATACATACCAAGAAGAAAAGAAAAATCACAAAATCTAAAATTATTTTACATGGGACGTTTCAGCAGTATTTTCATACAGCTTGAGCAAAACACAGAATAAAATTTATTAGAGTTAATGGAATCCATATCTATTTGAGAAGGAATTAAATGAATAAAAGAAAAAAATAGGCTAAAACATGGCACACTGTTATCCCCAAAATTAGAAAAAGTAATAGAAGAATAAGTTAACTTACACCATTCCAGAGAAGAAACTCAGTAGTAGAAATCCCCTCGGGAACCAGTACCAAAGTATTAAAACCTTATGTGTAACTGACAAATTGCTGGAGCCTTACTGTGGAACAATCTGAGACTTAAATCGCTTGGAAGGACACAGTAATGGAGGATGACTCCCCACCCCCATTTTTATGAGTTTTACATTTAGGGAATTGACCAGGTTCTTACAAAAACTATTATCTCATGATTTTGACAAGGGGAGGATAAAAAATATACATATCAAATACAGTTAGAATATTGTTATTCTTAATAAACTCCCCTCAGCATAAACTTACTAGACTCTAAATAGCTGTGGTTTTATCAGAGCCTAGCTGACCTGAGAGAAGAGGACTGTCGAACTCCAGCTTTCTCTAGTCTTTCAAATGGGAGAGATAAATCCCAAACTCCAGTTTACTCTAGCCATTAGTCTTCACTCACTTTGGAAAGGGGACAGAAGAGTAATAAAAATTGCACCTGGCTCAGCTGCAATATAATAGAACACCAAGTAGACTTCTGATGTGTTTGAATCTAGTCCCTGAATCTAGTTCCTGACCTTCAGATAGCACTTCTGGACCCACCTGAAAGTTGGGAGATCTTGTCATCCTGGATAAAAAAACAAACAAACAACAACAACAAAAAAAAAACCAGGTCTGACTAACTTTGTAACCTGCTGATTGCAAAACCCAAGGGCCTTGACTGAGCATAAGTAGCATACAGGGAAATGTTACTGCAGACCTGCAGTGAGACTCAGTGCTATGCTGGCTTCAGGTATGATCCAGTCCAATCATAGCAGTGGTGGGCACATGGGTATCTGTGTGACTCCACTCCCAGCTTTTGGTGACACATTAAAAAGAGAGAGAGAGAGAGAGAGAGAGAGAGAGAGAGAGAGAGAGACTCCATGTTTAGAAAAATGTAAGGAAAGAGAACAAGAGCCTTTGCCTGATAATCCAGAAAATTCTCCCAGATATAGTAAAAAATCATCAAGGCAGTACTTCTAAGAGTCTGCAAGAATCAGTGTTACTGGACTTGGAGTCCCCCCTAAAGCACAATGAAAGTAGTAAATCTTTACATATAAAGCATAACATTAAATATAAATGGACTAAACTATCCATTAAAAAGACAGACTGAATGGATAGAAAAGCAAGACCCATTGATCTGTTGCCTACAATAGACACACTTCATCTATAAAGACACACATAGGACTGAAAATAATGGAATAAAAAATGATATCTCATGCCAATGAAAATCAAAAAAGAGTCATTACACTTATGCTAAACAAAATAGATTTCAAAACGAAAACTATAATACACAAAGAAGGTCAATATATAATGATAAAGTGGTAAATTCAACAAGACAATATAAAGTTTTAAACATATATGTACCAAACATTGGAGCACCCAGGTATATAAATAAAACATTGTTATGGCTAAAGAGACAGATAGGCCTCAATACAATAATAACTGAGGACTTCAACAACTCATTTTCTGGATTGATTATATATTACAGACAGAAAATAACTAAAGAAACATTAGACTTACTTTTCACTATATATCATATGGATCTAGTAGACACTTACAGAACATTTTATTGAAAAGCTTCAGAATATATATTATTTTCCTCAGCACATGGATCTTTCTCAAGTATAGACCTTATGTTAGGTCACAAAACAAGTCTTAAAACATTGCAAAAAATGAAATAATATCAAGCTTCTTTTCTGACAATAGAAGCAAACAAGAAATTAATAACAAGAGGAATTTGGGAAACTTATACTAAAATACATCAAAATAAGCAATATGTTCCTATATGATCATTGGGTCAATAACAAAATTAACAATAAAATTGGAAATTTTTTCGAAATGAATGATAATGGAAACAATACATACCACAACCTATGGGATGCAGCCAAAGCTGAACTCAGTTGGAAGTTTATAGCTTAAGTGTCTACATAAAATAAGAGTAAAATCTTTAAATAAACAATCTAATAACAACATGCAAAATAAAAGGTAGAAAAGAAAGAGCAAGTGAAACCTGAAAGTAGAAAAAGAAAATAAATATCACATGAGAAGCAAATAAAATTGAAATAAAATAATACAAAAATCAATGAAATAAGATGATGTTTTAAAAGTTAAACAAAAATGGAAAAAAAATAACTTTAGACAGAAAAATGAATAAAATAAAAACTAGATCCAACTAAATCAGAAATGCAAAAGGAGACATTAAAATGAATGCTACAGAATTCAAAAGATCATTAGTGGTTACTAGGAGTAACTACATGTCAATAAATTAAAAAATCCAGAAGAAACAAATTCCTACATACATACAACATACCAAGATTAAATCCAAAACCTGAACAGAACAATAATAAGACTGAAGCCATAATAAAAGTCTCCCAGTAAAGAAAAGCCAAGAATCCTGTGGCTTTGCTGCCAAATTTTACCAAAAATTTAGAGGGTAATACCAATCCTACTCAAACTACTTTAAAAAATGGAGGGGAAGGGAATATTTCGAACTTCATTCCATGATTCCAGTATTCCTCTAATACTAAAACTAGGCAAGGGCACATCAGAAAATGAAAATTATAGGCCAATATCTCCGATGAATATTGATGCAAAAATTCTCCAACAACATACTAGCAAACTGAATTCACCAATATATTAGAAAGATCATTCATCATGACCAAGAGTGATTTATCTCTGGAATGCAAGGACAGTTTAACATATGCAAATCAGTCAATGTGATACATTATATCAACAGAATGAAGGATAAAAGCAATATAATCATTTCAATTGATGCTGACAAAGCATTTGATAAAATATAACATCCCTTCATGAGAAAAACATGCAAAAATCTGTGCATATAATGAATATACCTTAATATAATAAAAGCCATACATGACAGGGCAATAGCTAGTATAATACTGAATGGGGAAAAACTGAAAATCTTTTCTCTAAGGTCTGTAACATGACAAGAATGCACACAGTTACCACTGTTATTCAACAAATTATTGCAAATCCTAGCTAGAGCAATCAGGCAAGAGAGATACAGAATATACATACTGGAAGAAAAAAACATCAAATTATCCTTGTTTGTGAATATTATCTTATATTTCAGAAAACCTGCAACTCTTGAGTCCATTTTCACACTGCTGATAAAGACATACCTAAGACTGGGTAATCTGTAATGAAAAAGAGGTTTAATGGACTCACAGTTCCACGTGGCTTGGGAGGCCTCACAATCATGGTGGAAGGTGAAAGGCATATATTGCATGGAAGCAGACAAAAGACAATGAGAGCCAAGCAAGAAGAAACCCCTTATAAAACCAGACCTCATGAGATTTATTCACTACCAGGAGAACAGTACGGGAATAACTGCCCCCATGATTCAATTACCTCTCACTGGGTCCCTCCCACAACATGTGAAAATTATAGGAACTACAATTCAAGATGAGATTTGGGTGGAGACACAAAACTAAACCATATCAACTACACACACACACACACACACACACACACACACACACACACAAAATATTAGAACTAATAAATTCAGTAAAGTTGCAGGATACAAAACCAACATGCAAAAATCAGTAGCATTTCTATATGCCAAAAGTAAACTATCTGAAGAAATAAAATGTAATCCCATTTACAATAGCCACATGTGAAATTAAATACCTAGAAATTAACCAAAGATATTAAAGATCTGTACAATAAAAACTAAAAACTTGTGAAGAAAATTGAAGACAACATCCAACAATTGAAAAATATTTCATGTTCATGGATTGAAGCAATCGATATTGTTAAAATGTCCATAGTACTCAAGGCAATCTACATATTCAAAGCAGTTCCCATAAAAATGCCAATGACATTCTTCAGAGAAAGAGAGAAAAAATCCTACAATTTATATGAAACCACTAAAGACCCATAATAGCCAAAGCTACTATAAGCAAAATAATAAAAATGGAAGAACCACATTCATTTACTTCAAATTATGTTGTAGAGCTATAGTAACAATAGCAGGGTACTGGCATAGAAAGAGACACAGACCAATGGAAAAGAACAGTGAACCAAGAAACAAACACAGACACCTACAGTGAACTCATTTTTGAAAATGACTTCAAGAACATAGACTGGAGCAAGAACAGAGTCTTCAATAAATGGTGCTGAAAATGCAAACAATAAATGGTTATTCATGTGCAAACAATGGAATCTACACTCCCAACTCTCACCAAATACAAAAATCAAAAGGGATTAAAGACTTAAATCTAATACCTCAAACTATGAAATAGCTGCAAAAATCTTTGGGGGAAACCTTCAGGACATTGGTCTGGGCAAAGAATTCTTGAGCAATACCTTACACGCACAGACAACCAAAGCAAACACAAACAAATGAAAACACGTCAAGTTAAAGAGCTTCTACATGGCAACGAATACGATCAACAAAGTGAAGAGTCAACCAACAGAATGGGATAAAATATTTGCAAATGACCCATGTGACAAGGGTTTAATAACCAGAACATGAAAGGTGCCCAAACATCTCTGTAAAAATACGTCTAATAATCCAATCCAAAATTGACAAAATATTTTAATAGACACTTCTCAAAAGAAGATATGGTAAACAGGCATAGGAAAAGGTGCTCAACACCACTGATCATTAGGTAAATGCAGATCAAAACTACAATGAGATATCATCTCACCCTAGTTTAAATGGCTTACATCCAAGTAACAGGCAAAAAGAAATGCTGGAGTGGATGTAACAAATGGAAACCCTTGTAGACTCTTAGTGGTAATGTGTATTTATACAGCCACTGTGGAGAACTGTTTGGAGGTTCTTTAAAAAAAAAAAAAAAAAGACATGAGCTACCATGTAATGCAGCAATCCCACTGCTGGGTGTATACCTGAAAGAAAAAAAAAATCAGTATATCAAAGATATATCTGTACTCCCATGTTTGTTGTAGCACTGAATACAATAGCTAAGATTGAAAGCAATCTAACTTTCCATCAATGGGTGTATGGATCAAGAAAATGTGATACATACACAATGGCAAACTATTCAGGTATAAAAAATGAGATATAGTCATTTGCATCAATATTAATGGAATTTTAGATCATTATCTTAAGTAAGCCAGGCAGAGAAAGAGAAGCGTAAGGTCATATAAAAATACTGCTTTATATTTGTAAATAGCATCATGCATCTCATGAAAAACAGTTTGAGATATTGGGAAACTATGAAACTCATCGTGGTAGATACAAAATTTGCAAAAGTTTTAATTTTCCTTGAATTTTCAAGTATTATAATTGGCAGTAGCTACCGTCCCTTGCTTTATTGAAGTGGCATACTCATTTATTTTTGAGGAAATGTCTGCAAATAACCAAGTCTGAAGAAGCATCATTTTCGTCTGTTTTTTTCTTTTTAGGGAAAATAATATGTTCCATGAAATACAGTAGCCAATGCAGTTCATAACTCAAATAATTATACAAATGCTTTTTCTGAAGATAACCATCTCACATCAGTATGTGATTTAGAAGTGCTTTATGTATACTTCTCATTTTGTCATATGGCTAATTAAAAAGACATGTTAAAGAGTGGAACAGTAATTAAAATTAATCGTACTTTCTGCTTCGTCAAGTACATTCTTAAGTGAAACTAGAATTTTTTAAAACTTGAGAGCACATGACAGTGAAGAAAACAAAGGCTACTTGTACAGTTTAATGCCAGTTTCTTAACTTATGCTAAGGTACAAGCTCTAATACTTATTATTGGTTTTATACCCTCAATATAAATGTCTAAACAGTGAAAAAAAAGTTTTGACTTTGTGGACACCCTCAAAGCTTTGTGGGGAACCCTTGATGTGTATATGGAGTATCAATGCCATATATCTATAACTTGTCACTCAAAAATATGGAAAGATAAAGCCTTTGTTCTTTTATTTCTACCCACATTGTTTGAAAGCTGATTCTGAAGCTGTTTATTTTTCTATACTTCCAATCTTCCCTTCTATCTTAGTTTGAGTCTGCTGGGAAGCAAACTCCAAGACAATATGAGGTATGCAAAAGATTTATTTATGGAAGGAGCAGGAGGTGAGGAGAGCCTTCATACTGTAATTCAGTTCTGACACCTCTGAAAGGGGAGAGAAAAGAAAAGAGAATTACGTAGACAGAGATTAGCATTAGCAGGGCAGGTCCAAGGGTCATTTAGCCAGAACCATATGCAGACATCAAACCAAAGCCTGCCATTATAGGGGTTCTATGTCCCTCCACAATAGATCTTAGTATCTTCACTATATTTAGTCATTGACTCGGTGAAGCCCATGGGCAGTGAGACTTTGGTAGGCAAGTAGTGGTAGATTCATAAGGACAGTGGCAAAGACTATCACTCTATCATGCTCCCTGCAGCCTGACATCTGAGTGGCACATATTCATAACCCTGTAATTTATCCCTTGAACTAAACAAATCCACTTGTCCAAGCAAGTTTTTAGACATCATCTATGGTTCACAGAGTTCTATCTTCCTGAGAGAAATCTTAAAAACTAGAGTTTTTTGCATAAGCTACAATCTCTGTCATTGTAATTGATCTTAGGAACACAACTGGTACTTATCTTTATTCTCTCTTCTCCACTATATATTATTGATTTCCTTTAGCGTCGACTATCACTGTGGCAGAAAAGTAGAGTAAGTAAGAGGCTGCAAAAGTGTTTCTAGGTCTTAGGGAAAAATGAGGGGATATGCATCAGGACATTTACTTGCTCAACGTTTCACTCTGCAAGGTCTCTCCATGGAGGTAATGCAGAAGGCACTGCCACACAACAGTTTAAACTTTTGGAGGTGAATCTTACTCTCAGTATCATAATATTATGAGACATTTTTACATACTTTGATAATATCAGTGCGGATATCTTCTGCCTGGTAATTCCAAATGCATAGAATCTTATTAAGCCTTAATATTTACTTTACAAGGAAATACAAAAATTCACAGCTAAATCCTCCTTAATAACAGTTATTAGCTGGCATTTGTTATATACTTAATGGTTCCTGCTGTTTCTGAGAGGTAAATACAGTCCTACAGCATCTAATTTTCCTTTGAGCCTATCATCAGGACTCACCTACAGATACCCAAGGATATTCACCTCTTAACCACTTCCTTGAATTTTATTTTATGTGCCTTTATTTTATATTGATAATAATCATTGGTTTCTTCAAAAATATGCCTCCCAAAAGTAACACCATACTTCTATCTTTTGGGAAATAAATTGAATTCGATTTCTAACAAAAAGTTGAGAATATCATTTCATTTCTCCTCACTTGTTTTTTGTTTTTGTTTTTGTTTTTGTTTTTACATTTAAGGAAATCAAGACCCAGCATTTAAAAACTGTGACATTTTCAAACTAAGAAAGCAGGTTAATGGCAAAGTTGGTACTAGATGGAGGTACCATCAAAAGGCTTCCAGGTAAACAACAGAAATGTCCAACCTGAGACAACTGCTATGTGGCAAAGTGAGAACTAAATGAAACAGTGGGACAACAACAGATGAGGACAAAATTTGATAGTATTAGTGTAAATTTCCATCTTCTTTGATTTGACTTTAACAAATGCATTAAATTTTAGTAATCCTACCTTTGTTTTAGTATGTTCAGTGGCTTTGCCATTCTCATTTTCCTTTAGGGCAGTTATAAATATAAAAGAAATTATATTTATAATCAAATATAGAGATAAGATAAATGTTGTCTCATGTGTTATGAAAAAGATAATTACCATGATAACAAGCATATATTGAATGTAATTTAAATGCCTGTATTCATCATCATTCTTTGCTTACAGGCCAAATTGTACAAAATGTCATGCACATAGCATCACAATTGTCCAAATACTCCTCTCCAAACAGATGTGCTAAAACCCCTTTGTTTGGTTTCACTTCTCTTCACAAAATTTTCTACCTAGCTTGCTTCAGTCATCTCACAATGTGGTAGTTTTTAGATCTCTAACAGCCCACAATTGTCTCTTGTTTTTCTCTCAGTTATTCTCCACTTTTCTGTTCAAGTGAAGGAAATAATATGCTATGATATACTGGCTAGCCTTTGACCTCTCACAAAGAGTTACATGTCATCTCCCACACCAGGAAGCTTTACGGAGCAATTCAACCTTCCTTGCAATTTCATCTTTTATCTGGAACTGGAGCTAGGGGTAGCAGAAGGTGGAGAAGTAAAAAATTTTTTTAAAAAAGTGAAAAATGTTATTTGTATTGAATATATCAAAATGTTTATTATTTCAATTTCCCTTAGAGTATGCTAATATTTTCTATGTGTTAAACTTGCACAAGTCACTAAATGTATTTAGAATTCAATATGGTTATATTGATCAAGGTAGGCTAGATTTTGCTATAGTAACAAATAAACCTCAGATTTCAGTGACTTAAAATGAGAAATTTATTTTGTACTCAGATGACATATCTATCTTTGTTCCACAAGGAAGCTCATCTGTTGTAGGTACTCATACCCCACAGGTTGTCAGAAACAGCCATCATCTAGTACCATTGCTTGCTACTATACCAGAGGAAAAAGAAGACCCTGTCATGTATTACACTCTTAATTAAATGATACAGTAAGGAAGTGACACAGTCACCTCTGTTCACACTCATCAGACAGAACTAATTCAGTGTACATTCCCAGAAAAGGAAACAATGTATGTGGCAAACACACCTAATGGCTATTACAAAGGAAAAAAAAATGTTTCTTTTGTTTTCCTGTCTTATGATTTTTTAAAAAATATTAAAACATAACTATCTTCATTTTCAAAAAAATATATATGTGACTCCAAGGATTATTTTTCCCTAACTGCCCAGTAAAAATGGGAATATCCTCTAAATTGTCCTGACAAGTCTGCCTTCTGCTTAGGCACTTTGGTAAGTGCCTCACTATCTTACCAAAAGTAAGTGATCTCACTATCTAAGATTCTTATATGTAGACATGTATCATTGTTATTCAAGACTAGTGTTCTTATATTTGGCTGAAATTTGATTTGTCATAACTTTATTTCTCCTGGTTCTTCCCTCTAGAAAAATCAGAATTTATTCATCTCTCAGATATCAGGGGGATTGTTTCCAGATTTCCAGGATCCCCACCACACACATACACACACACACACACACACACACACACACACACACACACACACACACATTATCCAAATCTGCACACACTCAAGTCACACTGTTGGCCTGGCAAAACCTGGATATATGGAAAATTGGTCCTCTGTGTATGCAAGTTTCACATTCCAAGATACTGGTTTGGTTGAAAAAAATCCGCATATAAGTGGACCTGTGCAGTTCCAACCTGTGTTGTTCACAGGCCAACTATATATTAATAATAGCAGAAATAATGATATGCATATATAAATATACTCATTTAATCATGAAAATAACTCTATCCATTAGGCAGATTACTGTCTCCATGTAAACAATGACTACTCTTTTCCATAACACCCTTTTAAATGTATGAAAATAAATATGTGCTAACCATCCTCATTTTCTCCAATTATTTCTCATGAAATTAATTCTAAATACTTTATCTCCTTCTTTGTCCTATTCTGAATGTACTAGTTTGGAAATATTATTATGATGCTGTGGTTCTCAGAAAGAACCATAATACTCTAAATATGGTTAGAACAAGACATAGCTAAATAGGATTTTTTTTTTCAGTTGTTATCTTACATTACTAGTGGTATAATGTACATGAGTTGTTTAGTTTATTTATGTGTCTGTTTTAGAAGCTTCAAGTCAATCATTCAGCCTGATTTAATTCTAATTTCCTTTTAGAACCTCAGTCCAATACCTAGACTATAGTTCAGTTTAAATATTGCGTGATAGATTAAACCCTGTGCTTTCCTCTCCAACTTCTCTGAAGTAGTTTTCTGTTTGCTGTACAAATTACCACAAACTTGGTGATATAAAAAAACACAAATGTATTGTCTTACTTATGGAAGTCAGAAGTCTAAAGTATGTTGGCAAGGTTGTATTTCTTCTGAAGATTACAAAAGAAGATCCAATCTTTGCCTTCTCCAGCTTCCAGAGGCTACATAAATATCTTGGTTTATAACCTCACATCACTGTGACACCTGCTTCCATCATCACATCTTCCTATTGGACTATGACCTTCTTTCCTCCCTCTTATAGGGACCATTGTCATTACATTTTGCTCATGTAGATTGTCTATGATAATCTCCACATCTTGAGATCCTTAACTTAATCACATCTTCAATGTTGCTATTGTCATGTAAGCTAATATATTTGCAGTTTCAGAGGATTAGGATGTAGATAACTTTTTAGAGCTATTATTTTGCCTGCCACAATTTCCTATAACTTGTCTCCTTTCTCATTATGCTTCAGCCACCCAAACTGTATCATTCAGGGTTTTAAATTACAAGTAACTGGGATGTATGCTGAATAATTAATGAGAAAATGAACTTATTACAATAAATTTTTAAAAATTGTTGGAAGAATTAAAGAATCAGGCTCCAGGCTATACATACAAAAATAACAGCCAAAATTATCTTCAGAACTGGTGTCATGAGAGAATCACTGCAGCTATTGAGCACTAAATATGCACCACACCATTTCTGAGCCAGGAACATAACTTTGCAGCATCATTATGACTACTGAAGAGTAAAAGGCTATTGTCTCCATGATGACTCCATCTCTTGAACCAAAATTTCAAATGGCTATGTCTGACTATTGAAGCCTGAGTCACATTTCTGTCCCCTATTTCTAAGTGTGTGAGTAACAGCTTTCCAAAGAAACCGTACCAATAAGAGATAGATGACAGAGACAGAGACACAGAGAGAAAGATGACAAAGGATTTTATTAGGATATTGGCTCACATAACTGTGGAGACCAAGTCGTCACATGACAGCTTCAAGCTGGAGATGCTGGCTCCGTCAAAGTCAAAAGGCCTCAGAACCAGGAAAACCAATGTTGTAACTCCCAGTCCAAAATCAAAGGCCTGAGAACTCAGGGCAATGCTGGTGCAAGTCCTGGGGTCCAAGGGCTGGGGAACCTGGGGTGGTTATTCAAGAAAAGAGAAAGAGTGTATCACAGCTTCAGCTAATGGATGAACACATTCACCCTTTCTCTGTTTTTGTTGTTTCAGGGCATCCAGAAGATTGGATGGTGCTCACCCACATGGAGGGCAGATCTTTCTCACCCAGTTCACTCAACTCACAGGATAATGTCTTCTGACACACACCCAAAAATAAGCTTTATCAAGTTTCTACATATTTTTTAATACAGTCAAGTGGCCACCTAAAATTAAACAGTAAGGAAGGTCAAAAAGTCAAATACTTAATATTTAATCTCTAGAAGAAAAAGGCATGAAGAGTTAAAAAGAAAAGACTTCTCAAAACAAAGAAAATAATTCAAGATTTCAGATTTCCTGAACAAATTACAGTTTCACTTGGCTGAAGATGTCTCAAAATCATGGCAGAAGGTGGAGGAGCAAAGGCATGTCTTACATGGTGGCAGGATAGAGAGTGTGTGTAGGAGAATTGCCCTTTGTAAACCAATCAGATCTCATGAGACTTACTCACTATCACAAGAACAGCATAGGAAAAAACTATCCCCATGATGCAATTCCCATCCACTGGGTCCCACCTATGACATAATTCCTCCTTGGAATTATGGGAGCTACAATTTAAGATGATATTTGGGTAGGGAAAGTCAAATTATATCAGCCATTTTGTCAATAGTTTTTTCCATCCAAGAACATGGACATATTTGCATTTATTTGTCTCATTAAATTTATTTCAATAATATTTTACAGTTTTCAGTGTAAAATGTTGCATTTTTGGTTAAATTTATTTCCTAACATTTTTGATGTTTGGAAACATTATTTTTGATGTCGTCTTTTTTACAATTATACTCTAAGTTCTGGGGTACGTGTGTATATTTTGCAGGATTGTTACATAGGTATACACATGCCATGGTGGTTTGCTGCATCCATCCCCCTGTCATCTACATTAGATATTTCTCCTAATGTTATCCCTCCCCAATCTCCCCATCCTCTGCTATCCCTCCCCTAGCTCTCCCACCCCTCAACAGACCCCAGTGTGTCATGTTCCTCTCCCTGTGTTCATGTGTTCTCACTGTTCAACACTCACTTATAAGTGAGTATTTGGTTTTCTGTTCTTGTGTCAGTTTGCTGAGTTGCCTTCTTAAATGTAATTATTTCTTAATTTCCTGTTTGGATTGGTCATTGCTTGTGTTTGAAGTAAAACTCACTTTTTAAATTTGATCTTGTATCTTTCAACCTTGTTGAGGTCATGTAACAACTGAATAGTTTGTGTATTTCTTAAAGTTTTCTGTATATAAGATAATGTTATCTGTAAATATTTGCTTTTTTCTTTCCAATCTGGATACATTTTACTTGATTTCATTGTATTGACTGATTTTTCTGGCTGAAGCATCTAGTGAGATGTTGACTTAAAGAGGTGTGAATGAATATCTGTCCTCTTCCTAAATTTAGATGGACAGCTTTTAGTTTTTCACCATTAAGAATGATATTAGCTCTGTGTTTCAGGAAAAAAACACTCAGCAAACTAGGAATATCAGGGAACTTTCTTAGCCTTACATATTTTCAGTATCTATTTTATTATTATTTTTCACCAGTTATTGATATTATGAATTATATTAATGATTTTCTAAAATGTAAATAATTACTACAATCTTTGTATTACTACTTCATGATCAATATATATTATTTTCAATATATTGCTGAATTCAATTGCCAATATTCTATATTGTATTTATGGATCTCTATTTCATAAATTCAGCTGTTGTTTGTATTTTTCTATGTTTCATGCAAATTGTATCAAGATTATACTGTCTCTATAGGATGTACTGAAACAATTTTCTTTTTTATGCTCTAAAACAGATTAATAGAATAAAACGGTATATATTATTACAAGAAATAAAATTATCAAAGATGAATTTTTATTATACCAGGGTCCTTTAAAAGGAAATATATTTTTACACTTGAAGTTTTTATTTCTTTATCATTGCAGATTTTTAATTTTCTTCTGAATCTATTTTGTAAATTTATATTTTCTAGTAAATTATCAGTTTTATGAATATTTTCTAAATTTTTATTCACTTACAATTTTTATTCTTCAGACATCTATCTATTTTTGTCTTTATTGTTGTTTTATGTTTTACTAGATTTATCTGTGCTGGATTTATTCATCTCTATGTTATGATCTTCTATTCATTTGCCAAATTTACAATTTATATCTTTACCGAAATAAAAGAAATTTGGATTTTATGTAAGATTATAAGTTTTTAGAGGGATAATAGTCTAATTTGTCTTTATTAATCAGGTCAGTATGAAATGTACTTGATTGTTCAGTACTTGAAGTCATAACCAAAGTAAAAACTATCTGATTATAATGCACTGTAATTTCAGATGAAGTATCCAAAAGCAAATTACAAGCCTTTTTATTTCTCAGGATAAAATTCTGAAGACTAAAATAAGATTAATTATCAACATTGTACTTTCTTATATTGAAAATAACTAGCTATTTTTCTTTAAACATCAATGTCTTTAAAAGGTCTTTTTGTATTTTGATTGAAGATGCATATAATTTAACTTACTAATTTTATTACTTTTTATATGAAATATTAAAAATGATAGACTTATGTTTAGGTGTAATATATTTATCCTTTGTAACAAAAATCTGAAACAACCCACAATTTAAAAATGGACATACAAGATATTTTGAAACATTTTTGTCAAAAACCAATGTTTCCTAAACTGTTGTGCAAAAAGAAAAAAAAAAAAAAAAAAAACCTACATCAGAATGACTTGAGAGCTTGCTAATATTGCAGAATCCTGGGACCTATGTAAGACTTGGGCAATGATATAACTTGGACAAATCTTGTAATACACTATAATCCCCATGAAGGTATGTAGCAAGATGGTGGAATAGAATGCTCCACCAATTATCCCCCCAAAAAGGACACCAATATAACTACATTAAAAAAAAAAAAAAAAAAAAAAAAAAAAACTTCATAAGAAACCAAAATTGATGAGTACTCAGAGTACTCAGTTTTCTTTCTATTTCTGAAAGAGGCATTGAAACGATAGGAAAAACAGTCTTAAATCACAGATGCTATCCTTTCTCAGTGTCCTAGTGTGGCACTGTGGTGCTGACAGTGTTTCTGTGTGCAAGGGAGAGAAGACCACAGCAAGTGTAAGTCATTCAACTCAGTGCTGCCCTCTTATAACAGAAAGCATAACTGGACCAAACTCAGCTGATGTCTGTTCATGGAGGGAGCACTAAATCAGTCTAACAAGAGGAAAATTTCTGAGCCCAGTGGTGGGAACTTCATTTCATATTAACCTTGCCACCGAGGGCTAAAGTGCTCTGGGGCCTAAATTAAACTGGAAAGGCAGTCTAGACCACAAAGACTGCAACTCCTAGAGGAATTGTTGAGGGGCCATGCAATCTACTGGGATGTCAGCCTAGGTAGCTAAGAGAGTTCTGGAATTATCCCTTTTCTACTTCCAGGTTGCATAGCTCCTAGCTCCAAAAAAGACATCTTCTTTCTGATTAAAGAGAGGAGAGGAAAGAGTGGAAAGAAAATTCCCACTTTCTCTTGCATCTTGGATACCTGCTTAGCTACTGCAGAATAGGGCACTGGTAAGAGTCTTGCAGTCTCCTTTCTAGGCCCCAAACCTGGGATGACATTTCTACACATCTTAGACCAGGAGGGAACATGCTGTCTTTAAGGGAAGCATGCAGTCTTGGAAGAATTTATCACCTGCTATCTGAAGAGCTCTCGACACCTGAAAAACCAACAATGATATTTAAGTACCATACCAAGGGCCTTGGGTGAGCCTCTGAGGTTTAATGGCTTTGGGTGAGAATCAGCACATTTCCGGCTGTGGTGACGATGAGGCCAGACTCCTTATGCTTGAGAGCAGTAAAGAGAAAGTAAAGCGAAATTTGCCTTCACCTTATAGAACACCTTGGGTGCAAAAGTGTAGAGCAACAAAAGGATTCTTGGGGTCCTTAATTCCAGGGCTTGGCTCTCAGATGGCATTTCTGGACCTGTCCTGGGCCAAAATGGAGCCCCTCTCCTGAATAGGGAGTCTCAGGCCAGGCAGTAGTCATCACAACTGACAGAAGTGCCTCTGTGCCTTAAGAGAATATCATCAGCAGTCTGACAATACTCCCTCTGGGCCTGTGGTGGCAGCAGCCACAGGGTGATGCTTCTCTGCTTTTGGAAAGGACAGAGACAGTGTAAAGGAATGCATCTTGTGGTTTCAGTGTAAGTTGAGCTATAGTACATTAGAACACCAGCTAGACTTCTAAGGATTTTGACTCTAATAACTGGCTCCCAGATGGCACCACTGATCATGTTCAGGGTCTAGAGCCACTCACTGCCTCTAATGGAAGGATATAGACCTGGCTGGCTTTGCCACCTGCTGAATGTATAGTACCAGGGTCTTGAGCAAACATAGGCAATAGGCCGGGAGTGGTTACAGCAGGCCCTGGACAAGACTTAGTGCTGGGCTGGAATCAGGTCCGATCCAGTACAATCCTAGTGGCCGTAGCCACAAGAGTGCTTGTGTCACTCTGTCTCAATCTCCAGGTGGCTCAGAACAGAGAGGCAGAAATAATCCATTTGTTTTGGAGAAAGCAAGGGAAGAGAACAAGAGTATCTGCCTGGTTATCCAGAGAATTCTTCCAGAGGTTGTCCAAGACAATCAAGGCAGTACTTCATTATGAATCTTCAAGAACCACAGTGCAACAGGGCTTGGGGTGCCCCCTAAAGCAGATACAGCTTAGAACATAACACCACAGTGCTTTGAATATTAGAAAGCCTTTTAAGGAAGGACAAGTACAAACATGCCCAGACTGTGAAGAGCACAATGAACACCTATCTATTTAATGCCCAGACACAGAAGACTCTTTACAGGTATCAAGACTACCTGGGAAAATGTCACGAAACCAAGCGAACTAAATAAAGCATCAGGTAAAATTCTAGTGAAAAATAGATATATTACCCTTCAAATAGAAAATTCAAAATATCTGTGTTGAGGAAACTCAAAATATTCAAAGTAACATAGAGAATTAATTCAGAATTCTATAAGATAAATTTAACAAAGAAACTGAAATAATTAGAAAGGAACAGAAATTCTGTAGCTGAGAAATGCAACTGGAAGACTGAAGCATGCATCAGAGTTTTTTAATAGCAGAATGGATCAAGCAGAAGAAAGAATCAGTGAGTTTAAAGACAGGCTATTAGAAAGTGTACAGTCCATTTTTAGGTCATTGAGGAATCGCCACACTGTCTTCCATAATGATTGAATTAATTTACATTCCCACCAACAGTGTAAAAGTGTTCCTATTTCTCCACATCCTCTCCAGCATCTGTTGTTTCCAGATTTTTTTAATGATCGCCATTCTAACTGGTGTGAAATAGTATCTCAATGTGGTTTTGATTTCCATTTCTCTAATGACCAATGATGAGCATTTTTTCATATGTTTGTTGGCATCCTGTATGTCTTCTTTTGTAAAGTATCTGTTCATATCCTTCGTCCAGGAGACAAAAGGAAAAAAAAATAAAACACAATGAAGCACATCTTAAGTACCAAGAAAATATCTCCCAAAGGCAAAATTTAGGAGTTACTGACCTTCAAGATGAGGTTAAAAAAAAAAAAAAAAAAAAAAAAAAAAAGAAAGAAAGAAAGAAAGAAAAATAGTAAGTATATTACAAAAGATAACAGAGTACTCCTCAAACCTAGAAAAGTATACCAATACCCAAGTACAAGAAGGTTGTAGAACACCAAGCAGATTAAACACAAAGAAGACCTCAAGACCTTTGCTGTTCAAACACCTACAATTCAAGAATAAAGAAAAAAAATCCTAAAAGCAGTAAGAGAAAAAAACAAATAACAAATAACATACATTGGGCTTCTGATACATCAGCTGACTTTTCAGTGGAAAACTTACAGGCAAGGAGAGAGTGGCAAGACATTTTTAACATGCTGAGGAATTGTTTTTTAACCCTAGAATAGTGTATTTGGTGAATAATCATTCAAACATAAAACAGAAATAATGATACAAATAAAGTACAATGAGATATAAACAGAAACAACAAAGAGTTAAAAAACAGGAGGACAAAGTTAAGGAATAGAGTTTATGTTAGTTTTTCTTTTCTTTTTTCATTTGACTTGTTCATTTCTTTCTTTATGCTAACAGCATTTTTCTCAGCTTACAATAATGGGTTATAAGGTGACATTTTCTAGTCTCATAGTAAACTCAAACAAAAAAAAAATACTATGGTCATACAACAAATAAAAAGGGAGGAAAAAAGCATATCATCAGAGAAAATCCCTTCACTAAAATAAGACATGGAAGAAAGAAAGAAGAAAGAGGTGACCAGAAGATAACCAGAAAACAAACAACAAAATGGCAAAAGGAATTTTTAAATCAAAAATAAAATTGAATGTAAATGAATTAAACTTTCCAAACAAAAGATATAGGGTGGCTGAATAGATTAAAATGTAAGATCAAACGATCTGTTGCTTATAATGGCACACATAGACTGAAAATAAGGGATGAAAAAAGATATTCCATGGCAATGGAAACCGAAAAAGAGCAGGAGTAGTTATGCTTATTTCAGACAAAATAGATTTTAAGACATAAGAAAATAAGAAGAACGGATGGATACTATATAATGATAAGGAAGCCAATTTAGCTAGAGGATATACCAATTTTATATCTATATATACCCAACACTAGAGTGCTCAGATATATAAACCAAATATTATTAGAGCTAAAGGGAGAGATAGACTCCAATACAACAATAGCTGAAGACTTCACTCAATTTTTCAGCATTGGAAAAATATTCAATAGAAAATCAGCAAAGAAACATCAAACTTAATATATGCTATAGACCAAAGACTCTAATTGGCAATTATAGAACATTTAATCCAATGGGTACAGAAAACACATTCTTTTCCTCAGCACATAGATTATTCTCAAATATAGATGATATGTTAGTTTACAAAGGTCCTAAAACATTTAAAAATTTTGAAATAATAGAAAGAATCTTTACTGACCACAATGTAATAAAACCAGAAATCCATAAAAAGATAAGTTTTGGAAAGCATACAAACACATGGAAATTAAACAGTATGCTCCTGAATAACCAGTAGTTCCATAAACAAATTTATGTTTGTAAAAAATATTAATTTTCAAGAAAACTTTAAAAAATTATTGCAAGAAATGATAAAGGAAATACAACGCATTAAAGACTATGTGATAGAGCAAAAGAGGTAGAAAGTGGGAAGTTTATAGTGCTTAGTGCCTACATTGAATAATAAGAAAAACTTCAAATAAGTAACTTGATGTCATTTTAAAGCAGTAGAAAAACTAAGAGCAAACAAAATGCAAAAGTTGTAGAAGAAAAGAAATAATAAATAGCAGAAAAAAATGAAATTGAAATAAAGAAAATGAAAATAATCAGTAAAATGGAAAAGATGTGTTTTTCAAAAGTTAGACAAAATCAACAAAACTTTAGCCAGGCTAAGAACAAAAGAGAGAAGATCCAAAGAAACAAAATCACAGGTGAAAATGGAGACATTAAAATCGATGCCACAGATATTCATATGATCATTAGTGGCTACTATGAGCAACCATATACCAATTAATGGGAAAATCAAAAATAAATGAACAAATTATTAGATACGTACAACCTACTATATTGAACAATGAAGAAATCCAAAACTTTAAAACACCAATATTAGATAATAAAATCAAAACCACTGTAAAAATACTTCTAGGAAATAAAAGCCTGAGACCAGAAGACTTCACTGCTATATTCTACCAAAGGCAAGAATAACTAGCACCAATTCTATTCACACTATTCAGAAAAATACAGGAGAGCCTACTTCAAAACTCATTCTATGAGGCCAGACTACCCTAATATCAATGATAGAGAAAGATACATTAAAAACACTATGAGCATTAAAGGCCAATATTTTTTATGTATATTGTTACAAAAATCCTCAGTTAAATACTAGTCAGCTGAATTCAACAATACATTTAAAAGATCATTCATCATAGCACAGTGTGATCTACCCCAGGGATGCAAGGATGGTTCAACATATGAAAATCAAGCAATCAACAGAATGAAGAACAAAATCTATGTGATAATTTCAATTGATGCTGGCAAAGCATTTGATAAAATTCAACATACTTTCATCATAAAAACTCTCCAAAAATTGGGTATTTAAGGAACATACCTCGACATAATAAAAGCTACACACAACAGATCCACTGTTAGTATCATACTGAATGCAAAACAACTGAAAGCCTTTCCTCTAAGATCCAAAACAAGATAAGGATGTCCACTGTCCCCACTGTTACTTGATGTAGTAGTGGAAGTCCCAGCTAAAGCTTCATAATTAGAATGGAATAAGTCAAAATGTCCTTGTTTGCAGATGATATCACCTTACATTTGTAAACACCTAAGGAATCCATAAAAAATCTATTAGAAATAATAATCAAATTCAGTAAAGTTACAGGATACAAAATCAACACACAAAAATCAGTATCATTTCTATACGCCCAAAGTGAAAAATCTGAAAAAGAAAATTTAAAAGTAATCTTACTTACAATAGCCACTAATAAAATTAAATAGCTAGAAATTAACTTAACCAAAGAAGTAAAAGACCTCTTTAATGAACCTCTAAAACACGGATGAAAATTACTGAAAGGGGCAACAATAAATGGAAAGATAGTCCAAGTTGATTGTAAGAATTAATATTGTTAGTTTTCATACTACCCAACGCAATCTACAAATTACATGCAATACCAATCAAAATACCAATGACAGCCTTCATAAAAGTAGAAGAAACAATTCTAAAATGTATATGGAACCATAAAAGACCCAGAATAATCAAAGCTATTTTGTGTGAAACAAACCTGGAGAAACCACATTACCTGACTTCAAATTATACTACAGAGCTATAGTATCCAAACTTTATGGCTTTGGCATAAAAATGGACACACAGAATAGAGAAACCAGAAATAAATTCACACACCTGCAGTGAAGTCATTTTTTACAAAGGTGCCAAGAACATACACTGGGAACAACACATTCTCTTTAATAAATGGTGTTGGGGAAGCTGGATATTCATGTGCAGAATGAAACTAGAACCCTATCTCTCACCATATACAAAACTAAAATAAACATGGATTGAAGACTTAAAAACATGCAGCTCAATGACAAAAAAGCAACAACACACAAATAACCTGATTTTAAAGTGAGCAAAGGACTTGCATAAACATTTCTACATAATTCTCATATTTTCATACACAAATGGCCCACAAGTATATGAAAAGATACTCAACTTCCCTAATTATCAGTGAAACATGAAATCAAAAACCACAAGAAAATATCACTTTAAGTCTGTTAAGATGACTTTTATTAAAAAAAAAAAAAAAAAAAAAAAAAGAACATAAAAAGAAATGAACACATTTGTGTGAGGATGTAAAAAAAAGAAAGCCCTTGTACCCTCCTGGTGCAAAAGTAAATTGGCACTACCATTATAGAAAACAATATGGTGGTGTCTCAAAAAAATAAAATAAAACTGCCATATTATTCAGCAATCCTTTTAGGTATATATGCCAAATAAAATTCATATTTTGAAGACATATTTGAACGCTCTTGTTCATTTTAACATTACTTACAATAGTCAAGATATAAAAACAAATCGAGTCCATTAAAAAATGGATAAAGAAGCCAGATGCAGTAGCTTACACCTGTAAACCCAGCACTGTGGGAGGCCCAGGTGGGGGATCATCTTAAGTCAGGAGTTAGAAGCCAGCCTGGCTAACATGGTAAAATCCCGTTTGTACTTAAAATACAAAAAAATTAGCCAGGCGTGGTGGTGTGTGCCTGTAATTCCAACTACTCTGGAGGCTGAGGCATGAGAATTGCTTGGGCCTAAGAGGCAGAGGTTGCAGTGAGCCAAGATCGTGCCATTGCACTCTAGCTTGGGCAACAAGAGAGAAACTGAGTCTCAAAAATGAAAAAAAAAAAAAGGATAAAAAATTGTCATGTATATACACAACAGAATATTATTCAGTCTTAAAAATTAGAAAATACTGCCATTTGTGATGACATGAATGAACCTGGAAGGCATTATGCTTAATAAAATAAGCCAGATGCAGAAAGACATATACACATACCTGATCTCACCTATATGTAGAATCTGAAAATGTCAAATTCATAGAAAAAGAGAGTAGGATTGTGGTTATCAGTGGTTGGGGATAGAGGCATATGAAAAGATGTTGGTCATGGAAAATAAAGTTTTAATGATGCAAGATTAATAAGCATTGAAACCTAATGTATAGCAATGTTACTAAAATTTACAAGAGATGAGGCTGCTACTGACATATATATAGAATAATGGTTCCAAAATAAACTATATATGTATAATCAAATGAATTTCTACAAGAGTGACAAGACCATTGAATAGAAAAAAGAATAGTCTTTTACCAACTGGTGCTGGAAAAACTGGATATCCACATGCAAAAGAATGAATTTAATCCCAATTTGGTACCATATACAAAAATTAACTCATAACAGATGAAAGACCTACATGAAAAAGCTAAAAGTATAAAACTATTGAAAGAAAACATAAGTCTAAATATATATGACTTTGGATTATGCAAGATTTTAAAGATACCACAAAGACCACAAAACCAAAAATATATAAATTTGACTTTCTAGAAATTAAAAAAAATTGTGCATCAAAGTATATTGTTTAAAAAGTAAAGATACATCCTACAGATAACATTCTGGTATCCAGTTTACAGAACTTTTGTATCCAGTATACAGAACAACATACAGTTCCAATATACAGAACTTTTGCAAGGCAGTATTAAAAAGACACACAAAAAAATTAACTGGTCACAGCATTTAAATGGACATTTTTCTCAAAATGATACATAAATGGCCTGTAAGCACATTCATGTAGCTCAACATCATTAGTCATTAGGAAATAAAAATAAGAACAACTAGGAAATACCACTTTTTACTCACAAGAATAACTGTGGTAATTATATGTGTGTGTCCATATATAGTCTTGATTTTAATATATTCATATATATATATATATATATATATATATATATATATATATAGCTACATACTCTTAAATATCTAGCTATCTGTCTGCCTATGCCCTTGATTATGGTGGCAGTTACACAGATTTATAAATTTAAAAAAGAAATAAAAGTTCTAGTACTTCTCCTACTGTTTACTGGATAATCTTTTCTCCTCTTTGGGTTGAACACACACTCTGCTCAGTAGATCTGTTAAAAAAGATATTGTGAAAACAGTAAGAAAGAAGCATTTTAGTGTCTCTCATGCATACAATCCTCTTGGACCCTAACCTGCTGTTTTCTCATCATATATCTTACTTGAACTGCTAGCTTAGTTTTGAGCGGCTCTCCAGTGCCAGGTTTACCACTCAAAAACTTAAGATGTCATTCACTTGATAAACTGATGCTACCACTTCATAATAAATAGCTCAAGCCTGGACGAATGTGGAATGGAACTTCTTTTTCTTTGTGAACTTTTGCTCTCCACTAAATTAATACAACAGACTAAGGAGTTTTGTGGAAATTTATTTACTTAATACTTAGGACACCTCAAATGGAACTATAATGTAGGAGTAGCAAGAATTAAAATCATAACAAATGTAGACTCAAACTTGATTTACACCAAACATAAGAATGAGATTCCCAAGGACAATACCCAAACGTCTAAGGTGGTTTTTCTACCCTTAGGTCTACCTGCATCTATTCACGCATTACTTTTTTAAAGTTTATCTGCTGAAAATGTTTGTAATTTTATTGTTTCTAACACTCCATTCCTTTTCACAGCACCAGCTAGAATCAAGAATCTGATCACCTAATCAGATCCAAGTGAGGATGAGGCATCTTATAGCCCACTGAATGCATCTCTTTTAAGTGTACATTCTCTGAGCCTATGAAGCTCTGAAGCAGATGAATTATCTAACACCCTCATAATATCCCTGCAATCGTGAGAAAGGCATAGTATAACCATTACTAACACCTTGGTTCAAACCAGGGAGGTGGGTACATAAGAGGCACACAGGAGTTTCTGGACTGTGAAACATTTAAAATATAGCTGTGAACAGATTTGTATGCTTGGAAATTAATTAGTTAATTAACTCTGTAACTAATATCTAAACCCTCTGGACTCTGATTCTCTGAGAGTCATGTTTTATTTTTCAAAAAATGTTAGTACATGTTTGCAACTTATTTGATTTTCTCATACTGCTTCCTTCAAGGAGAATTTTGGATGTTGAAAGTATTTCTGGACACAGGGAGGGGAGCATCACACACAAGGTCTGTGGTGGGGGGGAACTAGGCGAGGGACAGCAGGGGGTGGGGAGTTGGGGAAGGATAACATGGGGAGAAATGCCAGAAACAGGTGATGGGGAGGAAGGCAGCAAACCATATTACCATGTATGTACCTATGCAACAATCTTGCATGTTCTTCACTTGTACCCCAAAACCTAAAATGCAATTATATATATATATATATATATATATATATATATATATGGAAGTATTTCTTTCATTTCTTAACAGTCCTTGTCTCTTTCAGACCAGGTTAGAGGTGTTTATGTAAATATAATTCTCTTACTAACTTTGTGAGTCTCCTGTGAATGCTATTGGGGCACACTTCATTCGACAAAAAGCAACACCTACAAAACTTACATTAAAGTCCTTTTCTACTTTTGGTTTATTCTAAAATCTCAGATATCATAGTCCTTACGTATTTAAAGGATATTTTATCTGACTGATTAATTGTAGATATTCAGAAGGTGCTTCCCTGCTAGTGCCCTGAATTTGACCTTTGCTTGGAAGCCATTTCATATTTTGCACAGCTTTGTTAAGGTTGAGGATATTTGAAATGACTAATTCCCAGATTCTTCATGTTTAATAGTATGTCCTTTATTTTATTCTTCTCCTCTAAGATTTTACTCTTAGCAGCAATCCATTTACAAATAGAAAAACAGGACATGGTTTTGCTAAACTATCTCCCCAAGGAAGAGGAATCCCTTTTCCTCCAGTTTCCAACAAGATTTTCCTTGCTTTCATTTAAATCATCACTAGTAGCTTTCTTGCTTTCTAAAATTCTACCTGCAGTCTGATTGAAGCAATTTAAGCTTTCACTAACGCTTTTCTTAAAATTCTTCCAGTTCCAGATAGTTAATTTCTCCAAAACCATTCACATATTTTAATTGTGTATTACAGAAATACCCTATTTCAAGTTACCAAAATCTGTATTAGTTATTTGTTGCTGTGTAACAAATTATCTCAAAATTAGCAGGTAAAGACAATAAACATTTCTCACATCACACAATTTCCTGGGATCAATAATGTAGAGGGAGCTTAGCTAGGAGATTCTGGCTCATGATCTTTCATGATATTGCAGTCAGGTAGTCCACCAGGGCTGTAGTCATCTGAAGGCTTAGCCATGGCTGGATAATTCACTTCTAACTCTATGACATGGATATTTAAAAAAAAAAAAAATTGGTTCCTCAAGACAGATCTTTTCATGGAATTGTTCACTATGTGGTATCTGAGTTCCTTGAGAAAGAGATGTAAGAGAGACAGAGAAAGGCACACACAAATACATACACACACACACACACACACACACACACACACACACAAACACACATACACACACAGAGAGAGAGAGAATTGGAGAGGCAGGGGTCACTGAGAACCTATTTGGTATCTAGCTGGTACAAACACTAACCTCGATTTTTATATTTTTATTCAGTTTTTCATTATTAGAAGAAGGATAGATTCTAATTCTTCTACATCATCATTATTATTATTATTATTGTTATTATTATTTATTCAAGCCATTTCACAAGTGCTTGCTATATTTTCAACCTTATTTCTCATCCTAGCATTCATTCAATGAAATTGAGAATTAGTGTAATATATTGAAATGAGGTCAGACTCTGCTGCTAAACAGGCCTGTGTTGAAAATCTGACTCCAATAATAAATAAGCTTGGTGACCATTAGCATGTTAGTTCAACTTTGATACTGAATTTCAATATTTTAGTCTTTATATGGGAATAATAATAATACCTCTTCCTCACTAAGCTGTATAAGGATTAAATGTTAATGTATATAAAAGACCAGGCTGAGTGCCATTTTTTCCATACATTCCATGCTTTCTGGACTCCGTGCATTTTCCACAGGTTATTCTGCCAGAAATAAACCTAGTAGTCAAGGTCAAGTTCAAATTTTCTTCTCTGCTTCCTGAAAACACTGCTGGAGGTTACCATTCCCTCTGAACTCTCATAGCACATAATCTATAAATGTATTATGGCATATACAAAATTTTCTACTGCATATTGGTGGCTACTTGTGTTTATATATAATTATCCTAAACAGCTTGTAAATGATCTAAAATTAATTTTTTTGTCCAATTAATCTTTTATCCTTCACAATACCATGAATTTATTAGGAATTCATTAAGTCATCCAGGAATAAAGAGAACTGTCAAAAAATGAACCTAAACTCTTCAAATTAATCTGTACTTTTTTTTTAAGATTATCTCTTTGGTCAAGTTAAAATATATGAAATTAAACATAATGACATTATCACAGCTATCAGAAGTAAAAGAAAAAATACTGACTTTAAAATTACCCTCTTAACCACTTTTCTATGATATTTTCCCAGGGCTCTGCTAATTTTAACTTTTGCAAATATTTAGGCACATATCAGGAGACCATAGGCTAAAGCCACACTTTCTCAAGAAGAATGTAGATTAGACAACTCAGAATTCCTAAATTTCTGTCTTTCTAATCATAACAACATAACCCTCCAGCATTGCATTAACAAGTTTTTTTTTTTTTTTTTTTTTTTTTTTTAAATAGAAACCTGATGCTTTTGTACCTATGTTTGTCACCTTTACTCTACATATTTAGGAGCAGTCAATTCTCAAGTAAAGGCTAGTAAATCATTTCAAGAGCTAACATCTACACTTTCTGCTTTGTGTCTTGCTTAGCAATATCTTCTTTTTGTAGTTAACAAACTTTGTTTTAGATGTCTGCTTTATTGACCACTCATACTATTTTTTGGTCACATGCAATATGGAAGTGCTTGAAAGGGGAAGCATGTAAACATGTCTCCACTCAAGGAAAACTTTAATCAGGGGCAGGTGAGCTTAGGCTGAAGCTACAAGAAAGAATTTTACCAACATGGAGTAAAGAGAAATACATATAGATCAATTTTGGGAAAGTAGATGACCTTTCAAGATTTCCTAAACCAGGTCTTCATTCTATGCAGTCATTTGTTTAATGAATGTAAATCCCAAATCATGTAGTAATGGAAGAATTAATAACCTGATAAATATGTTTTATAATAGGAAATAATTAGAAAGAGGAGAACAGGAAAATGGTAATAATTATTTATTAAGGCAAGACATCACCGGGATTTAAATTAAGCCATTTTTTAAAAATGTTCTCTGTTCCTAGATGCTCCTGAAATTTTCATGTGCACATTTGCTCATGAAGGTTTGACACATTCATATGCATAGGTGAGGAATGTGGGAAAGATGTTATTTAATGGATACAGACTAGTAAATACTTACAAAAAACAAAGTATTTGTTTCATAGACTATTGGAACTAAAGGAAACCTTAAAAGCCATTCAGACTAACCTCTAACTACACTTAGAAAAACCAAAAACTAGAGATAAATAACTTTCCAGTAAGTCAGTGACAGAGTAGAGCTCAAAACCTTCTTGTCTATCAAACTATGCCTAGTGTTCTATCTTTATTTTTTAAACTGCCTTTTATTGAATTTTTATTTTTCTTTATCCTGTTTATACTACCATGGTTTGGAAGTTACATGCTCTATTTCTATTCATAGCAAGTATCCTTAACTTTTCAGCATGCCTAATCGACTTCATAAATTCCAAAGATAACCAATATCCCCCTCCTCTGGAAGAATGGAATGCTGAGGCAAGAAATGTTGGTTGTCTAGACAACAGGTATTCTCTTATTTTCTTGCTAACAGGCAACAGTTTTAAGTATCGAGAAACAATGTCTTCAAAGAAGGTGATTCTATTATTAGATGGTAAATCATAATTGGTCTGAGTAAAACAAGAAAATCATAGTCCCCTCTGCCAGTAATTGGTTGTGGTTAATGACATATGTATGCCATTTGTGGCGAATGGAATAATTAAATAAATCTGCTCTCAAGCTAATTGAAAAGATGTCCCAAGTCAATTTTTTTTTAAAAATAGACATTTAATAGAAGATATTTTTCACTGTCTTCTTTCTGCTTTTGAATGTGTTTGTGTGAGAACATGGTAGTTGAGTGGCTGTGGTTATCTTCTAACCATGAAGGGAGATAACAGAAACTCATGTTAGAAAACGGAGCAGAATAAGGACAAGAGCTTGTGTCCCCAGTGACATAATTGAGCTGCTGCACCAACTTGGATACTGTTGACTTCTGGACTTCTTTTGGTTAACTGAAAAATTTTGTATGTATTTATGGTGGATGACATGATGTTTTGAAATATTTTTATATTGTAAAATAAATTGAGCTAATTAACATATATACATATTGTCTCACATTTATTGTGTGTGTGTGTGCATATGTGTGTTGAGAACACTTAAAATCTTCTCTCAGAGATTTTCAAGTATAGAACACATTATTATTAGGTATAGTCACCACCAGACATCATAATATGCAAAATAATTATTTCTAATTGTTTAAGATGCTGTTAATAATTAGTTTTTTCCAACTGAAAACAACATAAATTATTTGAATCTTGAAGTCACCCTTACGTTCTACATATTATTTTATACAATATTTTAGTTACTTGCCCTATTAACACTTTGTAGAGTCAATGCTTAGAGTAACAAATATGATAATTTTTTGTTGACCATTCTTTGAATCTCATTGTTTTCAGGCTTTAATTTTCCAATTCATGAAGTTCATCCTTTAAAATTTATTTCATTGATAATTTGGTAATTGAAAATTCTCTAACACCTTAGCTGAGAAAGTATTTATTTTTCCCCACTAATGAATGATACTTGATATATTTATGGAATTCTGTATCAACCATTATTTTATACTGCAATTTGAAGATACTATTCCATTGTCATGTGGCCGGCAACGTTGTTGATGAGAATTGACTGTTAGTCTAATTATTATACCTTGGCATGAATTTGTATTTTCAGATTCGTTTTTAGACTAGATATTTTCTAGTGTCACTTTAATATATGTGGATATGAATTTATTTTTATTTAATCTTGCATGAAAATTCTTGTACAGAATCAAAGAGTTCATATGTTTTAATTATTGAAATTTCTCAAGTATGATATTCTCAAATATTAGTAATATTTGAAGCCCTAACAAACATAAATAAGACATTCTTCTTTGTTAATTTTTTTAAATTTTAAAATCCCTGCTTCAAAACTGCAATCTCTTTAACCTTCTGTACTTTATTCTAAATACTTCCTTCAGAATACTTTTAGTTTTCCAAATTTATTACTTCATCTTCTGTTAATCTCCTGTTTTAAGAAAAATGTTCATTGCAGCACTACTCATAATAGCAGAGACATGTAATCGACACCAATGCCCATCAATCATAGACTGGATAAAGCAAATGTGATACATATACACCATGGAATGTTATGCAATGCAGCCATAAAAAGGAATGAGATCATGTTCTTTGCAGGGACATGGATGGAGCTGCAAGTTATTATCCTGAGCAAGCTAATGTAGGAACAGAAAACCAAACACCACATGTTCTAACTTCTAAGTGGAAGCTGAACAATGAGATTGCATGGACACAGAGAGGGTAAAAACACACACTGGGGCCTGTTGCGGGGTGAGGCCAGGGGGAGGAGAGCGTTAGGAAAAGTAGCTAATGCATGGTGGTATCAATATCTAGGTGATGGCTTCATAGCTGCAGCAAACCACCATGGTACATGTTTAACTATGTCACAAACCTGCATAATCTTCAAGTGTACACCAGAACATAAAATATTTTTAATTAAAAAATAAAAATAAATAGAACAGAAAAAGTATTGTTTTTAAAGTTTCCTAGATCTAGAATTTTATTTTAAATATGATTTTCTAAAGCACTATTTGTATCTTTTCATAATCTGCCAGAGTCTTCCCCCCCTATATATCCCCCTCTCTATTTTTTTCTCTCTCATAATATTAATTTTATAGGTACTGATAAATTACATCATGTAAATTTAAACCTCCTAATTTCGGCATTTCTATCTGATAAATATATTGAGGTTTTTGTGAGTTTAATTTCCCTTTGTGTTGTGACTTCTGATTTTTGCTCAGTAATGGATTGTTTCTTCACATGCCTTGCGTTTAAGTTGCTAACATCTCCTAGGCAGATAAATCGTGTGGATCCTAGTATACTGCACATCTTTCCTTTGAAGTTTTGCTTTGCTTCTGCCCAGAGCAACAAGGGACTTCAAAAAGTTCCGGTTATCTATTCATAAAATGATGTAATCAAATAACAAAATTACCAATTTCTTTTTAAATTATTTAAAATTATATAAAATTTTTGAACTAATGTAAATGCTGGCTCTTGTTTCCAACTCGAAGACTGATTCTTACTGTCACACTCACATTGTTCACTTCACTTTATCTGTGGGAGACGTACAGTCAACATATCAGAAAACAGGCTGGAGCTTATACTACAGTCAAGAGACCAGGTCTCAGGGGTGCAGTGCAGGTCAAACATCTTTCAGGAAAGTCCCCAGGTTTTCTGGAGTGAAGGGAACAAATTTTAGTAACACAGTCTCAGGGTGACAGCAGAATATTTAGCCACGTACAGGCCTGTCCTCCCATCCCAGCTCCATGGACATTCACTCCACTTAAGAGGCCAAATGTCAGCAACTTCTGTATTCTGAGTGCCTTAGTGTACCTACCACTGCATAAATTTATATTTTTGGTGTTAGTTCTGGTTTTGTGTATGTTAGAAAATGAAGAAAATAAGTTACTCATTGACATTTTTGAAAGCCAGTGTTTTAGGCTTGGAAGAAAGAATATAAAGGTAATATTGATGAGATTTAAGTTAAAAAGTTGTTTTATTTGATTTGGAAATATCACTCTGAAATCTTGAAATATTGTATCTTAAAAAATCCATATTTACTAGAAATTTCTACTGAAAAAGTCCAGAAAAAAAATGATGATTTACAGTAGAAATGACCATACCTAGCATCCAAATAGTAGTCTCTGAATAAAATGAAATAAAAGCAGAGATCCTTGAATAAATCTTGATAAGTCAGAGATCCTTGAATAAATTTGAAGTTAGGGGCAGGAAATATACTACGTGAACCTAATATATCTTATATCAGAAATCAAAAAAGCTAGCAAAGACTGGTAGAATAACACCAAAGGACTCAGGACCCAACTTCAATGGAATTCCACTGGCCAAAGATTAGAGAATTTGAATATCAGCAAGGATAATACCTATAATGGATTCAAACACAACAAATATTTAAATCAATTATATAGAATTTCATCATTTATGACATTGGGAAGGTACTAGGGAAGTAACACATCATTATAAAAACTGAAAAATAAGAAGGAAATATTTGAGAATGTTCTCTAATTTTCCTGTACTAATTACACTTCAGTGTCTTAGGAGAATTGCTCTATCCTAGTACTCTGAAGAAAGTGCATGCATCTACATACGTCATGTAGGCAAGTCTAAGCTGCTTCAGGTCTAAGTATTGATGGCATATCCTGTGATACTCTTGGAACATGGCAAGACAGATCAGCTTCTAAGGAGCTTCAATAGATCATTTCTGACCCCTCCCCTATTCAATTCAAAGAGATTGTCATGGCGCAGCTGGTTTCATATCATATTCCATGTTCCACTACAGTACTCTTCCAGTTAGGATAGAGTTTTAGGTTATAAAGCTCATTCACTGTAGCATGAAATTGACTCCTCAGCAGCAAAATGTTGCATCACTTTTGTTATCACCTGACTCCTTTTGTTTTTGGTACGTGGGCTGTGAGAAGTGGACATTGCTGACCTTGCTTTGCTGTGTATCTAATAGAGTGTCTAAATTTACAAAGGGATCTTTGTTTCTTTACCAGCCAAATCTAGTAGCCTTCTTGATGAGGGTCACGAGGTAAATGATGAGTGAAAGTTTGTTTTTCTAAATACCATGTCAGTTTATAAATATATAAAGAATAAAAATAATGGAATATCAACCCTATAAAATCCTTAATTAAATAATGAATTTAGGCAATATCACAAATGGCTGCTCACCTCACTAAAAAAGGGAAGCAAAGATTATAAATTATTCAATAGAATTACAAAGTGACACCTGATATGGTTATGCTTTGTGTTCCCATCCAAATCTCATCTTGAATTGTAATTCCTATAATCCTCACTTGTCAAGGGAGAGACCAAGTGGAAGTAATTAAATCATAGGGACAGTTTCTCCTGTGCTGTTATTGTGAAATTGAGTGAGTTCTCACAAGATCTGATAGTTTTATAAGGGGCTCTTCCCCCTTCACTCCATATTTTTCCTTCCTGCTGCCTTTGAGGAAGGTGCCTGGCTTCTCCTTTGCTTTCCTCCATGATTTTAAGTTTCCTGAGGACTCCCCAGCCATGCTGAACTGTGAGTCAATTAAATCTCTTTCCTTTACAAATTACTCAGTATCAGGCAGTTTTTTATAGCAGTGGGAAAACAGACTAATGCACAGGTAGATTGGAAATAAATAATTAAAGCTCTGTATTTGCAAAGGACATAATCTTGTACATAAATCCCTTAAGAAATTCACACAGAAAAATGCTATGAGATACAAACACTAAGTTTAAATTGTAATATAAACTAGTGACTTACATTAACAATTATGTATCAAAACTGGTACATTAATTGTGTGGTTCAAGAAATATACCACACTAATACAAAATGTTAATAACAGGAGGAACTCTGTGCATACAGGAGAGAAGAGATATATGGAAACTGTACTTTCTGTGAAATTTTTCTGAATCCCTAGTATTGCTCTAAAGATAGAGTCTATTAAAACAAAAGATATGAGAGGTAGGAAATGAATTCATCACAGTTGTAGGATACAAGATCAATATGCAAAATTTAATTCTACTTGTATATACTTCAAATGAATACTATTAAAATTTAAAAAGTGATTTTATGTATAAGATCAAAAGAACAAAAAAATTATGTATTTTTAAAGTTTATATAGAAATGCAAGAGACCAAGAATATCTAAAACAATATTGAAAAAGAACAATGTGGAGGATTCAAGAGTTCCTAATTACAAAACCTATTACAAAGCTACAGTAATTAAGACAGTGTGGTAGTGGAAGGAGAATAGACATATAAATCAATTCAACATCATTAAAAGTCCAGAAATCAACCCTCACATTTATGGTCAGTTAGTTTTTCACAATGGTGCCAAGACAATTCACTGGAGAAATAATGAGAATTTTAAATAAATAGATTGGAATATCTAAATAAGTTGATTCTGTTAAACATTTATGTAATATAATTCACAAAAATTAAATTAAAACACATCAAAAATCTAAATACAAGAGCTAAAACACATGAAGGAAAACTCATAGGAAAAAATTTTTAGAGAAAAAATGGTTTACACATTTGTGACCTTGCTTTAGACAATAGTTTATTAGACATGATAGCAAAAGTGTGATAGAAAAAAATAAATTTATATCAAAAATGAAAACTTTCATTCCTCAAAGGATGCCATTAAGAAAATAAAACTCCAAAATGGGAGAAAATATTTACAATTTATAAATCTGTTAAGGGATATCTATGTGTATGTATGTATGTAAATATATGTATATGTATAATTAATACTTCTAAGACTCAATAATAAGACAAATTGCTTCATTAAAATACAGTCAAATGATTTCAATAGTCAGCCTACACCAATGGCCAATAAGCATCATTAGCCATGCAGGAACTGCAAATCAAAACCACAGTGAGACATCACTTCACACCCATTACTATGGCTATAAAAAAAGAGTCAGAAATATAAAAGCAAGTGTTGGTAACACTTTGGCGAATTTAGAACCTAAGAGAAACAAAACATATTTTCACACAAATATGCATACAAGGATAATTTAAGTAGAATTTTTTATAATAGCAAAAGAGTAAAATCACCAAAAGTGCTCATCAAGTAATGAACAGATATTAAAGTATGGTATATTTGTACACTGAAATATTTTGGCACTACAATGGAATAAAAGACAGATTATGGTTCACCACAGATGCATCTGGAAAACATTATACTAAGTGATGAGGGAAAAAACAGAAGATGACAAATTTATGATTCTATTCATGACATGTCTAGAATATGCAAATTTATAGACAAAGAAAGTAGATTGGCTGTTGTTAGGGTCTGAGGGAGGCAAGGCAGGGTCAGACATCTTAGGAATGACTGCAAATGGGTGTATGACTTTTATTTGGCGTAATAAAAATGTTCTAAAATTATTTGTGATAATGGCTTAATAATTCTGTGATACACTAAAAACAAATGTTGTAACTTTAAATAAGTGAATGATATATGAATTGTATCTCAATAAAGCTCTTATTTTAAAAAGTCAGATAATAATTCTGACTTCACTCTAACACTGTAGAGAGTATTGGAATAATTCAATACGAAAATAAAAATATAGCTCAATCTTGTGCAAGTGTAGAAATAAATTATTAATAATATATTTGAAAAGAGAGTCAATTATTGTGTTAAAAAAGTGATAAATTGTAACCATATAGAGTTTGTATGACTAGTTCAAAGTTGTCTCAACATTAACACATTTTAGCTATAAGATACTACATAATCAGATAAAAAGGGTAAACCCATACAATTCTCTCACAGATTTTGAAAAGGCTTTTGTTATTCTTTGATCTAGGACTTTCAGTTTCAATATCATGGTGATTTAATTTAAACTGCTTGAGTATCCTTCTATTAAAATATTACACTGGACAAAATGTAAAAAAAAAAAAAAAAAAAAAAAAAAAAAAAAAAAAAAAAAAAAACAGAGCTTATCTCACCATGGAGAAGAAAAGGGAAAACACACGGTGCTAAAATAAAATAAGAACTAAAAGCCAAAGAGAGAAGTATATAAGCTGACAGTATAGATGCTCCATAGGATAAGTGGGGTGGTCTAACTCAAATATAGGTCGTAGGGATTAAGGAAATTTAGCTTAACATCTACAGATGAAAAATTTACAAGAACTTGTCTTTTGTTGTATCAGCAACTGGAAGTTATATCTCACAATATAGCCAAACCTTTAAATACATTTGCTTTAAGTAAGTGATATGTTAAAACTATAAAGTTACCTGTGATAAATACAAACTTCAATTGTATGTGCAAACAAAAATCTGAAGAGTGTTACTTAACTAAAAAAAATCGAATACACAAAAAATCATTTTTCATGAATATACTCTAGCCACAAATATTTTCATTGCTAAATTCTGTCAAGAATTTACAAAATATATATTACCAAACAACTTAACTATATGGCTCAACAAATTCGGGAAAAAAGGATAAACTAAGCCCAATGTCAGCAGAAGGAAATAAAAAAAATACATATTAGAATAGAAATAAACAAAATAGATTCTCAAAAAAAAACAATAGAAAAATCAGTGAAACAATGAGGCAAGTTCCTTGAAAGCATAAACAAAATTGTCAAATGTTTACATAGATTAAAAGAGAGAACACTCAAATATGTAGTCAGAAATGAAAGAGAAGGCATTTCAATTTATACCACAGAAATACAAATAATCATAAGAGACAGATATGATTTTAAGTTTCCTGAGGCCTTCCCAGTCATGTAGAAACGTGAATCAATTAAACTTCTTTTTTAAATCAATTACCCAGTCCCAGGCAGTTCTTTATAGCAGTATGGAAACAGATTAATACACTACCTATAAAATAATCTTGCCAAAAACTAATTAGAATGGGAGGAAAGCCTGAGCAAGATGTTGGGCTAGAAGGTTCCAATGTTCACCTTCCCTGCAACAGCAATTTAACAACTATCTATCTACTCACACAAAAAAAATAACTTAATAACTTAATAAGAACTAAAAGTTAAATGAGCTCTCATATTACCTGGTTTTATCTTTGTATCACTGAATGGTGAAGTAAAAAAAAAAAAAAAAAAAAAAAAAAAAAAAAAAAAAATCGAATCACTGATGTTACCTCTTCCCCATTTCCCCAAGAGTGGCAGTGTAGTACACAGAGCATCTCTAGGCACTGGATGATGAAGAACACAGCAATTGTGGGCTATTGAACTCAGTGCTGTCCTGTTAGAGCACAAAGAATAAACAAACCAAACTCAGCTGAAGCCATCCACAGAAGGAGCATTTAAGCCAGCCCTAGCCAGAGGAGAAACACCTATCCCAGGAGGCTAAACATGAGTTCCCACAAACCTTGCCACCAAGGGCTGAACTGCTCTGGGTTTCTATGTAGACTGGAAAGGCAGCCTAGGCAATAAGGACTGTGACTCTTTCCCGAGTCTGAGTGCTGCACTGGACCTTGAGACAGTGGAATTGGGAGACATCTGATATATTGAGACACCAGTTGGGGAGGCCAAGTGAGTGCTGGCATCACTCTTCCCCTAACACCAGACTGTATTGTTCATGGCTCCAAAAGAGATGCCTTTATTCCTCTTAAAGGGAGGAAAGGGAAGACTGGGGAGGAATTTGTCCCGTATCTTGGACACCAGCCCACCACAGCAGGATAGGGCACTGGTCACAGCAATGAGGTCTCTGTTCCAGACCCTAGCTCGTGAATGACATTTATAAATACAACTAGAACAGGAAGGAAATTCACTGCCTTTAAGGAAAGGACCAAGTCCTGGCACCATTTATCACCAGCTAACTAAGGGCCCGTGGGCATTGAATCACCAGCAGTGATACCAGGGTAGTGCATAGAGGGCCCTGGGTGAGCCTCTGAGACTTCTAAGCTTCAGGAGAGACTCAGCACATTGTCGGCTGTTGTGGCAACAGAGTGAAACTCATTTTGTTTGAATAAAGGAAATAAAAAAGTAATGGGGACCTTGTCTTGCACCTTAGGTAACAGCATGGACACAGGGGGTTGTAGAGCCCAGTGGGCTCTTGGGCTCCCCAATTCCAGGACTTAACTGTTGAATGACATTTGTGAACCTTTTTAGGGCTAACGAAGAGCCCACTGTCCGACGGGTGACTTTCACACCAAGCAGCATTCACCACAAGCTGATGTAAGAGCCCTTTGGTCTCAAGAAACACTGGCAGTCATCTGGCAATACTCCTTGCAGTCTGTGGTGGCAGTTGCTACTAGGAATACTTCCCTGCCTTTGGAAAGGAGAGGAAATAGTGGGAAGGACTGCACCTTATAGACTGAGTAGCAGCTCAGGTGGGAACAACAGAACACCAGGTAGACTTCTAGGGTATTTGACTTTAGTCCCAGACTCCTGGATGGCACTTGCGGACTCACGCATGGCCTAGGGAATCTTGTTTCCCAAAGAAAAGTACACAGGACATGATGTGTTGGCTTCACATCTGACCTATTACAGTCAAAGTGGTGGAAACTACAGGGCTGTTTGTGTCACTTTACCCCAAGCTTCAGGTAGTTTGGGACAGAGGCAGAGACTCAGTATTTGTTTGTTCATTTGATCCAGTAAGGAAACAGAACCAGAGTCTTTGTCTTGTAATCTAGATAATTCTCCAGGATATCTTCCAAGACCATCAAGACCACACCCCTATAAATCTGCAGGAACAACAGCATTACTGGACTTAGGCTGCTTCCTAGAGCAAATACAGCTTAGAGCACAAAGCCCAAGTTCTTTCACATATATGGAAAGCCTTCCCAAGAAAGATACATACAAACAAGCCCGGCCAATGGAAAGAATCATAAATACCTAACTCTTTAATGCCCAGACACTGAAGAATATTTACTAGCATCAGCACTATCAAGGAAAGTGTGACCTCACCAAGTGAACTAAATAGGGCATCAGTGACTGATCCTGGAGAATTGGAGACATGTGAACTTTCAGACAGAGAAGTAAAAATAGCTGTTTTGAAGAAACAAGAAGAAATTCAATATAACACAGAGAAGAAAATCAAAATTCCATCAGATACATTTAATAAAGTAAGTGAAATCATTAAAAAAAAAAGAAGAAATTCTGAAGCTGAAAAATTTAATGACCATACTGAAGAATGCAAAATAGTGTTTCAATAGCAGAATTGATCAAGCAGAAGACAGAATTAGTAAGCTTAAAGCCACACTATTTGAAAATATGTAGCCAACGGAAACAAAAGAATGAAGAATAAAAACAATGAAGCCTGACTACAAGATCCATAAAATAGCTTCAAAAGGGCAAATCTAAGAATTATTTGCCTTGAATAGGAGGTGGAAAATGATAAAGAAATAGATAGTATGCTCATAGGGATAATAACAGAAAACTTCTAAAACTGGGAGAACTGTATCAATATTCAAGTACAAGAAGGCTGAAGAACACTAAGCACTAAGCAGATTTTACTCAAAAAAGACTACCTCAGGTCATTTAGTAAACAAACTACCAAAGATCTACAATGAAAAAAAAAAAAGAATTCTAAAAGCATCAAGAGAAAAGAAGTAAAAACATTTAAAAGAGCTTCAATACGTCTGGCAGCAGGCTTTTCAGTAGAAATCTTACAAGCCGAGAGAGTGAAATACTTAAAGTGCTGTAGAAGTGGGGAAAGAAAACACCACTTTTATCACAGACTAGTATATCTGGCGAATTTATATTGTTCCACCATTAAAAAGAGTCAAAAATTTTCCCAGACAAACAAAAGCTGATGGATTTCACCAACATCAGCTCTGTCGTAGAAAAAATGCTGAAGGGAGTACTTCAACCAGAAAGAAAAGAATGTTAAGAGGCAATAAGGAATTACCTGAAAATAGGAAACTCGCTGGTAATAGTACAAACAGAAACACAGAGTATTATAACACGTGAACAGTGCTGAGCAAACTAGTCTTATGCTAAGTAGAAAGAATAAAAGAATCAATAAAGACTAATAAATACAACATTTTAGACATAAGCAGTGCACTAAGATATAAATATATACAATAAAAATGTAACAATTTGGCGAAGGATGTTAAGGCATAGAGTAAAAGCTATCCAAACTAGAATGAGAAAAGTCAAATTATCCTTGTTTGCAGATTACATGGTATACTTTTTTTTTAAATTGCATTTTAGGTTTTGGGGTACATGTGAAGAACATGCAAGATTGTTGCATAGGTACACACATGGCAGTGTGGTTTGCTGCCTTCCTTCCCCTCACCTGTATCTGTCATTTCTCCCCATGCTATCTTTTCCCACCTCCCCACCCCCATCCCTCCCCCATTTCCCCCAAATGGACCCCAGTGTGTAGTGCTCCCCTCCCTGTGTCCATGTGTTCTCATTGTTCAACACCCGTCTATGAGTGAGAACATGCGGTGTTTGATTTTCTGCTCTTGTGTAAATTTGCTGAAAATAATGGTTCCCAGGTTCATCCATGTCCTTACAAAGGACACAAACTCATCGTTTTTGATGGCTGTGTAAAATTCCATGGTGTATATGTACCACATTTTCCTTATCCAGTCTATCATTGATGGGTATTTGGGTTGGATCCAGGTCTTTGCTATTGCAAACAGTGCTGCAATGAACATTCGTCTGCATGTGTCCTTATAGTAGAACGATTTATAATCCTTTGGATATATACCCAGTAATGGGATTGCTCGGTCAAATGGGATTTCTATTTTTAGGTCATTGAGGAATCGCCACACTGTCTTCCACAATGGTTGAATTAATTTACACTCCCACCAACAGTGTAAGAGTGTTCCTATTTCTCCACATCCTCTCCAGCATCTGTTGTCTCCAGATTTTTTAATGATCGCCATTCTAACTGGTGTGAGATGGTATCTCAATGTGGTTTTGATTTGCATTTCTCTAATGACCAGTGATGATGAGCATTTTTTCATATGTTTGTTGGCCTCCTGTATGTCTTCTTTTGTAAAGTGTCTGTTCATATCCTTCATCCATTTTGGAATGGGCTTGTTTGTTTTTTTCTTGTAGATCTGTATTAGTTCTTTGTAAATTCTGGATAGCAGCCCCTTGTCAGATGGGTAGACTGCAAAAATTATTTCCCATTCTGTTGGTTGCCAATTCACTCTACTGACTGTTTCTTTTGCCGTGCAGAAGCTGTGGAGTTTGATTATGTCCCATTTGTCTATTTTGGCTTTTGTTGCCATTGCTTTTGGCATTTTGGTCATGAAGTCCTTGCCTACGCCTATGTCCTGAATGGCTTTACCTAGATTTTCTTCTAGGGTTTTTATGGTGTTAGGTCTGATGTTTAAGTCTTTAATCCATCTGGAGTTAATTTTGGTGTAAGGTGTCAGGAAGGGGTCCTGTTTCTGCTTTCTGCACACGGCTAGCCAGTTTTCCCAACACCATTTATTAAACAGGGAATCCTTTCCCTATTGCTTTTTTTTGTCAGGGTTGTCGAAGATTGGATGGTTGTAGATATGTTGTATTTCCTCTGAGGCCTCTGTTCTGTTCCACTGGTCTATATCTCTGTTTCGGTACCAGTACCATGCTGTTTTGATTACTGTAGCCTTGTAGTATAGTTTGAAGTCCGGTAATGTGATGCCTTCTGCTTTGTTCTTTTTGCTTAGAATTGACTTGGCTATGTGGGCTCTCTTTTGGTTCTATATAAAGTTTAAGGTGTTTTTTTCCAGTTCTGTGAGGAAGATCATTGGTAGCTTGATGGGAATAGCGTTTTTTGTAGATTACTTTGGGCAGTATAGCCATTTTCACGATGTTGATTCTTCCTAACCATGAACCTGGAATGTTTCTCCATCTGTTTGTGTCCTCTCTTATTTCATTGAGCAGTGGCTTGTAGTTCTCCTTGAAGAGGTCCTTTACATTCCTTGTTAGTTGTATTCCTAGGTATTTTATTGTCTTTGTAGCAATTGTGAATGGCAGTTCATGGTATTCTATTTGGAAAAACAAAAAGACTCCACAAACAAACACAACTAATAAAGTAATTCAATAAAGTTGCAGGATACAAAATCAACATACAAAAAGCAGTAGTATTTCTATATGCCAACGGTAAGTATAAAAAGAAAATTTTAAAAAGTAATGAATCTCATTTACAATAGCCACACATAAAATTTAATGCCTAGGAATTAAACAATGAAGTAAAAGATCTGTGCAATTAAAATTATAAAACACTGATGAAAGAAATTGAAGAGGATACTAAAAATGGAAAAATATTCCATGCTTATGGATTGGAAGAATCAATATTGTTAAAATGTCCATACAGCCCAAAACAATCTACACATTCAATGTAATCCCTATCAAAACACCAATGACATGACTCACAGAAATAGAAAAACTGTAAAATTTAGATGAAACTGCAAAAGACCCAGAACAGTCAAAGCTATCATAAGAAAAGATAACAAAACTGGAGGAATCACGTAACTTGTCTTCAAATTATACTACAGTGCTATAGTACCTAAAACAGCATGGTGCTGGCATTAAAACAGGCACAAACACCAGTGTAACAGAATAGAGAACCCAGAAACAAGTCCACATATATACAGTGAACTCATTTCAGGCAAAAGGTCCAAGAACATACACTGAGAAAAGACAGTCTCTTCAATAAGCAGTGCTGGGAAAACTGAAAATCCATATGTAATAGAATGAAACTAGAACCCTGTGTCTCACCAACACAAAAGTCAAATGAAAATGAATTTAAGATTAAATCTAAGGCCTCAAGCTATGAAACTATTCCAAGAAAACTTGTGGGGAACTTTCCAGGAGACTGATTAGGGCAATGCATACGAACAATGCATACAAAATTTCTTGAGCAATACTCCACAAGCATAGGTAATGAAAGCTAAAATGGGATTACATAAAGCTAAAAAGCTTATGTTTCTCAGCATATTGATCAATCTCAAGGAAAGACCATATGTTAGATCATAAAACAAGCCTTAAAACTTTCAAAAAAATTGAAATAATATCAAACATCTCCTCTGACCAAAATGAAATACAACTAGAAATCACAAATAAGAAATTTTGGAAACTACATAAATGCATGGAAAACAAACCACATGCTCCTGAATGACCAGTGGATCAATGAAAAAATTAAGAGGAATATTGAATAAATTATTGAAACAATTGATAATTTAAACACAGCATATCAAATCCTACTGGATAGAGCAAAAGCAGTACTCAGAGGGAAGTTTATAGCTATTAACTGCCTACATAAACAAAGAGTAAAATCTTTAAATAAATCTAATGACGCATCCTAAAGAACTAGAAAAGGAAGAGCAAACCAAAGCCAAAATTGCTAGAAGAAAATAAATAATAAAGGTCACATCAGAAATAAATAAAATTGAAATGAAAAATAATACTAAAGATCAATGAAACAAAAAGTTGGTCTTTCAAAAAGTTAAACAAAACTGACAAACCGTTAGCCAGACTGACAAAAAATAAAGCATAGAAGATCCAAATAATAAACTCAGAAATAAAAAAGGATACATTACAACTAATACTGCAGAAATTAAAAGACTCATTAGTAGCTACTAAGGGAAACTATACACTAATAAATTTGAAAATCTAAAATAAATGAACAAATTCTTAGATACGTACAACCAACAAAGATTGTAGAATGAAGAAATCCAAATCCTGAAAAGGTCAATAACAAATAATGAGATCAAAAGGTATAATAAAAAGTATCTCAGTAAAGAAAAGCCTGGGACCTGATGACTTTGCTGCTGCATTCTATCAATCATTTAAAGAAGAACTAATATCAATCCAAACTCATCCTATGAGAGGTGTCTTACCCTGATACCCAAACTAGAAAATGACACATCGGAAAAAAAAAAAAAAAAAAAGTACAGGCCAATATTACTTATGAATATTGATGCAAAAATCATGAACAATATACTAGCAAACTGAATGCAACAATAAAATAGAAAGATCATTTATTATGACCCAGGGGGATTTATTCTTAAAATTCAAGGATCCTTCACCATATGCAAATCAATCAATATGATACATCATATCAACAGAATGAAGAGTAAAAACCACATGACCATTTCAATTGATGCTGAAAACATATTTGATAGAATTCAACATCCCTTCATAATAAAAACCATAAAAAACTGCAGATAGAAACATACCTCAACCTATAAAATCCATATATGACAGACCTATAGCTATTATCATATGGAATGGGAAGTAACTGAAAGCCTTTCCTCTAAGATCTGGAACATGACAAGGATGCCCAAGGTCACCACTGTTGTTTAACATAGAACATGAAGTCCCAGCTAGAGCAATTGAACAAGAGAAAGAAATATAGGACAGCCAAATTGGAGAAAAATAATTTGAATTTTCCTTGTTGGCAGATGATATGATCTTATATAGGGGAAAACCTAAAGACTTCATGGGAAAACCATTAGAACTGATAAACAAATTCATTTAAATTGTAGGATACAAAATAATCAAAAAATCAGAACCATTTCTTTATGCTAACAGTGAACAATTCAAAAAATTAAATAAAATGTAATTCTATTTACGATAGCCACACATAAAACTAAATAACTAGAAATTAACAAAAGAAGTGAAAAATTTCTATAATGCAAGTAATTGAGAAAGATACAAAAATATGGAAACAATATTCCATGTTCATCATTTGGAAATTTCAATAGTTTTAAAATGTACACACTACCCAAAACAATCTAAAGATATAATGGAATTCCTATCAAAATACAAATGATATTCTTCATAGAAACAGAAAAATCAATTCTAAAATTTATATGAAACCACAAAAGACTCAGAAAAGGCAAAGCTATCCCAAGTAAAAATAATAAAACTGAAGAAAACATATAATCTGATTTCAATTATACAACAGAGTAATAGTAAACGAAAGAGCATGGTACTGACAAAAAACAAACAATCAAAAGAAAACACATAGACCAATAAAACAGAAGAGAGAACACAGAAACAAACAGACAACTACAGTGAAATCACTTTGAACCAAAGTGCCAAGAATATGCACTGGGGAAAAGACAGTCTCTTCAGTAAATGGTGTTGGGAAAACTGAACATTTATATGCAAAAAAAATGAAACAACAGCCCTATATATTATCATATACAAAAATAAAATCAAAATGGACTAAAGACTTAAATCTAATACATCAAACTATAAAGCTGCTACAAGAATAATTTGGGGAAACTCTCCAGTATATCACTCAGGAAAAAAAAATTGAGTAATACCCTACAAACACATTTTTTCCCCATGATTTCCCAAAGAAAACATGGGGAAAAAAATGAGATCACATCAAGTTAAAAAGCTTCTGTACAACAAAGGATATAATCAACAAAGTGTAGAGACAACCCATAAAATGTGAGAAAATATCTGCATACTACCCCTCTGAAAATGGATTAATAACTAGAATATATAAAAGCTCAAAAACTGTATAGAAGAAAAGTCTAAAATTCCAATCAAATAAATGCTCAAAAGATTTTAATAAGTATTTCTGAAAACAAGACATAAAAATAGCAACCAGGCATATGAAAAGGTGCCCAACATCATTGATCATTTAACATTGCATGCCTGTATCAAAACATCTCATGTACCCCATAAACATACACACCTTCTATGTACCCACAAAAATTTAAAACATAAGCTCTGAACAGCAAAGAACAATAAACAGAGATGACCCAGAGATAAGATAAAATATTTGCAAACTATACATCTGAGAAGAGATTAGTAACCAGAATATATAAGGACTTCAAACAACTCTACAGGAAAAAGTCTAATAATCCAATCAAAAAATAGGTAAAATATTTGAATATATATTTCTTAAAAGAAAACATACAAATAGCAAGAAGGCATGTGAAAAGGTGCTTGATGTCATTGGTCATAAGAGAAACGCAAATCAAAACCACAATGAGATATCATCTCACCCCAGTTAAAATGGCTTACAATGAGAACACATAGACACAGGGAGGGGAGCACTACACACTGGGGTCCGTTGGGGGGAAATGGGGGAGGGGCTGGGGGTGGGGAGGTGGGAAGAGATAGCATGGGGAGAAATGACAGATACAGGTGAGGGGACAGAAGGCAGCAAACCACACTGTCATGTGTGTACCTATGCAACAATCTTGCATGTTCATCACATGTACCCCAAAACCTAAAATGCAACAAAAAAAAATGGAAAAAACAAACAAACAAAAAAAAATGGCTTATGTCCAAGACAGGTAATAACAAATGCTGACACACATGTACAGGAAAGGAAACCCTCAATACACTTTTGCTGGGAATATAAATTAGTAAACCACTATGGGGAACAGTTTTGAGGTTCCTTAAACAACTAAAAATAGTGGAAGCATACCATCTAGCAATGGCATTTCTTGGTATACACCCAAAAGAAAGGAAATCAGTTTGTTTAAGAAACATCTGCACTCTTAGTTTTGTAGCTCCACTGTTCACAATATCTAAGACTTGGAGTCAAACCTAAGTGTCTCTCAACAGATGAATTGATTTTTTTTAATGTGATACTTATACACAGTGGTGTACTTTTTACCCATAAAAAAGAATGAGATCCAGTCATTTGCAACAACATGGATGGAACTGGAGAACATGTTAAGTGAAATAAGCCAGGCACAAAAGACAAACATTGTATATTCTTACTTATTTGTGGGATCTAAAAATCAAAATAATTGAACTCATGGAGATAGGGAGTAGAAGGATATTACCAGAGACTGGAAAGGGTTGTGGTGGGCTGGTGCAGAGTTGGGGTTGGTTAATGGGAACAAAAATAAATAAATAAATAAGAAATCGGCTGGGCACAGTGACTCACACCTGTAAGTAATCCCAGCACTTTGGGAGGCCAAGATGGGTGGATTACCAGAGGTCAGGAGATTGAGATCAGCCTGGCCAACAGGGCAAAACCCCATCTTTACTAAAAACACATGCAGAAAAATTAGCTGGGTATGGTGACATGCACCTGTAATCCCAGCTACTTGGGAGGCTGAAGCAGGAGAATCATTTGAACCTGGGAGGCAGAGGTTGCAGTTTGCCAAGAGTGTGCCATTGCATTCCAGCTTGGGTGACAAGAGCAAAACTGCCTCTAAAAAAAAAAAAAAAAAAAAAAAAAAGTAATAAATAAGACCTACTATTCAATTACACAATAGGTTTACTATAGTAAGTAATAACTGTGCATTTAAAAATAACTAAAAATGTGTAATTAGATTGTATGTAACACAAAGTTTAAATGCCTGAGGGGATGGACACCACATTCTCCATGATGTGATTATTATACATTTTATGCCTGTATCAAAACAACTCATGTACCCCATAAATGTATACACCTACTTTGTACCCTCAAAAATTAAAAATTATTTTTTTGTGTGAATAAAAACTTTACTGGAAGATATAAGGATCTAGAAATAGAAATTCCATTTGACCCAGCAATCCCATTACTGGGTATATAACCAAAGAACTATAAACCATTCTACTATAAAGACACATGAACATGTATGTTCATTGCAGCCCTGTTTACAATAGAGAAGGCCTGGAACCAACCCAAATACCCATCAATGATAGACTGGACAAAGAAAATATGGTATATATACATCATGGAATACTATGCAGCCATAAAAGACAATGAGTTTGTGTCCTTTGTAGGGACTTGGATGAATCAGGAAGCCATTACTCTCAGCAAACTTGCACAAGAACAGAAAATCAAACACCGTATGTTCTCACTCATAGGTGGGTGTTGAACAATGAGAACATTTGGATTCAGAGACAGGAGCATCACACACTGGGGGCAGTTGGGAGGGTAGAGGAGGGACAGTGGGGGGTGGGGAAGGTAGGAAGGATGGGGAGGGATAACATGGGGAGAAATGCTGAATATAGTATACACCTAATGAAAATTTAAAAAAAAAGAAAAAGAAGAAGAATCCCAAATTTGATGAAAAGTGATACCAATTTCATATACTGGAAGGCTCAATGTTTTTAAAAGGTTGCTCATCTCTAAGAGAGCCCGCATAGCCAAGTCAATTCTAAGCAAAAAAAAATAAAGCAGGAGGCATCACACTATCAGACTATACTACAAGGCTACATAATCAAAACAGCACGATACTGGTACCAAAACAGACATACAGACCAATGGAACAGAACAGAGACCTCAGAGGCAACACTACACATCTGCAACCATCTGATCTTTGACAAATCTGACGAAAACAAGCAATGGGGAAAGGATTCCCTGTTTAATAAACGGTGTTGGAAAAACTGGCTAGCCATGTGCAGAAAGCAGAAACTGGACCCCTTCCTGACACCTTACACTAAAATTAACTCCAAATGGATTAAATACTTAAACATAAGATCTAAAGCCATAAAAACCCTAGAAGAAAATCTGGGCCAAACCATGCAGGACATAGGCATAGGCAAGGACTTCATGACCAAAACACAAAAAGCATTGGCAACAAAAGCCAAAATAGACAAATCAGACCTAATTAAACTCCACAGCTTCTGCACAGCAAAACAAACAGTCATTAGAGTGAATCGGCAACCAACAGAATGGGAAAAAATTTTTGCAATCTACCCATTTGACAAAGGGCTGATATACAGAATTTACAAAGAACTAAAACAGATTTACAAGAAAAAAAGCCCATTCAAAAGAGGACGAAGAATATGAACAGACACTTTACAAAAGAAGACTTACATGAGGCCAACAAACGTGAAAAAAGCTCATCGTCACTGGTCATTAGAGAAATGCAAATCAAAAACACACTGAGATACCATCTCACGCCAGTTAGAATGGCAATCATTAAAAAATCTGGAGACAACAGATGCTGGAGAGGATGTGGAGAAATAGGAACACGTTTACACTGTTGGTGGGAGTGTAAATTAGTACAACCATTGTGGAAGACAGTGTGACGATTCCTCAAGGACCTTGAAATAGAAATTCCATTTGACCCAGCAATCCCATTATTGGGTATATATTGAAAGTATTATAAATCGTTCTACTCTAAGGACACATGCACACGAATGTTCATCGCAGCACTGTTTACAATAGCAAAGACCTGGAACTGACCCAAATGCCCATCGATGATAGACTGGACAGGGAAAATGTGGCACATATACAACATTGTTCTTTTAATGCTATTTGAAAAAGTTTATATATTTTTTTCTAAGCCTCAGAATATAAAATGTGTTGTGATATCATACATATTGGTAAATCATATTTTCAATTTATCCTCAATTTCAAGTAAATCCTCAGGCAAATAAACTAGAAAGCAAATAAATCACTTTCATTATAATAAATGGAAGTTTCCCTAAATATAGTTCTGTAATAAATAGCTTCTTTTATTGATTTTTGAAAGACTAATTTAAGAGAAGATTATTCTCAATAAAGTTGGGGATTCTTGGCTGTGAATTGCTATTCCTCATCTATACATATAATATTCCATTTTTATTCCTCCACCATGGAAAAACTAATTTCCAATTTTAAGGCACTTGAACTGATACATTTATTATGAATTACCAATCATGTAAATTATCTTCTTCATGGTCCCTCAGTGGCCAAATTTAAGATTGCAAATTTCTATAGTATAGACAGAACATGGCTTAGTTTTGAAAAAAAAAATACTGCTTTCTATAATTAAATAATATAGTCTACTATTAAAATTAGAAGAAACTTAGTTTTTCCATTGGCATAAAATTGTTTCCCCATTAGAAACATTTCATGCACAGTGATAATTAATTATGGTAGATGTCTTGATTAGTGAATAGAGCATGAGTTTCAATACCAAGGTGTTTAAGTCCCAGCTTTGCTGTTCTAGCTATGTGACTTTAGTCAAATTTATCAAATTATACATTTTAAATATGTAAAGTCCATAATACATCAATTACATTTTAATAAACAGTTTAAAAAGTCGACTCTGAAGGAACTGAAATCAGAATCTTGAAGAGATATCTGAACTCCCATGTTCATTACAGTCTTATTCACAATAGACAAGGTATGGAAACAAGCCACATTTTCATTGACAGATGAATAGATTTTAAAATGTGGTATATACATACAATGAGATATTATTTATCTATAAAAAAAGAAAATCCTGTCATATGCAATAACATGAATAAACCTGGAGGACATTATGTTAAGTGAAATAATCTGGTCACAGAAGGATGATTCCACCTACATAATGTATTTAAAATAGTCAGAAACTCCTTAAGCAGAGAATTGCAAAAGAAAAAAATAAAATAGTCAAAAACATGGAAGCAGAGAATACATTTGTGGTTGCCAGGGGTGGGAGGTGGTGTAGGGGAAAGGGAAAGTTGTTTTTTCCATTGGAAGAAAGATTCTATTATGCTAGAGGAATAAATTCTAGAGATTTGCTATACAGCATAGCACCTATAGTTAACAAAATAGTACTATGCACTTCAAAATTTAAGAGAATAGATCTTGTGTTGTTAGTACTGCAAAATCAAAGAAAATGTAACACAGAGATGCAAGGAAAATTTGGGAGGTATTAGATATGTCTATTATATTAATTGTGATGATGGTATTAAGGGTATTTGCATGTACACAAACTGTACACATTAAATATATGCAGTTATTTGTATATCAATTAGATCTTAACAAAGCTGGTAAAAAAATAAGAGTTGACTAACAAAAACAAATAGCACAAAAGTGTCAAAACAGAAATTTTAAAATTTATATTTTATAGAGGCAATTGGGACACATTCAAATCCAGCTGGGCAAAGAGTAGAGCCGGGCAACATAAGGCAGACGAAAAAATGTTTTGTAAATAAATATATAAGACAATCTGACACAAAATTGATACACACAGGGTTTTGAACGTTGTGGTGTACTTAGAGGTTTTTCTGTGGAAAATAGGCAAATTGTTGTAGCTCTATGCTATAGCAGATCTTTGGATTTACAAGGTTTATATTTTTTTTATCAATGATATAATTTTACCTTTGGGCCAGGCATGGTGGCTTACACCTGTAATCCCAGCCCTTTGGGAGGCTGAGGTGGGTGGATTGCTGGAGGCCAGAAGTTCAAGACCAGCCTGGCCAACATGGTGAAACCACGTCTCTTCTAAAAGCACAAAAATTAGCTGGACTTGGTGTTGTGCACCTGTAATCTCAGTTACTTGGGAGACTGAGTCAGGAGAATCTCTTGAACTCGGGAGGTGGAGGTTGTAGTGAGCCAAGATCGTGCAATTGCATTCCAGCCTGGGTGACAGAGTGAGACTCCATTTCAAAATAATAATAATAACAAAAGAAATCTTAGTTCTGCAATATCGTGTGTATTGATTATAACATGAAATATGTCTCCCACCATTACTGTGTGGGAGTTTAAATCTTTTTGAAGGTCTGTAAGAACTTGCTGCGTGTGCTCCATAAACATGTATGCACCCAACACATATCCATAAAGCAAGGACTCTAAGAACTTGCTTTAAGAATATGTGCTGGGTACACATATATTTAGAATGGTTAAGTCTTCTTGAATTAAACCTTTTACTACTAAGTAATGTCATTCTTTGTCTTTTTTTTTTTTTTTTTTTTTTTTTTTTTTTTTTTTTTTTGGCCTTTTTTTAGTTTAGCATCTGTTTTGTCTGAAATTAGGATTGTAACCCCTAGTTTTCTCTGGTTTTTATTTCTTCCGCAGATTTTTCTGAAACCCAGTTCAGCCTCTTTAAATAACACATTCTGCAAGAACAGCCAGTATTCTGGTTACTATTCTTTGGCCATCAGAATCTTAACTGAAAAAAAAAAAAGGCAGGGTCTATGTACTCTGGGAAATTATATGTTACTAATTGAAGGAATTCTGAAATATAAATGATTATTCATTTTAAATGACTCTAATAAAATTCTGCAAAGAGTAGGTCTAGTTTACTATACATACTTATATCCAATGAACAACAGTCTAAGATACATATGGTTTTAAGAATTTTATTTGCCAGCGGGAGCAAAAAGGTAAATAAGATATCTTTGGACACTAGTGGATAATACATCAGGCAAATAAGTCTTAACTTGTAACTCATTTAGTCAACAAATATTTACAGAATGCACCAAAGCTAAACTTGAGTGCCACTGTTACTACACTATCTCTAAAGATTATAGGCAGCTTACCCACCACACTTACTGATACCACATGAAATAGCATCCCATGAAGCCAGGTGACAGCAACCAGTAGTTTTGTTTTTGAGTTTGCTAACACTTTGATTTACTAGCTTAAACACATATCAGACTGGGACTAACAGTTTCAGTGTTTGCTCAGTTGAGAATGTAGTTCAAACAACAGTACTTGCATACTTTCATTTCTACCATTCAGACATCCACTGGAACAACTGCTACACAAAGAAATGTCCCCTTCCACTTTGGTGGGTAACACACAGGTACTTACCGCCAGCATTGCCAATTCAAGACCCAACACTATTTCCTTTAACAGAAAACACTTTCAACTTTTCCTGCTGTCACCAGGCTCTCACTTAGTACCTCAACAACTACAGGTTGTGTAACTTGTAGTTGTGTAGTTTGGAGTTTAACTAAAGTTAACAAGAACAGCTGGAGCAGTTTCTACTGCTTCTACAGTAACGTTAGTCACCTTTTCCATTAAAGTTGCCAAACTGGGAACACTCATATAGACACTTTTTGATGAACTGATTAGACGTCAGCATCATTACAAAGAAATTTCCTGACCTAACTGGCCAGGGTAGTTGGATACTAAAGGACAGAGAGTCCTAGGTGAAGGCCAGAGTAGGGATTGAGGTAGTTAATCAAGGAAATAAAATGTTGAAAGTTCCATGTTTGAGTTTATATGCAAGAAAAAGAAAGATGGAATCAGTGATGTGACATCTTTGGCTGACAAACTCAGTAGTAAGGATAGGAAGGGAAGAGGAAAAGAAAAGTGGAAAGGAAATTATGCTTACTGAGGTCCTACCATCTACCAACTATTTAGTTAAACACATTTAACCTTATAATAGGTCCATGAAGGACAAAAACAAAACTCATAGAAAGTAAGTAACTTATCCAAGGTCACAGTCTTAGAAAGTTCTTGTTATAGACTGAGTTGTTGAAGCACTAGTGCCTAATGTGATAGTAAGCAACAAATTTATGATCAAGTCCACAAAAGCAAACTCAACAAAAACAAAAATAGACGAATGAGATTTATTTAAACTAAATAGCTTATGCACAGCAAAAGTATCAACAGAGTAAACAGACAACCTATAGGATAGAAAATAAATTTACAAACTATGCATCTGAGAAAGGGTTAATATCCAGAATCTACAAAGAACTCAAACAGATCAACAAGAAAAACAAATACTGCCATTTAAAAGTGAACAAAGGATGCAGACAGATAATTTTTTTTTAAAGAAGGAAAACTAAACCAATAGTTCTTAATTGTAATTGTCTTAACACCCATGTCCTACTAGTTGACAACAAACATGAAGAAAATGCTCAACATGACTAATCATCAGAGAAATTCAAATTAAAATCACAATGACATACTATATTACACTAGTCAGAATGGCTATATTAAAAAGTGAACAAATGGCTGAGCACAGTGGGTCATGCCTGTAATCCTAGAAGTTTTGCAGGCCAAGGCAGGAGGATCACCTGAGGTCAGGAGTTCAAGACCAGGCTGGCTAACATGATGAAAACCAGTTTCTACTAAAAATACAAAAAAAAAAAAAAAAAAAAAAAAAAAAAAAAAAAATCAGCTGGGCATGGTGGCAAGCACCTGTAATTACAGATACTAAGGAGGCTGAGACAGGAAAATTGCTTGAACCTGGGATGTGGAGGTTGCAGTGAGCTGAGATCACGCCATTGCACTTCAGCTTGGGTGACAAGAACAAAATGCCATCTCAAAATAAATAAATAAATACTGAAAAATATAGATGTTGGTGAAGATGCAGAGAAAAAGGAACACATACACTGGTGGTGAGAATGTAAATTAGTAAAAGCTTTATGGAAAACAGCATGGGGATTTCTCAAAGAACCAAAAACAGAACTACCATTTTATCTAGCAATCTCACTACTGGCTATACACTCAAATAGAAAGAAATTCTTATCTAAAAAAGATACCTGAACTTACATGCTTATCACGGCTCTTCCCAATAATAAAGTTATAGAATCAAACTAAGAATTCATAAATGAACAATTGAATAAAGAAAATTCTATTAAATATATACCAGCGAATGCTACTGACTCATAAAAAAGGATGAAATCATGTCTTTTGCAGCAGTATAGATAGGACTGCAGGCCATTATCCTAACTAAAATAACTGAGAAAAGGGAAGTAAAATACTGCATATTCTCACTCATAAATTGGAGCTATACAATGGTAAAATATGGATATATAGAGTGGAGAAATAGACATTAGAAACTCCAAAAAGTGACAGGGTGGGAGGAGTTTGAGGGCTGAATAATTACTTATTGGATACAGTGTTCACTATTCAGGTGATGAGTACACTAAAAGGCCAGACATCACTACTACACAATGTATGCATGTATAAAATCTGCATTTGTACCCTCTAAATATGTAAAAATAAATAAAATAAAACCCTAAATTTACTGTTATTCACTTCAATCTTGATCTCTTAAGACACCAAATATGCCACTCAACCATAAACCCAAATAAGCTCTATTCCTTTACTGGAACATGTCATACCTTTACCATTTTCATATCTCCATGTCCCTTTGCTATCTTCTGGTTATGGTTTCTGTTCAGCCTAGATGTTATTTCAGGGCTTCTTTCACTAACACCTAGGACCAGTAGACTTTTTTGTATGTGTGCCTATATATCGAAAAGACATGCAGAGCTGATGAAAATTTCAAAGCTAAGGCCCTACACCAGACCATATAGATATAATTTTCTATGGGACATATCTGGGCATTCAGTTACATTTTTTAAAAAACTCCACAGATGTTTTCAAATGTATAGTGAGGGTTCAGAAACATTGCTTCTCAGGCCTTGAACCATAAAGTTACTGGAATAAATACAAAAATCCTTGAGATATCTAAGAATTGGATTTATAAAAATGAGTGAATTACACATCAAAACATAATATTACTATGCTGAAAACAAACATAGCTTTTGGGAAACAAAAATTTTAACCATGTTATTTGATTTATGATATCTTTGTGTCAAGTATTTTCTTAATACTACAAATAGAATTAAAATTATGGAAGGCTATTGACACTAAAAAGATATTCTGAGACTCTAAATAGTTGGGACCAATTTGCTACTCATGGTAGTATTTCCTTAAGAGTCTGGTTTCAAAAACATTTGGAAACACTACATATGCTATTCCTCTTTTAATCTGTACAATGCACAATAACATATTAAAACCTTTGAGAAATACTTCAATAAAAATAATAATTTCTTAATTGCATTTTATGAGCAATCTTAAAATTACCTGAACACAGAATCTTTCCTCCATTCCCAAGAGCATACTACTTTCCCAAGATATTTCCAATCCTTAAACTGGGATCACTACAGAATAGAGAGCATAATGAAACCCCAGATGGTTGCTTTCACAATAAGAGTACTTTTGCAAGTTGTACAAGTATGTTTATAATAAGGAATTTATTCACTTTCAAATGTGGTTTCCAAGGTTAAAGGGATTGAATTCTTGCTTCTTGCTTTTTAAAAATTAGATACCAGTAATAGCAATGATGACAATAATAGCTAACCCTAAGTAATGTGTCAAGCACTGTTCTAAGAACTATATATTCATTGCCAAATTTGGCTCCCTATGTATTTATATCTAAACTAATCTAATCTAATCTATCTATCTATTCTATCTTTCTCTATATTTATATACTCCCAACTTTAGAAAGTAATTACTGTCATTATCATCCTTATTTTAGAGATGAGAAACTGAGCCAAACAGAGTTTATGAAACTTTCCCAAGGTCATAAACCTGGTAAGAGACAGTGTTGCATTTTTAACCCAAGTCTCTGACTTCAAAGCACACTCTCTAAACTACTTATGCTGTGTATATATGAGATATATGTATGCAGGTACACACATATACTAGGAAGTCAGATCTCAAATTTCTAAATAAATAAGATATAAGTTTTACAACTCTGGGATAGAAGTTTAAAACTGGTTTCACATGCAAAGAGATGAAACATATGTTTATGAAAAGCACATTGGATAATATGATTTAAGGAAGCTGTCTCTGTCTTGCTGTGGACCTGTATTTCCATTAAAACTTACTATAATTCAACAACTAGAATAAATTTCTGTAGGAAAATAAGGCAACAGTAATATTTATACTATTAGTAGCCAAATTCCAGCTCCTTTTAAACCTGTACTTTACTTTTGATATATCAGTAGTGCCTTTTACTATAATTTTAAAAAATATTTCAACTTCCTGTTTTCATAAAGTAAAAAGCTGAAATTGTCAATTGTTTTACCATTGACTAGGTATTCTTATAAAAAGATAGAAGGAGCTTGATATCAATGAACTAATGAATGATAATTGAGTCCAGTGAAATGGCTTACCAAAGATTACTCACTGAGATTCTCAATGACTGATTCTCTCATGGACAGTGATTGCCTCTTGCTTCTCTAGTCTTACATCAGTTGTACTTTACCACATTCGGTTCACGCCTAGTACACCAGCCCTCATCAGTAAGATAGTTGATCATTAGAAAATATTTAATTTTAATGAGGCATCAATTTCAAAAGCCAGGCAAATTTGGCAAAATTTATTCTAAACACACTATTTGATCTAATTTTCCTAGAATAAGACTTTAGCTTCTAATGAATTCCAGTCTCAATTCTAACTAATGTGGCCTAAAATATGACTGTTATCATCTAATATGACTTCTGCATCAACTTGCAAAGGAGTGTCTTCCTCATAAGTTCAGATTTGTTTACAATTGTGTGTTGATGTTTTAAATAAAGACATTTGGGGGGACTGTATTGATTATAGGCAGTGAATACATGATTTGAATAACATGTTAATATCCACTTACTTCTTAAATGTTTCAGTCAAGATGGAAATCAAAGACATTGAACTCATCAGCTCCTTCTCAAATCTAAGCAGAATGAAATCTCTAAATCAACAATGGAAGCTGAAAGACATATGCTTCTGGTGGGAACACAAATAGGTACTTTTTTGGATGGTAAACTGGCTATTTACTCTGTTTAAAATCCCTAAAAACATTAATACACATATTAATTGCACTGTTAATAAGTTATAGTAAGAAAATAATTCAGTATATTAAAAAACATAAATATTTCCATTTTAGATTTATAAAATAATAAAAATTTTGAACTAAATGTTCAAATATTTAGCAAATTCATATTCTATTTTAGAATAAGTTACTATTGACAAGAAAACATGTTTACAACATATTAGCTTTTTTCCTAAAATAAATATGCTCACTTTTGCATATTATTTTATGTAAATATAGTTTTTATGGTAACAATCAGTTTATATGTATGTTTTATTCCATTTTAAAATATTTCCTAAGATATTCTGCCAAGATTTCCTGGAAGTTATATATCATGAAATAAATCAGGTATAATGTAATTTTTGTGAATGTGTGTGTGTGTGTCAGTTAACAATAAAGGTACAAGGCACAGGCCATACTCTATAGTACGTATCAATCCATGTAAAATATTTTACAGACATACATGTATGTACAATTTATGTAATACATATACGTATATTGAAAATATTTTATTTTATATTTTATTGTACTTTAATATTTTGTTTATTTATTAAATACTTTAACATTTTCTATTTAAATAAAGATTTTATGTACATATATGTATGTATATGCATATTTCTGGAAGTGCATATAAAAGATAAGTTGAGGACTGGGATCAGAGGGTTTCACTGCCGAGGAAACTCTATTTTCAAAGATTTCTTGTGCTGTTTTAAATTTTTATCATAGACAAGCCTATTTTCCACCTGAAAATGAGATCTAAATATACATATAGATTCAAAACAAAAACTGGAAGTACTCTTCCTTAGAAAGCGTAATAGCCTTCAGGTCATTGTTAATCTTCACTTCTCAGTAAACCCCTTTTTGAGAACTATGTAAAACTGAAACTGTTTCCAGTTAAGCTCCCATATTCTTGATCCTCCTCTCTGATTTTTTCCTTTTTTAAAAAGAATACTTATGACCATCTAAAAACTGTCAAATTTACTTATTTTACTTGTCTGTTTAATCTGTCTCCATCGTATAAGAATACAAACTCCACAAATCAGGTGAGATACTTTTGTCTCTTTTGTTCATTCTGCATCTCCAATGCCTAGAATGGTGCCTGAGATAATATATGATTTAATAAATATTTGTTAAATTACTACAATAGAAGTATACATTGTATTAGTTTGATAGGACTACCTTAAAAAAAGTATCACAAACTTAACAGCTTAAGCAACAATGGTATATTGTTTCACAGTTCTGAAGGTTGTATCAATCCAACACTAAGGTATTGGCAGGACTGGTTCTGAAAACTGTGAAGGATGGATTTGTATCCAGGCCTTTCTCCTTAGCTTGTAGATGGCCATCTTTTCCCTATGTGTCTCCATATCATCTTTCTTCTATATGCATGCCTATTTCTGTGTCCAAATTTCCCACTTTTTATAAGAACATGTGAGATTAAATTAGGGCCCATACTAATAAACTTACTTTATCTTGATTACCTTTGTAAAGACTTTATTTCCAGATAAGATCGCATGCTGAGTTACTAGGTGTTGGGATTCAACATACGAATTTTGGGAGGAAACAATTCAACACATGACATATATCTATGTGCTAATGGTTTTCCTTTTTTGTGCTTTTCTGTATATTTCAGTTAAAATCTATGGATATATTTATATATTTGTAATCAGAAGGCATAATAAATATGCTTATTTTCATCAAAATGATGCATGCCAGGTTTAAAAAAAATCAAGTAATACAGAAAAGCATTCAATGACTAAAGAACAAGAGTCACCTTTTCAAAGTTTTGTCATTCATAACTACTCCCCAAAGGGGGCCAACTGCACTCTGCTTCCTTTACTGTAACTTTAGTGTAATTAATTTACTGTCTTCATCTGTAAGTTAACAGTGAGTGTTTCTTTGAATTTCATTATTCCTGTTGAAAGCTGATTAGACAAAATCTGAATTCTGTGATGTGAACCATGATTCTGAAGAAATAGATTTATATTTCATTCAACTTACATGCTCTCCTTCAAAATTGTTTATTTTTATTATAAGAGATTTAAGTATTTTTTAAAAATTCCTCTTTTCAATAACTGTTTAAACGATTGCCATAAAAAATTAGATCTAATGAAAATTGCATTATTTTAATTCTTGTGAGACACAGAAATTGATACTGGTTTAATAAGAAAACTTTTTAAAAATGCAGTTTGTTCATTTTGTCCTATTCAGAAAAATGATTTGATTTTTTTCTGGTTTGGTACATCTCTGAAGTATATTTTACATCATGGGGTTTTATGCTTCAACAAAATATTTTCCAGTATCATTAGAGTGCTAGAAAGAAACATCAACCACACTAATAATAAAAGAAAACAGATTAATGTTTATGTATACCTAGAAAGACGGCCAAAGAAAAAATACAATGACAGTTTTTCTGTTGACATCATTTCTCCCACCTAAAGTTTGGGAATGTTTTCATCCCAGTTACTCAAGATAAAAAAGGGAATTTTAACAATCATATTTTGTTTGTACTTTCTAACACTGGATAATTAGAAATTGTTTTTGCTAAGAGAGAGGTTTTTTTTTTTTTTTTTAATCTTCAAACTGAACATCTTGATCAATGATGTTCCACTCGATTTGTGGATGTGTTCTCTTAACTCAAACATATGACACTTATTTCCCTCATGACAGATAGTATTGATCAAACTCCAAACAATTACTATAACAAGGTATATTTGGTTATTCTAACCCTATTCTAAGTCACATTTTAATGAAGAAAGTAATTCTGCATTTAAACATCAAAAAACACCTTTAAAAAAAACTTATTATTACTTTTGATTAACCAGTTATAGTTGTATACATTTATGGAGTACAATGTGTTATTCTGATACAAGTATACAATCCAGCATGATTAAACCAGGCTAATTAAGTGAGATCATGACCTACTTGTATTTCTGTGCCTGAATTATTTTACTTAGCATCACATCTGCCGGTTTCATCGATGTTGTTGCAAAAGGTGGAATTTCATTCTTTCTATGGCCAAATAGCATTACATTGTGTACCACATTTTCTTTATCCATTCATCCATTGTTGGACATTGAGGTTGCTCTAATATCTTGGCTATTCACAAAACAATTTTTAAAATGTGTTTGTTATACCCCTCTGGTTATCTATTCTGGTATAATATTGATTTGTCTATTTATTCTCAACTTATCAAATTTATTATTTATGGTATCTAGCAGTTCTCTCTCTGTGAATTACATATTTCTGCACAAATAATTAATGTATTAATCCATGGCGTACATCCTTACATAACATTGTTTTTTTTTTTTTTCAGCTCTTAAGAGTCCCTATTGTTTCATCTTCCAACACTGCTTGAGAGTATTTTTAAATCAGTGTCTCTTAATTTCTATTGTAATCATTCTGCCTTATCTTTGATGGTTACAGTGATTTTCTGCTTGTATTGGGGTTTGGCTTTCTCATGAATGTCAATGATCTTCATTCCTATCCATATTTTGAATTCCATTTCTGTCATTTCAGCCATTTCAGAATAGATAAGAAGCTCCGCTGAGAAACTAGTGTGGTTGTTTGATGGAAAGAAGACACTCTGGCTTTTTGATTTTTAGACTTCTTGTGCTGGTTCTTTCTCATCTCTGTGGGCTGATGTTCCTTTAACTGTGGTATAATTTGTGTACAACCTGTAGATTTCTTTTCTTGATGTTTTCAGAGGGCTGAGGCTTTCTGCAGGGTCTTTATTTCTGGTTAAATTTTTGGATTTTGTTTCACAGGAGGCAAAGTACTTTTGGAGTTGAAGTTTATGCTATGATCCAGTAGATGGTAATTAAGCATATTGGCCAGTAGGTAGGTTCTTGGTCAGTTATGTGGCTCTTTTGTATTTCCTCATGTTTTTAGCCATGCTCCCTCTCAGTGCTCTGAAAGTGTAGGCTCCTCTCTCACTTGAATCTTGCCTACAAATTTTGGCTGGGAACTTTTAGGCTACACAGTGCAGTTCTAGGGCTAGCTGAGGCTTTATGTTGCTTCCCCCATTTGGAGGCAGCAGTGGAAGAAGCCTTAGGAGTGGTTGGGCAGAGGGCCTTTCACTTGTCTCTTGAGGCTCTACCTCAGAGGGATGCAGAGCTGCTAGCAATCAGTGCAATTAACCAGGATTGGGAAGCTGTGCTATGGTTCTAAGCCAGGGGGGCTCTGCCTTGTAATACACTGAGGGAACAGGTGGTTCATGGGGAAGACACACTGGCCTCTTCTCTTTAGGGCATCTGCAGCTTGCCGAAGTGTGGTTAAAGCATCATATCCAGCCTGTGGTTTTTCTTTTTTTTTCCTAACATTTTATTTTCTATAGGTTGCAATTACATTATATCTAACATTTTACTTTGGTCTATTTTAGGATTTCTATCTTTTTGCTTATATTACCTATATGTTCTTGCATTTTTTTCTATTTTTTAATTACAGTTTTTAAAATATAAATCAGAGTTATTTTTAATTTGATAATTTTACCATCTGTATCATATATGAGTCTGATACTGGTGATTTCTTACTTTCTTCAAAATGTACATTTTCTTGCCTTTCAGCATGCTTTGAATTTTTTTGGTTTAAAGCTGGTCATGATATTTCAGGTAAAAGGAACTGAGACAGATAGGTTGTTAATTTGATATTGTATGTTAATCTAACTAGATGATAAATTTTCCTGTACATGTAGGTGCCAGAGGCTTCAAATTTTTCCAACGGCCTTTTTTTTTTTCTTTTGTCTTCTTTGTTGTATTTGGCTTTCTTAAAATTTTTTTCAGAGAGGTTCTGTGTTTTGCTATTATTTCTGTTGCAATATACTATTAGAGCTCTGTTGGTGTAGTGGTAAGGTATAGGGGAAGGAAAGCATTTCATTTATCATATAATTAAATCTCGATCTTTTAGTGGGGGTATGACCTTCAAAAATGTTGTTTTAGCTTTTTATACTATTAAATAACACAGGATGCTGGCTGGAGGGAAAGAGTGTAGCATGGGAAAGTTTTCCTCCCCTAGTATGATAAGAATAATTTTCCTTGCAGAGGAAGATTTTATTGTAAAGAATGCCCTGAGAGTACTTCAGAATTGCTGCTCTTTCTCTCCTGTGCAAGAGCCAGAAGGAATCTTTCTCAGATATTTACTATGTGAACTTGGTAAAATTCCAAGAGGTGAAGCCTTATAAAATGTGGGGAACCCCTAAGAATATGGCCCCCAGGAGTATCTCACTGTCATACTACTCCATATTCAGTTTCTAGTAATTCATAATAATTATCATTTAAGTATTTCTACCAGTTCATAGCTCCAGCAACTTTCGTGAGGCAAGTCTGTCTTAGCTGTAATTCTCTGGATTCATCTATTACTCCAGACTTTGGAGGAGAAGTTTGCCCTACAAGCTGTTATCTGATGGGTGCAAGATCATTTATTTTCAGTTTGTTAAGTGTATCAGTCTGTTCTCAGCCTGCTAATAAAAACATACCCAAGACTGAGTAATTCATAAAGCAAAGAGATTTAATTGACTCAGAGTTCAGCATGGCTAGGGAGGCCTCACACTCATGGTGGAAGGCAAAAGAAGATCAAAGTCACATCTTACATGTCAGCAGGCAAGAGACTGTATGCAAGGGAATTCCCCTTTATAAAACCATCAGATCTCATGATACTTAGTCACCACCATGAGAACAGCACTATAAAGAAACCATAAAATCAAGCCAGCATACTAATCAGCTAACAATACAAGGACAGAATCAAATCCCCACATTTAAATACTAACCTTGAATGTAAAGGGGCTAAATGCCCTATTTATAAGTCACACAGTGGCAAGCTAGACAAAAAGAAAGACCTACTGGTATACTGTATTCAAGTGACCCATTTCACATGCAATGACACCTGTAGGCCCAAAATTAAAGGGTTGGGGGATATCTACCAAGCAAATGAAAAAAAAAAAAAAAAAAAAAAGGAGTTACAATCATAATTTCAGACAAGACAGACTTTAAACAAAAAAAGATAAAAAAATACAAAGAAGGGCCATACTTAATGGTAAGTGGTTACATTCAACAAAAAGACCAAACGATCCTAAATATGCATGCACCCAACACAAGAGCACAAATTTATATGTGGGGAACATTCCCGTGTGAGACCCCCAAAATGCATGAGTCTCACTATACGGTGAGCTTGATCCCAAACACAGTTTCCTACTGGAGGCAGTCGAGCTATCCGGAAAGAGGATCTGAAAGATGAATGATCAGTTTCTAATATCAACCACAATATCCTTTGGGCCTAAAACTATGCGGTGCTTCTAGACCGAGTGACCCCCTGCCAGCAACCGGTTCCTGCTTTTAACTTTTTTATGACTCTTTAAGAATAAGCCTTAAACCTTTTCTTTACTTACCTGACTGCCTTGTACCCTAGATAATGGTTTAACTGTCGGGATATTTGCAAAGCAAATGCCACCATAAGGGATGGCTTTGATTTCTGACTCAGAGACTCCTGAATGGGGAAGTTGAGATAAGTTGAGTCAGGAGTAGACAAAGGAGAATCCGGTTAAAAGATATTCTGATGAGCAAAACCAGAAAACCTTTTCACATCTCAGTTCTAAAACAAGATCAAACCAGAGATACCTGCAGCCAGGATGAATAATGTCTGGATGTAAACAAGCTTTGTGATCACAGGAAATTCTGTTACTTTTTACAACCACTGATTGTGTATCTGACTTTTAAATTGTATAGGCCATGTAAGGTATACATTTGCATTTCCTCTTGCAACCATTGTGTATCTGATTTCTCTCTTGTATAGGCCATGTAAGGTATACATTTGCATTTCCTCTTGCTATGAGGTAAACCAGAGGAGAAGAAAGTGTATTTATTCCTGGCCTTTGAAAAATAAAATTTGCTGTTTAGGCACAGCCTATTAGCCGTCCAGATGCCTTGCTTTCTCTCTTTCTCTGTCTTTATTATTTTTCCAAGCACACTCCCTCTTCCAGGTATTGGGACCCTCTTGCAGGTCGAGAGACCCCCGGCAGACATGCCTACCCGTCCCGGACGGTCCCCGACATTTACAAAGCAAGTTCTTAGAGACCTACAAAATGACATAGGCTCTCACACAATAATAGTGGAATACTTCAACACTACACTGACGGTATTAGACACATCACTGAGGCAAAAATTTAGCAAAGATATTCAGTAACTGAACTCAACATGTCATCAAATAGAGATAAGAGACATCTACAGAACTCTCTGGACAAAAACAACAGAGTATACATTCTTCTCATTGCCACATGGCACACACATTAAAACTGACCGCAATCAGAGAAACAAAAACAATTCTCAGCAAATTTTTTTTTTTAAAAATTAAATCATACCAAACACACATTTGGAGTACAGGGCAATAGAAATAAAAATCAAGACTAAAACAAATGCTCAAAATCATACAATTACATGAAAATCAAACTACATGTTTTTGAATGACTTTTGGGTAAATAATTAAATTAAGGTAGAAATCAAAAAGTTTCTTGAAACTAACAAGAACAAAGATACAAAATACCAGAGTCTTTGGGACACAGCTAAAGCAGTATTAAGAGGGGGGATTTACAGCACTAAATGCTCACAACAAAAAGTTAGAAAGATCTCAGTTTAATGACCTAACATCACAACCACAAGAACTAGAGAGAATCAAAAGGAAACAGAACCCAAAGCTAACAGAAGACAAAAAATAACCAAACTCAGAGCTAAACTGACAGAGATCAAAACAAACAAAAACAAATTTCAAAAGATCAATGAATTTAGGAGTTGCTTTTCTGAAACAAAAATGAAAACAGAATGCCAGCTATACAAATAAAGGAAAAAGAGAGGATTCAAATGAACACAATTAAAAATGGCAAAGGGTATGTTACCATTAACCACACATAAACACAAACAACCATCATAGACTACTCTGAATACCTCTATGGACACAAACTAGAAAACCTAGATAAAAAAGATTAAAGTCCTAAACACATACAACCTCCCAAAACGGAACCAGAAAGAAATTGCTCTTTTGAACAGACCAATAATGAGCTCTGAAATTGAATCAGTAATAAATGGCCTACAAACCAAGAAAAGCCCTGTAACAGATGAATTCACAGCTTAATTCTACCAGATGTGTAAAGAGACCTGGTACCATCTCTACTAAAACTATTCCAACAAAGTGAGGAGAAGGAACTCCTCCCCAGCTCATTCTATAAGGCCAGCATCATCCTGATAGCAAAACATGGCAGAGACACAACAAAACTTCAGGCCAGTAACTTTGATGAACATTGTTGCAAAAATAATTAACAAAATACTGGCAAAGTAAATACAGCAGCACATCAAAAACCTAATCCATCATGATCAAGTAGGCTTTATCCTTGAAATATATGTTGGTTCAACACACATAAATAAATAAACATGATCCATCATGTAAACAGAACTAAAGACAAAAACCACATGATTATCTAAATGTATGCAGAAATGGCTTTCGATAAAATTCAACATCACTTAACATAAAAACTCTCAAAGAACAACATGCTGAAGGACCATAATATAAAATAGGAGACATCTATGGCAAATCCACAGCCAACATCATACTGAATTAGTGAAATCTGGACAGAATCCTCTTGAAAACCATGACAAGACAAGGAAGTCATCTCTCTCCACTCCTATTCAACATAGTATTAGAACTCCTGGCCAGAGCAATCAGGGAAGAGAAAGAAATAAAAGACCATCTAAATAGAAAGCGAGGAAATCAAACTATTTAAGTTTGCAGATAAGATGATTCTATATCTAGAAAACCCCATAGTGTTTGCCCCAAAAGTCCTTAAGCTGATGAACAACTTCAACAACATTTCAGGATAGGCTGGCACAGTGGCCCATGCCTGTAATCTCAGCCCTTTGGGAGGCTGAGGTGAGCAGATCACGAGGCCAAGAGATTGAGACCATCCTGGCCAACATGGTGAAACCCCATCTCTAATAAAAATACAAAAATTAGCTGGGCGTGGTGGAGCATGCCTGTACCAGCTACTCAGGAGGCTGAGGCAGAATTGCTTGAACCCGGGAGATGGAAGTTGCAGTGAGCCGAGATTGCGCCACTGCACTCCAGCCTGGTGCCTGGCAACAGAGCGAGACCCTGTCTCAAAAAAATTTTTTTTTCAGGATATAAAATCTACATACAAAAATCACTAGCATTTCAATATAGCAACAACAGCCAAACTGAGAGCAAATAAGGAAGGCAATCCAACTCACAATAACCACAAAAGGAATAAAATATCCAGAAATATGGTTAACCAAATAGGTGAAAGTTCTCTACAATGAAAATTATAGAACACTGCTCAAAAAAATCAGAGATGACACACAAAAATAGGGAAGATATTCCACGTTCAGGGATAGGAAGACTCAATATCATTGAGTGTCATACCACCCAAAGCAACTTTTAGATTCAACTACTTTTATCAAACTATCAATGACATTCTTCAAAGAACTAGAAAAAGTATTCTAAAGTTCATATGGAATCAAAAAAAAAAAAAAAAAGACCCAAATAGTCAAGACAATTCTATGTAAAAAGAACAATGCTGGAGGCATTATTTTCCCAACTTAAAACTATACTACAAGGCTACAGTAATCAAAATAGCTTGGTACTGGTGCAAAAATAGACACATAGACCAGGAGAATAGAATAGGGAGCCCAGCACTAAGGTTACAACCATCTGATCTTTGAAAAAGCTGAAGAAAATAAGCAATGAAGAAATAATTTTCTATTTGATAAATGGTGCTCAGATAAAAAGTTAGACATATGCAGAAGATTGAAACTGGGCCCCTTTCTTACAGCATACACAAAAATCAACTCAAGAGAGATTAAAAACTTAAATGTAAAACCCAAAACTATAAAAACCTTGGAAGACCACCTAGGCAATACAATCCTGGACATAGGAATGGGCAAAGGTATATAAAGTTTGCTTAATATTTAAAAATTGGTAAATGTAAATCACTACAGTGACAGACTAAAGAAGAAAAACTGCATGAACATATAAAACTATGAATACAAACCATATAGCAAAATCCAACATACATTCCTGGAACAAGCTCTCAGAAAGTCGTAGGAACTTGATAGAAAGTCCCTCAAACTGGTAAACAGCATCTATATATACATTTTTAAAACTCTGCACTTAATATCATATTTTAAAATGAAATGCTAATGTGTAAAATTGGTTAGGCTATGGTGCCTAGGTTTTTGGTCAAACAGTAGTTTGGATGTTGCTATGAAAGTATTTTTATTTTTCAATTTATTTATTATTTATTTATTTTTGAAATGGGGTCTTGCTCTGTTGCTCAAGCTGCATTTCAGTGGCATGATCTCAGCTCACTGCAACCTCCACCTACTGAGCTCAAGTAATTCCCCCACCTCAGCTTCTCAAGTAGCTGGGACCACAGGTGTGTGCCACCATGACCCACTAATTTTGATGTTTTTTGTAAGGAAGGAGTTTTTCCATGTGCCAGGCTGGTCTCAAACTGTTGGAGTCAACCCATCTGCCCTCTTTGGCCTCCCTGAATGCTGGGATTATAGGTGTGAACCACTATGCCCCACTTAAAGTATTTAGATATGATTAACATTAATATCAGTAGAGTTTGAAAAAAGCAGATTATTCTTCATAATAAGGGTGGGCCTCATCCAGTCAACTGAAGGCCTTAAAAGATAAGACTGGTCTCTTTAAAAAGAGGGAACTCTACCTCCAGATTGTCTTTGGAATTGATCTGCAACATCAGTTCCAGCCAGTATTTTTAACCTGCTGGGTTGCTGTGTAGATTTTTTACTTACCAGCCCCTATAATAGTGGGAGATAATTTTCTAAAATGATTAATCAGTTTCACTCTCTCTCTGTACACATACACACACACACACACACACAACACACACATGCAATCTTACACACACATTCTCTTTGTTCTGTGTTCTGTTTTTTTTTTTTTTTTTCTTTTTTCTGAAATCTAATTTAACCAGAAGATTAAAAAAAATACAAGATAAGAATGCCCACTCTCACCAGGTCTATTCAACATTGTACTGGAGTCCTGCTATAAGATCGGACTAAACTAAGAAATAAAAGACAAAAAGACTGCAAAGGAAGAAGTAGAACTGCCTTCATTTTCAGATAATATGATCATTTTTATAGTAAATCCTAAAGAATATACACGTTAGTATGAAAATGAGTTTAGCAAGTTTGCAGAAAATGTCAAATATACAAAAGTCAATTGCATTTCTGTGAACTAGGAGTAAAAATTTAGAAGTTGAAATTTGAAAAACAAAACCAATACCAACAGCACACAAATCTTAAACACTTAGAGATAAATTTGACAAAAGATATGTAAGACCTATACCCTGAAAACTGCGAAGCATAAAGAAGACATATTAAATAGAGAGGTAAACTATGCTCATGGACTGAAAGATTCAGTGATGTTAAAATGCCATTGTTTCCAAAATTGATCCATAAAGGTAATACAATATCAGTCAAAATTTCAGCATATTTTAGAAAAAATTTAAAGCTGATTATTAACTTTGTATGAAAATTTACAGAACCTAAGCTAGGCAAAATAATTTTAAAATGAAAAAAAAAATTGAAGAAATAATATTACCTTATAACAATATAAGATATAAATGTGTATTAATCAAGACGATGTATTACTGGTATGCACTTTGACATATATAAATGGAACAGAATTGTGAGTACAGTACTGGACCCACATGTACATAATCAATTGATTTTCATCAAAGATGCCAAGACTACTCCATGGGGAAATATTAATATTTTCAAAAAATTATGCTCAGAAAATTGGACTGCTACATGAAAAAATAAATGAACCTCAGCCATTACATCACACCATGTACTCAAACTAATTAAAATGACTCATAACTCTATAAAAGCTAACAGCATAAAATTTCTAGAAGAAAATGAGGAGAAAATTTTAGTGAATTTGCATTTGTCACAGATTTTTAAAATACAACACAACTTTTTGTCAACTAAAACTATACATTTAAAATTAAATAAAATTCAATAAGTATTTTATAAAAATCAATACATTGAAATTTATCAACATATAAAACAATTTTTCCTTTAAAAGATACTGTTATAAAAATGAAAAGGCAAATCAAATGCTGAGAAAAAATTTGCAAAAATATCCAACACAATACTTGTATCTATGCTATGTAAATATTAGAATATACACAACCCAACTAAAATGGGCAAACATTTGAACAGACAGTTTAATTAATACAGACATGAAATAAGCACATGGAAAGATATTCAACATCATTAGTCATTATGGACATGTGAAACAAAAACAACTTGAGATATACCTACACTCTTCTAGAGTATCCAAAATAAAAAAAAAAAAAAAAAAAAAAACTTAGAAAAGTGTTCGATAGATATTTAGAGCAAATAGAGCTCTCATACACTGCAGGTGGCAATGTAAAATGGTACGGTCTCTTTGCAAATAGTTTAATGGTTTTTGAAAACTTTAAACATGAAATTAGTGTATAATTCACAAATTTATCTTCCAGCTAACTACCCAAGAGAAATAAAAACATATATCCACAAACTGCTTTGTTACCCAATGCTCATAGCAGTTTTATCTATAATAGTCAAAAACTGGAATAAACCTAATGCATATTAACAGGTCAATAAACAAATCATTACGTATGCGTTAGTATATCTCTCGAAAATGAATATTAATTAACTGTTGTTATATACAGTTGTGAATGGATCTCCTCAAGCAGTTATGCTGAATAAAATAAACTACACTAAAAATGGTATATAATACATTAATATATTTATATAAAAACTCTAAAAACACAAACAAATCAATGGTGACAAAAAGCATGTTTGTTAGTGGTAGCCTGGGAACCTGACAAGATCAGAGATCGTTAAGAGAGAGGAACAACAAAGGCATGTGAGAAGTATTTTGGTGATGATGAACATATTTATTATCTTCATTGTGTTTATGGTTTCATAAATATATATTTATATCAAATGGCATCAAATTTTGCAATTTAAGTGTGTTCTGTTTATTGTATTTTACCACAACAAACTGTTAAACATACAAAGAGAAAACATAAACACCTCAATAAAAAAAATAAATTCAAGAGTTTGCATGTACAATGTGAGCCTAATTTCTTCACCAATTTGGTATCATTAAAAAGGGATTGCTCTAGTATTAAAAGGAATTAAGAAAGAGGGTATTCAGGCAAAATATATCGTCTTGAATAAGATCCTGGCTGTAAAGAAGATGTTTTTCTTGCAAAAAGTGGTATATTTAAAAACTGAGGATTAGATGATGCTAGAAAATTACTATTAATTTTTAGATATTATAGTGTTTACTCAATACACTTTTAGTTTTAAGAGTTGTACAATTAAGTAAAGACTCAGTGTGAAGATATCTGTGTTTACATTAAAATAATTAAGTATTAAGCCAGGCGCAGTGGCTTACACCTGTAATCCCAGCACTTTGGGAGGCAGAGGCAGGTGGATCATGAGGTAAAGAGATCGAGACCATCCTGACCAACATGGTGAAACCCCATCTCTACAAAAAAATACAAAAATTAGCTGGGCATAGTGGCACGTGCCTGTAGTCCTAGCTACTAGGTAGGCTGATGCAGGAGAATTGCTTGAATCCAGGAGGCAGAGATAATAGTGAGCCAAGATTGTGTCACTGCACTCCAGTGTGGTGTCTGGTGACAGAGTGAGACTCTGTCTCAAAAAAAAAAATTAAGTATTAAAATATAAAATATGGTAAGAAAAAAATTGGGAAATAGGCTCGTGGTTACTATTTTAATGGTGAACATTTGATTTTCTAGAATAGATTACAGATATTAAGTTGAAAATATCTATTCTACCTTGCAAATAGTAAAGATGTTGCATTAGACCCATGAATGGAAAGTGAGGCCTTTAAATGGAGTCTACAGTAAAAGTGATGGACTTATGATGCTCCATTTATATCCTATGGTCTAGTCTACTATAAGTCAAAAGAAAGATCCAGGTAGTCAATTTTTATGTTATATTTTCCTCTAAAAACATAATATATGAGGAAAAGAGGTTTCTATTGAAAACTTCTCTATTCTCTTTCACTCATTTTGGCTGGCATTTTATGTTTGTTATTACAGTCCACATCATTCTTTACCTCTAGATTCACACTCTCACATTATAGTTATATCACAAAAAATCCCTTTCGTCTTACCCAATTGTAGTGGCACTATGAGTGAATGAATTTAGTCATTCACTTATTCGACAAATATTTACTGAATGCCAATTACAATGATTTTTAATTTCATACATTAAAATTGTCTGTGGAGCTTTTAAGAACTAGAAACTTCTGAGAGCCACAATTAAAAAGGTTCACTCATTAAGGCTAGTGTGGGACCTAGACAACTCTTTTAAAATAAATACAAACAAACCAAGAATGTTCATAGATGATTTTCATTCTCTGCTGTGGTTGAGACTTATTGGCCTAGTGTATGACATTCTGTGATAAACACTGAAAATAATAACTAGGTATAAGACAGATATATTTCTTGTTCCCATTAAATGCATACATTTAGTCTCTTATTCATGATTCATATTCATGATTTTGGATACTATCTTAATCTATTCAGAATACTATAACAAAAAAATAGGTTGGGTGTGTTCAAAACAAAAGACATTTATTTTTCACAGTTCTAGAGGCTGGCAAGTCCGAGATTAAGGAATCTGTAGATTACACATTTAGTGAAGACCCACTTCCTGGTTCATAGACTGCCTTCTTCTCTGAGTCCTCACATGGTAGACAGGGTAAGTGAACTCTCTGGGATCTCCTTTAGGATAACAGTAAACCCATTCATGAAGGCTCTACCCTATGACTTAAAAACCTACCAAATCCCTCACCTTTTATTACCATCATATTGGGAAATAGGATTTCAACATATAAAGTTTGAGAAGATGCATTCAGTCTATAGCAGTTCACTCCTTGCCCCACCCCCTAATTCATGTCCTCCTCATAGGCAAAATATATTTATTTTATCTCAATAGACCCCATATCTTATTCCATAATTAACTCTAGGGTATAAAATCAAAAGTCTCATCTAAATATCATTTAATTAGAAATGGATGACAGTCAATGTATCATTAATCCTGAGACAAATTGTTCTCCAGCTGGAAACCTGTGAAAACAGATAAGTTTTGTGCTTCTAAATTACAGTGGTGGGACAGGCTTAGAATACATATTCTAATTTTGGAAGGAAGAAATAGAAAAGAAGAGGCAATGGACCCCAAGTAAGTCCAAACTACAAGGCAAACTCCTTATCTTAAGGCTTGAGAATAACTTTGTTAGTTCCACATTCTGCCCTCCAAATCCACTGGAGTAGAGATTCCACTTTCTGGACCCATTGGGACAGTAGTCTTGCCCTAAAAGCTCTAATTAGAAAGGAAATTTTTTTTTAATAAAATAAGAGATTTTGTTTTGGATCTTAGTGTCAAAATGTAATATCCAAGCAGATATGACTTGTTGGCATTTACTATAGACTGAATGTCTGTGTTGCCTCTAAATTATTATGAATGAGCATGGCTATATTTCAGTAAAACTTTATTAATGGACATAACATTTTCAACTTTACTTGATTTTGTGTATAATTAAATATTCTTTTTAGAATTTTTGCTTAATCATTTGAAAATATAAATATTATCTTTAGGTTGCTGGCCATATAAAACAAGTGGGGGACTAGATTTTCCTATGTGCCATGGTTTGTCAATCCCAGGCCTACATGATGAATATTATAGTGTCTACACTAGGAAAAAGATGGAAAGTCAAGAGCATATATTAAAATCATTAAGAGGGTAAAATCAGCAAGACTTGCAATTGACAGAATGCTAGAAATATTACAGAGAAAAGAAATTGGAAGAACTCCTAGTTTCTGTCTTGAGGAACTAAATAGATAGTTTTACTATTCACTTACCAAGAAATACAATGGAATGAGTAGGTTTTCAAGAATGTTATAACTTACATTAAGTGTTTTGAGATTGAGTTCTCTCTCTCTGATTACATTCTCACAGACTTTTATTTAAATTTCTTTCATTTGTTCTCCTAGCTAACCATGTAAACTTTAATTATTAAGGTCAGGCTTAAGGTTTCAGTTTCGCCAGGAAACATTTTCTTATTTATATTGCCAACACTGACTTCTTAAGATTAAAAAAAAATAGCATAGTAGCAATAGTACTAGATTTAGTATTAAAAAACCTAGCTTTGACTAGGGACTTTGCTATTTATTGCTGTATAATACTAAGCAAGTTATTTAATCTTTCTGAGCATTAGTTTTCTCATCTGCAATAAGATATAATAATAATAACCTATGACTATGTCTTAAAAGGTTCACAGGACTCAAAGCAAGATTGCAGAAGAGAAAGCTCTACCAATCACCCTCCCGCACCACCACAAGGACATCAATTTGGCAAGTATATACATAGAAAAAAACACCTTCATCGAAACAAACAAACAAAAAAAAGGTGAGTACTCACAGTACCTGCTTTCATCTTCCTATCACTAAAGGAGACACTGAAGAGACAGAGAAAACTGTCTTGAATAACTTATCCCACCCCTCCCCAATCCCAAGCAGTTGCAGCATGGTACACAGAGGGTCTCCGGGTGCCGGGAAAATGAGAACACAGCAATTGTGATGCAGTGAACTCAGTGCTGTCCCATAAGAGCAGGAAGAAAAATCAGACCAAAGTCAGCTGAGCCCACTCACAGAGGGAACATTTAAACCAGCCCCAGCCAGAGGGGAATCTCCCATCTCAGCAGTCTGAAATTGTGTTCCCACAAATCTTACCACCATTGGATAGAGTGCTCGGTGTCTCTAAATGAATCTGAAAGACAGTGTAGGCCATAAGAACTGCAATTCTTAGGTAAGTTCTGGTGCTGAAATAGGCCAAGAGACAGTGTACTGTGGGAGCACACAACCTAATGAGACATCAGCTGTGATGGCTATGGGCATGCTGGCATCACCACTACCCAACCTCAGGCTGCACAGCTCATAGCTCCAAAAGAAACACCTTCATTCCACTTAGGGAGAGGATAGAAAAGATTGGGGAGGACAGTATTTTGTATCTTGGATACCAGCTCAGCCACAGCAGGATAAACCAGTGGTCAGAGTTGTGAGGACCCAGTTTGAGGACTTAGCTCACAGACAACATTCCTACACACACCATGGGCCAGAAGGGAACTCACTGACTTGAAGGAAAAGACCCAGTCCTGGCAGGATTTATCACCTGCTAACTGAATGGGCCATGAATAACCAGCAGCAATACCCAGGTACTATGTCCAGGGATTGGGTGAGCCTCTGAACTTGCTGACTTCAGATGAGACTCAGCACATTACCAGCTGTGAGGGCTATGGGTTGAAACTCCTTCTGCTTGAGTGAAACAGAAGGAAATGTAAAGGGGACTCTTTACATTTATTAAATATTTATTAAATATTTATTAAATATTTAATAAATATTTAAATTCTTCAACACCCAGGTACCAAAGAACATCTACCAGCATCAATGCCATGCACAAAAACATGACCTCACACAATGAACTAAATAAGGCACTGGTAATCAGTCCTGGAGAAACAGAAGCATGCTACCTTTAGGCAGATAATTCTATGTCAGCAGCCTTTTCAGTGGAAACCTTACTCACCGGAAGAGAATGGCATGGTATATTGAAAAAGCTGAAAGAAAAAAAAAATCGTTTACCCTAGAATGGTATATCAGGTGAAAATATCCTTAAAACATGAAGGGGAAATAAAGACATTCCCAGACAAACAAAAGCTGAGAAATTTCATCATCAGACCTGTCCTACAAAAAATGCTGAAGAGAGAAGAAAACAATATTAGAAAGCATTAGTAATATCCTGAAGGTACAAAGCTCATTGGTTATAGCAAGTACGCAGAAAACACAGAATATTATAACAGTGTTACTGTGGTGTGCAAAGTACTCTTATCCTAAGTAGAAAGACTAAATAATGAATCAATCAAAAATAATAACTACAACAACTTTTCAAGACATAGTATGTATGATAAGATATAAATAGACAAATAAATGATTAAAGGTGGAAACACAAACTTTAGGGGAACAGTTTTTATTAGTTTTGTTTCCATTGGTTTGTTTATGCAAACAGTGTTGTTATCAGGTTAAAATAATCGGTTATAAGACAGTATTTACAAACTTCATGGTAACCTGAATCCAAAAACCATACAATGAAGTATCAAAAATTAAAAAGCAAACAACTAAATAACATCACCAGAGAAAACTGCCTTTACTAAATAAAGACAGAAAGAAAAAAAAGAAAGAGAAGACCACAAACCAACCAGAAAACAGTAACAAAATTGAAAGAGTGTAAGTCCTTATCGTTAGTAACATTGAATGAACTAAACCTTTAGTGAAAGCCAAAAAAAGTCTTTAAGATGTTTATTTCCTCTTTTACTTTTATTCTTAAACTTTTCCCCTCATGAACTCTCATTTTCACCCTCAGTTTTACCTTATCCTTTTCTTGGGATTGTAAATTCTTATGATGTTTTACTAAACTTATTTCTATATGAGCCAGATGAAAAACTGCAAATAATTGCAAACCAATGCAAAATTCTGAATTGGAGAATATTAATTCCACTGGAAGCTGGACTGCAGCTACACTGGACTGCTATTTAATTTCAACTAAGTATTTCTTGGTTCTCAGAAATCCTACATACTTTTCCCTATCTCATGTTGACTTCCTATCACATTCCTCACAGCTGTTGTTCAAACCTCTTTACTCTCCTCCCAGGTCACTAGAAGGAGCAGATACTGCTGCTTACTTATTTATATGGAATCTACCCAAAGTGTTGGGACTCAGAAACCAGTCCCTTACCTCAAAATACATTATTTTGACATGGTAAACTGAGGAAGCCTCAAGGTCTCTCTGATCTTCCCCCCTGCCCACAACCACAGTCACTCAATCCTTTGTCTTTTCCAAAGCACAGGATAAAGTTTTTATCTCTGATGTTCCCGTCTGTCTAAAGCCTGGACCTGCTAAAGAAGAAAACAATTAACTAGAAGCCCTTCCCTGAGTTTTCTTTAACTGAACTCATATTGCAGGAAGAAAGAACTCATAAGTGAACTCAGATTTCAGGAAGTCAATTAACACACTTGGACAGACTTTTGTCACAACCATTATCTGCTCTGCAGACCCAACAGATTTTGACTCAGACTACTGTTCTTCAAGCTCATTGATTTCCCTTAAAATTTATATACTATATCACGCTAAAATCATCCAGATTCCCTCATCTCTGTTTGATCTAATGAGAAGGGTATATAAGTACCTTTACTCCATCTTATTTGTGGTGGGTTAATCACTGTGATATTTCCCCTCATACATGTTAATAGATCTGTATGGTGTTTCCCCTATTTAACTTTTATGAGTTGATTCTCCAGCAAACATTTTCAGGATGAAAAAAAAAGTCTTCGCTCGGTTCCCACAAGAGCAATCTCTTTCATTTTCTAACTTTAATTCAAAACCTTCCTATATGTTATTTCATTTTTAAAATTCTTCCTCACAAATTCAAGCAGGAGGAGTTCTGCCATTCTAAGACTTTTACCTTTATCTATTAACTGAAACATATTCATTTCTGCTTCGTTTAGAATCATATCTATCAGTTATCCCCCTTTTTCTGGCATTTTTGATTTTCTGTTTATTAACTGCTTTTCTTTTTTGCCTAAAAGCATACTGAAATTTCCTGATCCTTAAGTAAACATTTTTTTGTCTTAACTTTCCTAACAATCTGAATTATCATTCTATTTTTCCATTAAACAAAATGTGTAAGACATCCATCAGAAGAAATAGACTTAGCCCATATTTTTTAAACCATCCTAATCCATTCAGCCTTGGGGCTCATATTGGTAAACCAAAAATAATGAGGAAGAGACGAATGCTTTTTAAATAATAGTAAGGCCTACTTCATAATTCCCAGTTTCACTTTACCTCTGCCTGGCTCTTAACCTATGCCTTTGCCTCCCATTTTAAGTTTGATGCCCATCCTGTGGACTGAATGATTTTTATTTCATATCTGGTTTCTTTAAGAAACTTCTTTAATTCTTCTCACTCTTTCTTTGTGCAGTAGTATTCTGCAAACGAATTCCAGGTACCTATTTCTTTGGTGAGCTTTCTTTGGAAAAAAATGTGACACAAAGCAGATAAAATAGCATTTTCTAGTCACCTACACTGAGAGAGAGGATTCTGCAGCACAGACCATAGCACTCTGATCTATGTGATGCTACAATTACTATTAGCTAATATATTTTGAATGTTAGAAGCCAAATTATCATTCTAAGCCCATTATAGGTATTACTGCATTTGATTTTCACAATAATCCTTTAAGGTAGGTACTGTGATTGTATCAATTTTACATAGGAGGAAACTGAGTCACTGAATTACTAAGGCTTTTGCTTATAGTCATGCACAGCTGATAAATGGGAGAAAAGGGATTTTAAACAGTCAGATTACCTTCAAAAACTATGCTATTCAGGCAAACTTTTACTAATGAGTTTGTATACAGTTTAAAGAAGAGCTCTTAACTGATTTAATCATTTAATATGTTCCTTTTAAAACTGTAGAACACCTCCTGGGAGACTCATTTTGAAAAAAAAAAATGGCTAATAATCAAGTCAAGATCTAACTGGTTGCCTCTTCTACTGATTGAATTGCATAATCAATAGTCTCAAACGATGCCAAGTTACCTAAGCATATCAACCAGAGGTGAAGTCACAAGCACCACCATATTAACTACATGGTATAAGTATTTTAACTGTCAAGAACAACAGTTGGTTTGTGAATAATCTCTCATTTTTAAACTTGAAAAACTTCATCTATAAATTAGATTTATTTAAATGGCTATGTAAATCACTTATGTCTTCCTCGAGAACTTTTTATTTAATGTGCTAATTAGTTTCTGACATAATTGGACATAATACAGCTACTGATTAAAAGAGCACTTCTGCAAAGGCAGAATGGTAAGTAGCTATAAGAACAAGTCCATGAAACTCTATAAAATTTTGATTTACTATATTTTGTCCATAAAGGGTAATTCAGGCCAGAGAAAGGCCTGTTTAGAAGTTTCCTTAAGAAAAAAGATGAGTGAAGAATTTCCTGACTAGGTAGAAACAGTTCCTTACATTTATATAGCACTTTAGATTGTGTAAAGCGTTTTTACCTTCATTATTACAACTGTAGCTCTCAACTCTGCTGGGGTAGACAAGCTGTGAAGATTTTTTTTTTTTTTCTATTTTAAAATGTGTATCTCCTTTTGTCTTGGTTTACAGGAAGTTCAAAAATAAACTTAATAAGGACAGGCACGGCAGCTCACACCTGTAATCCTACCACTTTGGGAGGCTGAGACAGGCAGATTACTTGAGGTCAGGAGTGTGGCAAACAAGGTGAAACCCTGTCTCCAATAAAATATAAAAATTAGCCCTGCATGGTGGCGGGTACCTGTAATCTCAGTTATTCAGGAGGCTGATGCAGGAGAATCGCTTGAACCCAGGAGGTGGAAGTGCAATGAACCGAGATCGTGCCACTGCAGTCTAGGTTGGGCAACAGAGAAAGGCTTCCTCTAAAGGTAAATAAATAAATACAATTTAAAAATGAAGAAATAAACAGAATTAAGTGTAAATATAAGTACAACTTTATAACTCTTATCACTATATTGTTTCCCCCTTACTCTATTCATTTTTTAAAAGTATTTAGCTATTTAAAGGGTTTTCATTATAAGCTTCCACAAGTTTTTTGTTTTGTTTTGTTTTTTGAGATTAAGTCTCACTCTGTCACCAAGGCAGGAGTGAAATGACATGATCTCACCTCCCTGCAACCTCCGACTTCCAGGTTCAAGTGATTCTCCTGCCTCAGCCTCCCTAGCAGGTGGTACTACAGGTGCATGCCACCACTCATGGTTAATTTTTGTATTTTTAGTAGAGATGGGGTTTCATCATGTTGGTCAGGATGTTCTTGATCTCCTGACTTTGCGATCCACCTGCCTTGCCCTCCCAAAGTGCTAGGATTACAGGCATCAGCCATTGTGCCTGGACACTTCCACAAGTTTTTAAAAAATATATATAAGGTATACATTCCAAATATGTGAAAATTGATAATGCTTCCTCGTAGCAAACTGGTAGGCCCAAGGACTCATCGCCAGAGCACAGAACCCAATCTAATCTCATAAGTGCACCTATCAAAAGAGTCCTGCTATTTCAAATTGATATAAACTCAGAGTAACATAATATGATGCATAATACAAACATACACTTAAACATTATGAAGATAAATTTATAATTTAGATGTTATTCTGCCACTGTTTATCTGGCTAATAATATGTCATAAACATATATCCATGTAGGTATAGAGAGATCTGTATTATTTGACTAAATGGACTATTAGACTTTTTTCTATAGGGTTGCTTGAGCTCCTTATATATTCTGGCTATTAATTCCTTGTCAGATGGGTAGTTTCATATATTTTCTATCATTGCGCAGGTAGTTTCGTCACTTTTTTGACTGTATGCTTTGCTCTGCAGAAACTTTTTAACTTGATGTGATCCCATGTGTTCATTCTTGCTTTGGTTGCCTGTGCTTGTGGGGTATTACTCAAAACATCTTTGCCCAGTTCAATATCCTAGAAAAATCATGATCAGATTCTGAATATGTTTTGAAGATAAGGAACACAGGATTTACTAGCAGTTTAGATATGGAACATGGGAACAAGGGAGTTATGGATGAGTAGGGACCCAGTTGGACCCCAGAATTGTTATGAAGATCATTTTAAACTAGGGATGAGACTCAAAAGATGCAGAAAGAAGCTTTATCTGAGTTTCTCCTATCTGACTGAAGGTGAAAACATCTATTATAAAACCCCTCTTCTGGGCCACCTCACTCCCAGGAAGAAGACAGAAAGCGAAACTGCAAAAAATCTCACTGGAATTTTTCTTGTCAGAAAAATCAGTGGCACCTGCCTAAATTGCTAATCAGAAACTCGCTTATTACCTCTTCCTTTCTCAAAAGTCCTATTTGACATTCCTAAAGAAAACTTTTTTCTCATAAAACCTTACCTACCCCCCAACCTTTTTTTTTTCTTTTTCTTTTTTGGAAATGGAGTCTCACTTTGTCACCAGGCTGGAGTGCAGTGGCACGATCTCAGCTCACTGCAACCTCCACCTCCTGGATTCAAGTGATTCTCCTATCTCAGCTCCCCAAGTAGCTGGGACTACAGGTGCACACCACCATGCCCAGCTAATTTTTGTACTTTAGTACAGATGGGGTTTCACCATCTTAGCCAGGATGGTCTCGATCTCTTGACCTCATGATCCACCCGCTTCAGCCTCCCAAAGTGCTAGGATTACAGATGGAAGTCCCAGCGCCTGGCCACCCCCCACCTTCTTATAGTAAGTTAGGTATTTAAACCTCTATGCCTAATTTATTAGTGAGCTACTTATTTTGTGCAGTTTCACATGCATACGATTCAACTTTGGCTTTTTTCCTGTTGTCTCTTGTCAATTAAATTTGGAGGCTCCCCACTATTGAACCATAGTCAGTAGAGGAAAAGTGTTTCCTCCCAAGGAATTACAAGGTTATTTTTCTTAACAACTGGGAGGATAGAGTTGCCATCTATAGAGATAAGGAAAACTTAAGGTAAGTGGGTTGTGTAAGAGGTCAAAAACTCAGGTAAATTTGAGATATTTACTAGATATCCTAGTTTCCAAAAAGGCAGGTAAATAGAAATGAATGTTTGGAGGGCAGGAGATAAATCAGGCTAGAGATATTAATTTAGAAGTCATTTCTATGATGCAGAAAAACTGGGACCTTTTAGAGGATGTATAAAACTGTAGAGTTGAGACCATCAAGGGAGTGAGGTTAAACAGAGAAGTGGACCAAAGACTAAATCCTAAGGCCCTCTAGTGGTTATTGGTAGGATGAACGAGAAGAAACCAGTAAAAAAAAATATCACACAAGTAGAGAGTAGAAAAGTTACCAGAGCTTAAGGGGGCTGGGGAGATGTTAGACAAAGGATAAAAAATTGCAATTACAAAAAATAAATAAATAAATAAAAATTGCAATTACAGACTTAGTGAGGGGAATAAGTTTTAGAGAGATCTATTTTACAGCCTGGTTATTATAGTTTACTACAACATACTACATTCTTTAAAAAATGTTTGGAATGTGGATGCTCATTGTTTTCCACCACAAAGTGATGACGGTGTGAGGTAATGCACATGTTAATTAGCTAGAGTTAGCCATTCCACTATATATATATATACTTTAAAACATCATTTTAAGCAATAAAATAAATACATATCTTATCTGTCAATTTAAAAATAAATTATTTTAATTTAATTTAATAAACCAGCAAAGAAGAATGGACAATGAGGTAGAAGAACGCATTTCTGAAGCCAAGTAAACAAATAATTAATGCAGGAAGGAGTAATTATTATTAAATGCTGCTGATATGTCAAGCAAAATGAATCTAAAAATTCATCATTTAATTTAACAATGCAAGGCCTTGAAAGGCACTGTTTCAATGGTAAGAAAAAGCCTATAGTTTGAAGTGAAACTGGTTCAATTGTCCCACAAGAACTGATGTTTATGGCTCCTTTGAATAAATATAGAAATTGATCCTTCTAATCTTTAAGCTATTAAACTCAAACCATCTTGTCTAAATATATGTTTGTTTTACCTGAGATTTTTTTCTCTGGATATCAATCATCAGGTCTTCCATATAGCATCAAGGCACTGAAACTTACCAGATAAAGCCAGAGCCCTCAGCCGTTATGATCACCCAAGTGACCACGTCCTTGCTGTTGACCAACCCCTCTTTCTTATCCTTCCCTAATTCCTGTTTTCCCACACATGATTACATTTCTTTCCTGCTATATAAATACCTAATTTTAGTCAATCAGGGAAATGCATTTGAGACTGATCCCCCATCTCCTTGTTGCAGCACTTGAATAAATCCTTCCTTTCTGGCAATACACATTGTCTGAGGGATTGGCTTTCTGTGCAGTGAGCAGCAGGCCCTACACAAAACCCCAGGTGTTTTGGCAACACAGGGAAGAATGAGAGGAGAAAAAGTGCAAAGGAAGAGCTGACAACTCTTCAAGGAATCATGGCTTAAAAGAAAACAGAGATGACACAATAACTAAAGGGGGATGTTGGGTCAAGAAAAGCATGCTAACTGACAATAATGTTCCTTAAAATTAAAATGAATGAATGCAAGAAAGAAGATAATTGTTGCAGCTATGTACCTGAGTTGGTAAACAAGATGGGGCTAGTACATTACTGGAAGAAAATATTAAGAGTTATTAACAGGAAGGAAGAGAATAGAGGGACACATGTTGTTAAATATATAGATGTGTTGGGGCAGCTGAGGAAACTCAGCTCTAAGGACTTAGTGAAAAAAGATAGCAATGCCATTAGGTGAAAGTGAGGAGGAGGAAGAGGAACATGGGGCTTAATTCTAGAGACTGAGAGAATTAATGAACCAAGGGAAAGACAGCATGATTGCCAGATCTAATAAATTTGGTGGTCATGTATTCAAAGTGAGCATCAGCATGATGTCATGTTTCTCTTGGGACACGTTCAACTTAGAAACAAAAGTTATAAATTTATTAATCTTCTCTAGTTCTACGTAAGAAAATGTTTTTATGTGGTGGGACACAGGAGATTCAAACTCCCATACTGTTTTCCTCCCTTAAAATCTTGCCCAATGCCCAATACACTGAAATCATTAAAACTCTTCCTGAAATTCTGCAGTGTGTAGAGTCATTTTAATTCTGTTCATCTAGTCTTTATCTTATAAGTTGTTAGGTTTTCATGGAGGTCTTCTCTCAGTTTGAAGGGGTTCCTACTATACCTATTTTGGTGAGACATTTTACCCTGAGTAGGGATTTTGAATTTTGTCAAATAATTTATTTGCACTTATTGAAATAATGTATATTTTAAAATTATGTTGTCTGAAAATGCAAATCAAAACTACAATGAGATATTATGACATCTCAGTTAAAATGACTTATATCAAAAAGACATGCAATGAAAATGGTAGTGATAACGAGGAGAAAAGGGAACTCTCATACACTTTTCATGGAAACATAAATTAGTAAAACCACGATGGAAAACAGTTTGGAGTTTACTCAAAAACCTAAAGCTACCATATGATTCAGCAATCCCGCCCACTGGGTATATACACAAAATAAAGGAAATTGGTATATCAAAGAGATATCTGCACTCCCAGTTTTGTTGCAGCACTACTCTCAGTAGCTAAAATTTGGAAGCAACCTAAGTGTCCATCAACAGGTGAATGGATAAAGAAAATGTGGCCATATACACACAATTGAGTTCTATTCAGCCATGAAAAAAGAATGAGATCCAGTCACTTACAACTACATGGATGGAACTGGAGATCATTATGTTAAGTAAAATAAGCCAAGCAGAGAAAGACAAACATAGCATGTTCTCACTTATTTTTAGAATCTGAAAATCAAAATGATAGAACTCATGGGCATAAAGAGTAGAAGTGTGCTTACCAGCAGATGGGAAGGATAGTGAGGGGCTAAGAGGGGAGGTAAGGGAGGTTAATTGAAACAAAAAAAAAGGAAAATAATTAATAAGACATACTATTTGATAGCACTACAGGGTGAGTATAGTCAATAATGACTTAGTTGTCATTTCAAATAACTAAAAGAGTGTAACTGGATTCTTTGTAACATGAAGGATAAATGCTTGAGGGGATGTATACCCTATTCTCCATGATGTGATTATTTCACATTGCATGCCTGTATCAAAACATCTTATGCACCTTATAAATATATACACCTACTACACATCCACAAAAATTACAAACTAAAAAAAAATAAAATGCTATCCTCTGAATATGATGAATTACAGTGATTGCTTATGAATGTTAAACCAACCTTGAATTTGTGGAATTAAATCCTACTTAGTCATGATTCATCACCAGTTTTGTGTATTACTATCTATTTGTTCATATTTTGTTAAATGTTTTTTGTTTCTTTATTCATGAGGAATATTGATTTGAAATGTTCTATTTAAAAAATATTCTGTGTAAGGATTGGTATTAGAGTTATGTTTGCTTATTGAAAGATTGAGAAGTACTCCTTCTTCTATTTTCTGCTGCAGTTTAAGATTGCTATTATTTCTTCCTTGAATGTTTGAGAGAATTCAACAGCAGGATTTTTTTTTAGAAATGTTTTTGGCAAATTTTTTATAAATAATATATTTGTTTATGAATTTACAAACTCAATTTATATGAGACTATTCATGTTCTTTGTTTCTGAAGTTGTTAATTTTTCTTAATTGTCTTTTTCAAAAAGTTTGGTTATTTTGCCAAAGTTACCAAATTGTTGACATAAAGTGGCTCATATAATTCTCATATTATCCGTTAATATCTATAAGATCTGTGAACAAAAAATGAATTGATAAGGTCCCCCAAGTATCTGAATGGTCTTCCTCCTCAGCCAGGGCACTCTTAAAATTTAACCTGAAAGACTGGTTCAGGCTATAACAGGAAGTGGAGGTTGGACATGCCTCATCTTACCTCTCTGGCATTAATATCAACACAGACTTTAAGTCTGATTAAAAAAAACATTTTATAACCTGTTCTCTCTGAAGTCTACTATCTGAAGGTTTCCTCTGCACATAAGAACTTTGGTTTCCTCAATCCTTTATCTTAGCACAGACATTCTTTTCTGTTGATCTGAGGTCTTTAGGTAAACTCAACCAATTGTCAAACAGAAAATTTGTAAATACACCTATAAGCTGGAAGCCCCCACTTTGAGTTCTCCTGCCTTTTTGGAACAAACCAATGTATTTCTTAAATGTATTTGATTGATGTCTCATGCCTGCCTGAAATGTATAAAACCAACATGCACACTGATCACCTTGGGTACAAGTTCTCAGGACCTCCTGAGACCTGTGTCACAGGTCATGGTCACTTATATTTGGCTCAGAGTAAATCTCTTCAAATATTTTATAATTTGACTCTTTTTGTCAACAGATTTGTGGTGATAACCACTTTCTTTATTCTGGATATTGGCAATTTGTGTTTTCTCACATATTTCCATCATCAGTCTAGCTAAGTTTACCCATTGTGTTGGCATTTTCAAATAACCAGCTCTTGGCCATGTCAATTTTTAAATTACCTTTATGCTTTATATTATATTGTTTTTAGCTCTTACCATTACTACTGGTTTTCTTGCACTTTTTTTTACTTTGCTCATATAGATATAGATATAGATATAGATATAGATATAGATATAGATATATATAATTTTTAATATTCTTTTTTAAATTTTTGTGGGTATATAGGTGTATATATTTATAGGGTACATGAGATGTTTTGATATAGGCAAGCACTATGACATAATGATGAATCGGGCCTCTACCCCCTCAAACAGGTATCCTTTGTGTTATAAATAATTCAGTTACACTCTTTTAGTTATCTTTAAATGTACAGTTAAATTATTATTGACTAGAGTTACCCTGTTGTGCTGTCAAACAGTAGGTCTTATTCAGTCTTTCTGTTTTTTTTTGTATCCATTAACCATCCCTACTTACCCCATCCACTACCCTTCCGGGCCTCTGGTAACCATACTTCTACTCTCTACATCTATGAGTTCAATTACTCATTGAATTTTTAATAGTTAGGTTCCACACATAAGTGAGAACACATGATGTTTGTCTTAGTGCTTCACTTATTTTACTTAACATAAGCAAAATATGTTCATATTTTCTCAATCATTTTTCAGTTCTCATGTTTTCCCAACTATATTAAGGTAGAAGCTTAGGTGAAGAATTTTAATTTTTTTTCAAATATAAATATTTAAAGCTATAAGTTTCTTCTAAGCACTTTTTTTCTGTGCCTAAGGACTTTTGATATGCTGTGTTTTTGTTATCTTTTTGTTCAAAATATTTTCAAAAACAGTTTCTGATTTCCTTTACTATTTTATTTTTGCCTATAAATTACTTAGAAGGATGCCATTTAATTTCTATATATCTTGATATTATTGATCTGTATTTTGGTTCAGTTTTGGTAAGAAAATATATTGGGCATGATTTCTATTTTTAAAAAAATTATTGAGATTTGTTTTATGGCCATGTATACTGTCTGTCTTAGTGAATATACCATGTGTACTTGAAAGAAACATGTATTCTACTGTTGTGGAGGGTTGGATCAAAGTCATTGGTGTTATTTAGGTATTCTATATGTTTATTGATATTTTGTCTAGTTGTTCCATTAATTGCTCAAAGAGGTATAAATATCCCTAATATTTGTGGAAATTTTGAATACTCTTTGTAATTCTGTCAATTTTTGCTGTACATATTTAAGGCTCGAATGTTATTAAATGCATACTTAGTTTTCTTTGTTGTGTCTTCTTAATTGTCCTCATTATCATTATGAAATATTCCTCCTTCTCTGGTAGCACTCTCTTTCTCATAAACTCTATTTTACCTTTATTAAAAAGCCTCTCAAATATTCTATGCTTACTGCTTATATAGCATGCCTATATATATGTATGTATGTATTTACTCTCATCATAGCAGTGTTTCATAGTGTCTTACTTATCGGAAGCATGTAACTGATTTTTATTTTTTAATCCATTCTGAAAATCCCTATAATTGAAAAAATATATTGAAATATAATTCATATATCAGAAGTCTCTATCTATTCTGGTTCAGAGACTGTGTGATTTGCAAATTGCTTTTTGCTCAAGTCAACTCTGACAAATTTGTCTAAGGTTTATCTTTTAACAGATTTGCTCGAAGTGGGATCTGAAGTAGAGGTTCTAGCTACCTCAAGGAGCACTTAGCATGAGGACTCATTTTGTCCATTGCTCTCTTGCAGCAATTAGGAATCATGTGTAAGTTCTCTCTGAGGTTCTGAAGCTCCATGGATTTTCATTTTGACCTATCCATGTTTGGGCAAATGTATGATCTGAACTGGGTTCAGGAGTCATGACAGAAACTGGACTGGGGCAATGATCAGAATGGATCTGTTAATTAACTGGCTTGAATCCAGCTGGAGGACTCAGATGTCTGACTGAATCAGACAGAAACTATAATTAAGTGACAATACTTAAGAAGGTGCAAACCTCAGCTCTCAGAAATTAGTAGGAATTTTTGTGCCCTATATCTTTTGTCTATTTTTACTGTGTACTTAGGTAGGAAAAAATCACTGGCTAAGTTGATCAAGGGGACTTGAGAGCTAAACCCAAGATTCAATGTAAAACCCAGAAACTTAATTTCTGAAGAAATGAGTATAGATAGGCTGTGCCTATCTATACATACATAAATATTAGGCTCCAGGAAGAGCTAACACAGAAATCACAAAATCTTACTAAAAGTAATTTAAAATTACAGAACGTTGCAAATGAACAACACTGCACTTTAAAAACTGTATTTAAAAATGAGGGCTCCTTAATTAGTCTCATCAGGGATGACTATTGATGTGCAAAAGCTTCTAAAATGATTTCAATGCTTTCATTCTCTTTTTTAAAAGACTATATAAAAGGCAAAACAAAAAAAAAAAGGTTAAGTGATTAATAGATAAGAAAAATTAAGTCTGCTAACCTTTTGGCTTAGTAATCTCACTCCAAACATGAAAAGAAAGCTATTCTCAATAAAGTATTTATAAAAGGTGGGCCCTCAGATAAAGTAGGCTTGCTTCTTTTTCCAATTGTGAAAGGAAAATAAATCTTGGGACTCCAAACTTACTAAGCCAAAGGAAAAAGTTAACCTGGGAACTGGGTCATGAAAACCTGCTTCCTATTGTGGCTCCTAAATAAGATTGGCACAAAGATGAAAAGCTACATTCCTCACATTGTGCCCACAAGGAAACTCTCTGTGGGCCCGAAAATCTTCACCCTAAAGAGTTGCTGTTAAAGTTCAACATGGCAATGTAAATTCATAGCTTATCTTCACAGGTGTGGGAACATAGGACAAAACTCAGTCATCCCTCTTTCACCTGTGACAAATGCATATCTGATTGATTCCTCTGCCCTGTTGTCCACATTATCTTATGTAAAAATTCAGATTCATTGAACCATACAAATGCATGGCTATTTTCCCCCACTCCCCTCTCATATTAAAATTGTATATTTCTCAATATCACACCCTTTCCACTTTAAATATTGAAGCTCTCAAAATCATCTTTGCAGAAAGGCATAGACTTGTCTCTAGGGTATGAATCCTTAACTTTGTGAAATAAATCTCCCAGAATAATTGAGCCTTGCCTTGGTCATTTTCCTTTATTGACATCTGGTAACCATGGAGGGATCCTAAGTGAAGGTGGACTCACCCACAGCAGCTTGCCTATGGGTACTTTGTATCAATTGGGCACTTTATAGCCCAAACCAATAGGATGATTTCCCAAGGTCTGGAACGAGCTTCCTCCAGGGATTCCTGACCTCCCCCAAATTTTTAGTCGGGAATCTCAAGTTTAACTTGCTGTTAAAAAAAAAAAAATTTTTTTTTTGCCCCTGGGGAGTTTTTGCATGGTTTCATAAAGGAAAGTGGACTTGTCTGCTTCTGCACATCAGCAGAGAATGGTCTTCAGCAGAGAATGGTCTTCACTTTGGGCCCCAACACTAGATAAGGAGGTGAGTTGGACTCTGTCTTGCAAATTCTCTTTAGTGATTCAATTTAGTGTTAACAACCAGCTGGTCTTAATTTCTCCTTATATTTAGAGCTCCCAGAAATTGTATAATTTGTGTGATCATCTTTCGTTTTGCTTAGCTGTTTTGTTTATTTGTTTCTGTCTTTTTTTATTTTATTTTATTTTTTATTTTTTCAATTTGGAATGTTTTACTCCTTTTATTGGACTTTACCAACTCTAAACCCTTTAGCTTATGAGCATGGAATTTTCCACTTCAAATAAATAAAAGCACTTTGCTCCTTTAAGCCTTTAGGGGCATTCTCAGTTAACTAAGGATCACATGAGGGTATCTGGGAGAAACACTCCATAAAAAATGCAGAGGCTTTGAGTAGGTTTTCCCCACAGAAAAATACACAGTGTCTAGTCTCAGCCAGGGAGTAAAAAAGAGCTGACGCCTCCTGCACCTTGAGCTCCTATCATACTATGCCAGGTAGCCACAACATGGGTGAACAGAACCTTTCTAGGGAGTAATGACCCTGAAAAACTAAATCCTCAAGCAGCATATTTTATGTTGGACACACTCCCTAAGTTGCTCAAATCTGTAGAAGAACTCTAAATTATGGGGATGATGCCACAAAGTTGGCTAAAACTCCCACAGCTAGGAACACAAAGTTCCACCTTTAGAAACTCTGGCAGGGAACATGCAAAATTATCATGGTGGATTGTCATGCAAATATTTAATCAAGTGGACCAGTATACACAAAAGGATTCAAGTTACAGTGACCTAGATGGGGATCTTTTGATATACCCAAATTAGTGATCTAGGACGGAAAATGCAGGCATGAAAACTAAACAATCAGAATGGGAAAGCTACTTATAATGGCACCTAGAGAGTCGCAATAAGGAAGAACATTGCCTCATCTCATTACGGGAGACCAACAGATAACTTTGAAATGTTAACCAAGAAATTTCTAATGTTTTATTTTATTTTATTTTTTTTTTTGATCATCAATCTTTACACTGCTATAAGGACGTTCCTGAGACAGGGTAATTTATAAAGAAAAGAGGTTTAACTGAGTCACAGTTCCACAGGACTGGGAAGGCCTCAGGAAACTTACAATCATGACAGAAGGGAAAGCAAATACATCCTTCTTTACATAGCAGCAGCAAGGAGAAATGCAGAGCAAATCAGGGTGCAGGGAAGCCCCTCATAAAACCATTAGAACTCATGAGAACTCACTCACTATCACTAGAACAGCATGGAGGTAACCAGTCTTGTGATTCATTTCTCTCTCACCAGGTCCTTCCCATGACATGTGAGGATTATTGGAACTACAGTTTAAGATGAGATTTGCAGGGACACAGCCAAACCATATCATTTTGCCCCTGGCCCCTCCCAAATCGTACGTCCTCACATTTCAAAACAAAATTATACCCTTCCAACAGTCTCACAAAGTCTTAACTCATTCCAGCAATAACTCAAAATTTCAAATCCAAAAGTCTCATCTGAGACAAGGAAAGTCCCTACAGTCTATGAGCCTATAAAATCTCGATTAAATCAGTTACTTCCTAGAAACAATGGGGGTACAAGCATTGGGTAAATACACCCATTCCAAATTGGTGAAATTGCCCAAAACAAAGAGGCTACAGGCCCCATGAAAGCCCAAAATCCAATAAGGTAGTCATTAAACCTTAGAGATCCAAAATGATTTCCTTTGACTCCATGTCTCACATTGAGATCATGCTGACACAAGAGGTGGTCTCCCACAGCCTTGGGCAGCTTCAGCCCTGTGGATTTGCAGGATATATCCCCCTCCTGACTGCTGTCACAGGCTGACATTGAGTGTCTATAAGTTTTCAAGTATACAGTACAAGCTGTCAGTGGATCTATCATTCTGGGTTCTGGAGGATGGTGGCCCTCTTCTCATAGCTCCACTAGGCCATACCCCAATGGGGACTCTGTGTGGAGGCTTCAACCTCACATTTCCTTTCTGCACTGCCCTAGCAGATGTTCTTCATGACATGCCCCTGCAGAAAATTTCTGCCTGGACATCCTGCCATTTCCATATATCCTCTGAAATCTAGGTGGAGGTTCCTTAACCTCCCTTTTTGACTTCTGTGTATCTGCAAGCTCCACATCATATGAAAGCTGCCATAGCTTTGAGCTTTCACCCTCTGAAGCCATGGCCTGACTGTACATTGGCCCCCCTTTAGCCACAGCTTGAGCTGAAGCAGCTGAGACACAAGACACCATGTAGTGAGGCTGCAAAGAGCACAAGAGTCCTGGTGTTATCAGGAAGGCCCTGTGCCCTGCCCTCAGAAACCATTTTTTCCTACTAGGCCTCTTGGCCTTTGATGGGAGAAGCTGCTGCAAAGGTCTCTGACACATCCTAGAGATATTTTACCCATTGCCTTGATGATTAAGATTTGGCTTTTTGTTACTTATGCAGATTTCTACAGCCAGTTTGAATTTCTTCCCAGAAAATGGGGTTTCCTTTTCTATCACAGTGTCAGCCTGCAAATTTTCCAAATTTTATGCTCTGATTTCCTTTTAAACATAAGTTACAGTTTCAAATTATCTCTCTCAAGCTGAGAGTTCCACATATCTCTAGAACAGGGGCCAAATGCTACCAGTCTTTGCTAAAGCATAACAAGGATCATCTTTGCTTCAGCTCCAATAAGTTCCTCATCTCCATCTGAGACCATCTCAGCCTGAACTTCATTGTTTATATCACTCAGCATTTTGATCAGAGCCATTCAACAAATCTCTAGAAGCTCAAAACTTTGCAACATCTTCCTGTCATCTAAGCCCTCCAAGTCTCTAGGAAGTTCTAAACTTTCCCACATTTTCCTAACTTCTTCTGATTCCTCCAAATGGTTTCACCCTTTGCCTGTTACTGAGTTCCAAAGTCTCTTCCACATTTTCAGGTATCTCTACAGCAGCACCCCCACTCTCTGTGGTACTAATTTGTTGTATTAGTCCATTCATGTGCTGCTATAAGGACATATCTGAGACTGGGTAATTTATAAAGAAAACAGATTTAATTGGCTCACAGTTCCACAAGGCTGGGGAGGCTTCAGGAAACTAACAATCATTGTAGAAGAGGAAGCAAATATGTCCTTCTTCACATGGCAGAAGCAAGGAGAATTGCAGCATGAAGTAGGGGGAAAGACCCTTATAAAGCCATCAGATTTGTGAGATCTCACTATCATGAAAACAGCATGGAGGTAACCCCCCCATTATATAATTACCTCCCACTGAGTCCCTCCTACTACTACATGGGGATTATGGGAACTATAGTACAAGATGAGATATGGATGGGGACACAGCCAAAACATATCAGTCTCTCTTAAATAAATCCTCAGAATTTCTTACTTTTTTCCTGGCACCTTCCTGACCTCCATTTACGCCCACACTTTACCGTTATCTCTTTGAGATCTGTTTCCTCCTTCTTCTGCAGTGAATTTTATCTCAGTAGAAATGTAACAGCAGAATTAAAGGAGGCAGAAAAGAAAGCACAGAGATAGACAGAGAATTTGGGAACTTTATACTTGCAGATTGACCTTTGGGCTCTGAATTTTCTTTGATGAAATTATGCATAAAAAGACCACATACATCAGTTTTACACAAACACTTGCAAGAAGAGATGCCATAAAACCAAAGGAGCCCCTGAAATGGAGTCATTATCCTTGTTTTTTATCATTCTTAGATTATTTGTTTCCCACGTTTTTAAAGGAAGGAATTGAGCTGTGGCCTAGGGTTTAGTGGAGTGGTTCAAAGTGTGCTGGTTGTGGGTTTGACTCCACAGTGTGTCACCACTGTCATTTCTGCCCTCTTACATGTCTCAGTTTCTCTCTTCAGTGGTCTAGACCTCCGCAAAGGCACAAAATGTGGACTGATCAGCTTCTACATGTGCTTCCTGGACAAGGCTTTCTAAACTAATTTTGTTAGAGGTTCCCTGTAGGGTCACTGCATATCATGAAGGGGCCAACATTTCAGATATTCCCCTTAGGCCTCTAGTCACCCAGAGTTGCCTTTTGGCTGAGAAAGGAAAATGCTCTTTCTCTTCAGAGCTAAGGAAACTTGGTCTCTCATTTATTTTTAAAAACAATAATTCAGTTTTTCACACAAATTTGCAGACAAGCCAATCAAATCTAATGTCACAATAAAAAGGTAGTAAAAAAGAATCTTTAGAATGCACCTCTGAACTAGCATTAGAATCCTAAATACTAACTTCCTTAGGAGACAAGAAAAAAAAAATCCAGCCAGGATCACTCCTGTAAAGTATTCTCATTCATCTGTAACTTTGTAGATCTCATCTGCCATTACACAAGCCAAGGTCATATCCTTTCACAATGCAAGGTACTCTCTGGTACCACCGAAGCCAAGGAGGTCAGGTAATGTGAAACAGGAGAGCAGAGCATTAGACCTAATAACATTCTGCCCCTGACTCTTGAAAGTAAACAGAGAAAACTGGACACCCCAAAATGGGAGAGTGGTATATTTGTTCTGAGTTATTTAAGGGATACCAATCACTAGAAGCCTTCTCTAGATTTTTCTTGGTACTGAAGATGGTAAAGGGGGCAGGAGTTATAAAGTGGAAGAAAAGTAAATGAAAGAACATTAAAAAAAAAAAAGATAGGAAACAAACACAGAAAACAAGTGTATTTTTTCTCTCTTTTGCAGCTGCAAGAAACTCTAGCCAATTTAGAGAGGCCGTATCAACCATAATTTGGAATTCTTCAGATTTGATTAAGTCAGGTAGAGCTGGTCAAATCTGATGGGAGAAATACAAGAACAAACAAAAACTCATCCGTATGATGACTGAGTGCTCTAATGGTAAAAAGATATTAAGACCAGCTGGTTGTTAGTTTTAACTTTAGCCAAAACAAAGTCCCAATTCAGCTACTTACCTAGGGATGGGTCTTAGGCTAAAGACTGCTCTCTATGACTCTAGAAGCAGGAAATAACTCAAATTCACCTTCCCTGTTGGAAGTGAACTCAAACTCTAGAGATAAGTAACCTGTCCCTAATCATTATGGAAGCAGGAAAATTTGCCTTCCTTGTTGGAAGCAAGTAAAACTTCCAAAAGTGGAGTTGTACAGCAAAATAAACTTTAGATCTTGACCAAATTCTAGGATACCATGGGTTCTCTGGAGAGGGTACTTCCAGGCCTCAGCAAATTGTCCTATTGGTTTGAGCCATAAAGAAAGCTCATCTGATATCAAACACTGATAGGAGATTTGTGAAAGGTAAGAGGTACCTCCACTCAGAATCCCTTCATGGTTGCCAAATATGAAGCCCAAATATCTGAGACAGGTCTCAGATAATTTATGAAGTTTATTTTGCCAAATGCAATGATGTGCACCTATGACACAGACTCAGAAGGTCCTGACAACATGTGCCCAAGGTGGTCAAGGCACAGCCTTATTTTATACATTTTAAGAAGACATGAGACATCAATCAATATATGAAAGATGTACATTAGTTCTGTCCAAAAACGTGAGACAACTTGAAGCAGGGAGAGGGACTCCAGGTCATAGGTAGATAAGAGACAAAGAGTTACATTTTTTTGAGTTTCTGATCAGCCTTTTTAAAGGAGGCAACTAGGTATGCATTTATCTCAGTGAGCACAGTGTTAACTTTTAGTTCTATCTTTCTTTTGTCTACAAGGAAATTCTTTGTGATGGAGGTATGTAGCTTTTTTATCTTAGTAGCTAGCTATTATTTTTAGAAATAGAATGAGAGGAAGGTTTGTTCTAAGGAGTTCCCAGGTTGACTTTTCCATTTGACTTATTGGTTTTGTGGTCCTAAGATTTATTTTCCTTTCACAATAATTATTAAGAAATGAGATATGCCAAACAAATACTGATAGGGTTGAAACAAATACCTTAATACAGCACTATTGAAGGTTGAGCAGATGATATGGTTTGGCTGTGTCCCCACCCAAATCTCATATTGAATTGTATCTCCCATAATCCCCACATATTATGGGATGGACCTAGTTGGAGGTAATAGAATTATGGGTATGTACTTTTCTCATGCTGATCTCATGATAGTGAATATATTTCATTAGATCTGATGGTTTTATAAAGTTCCCCTGCACATGTACTCTTGCTTGCCATCATGTAAGATGTGCCTTTGCTCCTCTTTTGCCTTCCACCATGATTGTGAGGCTTCCCCAGTCATGTGGAACCGTGAGTCCATTCAACCTCTTTTTCTTTATACATTTTTCAGTCTCAGGTATTTCTTCATAGCAATATAAAAATGGAATAATACAGTGGACCAAAAAGATCCCTGCTGTTCTCTCAACATTAAAGGGCTTCAGAAAAGTAATCATACATACACTGTAAAGAATGGAGAAATTTAAATAGCAAAATGGCAGAAATTGCAATGAGAAACTTGAACTGCAATCACTTGAGGCAATAGGTAGACTAATCAGGTAAAGATTAACAACAGAGCCAGCATTCCTTGGCTCAACACCCTCTTTGGGGACTCCAATCCTTATGCAATGGGTCGGTAAATAGTGAGCAGGAGGAAAAGAGAAGTTTTAGGGACTTGTTTACATGGGCGCCATTACACTGTGGTATCAACAAGCCCCAATTCAAGCTTTCATTTAGTTAAGAGAATATAGAAATGTAAAGAATAATAAGATTACAAAAGTTGGAATATTTACACAGTGTGAACAGGTTATTTCTTCTTTGCTGAATGTTTTATTTGAAATGAATACTACATTTGACTGGAGAATACTTCTACCTAGTGTTGTAAAAAAACCTTTTGATGAATTGTGAATGGAGATTATAATTAAGAGTATAAAGGTTGATAGGGTTAAAGTATAAGTTTTGAGAATGGGTGTGTTTGAACAGGCTTTATGTGAAGGGGTTGTATCTCTTTTATCTGTATATACTATGGGGTTGCATATTATGTCTTCACAGCCAAGAAAGACAGATGAAGCCATCATCACAGCTTATAATTTCTCAAGAAAACAGGGTCTTTTCTTGTTTGGTCAGAGGTAGAAAAGTCATCAGCTGGTCTGAGGAATGCCACATCAACCATATGGAGTTGGTGCCTTAGGCTACTTCATGGCAACATCTATCATGCCTGTCTCTTACAGAATCAGTTCAGTGTCATTCTGACTCTGAATGGGGGAAAACATCTGCAAACTACTCCTCTGACAAAAGTGACCAGGCAGGCAACAACTGCATTGTTCAGGCACAGTGAGGGCGATTAGATTTAAAAATAAGACCTAACACCATAAAAACCCTAGAAGAAAACCTAGGCAATACCATTCAGGACATAGGCATGGGCAAGGACTTCATGACTAAAACACCAAAAGCAATGGAAACAAAAGCCAAAATAGACAAATGAGATCTAATTAAACATAAGAGCTTCTGCACAGCAAAAGAAACAATCATTAGAGAGAACTGGCAACCAACAGAATGGGAAAAATTTTTTGCAAGCTACTCATCTGACTAAGGGATAATATCTAGAATCTACAAAGAACTAAAACAAATTTACAAGAAAAAAACAAACAACCCCATTAAAAATTGGGCAAAGGATATGAACACTTTTCAAAAGAAGACATTTATCTGGCTAACAAACACATGAAGAAATGCTCATCATCACTGGTCATTAGAGAAATGCAAATCAAAACCACATTGAGATACCATCTCACACCAGTTAGAATGGCTATCATTAAAAAATCTGGAGACAACAGAAGCTGGAGATGATGTGGAGAAATAGGAACGCTTTTACACTGTTTGTGGGAGTGTACATGAGTTCAACCATTGTGGAAGACAGTGTGGCAATTCTTCAAGGATCTAGATAGGAATACCACTTGACCCAGCAATCCCATTACTGGATATATATCCAAAGGATTATAAATCATTCTATTATAAGGACACATGCACAAGTATGTTTATTGCAGCATTGTTCACAATAGCAAAGACTTGGAACCAACCCAAATGCCCATCAATGATAGACTGGATAAAGAAAATGTGGCACATATACACCATTAAATATTATGCAGCCATAAAAATGTATGAATTCATGTCCTTTGCAGGGACATGGATGAAACTGGTCATTCTCAGCAAACTGACACAATAACAGATAACCAAACACCGCATGAGAACACATGGACACAGGGAGGGGAACATCACACACTGAGGTCTGTTTGGGGGTTGGGGGTTAGGGAAGTGATAGCAGTGGTGGGGAGATTGGGGAGGGATAACATTAGGCAAAATACCTAACGTAGGTGATGGTGGGATGGAGGCAGCAAACCACCATGGCAAGTGTATAACTATGTAACAATCCTGCAAGGTCTACATGTGTACCCTAGAACTGAAAGTAAAATAAATTTAAAAAAAGAAATATCCAGCTATTTTTTTATTGGGACCAATCTCTCTATTTGACTCAAATAATATTTACATGCTCTAGTGTTGGTTGCATATATATTTAAAATTGTTATTTCCTCTTGCTGAATTGACCCCTCTATCATTTTATTGACCTTCTTTGTCTCTTCTTACAGATTTTGTTTTGAAGTCAATTTTGTCTGATGTAAGTATGGCAACTCCTGCTCTTTTTCAGTTTCTGTTGGAATGGATTTTTTTCGCATTCATTTATTTTTAGTCTATGTGTGTCTTAATAGGTGATGCGTATTTCTTGTAGGCAACAGATCAGCAGATCTTGTCGTTTTTCATCCATTCAGCCAGTCTATGTGAGAATTTAGTTTATTTCCATTCAATATTATTATCGAATAATATCTAGGAGTAAGTAAAAACTCCTGTAATTTTGTTGTTTCCTGGTTTGTGGTTCGGGACTGATTTTTATTTTTTGTCCCTTTTTTAATGATTTGATGTTAAAACTAGATTAGTATGAGTGCTCACCTGAATTTTGGTTCTTTCAAAGGTGTTTTTTTGGTGTGTGGGGGTAGGTAGTTGTTAACTTGGTGTCTTTATGAAGGGGACAATCAGTAAAGCTTTCCATTCTGTCATGTTTTATTTCTTTATTTGGGTGCTAAATGGATGTGTGTACTTTTTTTATAGTTCATTAAGATATATTATTATATGTATGCTTTCTTGCATTATTTCAATGAAATGATTTTAAGCAATAATGCATTATTATTTCAAATATACAATTGACTCCTGAATTAAACCTTCTCTATTATAATCAACATGCACAAACCAGTTTCATATCTCAGAAGTAAAATCTTCAAACTAATTCAGAGAATGTTGTGGAGAAAACAAACAAACAAAAAAACAAACCATCTTCTATAAAACGGTATTTGCTTTGGGGGCCCTAGCACCAAGATAAAATTGTTTCTGAGAATCCTAATGAAGACACTAACTTCAATCATGCTGTTATGATCTATTAATCATGTCACTTAGCATCATGCCACGTGGCAGTGCTGTTTTATACTGATTCTTGTGACTATTTAATTAACACGAGTCTTTTCCAGAAGGGTACAATTCTATTAGGTCCAAAACTGTATCTATTAAAACTTACTGATGAATCCCTAGAACCTGGTATAATATCTGGAATATCTGAGGTCTCAATAAATATCTGTGGAATGAACAGATCAATTAATGACTAGAACAAATATATAAATAATTCAGGGCATGGTGGTAGCTGTAGGTGTTAAGTAGTAGAAAATTCTGCCTTCTTTAAACTGATTTAGAAAGACAATAGAATAGTTTCACCATGATTGTGAAAGAAGGTCATTTACATCCTTTCAGTTCATGAGATCCTTTATAGGAACACCAGAGCACTTTTATAGTTCCTATTCCCACATTCTGACTGCTCTTTCATCAATAATCAATCTAAAACTATACCATAAAAGCAGTATGCCACATTCTACTGCTGGACTAATCATGAGAAACAGAAGCATGGGAATGTGCCCTTTATTTGGATTTTCAGCAGAGAGCATAATATTGCTTTGAGCCTTCCAAATCTCTCTGTAATATAGTACTGACAGATTGGAAAGTTAATTTATGACCTTGCAATCTTTTTTTGTTCCCCAAAATAACAGAAATGAGAAGTTTGTCTTTAAAACATTCCTGAACCATCCAGATAGCTTTTTATATACTTGTAAATGCTTTAATCTAATTTTTTGTTAGCCATTCCTTGTTATCAGGTATCTCCTTATATATGTAATTAAAAATAGCCCATCACTCTTCTGAAATTAACAGCACACTAATACAGCTTTCTTCTTCAAATGAAATGACATCTCATTTGTCAATGAGCAGTACCTTAAGGTTTCTTTTAACATTTGCCGAGCATAACACACACTGAACAGCACATCACCTACATCTATAAACTCTTATTCAAGAGCCACTCAGAGCTAAACCCTTACAGAGATGACATAGCTTATATACTACAATCTTGTTTAAGATTTTTTACATGTCTCTAAGCTTATAGGAATGTTCTGAAAAGAGAAAAAAAGGAATAAGTTTATTCTTTCAGAAAAAGCAGGCAAAATCATAAATGTGTAGTGACTGATACAAGTGAGGATTCCTGTTTCAGAAAACAAATACACTATTTCATAGACTAACACTTCACAAAATGAAATATAAAATAATTCTTAAATTTTAAAAGATTTGTAAATGATAGAAAAAAATGTTTGCTACCTGGGGCTGGTCTATTTTTTCTCTCATTATGACTGAAATGACTGTTACTAGAGCTTCTCATTTTAGTTATAAAATAGTATCATAAAAAAAAAACTTTCAAACTTTAAATGTAGTATAATCAAACTATCATAGTAAATAGTCATATTATTTAGCTTTTAAATAACAGAAATAATGCTGAAGTAAGTGACTGCTGAAGAGTAAATGATCTGAAGTAGGTTCCAAGTATGTAGGCCATTAAAGACCAAAAGCAAGAGGAAATGGGCTGTTGAAATAAATATAGTGGCATACAGATATTAAAATGAATGATGGTCCAAATTATATAGATAGATAGATAGATAGATAGACAGATAGATAGATAGATAGATAGATACTATTCCTTTACAAAGTACAGCTTAACCTCCAACTTTAATTGAATGTGTGTTGGACTTAGTGACTTCTCTCTGAAGACCAGAGTATGGAAGGGGAAAATAGTAACATTATAGTAGAGAAATGGAAAATACTACCTTAACCAGATGATCAAGTTTAATGTCACCAGTGATGAGTCATTTTGATACCATGTATCCACTAATATGATGTGTTGGAAAAGGCATTTTATTTTTGTGGACTTTCCTAAAAAATAAATAACTACTGTCTAATCATGAGAAAAACAGCAGATAAATTTCAGTAGAGGAATATTCCACAAATGTTTTCCCAATGCTTTTTAAAAGCAATGAAAGTCAGAAAAACAAAAACAAAAACAAAAAAAAAAAAAAAAAAAAAAAAGGAAAGACTGAGATGCTGTCACAGCAAAAATCAATCTAATGAGATAGAATGACTCAATGCAATGTGCTATCCCAGATTGGATTCTGGAACATAAAAACAGACATTAGTAGAAAATCTCATAAAATCCCAGGTCTAGAAGATGATTAATAGTAATCTTGATTTCTTAATTTTAGTAAATATATGATTATTTAAGCTATTACCATTAGGAGTACATGATATATGGAAACTCGTAATATTTTTGCAAATTTTCTGTAAATTTAAAATTATTCTGAAATAAAATATTTGTTTTAAAAATAATGCTAAAAACCCATCTGATTCTTTGCCACCATCATTAAAATAAATTACAAGGTTTTTGTTTGGAAAAAAAAGGTTGGGGGGGTGGAGACAGAGTTAAGAGTAGCAAATGAATAACGCACAGGTTTTGGGTCCTATTTGCTAGGACTACGGTAAGAAAGTACTACAGATTTGGTGGCTAAAACAGAAGTTTATTTTCTCACTGTTCTGCAGGCTAGATGCTCAGATCAAGGTATCAGCAGGTTGTTTTGTTTTTAGGCCTCTTTCCTTGTTTTGTAGATGGCCATCCTCTCCTTGTGTGGAGAGGTCATTCTGCTGAGCGTCTATGTGTCCTCATTTCCTCTTATAAGAACAACAGTCATATTGGATTGGGATTCACCCTAGTGACCTCACTTAAACTTAACTGCCTCTTTAAAAGCACTGTCTCCAAATGCAGTCTCATTCTAAGATACCTGGGATTAAGTCTTCAACATATGAATTTTAGGGGATAAAATAAAGCCAATTACAGAGCCCAATAGACCTGACTTACAGTCTATACTACTTTTATGTAGTCATATGACTTTAGCTGAGTCAAACTCTGAGTATTAGCTTTTTTTATTTATCTTTTAAAACCTTTGAGATAGACACAATAACATTAAGTTGCAGGGTTGTTGGGAAACTAAAGAATCAGATACCATTATAAGAACTTGTTTTAATTGGTATTTGCTACACCATTTCCTCCCTTTCCCACCCCATCCCCACCCCGTTTTCACATGTAATCCATGTGTTCCTGCTCTTCAGTCAATTTTCTATGTGCCCTTGAGCAGGTCAACTGTTCAAATGTTAGCTTCTCAACATTAAACTGAAAATATTGGGCTACATGTTCTCTAAGAACCTATGATTGAAAGAATCCATGATGATCACTGGCTGTAATGTGATTAGAGTGGTAAGTAGAACAGAGAAAAAAAAAATATATATATATATATATATACATATATATATGTGGAAATTAAATATATATAAACAAATGTTAAACTTTGTTTTGTCAGATTCATTGTTTTAAGCCTCATTTCAAAATCGCATCATCATACCAGCCTAACATAACATACCACAGCATGGTGGTGTAAGTCCTTGTCTAGAAAAGTTAAACAGGCTGAGTGGCAAAAATAAAGAACGTTGTATTTTATTGGAGTTTGTATTCTGGAAGGAGCATATTGTGGTCTGAATATTATTTCCCCACAGCATTCATTTGTTGAAACATAACTAATGTGATAGTATTAGGAGGTGAGGCCTTTGGGAGGTAATTAGGTCATGTTGGTGGTGCCTTCATATGAATGGGATTAGTGCCCTTATAAAGGAGACCTTAGAGAGATCTCTTGGCTCTTCTGATATGTGAGGACACAAATAGAAGGCACCAGTTACAAGAAAGAGGGCATTCCCCAGACATTGAATCTTCTAGGTCCTTTTTCATATACTTCCAAGAATATAAAAATGTGAGAAATAAATTTCTGTTGTTTGTAAGCTACTCAGTTTATGGCATTTTGTTCTAAGCAGCATAAACAGATGAAGACAGAAAAACAAGGGATAGAAATCCACTGAAAAAGGAGTAATTCTGCCCCATCCTCAGTAAAAGTTAGGTCTAAGCATTCTTAAACAGAGAGTTCTAAAACAGGACTTAGTGCCCACAATAATGAATGAGCAATTCCCTTACTTAAATTGTATACAACAGTGCCTGGCACAAGGTACTTGCCATATATACAGGAGTTGTGCTGGTGGTGTTTATAATTATTTTTGAGGCAAACTAAAGCCTTTTAAATTCTCCTACTACTCTCAGTGAAGAACAACATCACAATAATGATTGATATGGAATTTCATACCGACCTGGAAACATGTAGCATCAATGTCAGCATTAAGTTGATTTAAGGAAAAATTTTTACATGATTTTTTTTGCACACTTGAATTTTTGGGCTAAGATTTATATTTGCTAAATCAGTTTATGTCAAAATGAAGGGAATTATCCCAAGAGACCTGATAGCTTATCTATATGTACAGTATACAACAAACCGTACAGACCATTACCAGTTACGTGAAAAGTGAGCTTAGAGTGTGTTAGTGCTCTGCAGTGAAAGAAACAGCAGTACTGACATGCAGGTGACTCTGCTGCCTACTTTCAGACATCCAGAGTTATAAGATTTATTTCAAATACTGTCTGCAATATCAGAGCTCAGGCACAACAGGAAGATAAGGAAACAACCATGCAGTTTGTTTGGTGTCAAACAAAGAAAAAAGGTTAATTAAATAAGACAGCAAATCTATAAATGATTTAAAAATCAGTTGCCAGGAAATGCTTGAAATGCCAGGAAAATTTTCATTTTTGCCTTTCTTAGAAAGAAATTGAAAATAAAAAGCAACATTCAATATTTGAAAATAGTAGCTTATACAGCTCTTCTTGAAAAAAAGAGAGGCTGGTCTCCAAGAGCTGTAAGCCTTTCATTCTTCCTTAAGAAAGTTCACCCTTGCCAACAATTTAGCACCAGCTGCAGATAGAGCTATATTTTATCTATTATTTCTTAATTTTTTAAGCAGAGAAAACAATGTGACAGTATAAGGAGGCAGTGGCAAGAAAAGTCCAGGGCCCCACAAAAGGGAAGTGAGAAGGCTGTTCTCTTCAGTTGGTCCTGCAAGATTTTTTGTGATCTCCAAATGTAATCTACATTTATTGGCAGGCCAGATTAGAATACTCTCACCAAGATATCAGAACTACAAGCCAAAATCTAAAGCCGTTCTGGGGAAGAGCAAATTGTAGAAGAAAGATTCTGTGTTAGGCCGCATTCTCTAAGATGACACTCAATGAGGCACATGCCTCTTTTTTAATGGGCAGAACCTGTGACTTCCTTCTAACCAATAAAATATGGCAAAGGTGATGGCAGAGTCCCTCAAGTGCTTATATTACATTATAAAATATTTCATTTTAGCAGAATGGAGTTGTTATAGGATCCTTGTGGGTGTGGCTGCACCAGCCATAAACCTCTGTGTCCAGTGGTACCTTTGCTTGAGTTTTGCTCTGGTCTGCTGGACTCTTTCTGTCCACTCAGCCTGGCAGGCTGTAGTTGGCTTATGCAACCAGTCTGAATTCCACAACTGCCAAGGCATGGAGTGATAAGGGGTGTGTGAGCAAGCATGGGGTCCAGCTGCTGCACACAGCCAGGCACGCTGGCTGCAGTGGGGCAGGCAGCTCCAGGTGCCAGCATGGGCTCCAGATTCCTTCAAGACTGTAGCTGGACCCCATAAGCATCTTCCACAACTGACACCAGGGAATGCAGTGATGCCCAAAAGCTTGGAGATGCCAGAAACTGTAAAGCCCTAAAGAGAGTATCATAGCCCCTGCTCAAGGACCTCCAAGGTCTGGGCTTCCGAAAGGGCCATAGCACCACAGCCAGTCTTTCATTTGCTCGTTTCCTCTTCTTGTCATCTGCAATGTGGCAAGCAAGGGGCATGTTTCAGCTCTGCTTGTGTTACTGTTCTTTTAGCCCCTCCATTCAGTAGGTCTTGAGTTCTTGTCCTGTGTCTAGGAAGAATAAGATATGCAGACAAGCGAAGAGTGAGAAAGATGAAGAGGAGCTTTATTAAGCAATAGAAGAGCTCAGAGAAGACCTTCAATGGGTAGCCCCTCTCCATAGCCAGGGTGTCCTGATAAGTGTTCAGTTCTTAGCAGAGGGGGTAGCTCCTCTCTACTAGGCAGGTTGTCCCAACAAGTTTTCACCTCTCAGCATATAGGATAGCTCTGCTCTGCTAGGAAGATCATCCCAACGAACATCCAGTGCTCAGCAGAGATGGTAGCTCTTCTCTGCAGGTAGGTCGTCTTGTTGTCTCTTCGAGTCTGGCTGAGTCCAAGGCTTTTATGTGCCTCAGAGACGAGGAAGTGTATGCCAATTTGTCCATGGGCAGCCATGAGCAGTCCCAGAAAGAGCACCACAAGTTTCCACTCTGGCCCCTGGGACTGGCAGCCCAGCTCCAGGCTTCAAGCCCTCCTTGACTTGAAGGTAAGATTTCACCAGGGACCTGCCCCCTTCCACCCAGGAGCCTGTCTGCCTCCTGCTGCTATTCATGGCTCCTGGGCTGTTCATGCCAAGGGGCACCTTCAAGCCAGTGCCAAGCTGCCCTAAGCCTCCACCTCAGCCTCCTTCCCATGCTTGTGAGTGCCCAGAGTCTGGAGGGAGCTGAGGTGGCAGGGGTCTATTGTGTCAGCACTGTCCCAAGCATGCATATACCTGGCTAGGCTGCAACAGTGCCTGGACTTGGCTCCAACCTTACTCTGAGATTGGAGCAGGTGTCAGGGGTAGGGAGAGGCCAATCAGCAGGAGAAGACACCTCTACGCCTGCAGGAGCAAGGGTGTAGTATTCTCAGGTGCCTAGAAGTGCAGAGATGCCTAGTTCCACAGCTGTAGTTGGGCAGCTGCAGCTGCATCTGGGAGGACATGATTCCTGCCCACTACTGGCCCCCAAGAGCATAGGGGCCTAGGTCCACAGCTGTGACTTGGGTGTCTGCAGCTGTGGCCAGGAGGGTGAAGATTCTACCTGCTCCCAGCTCCAGCCAGCTCTGTGAAGCATGGCACTACCCTAGGCCCAGATCCACATCAGGGCCCTACTCTGCCCGCTCCTCCATGTCAAACCACATTGCTATCCTGCTGGTGAGTGACTCAGTTTGGCCCCATAATTTCAGCTCCTAGCATGGTGAACTCGAGGGTGACTCCTAGGGGTGGGCTCTGGGGATTGCCCACCTCCTTTCTGCATTTTCCCTGTAATGGCAGCAGGCAAGGTTCAGGTGGCACTGGCCCCAGCTAACTCTGCACAAACAAACTCAATGCTCTTAGGGCTGGCCCCACTAGTCCTGTCTGCCTTCAGCCAGGTGCTTGCAGGCTCCCAAGGCAGGGCAGGGAGCAAGGTAGAGGCAACAGCAGAGGCTCTGGGGCCATGAGACAGTGGGGGTAGCACAGTCAGCTGCCTTGGGGATATGGGGCACAGGGGACCCACCACCATCACTTCTGCTCCTACAGCTGCTCCTGTGGCCACCATCTGTGCCTCCCTGCTGCAGCTGGCATGACAGCAATGGACTGCCTGCCACTGCTATCATAGTGAGAAATACGCCTGCTAGCTTTGAAGAAGCAAACACTATAATGAGAATAGGCCTGTGAGAAAGCCACGTAGGAAGGTAACTGTAGATGCCTTCAGGAGCTGAGAGTAGCTCCTGAATGGCAGCCAGGATGAAATGGGATACCTCAGTCCTATGACCACAAGGAACTTGATTCTGTAACTGACTATTTCATTTATTTATTTATTATTTATTATTATTATTTTTTTTGAGATGGAATCTTACTCTTGATCCAGGCCCACTGGAGTACAGTGGTACAATCTCAGCTCACTGCAACCTCTGCCTTTCAGATTTAAGTGATTTTCCTACCTCAGCCTCCCAAGCAGCTGGGATTACAGGCGTATGCCACCATGTTCAGCTAATGTTTTATATTTTTAGTAGAGACAAAGTTTCACCATGTTGGCCAGGCTAGTCTCGAATTCATCACCTTAGGTGATCCACCCACCTTGGCCTCCCAAACTACTGGAATTACATGCATGAGTCACCTTACCCAGCCTCATTTTTAAGTTAAATGCACACCTATGTTCGTTGTGGTGTTGTTTACAATAGCAAAGACCTGGAACCAACCCAAATGCCTATCAACGATAGACTGAACAAAGAAAATGTGGCACATATACACCGTGGAATACTATGCAGCCATAAAAAAGATGAGTTCATGTCCTTTGTAGAGACATGGATGAATCTAGAAACCATCATTCTCAGTAAACTAACACAAGAACAGAAAACCGAACACCACACGTTTTCACTCATAAGCAGGTGATGAACAATGAGAACCCTTGGGGAGAGACCAACACTCATTGGGTTAGGTGGGGAGGGTAGAGGTGAGGGGAGGGGAGGGACAGTGGGGGGCTTGGGGCTTGGGGAGGATGGGGAGGGATAACACCAGGAAAAATGCCTGGTGTATGTGACTGGGTAGGATGGAGACAGCAAACACCCATGGCATGTATGTACCTACGTATACAACAATCTTGCAGGATGCTGGTTGTGCACATATACCCCAAAGCCAAGAGTACAATTAAAAAAAAAAAAAAAGATGACTCCAAGGCTAAGATGAAAAAGAGTTTGGCCAACATCCTGATTTCACCCTTTGATAACCCTGAGCAGAGGACTGAGCTATGCTTTTCCTGTATTTCTGACCCATGGAAACTGTAAGATAATAAATAGAGATTGTTTGAAGCCACTAAATTTGTTGCTCAACATAGTAAACTAATACAGAGTAGGTTGGTAACATCCTGGGATTAAATGTATAAAATAAGATTTTTATTCTGGAACCTAAGTAATCTCTCAATTCTGGACCAATAAAGAAAGTATTGGGAAGTCACATCTTTGTATAATCCCTCCAAGAAAACATAAGCTTCTGAATCTTATTGAAAAAAAGAGAGAAGTATTTTTCCCATCATTGTTTCCAAAATATTTTTCTGTCCTGTGAATCTCAGGAAAGAGATGAAAATCCCATTGTCAAGATTTCTCTGTTTATAACAAAAGGACCTATTATCCCCTTCAACATGCAAGATTTCAGTAGATAAACTTAGTCTGTTACAAACAGGGCCCATAACATGCCATGCTGAACTCTAGCGTGTTGTAGAAGAATTTCTTGACTCTTTTTTTTTTTTTTTTTTTTTTTTTTTTTTTTTTTTTTTTTTTGAGACAGAGCTTCTCTCTTGTTACCCAGGCTGGAGTGCGATGGCGCGATCTCGGCTCACCGCAACCTCCGCCTCCTGGGCTCAGGCAATTCTCCTGCTTCAGCCTCCTAAGTAGCTGGGATTACAGGCACACGCCACCACACCCAGCTAGTTTTTTGTATTTTTTTTTTTTTTTTTTTTTTTTTTAGTAGAGACAGGGTTTCACCATGTTGACCAGGATGGTCTCGATCTCTCAACCTCGTGATCCACCCACCTCAGCCTCTCAAAGTGCTGGGATTACAGGCTTGAGCCACCGCGCCCGGCCCTTTCTTGACTCTTTCAACTGAGTCAAATGAAATGTTTAGCATAGGATTTATCAACCTCAATACTATTGAAATTTGGGGCTAGATAATTATTTGTTGTGGGGTGGATATCTTGTGCATTGCATGGTGTTTGGTAGCATTCCTGGCCTCTACTCACTAATTGCCAGTAGCATCTCTCAAGTTATGACAACTAAATTGGTTTGCAAATATCACCAAGTATCTTGTAGAGATAGGGGCAAAATTGTCCCTGGTGGAAACCACTGCTTTAGCATAAGGTCTTTTTGAAACAACCTGAAGACCAGTAGGAGGTGGCCATTGTGAAAGCATTGAAGACTAAGAAAAGTGGCAGTCTCCCACAGACCAGGTCGTCGGCCTTCCTTTCTTTCTTCTCACTGTGCCATCGTGCCTTCATCACCTTCCTTTCCATTGAGCACTCTGTCCACTGGAAACTTGGGTTCACCTGAGGCCCCAGGACATTCCAACACACTGAAAATATCCTCCCCTTTTTCTCTCAGGCTGTGTGCCTTCCATGCACCTTCTCTCTGCTAATGTTCTAGCCTTTCAGCTTTAACACACACCTAAATACCACATTCTCCACCCTACAACCTTCACAGAGAGTCAGTCAGTCAACTGCTTCTGAGCCAGGCCCTTTCTCTCCTCCACTGTCTGGAGTGAGATGCTCTCATGGGCTTTTTCAATGTGACTGTGCTAAAGGACTAGCTTTCTGACATGGAGTTCCCTGTGCCCAAGGGTTCAGGCCCATTCCACAGAGGCACACTGACAGGCCATTGATTTGAATCAGCTCCCAAGCCTCTGAACACTCAGATTATAGGGTTAGAAAAGACAGACCTGGTGGCCTGAGGTGACATGTCTATTCTTACATCTCTTACGCACACAGAGCTCTAATTTGTCAAATTAGAGCTGGCAGGCTTCTGAAGGCTACAACCTCTGGCCACTCCTGACCTGACTTCAACAGACTGGAGAAGCAGGACAGGTGAGGAGTCGACCTCATTCATAGTGTGTCTCTGAAAAGTAAATGTTTCCTTCCTGTGAGAAGTTTTCTCCATGGAAAACTGTCTGAACCACAGCAGAAACTGCCTCCTCAGACCCATCCTGAGTCATCAGTTACCAGTGAGATAAAGAAAATCAGTATTTAGCCTCTTGCTGGGTACTTTATAGCAGACAGAAGCTACTCTCTTGCACTTTACTTTAGTCAACAATGTTACTGTCCTACCTATATGTGAAAATGGAATAACGACAGATGGAAAGAGAGCCAGCAGTGAGCAAAGCCTCTTTAACTCCATCAGTGACATTCTAAGTAATCAAAAATTCTTATTATTCAACCCCCTGAACTATCTTGAGAAGATGTGCCCCCTGCTGAGGTAGGAATAATGGTCATGGAAAGTATTTTTATTTTTTACCCTAGTTATTTTTGTTCTTAAATTTATATATTTGTGATAAAAATTCATTATGAAAATACATAATGTGGGAGTGACATCCTTCCAAACCCAGAAAGACAATCACTAATAGTATTAATGGTGCATCTTTTTCCATTATTCTTTTTATACATATTCAAATATGTATTATTAATGGCATATTTTAAAGGGATTATACTACTCATACTCTTGTAATTTTTAAATATGTACTGTGAGTAGGTTTTTATGATAGTATATATGTCTTTACCTCATTCTTGTTAATGGCTGTATAGTTTGCCTTTGTATGGATATGCCACAATTTCTTTACTCAGTTTCCTACTAACAAACATAACATTATTTCCTATTATTTTAAATTATTAATATAATAATAAACCACCCTTGTTCATTACCCTTTGTGCCAATTACTTCTATAAGATAGATGCACATAAGTAGAAATATTGATTAAAAGAATAGGGGAATTTTAGTTTTAAAAAGTATTGTCAAATTAACCCCTCCAAAACTGTACTAATTTATACTCCCACTAAAAGAGTTAATGAGAATACTTTATTCTGCATTATCTTGAGAACTTTGAGCTGAAATAAATCATTTTTCTTCATTATTTGCTAAAACAATAAGTGAAAAACCATGATCTCATGGTTACATTATTTATCTTTTTAGCTATGTTACTTTTCATTATTTGATTATTGAAGTAGAATGTCTTTTTGAAAGATTACTGGCCATGTGTGTGCTGTGTTTCTATTCTATTCTTATCCTTTATCCTTTGTGCATTTTTTGATTTTAATCTACTCATTCTTTTCTTGCTTATTAATATAAATTCTCTGTATATTGTGGTGTTTGCCATTTCTCTGTTATATATTTGGGTGTCTGCAGTGACTACAATAGATATTTAACCTTGTCCATTGTATATTTTCATGTACAATGTTTTAATTAATAAGCATATCTGTTCATCTTTATTACAGATTGTTTTTTCTTAGAAAAGTATTTTTTTAACAAAGATTATATAATTTCATATATATATTATATATATGTATATAACACATATATATATATATATATATATATATATATATATATATATAAAGTATTTAGTTTTACCAGAATATTTCAGAGGGTATGATATGAAATACAAAATGAAATGTTTTTTCACTTAATTTTATTATATCATTTTCATTTTTTGCTAAATGTAATCATTAAGAACCAATTGTGAAATTCCTACTATAGCTCAGTTAATTTTTATTATCCTTTCTTTCTCTAGTCTATCTTCACTATATTTCATTCTGCTTTTGCCTCAATTCTATTTTTTTAATTATTCTTTGCTTGTTCTTCACATGTACCCCAAAACCTAAAATGCAATAAAAAAGAAAAAAAAGAAACTTTTTAATATACACATAACCAATTGTCCCAACACAATTATTTATAATTATCAAAAGAATAACAAACCACCGTTTTAAATAATTTTAAATAGGTTATAATAAATTTTCATAAACACAAAAATCTGTTTCTGAATTATTCCCTTGATCTACTTGTTAGTTTGTGTAGCAGTGCTACTCAGCTTAAGTTATTTTTTTAGTATGTTTGCTCATCTTACAGATAAATTCCCCTCATATATAAAAAATATTTTGACAGTTATCATTCATTTGTTCTTCTATAGGATCTTCTGGATTAAACTGTGAAGTTTAAACTATATTATTATTTTCATTAAAATTTCATTGAATTTATAAATTACTTTGAAGAGAAACAAACAATTTTAAAATATTGGGATTCCCCAATCCAACATCATAATATGGTTCATCATTTATTCATGCTTTCTTGATAAATTCAACATAGATTTATAGCCTTTTCTTTTAAGATCTCACAAACTCATTGTTAAGCTTCTTTGTGATTTATTAAAGTTTAGAGTTTAGGTCACGGTTACCAATGGAATTTTAAAAATATACTTTAAAATTGATATTACTGGTATATGGGAAAAAATATATGTGTATCTCCTTTTATGACCAGGTGATTAATTCTGAAATATAATAAAAAGGGCTATACTGATTAATATTTAGTACCTGAAATATTTACTAATTATTAAAATATAAATTATAATATTTATTTTAGTTATACAATTAAGAATTGGGTGTGTTTTTCCATTCTTTCACTGCTATAAACAAAATACATGATACCGGATAATGTATAAGAAAAATAGGTTTAATTGGCTCGTGGTTCTACAGGCTGTAAAGGAAGCATACTGGCTTCTGTTTTGGGGGAGGCCTCAGGGAAATTACAATCATGGCAGAAGGGGAAGCAGGCACGTCTTACATGACCAGAGCAGGAACAAGAGATGGTGGGGAGGTGCTACACACTTTTAAATAACAAGCTCTGTGAGATCTCCCTTACTCTCACGGTTAGATCATGAAGGTGATGGTGCTAAACCATTCACAAAGGATCTACCCCCATTATCCTGTCACCTTTCACCAGGCCCTACCTCCAACATTGGGGATTACCCGTTCAACATGAGATTTGAGTGGTGTCACAGATTCAAACCATATCATTCAGCTTTCCCAATCTCCATGTTAATTAAATGTATTAAATACCATTGATGTATTTGTTAAATGATTAGTTTATAGTTAAAAATTTAATGAATGCAACTGGGTTGCATGTTGAACTACTGTGGGCACCATAGCAAATGATTGGAGTCCATGGTACAATATCAGTATTTTCAATTTCTCCTCTTACATGGAGCACATGTCATCATATGAATCAGAGCCTGACACATAGTAGGCCCAGAAGAAATATTTGCTGCATTATATACTATGAGAAAATAATGGTGGTAGTATTATATCATAATTCAAAGATGCTATAGTTCAGTGAGAGTATATCTGACCTGACTGCATTTCTCTATTGCTGCAACTTCTTGGAGCCTACCTTTATCTCATAAATCTCTGTATGCTTCCTAATTTCTTGATTTTTCAAATAATATTATGGAGAAATTAGTTATCTGTTCTAAGGACTTACACTTTGTATATATATTAACTCATTTAATCCTCACAACAGTTCTATGTGGTATGTACTATCACTATATCCATTTTGCAGATGTAAAAACTAAGGATTCTCAAGTTTATGAACAATTTAAGTGATTTTCCCAAGGTCTCACAGCTGGTAAGAAATAGATTTTCATATAAGCAGTCTGGCTCCAGATCCTGCTCATGGTATCTAGCTGCCTCTTTTTCCCACTGGCTTTTTTTTTTTAATTGGGTCTCTTTAAATTCCCTGCAAGGTGTATAAATTAAGTTGTCCAGATTAATAAAAAGAAACGTAATTTAATCCATTAAGAGTTTATTTCTAATAAACTTTCGAATGTCAATATTCTTCCCATGAGAATTAACATACAATAGGAGAATTGGGATTTATATTATCTTAGATGGTACTCCAATAACACAGGAAATTAATACTTAGAGAGAGAATATAATTCCCTAGTCTCACAGGAGGGATTAGTTGCAAAGGAGCAGGAACCAGGCCTTCTAAGGCTGTTTTCACTACAGTCCCTTGGAAGGATAGACAGTTTTGCTTTTAGACACTGAAACAATAATTTCACTACAATTTGGATAGACCAGGATATAGCTGGTAAGTTATTTTTTTTTATTTTTTATTTTTATTTTTTTTGAGACGGAGTTTCGTTCTTGTTACCCAGGCTGGAGTGCAATGGCGCAATCTTGGCTCACCGCAACCTCCGCCTCCTGGGTTCAGGCAATTCTCCTGCCTCAGCCTCCTGAGTACCTGGGATTACAGGCACGTGCCACCATGCCCAGCTAATTTTTTGTATTTTTAGTAGAGATGGGGTTTCACCGTGTTGACCAGGATGGTCTCGATCTCCTGACCTCGTGATCCACCCGCCTCAGCCTCCCAAAGTGCTGGGATTACAGGCTTGAGCCACCGCGCCCGGCAAGCTGGTAAGTTATAAGTCAGGATATGGCTGGTAAATTATATCTTCATGAGGTAGAATGCTGATACTAGGAATCAATCCATCTCTAAAAGCAGAAGGTGTTTTTCTAAGTAGAATCAAACTCAGAAACAGTCAATCCACAAAAGCTAAACATCTGTTTGTACTTGGCTATCTCCCAGCAAGTGAACGCTCATTTTACTTGAGCTTTCGTGTTTTTCTTGCAAATGATCAACCTTTGGAAAATGTGAACATTTGTCCCCTTTATTATTGTGGTGAAACAAAGGTTTGGAGGGGAAAGAAGGAACATTCAAACATTTTTGCAAATATCTCCCACAGGCCAGCTGGTAGAATTATGGGCAAAAAGTACAGGCAGGACTAAACAATTGCAAATTTAAAAAGAATGTGTGTGTGTGTGTGTGTGTGTTTGTGTGTGTGTGTGTGTGTGTGTGTGTTTCTGGGAATCTGTTTATAATAGAAATTAGCCTAACCAAAAATTTCTGGGAATTGTCACTCAGCATCGTCAATCCAGCTGTGAAATGGTGCTGGTGAGGCAGACTATTCCCTATTATTGATCTAATGCAAAGGAGTAATCTCAGTTAAAATAGTTAATGTGGCAAGATGGCCATCACCATGTATATCAATATCTCCTTGCAGGTTCACATAATATACCAGCCTCCAGCCACTGAATGTGTAAGTGAGTGTGTCTTGTTTATTATCCTGGAATATTACAAACAAAGCAGGAAAAGATTTTCAATTAAAAAGACATAACACATGTCTCTGAATGGAATACAAAGAATTTTAGATTACTTTGCTCTCCTCATGTAATTAAACATAATCCAGATGTTACATAGCACAATATGAAATGAAGTCCTTGAGTCTTACTTTTGGAAATAGCCTCATATTCACAAACAGAATACATGATAATTTTTGTAGCATACTTTATTCTCTGCAAATCATATTCTCTGACTCACAGATTCCAGTATGTTAAGTGTCTGTTCTCAAATGCAATAAAATGATTTTATTGTTTGGTAATTTATGATAGCATAAAAATTTTTATAAGATGGCTGAATAGAAAAAAAAGTATCTGTCTAGAATATATTTCCCATAAAATAAAATTGCTACTGAATTAGTCACATGTAAAAATCCTGAATTATAATAACTCAGATATAAGCATGGAAAACAAACTGTGCCTCATGATACAACAATACTGTTATTTTGAAAGATACTTTTTCCAAAAAATTTTTTTGAATTTTGACTCATCAGCATGTCTGTGGATTTATTAGACTCAACCAGGCATGAAAATATTTCTTTTCCAATACTCAGTAAGATGAAATGTATACAGGGACCTGATAAAAATCAAATAGGTATTCCATTCTCTCCCTTTCTTTTTTTTTTTAGTATATTGTCTGTCATCAGAATTATTTTTTATTCCAATATACTTTAAAATAATTTGTGTTATTTTCATGTCACTTACAAATATCCCCTTAAGGTCCACAGAGATATTCACACATATAGAACAGTTATGTGAGGAGACAACGAGACAAATCATTATTTCAAATTATTCCACCCACATCAAATAGCTTCACTATACCTAATTAGAAATTTATCATTAAAGAATGCTCTTTATAACAGGTAAGCTTTTTTAAACAAATAAAAACAGTGTTGAAATTGTAGAAGAAAATTATTTTATACAGCATCAAATACCTTTATTTTCACCCTTATTGGTGTTCTATAAACCATAATAAAAACCCATATCTTATTGGCAAAAACACAAGAAAATGATAAATACTACAAACATTTACAAGCACAAACACACACAATCATAAATATGAGCATACACATACTCCCTTATACAGAATACAGAATGTTATAGGGCAAAATATATATAGTCTTGAGAGAGGAAGTAGAACAATGTGGTTCAATACAGCCCTCCAGTAAACATCCCCCACCTGGAACATCAAATCAAACAACTATTCAGCAAGAAACCACCACCCCAAGAACTAAAAAAAAATCAGGAGAACAATCACAGTACTTTAACATAATAATTTTTAGATATTTTTTATTATACTTTAAGTTATGGGGTACATGTTCAGATCTTGCAGGACTGTTACATAGGTGTACACATACCATGGTGGTTTGCTGCCTCCATCCCCCAACATCACCTACATTAGGTATTTCTCCTAATGTTATCCCTCCCCAATCTCCCCACTCCCTGCTATCCTTCATATAGCCCCCCACCCTGCAACAGACCCCAGGGTGTGATGTTCCCCTCCCTGTGTCCATATGTTCTCAATGTTCAACACCCACCTATGAGTGAGAACATGCTGCATTTGGTTTTCTGTTATTGTGTCACTTTGCTGAGAATGATGGTTTCCAGATTCATCCATGTCCATGCAAAGAACATGAACTCATCCTTTTTGATGGCTGCATAGTATTCATGTTGTATATGTGCCACATTTTCTTTATCCAGTCTATCATTGATGGGCATCTGGGTTGGTTCCAGGTCTTTGCTATTGTAAACAGTGCCACAGTGAACATATGTGAGCATGTGTCTTTATAATAGAACAATTTATAATCCTTTGGGTACATACCCAGTAATGGGATTGCTGGGTCAAATGGTATTTCTATTTCTAGGTCCTTGAGGAATCGCCACACTGTCTTCCACAATGGTTGAACTAATTTATACTACCACCAACAGTGTAAAAGGGTTCCTATTTCTCCACATCCTCTCCAGCATCTGTTGTCTCCAGATGTTTAATGATTGCCATTCTAACTGGCATGATATGGTATCTCAATGTGGTTTTGATTTGCATTTCTCTAATAGCCAGTGATGATCAGCATTTTTTCATATATTTGTTGTCTGCATAAATGTCTTCTTTTGTAAAGTGTCTGTTCATATCCTTTGCTCACTTTTTGATGGAGTTGTTTTTCTTCTTGTAAATTATGTTCTTGTAACAAATTTTTTCCCATTCTGTTGGTTGCCAGTTCATGCTAATGCTTGTTTCTTTTGCTGTTCAGAAGCTCTTAAGTTTACTTAGATCCCACATTTGTCTATTTTGGCTTTTGTTGCCATTGCTTTTGGTGTTTTAATCATGAAGTCCTTGCTTATGCCTATGTCTTGAATGGTATTGCCTAGGTTTTCTTCTAGGGTTTTTACAGTGTTATGTCTTAATATAATAATTTTAAAGATACATTGACTATGGTAGAAAGGATAGTTTTAAATTTCCTACATCGTCCATCCTGCAACCGGAGAAAATTTAGTGTGAAGAAAGAATTTGTATGCTTGGGGGAGGGAGAACAAAGTGAGTGTGGGAATTTATATTGGAACTCAGTGTTAACATGTCACACTGGAACACAACACAGAAGAATTCTCTGGGCACCCACAGAGAGATAATTTATACCAGGCCAGGGCCAAAGAAAAATCCTTTGCCCCAGTAGGAAGAACTCCAGTCCCAGAAGTCTTCAGCAATAGCTAACATAAGTGGCCTGGGGCCATGAATAAATTTGAGTGGCAATCAGGCCACAAAGATTACAATCCTTGGGCAAACCTTGGTGCCACATTTGTCTTAGAGTTAATGGGCTTAATGTATGACACAGTACAACACTAACTGTGGTAGCTACAGTAGTGCCTACATCATTCCCCCCACCCCCAACTCTAGGCAGTGAAATGCAGGGAGAGACTCTTTCCACTTGGGGAAAATAGAGGAAAGATTATGGAGGACTTTATCATGTAACCTGTAAAATAAAGCGCTAGGAAGATTTCTGTTGCCCCTAATTCTAGGCCTTTGCTCCTAGATGGTGGTTCTGAACTCCCCTGGCCCAGAAGGCAATTTGCTACCTTGGAGCAAAAGACCCAGTACCAGCAATATTCACGACCTGCTGACCAAAGGAGCCTTGGCCCTTGCAGAAACATCAGGGATAGCCAGACAGTAGAGACCTCAGGGCTTGGGTGAGCCCCATTACTGCGCTGGTCTAGGAAGCTAAGGACTTCTGGTGGGACTCATTAAGGTACCACATTTTGGGGCCATAAAAGTACTCTCATCTCTTTTTCCCAAACTCTAGGCAGCTCATCACAGAAAGAGATTCCTTTTGCATGAGAGAAACTGAGGAAAGAGAGTGAAAGGCTTCACCTGAAAACCCAGAGAAGTCATCATTAGTTTCCTCAAATCCTCCAAGGCTATGTATCTAGCTGGGAGTCTCTAAGAGTTTCAGAGTTACTAGGTTTAGGGCACTCTCTAGTGCTAAAATGGCTGCAGTAATCCTAGGCTTAGGTCATCATACTGAATTAACTTTAAATTATTGGAAAATACTCTCAAGAAAGATGGGCACAAACCAGCCCAAACTCTGTAGATGACAATAAATCCCTAACTTGTTAAAACACAGATATAAACAAAGATCTAGAAGCATCAAGAACACCCAAGAAAACATGACCTCGCTAAACAGACAACCATGTGGAAATTATAAAATCATATGGAAATTAAACAGTATAATCCTGAATGACCAGTGGTGAAATGAAGAAATTAAGAAAAAAATAAAAAAATTATTGAAGCATATAATAATGGAAATACAACATTCCAAAACCTGTGTGATACAAACAGTACTAAGAGGAAAGTTTATAGCAGGAAGTGCCTACATCAGAAAAGAAAAAAAAAAAAAAATCAAAAACTGTGCAATGCATCATAAAGAAACGGAACAGCAAGAACAAATCAAATTCAAAATTAGTAGAAGAAAAGTAATAAGGATCATATCAGAAATAAATTTTAAACAAAGAAATAATTACAATTAAAACAATATAAAGCATCAACAAAATGAGAAGATGTTATTTGAAAATGTTAAAAAATGGGCAAATTTTTGATAGACTAATGAAGGACAAAAAGTGAGAGAAGACCTAAATATAGTCAGAGATTAAAATTATACATTACAACAAGTACTGCAAAAAATCAAAGGATAACTAGAGATTACATTGAGCAACTATATGCCAACAAATTGGAAAACTTATCAGAAATGGAAAAATTCCTAGACACATACAACCTACCAAGATTGAAATATAAAGAAATCCAAAACCTGAACAAATCAATAACTAGTAACAAAATTAAAGCCATAATAAAAAAAGTTTCCCAGCCAAGCAAAGTCAAATGGCTTCACTGCTGAATTTTATCAAACATTAAAGAAAAACTAATACCAATGATACTGTAACTACTCTGAAAAACAGAGGAGAAAAAATGCTTTCAAACTCATTCTATGAGGTTATTATTACCATTATACCAAAACCAGACAAAGATAAAATAAAGCAAAACTAACAGCCAATATCCCTGTTGGGCATTTATGCAAAAACCTTAAATAAAATACTAACAAACCAAATTCAGAAACATAATAAATTATTCATAGTGATTATGGTGGATTTATTAAAGGGATGCAAGAGTATTTCTCCAAACATGAATCAAACTATGTGATACATTATATCAATAGGATGAAGGACAAAAATTCTATGGTCATTTTAATTGATACTGAAAAAGGATTTGATAAAATTTAACAAAAATTCTAAAAGGCAGGTATGTTAAAAATGTACATAACTATAATAAAAGTCATTTATGCAGACCAATGGCTAGTGTCATGCTGAGTTAAGAAAAACTGAAATCTTTTCCTCTAAGGTCTGGAATATGACAAGGATACCCACTTTAACCACTGTTATTTAACATAGTCCTATAAAGGACATAGTCTAACAGGAAGTCCTAGTTAGAAAAATAAGACAAGAGACAGATATAAAGGACATCCACATTCACATGGAAGAAGTCAAATTATTTTTGTTTGCAGATAATATAATCTTATATTTGGAAAAAAAACAAAAAACAAAAAACAAAAACAAAAACAAAAACAAAAAAAAAAAAAAACAAGAGATTCCACAAGAAACATATTAGAACTGATAAACAAATTCAGTACATTTGGAAGATACAAAATCAATACAATAATTAGTAGCATAACAATAGTGAAAAACCTGAAAAAGAATAAAAATGTAATCTCATTTACTTTAGCTTCAAGTAAAATTGAATATCTAGGGATAAACTTAACCAAAGAAATAAAAAGTCTCTGCAATAAAAACTATAAAATATTGATGAAAGAAATTATGAGGACACAAAGAACTGGAAAGATATTCCATGTTTACAGATTGGAAGAATCAATATTGTTAAATTGTCCGTAGTACCCAAGGCAATCTATGAATTCAATACAATCCTTATTTAAAAAAATCAATGATGTTTTTCACAGAAATAGAAAATACAATGCTAAAATTTATATAAAACCACAAAAGACCCAGAATAGCTAAAGCTATTCTGAACAATAAGAACAAAACTAGAGTAATCACATTACATGCCTTCAAATAATATTATAGAGCAATAGTAATCAAAATGGCATGGTATTGGAATTAACACACACACACACAGATACACACACACACACACACACACACACACACACACACACACACAAAGAGGCCAGTGGAACAGAGTTATAAACAAAACAAAACAAAACAAAAGCAAATCTATACATACACAGTGAACTCATTTTTGACAAAGTTTCTTTTTCTTTTCTTTTTTTTTTTTTTTTTTGAGATGGAATCTCACTCTGTCACCCAGGCTGGAGTGCAGTACACTGGTGTGATCTTGACTCACTGCCTCCCAGGTTCAAGCGATTCTCCTGCCTCAGTCTCCCAAGTATCTGGGACTACAAGAACGTGCCACCATGCCTGGCTAATTTCTGTATTTTTAGTAAAGAAAGGGTTTCACCATGTTAGGCAGGATAGTCTTAATCTCCTGACCTAATGATCTGCCCATTTTGGCCTCCCAAATTGCTGGGATTACAGGCATGATCCACTGCACCCAGCCCAACAAAGGTTTTAAGAACAGACATTGGGAAAAGAACAGTTACTTCAATAAATGGTGATAGGCAAACTGGATATAGATATACAGAAGAATGAAACTAGACCCCAATTTCTTACCATGTTAAAAAAAGAAGGGCAAAAGAAAGAAAAATAAAATGGATCAAAGAATAAAATGTAACAATCAATAAAGTTAAGAGACAATCCACAGGAGAAAATACCTGTAACATATCCACGTGACAAAGGTTTAATAACTAGACTATATAAGGAACTCAAGCAACTCAAAGGTAAAAAATTCTAATAATTTGAATTAAAAATGGCAAAGATATGAATAGACATTTCTTAAAAGAAGACATAAAAATTGCAAACAGGTAAACAAAAAGTGCTCAACATTACTGATCATCAGAGAAATGGAAATCAAAACTGCAGCATGGTCTTCTCTCACCCCAGTATAAATGGCTTTTATCAAAATACAGGGGATAGCAAATGTTAGTCAGGATATAGAAATAAAGAAACTTTTGTACAATGCTCCTGAGAGTGTAAATTAATACAACCACTATGGAGAACAGCTTTGAAGGTTTTTCAAAAACCTAAACTAGAAGTAACATATAATCCAACAATCACACTGCTAGGTATATATTTAAAATGAAGGAAATCAGTATATTGAAGAGATATCTGCACTCCCATGTTTATTGCAGCACTATTCACAATAACCAAGATTTGGAATCATCCTAAGTGTTTATCAACAGATGAATGAAGTACTATTCAGTCATAAAGGAAAAAGAGATCCTGTCATATGCCACGACATGGATTAAATTGGAGGTTATTATTTAGTGAAATAAACCAGAAACCAAAAGACAAACTGCATGTTCTCAGTTATTTGTAGAAGCAAAAATATGACACAATTGAACTAATGGAGATAGAAGGTAGAATGATGCTTACCAGAGACAGGGAAGGGTACTGGGGATGGCGGACAATGGGTGGGGGAGGGGAGATGGTTAATAATAGGTACAAAAATAGAATGAATAAGAGGTAGTATTTGATAGCACAACAGGTTACAGTGGTCAATAATAACTTAATTTCACATATTCAAGTAACTAAAATGGTATAATTGAATTGTTTGTAACACACATAGATCTTTGAAGTGATTAATACCCAATTTTATCTGACATAATTATCTATTATGTCTCTATCAAAATATCTTATATGCCCCATAAATATATATACCTAGTATGTACCCACAATAAGAAAAATGTGTAAACTAAAAAAAAAAAAAAAAAGACATTCTCACAGAAATAGAAACAATTCTAAAATGTATATGGAATCATAAAAGACCCAGAATTACTAAATCAATCTTGAGCAAAAGAACAAATCTGAAGGCACTGTATGTGTTACCTGACTTCAAATTATACTACACAGCTCTAGTAAACAATATGGTATTGCACTGGCAGGAAAACAGACACATAGTCTGATGAAATAGACAATAGAGAACCTTAAATAAATCTACGTATTTACAGCCAACTAATTTTTAACAAAAGTGCCAAGATTGTATGCACTGTGAAGGGCCATATATGTAAAATGACCCCCAAATGCAGACGAGCTGAGAAAAAATAAAGGAGGTAGGCAAGTCCAACTTGTTCTGATGTAGTTTTATTGGGTAACTTATAGACAGAAATATGGTCTTTGGTTATCTCAAACAGATAGATCTCCACACCATCACCCACTAGACTCAGTAACTGTATACCCTAAAGCAGGCGTCCCCAAACTACGGCCCGCTGGCCGCATGAGGCCCCCTGAGGCCATTTATCCGGCCCCCCGCCGCACTTCAGGAAGGGGCACCTCTTTCATTGGTGGTCAGTGAGAGGAGCACAGTATGTGGCGGCCCTCCAACGGTCTGAGGGACAGTGAACTGGCCCCCTGTGTAAAAAGTTTGGGGACGCCTGCCCGAAAGGATAGGCACATGTACTTCAGAAGAATAGGTAGAAATTTGCCTGAAGGGCAGGGTTTACAGTAAATATGAGTTGATCAAGATCAATTTAATCTAAAGGAAGGTTTTAAGATAATTACCTATGTTAACACAAGGAACAAGAGATAAACTGGAAATTTCTTTTTTTATTTTATTTTTTATTTTTATTTTTTTTATTGCATTTTAGGTTTTGGGGTACATGTGAAGAACATGCAAGATTGTTGCATAGGTACACACATGGCAATGTGGTTTGCTGCCTTCCGTCCCCTCACCTGTATCTGTCATTTCTTCCCATGCTATCTCTTCCCACCTCCTCACCTCCCGTCCCTCCCCCATTTCCCCCCAATGGACCCCAGTGTGTAGTGCTCCCCTCCCTGTGTCCATGTGTTCTCATTGTTCAACACCCGCCTATGAGTGAGAACATTTGGTGTTTGATTTCTGGTAACCTGGGCTAATTAGAAATTAACATGGCAGATTAGTTTCAAAGATGGAGTTACCTTAGCCTCCATGTCCACCCCTCTAATCTGGCTATTACAATCTCACATGTCCTCCTTTTTTGCAATGGTCCCTGCACCTTTATTTGAGGAGGTTGAGGATGGCATCAGTTTGTTTTCTTTTTCCTTTTCTTTTCTTTTCTTTTTTTTTTTTTTTTTTTGAGACGGAGTTTCACTATTGTTACCCAGGCTGGAGTGCAATGGCGCGATCTCGGCTTACCGCGACCTCCGCCTCCTGGGTTCAGGCAATTCTCCTGCCTCAGCCTCCTGAGTAGCTGGGACTACACAGTTTGTTTTCTACTTGTAGAAGAGTCTGCAGCAATAATACAGACCACAGCAGGCAATAACATCTATGCCAAGTAGATATTTTTTGCTTAATGGCAAGAAATATTCTTTTCAACCTGGGGAAGATGCCAATGTAACCCCTATTCAAAAGTCCCCTACTCCAGTGCAAGATCCTTGGGGAGTCCTAAACAACATTTGCTATTTGCCCTTTATCAGCTCTGGTAGAGATGCATCTGGTCAAACTTTCTTTTTTCTTTTCAATTTATTTATCTATTGTGTTATATTTTATTTTATTATTATTATTTTTTGAAATAGGGTCTCCCTTGTCACTGGGCTAGAGTACAGTGGTGTGATCTTGGCTCACTGCAGCCTTAACTGCCTGGGCTCAAGCGGTTCTCTCGCTCTACCTTCTTGAGTACCTGGGAATACAGAGATGCATTTTTGTATTTTTTGTAGAGATGTGTTTTTGCCATGTTGCCCAGGCTGGTCTTCAACTCTTGGGTTCAAGCTGTCTGCCTGCTTTGACCTTCCAAAGTGTTGGAAATGCAGGTGTAAGCTACTGTGTCTGGCCTGAACTTTCCTTTCAACCATGGTAAATGGACACTCCTTTACAGTTGTCCCAAGTCCTTGGTACAGTGCCAGCCCTGTACTTGTCTCAGCTGAATTAAGTTTTCTGACAGCTTGAGGAAAAACCTTCACCCACCAAGGCAAGGTATTGAATTGTAAAAATACCCAAAGCTGTTCCTTTAAAATGCCATTTTTTTTTTTATCAATCAACCCTTCCACTTCATGATTGTATGGCAAGAAATATCTCCAGTCTTTATCTCTTCCATGTCCCCAGTCTTGTACATTATGTTTAGTGAAATGCTCACTTCAGTTGCTATCAATGCAACGAGGGTATTTATCCATGATACTGGACTACCCCAAGTCCTTAATAGTGGCTGTTTGGTTTATCATTTTTGCAAAGAAAAGTCTATAACAATCCTATGGCAATTTCTACACATTTTGGTGCACACTTTTGTCTCAAAACAGGGGTTTGATGTAGTCTATCTGCTAGCCCCTCACATGGCTGGTCATCTTACAAATTTTTCCAGGTGTCTGTGGGATGTGGCAAGGGAGCAGTCAGAAGCAAACTGAGCAGTCTGCTACTTGTGACAGTAAGTCTACATAGTAGAGAAGTATACCTGCTCCTTTGGCTATTTGCCAGCCCACTCAAGTACTGAAATGTTTATGTTTATGTACCCAATTAGCTAGCTCTAATGACTGCAAGAGAGCCAGCATTCTAATATTTGCAAGAGTATCTGCCTCCATATTACTGAGAGGTGAATCTGACCAGTGTGCTGAAACATAACGCACAGTTAGCCTCATGGTGAGTTCTTGTAGTCTTTCCCAATTATCTTTCCACATAGCAGCTCCTCATAAGGGTGTCTTCAGGACATACCAGTCATCTTGCTCCCATTGGGCAAGGCACATGGAAAGACTCTTAAATTGAGCGCCACTGTTTGTGCAGAGAGCTATAAGCCATAGCTCTTGGGTACAAACCAACTGCAGCTCAGAGTTCTGCCCATTGACTGCTTTGCCGTATTACCATTGCAAACCATATAGTATCGGTCTGTGGTTGTACAGCTACTGCCTTGTATACACATGGGTTACTTCAGTTCCACCCATCTGAGTACCAAGTGACCCCTAGGAACTTTATAGCTGGTCCTGGGCCTTGTATCTTTTGTGGATTGATGGCCCATCTTCTGAATTGGAGACAGGTGCACAATGAGTCAAGGTGTGGCCATAGCAATGACAAGTCTTTGGAGGTCAGCATAACATCACCAATGGAATGTAACTATTTTACGATGGAGGGGGTGGTAGACATAATAGTTAAACATCTAGGAATCAATCCATAACAAATAGTGGGGCTATGCAGATATCCCTGAGGTAACACTTGAAATGTCCATTGCTATCTGTTTCAAGTAAAAGCAAATTGATCCTGTGAGTAAGGATGTAAAGGGATACTGAAGAAGGCATTGACTAGATCTAATGCAGTATGTTAAGTGCCTGCAGTAGTATTAGGTTTTCTGTCAGCTGAGTTATATAAAAACTGCAGCATGTATCTTGGGAGCCACCTTTAATTCCTGGTAGTCTATCATTGTACAACAGGTGCCATCAAGTTTTCCCACTGGTCCATAGTTTCCCACGGAACTACTAAATGGGCTCCAGGGTGGTGGAATAATATTAGCTTTGGCCAGCTCCTGTATAGTGGCTGCAATTTCTTTCATCTCACCAGGAAGATGGTGTTGTTTCACATTAGAAATATGCCACAAGAGGAGATATACAGATTTTCCTGTTGCTACCCCTTTTTAAATATCTTTCACTATCCCAAATTGTAGGTAAAATTCCTCACAGATATTTGTAATACACATCCTAAAAGGACATCCATACCCAAGATAATCTCTGGAACAGGTGAAATAAAGATAGTATAGTAACTAAGGAAGCAGTGAACTCTGCCCCATACTAAGAGGGAGGGATGTTTGTTTCCCTTGGATTGTTCATCCCCCATAATCATTTATAGGGGCCTGCTTTGCCAGGGTATTTTTCTGTATTTCCATAAGTTAAAGTGCATTCTGCACCTGTGTCTACTAAAGCTAAGGTTCTCTGCTTATTTGGGGGACTCTAATGGTTTGTGAGCTCCACATGGGGCCTCTAGTCACCCCCTATGACTTGTACCTGGAAGAAAACTTGACCACACCCTAGTCTCTAGGCTGGGAAGAGTCTGCCTCTGGAATGCATAGATTATAATTCTTTTACCTGATATTATTTTTCCTCCTTCTTCCTCCTCTGACAGGGCACAGGGGATGGTCCTAAGCTGCTGAGCAGCTACTCAGGATGCTGAGTCAGGATAATCCCTTGAACCCAGGAAGCAAACGTTGCAGTGAGCAAGATCATGCCACTGCACTCCAGCATGGGTGACAGAGCAGGACAACGTCTCAACAACAACAACAACAACAACAGAAGAATTAGGGAACTCTCAAACACTGTTAATGGGAATGTTAATTCATAAACCAGTATGGAGAAAAGTGTGGTGGTCCTCAAAAACCGTATAATTCAGTAATCCCACTGCTGAGTATATAGTCAAAAGAAAGGAAATCAGTGTATCAAGAAGCTATGAGTACTTCCATGTTTACTGCAGCACTACTCACAATAACCAAGTTATGAAATCTACCTAAGTGTACATCGACAGGTGAATAGATTTTTTGTAATGTGGTAGATATACACAAATAAATATTATTCAACCATAAAAAATAGAATTTTGTCATTTGCAACAACATGGATGGAACTGGAGGACATTATATTAAGTTTAAAAACAGGGCAGGCAAAAAAAGACAAATATTTCATGTCCTCACATCTATGTTTGAGCTAAAATATTTGATCTCCTGGAGTTAGGGAGTACAATGATGGTTTCCAGAATCTCAGAAAAGTAGATAAGAGGAAAGAATAAAGAAGAATTGTCCAATGGGTACAAAAATACAATTCAATAACAATAAGATCGTATGTTTGGTAGCACATCAGGATGACTATAGTTAAAAATAACTTAGTGTATATTTCAAAATAATTTAGACAAGTGGAATTGGAATGTTTCTAACACAATAAATGATAAATGCTTGAGGATATTTTAATTACTATTTAATATTCCATTATCCAGGTCATGAATATCCCAACAACTGCTTTTTGATCATGACACATTGTATGTTTGCATAAAAATATAACATTTACCTAAAATATTTGCACTATTATGTATCCACAGAAATTCATATACATACATATATATGTGTGTATGCATGTGTGTGTATATATATATATATATATATATATATATATATATATGGTGTGTTTATGTGTTTGAGAATAAAGGCTTCACTCAAAAGATATATTCGACAAAGAAATTTTCCATTCTGAACCTCATTTTCTATCTTGTAAAACACCAAGGAAAATGTTGTGTTGTAATTATGATACCCAAAGAAAATAATGTGAATGTCCATTGTATAAACTAGGAAGTGTTGTACACATGTAAGGTTTTGTTTTTTGATGCCTTTTTTCTTCTAAAATTCTGTATACAGAGTCAGCATAAAATGTTTATTGAATTAACTATACAATTATAGGGCATAATTTTATTGGCCATATAACTATGACAGTTTCTCGCATCATGATGTTGTCTTCTAATTCTATTGTAGTCAATAACTTTTTTTACACTGTGAGATAGACTTGAGTTAAAATCACTATGGCCCTGTCTATTCTAGTTGATTATATATGAGAAAAAAATATACATTTTCGGAAATGAAAAATTGGTAATAATTGCAGAACTAGAGACCTGAGGAAATAAAAAGCACATGTAACTCTATTACAGTAAAATTAAGCACTTCAATCACATGGACAATTTCTAAGAAAATAAAAGTAAGCAAACACAAGTATATAAATAACCATGAGATACATTGATAAAGATTAAAAATCAATTTTAGTTATTCTTGATTTCTCTCTCACACAAACAACTTGCACTCACTCTATAATAAAATCCTGTTTTTATTTTTTTTCTGTCTTCAAAATATATCCAAAATATAATTAGCTCTCTCAACCTCAACTGCTGCCACCCAGATCCAAGCCATCATCATATCTAGTCTGGAATTTTGCATAATAGCTTCTTAATTGGTCTCACTGCTACATACTTTCTCCCCTTCAACATGTCCTCAACAAAATAGCAGAGAAAACTTTTCAAAACATAATTGTCAGTCAGTCAAGATAGAGTAATGTGAATCAGATTAGTTCTCCTGCCTTAAGCAAGAGGAAACAAACAAAAAAAAATGTTAAACAGGTGTTCAGGCATTGGAAGACAGATGATACAGAAATATAATCTCTGAAATAAGGACAACAAACAAAGTAAGCACTAATTATTTCATCAGTTTATCTCCTGTAAGCAGTTTCTAGGCTACATTTAAGGCAGGAGTAACCCATTCAGAGTCTGCAGTCTTGCTGAACTAAGGAGATGCAAATAGAAACCTGGAAAGAAAACTTGAATGGGTTAGAAATTTGCAGCACATATTACTGGAGAATAGGGAAGTACACGAAGACAGTGAAAGAGCTGCAGAGAAATGCACAGTGGAATCCTCGCATGTATAGCTGAGTACTTACTTATGCATGAATGCCTGAAAATTATCTGAAATACTGAAAAGAATCACCAAAAGGGAGGAGGCAAAGCAATTACTGAAGTCCACACAGACGAATAAGTAGATCCTGCTTCCACAAATCAGAGGAGAAAGACTTATAGGTCAATATGTCATAAGTTTGAATCCTTAGAATGGTATTAGATTAGTAGCGAGGCTAGATTACCTCTAGACCTAAGATTGCTATGAACCACATCTAACAAACATAAAATCAAGCCTTGAAAGAATTTAATTAATTATAAGTAACTCATCTGGAAGCAAGAACAAAATCCAACACTATTTTGTAAATGCAATAAATTGCACTACTCAAAAGGTAAATCTCCCTGGTATGCAAAGCAGTAGGGAAACATGACCCATTACTTATATTAAGGAGAAAAATATCAATCGATAGAGAAACCCAGAAATAATACAGATAGAACTAACAGCCATGATGTTAAAGCAATCAGAAATTCTTATATAGAATATACTTTTCATGTATTTAATAAACTAGGCAAATATGAGCATTATGAGGAGAAAAACAATAAATTTAAAAGTGCTAGATGAAACTTGTAAAGAGAAAAAATGCAATAAGTGAAATTAAAAATCCACTGGATATTATTATAAGCAAGTTAGAGTTTACAGAAAAAAATCAGAAAACTTGATTGAAAAAAATTATTTGAATTGAATCACAGAGAGAAAAAGGAATGACACAGGAACATAAAGAGAGCATGAGTGAGCTATGGGAGAATATTAAGCAATAACAATGGCTAGAAATTTTCAAAATTTTAAGGAAAAGATAAACTTACAGATTTTAGAAATGTAACAGACTCCAAGGAAAATAAGTCTAAGGATTCAAACCAAGACACTTAGCCAAATTGCTTAAAGCCAGTGACAAATTTAATTTTTAATAACAGCCAGAAATGACTCATGACATACAGAGGAACACAGATAAGAATGACAATGGACTTTTCATTAAAAATTATAAAGACAAGAGATGGTAGGGAAATATCTTTTCAAGTGCTTAAAGGAAAACGAAACTATCAACCTAGAATTTTTTATTCAACAAGAATATCAAAAGTGAAAGTGAAATGAAGACATTTTCGGTGTGTTTATATTTTCAGTGACAGAATGTATTAAAAGCACACTTGTATTAGAAAAAATTTTAAAGGAAGTTCTTCAGAGTAAAGAAGAATTGATACAAAATTAAAATTGTATCTACACAAAGAAAGAAAGAGCCCAAAAATACTAAATGTATGGTATATATAAAATACTTTTATACATTTTAAAAACCATATCAAAGATAATTGACTATTTAAAGCAAAAATAGTAATTATGCATTGTGGGGATTATAATGAAACATAACAATAGAGCAAAAAAAACCCAGAAAGGTGGAAAATAAAAATATACTATTTTTAGGTTCTTTCACTATACGTTAAATGATATGCTAGTATTTAAAAGTAAACAGTAATGAATTAAAAATGTAATGTTGTAAGCCTAAAGCAACCAAAAATAAATGAGAGACATCAAAGAGAAATAGCTAACAGGCTAAGAGTGGAAAGAAAATAGAATCACAAATGTTGTTCAAGAGAAAGCAAGATAAGAGAAAAAACTGAAACCAAGAACAAATGGGACAAATAGAAAATGAATAGCAAGAAACATAGTAGGTCAATACATTTGCATTGAAACCTACTATGCTGCTATTTATTTTCTATTTTTTACTGCTATACAAAATTAAAATGATGTAAACTCTATAATTCAGTGTTGAAAACTGTCTTGACTTGAGCATTTCCAGATTTTATATTCTCATGCATTCTGGAAATAATTCCTCTACCAATACTGGATAGTAGGGGAAGGTTGTATTTGTCCTGTCTTACAGTTCTCTGAAAAGTCCATATTCACAGAGCATTGTTATTAGGCCTGAACTGCTGAAGTCCTATAGCTTTCTAAAAGGCTCTACATGATCTGCACTAAATTTTGACTCTGCCCCTCTTTTCCTCTCTGACCTCATCTATTGCTACGCTCTTTCTCGCTATGCTGTAGCCACATTGGTCTTCTTACATTCTGTAGAACACATATGCCATTGTTCCTTCCTATGGACCTTAGCATTTTCTGTCTCCTTCAGTCAGCAAAATTTTCCCCAGATGCCTCATTACTTCCATGCCTCTTCTCAAAATTCACCTTATTAGAGGAGTCTTCTTTGACTATTATATTTAAAATTGCAACCCTTCCTCCACCATTGTCATACACTATGCCCCTTTTCAATTTCATTTTTCTCTATAACACATATTGTCAAAATGGTGTGATCTGAATGTGCGTGTCTCCCCAAAATTCATATGTTGAAATCCTAACCCCCAATGTGATGGTACTAGGAGGTGGGGCCTTTGAGAGGTGATTAGAAATGAGAGCAGAGACCTCAAGAATTAAGTTAGTGCCCTTATAAAAGAGAACACAGAGTTTCCTGACTTTTCCCACTATGTGAAGACACAGCAAAGATCTGGCAGTCTGCAACCTGGAAGAGGGCTTTCACCAGAACTCAGTCATCCTGGCACTTTGATTATGGGCCTCCCAGTTCCTAGAACTGTGAGACATTAATTTTTGTCAGTTATAAGTCACCCAATTTAAGAAATATTTTATAGCAGCCTGAAGACAAACTAAAACATCATCTGACATGCCATATATTTCACTTAATTTCACTGATTGTTTCTCCTCCCATCAGAATATGAGTTCCTTGCAGTTAAAATTTTTGTTTCCCTGCCCCACCTCCAAAACTCAAAAGAGTATATGGTTCAAAGGAGATTCCAATCAGTATTTGTTGAATGAATTCAGTAATTTCTGTTTTCAGACTTATAGAACATGCAGTATAGACTTTCAAACTTATAGAGCATGTATATTTTCAAACGTATAGAACAGTATATTTTCAAACTTACAGTGCATGCAATATAGACTTTCTTGATTTTACAAAAATAATTAGAAAAACTGCATCTCTTGAATATATCCACTTCTACCTATTCACATCAAGTTTAAATATTACATGCCAAAATTTATACTAATTAACACTAAAAGTCATTTCACCAATGACTGACACAATTGCCAAATTCAATTCCTATCTAAGTCTTTGATCCATCAAATACTTTTGATAGAGTTGACTGCTTCCTTGTTAAAATATTTTCTTCATTGGCTTGTAGGCCATCAAATCTACTCTCTTGTTTTCATCATAACTCATCACCACTTTCTTGGTCTGTTTTTTATTTTATTTTATTTTACTTCTTCATTTTTATTTTATTTTATTTTTATTTTTTTAATCTGTAATTGTTGGAGTGCTCAAGGCACATCCCAGGGCTTCTTATTTCTATTTACTCCCTGTTTCTAGGTCAGGTCACAGAGATCTATGACATAAGTCACAACCTTCCAATGACAACTTAAATTTTGTTTCCAGCAAATGCCATTCATCTCAAATCTTTTTCTCTGGAGAACCATGAGTAACATAGACTTTGGTATCAAGAAATTTTCTAGAGAAGCATAATTTTAACAGTGAGTTTTCTGAATTGGTTCTAGGTTTTCTAGAATTAGCTTGCTAATCTGACCAGATTTTTAGATGCTCATGACTCTATTTTCAATAATGAAGAAAGCACCGATAGTCCATGGTGCAAACTGTTTACAGACACATGCAAAAATACTTACATTGGATACTTCTAAACTACTTAAAAGAAGCAAGCAGCTATGTGATTTTGTATGTAATACCTTCAAACATTTTTGAAAAGCTAACCAATGTAACACCACTGGTTGTTTGCTCATAATGTCACTAGAAAAGTGGTGAAAGAAAAGAATGAGCTCAGGTATTTTAATTCTCAGCTCAAGAGCTCCATAAAGGATCTAAAGTCTTCTCTGGATACCCCAAAAGAAACCCTTACCTCCTGTAGTTGCTGAGGTGAAATTCTTGAAAATCAAACACTGAATCTTGACCAGTGACTGACTTAAAACCAAGTTTAGCCTCCAGCCTCTAAGGATATCTACAATTACAGAAAGGGAATTGACTGGGAAAGAATGGAATTCTGTAAGTTAGAATGGGAATATATTGGAATATATTGATGAAGCCAGGCATATTGAACCCTTAAATTCTGATGAGTCTTATTTGTTTTTGGAAGTGGTCTTCCCATTCCCAGGGCAAGTGGCCTTCCTGCTACTAGTGGTGGCAGCATCCTCACCCATGGTCTGCATAGCCTTTCCAATGTAGAATTAACTCTACATTGCCTGAGAAAACTCTAATGTCCTCCCCTGAGGCAGTTGCCATGCAAGACAATGGTGATTATCCTCAGAACCAATCCCCTTCATCCCTCTTTATTTTAGAACTATAACTAGATTCAAGTACCAACAGCTCCTAAAAGTGAGGTACAAGTGTGACTCATAAGGAAATGTGCTACACTCCAAAATAACTATTTGAATTTTTTAAATTTATATAGGCAAAAATCCAGAGAGCATATGTGGGAGTAGATATTAAAAATGTTGGATGATATGTGGAAGGAACATAAAGTTGGATCAGGCCAAGTTTATTGACAAAGACTTACTAATCAGAGACTCTGCCTTTAACATTGCAGCTTAGGGGAGATAGAAAAGTCCCAAATTGTTTTGTTGGTTTGCTGAAACCTGAGTGAACTGGAAATATCTGTCATGTGTTAAACTAAATAACAAAGAGAGAGGGAGATTCTCCAAAGGTAATGAGTTTACTTGGGAGTGTGCAGGGGATTTGAAAATTTGGAATATGTGCTAAGGGGACCATAGGCATATCAAAATAGACTGAAACAAGAAGAAGCTTTTAATGTCAAAAGTAGGAGTACATGTAAGTTGTTTTGTGATAAAAGAACATTGGTTATAGGGGCGAATCACAGGAGTTGAAGTCATTTCATTAGTGGAGACATTGTGTCAGGCAAATGTTCATGTGCATCTGGCTAGCTGTCTTTGTGATTCATGTAGCAAGCTGAAATTTGGAAAGCCCTTGGCAATAGTTTTGGTTATGGGTATATGTGTATAAAGGCTGTGATGGTTAATTTTATGTAACAGCTTAAGTGGGCCACAGGATGAGAAGATTAAACAGTGTTTCTGAGTGTGCCTGTGAGAATGTTTGTAAATGAGAATAGCATTTGAATCAGTGGACTCAGTAAAGTAGACAGACCTCCTCCCAATTATGGTTATCTTCCAATCCATTGAGGACCTGAATAAAACAAAAGGTAAATAAAATAATAATTTGTTCCTTTTTTTTCCTGCCTCACTGCTTGATCTGGGACATCATATCTCATCTTCTCCAGCCCTCATACTGGGAGTTATATTATTGCCCCCACCCTTGTTCTCCAGACTTCAGATTTGGACCAAAATATATCACCAACTTTCTGGATTCACTAGCTTACAGATGGTAGGACATGAAACATCTCAGCCTCAATAATCACATGAGCCAATTCCTCATAATAAATACTCTCTCTCTCTCTTTCTCTCTCTCTCCATTTCTATTTCTGTTTCCGATTGATTCTGTCTATTTGTAGAACACTGATTAATACAAGGGAATGACGTATTCAGGGGCCAAACTTTCTCCAGAACTCATTTCTTACCATCCTTCACTCACTGTACTTGAAATACATTTGATTTTTTTGCTGCTTCTTAAATATAACAAGTTCACTTTTACCTTTTTGAGTTTGCATGACGTTCTTTCTGCCTGAAATGCCCTTCCCTGAGAAATCCACATGGCATTTTGCCTTTCTTTATTAGAAATCTACTTTGACATCACGTTCTCAGACAGGCCTTAACTGACAACTTTATCTGATATAACACCCCTTTACGTTCTGTTTCTTTACTTACATCACACTTCTTCATATCCATTATAATCTATGTAATATTTTAAAATTTATGCATCATTTATTTTCTGTGTATTCATCTCTAGAGTTTAACTTCCATTTAGTGCAAGTGCTTTATCTGTGCCGTTCACTCATCTGTCTCTAAGGCTCAGAAATATTCTTGGCACATAAATATTAATAAATAATTAAATGATTAGTACATATAAAATAAAAAATAAATAAAAAGAAAAGATATACAACCATTGTGTTTATCTCTTGGTAGATGAAATAATAGTTCACTATTGTTGCTTTCTTTCACTTATCTGCATCTTGTGTTTTTTAGTTAATGAGAGTCTTTTAATAATAAAATGAGAAATATGTAATTAATATTATTTTCCATTACAAATTTTATAGCTCACACTCTCAAGTGGGTAAATTAGTTGAATCCAAATGTCAATATATTGATAACTCATTTATAAATGAATTATTCTACACTTTGGAAGCTGTCACTTCAATACAAGATAAGTATACCAATTGATAAGCTGGCAAAGATAAGAAGCAGAGAAATGAATAATGGTCAGTCTGAATTGTTTAAATATTATGCAAATGTCAACAATAACTGAAATGGAAAAAGAATATTAATAAGCCTGAAAAACTTGCTTATGAAAAACATTTTGTGATGCTAAGAATTCTTTAGCAATTTCGCTGAAAATATTTACTGTATTGCATCATGAATATTGAAGAAATATTCTATTTGAATCCATAATAAAAAAATGCCAGTACACAGTTTTAACAAATTAATATTAGTTTTGTTTTGAACCAATATATGACTTTTTCTCCCTTTTTGTTTAGGACATTTTAAATATTTGCATCATGAAAATATTAAGAGTCATTTTTTGAAATCAATTTTAATCCAATTATTATAATTATTGATCATTTTCAATGTACAAAGCATTTTGTTGGGTACCGTGGAGTAAAGCATAATATTCACTCACTTGTAAAAAGAAGCAGCCATGTACCCAATTAAACATCAAGCAAGGCAGCAGTTCTACCTATAATATTAAAGAAACAAGGGCACTGGGAATATAGAAGGAGAGATATATTTCAGGTTGGTGGCTGGGGATGGCTGTCTTATTACAATCATAGGATGAGGCTTTGAGTAGGATCTGAAGGATAAGTAGGCTTTTCATAGACAGGTAAGAACCCAGGGTAGTGGAGAGCATTGATGACAAAATAAATAGACTGGGCAAGGTCAAGAACTGGAACAGAAAGAAATGAATAAAGGAATGTTTCATTGGGGGAGTAGAGTGAGAGAAAAACCTGGGAAAACAGCTTGTGCAAACTGTGTGCTGGTAAATTAACACTCAGTTCCCCAGAAAGCCCTCATTTGTAAGTTTTGTCAATTTATGTAGTGATATGGTTTGGCTCTGTGTCTTCACCCCAATGTCATGTTGAATTGTTCTTCCATAAATCTCATGTGTTATGGGAGGGACCTAGTGGAAAATAATTTGAATCATGGGGGCAGTTTCACCCATTTTGTTCTCGTGTCATGAATAAGTCTCATAAGATCTGATGGTTTTATCAGAGGTTTCCACTTTTTCATCTTCCCCATTTTCTCTTGCTGCCACCATGTAAGAAGTGCCTTTTGCCTCCTGCCACCATTCTGAGGCTTTCCTAGCCATGTGAAACTGTAAGTTTAATAAAACCTGGTTTTCTTCCCACTCTGGGGTATGCCTTTTATCAGCAGCATGAAAACAGACTAATACATGTCATATAAATATTCTCACCATGGCTAATTTCAAGCTGCTAACATATGTCACTAGACACAGAATTGGGAAGAGATGCTCATAACAGGCTCTCACAAGCTGTATGAGAGCTCCCACATGCCCCCGCATTTGGCTCAAATTATGCAGAGATTTATCCTCTATAGAGGTTAAGAAGTCACTGAATTACTTTGAACCAGGAAATGGAATAATCAAACATAATTTGGGACTAGAATTGGAAGCAAGTTTCTTCAAGTACTGGAGAAAGATAACCTAGATTTGGAAACAAATAAAAATTAACAGGCTCTTTTAAAAACATTTTTGAGAGACAATGAGGGCCTATTTCAAGACACAAGGAAAAAATACGTGTCAGAAAGTACAGGTGACTGATGATTGATTAAATATTGTGAGAAGAAGTAGAATTAGTAAAAAAGTATAAAACAATTCCCAAGTTTCTCACTTTCAGCTTTAGTGGATAGTAGTACCTTCAGTCTTTATAAGGAACAGAGGGGGAATAAATGTTGCCTAGGGATGGTTAAAGTGAAAGGAGGTGAAGAGAAGATAATTTTTATTTCAAACTTCTGGAATGTAAACTCTCATGGGAACAGAGACCTTGTCTTTTCTTTTTCCACTATTATATGTTAGTGCTGGGAATGATACCTGAAAACATACAGGCACTCAGCAAATATTTCTTAACAAAATTATTAAACAACAGCCTAAGTTTGGCATTTCAAAGGATAATTTTATCAGCCAATTACCATGAAAATTTCACTTTGGCTTGAAATAGTTAAAGCTTTCTTTAGAACCTCATTACACTTAGTGCGTCTTTTAGACACTAAGAGAAATGAAATCAATAGGTCCAAATGTTGTTCAATCTCATTTCTTTTATTCTTATTAGGTCTATAATGATGTTGCCAAAAAAAGTAGGTTGCAAGGACATAGATGTGGCTTTTAAAATTAATTTATCTGTCCTTTTCCAAATATTTAGGACAATATCACAGACATGCTGGAGAGTCAAAAATTATTAATTTATAACAATAATACTGAAAATCTGGCCTTTAGAAAAAAAAATTCTAGAAAGCTCTATAGCATTCTATTTTAATAGAAATATAACATTGAAATAGCAACATATACATAATTAATGCTAAATCAAGCATCAGAACTGTGTTGGCATAAATTTGAAAAAAAACAAAAAACAAAACAAACAAACAAACAAAAAAAAACTTTTTTCTCTACTACACAAATGCATTGTCCTGGAAAGAATAAATCACACCAGAAATACACATTAAGAATGTGTCACAGATCTACCCACAGATGTTAAGAACTAAAAATAAGAATGCATCATAGTATTTCTTAGATCATTGAGCAATATCCAGTAAGCCTGTATGCTGACACTTGTGAAAGGAAGATTAATCTTGGGACCCCTAATTCACTAAGCCAAGGAAAAAGTCTAGCAGAGAACTATGTCAGGCATAGCTGCCTCCTATTTTATTCCTAAATAAGATAGCTATGGCTGAAAGGGGCCAACATAGAGCTCAGGCTGTGGCTTCAGAGGGTGGAAGCCCCAAGCCTTGACAGATTCCACATGGTGTTGAGCCTGTGGGTACTCAAAAGTCAAGAATCAAGATTTTTTGATCCTCTGCCTAGATTTTAGATGACGTGTGAAAACACATGGATGTTCAGGCAGAGGTGTGATGCAGGAGCGGGGCCCTCATGGAGAACCTCTGCTACAGCAGTGAAGAAAGGAAATGTGGGATCAGAGCCTTCACACAGAGTTTCCACTGGGACACTGCCTAGTGGAGCTGTGAGTAGAGGGCCATCGTACTCCAGACCTCAGAATGGTAGCTTCACCAACAGCTTGTATCTTGTTCCTGGAAAAGTCGTAGACAGTGCCAGCCCATCAAAGTAGCCATGAGGGAGCTGTACCCTGCTAAGCCTCAGAGGCAGAGCTGACCAAGGCCATGGAAATTCACTTCTTGCATCAGCATGACCTGGGTGTGAAACATGGAGCCAAAGGAAATCATTTTGGAACTTTAAGGTTTGACTGCCTTTCTGAATTTTGGACTTGCATGGGGCCCGTAGCCCCTTCATTTTTGCAAATATCTCCCATTTTGAATGGATGTATTTACCCAATGCCTGTACATCCATTGTATCTAGGAAGTAAGTAAATTGCTTTCAATTTTACAGGCTTATAGGGAGAAGGACTTGGCTTGTCTCAGATGGGAATTTAGACTGTGGACTCTGATTTAATGCTGAAATGAGTTAAGATTTTGGAAGACTGTGGGAAGGCATGACTGGTTTTGAAATGCAAGAAGAACATGAGATTTAGGAGGGCCAGGGACAGGGTGATAACTACCCCATGACTCTAAAATAAAAGTTTAAATTTTAAAATAAGAATATTAATCAGTGATTTTGGAGAATGTCTCTCAATTTGGTTATGCTCGTATGTATTTTCAAATTTATAATATTCATTATGAGGGAACTGAAAAATTCTTGTTACTCTAGAAACACATAACTTCAAACTTTTTTGACTTAATGTGAGCACAAATATGTGAAACACTAGAGGGATTAATCTCTGAATTTATATATGTGGTTCTTGGGCCATTTGTACATGCGTATGCATTATTTACGTTATACAAATTTTGTTCTTAAATAAAAATAATGGCTGAAAAAATTTCGTGCTTTATTTATCTTTATGCCAGCTCTTGAATAGCACTTGACATATAATAACACAGTTTCCACTCAGTATATATTTGATAAATGAAGCAATGAATAGATTAATGAATTCAGCAGAAAACTTCAGAGGAAGGGGATGAGCTTTAATGGATCTGCCAAACCATTATATTTTTCAAAATTTAGAATGATGTTTGAATTTCAAAAGCCGTAAAGAAAATTTAGAAGAAAATGAAAGGAAATCGATTCATTGAGGCATTATGTATTAATATGTGCCAAGTGGTTTAGGAGATGGTAAAATATACAAAATATGCTCTCTGCATCTAGTAATATGAGAAAATCTAATTATATCAGAATATTATATTTTCATGGTTAAAATATACTGTTTAAATAGAATATATTGAATAAACAATAGCTACTTTGAATTTTATCCGTAGATATAATTGTTCCAAATATTAGGCACACAAACTTAGAACTCAGTGGCAAATACGTTTCTGTACTTATATATATTTTTTACTGAATGTTCCGTAGTAGCTATAGCCCATTTTGGGAACTATATTTACTATTTAATATAAAAAAAATTACCCTTTGAAATAAATTCACATGGTTTTAAAGTATACCTTATGCTAATCTTAATTTTGCTTGGTACTTTTGTAAGTCATGCATATTTTTGGAGTTAAAGTATTTCTGGAATGATTTAATGGAACACCTTCTCCCATTTAGTTCTTTTCTCTCTTTATCACTTTTATCCACATCTAAAAGAACATTTTGAAGGTTAGCAAATGACATTTTCTAAAAGAAATAAAAGTGTGCGTCATTATAAGCATTCTTCATGATTTCTTTTCAACACGGAGAGTTAAGGCCAATCTTGGTTTATATGTAATAATGGCCTTAAAAAAATCAATCCCTAATGGATGAATTTAGATGGCATTTTGGTAAGTGAAATTAGCTGGGCAGAGAAAGACAAATATTTCCTGCTTTCACTCATAAGTGGGAGTTAAAAATGTTTTCACAGAGGTAGAGTAAAATGCCATTTATTAGAGACTGGGAACAGTGTGAGAGAGGGAGATGAAAAGAGGTTGGTAACCGGGTGCAAAAATACAGTTAGATAAAAATCAACTGCTCTATGTAAATAATCTTACCTCCAAAATATCAGCAAACTGTGAAATACCATGAAAATATTCCGGTAAAAAACATATTATAATGCCAACTGAACTGAAAACTTGAACAATAAGAGTTGCGAGTTCCGTTTTCTTACAAAACATTTGTAAAATTATTAATAAAGCATCTATTGTGTGAAATAGGAGAGAAATGTGATGGCTCTCCTAGGTATTTTCAATAATAAATTAGCTTGCAAGTGAATGGTTTGAATGATCTGCAGAGGAAGACGATATATAAAATGTTACATATTACTTTGTCGAGAGTTGGTTAAATCAGAAACAGTATTTAATACCGCCTTTATAATGCCCAACTGTGTGAGTATCACCAGACAACAGAATTGATTTACTGATTGCTAGACACGTTGTTAAACAGAGAAGGCATCTCTGGTATAGGAGAAGAAAAATACATTGCTTCAATGAGTAGAAATAGTGTTTGCTGAATCAATGAAATCAGGGATACATGTAGAAATAACACTGTAGAAAAAGAAAACAGGAAAAGGACAAAGAGACTGTAGAGAGTATTTGCTCTCTAATAAACAACCGGAATGAAGTAAGCAAAGAATTCATTTGAATTTGACCGAATTAAGCAGAGGTAATAACAGACTGAACTGCACAGACCCCACTCCTTGTTGCCCAGGCTATTTTCTGTGCCCTTCAGTGTTAGACTTTAATTTTAAAAAATGTATAAAATGAAGGAAAAATAGTAATCAGAAAGTATATCAGGAATTGGAGTAAAATATGGTCCAGCAAATTCCACTTTCAGGATATGAAAGGGAAAGAGTGTGTTAGGGGTTTTGTTCAACAGATAAAGTATAAGATTATACATACAGAGATTTAAGTTACATGAAAAGACATGCAAGCAGCCAGAAAACATATGAAAAATGCTCCCCATCACTAATCATCAGAGAAATGTAAATTAAAACCACAATGAGGTACTATCTTACAACAGTCAATACAGTTATTAAAAAATCAACAATCAACAGATGTTGGTGAGGATGTAGAGAAAAGGAAACACACACTGTTGGTGGGAATGTAAACTAGCATAATCTCTATGTAAAATAATATGTAGATTTTTTAAAAAACTAAAAATAGAACTACATTTGATTCAGCAATCCTAAAATAAACCCACTGTTCAAAATAGCAAAGACATGAACTCAACCTACATTTCCATCAATGAACAATCGAATAAACCAAATGTGGGGGGTGTGTGTGTGTGTATAACGTGAATGTATATAATGTATCTATATGTATAAATACACACACACACACACACACACACACACACACACACACACAAAACCATGGAATACTACTCAGCTATAAAAAGAATAAAATCATGTCTTTTGAAGCAACACTGAGAGAAGTGGAGGCCATTATCCCAAGTGAAATAACTCAGAAACATAAAGTCAAATACCACGTCTTCACTTATAAATGGCAGCTAAACAATGCATACACATGAAAATATAAATTGAAATAACACATTGGAGACTCCAAAAGGTGGAAGAGTAAGCGAGGGGTGAGTGTGTAAAATTATCTATTGAATACAATGTACATTATTTAGGTGATGGGTATGCTTAAAGCCCCGAGTTCTCCACTACACAACATATCTATTTAACTAAATTGCACTTGTAACACCTAAATCTATTGGGGAAAAAAGTATACAAAATTGTACAGAACCTGCATACAACATATTTTCAATATCATAGCCACATAACTGACTTTATCTTAGTCAATGTCAGTAAATGAAATATTTCATGCATCACATTATCAAGCCCCTACCACCTCATCAATTACTTCATGGAAGAAGATTCTAGCACTGAAAGAAGATAGAGATTTTATGATTGTGTCACTGCACTCCAGAATGGGCAAGACCAGAAGATGTTACCTCAAAAACTAAAAGAAGAAAGTAGAGTTCCTTGGCTTAGTATGGTAACTTTCCGCCCCCCCCCCCCCAAGATAGAGTCTTGCTCTGGCGCCAGGCGCCAGGCTGGAGTGCAGTGGTGAGATCCCGGCTCACTGCAACCTCTGCCTTCTGAGTTCAAACAATTCTGCCTCAGCCTCCCAAGTAGCTGGAACTAGAGGCGTGCACCACCATACCCAGCTAACTTTTGTATTTTAGTAGAGACGGGGTTTCACCATGTTGGCCAGGATGGTCTCAATCTCTTGACCTACTGATCCGCCCACCTCGACCTCCCAAAGTGCTGGGATTACAGGCATGAGCCAACATGCCAGGCCAGTATGGTGACTTTTGTGAATTAGTTTATGTTCCTAGCACTTGTTGAAGCTTTCTTTTTTGACTGATTTCTGCAGTGTTTGATGCTACCGAGGAGGATTATTTCCATCCAAAGAGCATGCGATAGGGATACAGCAGAGTCAATGATGTTCCTAAAATTCTTTGTGTCAAATATTTCAATAAGTATTTGGGCAATTCTTGCTCCTGAGATTGATAGTATTGCTCATGACATTTTCCTTTCAATTACTTTTATGTTTAAGATGCATACCTCTCAGAATAGCTCAGTTGAGGAAGGTTCTAGGCGAGACTGTTTTTTCATACTTTTACAGCTTCACTGACAGAGACCAAAAAGTTTAGTGACAAGGTCAGGCAGTGAGTCAGAGAGCAGCAAGGGTCCTCGGTACCATCAAATATTGTTGGTTTAACTGCTTCCCTTGTAAATCACAGTGTTTTGTACTGAAAAAGACTTACAATATTGACTTAAGGATAGATTCTGAAATTACCTATTTCTTAAACAATGCATTCTCAAGGATGTTTTGCAATGTCCTATCAGTATCTCTTAACCTCTCAGCTATTTAAAAGCCATTCGTGCATCATTCTCACTTAAAACTCACATAGGCATTTTTAGGGCTAGTTGGCTGTTTGAAAATTTAGCATGTTCCACACATTGAAATATAAGCAAAAATTATTTCTAGGTAATTTTTATTACTCATCCAGTATGAATTGTTAAATACAATAATTTACTTCCTTAATCAAAGCATGTTTCAGACTGCATTAATATTAATTTATTGAACTCCATCTCAGATAAGCTAGGCAAGAATGAATTAGAAATTGGTAAGGCATTGCCCCTGGCCTCAGGGAGTTTACAGTCTGGCAAGATTGATATGGAAGGAAGCAAACACAGATTTGAAAGTATTACCAGGACAAGGTGGGTGCAGTATCTGCCTTAGCTTTTCACCTTCTGAGACTAAGCAGTGCAGGAAAGATTTCACAGAAATTTGTGCATTAGGGAATGATCAGTTTGATATGGAGCAGCCAGTACTGGAAATTGCACCTGACACTAAATGTAAACATATTACAGAAGAAATTATGGTATGTAGATTTCATGGCATTTAACGAATTCCTTTAATATTTTTCAATTTCCTTCAATGTTTGATTCATGAAAGAAAACACTTGAATATGATTATCTCTAAAAATTTATTCTGCCATGTTTTTGTAATCTGTAAAATTTGTGGAGTTACAATGTGAGAATTCCTAGTGATCCAAAACACCTAGTCACCTGGGCTTGATAGTTGAAATTGATTAATAGCATATGGAATTGATTGAAAGTAAAAAAATAAAAATAAAAATAAAAATAAAAAAATCTATTAAAATACCTAACACATTTGGGATCTTTACATTATAATGCAAAGCCAACAACATCTATTATTCTGGATCAATCCAGTTTAATGGTTCCCAGCTAAATCTAAGTTAATATATTTAAGTCAATTTTAAATTAATATCCCCCAAAATCTAAGCTAAATTTAAGCCCAGAAGTCTTTTTCTATGGCAATTCTAATAGAAGGGTGAAGAGTGATTACAAGAATCCTCAGTAATTAAAATCAGTGCACTCTGTACTGAAAATATTGATTATTTTTTCAAAATAGTCCTTGAGATTCTCACTGAAGTTCCTTCTAGGCCAGCAGTGTTAACAGTGATAGACCACAAGGAGCTCCAGTTTAATATATCCCTTGACTTAATTCCCATGATACTTTATACTTGAATAGATATGACATATCTTCTGGCAATATTTATATGAATATAAGATATTAAGTAATACATAACATTTCAAACTTCTTTTACTGAACTGTTTCCATAGAAACCAAAGGCATGCCCTGAAAATAGAAGCATATTTTTTGCTCATTGGATAGGTAAGAGGCATCTTAGAGATTCTGCTGCAGAAGAGCCAAAATCACTACTGTCATTAATTATAGATATTAATTACCTAATTGAATTTCTCAAAGGTCAAGGGAGGAAACATAAAATGTATTTTAGGCAATTTGACTTTAAACACATCACCTTTATAAAATGCCAAAGCAAAAGTTCTAAATTACCATCAATACAAAATGGCTATAGATGGTTTAATTATAATGCATAGACCAAGAACCAAAGAGACACAATTTAATTTAATCAACACAAGTTTTAGGCTAAATTTGTGATTATTTAGGGCTGTCCATAAAAAAGTAATAAACTATTTTAATAAACTATTTTAGCAAGACAATACCTAGATGACATTTTGATTAAGAGGAAAAGAAGCAATTGAATCCTGTCCTAAAAGAGGTTACTTTATTGTTCTTTTCTTTTTTACACTCTTTCATGAAGAAATTTTTACTAAGCTTCTAATGTTCTGTCAATAATATTAGAGGAATTTAAAAGACTCTAAGTGACAGAGAATTGCAAGTTACAGGAAAGTTGAATAGTAGACACGACATGTACTTTTCAGGGCAGAATTCTGCCTATAATACAGACTGTAAGGTATAAACCCAGAATTTTTTTTTTTTTTTAAAGAGAGAAAAAACAACAAATACGATTTTTTTTTTCCCAAAAAGACACTGACTAGACCAATTAACTGTAAAGGACCCCCATTGGCTTCAGTGATGAGGGATAAAGTTGTTAGGTAACACAGAAAGTGGAGGTAGTTGCATAGATGCTATAGGAAATTAGTTTTACTCCTAGCTTGTCAGCAAGATGACCCTCAACTCCTGAGAGAAATTACATCTCAGGGTCTTTCCACTTGAGATGCAAAGTGAAGCAGAAAACTTGGATAACACACAGACTTAACGGGGAATTAAGTAAAAGTTAAGTTACTAAACTCTTGGTCTCATCGTCTACCTAGCTCCCAGTATACATTAAAAGTTCTCTCCAGATACTAATTTTTTTCACCATTGCATTCTATCGCAAACCACTTACCAATCAAATGAAAGTAGAAAATACATTTTTAGACATAAGAAAACGCAATAATTTGCATACTGTCTACTCTAAGAAAGTTATCAAAAGATGTATTTCAGAAGACAAAGGTGTAAACTAAGTGATAAAGACATGGGACTCAAGATATAGATGACACAAGCCCAAAGAATGGTCAAAGGAAATACCAGAATAACAACTATGAAGCAGGCTTTAGAAAACCACCAGTGCAGGTCAAAGAAAGGGAAATTAGAGCCTCTAGGATGAAGATTTCTAAGTTTCACATAAAGAAGTCAATGAGTAATATAAAGTTTTGGACTATTTATAGATATTATCAATAGATGTTTCTGACATATTTTGGAGCATATTTATACATTTTTGGAGCCTATTTATACATATTTGGAGAAAAATGTAGCAATGAGTATCTAAAAGCCAATCAAATGAAAGGTGAAGAAGGATGAGGAGAAGTAGGTTATTAACTGCGGTAAAAAACAAAATGCTTTAAGAAAAAGTAAACCTAAAATGCAATAAAAAAAATAATAATAATAAAAAGCAAGCAATAGGAAATACACATCCTCCTACCCGGGATAAATTACAAACAGTACCAGCAGGTTGTAAAATTACTTTTTAAAAATTACCTTTTTACTGCAAAAAAAAAAAAAAAAAAAAGAAAGAAAAAAAGAAAGTGTACTTCATGAAAAAAATGACCCAGAAATCAAGAATATTTGAATCATTATTGATGCAATGGTTAAACAGTCATTTGACAATGGCAGAAAACTGTCTAATATAACCACATGGAGAGAAACTGGCTTGGGAAAGGGGGAAGCATTGAAGTATAAGAAGTTAAACTTTCAACTCCTATAACCTATTTTCAATAGCCACTAATGTCAAAAAATGGGGAATCCAATATATGTATATTATTTACAAATATGGCAGTCAATACCATTTTAAAAAAGCTACAACTGAAATAATTGCCTCTTAACAATGGGATTAAGTATAGAGAGAGGTGGGACAAAACAATACATACACTTATTATAAGCCTTTTTCTATTTTATTTTTAGAGACTATATATGCATATATAACTGGTAAAATATATGTCAATTCATATATTATCATTCATAATTCAAATAATACATAACTTTACAAATAATGTGAAATCCATTCCTGCCCCCCAAGGTACCCTTTCTACTTTCAATTGTCCAGAATATTGCATTATATCGCTAGGTCCTAACAGGATTTGTGACTCACACAATTTGTTGCATGATCTATGGGTATTATGCTAAATACACAGTTTGCTACTATTTTGCTAACTTGCATGGAACTTATACTTCACTAGCCTATATTCTGAGTGCTTCTACATATATTAATTCATTTCATTTTCATAAAAACTCTTGAGGTATTTACATATAATATATCAACTAGCACATAAATCCTTTTGGGTAATATTATTGTCTTTTTAAAGATTAGGAGACAGAGGACATAGTACCTAATACTATATAGTTGTTAAACAACTTAGGGAATAAAACCCAAATTTCTTGACTACGATGTGTTTAGTGATAATTCAATACTATGATGCATAATAAGCAACTAGTGCTAATTCTGGCTCAGATACAGTGCTCAGTGAATAATGTATGTAAATATGAATTTGCATAAAGGATTTCAAAATACTTATAACAGCTTCCTAGTAAAGGCCTATATTTGTTAAGGAGAATAAACAAAAACTCAGTCTCCTGCGGTACACATGGATCTGTCAGTCTTTGATTCAAAATTCTCCTTTGTTTTGTATTTATTTACTCTTTTCATAAATTCACTTTCTATATAAAATCTTCATGTTTTAAACATATCTTTACTTACTATATTACTATTAATATATGTCCATTTAAAAGAATGAAGCAAACATCTGTATACTGATTTGGAGAGTTAAAAAGCATAATTTAATATATAATAGGTTCAAATTTGTTTTCTGCAAGGCACTGGTGAGCATTTGTCTCCAGAAAGGGAGGATGGTAGTTCAGAAAACGAGGAATGAAGACTGACGTTTCACTTTAGAGTCTTCTCTACTGTTTCTCATTTTAAAATAATTATCATGTATTACTTGTATACTTGAATAAAGCTAGTTATTAAAAAACAACCCTTTGTTAAGCTTAAAAAATAACTAGAAAAATGTCATAGCTAGGCTTCCAAATTTTTGTATTTCCCATGTTATAAAGCCCAGTGCTAGGCAGCCAGGATACACTCAGTGTGGTACTACATAAATATTTATTTGGAAGAAAAGAATGACTGCTTGCAAGACATCAGATAGGGTAAAACTCAAAGGTTACTATTATGCTTTGTTTCCTTTACCATTTTATCTTAAGACAAAAGATCTGTTGCTCACTTGCCAAAATTAGTAGTTTCTGAATAATGAGGTCTATTAATGACTAATGCACAACAAAGAGAGTACGTAATCACTACTTTTACAATAAGATCAAAAGCCTAAACTGAAATCAGACTGATGGCATTAATAATAACAGTGATTTGATTTTTGTTTTGAAAGATCTCTGTGCAAAGCTATAAGTAAATTAAATATTAAATGCAGATGGCAAGAAAAGCTTTTGTAAATCCCAAGGTTTATAAAATATAGCTTCTTATTATCTCAACAGATCAGACCTATAAATTTATTTGAAAGATTTAAGTGACACATTTTATAGTCAGTAAAAGATAATGAGCAACAATTTCAAAGAGAGATTAGAAAGCAGTCAATTTTAAACCAACTTTATAAATAGAAGAGGTGAAATGTCATGTTGACATCTTTGATAGCCTCAGTGGCCTCTCCTTATCAATTGACTAGGCATTCCTATCTCCTTACTTTTGAGGATGGATGTGGAGAATAAAGATATTAGGGAGAATATAGAATATTATTCAATAAAAACAATTGAGCAATAATTATTGAAAAGCTTTCATTCACTTTTATTAGCTACAGACACATTCTCAGTGCCTAATGATTGTATGTATTGAATATTCTTTTGAATTCTGAAGATTTAGACAAACTTAAGAGTCAAGTGGACTTAATCACTGTAGAGGAACCTTATTTTCTCACACTTATTTATTCATGTATTCAACAAACTTTTACAAAAGGCACACTATGTGCCAAGAACTATGCTAAATGATAGGGATACAAAAATAAATGTCAATTTCTCCTTTATTTTCAACTTTCATTTTAGAATCAGCCACTACATGTGCAGGTTTGTTACAAAGGTGTATTGCTTTATGTTGAGGTTTGGAGTATGACTGAATCTGTCACCCAGGCACTGAGCACAGTCCCCATTAGGGAGTTTTTATCCCTTCTTCACCTCCCTCCCTCTCTCCCTCCCTCCCTCCATCCCTCCTTCCCTCCTTCCTTCCTCCCCAGTCTTGTATTCCCCAGGGTCTCTTGTTTCTATCTTTATGTCCATGTGAACCCAATGTTTAGCTTTGGCTTATAAGTGAAAACATGTAGTATTCGTTTTCCTGTTCCTGCACTAATTCACTTGGAATAATGGTTTCCAGCTGCATCCGTGTTGCTGCAAAGGATATGATTTTGTTCTTTGTATGGCTATGTAGTATTCCATGGTATATATGTACCACATTTTCTTAATCTACTCCACTGGCAGTGTGCACCTGGGCTGATTCCATGTCTTTGCTATTGTGAATACTGTGGCAATGAACATATGGGTGCTTGCGTCTTTTTGGTAGAATGATGTATTTTCCTTTGGGTATATATCCAGTTATGGGATTGCTCAAAGAGCTCTCCAAACTGCTCTCCACAGTGACTGAACTAATTTACATCTTCCACCAAGAAGTGTATATTTGTTCCCTTTTCTCCGCAGCCTCACCAGCAGCTGCTGTTTTTTGATGTTTTACCTAAGTCATTCTGAGTGGTATGACACAGTATCTCATTGTGATTTTGATTAGCATTTCTCTGGTAATAGGTGAAGAGCATTTTTTTTTGTATGTGTGTTGGCCACATGTATGCCTTCTTCTGGGAAGTATCCATGCTCTTTGCCTATATTTTAATAGGGTCATTTATTTTTTCTTGTTTATTTGTTTAAGTTCTTTACAGATTTTGGATATTAGACCTTTCTCCGATGCATAATTGTAAATATTTTCTTCCATTCTCTAGGTTGTCTGCTTACTCTGTGGATTCTTTCCGTCTTTCCTTCTCTCTTTCTCTATCTTCCTTCCTTCTTTCTTTCTTTAGAAAGGGTCTTATTCTGTCACCTAGGCTGGAGTGCAGGTGCACAATCTTGACTCACTGCAACCTCTGCTTCCCAGGCTCAAGCAATTATCCAGCCTCAGCCTCCCAAGCAGCTGGCACTACAGGCATGAGCCACCAATGCCTGGCTAATTGTTGTATTTTATTTCTTTTTTTATAGAGATGGGGTTTCGCCTTGTTGACCAGGTTGGTTTCAAACTTCTATGCTCAAAGTGATCTGCCTGACTCATGTCCTCAAAGTGCTGAGATTACAGGTGTGGGCCACAGTGCCCAGTTGATCATTTCTTTAGCAGTGAAGAAGCTCTTTAATCAGGTCCCACTTGTCAATTTTTGTTGCAATTGCTTTTGAGGATTCAGTCATAAATTCTTTGCCAAGCCTGATAGCAATAAAGATATTTTTCTGAGTTTTCTTCTAAGATTTTTATAGTTTGAGGTCTTAAATTTAAATATGTTCATCTATCTCAAGTTGACTTTTGTATATGGTGATAGGTAGAGGTCCATTTTTATTTATTCTTCTGCATATGGAGCACCAGTTATCCCAGCACAATTTGTTAAACTGAAAACCTTTTTCTCATTGCTTATTTTTATTGTCTTTTTTGAAAATCAGATGGTCATAGGTTTGTGGAATTATATCTGGGATGTCTATTCTGTTCCATCTATCTATGTGTCTGCATTTATACCAGTTTTAGATATGTCTTTATATTATATTGTTTTGGTTACTGTAACCTTGTAGTATCGTTTGAAGTAAGATAACATTATTGACTTTTGGCTTCGTTTTTTTGGTTGCTATTGTTTTGGCTATTCAGGCTCATTTTGGTTCCATTTGAATTTTAGATTTTTTTTTATTCTGTAAAAAAATGATATTGGTAGATTGTTAGTAATTGCTTTGAATTTGTAAATTGCTTTTGGTAGCATGGCCATTTTAATGATATTGATTCTTCCAGTGTATGAACATATAATCTTTTTCAATTTATTCATATAATCTCTGATTCCTTTAGGCAGTATCTTTTAGTCCTCCTTGTAGAGATCTTTCACTGTTTGGTTAGATGTATTCCTAGGTTTTTTGTTCTTTGGTGGCTAATGGGATTTCATTATTGATTTTGTTGCAGTTTGAATGTTATTAGTGTCTAGAAATAACAATTATTTTGTACATGTATTTTGTATCCTAATATTTTTCTCAAGTAGGGGTTTATCAGTTCTAGGAAGCTTTTGGTGGAATTTTTAGGGTTCTCTAGATACAGAATTATATCTTCAGTGAAGAGATACTGTGACTTATTCTTTTTCTATTTTGATAGGTTTTATTTCATTTGCCTAATTGCTCTTATTAGAATTTTTAGAACTATGTTGAACAGGAATGTTGAGAGTGGGCATCTTTGTCTTCTTCTAGTTCTCAAGAGAAATGCTGCCAGCTTTTGCCCACCAGTATAACGTTGGCAATGAGTCTAGAATCAAATAATAAAGGTACTGTCTACAGTGTGATGTCATAAGGAAAATAAGCAGTGAAAATATGGAAACACATGGAAAAACATCTAGTCCTGTCTTAGTGGAGAGGAAGTAGAGTTATGGAAGCCTTCTAGGGATGATGCCATAAGAATGCTATTCCCATTGGTATTTCTAAGCTTTCTAACCTTGCCACTCTGGTTTGATATTATTTACTTTTTTAAAAATAAAGTTTTTATTTTACAACAATATTAAATTTACAGAAAAATTGCAATGATAGTATAGTTTTCATATAATCAACATCCAAATCTCATTGTTATTAACAACTTATATTAATATGGTTCATTTGTTAAAACTAATGCACCAATATTGATAGCTCATTATTTACTGAAGACTGAAGTCTCTGTCTTATTAAAACTCCCTTTGTTGTTACCTAAGGTCCTTTTTCTGTTCCAGGATCTTTTTCAGGATGCCACATTATATTTAATTGTCATGACTCCTGACACTTACCTTGATCGAACAATTCTTGAACCTTTCTTGTTTCAATGACCTTGAGAGATTGAAGGATTACTGGTCAGGTATTTTATAGAATGATCCCCTTTTGAGATTGGTTTGATGTTTGTCTCAAGATTAGACAGAGGTTATATGTTTTTGACAGGAAGACCAGAGAGCTAAAGGGCCATTCTCATTACATAATATCCATGGCACATACTATTGACATGACCCAACACTGTTGATATTGACTTTGATTACCTGGCTAAGCAGTGTTTGTCAGGTTCTCCACTATAATGTTGCTCTCCCCATGCCCTTTTCTTGCTATACTCTTTACAAGTAAGTCACTTTGAACAGTGCACAGTTAAGGAAATGATAATTTATTCCCTACCTCCATGAGAGTGAAAGATCTACATGAATTCATTGGAATCCTACTTGGGAGATTTCTATATTTATTCTATTTATTTATTCAACATTTAGATCAGTACAGATTCATGAATATTTGTGGTATATGTTGAGTTATAATAGAATATTACTTGACTTTGTTGGTTAGTTAAATATTCCAAATTTGATTATTGAAAACTATTTCAAATGTTTCCTTTGTAATTTTAATATAATCTGTAATTATGGGGTTTTCTATATATTTCCTTACTTTCTAGAACTACACAATATTCTTGATTCATCTTACATAATTACTGTTTCATTCTTAACATCTGTAATTTGTCCAAGGGGCTTGATTCCTTTTATGAGAGAATAGAATTATACACTGGATAAGAACACTAGGTCTGTATATTGTTATTGGAGTGTCATTGCTTCTAGGCCATTTGTCTTTTTAAATTTTTTAAAATTAATTTATACATAGTAGGAGTATATAATATGGGGCATGTGAGATATTTTAATGCAGGCATACAATGTTTAATGATCACATAAAAATAAATAGGGTATCCATCACTTCAAGCATTTATCTTCTGTTTTACAACAGTCCAATTATAATTTTACTTATTTGAAAATATAAAATTAAGTGATCACTGACTATAGTCACCCTGTTTTGTATCAGATACTAGATCCTAGTTATCCTTTCTAACCATTCTTTTGTAACTACTAAACATCATCACTTCCCCCACACACCACCAATATCCTTCCCAACCTCTGCTAACCATTGTTCTACTATTTCCATGAGTTCAATTATTTTAATTTTTAGAGCCTACAAATAACTGAGAACATGGAATGGTTGTCTATGCCTACTTTATTGAACTTAACACAATGAAATTCATTTAAATCAATGTCGCAAGTGACAGGATCTCAATCTCTTTTATTACTGAATGGTATTCCATTATGTATGTGTACCACATTTTCTTTATCCATTCACCTGTTGATGGACATTTAGGTGGATTCCAAATGTTGGCTATTGTGAATGGTGCTATCCCATTCCATGTAGTTTTAGTTTTCTGAGGAACCCACAAGCTGGTCTCCATAGTGGTTATACCAGTTTAAATTCCCACCAAAAGTGAACAAAGGTTCCCTATTACCCACATCTTTTCCAGCATTGTTATTGCTTGTTTTTTGGATACAAGCCACTTGAACTGGGGAGAGGTGATATGTCATTACAGTTTTGCATTTTTCTGATGATTATGATGTTGATCAGCAATATATACATCTGTGTGCCATTTGTATGTCTCCTTTTGAGAAATGTCCTAGAGACTTGTTGAATGGCTTTTACCAAAACGCTGATAGTGATATGGATAATAAGGTCTAGGCTGAAGTGGTCTCAGATGGAGATGGGAAACTTCTTGGAAACTGGAATAAAGGTGACTCTTGCTATATCTTAGCAAAGAGACTAGTGTCATTGTGCCCCAACCCTAGAGAACTGTGGAAATTTTAACTTAAGAGAGATGATTTAGGGTATCTGGTGGAAGAAATTCTTAAGTGGTAAAGTGTTCAAGAGAAAGCAGAGAACAAAAGTTTAAAAAATTTGCAGCATGATGAGATAGAAAAAAATAAAAAATAAACATTATCTGGGAAGAATTTCAAGCAAGCTGCAGAAATTTGCCTAAGTAACAAGGAGCCAAATGCTAATAATGAAAACAATGGGGAAAATGTCTCCAGGGCATGTCAGATAATGTCATGGAAGCCCCTTCCATCATAGGTCCAAAAGCTTAGGAGAAAAAAATGGTTTCCTGGGCTGGGTCCAGACACCCCCTGCTGTGTGCAGTCTTGGGACTTGGTGCCCTGCATCCCAACTGCTACAGCTGTGGCCAAAAGGGGCCAAGCTCAGGCTGTTGCTTCAGAGTGGAAGTCCCAAGTCTTGGTAGCTTCCACATTGTATTGAGCCTGCAGGTGCACAAGAGTCAAGGATTAAGGTTTGGGAACCTCTGCCTAGATTTCAGAGGATGTATGAAAATGCCTGGATGCCTAGGCAGAAGTGTGCTGCAGGGGCAGAGTTTTCTGGAGAATCTCTGCTAGGGCAGTGAGGAAAGGAAATATGGGTTTGAAGCTTCCACACCAAGTCCCCACTGGGGCACTGCCTAGTGGAGCTGTGAGAAGAGAACCATCATCCTTCATATCCCAGAATGGTAGATCCACTGACAGCTTGCACCGTATACCTGGAAAACCTTCAGACACTCAACTGTGGAAGCAGCTGTGGTGGGGGATTGTACCCTGCAAAGTCACCAGTGCAGAGCTTCTCCAGGCCATGGAAACCCACATCTTGCATCAGCATGATCTGGATGTGAGACATACAGTAAAAGGAGATCATTTTGGAACTTTAAGGTTTAATGACTGCCCTATTGGATTTTGGACTTGCATAGAACCTGTAGCATCACTTTTTTTCTAATTTCTCCCATCTGGAATGGGTATATTTACCCAATACTTGTACCTCCATTGTATCTAGGAAGTAACTAACCTGGTTTTGATTTTGCAAGCTCATAGGCAGAAGGTACTTTCCTTGTGTCAGATGAGACTTTGGACTGTGGACTCTAGAGTTAATGCTAAAATGAGTGAAGACTTCAGGTGGTTGGGAAGGGATGATTGGTTTTGAAATGTGAGGTCATAAGATTTGGGAGGTGCCAGAGGTGGAATGATATGGTTTGGCTGTGTCCCCACTCATAACTTACCTTGAATTGTAACAATCCCCACCTGTCAAGGAGGGGCCAGGTGGAGATAACTGAATTATGGGGGCAGTTCCCCCATACTGTTCTTTTTGTTGTGAATAAGTTTCACAAGATCTGATGGTTTTATAAATGGGAGTTTCTCTGCACAAGCTCTCTTGCCTGCCGCCATGTATGATGTGCCTTTGCTTCTCCTTTGCCTTCTGCCAGGATTGTAAGACCTCTCCAGCCATATGAAACTTTGAGTCCATTAAACCTCTTTTTCTCTATAATTACCCAGTCTCACTTGCTGTTACTAGTAGCATGAGAACTGAAAAATACACAATTATAATTTCATATTTCACATTCAGTTTAATAATAGATATTGAAGTAATTATTGTGAAAAGGGTTAAGGTGTATATCTAGATTTTTTTTTTTTTTTTTGCATGTGGATGCTCTATTGTTTCCATAGCATTTGCTGAAAAGACTATCCTTTTTACATTAATTCGACTTTGCTTTTTAGTCCAAAAAGCAATTATCTTTATATAAACCTATTTCTAAGCTCTGCATTCTGTTTCATTGATCTATTTGTCTTTTATTTCACAAATATCACACTGTCTTAATTTCTCCTAGCTTTATAGTAAGTCTTGAAGTCAGGTAATGGAAGCCCTCCAACTTTGTTCTTTCCTTTTAATACTGTATCATTATTCTGGGTCTTTTGTCTCTCCATATACATTTTATAATCATTTGGTTGATATTCACAAAATAACTTGATGGGATTGGGACTATATTAAATCTATAAATTAAGAAAAATGAATGTATTAACAATATTGAGCATTTCTATCCATGAACATAAAATATCTTGGCATGTAAAGAGATCTTTATTTCTTTCATCAGAGTTTTGTACTGTTTTACCTATTGATCTTGTACATATTTTGTTAGGTTTATACCTAAGTATTTCATTGTTTATACTATTGTAAATGGTGTGGTTTTAATGTGAAATTCAATTGTCTGTTGTTGGTATATAATAAAACAATTTTATTGTTATATTTCAACCTTGTTTCCTAAGAACTTGCTATAATTAATTACAAGCTGCATGATTATGATGTTGCTGTTGATTCTTTGAAAATTTTTTGAGAATATTATGAACGTTGCACAAAGATAGTTGTATTTCTTCCTTCTGGATTTGTTGATTATGTTAATTGATTTTCAAATGGTAACCAGTCTTGCATACCTGGAATATTTCACTTGGCCATGGTGCCTAAGTAATATATATGTCCCTGGATTATATTTGCTAATATTTTACTAAGGGTTTTTTTAATCTATGTTCACAAAAGAAAACATCTTTATTCCTTATTTTTGTCTTTTATTCTGATGCCCACTTTGTCTAAAATTCAAATAGTCATTTCTCCTTTCACGTTGTGATAGCATGGCATAGATTTCCCTGTATCCTCAATTTTAACATATGTTTTAAATTTAAAATAGGGTTCTTGTAGGTAGATGTTTCATTCTGTTTGGACTACGATAACAAATTAGTATTAACTTGGTGGCTTATAAACAACAGAAAACGTTACTCTCTAGTTTTTCTTTTTGTAATATTTTTGAGTGGTGTTAGTATGAGTATAGGTAGACCTCACAGAATAAATCAGAAAGTGTTTCCTCTGCTTCTATTTTTCTGAAAGAGAATTCTATAGATGACTGATACAATGTTTTAATTAAATATATTATAGAAATTACCAGTGAACCAATCTGGGTGTTGTGCTTTCTGGTATGGAAGGTTTCAGTTATTGATTCAATTTCCAAATGTGTTTATTCGTAATTACAAATTTTTCTTTATGTGTATTTTGGTAGATTGTGTCTTTTAAAGAATTGGTCCATTTCATCTATGTTATCAAATTTGTTGTCATAGAGTTCTTCATATTTCTTTTAATGTCCATGGAATTAGTAATGATGCTCTTTTTTCTGATAGCAATCTGTGTCTTATTTCTTTCTTAATTAGTTAACCTTTCTAAAAATTTCTCAATTGTGTTTATCTTTTCAAAAAAAAAAAACAGATTTGGTTATATTGATTGCATTAGACCATATTTGCAATTTCATAAATTTTTACTGTATTTTTTATTATTATTTTTCTTCTGCTAAATTGGATTTAATTTGCTCTACTTTTTAAATTACTAAGGTAGATGATTTACGATTCATTTTATATTCCTCTTCTAATGTATACTTTCAGTGCTCTAAAATTCTCTCTCGGCTCTGTTTGCATAGCATTTCACAAATTTTGATAAGTTCTAGTTTATGTTTCATTCATTTAGTTCAAAATACTTTTTAATTTTCTGAGACTTTTTCCCTGAGCCATGCATGGTTTAAAGTGTTTTTTTTTTTTTTATTTTTTATTTTCAGTCTCTGACTTATTGGAAAAATTCCAGCTATCTTTCTTTATTGATATCTAGATTAATTCCATTATGGTCTAAAAGATACTATTTATGATTTCTACTTTTTAAAATTTGTTAATATCTGTTTTATGGCCCAGAATGTGGTCTATATTAGAATGTTCTATGTTAACACTATAGTGTGTATTCTGTTGTTGCTGTATGGAATATTTCACAACTGTCAAGTAGATCAAGCTGACTAATGGTGCTGTTTAGGTCAACTATATCCCTACTGATTTTCTGCCTGCTTGATCTGTGAATTATTCATAGAGGTATGTTAATGTTTCCAACTATAATAGTGGATTTGTCTCCTCTTTTCAGTCTCATCAGTTTTTCCTCATGTAACTTTGATGCTATGTTGTTAGGTGACTACACATTTAAAATTGTGAAAGCCTCATGAAAAATTGACTTCTTTATCATTACACAATGCCCTTCTTAACTCCTGATTTTTGTCTTTTGTTCTGAAGCCCACTTTGTCTAAAATTCAAACAGCCATTATCTTTTCATTTTGTGATAGCATGGTATAGATTTCCCTATTTCCTCACTTTTAACATAAGTTTTAAATTTAAAATAGGTTTAGTATAGGCAAATGTCTCATTCAGTTTTGGCTACTATAACAAATTACTATTAACTTTGTGGCTTGTAAACAACAAAAATTTATTTCTCACAGTTATAGAAGCATGGCTAAGTTCTCATAAGGGCCTTCTTTACACACACACACACACATACACACACACACACTTGACATAGCTAGTATTTCAATCCTCACTCTCCTCCTACTTCTACCTTAAAGTAGGCAGCCCTGTTGTTCCTTTCTTCATGTCCATAGTTACTCAAAAGTTAGCTCCCACTTATAGTTGAGAACATGTGGTACTTGGTTTGCTGTTCCTGCGTTAGTTTGCTTAGGGTAAAGTCCTCCTACTCCTCCTATGTTGCTGAAAAGGACATGGTCTCATTATTTTTTATGTCTCTGTAGTATTTTATGATGTATGAGTACTACATTTTCTTTATTCAGTCTACCACTGGTGAGCATACAGATTGATTTTATGTCTGCTTTTGTGAATAGTGCTGCAATGAACATGTGTCTTTATGGCAGGACAATTTATATTACCTTGGGTATAAACCCAGTAAGGAGATTGTTGGGTCAAATGACAATTTTGTTTGAAGTTCTTTGAGAAATCACAAAATTGCTTTTCACACTGGCTAAACTAATTTAAAATTCCACCAGCAATGTGTGTTTGCTATTCTCCACAACCTAATAAACATTTGTTTTTATTTGACATTTAAGTAATAACTATTCTGAATTGTGTGAGATGGTATCTTATTGCAATTTTGATTTTTTTATAATGATTAGTAATATTGAGCATTTTTGTATGCTTGTTGGCCACATGTTTGTCTTCTTTTGAATAATTTCTGATTATATCCTTTGTCCACTTTTTTTTTTTTTTTTTGAAACAGACTCTCCCAGGATGGAGTGCAGTGGCACAATCTTGGCTCACTGCAACCTCCGCCTTACAGGTTCAAGTGATTCTCCTTCCTTATCCCGAGTAGCTGGGATTACAGGCATGCACCACCACGCCTGGCTAATTTTTGTATTTTTAGTAAAGACGGGGTTTCAAAATGATGACCAGTCTGGTCTCGAATTTCTGACCTCAAGTGATCAACCTACCTCAGCCTACTAAAGTGCTGGGATTATGAGCACGCTTTTTAAAGGGGTTATGGGGTTATTTGCTGCTTATTTGCTTAACTTCCTTATAGATTCTGGATGTTACACCTTTGTTGGATGCAGTTTGCAAATATTTTCTCCCATTCTTTAGATACATTATTTAAGTAATGCAAATTTCAAAAGCATTTGGGCTTATTGTGTAATTTGTGAGTACTCGTTAACTTTAAGCCAATTTGGTACCCTATCGCCAAAAACACGTTAACAAAATATGTGTATGTACACATAAATGCATACATACTAATATAAGGATTCCACAGCTTTTACTCAGAACTCTAGCAATGAGATAGTGATAGAAACTCACCAGTTTGCAAAAATAATGGCAATAAGAAATGGTTGGATGCAAACATTGGGTTTTATCTCAGTAAAATGTAACAGCAGACTTAAAGCAAGCAGAAAAGAAAACAGAATGATATATAGATAACTTGGGAACTTTATAGTTGCAGGTTGACAATTGGCCTCTAAGTTTTGCTTGATAATTTGCTCATCAGTTGAAAATGTTCACAGAAACAGACCTAATGTGTAACTAGCAAAAGTATTAGAAAACCTGGCATGCCCTTCCATTTGCACAACCACTTGCAAGTAAAGGTGACATTAAATCAAATGGGGTGTCTGAAAGGAAGTCATCCTCTGTTTTCTCATTTTAGATGACTTTTTCCCATAGTTTTTCTTAAAAAGGGAAAATGAGCTGTGGCCTAGGGTTTGGTGTAGTGTATAAAAATGTACTGCTTGTGAACGGAACTCCACAGTGTGTCAGCACTGAGTCATTTCCACCCTCTTACATGTCTTAGTTTCTCTCTCTGAAGGTTTAGCACTTCTGAGAGGTCTCAAAATGTAGAGTAGTCAGCTCTTATATACATTTCCCAGAGGAGTCTTTTTAAGCTAAATTTTTGGAGGTTCCCTGTAGAGTTGTTGCATATTGTGGGGTGTCAACCCCTCAGACACTTTTACTCAGCCACCAAGTAATCCAGGGGCACCTTTTGATTGAGATGAGAAAAATACCCTTTCTCTTCAGAGCAGAGCAAACTCAGTCTCTCATTTATCTACAAAACAACAGTTAAGTTGCCATACCAATGCACAAACAATTGAAATTTTTTTTTTTTTTTTTGAGGAAAGGCAGTGGCAAAGACTAATCAGAATGTACCTCCAAACTACAATTAGGATTCCAAACAACAACTTCCTAGGATAATTTTAAAAAAGAAGAAGAAAGAAAAACAGCTAAGACCAGTTCCTGTGAACAGTCCTCAGCCACAACTAACTTTGTAGCTGTTGTCCACCATTACACATGCCAAGGTCAAATCCTCTAACAGTACAAGGTAATCTCTGGGATCCCACAAAGCCAAATATATCATGTAAAGCAATACAGGAAATCAGAGTTTTTGACCTAAGAATCTGCCCATGACTCTTTAAATTTCACAAAGAAAATAGAACACCCCCAAAATGGTTGAGTATCACCTTTGTTATGAGTTCTTTAAGAGTTTTGAGTCATTACAAGCCTTATTAGATTTTTTTTTTAATCTTGGCACTGAAGACAGAGAAGAAGGAAAGAGAAATAGAGTGAAAGAAAATCAAATGAAAGAATATTTTTTAAAGACAGGAGGCAAACAGAAACCAAACACATGGATTTACGTGGTTTTCTTTTCTTTTGTAGCTGTGAGGAATTTTAGTCAATTCAGAGGTCTTATTTTCCATAATTTGGAATTCTCATTTGGATTTGACCAAATTAGACAGACTAAGTAAAATCTAATGGGAGAAAGACCAGAATAACAACAACAACAAAAAAAAATCCCAACAATATAATTACAGAATGATCTAATGGTAAAAAGAAATAAAGCCAGCTAGTTGTTAATCTTATCTTTAGTTCAGACAAACCCCAACTCAGTTATTTACCTAGGTATGAGTTTCAGGCTAAAGACTGCTCTCTACCATCTAGAACCAGGCAGAAATTCAAACTCACTTTCCCTCTTGGAAGTCAGCTCAAAGTCCAGAAAGACACTGCCTGCCCTCCAATGTCATGGAAACAGGAAAACTTGCTTTACTTGTTAGAAGCAAGTAAAACTCCAAAAAAGTTATATAGCAAAATAAATGGTTACAACCCATCCAAGTTTTGGAAGATCAGGAATTCTATTAAGGAGCAAGCTCTTAGGTTTCAGGAAATTGCCTTATTGCTTTGAGCCAGAAGATCATCTCAAGCTGGTACCAAGCACCTATAGGAGATTTGTCAAAGGTCAGGGACACCTACACTAAGAATCCCTTCATGATTGCCAATTTGTGCACCTCAGAGTATCTGAGAAAAATCTCAACCAATTTAGAAGGTTTATCTTGCCAACATCAAGGACATGCCTATGATACACCCTCAGGAGGCCCTAATGACATGTGCCCAAGGTGGTTGGGGTGCAGCTTGCATTTACACATTTTTGGAAGATGTAACACATCCATTAATACTTGTAAGATTTACATTGGATTTTTCAGGTCAGGACAACTCAGAGGGATACTTCCAGGTCACAGGTAGATTTGAAGATTTTCTGATTGGCAATTGATGGAAAGAGTTATTATCAATCAAGTTATGCCTAGGATGTGATAAGGGGTTGTGGAAAGACATAAGATAAAGGAAAGAAATTCATATAAACAAATTAAGAAAAGTGTTATAATTGAATAAATAGTTATCCTCAAGGAAATCCTTTCCCTCAAAGAATCACCAAAGTAACAGACTGAGTTCTAGAATTGTGGCAAAAGTCTCAGTGTGAATGCTAAATCCACAGCATTCCTTAGGCAATAAGTTACTTGTTTATAAATTATAAGGCATTTGCAGTTAATAGTTGATTTTATTCATCTTTAGATTGACAGCATCTAACATAACATCTGCTTAAAAGGCTCTTGTTTGAATCTAAATCAGTGTTTTGCAAATTGAGGAGGCATCATTATCATCTGAGGAGTTTGTCAAACTATGGATTGCCAGAATTTGATCCAGTAATACTGGGGCTAATAACTTGTGTTTCTGTCATATTTGCAAGGGACACTAACGCTACTAATCTAGGAATCACAGTCTGAGAACCACTGAACATTATTTTTAAAACTAGGAGTAAATAAACTATATCCAGCTGGCCAATTCAGTCTCAGCATAATTTTATACAGTCCATGATCTAAGAATTATTTTTTCTTAAGTTTTAAAGGGTTGTTAAAACACACACACGCGCACACACACACACACACACACACACACACACACACACACACACAAAGGATATACAACAGAGACTACGTTTCCCATATAGCAAATATTACTATCTGACTTTCTACAGAAAATGTTTACCAACCACTGTTTTTTTGTTTGTTTGTTTGTTTTTATTGCATTTTAGGTTTGGGGGTACATGTGAAGAACATGCAAGATTGTTGCATAGGTACAGACATGGCAGTGTCGTTTGCTGCCTTCCTTCCCCTCACCTGTATCTGTCATTTCTCCCCATGCTATCTTTTCCCACCTCCCCACCTCCCCGTCCCTCCCGCATTTTCCCCCAACGGACCCCAGTGTGTAGTGCTCCCCTCCCTGTGTCCATGTGTTCTCATTGATCAACACCCGCCTATGAGTGAGAACATGCGGTGTTTGATTTTCTGTTCTTGTGTCAGTTTGCTGAGAATGATGGTTTCCAGGTTCACCCATGTCCCTACAAAGGACATGAACTCATCATTTTTGATGGCTGCGTAATATTCCATGGTGTATATGTGCCACATTTTCCCTATCCAGTCTATCATCGATGGGCATTTGGGTTGGTTCCAGGTCTTTGGTATTGTAAACAGTGCTGCAATGAACATTCGTGTGCATGTATCCTTATAGTAGAATGATTTATAATCCTTTGGATATATACCCAGTAATGGGATTGCTGGATCAATTGGGATTTCTATTTTTAGGTCATTGAGGAATTGCCACACTGTCTTCCACAATGGTTGAATTAATTTACACTCCCACCAGCAGTGTAAAAGTGTTCCTATTTCTCCACATCCTCTCCAGCATCTGTTGTCTCCAGATTTTTTAATGATCGCCATTCTAACTGGTGTGAGATGGTATCTCAATGTGGTTTTGATTTGCATTTCTCTAATGACCAGTGATGATGAGCATTTTTTCATATGTTTGTTGGCCTCCTGTATGTCTTCTTTTGTAAAGTGTCTGTTCATCTCCTTCGCCCATTTTTGAATGGGCTTGTTTTTTTCTTGTAGATCTGTTTTGGTTCTTTGTAAATTCTGGATATTAGCCCCTTGTCAGATGGGTAGACTGTAAAATTTTTTTCCCATTCTGTTGGTTGCTGGCTCACTCTACTGACTGTTTCTTTTGCCGTGCAGAAGCTGTACCAACCACTGTTTTAAACAATACAGGTATTGCAAGCACAAATGACTATACCTGCAAAAGCTTTTAACTGCATCCATCACTCCAGAATATACCAAATATGTATTTTGTCTTTCCTAAACCATATTATTTTTCCAATATTCTACCTCTGCCTAATTCTCATTGAGCTACCTATATCCTTAGGGACTTTAAGAATGATTTCAATTATTCTGTAAAAGCATTTTACTGAAATAAAATATGAATAATTTTAGAAGCATTATGAAATAATGTGAAGAAAAGAAGATGAAATTAGTTCTTTCAATATTTAAGCTTATCTCTTTATTTTAATTGTACTTTAAATCCTTTCATTTTTTGAATATTCTGGTAAGCCTTTTCTAGATGTCAGATTTCAGTCTGGAACAAGTAAGCTTAAAAGTCAACATTAAGACTTATGGATGCTTATTTCAAGTATTTTCATATTGTTAGTGCTGTATATTGGTATGCAGTAGTAGGACATTAATCCAGATGTCATTTTTTTTCTTATGTAGTTTAGAGCTTTATCCAGGGTCAAGAAAACTACCATAGCATAACTAACCTCTTAAACATGTATGGGACATCCAAAGACTCTTACACAACCATGTACTCTTAGGTTGGCTGTGAATTGGTCATTGGCAGCACCAATCACAAGACTATGAGTTCAACCACACACGTACACAAGAGTAGTATATTTTATCAATAAGCAGATGAAGTAGATTGACCTAGAGATGGGTGTCAGTGAGCAAGTAGGAGGAAGAGGATATACCTGAGAAAGGGGAGTGTTGTAAGTTAAAGATCAGAGACTAAGTGAGGTTAAGGAAAGAATCTATGCATAGGGTGTATTGAGGAGCAATCTGACATGTGGTATTAGAGAGAAGAAGAATGAAGAGGACTTCTACATGAAAGTTGTATCAGTATAAGGTGTAGATAACTCAGCAGGATGAGCAAGGTTTCCATACAAGTTAGTGGCATAAGTAATAGTCTGGCTTAATGTGTTGGAGAAAAAAATGAGATAAAAAGCACACTCATACAAAAAGTTGACAGGATTTTGGAGCTCAAAATAGGTGAGGGAGAAATCTAAGCTGATGTGGAAATTGAGGTGGTAGAAATGTGAGACTGTTTCTGTGTGAAGGTATTGATCACATAAGTAAACATATTAAAGCTAAAGAGGACAAAAGGCAGCTTTAACAAATACGGAAAAGAAGAAGAAGAAGAAAAAAGAAACCCCAATATGGTTTCCGTCTGTGACTCCACCTAATTCTCATCCTGAATTGTAATCTCCATATGTCAGAGGAGGGGCCCAGTGTGAGGTGACTGAATCATGGTGTTGGACTTCCCCTTTACTATTCTTGTTATAATGAGTGAGTTCTCCCGAGATCTGATAGTTTAAAAGTGTGTGATAATCCCCGCTCTCACTTTCTCCTGCTGCCATGTAAGACATGCCTTTCTTCCCCTTCATCTTTTGCTATAATTGTTTAAGTTTCCTGAGGCCTCCTTAGCCATGTGGAACTCATTAATTGTCTCACAAATATGAGTCAATTAAAACTCTTTGGTTTATAAATTACCCAGTCTCAGGTAGCTCCTTACAGCAGTGTGAAAACAAACTAATATAGAAAATTGTTACCGAGAGTGGGGCACTACTATAAACATACCTGAAAATGTGGAAGGACTTTGCAACTGGGTAACAAGTAGATGTTGGAACAGTTTGGAGAGCTCAGAAAAAGACTGGAAAATATGGGGAAGTTTGAAACTTCCTAGAAACTGGTTGAATGTATTTGACCAAAATGCTGGTACTTACATGGAAAATAATGTCCAAGTTAAGGTGGACTCAGATGGTGATGAGGATCTTATTGGGAATTAGAAGAAAGGTCACTCTTGCTCTGCTTTCACAGACTGGTGACATTTTGCCCCTGCCCTAGAGATCTGTGGCACTTTGAACTTGAAAAATGTGATTTAGGGTATCTGGTAGAAGATATTTCTAAGCAACAAAGCATTCAAGATTTTATCTGGCTGTTTCTAAATCTGTATATTCATGTGTGAATGAAGAGATGGTCTGAAATTGGAACTTTATATTTAAAAGAGAAGCAGAGCATAAAAGTTTGGAAAATTTTCAGATCCGTCATGTGGTAGAAAAGAAACCCCATGTTCTGGAGAGAAATTCAAGACAGTTGCAGAAAGTTGCATAAGTAACAATGAGCTAAATATTAATAGCCTCACAATGGGGAAAATGTTATCAGAGCATTGCAGAGATCTTCATGGTAGCCCTTCCCACAACAGGCTTGGAGTCCTAGGAGGGAAAAATGGTTTCATTTGCTGGGCCCAGGGCCCTGCTGCTCTGTGCAGCATCAAGACATGGCACCCTATGTCCCAGCAACTCCAATTCCAGCCATGGCTAAATTGGGGCCAAGGAACAGATCAGGTTGTGGCTTCAGAAGGTGCATGTCCCAAGGCTTGGCAGATTCCATGTGTTGTTGGGCCTGCACATGCATACAATGTAAGAATCGAGGTTTGGGAACCTCCACCTCAATTTAAGGATGTATGGAAATGCCTGGATGTCCAGGCAGAAGTCAGCTAGAGTGGTAGAGACCTCATAGAGGACCTCTGTTAGTGCAGTATAGAAGGGAAATGTGATGCTGAAACCCTCATACAGAGTTCCTGCTGGGACACTGCCTAGTGGATCTGTGAGAAGAGGGCTGCCCTCCTCCAGAACCCAGAATGATAGATCTATCCACATCTTCCACTATGAACCTGGAAAAGCCACTGGCACTTCATGCTAGGCTATGAAAGCAGCTGTGGGGGCCGTACCCTGCAGAGTCATAGGACTGGAGCTGCCCAAGGCCTTGGGATACGTTATCTTGCATTAGCATGACCTGAAAATTATTTTGAAGCTTTAAGATTTAATTACTACCTTGCTGGATTTCTGACTTGCATGGGGACTTTAGCCCCTTTGTTTTGGCCAATTTCTCCCATTCAAAATGGGAACATTTATCCAATGCCTGCACTCCCATTATATCTTGGAAGTAACTACTAACTTGTTTTTGATCTTATAGGCTCCTAGGCAGAAGTGGCTTGCCTTGCCTCAGATGAGACTTTATACTTGGACTTTTGAGTTAATACTGGAATGAGTTAAGACTTTGGGGGACTGTTGGGAAGGCATAATTGGTTTTGAAATGTGAGTAGAACATGATATTTGGGAGGGGTCAGGGGATGAACAGTATGGTTTGGCTCTGTGTCCCCACACAAATCTCATCTCAAATTGTATAACATGTTGGAGGAGAGGCCTAGTTGGAGATGATTGAATGATGTGGGAAGATTTCCCCCTCGCTGTTCTTGTGATACTGAGTTCTCATAAGATCTGCTCATTTAAAATGGTGTGGTACCTCTCCCCCAACTCTCTCTCTTGCCATCATGTAAGACATGTCTTGCTTCCCCTTTGCTCTCCACCAAGTTTTCTGAGGCCTTTACAGCCAGGCAGAACTGTGAGTCAATGAGACATTTTTTCTTTATAAATTACCCAGTCTCAGGTAGGTCTTCATAACAATGCAAAGAAATGGACTAATACAAAACCAGTAGTGTTGGATTGAAACTGAAGACAGTAAAATGTGAACCTGTGAATATAAATATAAATATATTTAAGTGTGTGTGTGTGTATCCACTAAGAGATCATAAGATCAGTTATGCCACAATGGCCGCGAGACTACTTAGTTTCCATACCCTGGTTTTTAATACTGGGTTCCACGTAAATGAACCATAGATACTTGTTGAAATAGCTGATTCTAGGGCTAAAGGGAAAAGTCATGGTGAGTCTAGAATATTTTGTGCCAGAAAGTAAGGATTTTTTTTTTAATGATGGGAGCACGTGAAAAGATACAAAAGCCAGTTTGAAAGAATTTGAAGGGGCTTCTATAGACCAAAGCTGGGATAATTTGAGTGTCAACAGAATTTGGCATACAATTCACTGAATATATCAGGAACCAATAACACAAAATATGATATAGACACATAAAACTGTAGCAAAGAATAAAATATTTACATAATTTCAATGTGCCTTTTTACAAAATACATCCTAGTTACAATGGAAAAGCAGAAGCTTTGCAATTGGGAAGCCTGAAAAACTATAGATACCATAATTAAGTGACCAAAGATTTCCAGTAATAGTCTAAATAGATATCATGTACTACCTGATAGGTTACACTGAGATGAACACAGAATGATTTCAGTCATCTTTTTGTCAAGAGTCTCAACTTGAATGTAATCATGAGGAATTATTGGAAAATGCAAATGGAGGGACATTCTACTTAATAACTGGCCTATGATATTGAAAAGCATGAAGGTCATAAAATCCAAGAGAAAAGCAAAGAATCTCAGACTGAAGAAGACTGATGAAACATACAACTTAATGCAAAATGTGATTGTGGACCTGATCATTTCAGCATAACGTACAGTCAGTAGTGAAATATTTGACACAATTTGAATTCAAGCCCAATTATTATATGATCATAATATGTCATGGTTAATTTTCTAATTTTGTTACTGTATTGTGATTATATAAGAGAATATCCTTGACTAGAGGCAATATACACCAAATTATTCATAAGGGATTACAAATAAGGTAATCAATTTACTCTCAAATGCTTCCAGTAAAAATATAAATGTTAGTTGTAGTATATTTGCAAATTTTCTGTTATTTTCAGGTATGTTGTATAAACATATCAAAGCTATGAGATGGGGACAATGCCTTATTAAGTTAGACAGAGTGTTGTGGTATGCGTTTTACCCCCCTTGGAATGATGACCTATAGAAGGGATTGTCACTAGGAGAAGAAAATAAATGTACTTGTACTACATTTTGATGATGGGATTAACTTCTCCGTGATTCACAGGAGAATATGTAGAAAGAAAAAGTTCATAAATTTTCATGTTCATGACCTTATATTAGATTTTTAATTTGTTTAAATTAAAACCAAAAATAAAACAAAACAGGAAATTATTTGCTGACAGAGAGTGGCATATAACAACAGATGTTAGCATTTCCTGGTGTATTAAAAAGCCCTAACTGACCCTTGCCTAGATATCCTACTTAAGACATAGGCCATCTTACTTGGACCGAATATTTTGCTTGCTACAGGAATGATAAACTACCAAAACTCAAAGATATTTCTAGCACTGCAAATTTCATTAGAGAGAAAATACTTTTGAATCTTCTTCAGAGTAGACACAAAGATGCTGTAGTTATCTAAGGCCAAGGGGGGGGGGGGGGGGAAACCCTGCAGAATTTGATGTAATGCCCAAAGGTGCTTGGAATCTGAAAGCATACAAGTGACTTTGGCTGAATCTTTGTGAGCTTCCTAAGAGGTTTTCCTTCTTGCTGAAAATCAGAATGCATACTAGATAAACCTCTTAAAAACACTTCAGAGAGCTGGAGAAAAATTCATCTGCATTTACACAGATGACAGAGATTCTGTAACAGAGGAGATTCGCCAAGGAAATTTAGGCTCGGATATCACTTGGCATGGGTTTTAACTGGAGAATAAGTCCTAACAACCACTTTGCAAATGTGTGGAAAGCCAGGTTGTAAAATGCCTATGCACTGTTTCTAAGTACAAATTGCCAAATAAAAGGGAACTTAATTCCTTACCAAATGAATACACCCTTGAATCTGCCCTCAAGATAATATCTTAGGGCAGTGGTGGAGAAACTGTGATTAATGGCACTTTTCAGTCACTAAAACTTTAGAGGAATGCAAACACTCCTCTTTTTGTCCTACTTATAGAGAGCCACAGACATTTCATGGTCAATTATACTTTTTTTAGAAAACACACAGTCACACAGAATGAAAGGCTTATTTAGGGAATTTCAAGATATCTGGAAGAGACACATGCATTTCACAGTAGTATAGCTTTAGCCAGACCTATATCCTCTCTTGGTACAGACAACTGAGATCAAGCAGTGGAGGCAAATGGGTATGAACAGTTCCCAGATTATGAATGTTGGGTGGGTACATGAACAATTACTCATAAGTCAGCTACCCTCCTGCTCTATATCCTAGTGGTGTTGATGAGCCAGAGTTGATATTCAATATTTTGTCCCCAGAATCTAGGGCCAGGAGTGGGGAAGGAATGACTTTAAGAACAAGGAAAATTTGACTGGACAGTAGGTCAGGAGTTACGTGCTGAACTTCAGTCCTTATTTAGTTGTCTTGAAACCAATGCCAGCTGTCTGTCTCTTAGTTACTTGAAGCCAATAAGAGGGTTTTGAATTTCTAGACTCAAAAGAAGTTAGACCTGTGGCTAAGCCTCTAAATAGGACATATGCAATGGTGGGTGAATAGGTAATCACCAAGGCAAGAATTACACCTTGTAAGTGGAGGCTCAGGTACAACCGTAACCTATGATCCCAGATTATGTATGTATGTATGTATGTATATATATATATATATATATATATATATATATATATATATATGAGAACACTTCCTTAAGTAATGGCACAAATTGCACAAAAAAAAAAAAAAAAAAGGTCGAGGTAAAAAAAAAAGAAAAAAGTCAAGGTAGCCCTGAAAGTGGGAATAGTGTAATTACTCATTAGTTTAGAGAGATTCCCAGGAGGGAATCTCAGAATGTGGTTATGAATGGGGAATTTAAAAGGTGAGTAAAAGAACTACAAAACTGCTAGATATAAGCAGGCATGTGTGGAGAGAAAGAAAAACAAATCCACAGACAAAAACAAAAGCAAATGGGCAATCAATACTCAAATTAAGCTTGAAAATTAAAATTCCAAAGAATACAAAGATAATTAATATGAACTTAATGATCAAATTTAATGGTATTATTTAAATGATCAAAAGACAGAAGAGCCAACAAGTTAAAAATAGGAAAATTCATACCCTAGATATAGAAACAAAATCATAATCTGTAAAGAATTTTAGAAGTTTACTTACATTCTCCAACCATAAAAAATAAATTATTATAACATATGTCATAAAAACTAGGAGATATGAATTAAGAAACAGGTGGATCATCTTATTCAAGGTCTCTGCTTCAAGGTTTATTCTTCAAAATGAAATTCTTTGTTCACCAGTCTCAACTGATAATCAAGTCATTTGTATCACATCATATTCTATCAATTCACTGCTATTAACTTACAATAAGGTAAAATTATTGTGTGTGTTTATATTGTCAGACTCTTCACACTAGAAATGAAGAATAAAGAACTAAGGTTGTTATTTTCTAATCCATAATAAGCACGTAGAACATGACCTGGATTATGATAGGCATTAAGTCAATGTATGTGGACTACTGAATGAATGAAAAAGTAACCAATTTAAAATTAAAATGAACAATTAGATATCATCTCACCCCAGTAAAAATGACTTTTATCCAAAAGATAGGAAACAATAAATACTGGTCAGGAGGTGGAGAACATGATACTCTCATATACTGTTGGTGGGAATGTTAATTAGTACAACCACTATGGAGAACAATATAGAAGTTTAAAAAAAAAAAAAAAAAACTAAACTAAAAATAGAGCTACCATATAATCCAGCAATCCCACTGCTTAGTATATACCCAAAAGAAAGAAAATCATTATATTGAAGGATATTTGCACTTCTATGTTTATTGTAGCACTATTCAACATAAGCAAGATTTGGAAGCAACTTAAGCACTTCCATTTTTCTAATCCATCAACAGAAGAATGAATAAAGAAAATGTGGTACATATACACAATGGAATACTATTGACCCATAAAAAGAATGAGACCCAATCATTTGAAACAACATGGTTGGAACTGTGAGTCATTAAGTGAAATAGACCAAGTACAGCAAGACAAACTTCATATGTTAATACTTATTTGTGAGAGATAAAAATTAAAATAATTGAACTCATGAAGATAAAGTGTATAAGGATGGTTACCAAAGGCTGGTAAGGATAGTGACAGGAAGTAGGGAAGTGAGGATAATTAATGGGTACAAAAGAATATTTAGAAAGAATGAATGGGATCTAGTATTTGATAGCACAAAAGGGTGACTATTGTCAATAATAATTTAATTGTACATTTTAAAATAACTTACAAATTTTTAAAATGAATATCAAACTTAAAAACTCTGGTCATCAAAAGATACTGTCAATGCAGGAAAAAGGCAACGTACATATTAAAAGAAAGCATTCCCAAATCAAATGCTTGACAAAAGGTTAATAACCAGAATATATATAGAACTCCCACAACTCATCGACAATAACAAAACATATAACTCAGTTTAAACATGGGGAAAGGACTTGAATAGATATTTCTCCAAGGAAGATATGCAAATGGTCAGAAAATATGAAAAGAAAGATGCTCAATGTCACTAACCGTAAGGGAAATGCAGATCCAAACTGTTTTGATATGTCACCTCTGAATAGATTCCACTATCATTGGAATGGCGACTATAACAAACAAACAAACAAAAAGGAAAAAAAAAACACAGAAAATTACAAGTGTTAGGGAGATGTGGAGAAATTGGAAAATTGGAACCCTCATGCACTGTTGGTGGGAATGTAAAATGGCACTGCTTCTTTGGAAAACGTCTTGGCAATTCCTCAAAAACTCAAAAATAGTATTACCACATGAAAAAATAAAAAAATAAATAAAATAACAATAACAATAAGAGTATAATTGGGCTGGGCCTGGTGGCTCATACATGTAATCCCAGCACTTTCAGAGGCAGAGGCGGGCAGATAATGAGGTCAAGAGCTTGAGACCAGCTTGATCAACATGGTGTATCCCTGTCTCTACCAAAAATACCAAAAAAAAATAAATAAATAAATAAATAAATAAATAGCTAGGCATAATGGTGTGAGCCTGTAATCCCAATTACTTGGGAGCCTGAGGCAGGAGAATCACTGAACCCAGAGGCAGAGGTAGCAGTGAACAAGACTCTTTCTTGGGAAAGAAAAGAGTATAATTTGGATGATTGTTTTTAAAACAAAGTATAAATGTTTGAGGAAATGTCTACTCCATTTATCCAAATGTGATTATTATGTGTTGTATGCCTGTATCAAAGCATCTCATGTACCCCATAAAATATACACCTACTATATACCCACAAAACTTTTTTAAAGTGAAAATATAATCATTTAAATTAAAAAAAAATATTTGGAATAAATTTTAAAACAGATACATTGACAAGGTAACTGGAGAATTTAATGTAATTTGAAGTTATTAAACTGGAGAATTTCACCCTAAAGGTATTTCACAAAAAAGATACAGAGATAAAATATGAAAAATTTTAAAAACACAATTTAAGAGCTAAAGGGGATAAGTGAGATATTCAACTATATATCTAATTGTAATTCCAGAGGAGGAGAATAAAGGAGATAAAAGGGAAGTAATTTTCCATGTAGAAATCAAAAGTACATATCAAGTAACAACCAACTGACATAAAGTAAATTTACACATACGTATACTGTACGTGTAAATTTAAACATAACAAAAAAAAAAAAGCAAAAAAGATGAATCTCAAAAACAAACATAGAAAAAAGACAGAGTAACTAAAATAAAATTATTATTTGGCTGATTTACTACACCAGCAAAAATAGATCCCAGAAGAACACCCATAATATCATCGCTGGGTAAAATGTCTGACAATCTACAATTCATATCAAGCTAACTTCTCACTGAAGAGTAAGAATGGAAAAAAAAATGTTCAGACATAGTAGAATAGAAAATTTTACCACCTACAGAATTTCAATTTAAAAAAACAACAAATAATTAAAGAAGGAAATTGAATACAGAAGGATTTGGAAGCAAGAATTAATTGCAAGCACATATATTTTTATAAAAATGCTGCCAAATTTAATTGAGTATTGGCAATAAAATAACACAAAAATAGGCTTTTTGTTTGAAAAGATAGAATTCTTTAGGCTTAAATAGAATATATTTGAATTTGTGGTTAATAGCTTCCAAACCAGTGGAAGAAAATAAACAATAATTTTAAAACTACATTTCATATGAAGTTTAAGGTGGTTTTTTTTTTTTTTTTCCATTTCCAGCAAAAACAACACAGCTGGCGGCATCATGCTACCTAACTTCAAACTATACTAAAAGGCTACAGTAATCAAAACAGCATGGTAAATGGTACCAAAACAGCAATATAGACCAATGGAACAGAATAGAGACCTTGGAAGTAACACCACACATTGACAACCATCTGATCTTTGACAAACCTGACAAAAACAAGCAGTGGGGAAAAGATTCCCTGTTTAATAAATGGTGCTGGGAAAAGTGGCTAGCCCCATGCAGAAAGCTGAAACTGCACCCATTCCTTATACCTTATACAGAAATTAACTCCAGATGGATTAAAGATTTAAACAATGACCAGTGATGATGAGCATTTTTTCATATGCTTGTTGGCCTCCTGTATGTCTCCTTTTGTAAAGTGTCTGTTCATATCCGTGGCCCACTTTTGAATGGGCTTGTGTGTTTTTTTCTTGTAGATCTGTTTTAGTTCTTTGTAAATTCTGGATAGCAGCCCTTTGTCAGATGGGTAGACTGCAAAAAATTTTTCGCATTCTGTTGGTTGTCGATTCACTCTAATGACTGTTTCTTTTGCTGTGCAGAAGCTGTGGAGTTTGATTAGGTCCCATTTGTCTATTTTGGCTTTTCTTGCCATTGCTTTTGGCGTTTTGGTCATGAAGTCCTTGCCTACACTTATGTCCTGAATGGTTTTGCCTAGATTTTCTTCTAGAGTTTTTATGGTGTTAGGTCTGATGTTTAAGTCTTTAATCCATCTGGAGCTAATTTTGGTGTAAGGTGTCAGGAAGGGGTCCTGTTTCTGCTTTCTGCACATGGCTGGCCAGTTTTCCCAACACCATTTATTAAACAGGGAATCCTTTCCCCATTGCTTGTTTTTGTCGGGTTTCTCAAAGATCGGATGGTTGCAGATATGTTGTATTTCCTCTGAGGCCTCTGTTCTGTTCCACTGGTCTATATCTCTGTTTTGGTATCAGTACCATGCTGTTTTGATTACTGTAGCCTTGTAGTATAGTTTGAAGTCCGGTAGTGTGATGCCTCCTGCTTTGTTCTTTTTGCTTAGAAGTGACTTGGCTATGCGGGCTCTCTTTTGATTCCATATGAAGTTTAAGGTGTTCTTTTCCAGTCCTGTGAAGAAGGTCATTGGTAGCTTGATGGGAATAGCATTGAATTTGTAAATTACTTTGGGCAGTATGGCCATTTAAACGATGTTGATTCTTCCTAACCATGAACATGGAATGTTTCTCCATCTGTTTGTGTCCTCTCTTATTTCATCGAGCAGTGGCGTGTAGTTCTCCTTGAAGAGGTCCTTTACATTCCTTGTTCGTTGTATTTCTAGGTATTTTATTCTCTTTGTAGCAATTGTGAATTGAACGAATGGCAGTTCGTTTTTGATTTGGCTCTCTTTAAGTCTGTTACTGGTGTATAGGAATGCTTGTGATTTTTTGAGATATCATCTCACACCAGTTAGAATGGCGATCATTAAAAAATCTGGAGACAACAGATGCTGGAGAGGATGTGGAGAAATAGGAACACTTTTACACTGTTGGTGGGAGTGTAAATTAATTCAACCATTGTGGAAGACAGTGTGGCGATTCCTCAAGGACCTAAAAATAGAAATCCCATTTGACCCAGCAATCCCATTACTGGGTATATATCCAAAGGATTATAAATCATTCTACTATAAGGACACATGCACACGAATGTTCATTGCAGCACTGTTCGCAATAGCAAAGACCTGGAACCAACCCAAATGTCCAACGATGATCAACTGGATAGGGAAAATGTGGTACATATACACCATGGAATATTATGCAGCCATCAAAAACGATGAGTTCACGTCCTTTGTAGGGACATGGACGAACCTGGAAACCATCATTCTCAGCAAACTGACACAAGAGCAGAAAATCAAACACCGCATGTTCTCACTCATAGGCAGGTGTTGATCAATGAGAACACATGGACACAGGGAGGGGAGCACTACACACTGGGGTCCATTGGGGGGGAATGGGAGAGGGACGGGGGTGGGGAGGTGGGAAGAGATAGCATGGGGAGAAATGACAGATACAGGCAAGGGGACAGAAGGCAGAAAACCACACTACCATGTGTGTACCTATGCAACAATCTTGCATGTTCTTCACATGTACCCCCAAACCTAAAATGCAATAAAAAAAAAGTTAAACATGACAATAAAATGTACATTCCATGAAGGCAGGGATGTGTCATTTTCTTTGCTGCTTTATCTCTGGTACTGATAATTTACTTGGCACAGAATAGAGTCTGAGTAAATATTTTGAAATAAAATATGTCTAGTTAAATAACTACTCTTAATAAATATATTAAGGTTACAAAATCAGATAGGAGTAAAATTATACAAAGAAAATCTAGCTTCTGTACTGACCTAAAAGATAATACTTTATAATTTTTTAAAAAATTATGAGTATGGGAGAAGAAATGTAAAAAGAAATATTAATCAAAATAAACCAGATGCAGCAAATTAATATAAATATTATTTGAGAAGAGAATCATTATTAGGGATAAAGAATAAAGTAGGCACAAAAATGTTCCCTTCAGGTCTCTTGTGTGAACACACAAAGTTCCCATTTTCCACAGGGACCCTGATGAGGCTTTAAAATTCATCTTTATGTAGCATTACATGCTACAGACCTATAATTATGTGTGCACAGGGTGTTTCCAGATCAGAGACACATTTCTTATTAATTACTTCAGAAGAAGAATCAGTATATTACTCTATCTCAACCCACACCTTCCCCTTAGGATAATGTGAGAAAAGGCAGATGAAAAGCCTGCCTGTATGAGTAGCCAGACACTGCATAGGCAAGGGAAAGAAAAATTACATAAGCAGGGAACAGAGAAAAATGTTTATATTTATATATATATCACAGTGACAACCCTGTCCCTCCTCTGCAGAAAGGATTTTTTAAAAATTTGCTCCTTTGAAGTGGAATAGAAAATATCTATGGGTTCTCACCTTAATATTTTAAATATTAATACCTTTTTTCTTTTTCAATAACCAGATAAACTCTGGTGTCTCCAGACCTAGAGATGTTTTCTGCTATGAGCTTCATATATTCTGATATGTAAATATCTACAGAGATAATGCTCCAGTCTTCCTGGCATCCTGGGACTTAACCAAGTACCTAGTCTGATCTGTAACCATTTGACTTTCTGGATCAGAGTAACTAACTAAAAAAATGCCTACAGATCTATTTCTCATGGTACCTAAAGAGTAATATACTTCTACAAGAAATGAAAGGTAAAACCTCTGTCTTATAAAAATTGCCTTATTACAGACAGGAATTTTAAAAATTACAAGAAAAATAGTATAAGTAACATTTTGCCAATTTTTTAAAAAAATTATTACTAAAATGTATTTTAAAAACTAAATAAATAACTGATTATATCCACAATCATAAAATAAAATTGAACTGGCAGTTGATTTCTACCTCTGCCTTAATTAAAAAGACACCAAAGCCAGAAAGGTTTATAGGTAAATTTAATCAAATATCCAAGTGACCAATAATTCCTACAGAATACAAATTATTATCTTCTTATTTATTTATTTGAGATGAAGTTTCACTCTATCACCTAGGCTGGAGTGCAGTGGTGCAGTCTCGGCTCACTCCAACCTCCTCCTCCCAGGTTCAAATGATTCTCCTACCACAGCCTCCCAAGTGTCTGGGATTACAGGCACCTGCCACCATGCCCGGCTAATTTTTGTGTTTTTACTGGAGACCAGGTTTCATCATGTAGGCTGGGCTGGTCTCAAGCTCCTGACCTCAAGTGATCCACCTGCTCAGCCTACCAAAGTGCTGGGATAAGAGGCATGAGCCACTGTGCCTAGTCCTACAATACAAATTATTTCAAAGAATATAAAAAGGAGAAAACTATTCAATTCATTTTATGAAAGTAATACAATATTGGTAACAAACAATAAAATAATAGTACCAAAGTAAGCACATAGTACAGAAGCAAATATATTAAATTATTATGCAATTTAATCCATGGGTGTGTGTACACAAACATAATGGTCAAGGACAGTTTCTCTTGGAAATAAAAGGAAGCATTAATGTCAGAAAATATTAGCTAGGCAAGGTGATGCATTCCTATAGTTTTTGCGACTTGGAAGACTGAAGCAAAAGGACAGTTTAGTCTAGGAATTCAAATCCAGCCTGGGCAACACCACAATATCCTATATTTAATTACTTTGTTAAGAAAATTTAATTGTCTTAGTCCATGTGTACCATTATAACAAACTATCATAGACTGCATGGCTTAAAATAAACTTATGTATCACAGTACTGGAGGCTAGAAAGTCCAAGATCAAGGTGCCAGCACAGTTTTGTGTCCAGTGAGGGTTCATTTTAGGGTTCATAAATAGTCATCTTTTCACTGTATCTTCACATGGCAGAAAGGCTGAAGGTCTCCATTGAGTCTCTTTTATAAGGACACTAATCCCATTCAAGAGGGCTGCATCATTTTTTAATTGCATTTAGGTTTTGGGGTACATGTGAAGAACATGCAAGATTGTTGCATAGGTACACACATGGTAGTGTGATTTTCTGCCTTCCTCCCCATCACCCATATCTGGCATTTCTCCCCATGCTTTCTCTCCCCAACTCCCCACCCCACACTGTCCCTCCTCTATTTCCCCAACAGACCCCAGTGTGTGATGCTCCCCTCCCTGTGTCCATGTGCTCTTATTATTCAGCACCTGCCTATGAGTGACAACATGCAGTGTTTTAAATTTCTGTTCTTGTGTCAGTTTGCTGAGAATGATGGTTTCCAGGTTCATCCATGTCCCTATAAAGGACACGAACTCATCATTTTTGATGGCTGCATAGTATTCCATGATGTATATGTGCCACATTTTCCCTGTACAGTCTATCATCGATGGGCATTTGCGTTGGTTCCAGGTCTTTGGTATTGTAAACAGTGCTGCAATGAACATTCGGGTGCATGTGTCCTTATGGTAGAACGTTTCATAATCCTTTGGATATATACCCAGTAATGGGATTGCTGGGTCAAATCGAATTTCTATTTCTAGGTCCTTGAGGAATCGCCACACTGTCTTCCACAATGGTTGAACTAATTTCCACTCCCACCAATAGTGTAAAAGTGTTCCTATTTCTCCACATTCTCTCCAGCATCTGTTGTCTCCAGATTTTTTAATGATCGCCATTCTAACTGGTGTGAGATGGTATCTCAATGTAGTTTTGTTTTGTATTTCTCTAATGACCAGTGATGATGAGCATTTCTTCATGTTTGTTGGCCTCATGTATGTCTTCTTTTGTAAAGTATCTGTTCATATCCTTTGCCCACTTTTGAATGGGTTTCTTTGTTTTTTTCTTGTAGATCTGTTTTAATTCTTTGTAGATTCTGGATATTAGCCCTTTGTCAGATGGGTAGATTGTAAAAATTGTTTCCCATTCTGTTGGTTGCCAATTCACTCTAATGACTATTTATTTTGCCATGCAGAAGCTGTGGAGTTTGATTAGGTCCTATTTATCTATTTTGGCTTTTGTTGCCAATTCTTTTGTTGTTTTGATGAAGTCCTTGCCTACACCTATGTTGTGAATGGTTTTGCCTAGATTTTCTTCTAGGGTTTTTATGGTATTAGGTCTTATGTTTAGGTCTTTAATCCATCTGGAGTTAATTTTAGTGTAAGGTATCAGGAAGGGGTCCAGTGCTTGTTTTTGTCAGGTTTGTCAAAGATTGGATGGTTGTGGATGTGTTGTGTTGCCTCCGAGGCTTCTGTTCTGTTCCATTGGTCTATATCTCTGTTTTGGTACCAGTACCATGCTGTTTTGATTACTGTAGCCTTGTAGTATAGTTTGAAGTCTGGTAGTGTGATGCCTCCCACATTGTTCTTTTTGCTTAGAATTGACTTGGCTAGCAGGCTCTCTTTTGGTTCCATATGAAGTTTAAGGTGTTTTTTTTTTTTCCAGTTCTGTGAAGAAGATCATTGGTAGCTTGATGGGGATAGCATTGAATTTGTAAATTACTTTGGACACTATGGCCATTTTCATAATATTGATTCTTCCTAACCATGAGCATGGAATGTTTCTCTATTTGTTTGTGTCCTCTCTTATTTCACTGAGCAGTGGTTTGTAGTTCTCCTTGAAGAGGTCCTTTATGTTCCTTGTTAGTTGTATTCCTAGGTATTTTATTATCATTGTAGCAATTGTGAATGACAGTTCATTCTTGATTTGGCTCTCTTTAAGTCTCTTATTGGTGTATAGGAATGCTTGTGATTTTTGCACATTGATTTTGTATCCTGAGACTTTGCTGAAGTTGTTTATCAGTTTCAGGAGATTTTGGGCTGAGGCAATGGGGTCTTCTAGATATTCAATCATGTCGTCTGCAAATAGAGACAATTTGACTTCATCCTTTCCTATTTGAATACCCTTTATTTCTTTCTCTTGCCTGATTGCTCCGGTGAGAATTTCCAATACTATATTGAATAGGAGTGATGAGAGAGGGCATCCTTGTCTAGTGCCAGATTTGAAAGGGAATGCTTCCAGTTTTTGCCCATTCAGTATGATATTGGCTGTTGGTTTGTCATAAATAGCTTTTATTATTTTGAGATACGTTCCGTCAATACCTAGTTTATTGAGGGTTTTTAGCATAAAGGGCTGTTGAATTTTGTCAAAGGCTGCATCTTAATGACCTAACCACCCCCCAAAAAACTCTCCACTTCATAATATCATTTTTGGGGTTATGATTCCAACATATGATCAAACACTGAAACCATAGTACTAACTATGCAATTTATCAAATTGGTAAAGAAAAACAATATTAAAAGATGGAGAAAAATGATTCAATACGCATTTAACTGATACATAAATAAAATTAGTAATGAGCTAGGAATAGATTAATATTTTTCTCAATCTGAAAAAAGATATTTATTTTAAAAATCTATGAAGATACATATTTAATTGCAAAATACTAGAATTATGTCTATTTTATTGAGAAACAAAACCAATATTTCTTCTATGACTCCTACTACTTAATAATGTACTGGGAGTTGAACATGAAATATTACCAGAAAAAATAATTAAGATATATTATCAGGGGAAAAAAAAAAAAAAAAAAAAAAAAAACACAAAGAAACAAGATTGTCATTGCTGATGGCGAATTTCTTCATAACGAAACCAAGAGGATCTATAGATAAATGAAACTGACAAGAATGTCCAGCAAGGTTTCTAAACACATCAACATAAGATAACCAGAGTGTTCATACATATCAGCAATAATCAATAAAAATTCTAATGGAAGGGAAATAATACAGTGCTATAATCAGTTATGGTGTAACTTTCATAAAGTATAAAAAATAGGAAATACGTTTAAAGATAAAATATATAGAGTTTTCAAAGAACATAAAAATGTAAACAAATGGAGAGTAAACTATATTCATGTATAAAAGCTCAATATTATAAAAGAAAAATTATTCCCCAAATTTATCTGTAAATTTAACACCATTTTAATCAAAACCCTGTAAGGAATTTTTGGGTACTAGATAGATTCTAAAATTCATATAGAGGACTAAAATTCAAGGAAATCACAAAAATAATTCTAGTTAAAAACACAATAATAGAACAGTTGTTCTACTAGAAGTCAAGACATAGGACACAGTTATCTTAGTATTAATGCTGATCAACAAAACAGAAAGACTTCCAGCTCAAAAATGGTGGCATAGAAGCAAATTGATTTCACTCCTTTCCACAGAAATACAAAAACAATCATACAATACTTATCTTATTACCATTAGTAGCCCAGAACTCAAATATGAGCCAGAGAAGTAAAAAGGCTCTGAGGAGATGATAAGAGTATTGGATTTCCACATTTACAATGCCCCTCTCCTCATTCTTCTGGTCACCAAGTATGCTTAAAAAAATGCCCCCAACCCACAGTTCTACACTGAAAGAAGTAAAATTGATGAGACAATCAGTTTCTCCACCATCTTGGTTCCTCTGGCAGCAGACCTGTTCCTGCCTGAACCCATGTGGAGCATCATGAGTGCCTGAAGTGGGGAGTATCACTGAGGGCAGTCAAAGACAAAGTTGGGGGCAGTGGGACATCAGCAGGGGTGGGGTGAGTATACCATCCCCAATCCTGCAAATTCTGATCTGTAATTCACCAAAGGAAACACCAAATCAAGCTAGCAATTCAGCAGCACCACACCATAGGAGGCTTATTCCACAGGTTCCATAAGCATTAACCCACAACCACTCTTCCCATATCCTCAGGATATTCCCTTTGAAACTTCCCTCATTCAGATAGAGCAGCACTCATACTCTGATCTTTTACTAGAACTGAAAATAACCTGGACTTGGTATATCACCTAGAGCTGGAAAGCTGGCAGGAAGCTAGCAGCAAAGAACCTCTAAGCAAGTAGATTCACTAAACACCAAAGAAAGCCAGGCAGAAAATACAACCTAACAAGACTGAACCATACAAAAATAGAAAACTTCAATATGTCAGTAATAAAGAGTGACAGAAAAAACTTAATAAAATGTCTACAATTAAAGATAGGCCCAGGACCTCATGGATTCACTGCTGAAGTCTACTAAATACCTAAAGAAGAACCAATACCAATTCTACTCAAATTTTTCAAAACATTAAAGAGAAGGGAACATTTCCAACCTCTTTCTATAAGGCCAGCATTATCTTGACATCCAAACTAGACCAGAAAACAACAGCAAAAATACTACAGGACAATATCCCTGATGTAGATAGATGCAAAAATCTTCAACAAAATAATAACAAACTGAATTCACAATGATAATGTGGGATTAATCCCAGGGATGAAAGAGTGGTTTAACATGTGCAAATCAATAAGCATGATATATCACATTAACAAAACCTAGAAAACATACATATGGTTAATACAATACATGCTAAAAAAGCATTTGGCAAAATTTAACCTCAATTTATAGTAGAACTCCTCATTAAACTGGTTATAGAAGGAACATACATCAAAATAATGAAGACCATATATAAAAAAAACCCACAGCTAACATAATTCTGAACCAGGAAATTTGAAGGCCTTTCCTTTAAAATATAGAGAAAGACACAGGATGCTCATTTTTACCACTTCTATTGATGAATACCGGATTTCCCAGTCAGAACAATTAGGCAAGAGAAAAAAATAAACGACACTCAAATTGAAAAAAAAAAAAAAGTTAAATTAGCCTTGTTAGCAAATGGCATGATCTTATCCTTAGAAAAACCTAAAGCGTCTACCAAAACACTATTAGAACTGATAAATTCAGTAAAGTTGCAGAAAACAAAATTGACATCCAAAAATCTATAGCACTCCTGTATACCAACAACAAACAATAATAAAAAAAAAAATCATGAAAGCAATCCCATTTGCAATAGCTACAAAGAATGTAAAATACATAGGGGTCAATGTAGCTGAAGATTTATACAAGAAAAACTATAAAAAACCAAGGAGCAAAATAAAGAAGACCACAAAATGGGAAGATTTCCCATGCCTGTGGATTGGAAGATTCGATATTGTTTAGATAAGCATACTGACCAAAGCAATCTACAGAAGCAATGCAATCCCTATCAAAACACTATAATCTTCTTCATTAGGATAGAAAATAAATCCTAAAATGATATCTAGAACCACAGAAGACCCAGAATAGACAAAAGAATGTTGAGCAAAAACAATGAAGGTGGAGTCATCAGAATGCCTGAATTCAAAATTTACTACAAAGCTACAGAAACCAAATCAGCATGATACTAGCCTAAAAAGAGACACATAGACCAATGAAAGACATAAGAGAACCCAGATATAAATCCCCAAACTTACACCCAACTCATCTTCAACAAAGATGCTAAAAATATTAAAGGTGGAAAGGATATTTTTTTTAATTTTTATTATTATTATTATTTTTTGAGATGGAGTTTCACTCTTCTTACCCAGGCTGGAGCGCAATGGCGCGATCTCGGCTCACTGAAACCTCCGCCTCCTGGGTTCAGGCAATTCTCCTGCCTCAGCCTCCTGAGTAGCTGGGATTACAGGCACAAGCCACCATGCCCAGCTAATTTATTTTGTGTGTGTTTTTAGTAGAGACGGGGTTTCACCATGTTGACCAGGAGGGTCTCGATCTCTCGACCTCATGATCCACCCGCTTCGGCCTCCCAAAGTGCTGGGATTACAGGCGTGAGCCACCGCGCCCGGCCAAGGATGTTTTTTTTAATAAATGGTGCTGGAAAACATGGATAACTGTATGCAGAAGATAGAAACCAGACCTATATCTGATATCATACAGAAGAATCAAATCAAACCACACTAAAGACTTAAATGCAAGGCCTGAAATCACAACAGTCTGGAAGAAAATATTGAAGATACACATCAGGACATTGGTCTGGTTTTTGTGTGTAAGGCATCAAAAGCATAGGGAACAAAATCAAAAGTAAACCAATGGGATCACGTCAAGCCAAAAAGCTTCTGCAAAGCACAGGAGACAATCAACAAAGTGAACAGACAATCCACAGAATGATAGGAAATATTTGCAAAGTATCCATCTGACAAGGGATTAGTAACCAGAATATATAAGGAGCTCAAACAACTCATCAGCAACAACAACAATGAAAAAGAGAGCAAGAGCAAGAGCGAGAGTGAGAGTGAGAGAGACAAGGATTCAATTAAAATGGGCAAAATATCTGAATAGACATTTCTCAAAGGAAGACATACAAATGGCCAACAGATATAAGAAAAATCACGCTAAACATAACATCATCAGAAGAATAAAGGTAAAAACAAGATACCATCTAACCCCAGATAAAATGGCTTTCATGAAACAGAAAATAATAAATGATAAACGTGGAGAAACAGAAAACCTCAAACACTATAGATAGGAATGTAAATTAAGTCAGCCACTATGGAGAATACTATGAATGTTCCTCAATAAACTAAAAATATAACTAACTTATAATCCAGGAATTTCACTAATTGGTCTATACACAAAAGAAAGAAAATCAATACATCAAAAACATATGTGTACTCCCACATGTATTGCACATTATTCACAATAGCCAAAATACGAAATCAACCAAGTGTTCATCAACAGATGAATGAATAAAGAACATGTGGCATATATACACAATGGAACATTATTCAGCCATAAAATAAATAAAATTCTGTCATCTGCAGCATTGTAAGTGGAACTGTAGGTCATGCCAAACACAGAAAGACAAATATCACATGTTGTCAGTTATACTTGGTTCCAAATAATTGATCTCATAAAGACAGAGAATAGATTTGTGGTTACCAGAAGAGAGGAAAGTTAATGCAAAGGATGGAATAAAGAGAAATTTATTAATGAGTAAAAATATATGATTTAATAGATGAAATAAGACCTAGTGTTAGATAAATAGGGTGACTATAGTTTAAAACAATCTATTGCTTATTTCAAAAGAGCTAGATGAGAATAAATCAAGTGTTTCTAGCATAAAGAAAAGACTCATATTTAAGATGATGTATATCTAAAGTATAACAATTTAATCTTTAAAAATTATATGAATGTATTATCACATGTACTCTAAAAGTATGTATGTATATTATGAATCAATAAAATTTAAAGATTCAGAATTGACACCCCAGAAAAAAAACTGTGCATATTAATATATGATGTGATTGGCATTATAACTACATAAGAAAATTGGCTTCCCTTGTGATAAAAGTAGTTCTTTTTCTCAGCATATCTAAAATAAAGATGCTTAGCTATATGTATGTTTAAAATATAATTTATAATTATTAGAAGAAAACATAAGTGATATCTTTGTAACCTCATGGTAGGAAAGAAGCTCTTAAATGTGACACAACGAAGCACATATTAGAAAATAAAAGATTGATGCTGGGCGCGGTGGCTCAAGCCTGTAATCCCAGCACTTTGGGAGGCCGAAGCGGGTGGATCATGAGGTCGAGAGATCGAGACCCTCCTGGTCAACATGGTGAAACCCCGTCTCTACTAAAAATAAAAAAAATAAAAAAAATAAAAAAAAAAAAAAACTAGCTGGGCGTGGTGGCAGGTGCCTGTAATCCCAGCTACTTAGGAGGCTGAGGCATGAGAATTGCCTTAGCCCAGGAGGCGGAGGTTGCGGTGAGACGAGATCACGCCATTGCACTCCAGCCTGGGTAACAAGAGCAAAACTCCGTCTCAAAAAAAAACAAAAACAAAAACAAAAACAAAACAAACAAACAAAAAAAAAAAACAAAAAAAAAAAAAACACAATTGACTACATCAAAATGTTAAAATAATATTAAAAAATAGAGTTATAAGACAAACTGAACTTGGAAATACTATTTGTGACATTCACTTCAAAAATGTATTCAGCATCTGCAATATAAGGAAAATCAAATTCATCAGACACAATAGAAAATGGCCATCTTGCAGAAGAGAAAATTGGAATATTTAAGAAAGAAACACAAAATATGTTCAACATCACTAGCAGTCTGAGGAAAATAAACCAACACAATAATCTATTGGATTTGAACCTCCACGCCACAAGTGTTTTTGAAAAGGTGCTTAAACATTGGTAGCATAAGTAAAGAAGGGCAATGTAATAATAGCTCCCAATGCTAAAATAATTTACATTTTAGATAGAAGCAACTACTGTCAAGTAAACATAATTAGGTACTTGATTGATTTAATAAATTTCTGTTTGTGATTATTTCAGGTTAGAAAAAAAAAAGAAATCAGACCGTTTAGGAATGCAAAAAGATCAGATCAACCTACAGTTTTCCTTTTATAAAAAAATAATAATAATCGGAAGGAGGGACAGACCAACATGACTGAATAGAAGTCTCCACAGATCACATCCCACTCTCCACAAGAACACCAATTTAACAACTGTCTACAGAAAAAGCACCTTCAAGAGAATAAAAAACAAGGAGAGCAATCACAGTACCTAGTTTTAACATCCTGTTGCTGAAAGAACTGGAAAGCGTAGGCGAAAGGAGCGAGTCTTAAATTGCCTACATTACTCCTCACCCATCCCTAGTGCCCCATGTAGCAAAGAGAAAATCTGTGTGCTTGTGTCAGCGAGAAAAAGCAATAGTAAGACATCGCATTAAACTCAGTGGTGCCCTCTCACAGCACAAAGTAAATTCAGGCTGAATTCAGTTGACAACAGTCCATGGAGGAAAGGGGATTCAAACCAGCCATAGCCAGAGGGTAATTGTCCATCCCAGCAGTAGGAATTTGAGTCCTGGCAAGCCTTACACCACAGTCTAAAGTACTCTGGGGTCTCAAATAAACTTGAAAGGCATTCTAGGCCACAAAAACAGAAACTTCTAGGTGAGTCTTCCTGCTGAACTGTGCTCAAATCAAGTGGGCTGCTGGGGCATGTGATCTACTGGGACACTAGCCATGGAGGCTGAGGAAGTATTTGCATTGCTCCTGCTCTAGCCGCAGGCTGTAGAGCTCCCATATCCAAAAGAGACTTCCTTCTGCTTGAGGAGATGAGAGAGGAAAGAGGACTTTGTTTTGCATCTTGAATCCCAGCTCAGCCACAGTAGGACAGGGCACCAGTAAGAGTCATGAGGTCCCCTTTCTGTGCGCTAGCTCCTGGACATTTCTAGACTCACCCTGGGTCAGAAAAAAACACATTGCATAGAAGGGAAAAACCCAGTCCTGGCAGGAGACGTGCATGAGCTGCTGACTAAAAAGCCCTTTGTCCCTGAATAACCAGCAGACAGAGAAATAGAGAAAATGATGCTAAAGTATATATAGAATCATAAAAGACACTGAAAACCTAAAGATATCCTAAGCAAAAAGAACCAAATTGGAAAAATTATATTACTTAACTTCAAATTATACTACAGAGGTGTAGTAACGGAGACAGCATAGTACAGGAATAAAAACGGACACAAAAACCAAAAGAACAGAATAGAGAAGCCAGAAATAAATCCATACACTTACAGCAAGCTCATGTTCTACTAAGAAGCCAAGAACATACAATGGGGAAAGGAGGTTCTCTTCAATAAATGGTGTTGGGAAAACTAGACATCTATATGGTAAAGAATGAAGCTAGACCACTATCTCTCATCATATACAAAAATAAAATCGACATTAATAAAAAAAAAAAAAAAAAAAAAAAAACTTAAATCTAAGACATAAAGTTGTAAAACTAGCACAAGAAAACATTGGGGACAATCTCCAGGACATTGGTCTAGGAAAAGATTTCTTGAGTAATATCTCACAGTGTAGGCAACCAAAACAAAGATGGACAAATCGAATTACAAGTTAAAAAGCTTCTGATAGCAAATGATACAATCAAGAAACAGAAGAAACAACCCACCTATTAGAAGAAAATATTTGCAAACTAATCATCTGTCAAGGAATTAGTAACCAGAATATATTAGGAGCTCAAACAACTCTATAGAAAAAAAATCTAATAATCCAATTATAAATAGGGTGAAGATGTGAATAGACATTTCTCAAAAGAAGGCATATAAATGGCAAACATGTATGAAAAACTGCTCAATATCATGGATCATCAAAGAAATGCAAATCAAAACTGCAATGAGATACCATCTCAACTTAGAATAGCTTTTATCCAAGTGTAAGGCAATTAAACATGGTGATGAGGATGTGGGAAAAAAGGAACCCTTGTACACTGTTGGTGGGAATGTACATTAGTAAAATTGTTATGGAGAACTGTTTGGAGGTTTCTCAACAAACTAAAATTAGAGCTTCCATTAGATCCATCAATCTCACTCCTATGTATATATTCAAAAGAAAGGAAATCAGTATATCAAAGAGAAATCTGCACTCTCATGTTTATTACACCTAGACTATTCACAATAGCCAAGATTTGGAAGCAACCTCAATGTCCATCAACCTATAAATGGATAAAGGAAAAGTGGTATATGTCTATATATATACAATGGAGTACTATTTCTCCTTCAAAAAGAATGATATCCTGTCATTTGCCACAACATAGTTTGAAGTGGGTGTCATGATGTTAAGTGAAACAAGTCAGACGTAGAAAGACAAAATTTTCATGGTCTTAATTATTTGTAGGTGGTAAAAGTTAAATCAATTGAACTCATGTAGATGGAGAGTAGAAGGCTGGCTACCACAGGCTGGGAATGGTCATGGGGGTGTGAGGGTGAAGTGGAAATGGTTAATGGGTACAAAAAAGAGTTAGAAATAATAAGACCTAGTGTTTTCTAGCACAATAGTTAAATGCAATTTGTGGTCAAATGTAATTTAAATTGTACATTTAAAAATTAAAATAGTATAATTAGGTTATTTTTAATACAAAGGATAAATGCTTGAGGTGATGGATACACCATTTACCCTGATGTGATTATTATGCATTGCATTCTTGTACCAAAATACGTCATGTAACCCATAAATATATAAACCTAGTATGTACCCACACAACTAAAAAAAAAATAAAAAATAAATCTGAATCAAATATTAACATTTGTTAAATATCAGTGGTAGGTATACAGGTATTGCTATCAGCACCTTATGTTTTCTTGTATATGTTTAAACATCATATACATCCAAAACTACATATATACATAAAACTTGGATTCAAATGAAACTAACTGGACTTTTTGAGAGGGGTGGAGAACAAAATATTCTTTGAATTAGCAGGCTCTTTCTACGCCAAAGGTGAATTTGAGGTAAACAGCAATAAAGGAATCAAACAATCTTCGTGTGTGTGTGTGTGCGCTCGCACGTGTGTGTGTGCACACGCATGCACGCACGTGTGTGTGTGTGTATGTGTGTGTCTCACCACATTTAGAAAAGGGTTAGAGGTCTTGGGGAGAGGAATAGAAGATAATATAAATCTTAAGCAATATTCATGTGATAATTTAAAAGGATGAAAAGGAAGTTAAATGATAGTAAGAGACTCGAAGTCATAGATGAATTTTTTTTTTTTATCTAATAGACTATTGGAGGTAAAACATTGGTTCTGAAGTAATGAGGTAACAAAAATCATCTCCTGGGAAAATCACTCTCATGGAAGTTATGGGCTGGTATAACTTAGAAAAGCCTCTTCCTATCTGCCCTCATGAAGGAAGGCAGAACAGAATAGGAACTTGTATTCCTGAATTCCTTCACCTCTTTATGCTCTTTTGTAGGAAAGTATTCAAGATAGGCCCTTCTCCACCCTATCTGCCATTTTCCATCAAAAGATTTACAGAGTTTAGCAGTTTGGAGACAGTTTTCATGGATTTATTCACTTTACCAAACAGTTCTTCTTAGGGTAGCATTTTCAATAAGGGTACATTTCTTCCTGTCTTTAAATTATAAAAAATAATTTTGCTATGAAACAGAATGCCTATTTGCTATCCAATCACTTGTTCTTATATCTCTCCTGTAAAAGCAAATGAAAGAAGGGAATGATTCTGCATCTTTAGTGCAGGCAAATACCACCTCATATCATCTCAGTACTTTCAACATCTCAGGCTGTTACTTTCGTAATAAAATGCAAAAAGAAAACCAGTGATGAAATGACTGTTTGTAATGTTGCATGATTCAATTGGACTTTGAATATTTCCACATAGAAAGTATTATTTCCTATTGCTTCCTTGTGGTTACTTGAAAACTAATCGGAGATTAAAGATTTATCCATAGCTCCATATAGAGGAGCAATTGGCATTTTTTTTCCACCTGAAATTTGGAATAGTTAACAAATATTTTTAACCAAGAACTGTATTAGTTGTCAGGGCACTTGGGTTTCATCTCTGACTCGATTTGCTACTGGTGCAAGAGACAAAAATGTCATTGCTGCTCCTCATTTTAACTGTGGAGTTAGGATGACATTTAGCTAACAGGATTTATTATAAACTTTCAAATACTATTCAAAGGCTGTCAGTTTATGATCTTTAAAAAGTTTACATGCTAAAACAAAAGAATACAAATACAAAATAAATTAACACAGAGAAAATAACTAGTGTGATAAATCACAAAGCCTTTATGTTTTATTGCAAATTATACGTCTCTATAATCACTTGAAGAGGACTCAAGCATTTAACATCACAGTAGTACATTTATATATTTTTGCAATGTAAAATATACTCCATTGCATGCCCTTTTAATGCTGTGCCAACACATAACGTAATTGTAGAGAATAAATTCATTGTAAGAATTGATGGAAGTCATTATGTTATAGGTTAAGTGAAATGATAATGTCAGGGTATGGCAATAAAATTCTCCTTGCACAAAAAGGAGAATGAAGAAAAGTACTTTATTTCCTCTTCGTAAAAGCTTTCTTGCTAAAAGATAATTCCAAGATAAGCTAAACAAGTATCATCCAAAGAGGTGTTATAAAAATTACACCTTTGTTGATTTTTATCTCATGTCTTTTAATTCCTGTTTTTGTCTTTTGTAATTCATATAAATACTGGTATAGTTATACATGTTTATAATTTATATAAAATATCTTGCAACAAGACCATTTCAATGAATCGTACCAAATCACATCTAAGTTAGTCTTCTAATTTGTCCCTCTGCCTCTAGTCTCACCATAGCCCTCCATTCTTTCTTCTAAATTGTCAGCAGAGGCATCTTTCTGAAGTGCACATTTGATTTTGTTACTCTATTGCTTAAAATATGTTCAAAAATTTCATGTCTAAAGGGAAAAATCCACAAGAAATATCAATATCAAGACTTGTCATTACCTACTTCTACAGATTTATTTCTCATCATATTCCCTGGATATTTGTCATTTAAACTTTATTGAACTACTTCAAACCATATTAAACATTTTCACATGATATGCAACTATAACAGTATCTTAAGTAGTTAGTTTGAACTGTCATCACAATACAATGAATATGGAATTCCAAAGTGAGGTGCCATAATAAAAAGTAGATTTTCAATGAAATAAATTAGAACGAGGTAGAGTTTGATTTTAGGTTAGATTTCTTGGAAATAGAGTGTGAGATGAGAGTTTATATGCAGGAGATTTACTGGGAATGTTCTCAGAATATATATATATATATGGAAATAGGGAAGGCAAGGTGGAACAGAGGGAAAATTTTTATCTCCACTGCTTTACAAATCAGCCTTAGAGAATACTTCAGATATAACTGGAGCTCGAACGTACAGCTTTTCTATGTTGTTCCAAATTGAAGAAAGGGGACTTTTACTTTTGAACCCTTACAGAGCCAGTCATTGTCCATAGACTATCTGACATAGAGTGGTTGCAAATTTGGGTAAGGATGCAGTGTTCTTTGGGGTTCTCAACCATGAATTGCCAGCAGAAGACATTCCCAAAATTGGCCCTGAAGAGATCTTGGTGGATTGTTACCTTACCTATTATGGAGGTCTAATCCCAAACAAAGATATTAAAAGTTTAAGTTAAGAGAGATAAAGGGAGGGCTTAAGAGTAATTTATATTATTTAAAGAGAATTATTGCTGTGCTCTGAAGAAGTTTTTTTCTTTTTCTTTTTCTTTTTTCTTTTTTTTTTTTTTTTTGGGTGATGTGGGAGGGATATTCTTTTCATTTCAAACTCAAACTTAAGGAAAGAAGCTTTAATGAGTCCAATTTTAAAATCCTAAGGTGGATTTCTTGAAGTTTGAGAGACTCAGTAGACTGAGGTCTAACTTCACCCACAAAAATATGGAGGCCTAAGTCAACTTTGTTGGCCCATGAAAACAAGACACTGCTTCATGTGGGAAGCTATGCACTCTCCTCCAGTGGTCATTCAAAGGCCCAAGAGCTGAGCAAGTTTGCTAAGTAAGGTAAGTACTCAAATAATTATAATGTCAAAATAATATGCATATTGCTATAAGAAGTGCTCAAAACAATTTTTAGTGGGTTGTGAAGGAAAAGGAAAATAAAATTGCTTCTAGTTTTTTTGAAAAAGTAGAGAAACGTTTTACACATTAATTAGTATTTTTATGCAGTATTGAACTGTTATTAAGACAGGAGAAAGTCTAAGAAGGAAGGCTTAATGTGAAATAAACAGCCTGGGGCAATGTACCAGAGTTAAAACTACCATAAAAGTAGATTATGTCAGATGATACAGTGAAATACAGTGAAATATCACTGTGGATCTGTATTAGTTTATTAGGGCTACCATGAAAAACTACCACAGACTCAGTAGCTTAAGCAGGGCACTGAAGACTGGAAGTCCAAGGTCAAGTGTTAGCAGGGTTGGTTTCTCTTTAGGTTTCTCTCCTGGGCTTGCAGATAGCTGCTCTGGCATCATATCACATTTCCTCTGTTTGTATGCATCCCAGATATCTCCTTAGGTGTCCAAAATTTTTCTTCTCATAAGGACACCCATCAGATTAAATTAGGGCTCACCTTAAAGGCCTCATTTAATTTTATCAGCTTTTTAAGAGCACTATCTCCAAATACAGTCACATTCTGAGCTACTGAGTTTTAAGACTTCAGTATATTTCTTTTGGGGAAACACAATTCAGTCCATAACAGGACCTTAGAACAATTATAAACTAATCCATATAAGTAAACCTGAGATAGAATCATATGATGAAAGGAAATTAAATTTTTGACATTAGAAAAGTCTTTGATGATTCCTAGTTCATTTATTCATTAATAAATTAATAGTGTGACCTTGAATAACTTAGGTAATTTCTTTAATCTTCTATTTCCTCAATGAAAAAAAATGGGTACAAAAATGTCTACTTTATTGAGTAGCTGTGAATATTAAGTAAAATAATCATTTCTAAATAATTTACCATAGAAACTGACAGAGCAATGTATAAATCAATATATTTTATCTTATTTCTTTCTAACTTTGGCTAAAATTACATATTATCAGTGAAGTCTTTTTTTTTTTTTTTTTTTTTTGAGACAGAGTTTCGCTCTTGTTACCCAGGCTGGAGTGCAATGGCGCGATCTCGGCTCACCGCAACCTCCGCCTCCTGGGTTCAGGCAATTCTCCTGCCTCAGCCTCCCGAGTAGCTGGGATTACAGGCATGTGCCACCATGCCCAGCTAATTTTTTGTATTTTTTTTTAGTAGAGACGAGGTTTCACTATGTTGACCGGGATGGTCTCGATCTCTCGACCTCGTGATCCACCCGCCTCGGCCTCCCAAAGTGCTGGGATTACAGGCTTGAGCCACCGCGCCCGGCCTATCAGTGAAGTCTTAATTGATCATTCTTTTAAAAATTTTAACTTTCTATTCCCCATGCTAGCATATCTTTTCATATACCTTCTGTTTATTGTTCCTTGTGGTACCTCCTATCTAATATATATTTTTTCACTTAGTTTGTTTTCTGACTAGCCCCCCCCAACTAGAATGACAGCTAATTGTGTGTAGAAACATCATCTTTTTCCCTGCTGTATCCCCATGCCTAGAATATGTTCTAATAAATAATGTGCTCAGAAAGTATTAGTTGAATTAATTAATATGGAATACTATTTATGGAAATGATTAACCCTATAGTTCAATTCATTTTATATATTAATACTTAAGAGCATTTAACCCAGGATTTACCATTATAACAGACACACATGAAAAGGCTTTAATAAAAGTTATGATTGATAGGCAACTAATGTTGTGAAATGACTTTCCATTTCATACTAGGCAGGCATAGAATCCTTAAAGGACTAGCAACAAAGCTGATTGAAGAGTACTTTTTTTTTTTTTTCATTTTTATTTGACATGGAGCAGACTTGTTTTAACAGAGAAAATACAAGATGACAACTTGTTGAATGAACTAAAGAGATAAACCCACAGAGAACTTGAAAATCCACATTGTACTAGACTTTCTTTGACTTCAGAAGACATCATTAAACACTTCAGAGGTTTTTACATTAGAGGCAGGTGATATTTATATTGCAACTATTTGTATTCTAGCCACTTTTGTTTATATGTTAACTCAAGTAATCCTCACAATAACCCAATAGCGAACAAACAATTATAATCCTCTCTTTCTAGATGAAAACACCAGAGACTCAGAGAGTTAAAGAACACTATAAAGCCACCTATTTGGGAAATGTTATTCATGGTATGATACTGGGTCTTCAGAGAAATAGGCCATTGCTTTCTTTACTCTACAACATTGCCATTTTTAAATTAACATTCCTTTCTGAGGTTGTTGATAGCAGCCTAGAGTTATGAATTAGAATCACTTCAGGTCATTTTCTCCTCTATAACATATTCCACATAGCCTAGTACCAAATCCTGAGCATGTGTTCAGATTCTGAATAAATTATCTACATAATAAATTCTGCTAAAATACATTAATTAACACAGCTGGTGGTACTAGATAAATTTCTATTTTGTGAATGCTTAGGGTACTTGAATGAAAGAAAATCATTGGAAGTAGATACTATTGAAAACTTTGAGGTTTCCAAAGGGCCTTTGAGAGCTCCTCAACATGTTGGAATCTGATTTCAAGCCCCAAAATGGAGGAAATGGGCCCACTGTTTTCTGAATCAGATAGCAAATTGGGGAGTAATTCCACAGTCAACTAATTTTATATCAAAGTTCCAGTCCAAAATATGAAACTTCAATCTGGGATTCTACATAGAATTCAAATTTCTCTTCATCACATTACAATAGCAAAGACCTGGAACCAACCCAAATGCCCAACGATGATAGACTGGATAGGGAAAATGTGGTACATATACACCATGATTGAATATTATGCAGCCATCAAAAACGATGAGTTCACGTCCTTTATAGGGACATGGATGAACCTGGAAACCATCATTCTCAGCAAACTGACACAAGAGCAGAAAATCAAACACCGTATATTCTCGCTCATAGGCGGGTGTTGAACAATGAGAACACATGGACACAGGGAGGGGAGCACTACACACTGGGGTCTGTTGGGGGGAAATGGGGGAGGGGTGGGGGGTGGGGAGGTGGGAAGAGATAGCATGGGGAGAAATGACAGATACAGGTGAGGGGACGGAAGGCAGCAAAGCACACTGCCATGTGTGTACCTATGCAACAATCTTGCATGTTCATCACATGTACCCCAAAACCTAAAATGCAATAAAAAAAAAAGAAAAAAAAAAAAAAGAATTCAAATTTCTCAACAAATATTGTTTCAATATGTTTCAAATGGTCATTGAGATAACTGGTACAATGCCATTCACTGTGCTGGCCACAGATAGATGCAAAAAGCTGTAAGAATAGATGCAAGTTATAAAACACAATTGTGTATTCAAAGTGGGAATCAGTGCTAGAAGATAAAAGCAGCAGCTAAAGAGGTCAACAGTGTTCCTAGTCCTGGATCCATTATTTATTGACTATTTCTGGAACTCACATGATGATGAACTGAAAATAATAACATACACTTCACAAGATTTTTATGAGAATTTCATAGTTTAACATAGGTAAAGCGTCCAGAGTCTGACACATAGTCGATGTACAAAAGTTAAACATAGTTTCATTGGCATTATTATTAATAGAAAGCTAGGTAGTACAAGGAATACACAATGCATCAAATAAGAAATGAGGAAGCACAGCTGTCATGATCAATGCTATTGCTATATTTGTTCTCATGGGCACACAGGGCATTGTAATACCAAAAACACTATGAAACTCATAAAAAGTATTTTTATATCAATATTGTCCAAATTGCTTTCATTAATACGTAAAAATCCTGAAATTGAGGCTGAACAATTTTCTTGTCTTTGTTTGTTATAGGTAATAAAGGATAGGGTCAGAATCTTCTAATACAATGCAGTGCTCTTGTTACAATATGCAAGGCTGCTGATCTCTAGGAGTGTACTCTTTTATTCTGCTACCTCTTAATAATATTAAAAGTACATTCCAACTAGAGCAGGCAGGTGGTACCTTATCTGCACCTGTATCGGTGTCTGTATGCATATATTCATATTTACATTAACTGGAATCACATTGCATTTTTGTAAGTCAAAATTGGCAAAGTGCCAGTGATTTTGTATGATTCAACATGCACTTATATATGCAATATAGGATATTGTTTACAAGTGTGGGTTTTGGTATTGGACAGATGTAGATCTTTAGTTCTTTTGCATAAGTTATATAAACAATGGTAAGATCGTTGGCTATTCAGAGCTTCAGAACCTTCATTGTTTTAATGGAAATATTGAAATCAATAACACTTGCTTCTTAGAGTTGTGCTTACCATACATTAAGTCTTTAGTATTATAAGTAGCAGTGAGGATGTTCATTGTTTTAATGGAAATATTGAAATCAATAACACTTGCTTCTTAGAGTTGTGCTTACCATACATTAAGTCTTTAGTATTATAAGTAGCAGTGAGGATGTTCACCCACAGTGAAGATGGAATCATCCATACTCTAGTCAGCAGTAGTTCCTTGAATAGGCATCTGAGTGAATTATAGCAAATACTGTCAACTTCTAGAAGATTACGATAAAGTATTGTGCTGAAACCATCATGTCAAACTCGTAAGGTTAGAAATTAATATATACTTGTTGAATGGCTTTGACCAAAATGTTGGTAGTGATATGGACAATGAAATTGAGCTGAGTTGGTCTCATACAGAGATGAAATTTGGGGAACTAGAATAAAGGTAACTTTTGCTATGCTTTAGCAAAGAGACTGGTTGCATTTTACCCTTGCCCTAGAGATCTGTGAAACTTTGAACCTAAGAGAGATGTTTTAGGGTATTTGGTGAAAGAAATTTTTTAGCGGAAAGATTACAAGATGAAGCAAAGCATAAAAATTCAAAAAGTTACAGCCTGACAATGCAATAGAAAAGAAAATTCCATTTTCTTGGGAGAAATTCAATCCTGCCGCAGAAATATGCATAAGTAATGAAGAGTTTAATGTTAGTCACCAAGAGAACAGAAAACAAGTTTACAGGGCATGCTGAAGACCGTCATGGCAGCCCTTCCCATTACAAGCCCAGAGACCTAGGAGGGAAAAATGAATTTGTGGGTCAGGCCCAGGGCCCCCCTGTTCTGTGCAGCCTCAAAACATGGTACTCTGCATCTCAGGTGCTTCGTCTCCACCCTTAGCTAAAATGAGTATTTCCCCCAAAGCCACTAAGGCTTGGGGCTTGCACCCTCTGAGGTGATGGCCCCAGCTGTAACTAACTGCTTCAGAGGGTACAAGCCCCAAGCATTAGTAGCTTTCACGTGTTGTTGTGCCTGTGGTTGCACAGAAGTCAATAATTGAGGTTTGGGAGCTTCCACCTAGATTTCAGAGGATGTATGAAAACACCTGGATATCCAGTTTGTTGCAGGAGCAGAGCCCTCATGGAGAACCTCTGCTAGGGCAGTGCTGAAAGAAAATGTGCAGTTGAAGTCCCCACACAGAATCCCCATTGGGGTACTACCTAGTGGAGTTGTGAGAAGAGGGCCACCATCCTCCAGACCCCAGAATGGTAGGTCCACCTACAGCTTGCACTGTCTGCATGGAAAAGCCACAGACACTGAATGTCAGCCATAAAAGCAAAGAGGGGAGAAGCTGTACTCTGCAAAGCCACAGGGGCAGAGCTGCTCAAGGCCATGGAACATCACCCCTTGCATCAGCATGCCCTGGATGTGAGACTTGGAGTCAAAGGAGATTATTTCTCTCATTTGGAATGGGAACATTTACCCAATGCCTGTACCCCCATGTATCTTGCAAGTGACTAACTTGATTTTGGTTTTACAGTATTCTTAGCAGAAGGGACTTGCCTTGTCTCTGAGACTTTGGAGTTGGACTTTTGAGTTAATGATAGAATGAGCTAAGTGTTTGGGGGACTGCTGGAAAGGCATGATTGTGTTTTGAAATATGAGAACATGAGATTTGGGAGGGGTTATGGATTAAATGATATAATTTGGCTGTGTCCCCACCCGAATTTCATCTTGAATTGTAATCCCCATAGTTCCCACAGGTCATGGGAGGGACAACATGGGAGGTAATTGAATAATTGGGGTGGTTTTCCCCACGCTGTTCTCATGATAGTGAGTTCTCATGAGATCTTAAGGTTTTATAAGTGTCTGGCTTTTTTTTTTTTTTTTTTTTTTGGGCTAGCATTCATTCTCTCTCCTGTCATTCTGTGAAAAGTTGCCTTTAGCCATGAATGTAAGTTTCCTGAGGCCTCCCCAATCCATGTGAAACTGTGAGACAATTCAGCTTTTTTTTTTTTTTTTTTTTTTTTTTTTTTTAATAATAAATTACCCAGTCATAGTTGTTTCTTTATAGCAGTGAGAGAATGAACTAGTGCAGGGGTCTTTTGTGGTTAATTTGAATTTTTCTTCACTGACTCATTGGTTTTTCAGAAGCATATTGTTTAATTTCCATGTATTTATAAAATATCTGAGTTTCTTCCTCTAAGTGGTTTCTAGTTTTATACAATTGTCAAGAAAATTTGCATGATATAATATTCATTATTTTTAATTTGATAAGACAAGGCTGAAAATATAATCTATCTTAGAGAATAATCTATGTCCATTTGAGAAAGAAGTTTATACTGCATATTTAAAAAAAGTAATTGTAACTTTTATTTTAGATTCTGTGGGCACATGTGCATGTTTGTGACATGAGAATATTGTGTGATGCTAAGGTTTGGGTATGATTGATTCTGTTACCCATGTCATGAGCATATTACTCAACAGTTAGCTCTTCAGTCCTTGCCTCTCTCCCACCATTGGCCACCTAATAGTCCCCAGTGTCTAGTGTGCTCATATTTATGTCTAAGAGTATCCAATGTATAGTTCACATTTATAAGTGAGAGCATGCAGTATTTGATTTCCTGTTTCTGCATCAATGTACTTAAGATAATAGTCTCCACATGCAACCATGGTGCTGCAAAGGACATAATTTTCTTCCTTTTTATGCCTGGAAAATATTTCATGGTGTATATGTACCACATTTTCTTTATTCAGTCTACCATGGGTAGGTAATTAGGTTGATCCTATGACTTTGTTATTGTGAGTAGTGCTGGGAGGAACATGCAAGTGCAACTGTCTTTTTGGTAGAAAAAATTACTGTCTTTTGCATATATAGCAAGAAATGTAGTTGGAGAGTCAAATGGTAGCTCTGTTTTAAATTATTTGAGAAATCTTGAAATTCCTTTTCACAATGAACTAATTTACATGACCACAAACAGTACATAAATATTCCCCTTTCTCTATAGCCTCACCAGAATCTGTTATGTCTTGACTTATAGTAATAGCCATTCTGACTTGAGTGAGTTGGTAACTCATTATAGATTAAGTTACGTACAGACTCTGGATATTAGACTTTTGTCAGATGCATAGTTGTCGAATATTCTTCCCCTTTCTGTAGGTTGTCTGTTTACTCTGTTGAAAGTTCATTTTGTTGTGTAGAAAGTCATTGATTTAATTAGGTCACATTTATCCATTTTTGGTTTTGTTGCTTTTGAGGATCTAGTTATATACTTGGTCCAAAGACTGATGTCCAGAATAATGCTGCCTAGGTTTTCTTCTTGGATTCTTATAGTTTGAGGTTTTATTCAATATATTTTAATCTTTAATTTGAGTTAATCTTTACAATTGTGAATGGTGGATTCAGTCTCAGTCTTGTGCTTATGGCTAGCTATCCAGCACCATTTATTAAATAATGAGTCCTTTACCCATTACGTATTCTTGTGAACACTGTCAAAGAACAGATGGCTGTAGATGTATGGCTTTATTTCTGGGTCCTCTATTCTGTTCAATTTGTCTATGTGTGTGATTTTGAAACAGTACAGTCATATTTTGGTTAATGCAGCCTTATAATGTAGTTTGCAGTCAAGTAATGTTATGTCGAAGATTTTGTTCTTTTTGGTTAAAATTTCTTTGGCTCATCGAGCTGTTTCAAGTTCCATGTATTTTTTTTTTAATTTTCTTTTTACTCTGATTTTTCTGGGTACATAGTATGTGTATATATTTATGTGCTACACAAGGTATTTTGATACAGGCATGAAATGTGTAATAATCACAACATGAAAAATGGGATACTCATCTACTCAAACATTTATCTTCTCTTTCAGAAACAATCCAATTGTACTCTTTAAGTTATTTAAAAATGTTAAATGATCTTGTTATTGACTGCAGTCACTCTGTTGTACTATCAAATACTAGGTCATATCCATTTCTTCTTACATTTTTTTTGTACTTATTAACTATTCTCACATCAGCTCCAGCATTCCCACTACCCTTCTAAGCCAATAGTAACTATTGTTCTACTTCTTACCCTCATGATTTCTGTTGTTTTGTGTTTTAGAGCCCACAAATAAGTGAGAACACACAATATTTGCCATAGTGTACCTGGCTTATATTACTTAAAATAATGATCTCCATGTCCATCCATGTTGTTAAAATGACTGGATCTTATTTGTTTATATGGCTGAATAGCACTCCATTGTGTGCATGTTCCACATTTTCTTTATCCTTTCATTTGTTGATCAACACTAGGCTGCTTCTAAATCTCAGCTGTTGTAAACAGTGCAACAACAAACATAGAAGTACATATAATCCATTAATATATTGATTTCCTATGTTTTTTTCAGTATGTACCCAGCAGTGGGATTGCTGGATCATTTGATAGCTGAATTTTTAGTTTTTTCATGTACTTCCAAACTGTTCTTCATAGAGGTTGTGCTAATTTCCATCCCACCAACAGTGTGCAATGATTGCCTTTTATCTACATTCTCACCATTTGTTATTGCCTGTCTTTTGGATAAGCTATTTTAAATTGGATAAAATGACATCTCATTGTAGTTTTGATTTGCACTTCTCTGATGACCAATGCTGTTGAGCCCCTTTTCATATGCTTATGTGTTATTTGTTTTTCTTCTTTTAAAAGTTGTATGTTCAAACATTTTTCCTATATTTTGTTCATATTATTTGATTTTTTCTATTGAGTGATTTAACCTTCTTATATCTTGTAGCTACAAGAGTCCCCTTCCTTCTACTTGCAGAGATGAAAGGAAATAGTGGAGAACACATTGTCTTATTTCTTAGAAACCAGCTCAGTCAAAGCAAGATAGGGCACTTGTCAAAGCTACGATTTGCCCTTTCCAGGAACTAGCACCCTGATTACACTTCTAGACATACCTTAGATATGAAAGGACCCTGCTGCCTTGAAGGAAAGACCCAGAAAAGCCAAAGGTATCCTGAGCATAAAGAACAAAACTGGAAGAATTACATTACCTGATTTCAAATTATGCTACATATAGTAACCAAACAGCATAGGAATGTAGAAAATAAAAAACAGACTAATAAAACAATGGAACAGAATAAAGAACTCAGAAACAAATCCAACATCTATAGTTGACTCATTTTCCACAAAGGTACTATGAACCTACAGAGGGGAAAAGACAGTCTCTTTAACAAATGGTGCTGAGTATACTGGATGTACATATGTAGAAAAATGAAAGTAAACTCCTATCTACTGCCATATACAGAAATTGAATCAAAATCAATTGAAGATAGACCTCAACCTATGAAACTGCAAAATAAAAATACTAGGGGAATTCTCTATGACTTTGGTATGAACAAAATTTCTTTGGTAATATACCACAAACACAGGCAACCAAAGTAAAAATGTACAAATGGAATCATATCAAGTTAAAAAAACTCTTCTGCACAGCAAAGCATTCAATCAACAAAGGAAAGAGACAACGCACAGAGTGGGAAAAAATATTTACCAACTATCTGACAAGGAATTAATAACCAGAATATATAAGGAGCTCAAACAGCTCTATAGAAATAAAAAGAAAATAGTCCAATTAAACTATAGGGAAAATATTTGAACATACAACTTCTCAAAATGACAAAAATAAATGATAGGCAATAACAAATTCTGCTGAAGATGTGGTGAAAAGGGCACCTCATTCACTGTTGCAGGAAATGTAAATTAGTATGACCACTATGGAGAACAGTTTGGAGGTTCCCCAAAAAACTAAAAGTAGAGCTACCACATGATCTAGCAATCCCACTGCTGGCTGTGTGTATGAATGTATGTTTGTGTGTGTGTGTGTGTGTGTGTGTGTGTGTGTGTGTGTGTGTGTATGTGTATATATATATATATGCATGAAATCATCATATATTGGAGATATCTGCACTATCATTTTTACTGCAGTACTATTTATTCACAATAGTCACGATTGGGAAGCAATCTAAGTATCTATAAACAGATGACTAGATAAAGAAAATTTGGTACTTATAAACAATGGAGTACCATTCAGCCATAAAAAATGAGATCCTATCATTGGCAACAACATAGATAGACTATGAGATCATTATGTTTAATAAAATAAGCCAGACACAGAAAGACAAGCATTATGTGTTCTCAATTATTTGTCAGAGCTAAAAATTCAAACAATTGAACCCATAGATACAGAGAGTAAAACAATCATTACCAGAGACTAGAAATAGTAATCCAGGGGCTAAGATGAAAGAGAGGAGTGTCAAAGGGTAAAAAATAGTTAGAAAGAAAAAATAAGATCTAGTCTTTGCTAGAACTAAATGATGACTATAATAATTTAATTGTTCATTTAAAAATAATTATAGTATATAATTTGATTGCTTGAAAGACAAATGATAAATGGTTGAGGTGATGCATATGTATTTGTCCCAATGTGAATATTATGCATTGCATATTTTATCAAGATCTCTCATATAACCCATAAATGTATGCACCTACTATGTATATACAAATATTAAAAAATTAAAAAGCATTAAGAGTAATACAAAAAAGCTTCAAAGGGTATTGTGGAAACCTCTATATACCCAAATTAGAAAACCTATAAGAAAACAATAAATTCCTGAAAACGTACAATCTCCCAATATTGATTCAGAAAGAAATTTAAAACCTGAGCATACCAGTAGTAAATTCTTAAATTGATGCAATAATAAAAATCTTACCAACCAGAAGCAGCCCTGGACTGGATGAATTAACAGCCAAATTCTATCAGATATATAAAGAAGCCTTGGTGGCATTCCTATTAAAATTATTCCAAAAAATTTAGAATGGATTTCCCTCTAACTCATTCAATGAGGCTACCCTCATTCTGATACTAAAATCTGGCAGACACACACATGCATGCACGCAGGTGCGCACACACACACATACACACACACACACACACACACACACACACGAAAACTTAAGGGCAATATACTTGCTGAACATAGACGCAAAAATTCTAAACAAAGCACTAGCAAAACACATCCAGCAGCACATACAAAAGCTAATCTACCACACTCAAGTAGGCTTTGTCTCTGAGATTCAAGGCTGGTTCAACACATGCAGATCAGTAAATCACATACACAGAATTAAAACCAACCAAAAATCCCACATGATTATTCGAAAAGATGCAAAAAAGGATTTTGATAAAATTAAACATTTTTTCATGTCCTTCAAGAAACTAGGTGTTGAAAGAACATGCCTCAAAATAATAAGAGCCATCTATGACAAACCCACAGCCAACATTCTACTGAATGGGCAAAAGCTGTAAACATTCTCCTTGAAAACAAGAACAAAGCAAGGATGCCCACTCTCACCACTCCTATTAAATATAATACTGGAAGTTCTGGCCAGAGCAATCAGGCAAGAGAAATAGATAAAAGTCATGCAAATAGAAAGACAGTAAGTCAAGCTACCTCTGTTTGCAGATGATATAATTTTATACCTAAAAATTCCAGTAGTCTGTGCTCATAAACACCTAGGTCTATAAACAATTTCAGGAAGGTTTCATGCTATACAGTTGATCTACAAAAATCAATATAATTTCTGTAAACCAACAACATCCAAGCTATCAAAAAAAATCTTATTCACGATATCCAAAATATTTAAAAAAAAAATACCCTAAGAATACAGCTTACCAGGGAGGTCAAGTATGATTACATGAGAATTACAAAGTATTGTGGAGATGAATCATACATGAAACAAACAAGTGGAAAATCATTTCATGTTTATGCATAAGAAAAGTCAATACTGTTAAAATGACCATATTACCCAATGCAATTTACATATTCAATGTTATTTTATCAAACTACCAATGGCATTTTTCACAGAATAAGAAGATAACTACTCTAAAATTCACAAGGAACCAAAAGGAGACCAAATAATTAATGCAATCCAAATATTTAAGCAAAAGGAACAAAGCTGAAGGCATCACATTACCTGGCTTAAAACTGTACTACTTAGCTATAGTAACAAAAACAGCATGGTACTGATACAAGAATAGACACATAGACCAATGGAACTGAATAGACATCCAAAAGATAATGCCACATACATAAAAGCATCTGACCTTTGACAAAGTCAACAAAAACAAGAAATGGGGAAAGGACTCCCAATTCAATAAATGATTCAGAAGTAAGTGGCTGGTCATATGCAGAAGACTGAAATTGGACCCCTTTCTTACACTACACACACAAAAAATAAACTCAAGACAGATTAAAAACTTAAATTTAACATTTAAAACTACATGAACCATGAACGATGACCTAGAAAACCATTCTGGACATAAGCCCTGGAAAAAAATTTATGATGAAGACTCCAAAAGCAATTGTAACAAAAACAAAAATTGACAGTTGGGATCTAATTAAAGTAAAAAGCTTCTGCACAGCAAAAGAAACTTTCATACAATAACCAGACAACCTAGAAAATGGAAGAAATTATTTGCAAAGCATGCTTCTAACAAAGATCAAATATGAAGAATCTATTAAGAAATTTAAACAAATTATCAAGCAAAAAAACAGATAACCCCAATAAAAGTGGGCAAAATATGTGAATGAACATTTTCAAAAGAGGACTTACATGTGGCCATTAAGTATGTGAAAAAATCCTCAACATCACTCATCATTAGAGGAATACAAATCAAAGCCACAATGAAATACTATTTCACAACAGTCAGAATGGCTATTATTAAAGTCAATAAATAAAAGATGCTGATAAGGTTGTAGAGGAAAGGGAAGGTTTATACACTGTTGGTGGAAATGTAAATTAGTTCAGCCATTGTGAAAATTAGTTTAGAGATGCCTCAAAGTGCTAAAAACAGAACTACCATTCTACCCAGAAATCCCATTACTGGGCATAGACCCAAAGGAATATATATCATACTACCATAAAGACACACACATGCATTTGTTCATCACAGCACTATTCACCATGGAAAACACATGGAATCAACCTAAATGGCTATCAACCATAGACTGGATAAAGAAAACATGGTACATATACATCATGGTATATGCAGCCGTGGAAAATGAGATAATTTCCTTTGGAGTAACATGGATGGAGATGGAGGCCATTATCCCAATTGAACTAATACAGTAACAGAAAATTAAATTCTGCATGTTCTAAGTGGGAACTAAACTTTGAGTATACATGAACACAAAAAAAGCAAACAATAGACACCAGGGCCTACTTGAGGGTTCAGGGTAGGAGGAGGGTAAGGTCTGAAAAACTATCATCTATTGGGTACTATGCTTATTATGTGGATGAGAAAATAATCTGTATATGAAATCCCCAAGACACACAATTTACCTATATAAAAAACCTGCACATGTACCCTGAATCTAAAATACAAGTTAAAATATTGTATATGGTTATATTGAAGATGCTTGTTATATATTAATGAATTTGCCTAAGTGTTTGACCAATCCCCACACCAATGACCATTATTCCATCTCCGACTCTTGTATGGGATTTTCAATTTTTTGAGATAGTCTTCCTTAATCTGGTCAAGTCACGAAATAGTATAAGTCATGAGTATATGGATAGAAACAATAAAATGCTTATTTGAATAGAAAAACAAAGGTAGTAGTTTTGTCACTTCTTGGCTGCTCAGCATCCTCCATTGTTCTAACCCTTAGCTGTATCAAAGCATTGAGCAATTTTTTTCTCTTATCTTATAAATTCAATTTTTCAGTGAAAACATAACTTATGCATGTATAAAGGAAAACCTTTGTTATGTTTATTAGCAGTTTGTTCCATTTTAATGCTGAGTACTATTCCCTATAAAAGTTTAACACAGTTTCTTTATTGTTTCAGCAGCTGATGGACCCTGGGCTGTTTCTAGTTTGGGTTTATTATGAATAAAGCTGTTATCAATATTTGTGCACAAATCTTTGTTGGTATAGCCAAAAACATTATGCTAGGTGAAACAATTCAGACACAAAATACTAGATACTGTAAAATTTTATTTATATGTTATAGAAAAGATATAGTATAGTGACAGATATCTAATCAGTACAAAAGGAACACAAAGAAATTTTTAGGAGTGATAGAAATATTCTATGTCTTTATTTTGGTGGTTGCTACATGCCTGTGATCATTTGCCAAAACGCATCAAATTGTTCACTTCAATTTGGCAAAAAAAAAAAAAGTATGTAAATTTTACCTTAATAAAACTGACCAATAAAGAAAACAGACAATTACTAATTGGCAAAGATAGTGCAGTATTAACCTATCAACTGCCCCATAATTTGCAAAACTGGCTCTCTCACACTCATGCTAGTTTATCCTATTATACAGAGAAATGTTGGTTCCTCCTCTTCATTGCCTTAATACCTACTTCCCTTTTAGGGTTTTATTTTGTCAACTGTGAATGGAAAATAACATGGTTGCTGAGCCATACATTTCTTTATGTCCTTTAACTACAGAAAGATGCAGCTGAAGCTTTCAAAATAGTGTTTATAATGACTACATTCTAAATCAAGGATGATTCTAATTCACAGTCCCCATCTGGCGGGACTGAAGGGGATGCTTTTTATTTCTTCACTTGCAGAGTGTTTATGGCTGTATCCACAGTGCCTATCATAGTAGGAATTCCATAAATATTTATTGACTAAGGAAAATACTGTTAAGATGTTCATTCTGTTTTAAAGTATACTACTGGGGAAAAAAAATGGATCTGATGAGAAAACCTCCTCAACTACAATATAGTCTATAATCACAGACTACCAGCCTCTTTAGAAATAAGAATACATGGTGCAGTGCTCCATACAAATATTTCCACTAGGACAAAGCCACTCTTTTTCCCACTTTTTGGTGGTTGCTAATGAATCACAGCTTATGAGTCCCCTCTGGAACTTGCCTTTGACCAAATGAAGCAACCCTGCCCAAAGCTATACCCCTTCCTTGGCAACAGCCTGCACTGAATGTCTGGTCAGTGTAAGGGACAAAGACCTGACCCCTTGCCTCAATTCAGGACAATTCTGAAGGACAATTCCAGTTTCAGGGGTCCCTGTGGGATAATTTGATTATAACCACAACAAGATTTAAATTCTCTCTCTGCTCTTCCTTCTTCTCTCATTCACTTAAAGATGTCACCTTTGAGACCACTATCCAATAAACCTACATTATACAACTATTTGTCTCCCTGAGAAACCTGAGCTATAGTCTCAACTATGGGATTTTGGAGCTGGATTATTAACTGGTTATATAGACAGGATGACCTCTTTTTGGTAGTAGTTGGATTACTAATAGTCACTAGAGTGATATAGCAGCACAATTATTAAAATATTCATTGGTTATAAATTGGGATGGAATAAAGGACAAAAAAGAATGTAATAGTATACACAATATCTGAGGCCTTTATAGAGTTTTAGGAGAGTGGTAATTATAAGGTGTATGAAATTGGATAGTTTTGTGGTTATTAATCATGCACTGGAGAAAAACAAAGAAAGGCTGAGTGTAACATATTGCCAATTTAAGGCAAAATAGAAAAATGTGAGGGATTCTTTTATATAAAGAACCTCTCATCTCCTGCAGCTTATGGGCAGAAAAAGCTGAGGATATGGCTCAGAAATTATTTATAAGGGTAGAGTAGCTCAAGAAGCTTGAATGCTTGGATGTGAGGGCAATCTGGCTGCAACTCTGTCACCTCACTGATCACCAGGGTTGATTCAGCTAACACAGCTGGCTAGGCGGCTGTCCCCTTCCTGCCCCAGCGCTCCGTGTGCATCCCTCCTGAAGCTGCATGCTTAGTTAAAGAGGACGGCCATCCCTGATACAGGAGGATAGGACTGATTTTTGGTCAAGGGTATATGAGTAGCTGCGCTCCCCTGCTAGAGCCTTTAAATAAGCTCTCAAGAAGCTTGAATGCTTAATCCTGATTATGTTAAAGACAGAACAATCACAGAGAAGAAAAAAGAAAAACAAAACCTCTGAATCTTGGGATGGGAACATCTGCGTTAATATATGTGCAATTGTTGATTCCCCAGATTCCCTTGAACCCACTGGGTTGGCCCAGTGGCTCACAGTTCTCTGTCAAAATAGGATTCCCCCCAACAGACCCCAGTAGGGGAGGGACAGTGAGGGGTGGGGAGTTGGGGAGAGATAGCATGGGGAGAAATGCCAGATATAGGTGATGGGGAAGAAGGCAGCAAATCACACTGCCACGTGTGTACCTATGCAACAATCTTGCATGTTCTTCACATGTACCCCAAAACCTAAAATGCAGTAAAATAAAAAAAAAAATAGCTTTCATTCTTTGCTTAAAAAAAGTGCACAGGTTTTTGCTTTGCATGACAATTTCATGTCATAATTAATCTCCAACCACTTTCTGGCCAACAGAAAATAACTAAGGTGAAGTCATAACACAGCTTGGCTAGGGAAAGTACTGGGCTGGCAAAGGAGGGAAAGGGAGCATACGCTGAATGAACTGGAGAACCTAGAAGAAGGGTATAAACAGGACTAAACCCTGGAGACTATGACTCAAATGGAGGCAAAGTAAAGTTAGAAAAGGTAAGTTTATCAATATGGGATATATCTCTCAGGATTAAGGATTTAAAAACCTAGCAAAGGCCAAGGAGAAAGTGCAAAAAGTCCCTACTTGAAGTCAAGAAGAGTACTGCAAAAAGTGCATACTCTAAATGCAAAACAAATACCACCTTAGATGGAGGAGGAAGGAATTCAAAAGTTCAGATAGTTAGATCTGCTGGAGTGGATTTATATATAAGGCCAGAAAACTCAACAGCTCATATGCTGCAGACAAGTCCAGATGAAAATCCATTTAACAAAGGAATATAGAATACACTAGTAACAAAGGAACTGGCAATGTTGAGAAACTCAGTGTGTGGTTGTGTTACTTTTATATTACTGTGTACCAAATTACCACAAATGTATTGCTTAAAACAACATACAATTATTACATTACAGTTTCCATGGTCAGGAGTCAAGGTGCAGCTTAACTGGAAGCTCTGTTTCAAGATCTCTCGAAAGGCTACAAACAAGGTGTCAGCCATTCTGCATTCCTTCCTGGGGATCAGTGTTCCCTCTCCAAGTGTCCATGGTTATTGGAAGAATCCATTTCTTTGTAGACCTGCAAACCCTGGCTTCTTATTGGATATTTACTGGAAATTGTCCTCAGGTCATAGAGGCTAGCCATGGTAACATCATGTGGCTGGCCCTATCCATAGGTGTTTTACAACATGGCTCTTTGCTTCTCTAAGTCTAGAAGGAGAAACTTTCACTCCAGTCTACTAAGACAGAGTGATACATAACGTGACCTAATCAAGGAATGACATTCCATGAGCTCTGCTATATTCTAATGAATAGAAGCAAGTGAAAGGTTCTTCCACACTCAAGGGGAGGGGATTATGCAATGACATGTGAATTACTGGATCTTAGGATTTATGCACTGATTTTACTCCCTATGTCAGTGTTGAGAGTAGGAGATGATGTTATATATTTCTGTTCCCTGACAGCAAAGAGGATAAGAGGATTAAAAAAAAAAATAGAGATCAGGTGGCAGCAATTAAATGGTAGAAGTCCAGTAGACACAATGATCATAAAGTGCATCAAGATCAAAGTAGATCAGGTAGTCAAAGGATTCTGATCCACAGAGAGCTTTAAAGATGACTAATAGAGGGCCGGGCATGGTGGCTCAAGCCTGTAATCCCAGCACTTTGGGAGGCCGAGGCAGGTGGATCACGAGGTCAAGAGATCAAGACCATCCTGGTCAACATGGTGAAACCCCATCTCTACTAAAAATACAAAAAATTAGCTGGGCATGGTGGCACGTGCCTGTAATCCCAGCAACTCAGGAGGCTGAGGCAGGAGAATTGCCTGAACCCAGGAGGTGGAGGTTACATTGAGCTGAGATCGTGCCATTGCACTCCAGCCTGGGTAACAAGAGTGAAACTCTGTCCCAAAAAAAAAAAAAAAAAAAAAAAAAAAAAAAAAAAAAAAAAAAAAAAAGATGACTAATAGAATACAGTGTCTCTGAGGGCAAGATAAGTGGACTGTTAGTGGACTGTTAACAAAGGTATTGCTTAATTTATACAACCAGGATAAATCAAGAATAGATGATGAAGAAACTGAAGGTAGGTAGATGATCCTGTGAAAAATTATGGCCTCTTGCTCATGTTCTGGATAATAGATTCATTCAAGTTCTGGATGATGGTCAATTCTCAGACCCAGAATTCACTGACTGAAAAATAGGCCAGGTTCCCATAAAGAAAGACCCTGACAACACCATAGTAAGGATGTAAGGTAAATAATATCACAGTATTTCTCCAAAAGAGCCTATAACCATCCACTTGGGTAATTGCACATTGTGGAAAGTGTAATACCAGACATTTTGAGACATGGAGTCCAAGTTAGCATTGATTCTCAGAGACCTTAAATGTCATTAGGGCCCCCCTTTTAGAGTTGTTACATATAGGGAGAAAATAATAAGTGGAGTTACGGAGCATATAGAGATCACTGGGTATACAGATCTACCTCATGGTAATTATACCAGTTACTGAATGTATAATTGGAATGTCCATACTTGGGAGCTTGCAGAGACCCCACTTTGGGCTTTGGTTTGAAGGTAAAAGTTATCATTCTGCAGAAAACTGACTGACAGTCTCTAAAACACTCAACACCACAATTCTTTCACTGCTGGCCAACAACAACAACAACAAAAATGGCAGAAACTAGTACCTTATCAAAAGACTTCAGGGAAACAGAGGTAGTCATCTATCATTATATTTCCATCTGGTTTTGGACCCTATAAAAATAAATGTATCTTGGCAGATGAAATTGGACTATTAAAAACCTCAACCAAATAATATTTTCAATCACACCTTTTGTGCTGATGTAATAGCTTTGTCAGATCACATAATTATGGCCTCAGGTAAATTGTATTTGGCCAATGAAGCAGGTAATCTGAATGGACAAGTGGCCTAGAACCCTATGGCAAATGCCAGTTCTTGCACTAGGATTTTTCCCTCAACTCACCCCTTTGGCCAAATAATCAAGGATAAGGAAGGCCAACCTTGGGGGTTTACAGTAGGGTCTGCTGTATGTGGGAACAACCCCCAGACAGACTGTGACTACATTACAGCTTCACACAGGGATGGCCCCTAAGACAGCAGAGAAACAAAATCCTCTAAATCTGTAGTCAGGGGTAAAAGCAACACACCTGCTTATTTCATGTGGAAAGAGAAGTGGTCTAAAATAATTATATATAAAATAATCATTGTTTTGCTTGTTGTTCCAAGATGTAGAATAAAAAAAGACTGGAGGATCACAGACAAGGAGGTCTAAGGAACAGGCTTGTGAATGAACCTATGGTAGTGTGCACACTGTGAAAACATCTGGATTACATGCTAATGGTCTCCAAGAACCATCAACCATGACAAAGGCACTAAACAAACAAATAGATAGAATTAATTGGTCAGCTGAGACTAACCAGTTTCTTTTATTGGCTACCTCAGCTGGCATAAAAGGCACATAGATGAATTAGCCATGTTGATAGATATGAATGAAGGCTACTCATGGGCCTAATGACAGGAAGTCTCATTCATCAAGTCTGATATAGCTATAACCACCATCATCTACTGTTCAATATTCTATCAAAGGAGATCAAACTAATGCTCTAATATGGCAATATTTGTTAATTAGATCCACCAGCAGCTTGATGGTGGCATATGGACTGAGATCAACATATATTCTGGATATAACTTTCCTGCTTGCAGTTCTCAGGCAGCACAATTGTTCAACGAATATAGAATGTTTAGCCCACTAACATTTTTTTTTTCCCTGACTCTAGGCTCCTACCTCCCTTTCACTGAGAGCAGTGACTTCATAAAACTTATTATTACAAATCCTTTCTCTGCCCCTCTAAAATATCATCTGTTTCCATTTTTACAATGCAAGATTTTCTTTCTCATTTACCCAGAATCCATTCCTTTGGAATGTAATAATCAAGAAAGAATCCCTATCTTCTGATCCCTGTGGAAGGGTAGGAGCCTAATGTCATTAAGTGATAATTAGTAAACACAGATGGCCTAACCACATTGACCAAGCTCCCCATAAAGTCCTCCAGCACTTTTTCATTTGTTCAGCTCCAGGGGTTAAAAGTCTTTCTATTTATTTGCATGAGAATTGAGTTTAGTTACTTTTCTCTATTGCAATAGTCTTGTCTCCTGTGGTAATGGTCTTAAATAAAATTTTTATTGCCTATCAAAAAAGAAAAAAGAATGTTTAGCCCACTAATATGCAACTTGGTACAACATGATCTTAGATCAAATGATCTATTTTATATCAAAAGAGGTGGATTATTAGGCACATGACATTGAGGTCCACTGTTTTTGTCACATACAACAATACCCAGAAGTGATCAGTCTGATACAGCAATGAAATGACTTTTTAAAAATACAGCTGAGGCTATAGCTTAGAGATAATGCTCTAAAACATTGAACATTATCACCAATATATAGAACTCATGATTCTAGGCATCAATGGATGACAATAGGAATGTCTCTGTGTATAATTACTTTCTGTGACCTATTTAGAAAATGTGTATGTCCTATCCCTGCAATGTCTTTAGACTCAGTGGTTCCAGACATATTGGTTCCCAGAGAATGAATATTTTTAAGAGGGCCATAGTAAGCTGTATTTTTGCTTCTTCTTAGCCAATAGTAAATGGAAAAGCAGTGTAGCCAAAGGGTTCAAGCTTAAGAATCTTGTCAGATGGAGTGGCTCAAGCCTACAATCCCAGCACTTTACAAAGTTGAGGTGGGAAGACAGCTTGAGCCCAGGGGTTTGGGACGAGCTTAAGCAACACAAAGGAAACCCATCTCTACAAAAAATTAAAAGTTAGCCAGGCATGGTGGTATACACCTGTAGTCCCAGCTACTAGGGAGGCTGAGTTGGGGGAGTCATTTCAGACTTGGATGTTGATACTGCAGTGAACTATGATTAAACCATGGTGCACTGCAGCCTAGGAAACAGAGCAAGACTCTGTCTCAAAAAAATAAAAATAAAAATTATGTGAACACAGACTTAAGTCTCAGTTAAAACAAAACAAAACAAAACAAAACAAAACAAAACATCAAATCTGAATCACTGCATCACAACTCCAGGAGAGTCATCTGTCTAGAAGAGGTGATTAATGTAAGAAAATCTAGAATGGGTATTGAAGGAGGGAGACAATAAACAGCAATTTTACCTCTAAGACTAATTATGGCAGCAGGGGTTATCTATGGTCACTCAGCATTTTAAGCAAATTGGAAACGTGAAAAAGCTTGATACGTGGGTGTCTCATAAGCTGGGTAAATAATCAAAAAAATCACCCTTTTAAAGTGTTGTCTTCTCTTATTCTACCCAACAACAATGAAAAATTTCTCGATTGGATTGTGACGTGATGAAAAGTGGATTTTACACAATAACTAGCAGGGACCAGCTCAGTAGTTGGACTCAGAAGAACCTTCAAAGCACTTCCAAAGCCAAACTCGCAACAAAAAAGGTCATGGTCACTGCTTGGTAGTCTGCTGTTGGTCTGATTCACTACAGCTTTCTGAATCGCAGCGAAACCATTACATCTGAGAAGTATGCTCAGCAAATTGATGAGATGCACCAAAAACTGCAACACCTGCAGCTGGCATTGGTCAACAGAAAGGGCCCAGTTCTTCTTCATGACAATGCCTGACTGGACGTCATACAATCAACACTTCAAAAGTTGAATAAATTGGGCTACGAAGTTTTGCCTCATCCGCCATATTCACCTGACCTCTCACCAACGGACTACCACTTCTTCAAGCATCTCAACCACTTTTGGAGTAAACAAATGTTTCCACATCCAGCCGGATGCATAAAATGCTTTCCAAGAGTTTGTTGAATCCCGAGGCATGGATTTTTACACTGTGGGAATAAGCAAATGTATTTCTCATTGACAAAAATGTGTTGATTGTAATGGTTCTTATTTTGATGAATACAGATGTGTTTGAGCCTAGTTATGATTTAAAATTCACAGTCCAAAATGGTGATTACTTTTGTACCAACCTAATATATCCATTCTATTGGTTCTGCATCTCTGGAGATCCTTTATTAATCCTATATGCATATATTCTACACAAACACACACACACACACACTATATGTATATATATATATACATGTATTATATATTACATACATATATTGTATATATATTTTATTTTCTATAGTATATATTATATTGTATATATATAGTTTATATATAATATGCATACATTATATATATTGTGTGTATATATGATATATATGCAGCATATATACATGTCATATATAATATACATGCATATGTCATATATAATATATATGCATGTACATTATATGTATATGCACATATATAGTACAGGTTGAATACGCTTTATCTGTCTTCAAAAGTGTTTTGGAATTCAGATTTGGGTTTTGGAATTTTGCATATACATAATGAAGTATTGGAGGAATGGGACCCAAGTCTCAATGTAAAATTCATTTATGTTTCATATACACCTTATTAATTATATACACACCCTGAAGGTAATTTTAGACAATAACTTTAATAATTTTGTTCATGAAACACAGTTTCAACTGTGTTTTTGCTTTGACCCATCGAATGAGGTTAAGTGTGAAATTTTCCACTTGTGGCATCATGTTGGTGCTCAAAAAGTTTTAGACTTTAGAGCATTTTGGGTTTCAAGTTTTTGTGTTAGGCATGCTGAACCAATAGGTAGATAGATAGATAGATAGACAGACAGACAGACAGACAGACAGACAGACAGACAGACAGATATGCACATCTATCTTTATGCAAATATGGATACAGATGTGTGTATACATACATATATGTTATGTGTGTATGTGTATATATATATATATGCATGTGTATATTTATACATTCAGCCTCTATATCCTTGGGTTTTGCATCATCAGATTCAATAAACTGCAAGGTGAAAATATTTGAAAAAAAGATACAAAAAAAAGCAATACAGTAAAACCAATATTTACATGACACTGACATTGTATTAGGTATAAGTAAATGAGAGATGATTTAAAGTATATGAAAGGAGAGCTGGACATGGTGGCCAATTACTGTAATTCCAGCACTTTGGGAAGACGAGGCAGGTGGATCACTTGAGGTTAAGAGATAGAGACCATCCTGGCCAACGTGGTGAAACCCTGTCTCTATTGAAAAAAAAAATGCAAAAATCAGCCAGGCATAGTGCTGGGCACCTGTATTCCTAGCTGCTCAGAAGGCCGACAGAGGAAAATCACTCGAACCTGGGAGGCAGAGGTTGCAGTGACCCGAGATCGTGCCACTGTACTCCAGCCTGAGAGACAGCACGAGACTCCGTCTCAAAAAATAATAAAATAAACTATACAGAAATATGTATATAGGTTATATGCAAACACTATATCCTTTTGTATAAGGGACTTGAACATCTGCAGATTTTGGTATCAGCATGGATGCTAACACCAACCCTTTGCAGATACAGATGGATAAATGTATACATCTGAACAAATACTATTTGACTACTTGTGATAAAATATTCAGATCCTAGAAAAGTTATAATATTTTAACACTAAGAAAATAAATAGGAGTATCAAATAAATCTCAAAACCAAAACTTAGTAAAATATTTTTCTCTTCTAACTCAAATATTAAACTTATTCCATCCAAAATTGGCAACCTTATTCGGTAACTCTAATAAGAGCTGCTAGTGTTATTTAGCTCCTACTATGTCCCAAGGCTTTGGATAGGCTGCTTCTTATTATACCTTGTCCACTATGGAAGTTTCATTTTTAACTATTCCATCATGTATTTCCACCATGTATTTCTAGAATATAAGAATTGTTTCATTAAGGAATACCATAATACCATTATCTCTCATAAAAAAAAAAAAAAAAAAAAAAAAAAAAAAAAAAAACCTTTACCATCATGAAATATCACTTGATGTGCAAATTTCCCAAAGGTCATCTTTTCTTAAATACATTTGTTTGACTCATGATCCAAATAAGTTTCACATATTGATATTGCTTCATTTTATCTATTATATCTCATTTAATTAATTAATTTACTCATTTATAGAGACAGGTCTCACCTTGTTACCCAGTCTGGAGTTAGTGACATGAACACAGATCCCTGTAACCTTGAACTCCTAGCCTCAAACAATTCTCCCACCTCAGCTTCCCAAGCAGCTGGGATCACAGAAGTCTACCAACATGCCCAGATAACTTTTAATTTTTTGATAAAGATAGGGTCTCACTATGTGGACAAGGTGTGTCTTTAACTCCTGGCCTCAAGTGATTCTACCACCTCAGCCTCCCAAAGTAATTGGATTACAGGCAAGAGTCACCATGACTGGCTCTTAAATCTCTTTTAATCTATAGTTTCTTCTCCATTCTTTCTCTTCATTGTTTTCAATTTTGAAATTATTTTTGAAGAAACTTGATTATTATCTGTGGTAAAAATGACTCCTTTGAAAGATATACAAATCCTAACTCATGGAAACCTAGAATGATATCTTATATGACAATAAAGTGTTTTTGAAGATGTGATTAAGGGTATTGGAAATGAGGGATTCTCCTAGATTATCTGGGCCATTTTTAAGATGGAGTCTAGTTTGTCAACAGGGTGGAGTGCAGTGGTACAATCGTGGTTCACTGCAACCTCCACCCCCAGGTTCAAGCAATTCTCCTGCCTCAGCCTCCTGAGTAGCAGGGATTACAGGCACATGCCACCATACTCAGCTAATTTTTGTATTTTTAGTAGAGATGGGGTTTCACTATGTTGGCCAGGATGGTCTTGATCTCTTGACCTTGTGATCCACCCACCTCGGCCTCCCAAAGTGCTGGGATTACAGGCATGAGCCACCACACTCAACCTATCTGGGTGATCTTTAAAGGCAATTTTAAGGGTCTTTCTAAGTGAGAGACAGAGGGAAATTTCACAGAAGAGGAGGAGGCAAAGTGACCAGAGAGGCAGAGATTGGAGTGATGTGCCAGCAGCTGCCAGAAGCTGGTAAAGGAAATGTTGCCCTGCTGATACCTTGAATTCAGCCTACTGATATTGATTTCAGACTTCTGTCCTTCAGAACAGTGAGAGAGTAAATTTCTCTTGTTTTAAGCCACCAACCTTCTGGTAATTTGTTACAGCAGCCCTAAGAAATGAATAACTTTTTCTGTAAAATTTCCCGCAGTGTGGTTTTTGCTGATTTCAGGCCTTTGATTTCTTTGTAATATCTTCCGCTGTCTTTTCTGCTTATTTATATTTCTTTTCCAAAATGGTTTTATAGGTGGTTTATATACTTTTGTATGGATGCATGTTACCTCTGGTTGTTTCTCTTTGTTAATTTTAGCAGGTATTTTTGATTATTGTTTTTATTGATATGTTCACTGGGTTTGAAATATAGCTATCATTTCTACATAGGCACTTTAGATGTATTATCTTCTGTCTTATTAACAACCTTGCATTTTAGGAAATATATTCAAAAGCAAAGAGAATATACAACAAAATTTTGAAAGCAGGTGATGAAAATCCAACGTCTGGGTTCTATCTATAATGTTGCACTTTTATCAAGAATCTCAGATGAAACGGAGCTGAGAATGTGGTCCCCAATCCTCTCCTCCATTGATTTAGATTGAAACTAGGAGTTTCTGTAGCAAAAATATTTATTATATAGTTATTGTAGATTACACACACACACACACACACACACACACACACACACACACACACACACAAGAGATCCTTAGACTTTATTACAGTTTTGTGTTGTTGCTGCTGTTTTCAGGGCAATCTTGACCCACTTTTGAGACACTGGCTGGCAACCCTTATCCAGACTGTCACACTTTGGATAGTATGTACCCACCCTATTTGCCTCAGGGCTAGAAGCCAGAGAAGTAGGTACACCCTCTATGCCACCGGGTGTATGATAAATTATTCAAATTAACCAATCTTTAGGGAGCCTGCAAAACCTAGCTAACTCCACCCTGCTTGTCATACAGAAGTTATCTGTACCGCTCCAATTGGCTGTCACCCTGTCCCCAGGTGCAATCTCCTGTGTGGTACTGCCTAGTAGCATTCTCTCATTTGGTGATACATGTAAGAGTTCTGCATTTCATCTATCCCAGTGTTCAGTGTGTTGTGTCCCACCATCCAAAACAAAGTTTAAATTTTATTGTACAAAGAAGACTTTCAGCCTAGACAGCATGGCAAAATCTTATCTCCACAAAAAAAATATTAAAAAGTAGCCTGGTGTGGTGGAATATGCCTGTAGTCCCAGTTACTCGGGAGGCTGAAATGGGAGGATTGCTTGAGCCTAGGAGGCAGAGGTCGCAGTGACCTGAGATCCAGGTATTGTACTCCCACCTGGACAACAGAGTGGGACCTTGTCTCAAGAAAAAAATATATATATATATACTATTCCAGCTTTATCTAGAAAAGATAAAGTTAGGTCATTTTTTGACATTTTTTTCCATTTATAATCACCTGTAATTTTGCACTTGAAGTTTTTAAATCTCACAGCCTTTATTTATTTAGAGTTTTCTCTTTGCACCAAACCCCTCAGGTAGGCAGAATAAGGATTTCTGTTTCTATGGTATAACTGAGAAAACTGAACCTTCAAACAGTGAAGTGACTGGTCAAAAATCAACAGATAATAATGGAAAGGTCTATGAATTACACCCAGATGTTGTGATTCTAAGTCACTGTTTGTCACATTATTTTCAATAGCTGTCCACAAACCCATTCATCCATTCATTCTTCCAAAATGTATTGAATATATATTATGAACCAGCCAAAAACTATGCTGTGGGTAATATAAAGATAAATCCAATACAAACTCTGCCCTTGAAAAATCACAGGAAATAGGCTTAGAATATAAAAAGATAATATGCTGCAACAGTTTTGTTTGTTGTTGTTGTTAGAGTAAAAGCACTCAATGCTTTATGGGGACCACAGATAAGGTCTTTATCCCAAGCCAAAGGGAAGGTTTCCATTAGCTTCAAAGACCGAACAATACATGACAGTTATATAGAAGTTGGATACATCGGCAGAGAGGGCAGTATTTGATTCATTTCCCAAATGCTTGATAGGATCCATGCTAGGCACTTCACTTCAGAGTATATAAATTGCAGAAAGAGAGGAGATAGTAAACAAACATATTAATATAGCATGACAAATGTAGTGAAAAGAGAATGTACATATTACAGTGGAGGCAATAAAAGTGAATAGCAAACTCCCCTTGGAAAATAGAAAACAATCACCGACAACCTCCTAGCATAAGTGACTGGAGTGATGTCTTGAAGAATGAATGAATAAGGGCCCACTGGCATGCACATGGTGTTGCAGTCTCACCAATGCACCTTAATGTAGCAGTTTCTTACTGTCTGAACTAGTACCCCAGGTTCTTTGTCCTACTTTCAAGAAAATTAAGGAACACAGACATAAAGGTGGGGTTGGAGCAAAAGTTTAATAAGTGAAAGAAGAAAGCTCCCAGGAGTGGAGAGGGGAATCTAAGTGGATTGCTTGGTTACAGCTGAATTTAAAAGCTTTTGTAAGAAACTCCTCTCATCTCTGTAGTAGGTATGAGAACTTCTCTTATCAGTAAAGCTGTCTGTGCAAATCCCCTTGCCTTATGCAGCTATGAGTATGTCTCTAGCCAAGCACAAAGCTCTGCTTCTCTTTTACATATGTTTGTTTTAGGTAAGCCCCTCCTACCTGTGTAAATTTCCACCATGTATATTCCTAAAAAGGGGAGGAAACTTTTTCATGGGAGCTCACCAATTATACAAAGAATACAAGCTTCTGTGCTGGACATTGTTTGCTTATCTGCATGCAGGTGCAGCCTGAGGGTTTTTTTATTTCTCTCCCCAGGTTGTTTTATTTTTGCCTGTTGCTGTGGCTTTTCAGGCAGGTCACTTTTGCAGTCTGATTTTTTCCCAAATGATTTTTCCTTCCCTTCTCCCTCAATGGGAAGGAAAGTCTGGAGAAGGGAAAGGCTATTCAAAAGTAAACACACGTATGCTTATGTAAACACCAGGAACTGCTAGCCAGTGAGAATACCACACAACTCCACACAGATTAACTCTGTATAGTGCCTCACTCTTAAAATAGCTAAGTGGTACACCAAGTGCTTTTAACTCTTGGCATAGTTCTTTTACGACTTATGTGCATTGCATTGAACATTTTCCATTGTAAAATTTAGCTTGATTGAAAATCCATTATTTCTGGCCTACCTATTTAGAGTCACCTGGGATTCCTCAGAAAGGCTGGCACACTTGCCATTTGGCAAGGTGCAATATAATAGCTCTTCTGCTTAGTGACATGAACAAGTGGAAAGAACTGAACAAATCACATTTCAATTTTGGAAACTACAGTACAAAAGATGACTTGGAAAGCAGCGGACACATTTCCAGATCACAAGCTAGGCAATTCTAATTTTGAGAGAGGTTAACAGAAGCCAAACCTTCAGACCTTATTCATTTAACCACATTATCACTTCCGCCTTTTCCTCTTTAGTAGTTCTGACCTTGACTCAGTCCTTCTTACACTGGTGCACTGCCTAGCAGGACTGTGGTTCATGCCAGAAATCAGATGGGCCCAAAGGGAGATCCTGCCATTCCGTATAAAATTAATTTGAGTAGTGTATGTACAATGACCATAACACTTATGCTAAGGGATGTGAAACACTTTTTTTTTTTTTCACATTAAGAACAGGTTTCTTCAGGCACCAGCAAAATCCCTATAGTTATGTAAATGAATGTAGGACTTCAGAAAAGGACATATAAAGAAAAAAGGAGACTAAGTGTACGGTACATGCAGAAATATAATGAATAAGTATGATTGAAAGTACACTTCAATGGTTTTGCCCTCTAACTACTTCAGCATCCTAATTTTCATACAGCACAGCTTCCTGTCACTAGTTCAAGAGATTTTCAAAATCATTCTTTTTTCTTTCAAATATAAAAAGGTACCTTAATATTTGGACTTTTACATTTTAAAATTCCATTTCTGCAGTTCTCCCCACCTGAAGTTATCTCCACCACTAACAAATCTAACCAAAATGTAACCTATTCTCAAGATCTTCCCTTACTCAGCTGTGCTTCGTTAAAAATTTTAAAACATTTATCATTACTTCCACATAACAGTGTCTAAGATCGTTTTGCTTCAACTTCACTGAGGCTCAAATCAAGCTTCTGGTAAGCGTTACTTGACTTTAGAGTTCATGTTTACTTGTTCTTTTTGTCTTTTGACAGTACCTAGTCTATGCTGTTATTCTAAAATTTACAATACTGCATTTATAGGTTTACAAATGTGCACCCTGCAATTGGCTCATTTATTATATCAGGGAACTTGTTTGATTCATATGGCCCAGTATCTAGTACATGGTAAGAAATCAGAAAATGAATTTGGGAAATTAAAAGAACATCAAAACACCAAAACACTGAAATAGAGGAAACTCTGGTAAGTGCAAACAAAAGAGAAAATTCAAATACAAAAATATGGGAAAGATGATATTGCTAATAATAGATATAATGGAGATGCCATTAATAATGAAGAAATTCGCTGGGCGCGGTGGCTCAAGCCTGTAATCCCAGCACTTTGGGAGGCTGAGGCGGGTGGATCATGAGGTCGAGAGATCGAGACCATCCTGGTCAACATGGTGAAACCCCATCTCTACTAAAAATACAAAAAATTAGCTGGGCATGGTGGCGCCTGCCTGTAATCCCAGCTACTCAGGAGGCTGAGGCAGGAGAATTGCCTGAACCCAGGAGGCGGAGGTTGCGGTGAGCCGAGATCTGCCATTGCACTCCAGCCTGGGTAACAAGAGCGAAACTCCGTCTCAAAAAAAAAAAAAATAATAATAATAATAATAATAATAATAATGAAGAAATTCTTGAGGAAATAAATGATTCTATAAATATATGGGAACTACCAGAACTGGCACACAATGTGGAAAATGTGGAAAGATAATATTCAATAAAGGAATAGAGAATGCTATTAAAGAAAAATCTTCTTGAAAAGGCTCCAGGCCCAGGCAGTTGGTAGCAGAGTACTTTACCTCAGTGTCTTTAACTGGCATGTGTGTGGGGAAAAAGGCTGTGGGGGTAGATTCTGCCTCAGGCACAAATCTCTCAGCAATGACTCAAGATTATTTTGGTTATCATAAGTGGAGTGGGGAGGATCGTTACTGACATGTAGTGGGTTAAGGCCAAGGATACTGTTCAACATCTACAGTTTACAGTTACCCAGGTGAAACTGTCAATAGTGCCAAGGTTAAGAAACTCTTCTTTATCCTTAAAAAATAATTTCCATGACATATAAAACATTTCAACACAAAGGAAAATAAGGAAAGCTCCTCAAAGCAACTTCTGTCGCTAACATGATTCTGATATATAAAAATCAGACAATTAATACCAAAAACTTACAGGCTTCTATAAACAAATTTATACTTATATACCAAGTAAAACAGTATTGAAACAAATCTAGCAGTGTGTATAATATATTTAATGATTGTTTATTGTGGTAGGAACACTTAACATGACATGTATCCTTCTAACACATTCTTAAAGTGTACAATTTGGTATGGCTAACTCTAGGCACAGTATTGTATAGTAGATCTCTAGAACTTACTCATCTTGCAGAACTGAAACTCTATTCTCATTAAACAACAACCTTCTCCCCCATTTTTCATCCTGCAAGTGCCCAGTAACCAACACTTTTCTCTGTGCTTCTGTGTGTTTGACTACTTTAGATTCCTCGTATAAGTGAAATCATGCAGTATTTGTACTTCCGACACTGGCTTATTTCATTTAGAATAATGTCTTCCAGATTCCTTCATGCTGTCACAAATGACACAATCCTTCTTTTTTAAGGTTGAATAGTATTACATTATATGTATATATGTATATACCCTATTTTCTTTATCCATCCACTGATGGACACTTAGGTTATTTACATATTATGGGTATTTTAAATAATGCTGTAATATATATTGCCGTGTATATATCTCTTTGACATCCTGATTTCATTTATTTTGAATATACACTCAGAAATAAGATCACTGTATTACATGGTAGTTCTATTTTTAATTTTTTAGGAACCACTATACTGTTTTCCATAATGGCTACACCACTTTACATTCCCACTAATAGTGTACCAGGGTTCCAATTTTTCCACATCCTCTCCAATATTTGCTTTCATTTGTTTGTTTGCTTGTTTGTTTGTTATAATACCTGTCCTTACAGGCATAAGGTCACATCTCACTGTGGTTTCCATTTGCATAATAATACTTTTCAAATTCCTGAAATTCAAGTATTACATATTTGAAATTTTATCATTATAATTAATTGCATTTCTAGGAAAAAAAATAAAAGATCAGACAACCTTAATAAATACAGAAAATGTTTTTGGTTGTGTTCAAATTTATTCCTGACAAAATGTTTAACAAATTGTAAATTAAAGTGTACCTATTTAAGATGATAAAACACATCCAATATCAAACTTCCATGTGAAATACTGTATTATAGTCAGTTCCATTAAAATGAGGAACTAAACAATTCCACTATTCCTGCTACTTACATGACGTGGTTCCCAAATGTTTGGTGTTCTAGCAGAAAGGGAAAATATATTGATTTTAATGTTTGACAGTTTGGGTTTTAACACAGACTCTGTTTTTAATATCTCTGTGCAATTACCTAATTACTTAATCTTTTCAATCCTCAGATTCCACACCTGTAATATTGGGATAACATTAGTACATACAGCATTATTGTGAAAATGAAGTCAAGGTGAATAAACAAATGACAAATGTGCCCAGAATATATGAAAGCACTTTGTGTTAGCTATTGTAATTATTATAATAATTATTGGCAATTGTAATGAAAAATACAACTCTAGAAGATATGGTTATAACAGATATTAATCTATAGGTGTTTATTAATAGTAAGTTTCTAGAGTTCACTGACATTTCATTTGAGAGGATTTCATTGCACTGTACTCAGCAAATTCATCAAAGAAGCAATACCAGACAATAGACATCTATTGTATTAACAAAAATAATTTCACTAGAAGATTTGTGCAATGTGTTTATATTGTTACCAGTAATAAGCTTCTACTACTGTCATATAAAACCACAATGTATAATTTTGATTCTTTTTTTAAAACAAATATATACAACAATCTGCTTTGGGCTGGGTACCTGGTTTCCTCAGACAGAAGACAGGCTTCTCTAGACTTCACTCACCAAAATGGAATTCTCAGAACAATATGAAATTTATGCAGAGCATGGAAAAATGAACAAATGTGTACAAATGAGGAATTGTTTGACCTCAATATGTTCCCTACATATATCAATAAGCATCTGCAAACAAGAGCAGGATCAAGTGTCCTCTCAAAGCTGTGTGTGCTTGCAAGGGTGAGTGAGACAGAGACAGAGACAGACAGAGAGAGAGAGAGAGAGAGAGAGAGAATGAAAATACAACTTGGTAGATTTCCAGCCCAGCCATCCTTTAACTGGTGGCTATTAAAATAATACCCTCCAGCTGGCTGAATCATTTTCTGTAAAGTCTCTTTGTATATGAGGGCATGTCTTTTGTCACTCTTTGTTAATAATACCCATACATCTGCCCTCTAGATAGCAGTTGTGCAAACTAATACAAAACTCAGTATCCAATACTCTGCAATAACTGGCTTCCTTCCTTGCTTACGCCACCTCAGTCATCATTCATGAGCAAAGTAATCCAGATCCTGAGACCAAACTGTTCTCAAGCTAATAAAATATAAAGAGTGTTACATCCTGATGTTATAAGCTCAATTTCAAATCAGCTAGGTAGTGCAACTCCCCCTGATGTTCATTCACTTCCTTTCCAACAGAAAATATAAAGTGGCAAAGTATACGTCGCTGGGAATGAACAATAATCTGAGACAATCATGGTAGCTCCCCACCTATTTGACAGTAATTTATGTAGAGGTTGGTATGGCCAGTGAAGCATGAGGGGAGTCTGTTGGTGAGTAGGGTTCAGAGTGTTATAGATTTTTTTTTCACTTTTTTTTCTGAAGAGAACAGTTCAGGTTCACTTCTTTCTACTTGCTTTATTTTGTTTTTCAAAGACACAAAACTTAGAGATATGGCATGTATGTTGTGACCAAAAAGGTTCAGCAAAGAGAATCGCGGAACAGAAGACCCAATCTACAGCCTTGAGAGCATTGAGATGAATTAACATGGAGCAGCCTAACTCCAAAATTCCAGTTTGAGATTAATATGCTCTTAACTGTTTAAGCTACTTTTAGTTAGATATTCTATTACTTGCATCCAAATTATCTGAACTGATGAAATCTAGTTTTACAATTTGGGCTCTAGCGTTATTCTCATCAAACCCCCATCTCATACATGCTTAGGGATCGGGCTGCAATATGGCCCATGTTAGAGTGCCCTATTCTGCTCACTTTCAGGTATTCCAGTTCATCCAGGTGTCAGATTGCACTGCCATTCACCTGTTACATTGATTATCTTCTCTGTGCCAGGCCTCTTTGAAAGTCTTTTTATCACAAGAATTCTCAGTCTCGAACACGGACCTGCACTCTATATGCAAACCTGAAATGCCACAGCTTCCTCCCAGTCTACCCTGGTTCCCAGGTAAACCTTAACTACATTTCCTGCTGCTTCCATTTAGCAATTGCATGCCTCTGCATGCAAAGGAAAAGCCCTAACCACTGCCTGCCAGGTGGAGGTCATTGATTGTTAGTTTTCAATCTAAAGGAGCAGTTTTAAACTTTGAATGAGCATTAAAATCATCTTGGGAGCTTAAAAGTAATCCCAGTGTCCATACCATACCCAAGAACAATTAAATTAGAATCTGTGGAGTTGAGACCCAGGCATCATTATTTTTTAAAATTACTCTTATTCTCTGATTCTGTATGGTATCAACATTGAAGTATACTGATTGATTACATGTGGAATGCATACTAAACGCACCTGGAAATCTCAAACTACAATGCATCTTCCCCCAAACATCCAAACATGTTGAAAACTCCTGCCTTACAGGTCTCTATTCTCCTACCTATCCCCACAAGCAACCAAGACGATTAGTTCTTTCACCTGCTACAATTGTTCCCCTTGAGGCCAGTAACCTGCATTGACCAGATGAGCCAGAACAATAAAAACTGAAGTGCTGGGTCTATCTCTGATCAGGCATGAAGCTGCCAGCACCAAATAGCTAAAAATTACTCTTAACCTAGGGAAACTCAAATTTTGCTTTAAGCAGATAGTGTTTTTTTTTTTTTTTTTTTTTTTTTTTTTTACTACAGAGACTCAACTCTTCTATCACATATCACAGTGTTTTCCAAAATCACCTGAAGATAACAATCACCTGGTATACTCATTATAAACACACAGTCCCGGTGCCTAACGCAGAACTACTGAAGTAGAATTGCCTGGAGAAAGAGCTGGTAATTTGTATAGTTAACAGGTTGTCCCAGGTGATTCTTAGCAGGCATTTTTTTAAAAAAATACTGTATTCCTGTATATTTTCCCAATTTTCTCTCTTCTTGTCATAGATTTAGGCTTATTGTGGTGCAGCCAAACCCCAGAAGATAGCACTGAATTCTGAGAAGAGGAGGCCGTGAAAACAATCAGAAAATTAATGCCTCTGTACCAAAGCTATGATTTATGCAATGCTCTAACTGAAACCTGTCTGAACAATAACCTCTGGCCTTATGTAGGAAAACTTCATTAATATATGTGTATCTATTTTCTTGATCTCTACCAGGCCCAACAGAATCTGACCCACTGTTGCCAGAAGTGTTTCTAGACACACACACACACACACACACACACACACACATTTGGAAATATCCTGCCGAACCTAGGGCACAGAGCTCACTAGCATGGCTTGAACACTTAAAGTTAGTAGCTCCTCACACCTTCCAGACATCCTGCATTTGAGAAAAGTCCAGTGGGTAGTTGTCACCAGTGAATTGTGAGCCACTGTTGTAACAAGCCCATGGTGGTGGAAGCAGTCCCGCAGGGCACATATAATAAGGTAGTCTGTAGAGAATTTAAAACCAACCAATTCCCACCTCATTTTGGCAATTCTATACAGTATCAGTGATATATTATTCCTTTCTTAATAGAGACACACACACACACACATATACACATACACACACACTGTATATTTTGGCAGTCTACATTCAAAGTAATTGCTGTGGTTACTGTTGAGTTTTAATTATATATATCTAAATCTCAACCTAGCCCCTTTTCTATTACTAATATTTTAAGACAGTGGTCCCCAATCTTTTTGACACCAGGGACTGTTTTCATGGAAGACAATGTTTTTCCCAGTCTGGGGGTTGGCAGATGGTTTTGAGATGATTCAAGTGCATTAAATTATTTTGCACTTTATTTCTATTATTATCACATTGTAATATATAATGAAATTATACAACTCACCATAATGTAGAATCAGTGGGATCCCTGAGCTTGTTTTCCTGTAATGACACAGTCCCATCTGGGGGTGGTGGGAGACAGTGAAAAATTATCAGGCATTGGATTCTCATAAGGAGCCAGCAGCCTAGATCCCTCGCATGCGCAGTTCACATCACGGTTTGCACTCCAATGAGAATCTACTGCTGCTGCTGATCTGACAGGAGGTGGCACTCAGGCAGTAATGAGAGTGTTGGGGAGAGGCTGTGAATACAGGTGAAGCTTGGCTCGCTCACGTGCCACCCACCTCCTGCTATGCAGCCCCGTTCCTAACAAGCCACGAACAGATAATTGTGCGTGGCCCAGGAGTCGGGGGCCCCTGCTTTAAGAAATACTGTATTCTGTATGGAAGTGAATTTTGAGAACTACAGGGTATAAAGTCAATTCCAAGACACAGACTCAGCTAAACAAGTTTCCTTTAAAAGTTAAGACTGTCAGAGTTTGGAATCATTTGAGTTCCTTGGAACATAGTTCTTACCTTCAATTCCTGGGATACTACATATCTCTTCAGTTACGCAGTAGATATAAAATAAACCATGATAGCACAGTGATCGTGAAGACAAAGACTTACACTTGCGTTACCATAAACCTTTCTTTCTTTGTAACCACTCAGCTTTTTAATTCGTGTTTAAATTTTGTTTTGACTGCAGAGAAAAATGAAGGCCTCTGAAAGAAATCCTAAAGAAACAAAAGACATGGACGATATTGTAATTTGCAGAATTCATTTTGAAGTTGTATTTGATGAATTTCTATCAAACTTACCCTTATGTGTAATGTTTTCTAATTATTTGTAGATCTGTTTCGTGGAAAAGAAACATTTTAAAATTAAAGCTAGTAAGTATTTTTCAATTGACTCTGAACATGAGTGAGATTGATTTTGATGAATCTGACAAATTAGCAGAAATATTAAAATCAGGCACTAATAGCACTGTTATTATTACTATGTCCTACTGATATGTAGGTATAATTTCTCCCTATTATCAAAAATAACCTTTTGATAAATATGAAATATTTATTATTGTTTTGTTTTTTCACTAAAATATTTTTAATCCTTTAGTTTTTACAGGCTTCATATGAAAATAAAAGTTAGAACTTTTCTGACCATTATTATTATTAATTTTCTGTAATGATTACTGAAAATAATTGTGTCCTATAGAGGAGGGAAGTGTTAACAAAATTATCCAGTTCAGACATCGAATACACTAGGTAAACCAGTGCTGTGAGCAGAAGTAAAGTGTGTTGTCTTTTTTTGAGCTGAGAAGGTGAAAAGCCTTTCCTTCATTTAGCGTTACCATAGAAGCCTCCTGTTGAGATAGCAGAGCTACAAGATGAAGAAAACCTGGATTTCTGAGTCCTTCTTGGAAGGGAATTGGACAGACCAGCAGACCTATATGTAAATGAAAACACATCCATGTGTTAATCCACCAAATTTCAGGATTTGTTTTTGTAACTGTAGCAAAGCCTAGGTGATCCTGACTAACATGAGCTGAAGCACAGTTATTTTTCCTTCAGATAGGAAGATGCTGTCAGGCTTAGTGTGCCAAAACAAGGAGGGCAATCCAGCTTTTTTTTATTTCTGGACCTATTGACCTTTCAGCAAGTCTTGGAGAGAAAGTACTATACAAAGGACATATGTTACGTAGGTATGTTTTGAGCTCAGGGACCAAAAAACCCTTTGTCAATTTTAATCCACAATTTTGTGTTGTTCTGATACAGTAATGCCACATTCATTCAGAGTCATTATAGAATGGGGAGTTCCACATGGGAGGTGGGACATCTGGCTCTACAGACCAGATTGAGAATCAGGAGACTATCATTTTGTCAGTTTTTTACCATCCACTGTCTGACTTTGAGCAAACCACTTTTTTTTTCCCTAAGGCTTTCCTTAAGCAGGTTTGTTGCAAACAGAAGATATATAATCTGATTAATTTAAGTAACCAAAGGTGATTTATTGAGAGGATATTGCATTAACTCACAAATGAAACAAAACTAGATAAGCAAACTTCAGGAAGGACAGGAACCAGAGTACCTCTGGAGCTTTCAGCAAAAGGAACTCATGAACTCCATCTTTAGGGAACTCCTGTCAGATGATTTAGGTCCAAACATTCTCAGTCTCTGTACAACGCTGTGCAACATTTAAATTCCTAGAATAGCATGATCTCCTTGGCCTAGCTTAGTAGTGTGTGCTGCCTAGTGGTAGGCTAGAACCCGGATTAGTGGTCTAGCCTATTGCACTCAGGGAAACAAGGAGGAAGACTTGCAGGGCAACTACAACCAGGTCTAAGTTTCCACATTTGACAACAGAAAGTGGTTGAAGAACATTAGTGTTGAAATATAGTTGTATTTCTATATCTATCTATCTATTATCTATCATCAAACAAAACCTTATATGAAAGTTGTAGTCAGTGGCCTCTGAGTCCCCTCTGTAAGTAACACTTGAAAGTCATTTCTTGCCTAATATCTTTTCTAGTTTCATTTTAACAATTTTGATGAAAATTTTTCGAACCTCTCAAAAAAGTTCAAAAAATTTGTGGGTTTTTTCTTTAAATATGCTCAACTATGTTTGGAAGAATCAGTGTCATCATTGTGAACATATTGTCATGGATCATAAGAATGGACTGTTTTGGCTTTCTCTCCTTAAGCCCAGGATGTCAACTGTCACTACAGTTGTCTATATGCCTGACTCATACACCATCAAGGTTGCCCACAGTGTCCTGTTTCTGTAGACACACAAGCTAAGTCACAGAATTATTAGGAGTTTTAGAGAAGGGAGTAAAGTAGCCTCTTGAAAAGAATTTGTGCTTACTTTAAAAATTTATATTTTTCTATGTCACTGTCATTGTATATTAATCATGTGACCTTGAAGAAACCACTTCTTCTCCTCAGCTTCAGTCTCTTGAAGTGTAGATTAGATCATCTGTGTCTAGCACAGTGCCTGGTACACTGCAGCTTCCCAATGAACTGAATCTTAGATCCTTCTAGCTTTACAAGAGCATGATTTTATCTGACAAAATGTTTACATATTTGGTTGCAATATGTCTAAAACTGACCACACAGTTTGCTAAATTTTTAAGTTAAGTTTCTATCCATTAAAGCAACTAACATCTAATGATCACATACATGATACAATGCATTTTAAATATGCCCTCTTATTGAATCTAACGATTCTATGAGAAAAGTGATGTTATTCACATTACAGGATAAGAGGAATAAGGCTCAGTGACCAGAGATTATTTTTATCAGGGTTAAATACTGTGGGGTAGTACGGATGACTTGCTTTTTTTACTTGCAAATAGTTCATGGAAATCAAAATAATATATGTGGAAGTTGCTTTGAAAATGGAAATGAAATATAAATAGAGGGTAACGACATCATTATTATTCTTATTATATGTTGCTGTTTAAACTTAAAAAGGAAAAGTTACTGAGCAAAGGCCTAAGGGCCACTACTATAAAATAAAGAGCATGGGCCCTGTACATATGTCAGAGATTCACAGACTCCTTTTATTCCTTTTTCTCTTTCTCTTTCTCTCTTTCTTTCTTTTTTCTTTCTTTCCTTTTTCTTTCCCTTCTTTCCTTTCCTTCCTTCCTTTCTTCCTCTCTTCCTCTTTCTTTTTTTCTTTTTTTCTCCCTTCCTTCTTTCCTTCCTTCCCTTCCTTCATTTCTTCCTTCCTTCCTTCCCTCCTTCCTTTCTTGCTTTCCTTCCTTTCTCTTTCTTTTTTTTCTGTATATTGATTGATTGATCTAAATAAACTGAAACTTATAGGAGCCACTTCTGAGATTATGGAAGACTGTGGACAGATTTTATGCGATGCATTCCCTGCATTACAATTATTCCAATCATTCACACCTAGTCCAGGAAACACCCGAGAATACCAAGAAAATGAAAAATTACGCTCTTATCCTCTGTCTACAACCTTGTATAGTTCATTTTATATTGCTTATTAAATAATACCTGAAGCTGAGTATTTCATAAGGAAGGGAATTTATTTATTACAGTTATGGAGGCTGAGATGTCTCAAGTCAAGCGGCCATATATGATGAGATCATTCTTCCATGAGTGGGGACTCTGGGAAGAAACCTGAGATGGTTTCTTCACATAGTAAGGGAGCTAAGTGTGCAACATGCTAGTGCAGGCCTCTCTCCTTCTTCAGTTATCAGTTATCAGTTCCCCTCTCACGATAACTCATTAACTCATTAACTCATGAATCCATTAATCTACTAATAAATTGATTTGTTTTATTAATTGATTTCTTTATTCATTAGGGCACAGCCTTCACAATACAATTACCTGTTAAAGGCCTCACTTCTCAACATTACCACATTGGAGCCAAGTTTCAGTGTGAGTTTTGAAGGAGAAATTGAAACCATTAACAAGCAAAAAATTAAAATTAATATTAAAATTTAAAAAAGAAATAAGCCTCTCACAGAGACTGTAAAATTGTAACCAAGTAATCAACAAACCAAATTCATTGAACTGAGTGCATTTTAAATTTGCAGTAACATCACGTTCGGCAAATGTTAATTTCACAAAACTATTCCACATTGCAATTATCTGAATATAGGTCCCAACTTAACTACTTTTGTCCATCCTGACAGATCTCCCTGAAGTTCAAATCTTGGGGAATAAAAGCTGGACTATAAATCTTTGCTCCAGCAGCCAGCCTGTGTTTTTTATTTAGATCACCTCATTTCTTCACTAGTAACCCGTTTGGCATGGCAATACTAGAGATAGCTTTCACTAAAGCATTTGTAAAAACCATATTACACCCCTTTTTAGATCATCACTGTGTAATACAGTAGCTATGAGCACTTGAAATGCGGCCAGTTCAAATTTACATGTTCTATAAATATAAATGCACATTAGAATTCAAAGACCAAGTATGAGTAAATGTAAAATGTGTCACTAACATGGCTTTTTATATTAATTACATTTTGAAATGAAAATGTGTTAAAATATATTGTTAAAATTAATTCTAGCTGGGCGCGGTGGCTCAAGCCTGTAATCCCAGCACTTTGGGAGGCCGAGGCGGGTGGATCACGAGGTCGAGAGATCGAGACCATCCTGGTCAACATGGTGAAACCCCGTCTCTACTAAAAATACAAAAAAATTAGCTGGGCATGGTGGCACGTGCCTGTAATCCCAGCTACTCAGGAGGCTGAGGCAGGAGAATTGCCTGAACCCAGGAGGCGGAGGTTGCGGTGAGCCGAGGTCGCGCCATTGCACTCCAGCCTGGGTAACAAGAGCGAAACTCTGTCTCAAAAAAAAAAAAAAAAATTAATTCTATCCATTTCTTTTTAATAATTGATGTGACTACAAAAATTTTTAAATTTGCATATGTGCTTCACATTATCTTTCTTTTAGACAGGGCTGCTCCCAAGTAATGAGTACCTACTTGCCTTACTTCTGTTTATTACTTTTGAAGGACAAATATAAATTTATCATCATAAGAATGAAAACCCAAAATCAAACGATAACAAAATAAACAGATATGCACATATTCCTGGTGTACATAAAACAACTTTGCAATGAAATAAGCAAACCAACTAAATAGTCTGGCGGTTTTGAAAAACAAGATGTTCAACATGATATTTTGCGTAATAAAAAGTGTTTATTTATCATGAACCTTTCATCAGTTTGACCTTTCTCTTAACTGTGTTCATTCTTCTATTTAAATTTATCCAAAAGAAAGTGAAAAAATATCATTTAGCATAACTGGTGTTATCCATGAAAAATTCTGTTTTAAATTTAAATTGTCTTTTAAGATTCCGGAATCATTTTTACCTTACTTTATAAAATGAGCACAGAACTTGATTCATATGTTGATCCACAGAGATCATCTGATGTCAACCTATTCATTTTTTTCATGATGAGATGAAGATCTAGACAATGTAACAATTGGCTCAACATCACCTACTTAATAAATGATAAGACACAATCTGAATTCAGTCCTATCACCTGTTCTGAATTTTTTCTTATTAATGTAGCACACTTAAAGACTATCCCAAGTCTTTTTTAAAAAAGACTTTTAAAAAGACTATTCCAAGTCTTTTTTTACCATAGACATTAAGCTCCACTGTTTTAAGATAAACATCAAACAGTTAAAAATGAACCACTAGTTAAGTTCCTCTTATAAAACTCATATGGAAAAAAGATATCCTTTCTATAGAATATATGGGGAAAACAAAATATGAGAAATTTTCAGACAATTAGACATAGGCTTGGAAGTAGCATTGATAGCATTCTTTCCTGCTTATTTATAGTCTGCAGTTTTAATAGGAACAGTATAAACTTAGTACGTCTGTTTTGCTTGCCTTTTAAAATTTAAATGCAGCTTTCTCCCTAAACTGCTGAGGTTGCCAAGCTGTATGACCTTTTGTCTGCCTCACAGTCAAATAAACTTTAACTTTTACAAACATAAAAGCATGCATTGCCTCAGCTTCCAAATCATTTCAGCAGATTCGGGTTGTTTAAATCATTCATTTTAATATTTAATGCGATGCATCATGGTATCTTTGGTTAGTGAATTCATGAAGTCTCTATATCCAGACATCTTAAAAATATTCAAAGTTCAAAAGTTTTTCAATAATTTATTACTTTTTCTTCTGCATAAATCAACCATTGATATTTTTACTAAGAAATATTTCAAGCATAAAGACAAATACAAATAATATAGCACACAAGTACCTATCACTTAAAAATAGAAATGTTAATATTTAGCCATATTTACCTCAGATTTTAAAAGTATGGTAAAATTAATATAACAAAATTTCCAATTTTATCCATTTTCATGTCTACAATTCAGCAAGATTAACTGCATACACAATGTGGTGCAACCGTCATCACTATCTATTTCCAAAAGTTTCTCATCACTCCAAACAGAAACTATATCCACTAAACAATACCTCTCCATTTACTTCATTTTTCCCAGGCTCTGATAACCTGTAATCTACTTTCTGTATTTGTGAGCTTATCTATTCTAGGTACCTCATGTAATTGGAGTCATGTAATATTTGTGTTTTTGTGTCTGGCTTATTTCATTTATCATATCTTCAAGATTCCTTCATGTTGTAGCATATATTAGAATTTAATATCTTTTATGGATGAATAATATTCCATTGTATATTTATACCACTTTTGTTTATACATTTATTTGTTGATGAACATGTGAGTTATTTCCACATTCTGGCTGTTATAAATAATGCTGCAATGAAAATGAACCACTAGTTGAAAATGAACCACTAGTTAAGCTCCTCTTATAAAACTCATATTGAAAAATATATATCCTTTTTCAAACAGATATGTATTTGTTTGAGCTCCTATTTTCAATTAGGAGTAAAATCTGAGGTCATTTTTTAATTTTAATGTTTAACTTTTTGAGAAACCACCAAACGGTTTTCAACAGAAGCCACACTATTCTACATTCCCACTGTCAAGGTATGAGGGTTCCAATTTCTCTGCACTTTGCCAACATTAGCTTTTGTTTTTTTTTTTTTTTAAATTATAACCATCTTAGTAGATATGGAGAGTTATATTATCATGATTTTGACTTTCATTTCCCTGATGATTATCAATGTTGAGGATCTTTTCATATGCTTATTAGATATGTGCATAGCTTCCCTGGGGAAATGTCTATTCAAGTCCTTTGCCCATTTTTACCATTTTTAACAGAGTTGTTTGTCTTTGTATTGTTGAGTTGCAGTAATTTGCCTCAGATTTTTTAAAAAATGAAATGTTGGGTGTTAAACAATGAGAAAACATGAAAACAGGGAGGGGAACATCACACACTTGGGTCTGTTGGGGGGTGGGGGGTAGGGGAGGGATAATATTAGGAGAAATACCTAACGTAGGTGACGGGGGGATGGAGGCAGCAAACTACCATGGCACGTGTATACCTATGTAACAATCCTGCATGATCTGCACATGTACCCCAGAACTTAAAGTATAAATTTATAGAATGAAATGCTGAAAGTTTAGTTAAAATCCCCTTTTTATGCCTATTTTCATATTCTCATTCCCTAAACACTTCCAGAAGTGACCACTATTTTAAAATGAGTATATACTGCAGCTGTTCATAAATTTATATTTTACTAAATATTGTGTTGATAACTCATGTATTTTGTTTTAGAAATTATATAAAGAAAGCATGAATCCTTCTGTACTTTAATGAATTATTTTATGTTTTGAGATCTGTGTTGACACATGTAGATTTATTTCCTTTATTTTAACTGGCATATAATTATTAACAATTTATCAAGCCATTTTATACTAGAGGATACATAGGTAATTTTTATTACAGCATTATTATTTTGTTATTATTAATGATTTATCAAGCCACTTTATACTAGAGGATATTTAGGTAATTGTAATAATTATTATCATTTTGTTATTACTAACAATGTTGAATTAGATTTTTCTGTGTGAAAATTACTAACAATGTAGAATCACACCTTTGTGTAAAAATATATGATAATGCTAGCCAAACTGTTGTGTTTCAATCCCAGCACTTTGGTTTATTAGCTACGTATACTTGGACAAATTATTTATTCTCCTTTTGTCTAGGTTTGCTATCTTTAACATGAAGTTATCACAGTGACTATCTTATGCAGTTGTTGCAAAAGCAAGTAAGATAATTCATATTAAGCACTCGGAAGAGTTATTGGCACAGAATCAGCCCTCAATATATTTGCACATGTAGAGATATTCTCTATACCTAGAAGTAGAATTGATGAGTCATATGATATGTGAATCTTCAACTTTACAAGACACTGTTATATTGCACTTAAAAGTGGTAGCATGCCAGTTTATCTTCATATGAGAAGTATGTGAGAGATCCAATTTTTCTACATCTGCTCAAACAGTTTAAAATATAAGACCTAATTCTAGTCATGTGGTATAATTTGCACTGCTTTAATTTTCCAGGCTAATCATCTCTTCATAAAATATCAACAAATACAAAGCCTGACCTATGTTCTTGTCTCTAATGCCTAATTACATCATTTTTTATCATTTATGTTTGTACTGTTTGACAATTTCTTATTCATTAGTAGAAGTTCTTTATATAATATGGTTACTAATCTTTATGGGTAATATGTTTCCACGTGTTTTTTTCCAAGTTAATGGTTTTTAATTTTGTTCATGGTGTTTTTACCTCATTATACAAAGAGTTTGCATTTTCATGTAGTCAAATTAACCAATATTTTCCTTGACATTTTGTGTTTATTCTATTTAAAAATATCCTTCTATACCTTAAGTTTATAGAGGTAATGGCTCTTATTTTTATCTAATAGCTTTGACATTTGTTTTTTTTAACATATATATATATATATATATATATATATATATATATTTTTTTTTTTTTTTTTTTTTTTTTTTTTTTTGAGATGGAGTTTCGCTCTTGTTACTCAGGCTGGAGTGCAATGGCGTGATCTCGGCTCACCGCAACCTCCGCCTCCTGGGTTCAGGCAATTCTCCTGCCTCAGCCTCCTGAGTAGCTGGGATTACAGGCACGTGCCACCATGCCCAGCTAATTTTTTGTATTTTTAGTAGAGACGGGGTTTCTCCATGTTGACCAGGATGGTCTTGATCTCTTGACCTTGTGATCCACCCGCCTCGGCCTCCCAAAGAACATTTTTATATTTAATACATCTGATATTTACCTGTCAGTATGCTGTGAAATAGGGATATACTTTTTCCAAAGGGGAAAGCAATTGACGCAGAATCATTTATTGACTACTTTATTTCCCCCATGATTTTTATTGCCATCTGTGTCATATGCCAAGTTCCCTAGTGTGCTTCAGTTAGTTGCTCAGCTCTCTAATTCTATTACTTTGGTCTGTCTACTCATGCCTCAAAAATATATTGTCTTTATTACTATCATTTTTTAATAATTTCTGATTTGTAGTTGGACTCAGTCTTCTCAAAAATTATATTGAATTTCATTACCTCTTTTTCATTTCATATTTTGATATTTGTTTAAAAAATATATTGCACTTACTATGTAACAATTTCTGTTCTATGTGATTTAAAAGCAGTAGCTCATTCATTCCTCACAATTTCACTATTAGGTATTACTATGATCATCTGTACCTTATAGATGAAGAGACTGAGGCACTTGTCTCTGAATAAAAATCAAGGTAATAATATCAATTCTACATTTATTAACATATAAATCCAATGCAATTTTAGTTATATTTCTAATTGGATTTTTTTCAGCCATAACAAAATATTTACATGAGAGACAGTACAGCATAGTGATGAAGATCACAAACTCTAGAGCCAGGCTGACTGACTTCTGTGGAAATAACTGAATCATCTGTGAATAAAAACAAACAAGTAAATCAAGTAACAAATTTTGGAGGCTGAATCATGTGAAAGGCCTTAAATGGGAAACTTCCTCACAGTATCTTCAGGGCATTAGTGAAACATGTTTACGTCTTATTTTGTCAGACAGAGTAACACTTGAAGGCATTTTGCTTTGTGTGAGAGTTGGTATTTTTTTTCCTCCAGTAGTTTCTGGTCATATATCTTATCCATATCTGTGTTAGAGCCTTGTCTCCCTACAGAAGCATATACAGAGCTTTGAAACTGTTATGGACCACTGCAATATCAGCTCATGCTTAATGTGAAAGTTTTAATTCTCTCCTAATTTATAGTGTCTGGAGATAATTTTCTTTTTTGAACTTAGCTACATAATAAAATTTTTAGTTTGACATATTTAGTCTCATATTTCTATGTGTTTCTAGTGAGAATTTGACATGTTGCTGGATATTGATTTACTATATATTTAATCAGACAAAAACCTATAGATGTCTTATATAAAAGATTGCTTAGATATAGGGAGAATACATTTTTTTAATAATATTTCTGTATTTCATGGATATTGAACTGGTGGCCACTGGGAATGCAAACAAGGCACACATGCTTTTCTTATTTAGTACACTGTTTCTGGTAAAAATTGAATTAAACCTGATACAGTTAGGCTTTGTGTCCCCACTCAAATATCATTTTGAATTACAGTGCCCATAATCTCCACATCAGGGGAGAGACGAGGTGGAGGCAACAAGATCATGGAGGCAGTTTCCCCCATGCTGTTCTCCTGATAGTGAGTGATTTCTCATGATGGCTTTTTAAGTGTTTGGTAGTCCCTCCTGCATTCATTCTCCTTCCTGCTGTCTTGTGAAAAAGGTGTCTTCCTTCTTCTTCACCTTTTATCATGATTATAAGCTTCCTGAGGCCTCCCCAGTCATTCGAAATTGTGAGTCAATTAAACCCCTTTTCTTTAAAAATTATCCAATCTTGGGCAGTTCTTTACATCAGTGTGACAACCAACTCATACAGTAAATTGGTACCAGAAGTGAGGTGCTGATGTAAAGATTTCCCAGAATGTATAAGTGAATTTAGAACTTCATAACAGGCAGGCAGAGATTGAAACAGTTAGGAGGCCTCAAAAGAAAACAGGAAAATGTGAGAAAGTTTGAAACTTCCTAAAAACTTGTTGAATGACTTTGACCAAAATGCTGATATTGATACAGACAATGAAGTCTAGCCTGAGGTGTTGTCAGAGGGAGATGAGGAACTTCTTGGGAAATGGAATAAAAATGATCCTTGCTATGCTTTAGCAAAAAGACTGACAGCATTTCACCCCTTCCCTAGAGATCAATGGAACTTTTCACTTGAAAGAGAGAATTTACAGTACATGGCAGAAGAAATTTCTAAGGAGCAAACATTCAAGAAGATGCAGAACATAAAAGTTTGAAACATTTGCAGCCTGATGATACAATAAAAAAGAAAAATCTATTTTGTGGAGAGAACATCAAGCATACTGCAGAAATTTGCATAAGTAACACAGAGCCAAATGTTAATCGCCAAGAAAATGGTGAAAATGTCTCCAGAGCATGTCGGAGTCTTCACAGCAGCCCCTCCCATCATAGGCCTGGAGGCCTAAGAGGAAAAAAAAATGATTTTATGGGCTTTGTATCCTAGAATATTGCTGTTTTGTGCAGTCTTGGGACTTTGTGCCTTGCATCCAAGTCATGGCTAAAAGGGACCAACATAAAGCTCAGGCCACTGAAAGCCCCAAGAATTGGTGGCTTACACATGATGTTGAGCCTGTGGGTACAAATAAATCAATAATTGAGGTTTGGAAACTTCTGGCTAGATTTCAGAGGATGTATGGAAATACCTCAATTTCTAGACAGAAGTTTGCTACAGGGGTAGAGCCCTCATAGAGAACCTTTGCTAGGGCAGTAAAAAGGGGAAATGTGATATTGGACACCCCACACAGAGTCCCCACTAGGACACTGCCGAATGCAGCTGTGAGAAGAGCTGCAGAATGTGAGAAGACCCCAGAATGGTAGATCCACTGACAGCTTCCATTGTGCACCTGGAAAAGCTGCAGACACTCAATGCCAGGCATAAAAGCAGCCAGAAGGGGCATTTTACTCTGCAAAGCCACAGGGTCAGAGCTTTCCAAGGCCACAGGTTCCCACCTACTGCATCAGCATGACATGGATATGAGACATGAGTCAAAAGAGATTATTTTGGAACTTTAAGATGTAATGACTGCCCAGCCGGATTTTGGACTTACATGACACCTGTAGCCCCTTTGCTTTGGCTGATTTCTCCCATTAGAATGAAAACATTTACCCAATGCCTGTACCTCCATTGTATCTAGGAAGTAACTAACTTGCTTTTGATTTTATAGGCTCCTAGGCAGAAGGGACTTGCCTTGTCTCAGATAAGACTTTGGACTTGAAATTTGGGTTAATTCTGGAATGAATTAAGACTTTGGGGGACTGTTGGGAAGGCATTATTGGTTTTGGAAGTGAAAGAGACATGAGATTTGGCAGGAGCCAGAAGTGGAATGATATGGTTAGGCTTTGTGTCCCCACCCAAACAGCACCTTGAATTATAATCCCCATAATCCCCATGTGTCAAGGGAGAGACCAGGTACAGGAAATTGGATTATGGAGGTGGTTTTTCCCATATTTTTCTTGTGATAGCAAGTTCTCAAGCAATCTTATGGTTTTTATAAGTGTTGGGTAGTTCCTTCTGTTTGCATTCTCCTTCCTGCTATCTTATGAAGGTGTCTTGCTTCCTCTTCACCTTTCACCATGATTGTGAATTTCCTGAGGCCTCCTCAGCCATGCTGAACTGTGAATAAATTAAACTTCTTTTCTGTATAAATTAACCAGTCTTGGGCTGTTCTTTATAGTGGGGTGAAAACAGACTCATACAGAACTTTTAGTTGAGTTAACACTCTCCAGGTTGCCAAAGCCCTGAAGATGTTGTAGTTTATAATGTCTGGCAATACATTTCAAACTGGGCTTTTGAGATGTAATCCATCTTTGTAATATTATTTTCTAAAAATTATTGAGTACTTACTGTACCCTAATAAGTGCAGGTCAAATCTTTTAAAATATGTATGTCTTTTCATTGTCATCAAAACCTTTTAAGGTCGGCATTGTTTTGTCATTCGATATAACATATAAATAAGCTAAGTTTCAAGAAGGTTGAACCATTGGCCTAATGTTATAGAAATAATACCAAATGGAGCTATACATAATGGTTGTACATAATAGTTTATCATAAGGCTTGAAGTCAGATACGACTCTAAAATTTGTACTATTTTTAATAAATCATCTTACAATGTGATTTTTTATCTTTTTTATATGTTCCTTTTATTTATAAACCACCCAGGATCTGTCATCAGTATGTTTTTTAACTGGAGTAAGAAGCCATTTTTTTCTCCATTACATCTTTCACAATTCATGAAGTAATTTTATAATTGAAATTGATTAAATTCAGAAGCTACACACCTGGTGGTCTTTGATATATAATTTCATCTCCCTTCCCATAAGCTAAGTGAATAAAGGTAATGCAAATAATGTTTCTGGATGTCTATAATGTATAGTCAATAGTGAAGATTTTATAGTTTAATTTTATAGTTATTCATAGTCCAGTCCTCCCAAATCACTACTGGGTTGGTTTGTTTTTGAGATCTGCCAGAATGACTCTGTGATGCTAAGGTATGAAGGCCCTGGGGAGTGGTCCTCAAAGGAAAGTTTTGCCCTTTCATTGCTGAGCTAGATTCCTTCTGCAAAGTCAAACAGAAGTGCTGGAGGAAAAGAATACAAAGTAGCAAGATGAATGAAAAATACCTTTCAGTTAAGGCTTTGCCTTTTCTGAAACTTCAAGTGAAATAACTTTGCATGATTTTTAGAAATACATGACACTTAAAATGTATTTTTAATTAAGGAACAGAACTATACAAAGCAAAGGATGCCAAAATTAATTTAAGTTTTGGACAGAGAAGAGGAGGAAACGTCTAATCTGAATATGATGCAAAATGAAAAAGATTCCATTTTTTCAAGTGAATTAAGAAAAATAAAACTAATTTAATCAAGAATATAGTACAATGATTTGATGGTAGAGTAAATAGACTCATAATGACTCAAATATAGATCTAAATGTAGTCTCTTGTGTATGCTATTTGTGATCTTGAGTTCATTTTAGAAACAGTTTATCCAGCTATTCTTCAAAGGTATAGTAACACCAGCACCAATTGCAAAGGATTCTTATAAACATTAAATTTGATAATATGTGCATGGTTCCTTTTTTTTACTCCATATTGAGCAATTGATAAATGCTTTTTTATTCTCTTTTCTCCCAGTGAAAACAAATAAGACAGCATAATATTGTTGACAGAACAACTGATTTGAATTTAGAAAAGCTGTTTATCTGTAAAAATGTGTAATGGCTAATTTGGCCCTTGTTCCAGATCATAAACCTAGCAAGTGTCTGAGCCATACACAGGTTTGACACAGAATCTGGGTTCTATTTTTACTCTAAACTTGCCATTTTATGGGATCCCTTGGGACTGTCACAAAAACAGAAAGGTTACCATGTAAATTCTAGCTCAATTCTACCCCCTTCCCACCCACCCAACAACAACAAAATGAGAAGATGAAATACTATAGAACAGATTCAATAGTAGCTTAGTATTTTTAACAGTATAAGGTTTGCTATTTATTGTCTGTGGTTAAGGATCATGAATATTTATCATTATTTTTATGAGCATCCATCCATACCTGGTTTCTGTTGCTCAAATAATAGGTCATAGAAACAATAATTTGAAAGTCTTCAATTACAAGGTGGCAAACAAACTTTGGGGTTTTGTGACCTGACTGCTGTATAACCACAAGCCAGTCACTTGATGATTTGATTTCTCTCATAGTTAACTATCACTATGAAATAAATCACCTCAAACTTTGTAGCACACTACAACAATTATTATCATTATTTCACATAATGGTGGGGGTTTACTGTACTCAGCTAAATGGTTCTTACTTGGATTTTCTACGCAATTGCAGTCAGATGGTGAGTGAGACATGATTCACATTGAAGGCTTCTTTCCTCGTATGTGTAGCAGTTAATTCAGGCTGTTGGCAGAGGTACGTGTCAGCTGAAACACCTATAGGTGGTTTCTCCACATGGTGTAAGCTTCTTCACAGTATGTCAGCAGAGTGCCATGGATAAGCATCCTGATGGGGACAAGGACAACGTAACACTGCGTAGAGGTTGTATTAACTTTTATGGCCATCTGGGAAATTACATTGTATCATTTCTGGCATACTTTATCAGACCCAGCAGTTACAAAAGCTCACTGAGTTTCATGGAAAAGGGTTATAGTTTTCACTTTTTTGATGGAAGAGAATGAAGGTCCTCATTTTTGATGGAAGGGACGCAAGGTCCTCTGAATTACACTGAACCTAACAGTAAATACCACTTACACACTCACACATATATACCAGCACAGGAAGATAGTCAATTGACTTGACCTGTCAATAGTTACATAGTGAACAAAAGTACCATGTACCTCTATATACCTGGTTTATTTTAATGCCCTCTAGGTAATAGTAAGTTTCCAATTCTTTTGGCACATTAATTTCCAAGGCTATGCTTCATTTCTTTTCACTGAAGGTACAAAAGCAGTGTTTACACAGATGTCTCAGAAAAAAATAAAAGAGATAGTGTTCATTTGTAACTGTCAAATTAATTACAAATTATTTTCATTCAAATTAGAACAAAAACATCTCCTAATGAGAGTTAAGATTTGTTACATAGCAAATTCATGATGAAAAAAGGCAAGAGTGGATTAAATGAACCAGGTGCCCCATTCTGACACATTTAGCAAGAAAATAGATTAGTTGGCTTAATATTATTTCTCAGGGAGAAAAAATATTTAAAATAAATCATCCAAAAATAAACCATAAGTCTGTACAAAAATCTTAGAAATGATACATGATACTTCATGAAGGACTGATCTTTTCTTATCAATATACTTTCTTTTTATATATGATAAGAACAAAATATTCTACATTTTGATTTCAGTTCATATTTTCATGTTATACCATGTAACATAATCACTATGTCGAGTTGATATGGGCGCCTAAATTGATGTTTTCAAGTTTTTGTAAATTAAACTCATTAACCAAATCAACTGAAAGTTCAGAAGGTGCTAAGTGATTTTCATCAATAATTTCATTGTTGGATTTTTTTTCAGTTAGGATATACTAAATTGTCCTGCAGTAAAATAAGCAGTCTCACAAATATCAGCAACTTAAACTGGGAAATATTCATTTCAAACTCATATAATAAGTCCAGAATGGGATAGCTGAGCTCTTTGTACATTTTAGTTGCTCAGAGATTCAGGCAAAGGGAATAGCCACCATCTTAAACTTTGCTGGTTGTTGTGCCAGATGGAATAAGTGGTTTTGGAGGGTCTTCCGCTTCCAAAGAAAAATCAGCGTCATTGGCCAGATCAAGTTAGTCCCATCCAACTTCACCAGAGCCCGGAAATGGCTCTGTGTATTCAGAATGGGGAAGAACCCGAAATATCTGGTGAATATAATTAATGACTACCACATAATTTAAAGAATAAACTTAAAGACATTAGCTTAAAGAGCTAAGAAAAATATAACAGAGATGAATAACTGAAGCAGAGAAGAAGGGAAGTCCTAGGTAAATTATTTGAATGGAAGATACTCTCTCATCCAAAAACCTTTGCAGTATATGATTGGGTATGTGTTCTTTATAGCTTTGGTAGGGCAGATACATTTGAAGAGCCAGTAAAGGAACTAGATAAGCATCTAAAACACAGATGGCCAGTAAGGAGTCACTCTATCCTATAGGCCCATAGGGTACCCTATTATAATAAAACAAATGCCACGATGATATCATAATCAAGAAAAGATAAGATATTGTATTTTTTATTGCAGAAGTACTTTTCAACATATTTTTTTCATATTAAATTAGTTTTGAGCCCATTATCAGATAATATTTTTTGTTTTGGACTGAAGAGCAGAGAATTGAGGTATTTTTTTGTTATCATTATTGGACACAGCAAGGCTCCTCTTCTGTTTTATTTATTTTTCCACCTTATCTGCACTTGTGTTTCCCATTCCCTTGATGTCATAGGGAGCCATTATAATCTGTTTTATATATCTTTTTGTTACATTACTTTATAAAATACATATATTGTTCTTTGTTCATGCATTTTGAATTTATAAAAATAATATTGTGCTATACCTCATACAATTTCTTTCTTTTTTTATTCAGTGATGTATTTTAATGAACCATCCTTGTTGCTCTATTTATATCTAGTTTAATAGCTGTAACTACTGCATAGTATTACAGGTGTTCAGGTACCACCTTTTATTTATCCAGTTGCCCAGCCACAAATAGTGAGATTGCCTCCAACTCCCTACTCTCTAAAATAACACTGTGATATACCTCTTTGCACATGCCTCCTTATGGACCTAAGTAAGAATTTTTTGATACACATGTACACAAACACACACACAGAGGACTGAAATTGCTAGATCAAAGGGGGTATATATACTTAATTTGACTAATTTCAGATTTTTCTCTCTATATATATATATGGGTGTACTCACATTTGTATGAAAATATATAACATATTAAAAGTAATATTTTAGAAGTAGTACAGCCTTAATGTGGGAGCTAACGTCATTTTTGCCTCCATTCAAATTTCCATCTGCTTCTACAAATCACTGCTTGCATGACATTGGGAAGTTACTTAGTCTGAGTATCAGTTTTCTCATTTGTAAAATATAACCATACCCAGCAGATAAGGTGTTTGACAGGGTTTAAAGGACGGCTTAGCAGAGTCTCTGGGCCATAATAAGTACTCAGTACTAGATATGATGATTATTATTGATATTATTCCTATATATTGACAAAGTTCTTATTATGGTACTGATGATAATACTATGTTTCTGCTTCAACTCCAAAAACCTTATGTGATCTCCTGTCCCTGCCAGCTACACACAAATTGGGTAATGCAAAGAACATAGAACCTCCTTCTAATACTCTGAACTATCTGGGCTTGCTTGCAGTGAGAAGAGCTTTATAGATTTGCATGCTTTTCAGTTGGGAAAATAACATATTCTTTTGTAGGCTTGACTAGGAAGATGTTTCCCCAACCACCTAAATGCCCTGTTACCTATGAACTTTCCTAATCTTTTACTAAAAGTACCCGAGACTAATATAATTGAAATAAAGAAATGCCTTTTTGAGATCAAATGAGATATCACCTTGAAGCTATAAGACTCTGTTAAAGGCATTCCACTGTTGGGCTGGGGTTATACTTCCTGCAGTAACAATATATTGCATAGAATCCCAGTTCCTATTCCAGCACTAAGAACAAGGAAGTTAACCAATAAATGTCAGACAACCAAATACTGATGAGTAAAGGACTGAATTTACATCTAACAGCTCTAATGCTAAAAAGTGACTGGGTCACTGAGGACAATTCATATTCAATTGTACATATAGATCTCATATCTATTCTCTTATTTAAAGAATTTACTCTCAATACCACAGAGCATGTGGCTAGGGTGCACATTCTAGAATAGTAGTTCTCCACTGGGGGTGATTTTGTTTACCAGGAATACTTAGAAATGTCTGGTGGAATATTTGTTTGCCTCAGCTAGGAAGATGCCACTGGTATCTAGTGAGCAGAGGCCAGGTAGGCTGTTCAACATCCTGCAATGCACAGAACACCCTCCCTACATGAAAGAATTTTGTCACCTAAAACATCAATCATGCCAAAGTTGAAAACCTTGCTTCTAGAGCCTAAGATTGCTTGGTTTGGATTCCAGTACTATTACTTTTGATCTGTGTGACCTTAGGTGGTTACTCAAATTTTTTTGCTTTATACAATTAGGTTTATTTTTGTTGTTATTAGGAACACAAGTAATTTTTCATAATGAATTTTATGTCTGGCATATTAGTGGTGCTCAGTGAATACTAGCCTCTATAATTATTATTATGAAAGTAACTCAAGCATACAAATAATCTCTTGAAGCCCATTTACCACATATATTACTTTCAAGACCATTACTTTCAGTGGGGAAAACCGCAATTACTTTTGCACCAACCTAAATGTATCAAATACATGCATAATACATTAACTACTATATTGGCATGATGAAAAAATATTACTCATTTTGCTTGTTAGCCTAAGTTATACATGAATGTTTTTGATGTTTACTGTTAATATTTCCAAGAATTTTTGTGGGGAACATTCCCGTGAGACCCCCAAAAGGCGTGAGTCTCACTATACGGTGAGTTTGATCCCAAACACAGTTTCCTACTGGAGGCAGTCGAGCTATCCGGAAAAAGGAACTTAAAGATGAATGATCAGTTTCTAATATCAACCACAATATCTTTTGGGCCTAAAACTATGCAGTGCTGCTAGACCGAGTGACTCCCTGCCAGCAACCGGTTCCTGCTTTTAACTTTTTTATGACTCTTTCTTTAAGAATAAGTTTTAACCTTTTCTTTACTTACCTGACTGCCTTGTACCCTAGATAATGGTTTAACTGTCGGGATATTTGCAAAGCAAATGCCACCATAAGGGATGGCTTTGATTTCTGACTCAAAGACTCCTGAATGGGGAAGTTGAGATAAGTTGAGTCAGGAGTAGACAAAGGAGAATCCGGTTAAAAGATATTCTGATGAGCAAAACCAGAAAACCTTTTCACATCTCAGTTCTAAAACAAGATCAAACCAGAGATACCTGCAGCCAGGAGGAATAATGTCTGGATGTAAACAAGCTTTGTGATCACAGGAAATTCTGTTACTTTTTACAACCACCATTGTGTATCTGATTTCTCTCTTGTATAGGACATGTAAGGTATACATTTGCATTTCCTCTTGCTATGACGTAAACCAGAGCAGAAGAAAGTGTATTTATTCCTGGCCTTTGAAAAATAAAATTAGCTGTTTAGGCACGGCCTATCAGCCCTCCAGATCCCCATCCAAGAGCACTCTCTCTTCCAGGTATTGGGACCCTCTTGCAGGTCGAGAGACTCCTGGCAGACGTGCCTACTTGTCCCGGACGGTCCCCGACAGATTTTTTTATTCTTGTTCTCAAAAAGCAGAAAGAAGCTTAATATGTCGAACAAAAATAAGGACAGATTAAAATATAACACAGGTGCATTGGAAAGCTTTCTAATGAAAGGATCAAAGTTATACAGAAGTTTTCTGGGAAAACAGAATCATTTTCTTTTGTTTCACACAATAGATACATAGAAAATGTTTTAAATGGTTAAACACATGTGCCAGTCATGTATGAATTATGTAAAGCTATGATAGAAATTTTGATATATGAGAAAATATAATTCAAGCCAAAAAATCATAACAAATAGACAAAGATACAATACATTGATAAAACATGAAATTGAGCAGGAAGACCATCAGGAACATTTATGGACCTAACAATACTATATCATCATACAGTTATGGCCTTCATATAAAGAATTATATATTAAAAGATATGGAAGTTTTAAACACTCTTTCTCAGACACTTAGCGATCAAGCAGGAAAAAAAGACAAGAAAAACAGAGATAGTGAAGTTATAAAAAATACAATTGCATTGGTTACAAAAGGCAGTATCAGTAACAATATAAGCAGCATTAATAGGATCGCAGACTCCTGAATTCATGCTAAGCAGTAGGCAACTCCATCAGGTTAGTGGGGAATATGGGTGGTAGGTTCTAGACCACAGGCAAAGGCACCCTCCTGAAATGTGGGAAACTCTCTCCTTATCGCCTTTATTTTTTAGAGTTTTCAACTCTTTGGTAACTAATTCATTGCTTTTAATCTCCAATTAATATATCTAGAGTGGTTTCCTCAGGATATATCCTGATTGATAACATATAGATCACTTATATCTACATATCATAGGCCAAACTCAGCCCTCAATGTGTCTGAAGCGAAGATCAGGAAACACGGTTTTCTTTCATTCCAGGAAGTAGAAATGGTAGGATAAACACATAATATTGACTCTGTCACAGTCTGGCATCTCATCACGAAACTTTAATTTTTATTTTTACATATAGGAAATACCCATTCCCTTTTCATAGAAGACAATCTGAAAATCAATCTATAATTGCATGTGGCCCAAGAGCTAGGATGTGGCTCCTCTGATTCCAGGGACTTATGCACTAAAAAGACAAATGCTCTGCTATGGCTCCTCATATACCGAGTTTACAATGACGAGGCAGGATTAGGAGCAGAATAGTTGCAATTAAGCCCACGCCATTCAAACAATGTGGAATGGGAGGCACACAGAAGTTAATGATTGTCAACAGAACTTCTGGAAGACTGCTGAAAAATATGGTGATGGGCTCTTATCTCAGGGGCTAGAAAGATTACTTGCATAGAGCCTAATTCTATTCTTTGGAAGGATTTCATTGTTCACTGTCCTTGGTAGTTTCTGGATCCACCTTCTGAGAGGTTCTTTCTAGAATTTTATCTTTTTTGTCTGCCCAGGCCTAAGGAAGACGTTGGGGAATATGCTGAAGATGCACAGAATTCTCAGCAAATTTGTTAATTCTGCAAAGTTGGAGGTTAAAGGATTCTTTTGAATCTTGAACTACTAAGGACTTTTTGTCCAGAATTGTGCTCTCCTTTCGGGGCAATAAAATTCTCTTCGAAACATAGTAGACCTAGGCCGGGCGCGGTGGCTCAAGCCTGTAATCCCAGGACTTTGGGAGGCCGAGGCGGGTGGATCATGAGGTCAAGAGATCGAGACCATCCTTGTCAACATGGTGAAACCCCGTCTCTACTAAAAATACAAAAAATTAGCTGGGCATGGTGGCGCATGCCTGTAATCCCAGCTACTCAGGAGGCTGAGGCCGGAGAATTGCCTGGACCCAGGAGGCAGAGGTTGCGGTGAGCCGAGATCGTGCCATTGCACTCCAGCCTGGTTAACAAGAGCGAAACTCCGTCTCAAAAAAAAAAAAAAAAAAAAAAAAAAAAAAAAAAAAAAAACATAGTAGACCTATTTGCTTATAGCCAGTTCTATGTGGCAGTAACTGCACTCAATATTCTATTTTTAGACATCTTTCATTAATATGCTTTAATTCTCTGCTTTTTCATCCACATGTACAGCTCCTTCAACCTAGCAAATTAAAATACAGGACAGCCAGTTAAATTTGAATTTCAGATAAACAATGATTTTTTAATGTATATGCCATGCAACATTTGGACCATACTCATACTAAAAGAAATTGTTATTTATCTAAAATTCAAATTTAACTGGGCCTCCTGTATATTTCTGACAACCATATATATGAAAAACATGACCTCAAAAGTGGCCTATCCAGCAAAAAGGAAATAAAGGAAATACGGCATAGGAAGTTTCATTGCCACTATTAAAAATACCCTATATATTTTTTGCTGCATAAAATCATCTTGAGGTCACTCACATGCACCCAAGCCAACTTCACAGAGATCTGATGAAATGCATTCTCCCCCTGTGTCCTAAAAGTGGAAATGGAATGACAAAAATATAACATCATTTTATACACAAACATAATTGGGTCTCAACTGTTAGATATATAGATAGACAACTCTACACACATTTAATAGTGAAAGTACTTTTTTTTTTTTTTTTTTTTTTTTTGAGACGGAGTTTTGCTCTTGTTACCCAGGCTGGAGTGCAATGGGGTGATCTTGGCTCATCGCAACCTCCACCTCCTGGGTTCAGGCAATTCTCCTGCCTCAGCCTCCTGAGTAGCTGGGATTACAGGCACGTGTCACCATGCCCAGCTAAGTTTTTGTATTTTTAGTAGAGACGGGGTTTCACCACGTTGACCAGGTTGGTCTCGATCTCTCGACCTCGTAATCCACCCGCCTCGGCCTCCCAAAGGAAAGCACATTATTTTTAAGCACACATTATTATTAATAAAATATGCCATATATGAAGTTGTAAAGTCAGCCTACACACATGTAGAAGAACAACTATCTCACAAACCATATTCTCCAACCTATACCACCAAATTAGATATTTAATAACAAAATATATCTTTAAAAAATATTACATATGAAAAGAAAAAAGGTTCAAAGCAAAAATATTTGAGAGTGAAAAGGCAAACCATGCATTTGGAGAAAATATCTACAAATATATAAGTAATAAAAAGTGTGCAGATATATTACCACAAATAAATAAGAAAGAAACATACAACCCAATTGAAAAATGAAAAAAATACATTCATTTTTTAAAAGGATATCCAAGTGTCAAATAAATATATGAAAAATTGCTCCACCTCATTGGTAATCAGAGAAATTGAAATTAAATCCATAATAAGATACCACTTTAGGTATATGTATATAAATTTTTAGTTTGAAAGAATTAATATACCAAGTATTCACAAGGTACAATTGTGACATAAACATTCCTGGTGGATGTCTAAATTGTTAATACTTAAGAAAATAATTTTAGTTGTATCTACTAACACCAAACATACATATACTTTATGAAATACAAATTCTACTCCCAGGAATAGATTCAAGATACCTGCACACAATTGCCAAGACTATTCATAATGGCAGTATTCATAATAACCAAAAGCTATAAATAACCCAAATGTCCATGAACTATATATGAGTAAATACATAGTGTTACATCAATGCACTGAAATACAAGACAATGTGAATGAATAAACTATTGTTACACGTAATGGCATAGATGATTCACACCTGCAATGCTGAGAGAAAGAAACCAGAAACACAACAGTACATAGCACATGATTCATTTACGTAAAGTTTCCCCAATAGGTCAATGCTAATCTAATAGTGACAGATTTACAATGGAAATTTTCTTCAGGGTAGATTAATAATTTAAGAATAATTCAAATTAATAATAGCAAAGGATATATACCCAGGAGTGGAATTGCTGGATCAACTGTGGTGGTGGTTACGTGAATGCACACATGATGAAATTTCACAGAATTAAATATACACACAACCACACATAGGAATGTAGGTAAGGCTGGTGAAATCTGAACACAGTTACTGAATTTTATCAATGTTAATTTCCTGACTGTGATATTGTATTATCACTATGCAAGATATTACCGTTAGGAAAAATTGAATTAAGAGTTCAAAAGGTCTTCCAGAATTATTTATTACCATTGCATATAAATCTACAACTACCACCAAATAATGATTTTATTTTAAGAAAAGCAAAGAACTGTATAAATATTGGAGATTTGGGATATTCTTTTACATTAGAGCTTATAGATTTAATGATACTTTGGATGTAGACTGAGATAGATTCTCAAGGATAGTCCTAAGTTTTGGGGCCCTGATGAGTGGATGAATGTGATGGTTTCACTTATGAAGAAGAAAAAAGGGTGAGTAAAGTCCAGGTTGAGAGACTAGTAAATTTTGTTTTGAACATCTTAAATTTGAGATCACAGCTTCAAGTAAAGCAGTCAGGGGATATAACAATTGAGTATAGGGAAAATATTGGAAGTAGAAAGAAATTGCAAAAGTCATTGGTGAACTTGACAAGAGTTGTTTTGGTTGAGTCATAGAATCAAAAGTCTGACAGAGATGTGTTCAAGAAGAAATAAAAGAGAAGGGTTTGAAAACTAAACTAGTTGGGAGAGGTCAATAAAGAATTTTTTGTTTTGTTTGTGTTTGATGAATGTTAATACAAACTATTTGTATTATGTTGGATTTTGCCCAACAGAGAAAAAACTGATGATTGACTGATGATTAAAAATTCATTTGCTTTTATGCTTGGGTAATACTTTAATTTTCAGCTATGGTTATTCTGCTCTTTGATTATATATATATATATATATATATATATATATATATATATATTTTTTTTTTTTTTTTCTTAATTTGTCTGTTTACCTCTTCAACCTCCCTCTTTAAATCATTCTGATGTTTTATCATCTTGCTTCGAGAATTTGATTTGCTGAATTCATGTTCTTAGTAATTTTATAGTGAGGGCATTTGCTGGGAATATTCTTTTATTGGAGATTACAGTTTTGCATACTTAAGTGATTTATATTTGCATATTTTCCATGAATATATGTTCGCCTTCCTCACATATAAGCAGCTTTGTTTAGACTTCCTTTCCTTTTTTAATATATTTTCTTCATTCCTTACAATAGACTGAATGTGCATGTCCCTCCAAAACTCATACTATTTAGTCTATACCTTCCCATGTGATAGCATGAGAAGGCAGGGCCTTTGGAATATAATTAGGATTATATTAAGTCATGATGGTGGAACCTTCAGGAATGAGATTAATTCCCCATAAGGGTCATGAGAGAGATTGCTTTTTTCTCTCATTATACCACATGAGTAAGCAGTCTACAATCCAGAAGACAAGCTTCACCAGAATCTGACCATCCTGGCACTCTGATCTTGGACTTCCTACCCTCGAGAACGCTGAGAAATCTGTTGCTTATAAGCTACCCAGGACATGATGCCTTGGTATAGCATCCTAAATGGACTAGAACATTCTTTTTGATTCAATAATTGAATTGTACATATTATCTGCCTGGCTCGTGAAAGCATTGGAATTTGCTAGCTATGGCTTAATGTAGCTAGCTTCAATTAACAATAGTGTTGTTCCAATATAATTTGTTAAATAATCCGTCACAACATTATAAAATATCACATTCATTTAGATGGAACTGTCATACAAACTTAGTTCTTTCTGTATTTATTATTTTTTTGAGGTGGATTCTCTGTCTTTTCTATCACTGCACCAAACTTTCAGGATTATTTTATTACTAAACCATTTTTAAATATCTGTTAATAGAAGTCATCATTTATTACTGTTCAATTTTAGGATTTTATTGGTAAATTTCATAGGAATAGTGTTCTAGGAGAACTTGAAATAGTTTTGTCAAGTTTTTAAAATGCTTTTGGAGTTTTAATTGTAATTACAGAAAATTTATGTTTAATTTGCAGAGATTTAACATCTTATTAATTTTTATGCCTGGAGTTATTTTCATTCCTTTTTTGAATTAGGGCTACTAGAGCATTTATAGGCGGGTTTTTATTTATTTATTTTTTTGTCAAAAAAAGGAGCTCAAATTAATTCAACCAGTCTAATGAATATTTTGATATAGAATTAATTTATTCAGCATTTCATATCTTTTAATATTTTCTAGATTTATCTTGGTGCTTTTTTAGCTTCTTGAGTTAAGTTATTTGTTTCCATTCTTCCTGTTTGATAATTAAGTAATTAAGTATCTAAGGACATAAAATTCCCTCTGAGAGCATCTTTTTTATTATTATTATTATTATTTTTTTTTTTTTTTTTTTTTTTTGAGACGGAGTTTCGCTCTTGTTACCCAGGCTGGAGTGCAATGGCGCGATCTCGGCTCACCGCAACCTCTGCCTCCTGGGTTCAGGCAATTATCCTGCCTCAGCCTCCTGAGTAGCTGGGATTACAGGCACGCGCCACCATGCCCAGCTAATTTTTTGTATCTTTAGTAGAGATGGGGTTTCACCATGTTGACCAGGATGGTCTCGATCTCTCGACCTCGTGATCCACCCGCCTCGGCCTCCCCTTTTTTATTATTATTATTCATCACTGTCTAGCGGTGGGGACTACAAAGCTAATTTGGAGGGTATTAACACCTGTTTTGCTAGAAAAGGTGTATTTCCAAAGAAAGGATAACAGGAGATATTTAAAATAAAAAGTCAAGAAATCTAGGCCATTTTCAGTTCAAAATGATACCTGGCAGACAAATCAAGAGGCAGCCTCTCCCAGTCAGCCAGGAGAGTAACAAGGAAAAAACACACAAAGGTAAAAATTAACAACTCTAAATCCTACAACCATTATTAGTATCTGTAAGGAATTTTCAACTGAGTTGGAGTAAGAAGAGGAGGGAAAAAAAAAAAAAAAAAAAAAAAAAAAAAAAAAAAAAAACACCATTGACCTTTCTATGTTTTACTTTGGAAATGGGAGAACATCAAATCTCAAAAAAGAATAAAAAGAGTTTCTTATCTCCACTGTAATATGTATTCTGACTCTCATACCTAGGATCTATACCTACCAGAATAGTACACAGCTCATTTTGATTTTAGAAACAGATCATTTCAAAATAAGATTGAAACATTGTCCTAAAGACTCAAAAGTACTTAAATTTGATAATAATCTATAAAAGAAATAAGAATTACATAAGTATGTTTCATTTATAATATTTCTCTAAGCTTCAAAATTATAAACTGTACATTTTTCCTGTATTTATAGCATATGTTATGAAAAAATTTAAAAAGCAAAAGTAATGCATGTTTATTAAAAATGTGCAGACTACAGAAAATGTATAGGAGAAATTTTAAAAGCCTTAATCCTGCCACTGGCGAAATCTACTAAGATATATTGATTTGATTCCTTTCAGTATCCTTTCTGTGTACATATATACAGACTCATATGCACATATGTATAAATATACTTGTGTGCATGTAAACATGTGCATTAGTTAGACATATACATTCATTCATTCAAAAAATATTCTTGAGTGCTAAACAGGTGATGCCCTAGACCAGGAGTTGACAAACTATGGCCCATATGGCAAAACTAGCCTGTTTGTCATACTGTCTGTTTTCATAAATAATGTTTTGTTTAAACACAGCCATTTCATCTTCACACTTACTGATTTACTTATTGTCTGTGGTAGATTTAATGCTACAATAGCAGGGTTAAGTAGTTGTATGGAAGAGCATATGGCTTACAAAATCTAAAACACTTAATATCTGGTTCTTTACAGAAAAAAAAAATATATGAACACCAACTTCTGATCTGGCTCTAAGGATACAATAGGGAACAAAACAATGTCCTGGCCTCCCAGGACTTACAGTCAGAAAAAGACTATAGACAGTAAACAGGTAGGTTTATATGGTTAATGTCTGGTAGCAATATATACTATCAGGAAAGATAAATGTGAGTGCAGAGAGTACTAAGGGTCACAATTCTAGACATGGTGGTCTGAGAAGCTCTTTCTAATTAGGTAAGAGTGGAGTAGATCCCTGAAGGAAGTGAATGAGTGAACCACACAAATGTCAAGGGCAAGAGCAATTGAGCAAAAAGAAAAGCACATGTATTGTCCCTAAGGTGGGTGTGCACAAGGTTTGTTTAGGGCAGATCAAAGAGGCACATGTGGGTGGAGTGCAGGAAGGAGGAGAATAGCAGAAAATGAGGATGGAAAGGTAAGCTGGGGGCAGGACATGGAGAGCCCCTGAGCCCATAGTAATGAGTTTTGGGTTCATTCCAATAATGGTAGAAAGCCAGTGGAGGGTTTAGATTAGGAAAGTGATGTGATCTGACTTATAAATATCTACATATTTTAATATGTGTGCACTAGTATTACACATAAAGGAAAAGCATGAGGTGTTGGAGTGTAACACATCTGATCCAAATGCTAGTGTGGCATTTGCTATATGAATGACTATAGGTGTTACATCAACCCCTTAGGCTTCATTTTTCTCAACTGCATGATGAAGTTAACAATATCTAGCCCATATGATTGTTAGAATATTTATATTACAATGTTTGATATATAATATGTGCTTAATAAATAGTAGCAATGGCTATTTGCATACATCAGATATTATGAAAATGCATACATATACTCCCTCAAATCTATTAATACAAACATAGATGAGGCCGTATACACAGTGGTAAAATGGGAAGACATTAAAATCATACTATTAGAGGCTGACTTGGCTCCACCCTACTAGTTGTTTGATCTTTTGAAAGTTACTTCATCCCTCTGGGCTTCAGTTTCTTCATGTGTAAAATGCAGAAAATTATGATACTTGCCTCAAAGGGTGTGCTATGAAGATTAAAGGAATGCACACATGTAAAGTTCTTAGAATATTACCTGGCATACAGAAGGTACTATGCAAAGGGCAGCCACAGCAAATATAATGCTTTGGTTAAAAGTAGGAAAAAGTGCTTCTTTTTCAAAAGATTTTTCTTTCATCTGTTAGAAAATAAACCGACTTTGCTGGAACAAGACATTTCACTGGCATGAATTTTTAAATCATTATTTGAAATAAAGTGAAACATGATATTTTTAATTTGCATTTAGTTGACTACGCATGAAATTACTTTTCCTTATACTCTAGCTGCTTATCAATCATTTGTTGTTCAATCTGTTAGTCATCTTTTTTCATGTTTTTTTGATCTGTTATTCTAATGTATTTCCTTCTGTGTTCTCCATTAATTTGTGAGCACTCCCTCTATATTGTGATTTTAACTCTTTTTCATATCCTTGATAAATAGCTTTTCAGATTTCTTGTTACTCAACGTGATCATTTGTGCACAATAATTAAAGCATCAATCATTCCAAGCAGAGGTAAAAGCAAGTATTTTGGCAGAGCTAGAGAAAGGAGTGTTTTAAGGGGAGTGGTGGCAAGTGCAGGGACAAACAGAGATGTAGGCAAAACACTGTAATACGGTGAGCCTTTTATTCTTAGTTAAGGGATTTGAATTTTAGTCTATAGAATATAATTCTACAGAGTGAGACTAAGAAAACAATGTGAAAATGGGAGGTGACACTCTCAGATTGAGATTATCCAGGCAGCAGTGTGAAAAATAAACAGGTAAAGGGGTTAATATATTCACTTCATAGATTAACCTGCCTCTCAATGCAGCAGCTATTCACAGTAGCATATATATATATATATATATATATATATATATATATATAAACAACAGAGCATCCCTTAGACTGTGACTAATGATGAGAGCCAGAGGAAATCTCTGCTTCCTGCCAGCCACCAAATTCTCCAGCACTTAGGAGTACCTACAGCATCAATTATGGTAGCATCAGAGTCACCAGTACCAAGAAGAGCATTTGCAGCAACAACCAGTCAGGCAGGAACTGTCATGGGGTTATTTTTATATTTGGTGAGAGTTAAGCAGAAAGTGTCAAAGGAGAAAGTGAATTCTTGTTAGGCTCTTGAGATGTAATGGTAGAGCTTCTTATGTCAAATGTCTCTGGAGAATTTTCATAACAGCTCCTCATACAGTTTTGGCCTCAACCTATAAAATTTTGTATGTATTGATTTCAACAGTATTACTTTATGAATGTTATGCATTTGAGTTTTGATTTTCTTACTGCCTTATCATTGCCTGAGTAATGCATTTACAGCTTTTGTGATTCAATTCATACTTTATGGCAGTGTTGACAAATAATGTAGTCTATACTACTCCTATTTGTAATATTGGTTTCCTTGTGGCTTAATAAATGACCAACTTTTGTTAAGACTATATGGTTATTTGAGAATAAAGGATATTTTCTACTTATCATACGTATCTGTCATACCATCAATATAGTGAAAATAGTGCTTCTTTTAATTTAAATTATTGTGTATGTGTGTGGTTTTTTTTGTTTGTTTTTGTTTTTGTTTTTGTTTTTGTTTTTTGAGATGGAGTCTTGCTGTTGTCAGCCTGGGCTGGAGTGCAATGGTGCTATCTCAACTGTCTGCAACCTTTGCCTCCCAGGTTTCAGCAGTTCTCCTGCCTCAGCCTCCTGAGTAGCTGAGATTACAGGTGCCCACCATCATACCTGGCTAATTTTTGTATTTTTAGTAGTGACGGGGTTTTGCTATGTTCGCCAGGCTGGTCTTGAAATCCGGACCTCAGATGATTCATTCACCACTGCCTCCCAATGTGCTGGAATTATAGGAGTGAGCCACTATGCCCTTCCATGGTGTCCAACTATTTACTTTTAATTTTCATGAGTAACTTTATTGGAGTATGCTATCGTAGATAGCATATAGCTTGGCTTTATACTCTGACCTAGTCTAATAAACTGTTATTTTAATTAGTGAACGCATGTAATATGAATAAGATCACATACTTATTATCATTATTTTCTGGGTTTTTTATAGTGCTTTCTTGCTTATCCTTTTGTCCGTAATCTTTTAATTTCATGGTGTGTTCTCCTTATGGTTCTCTCCCTACCCCACTCCCAATTAATTTAGAAGGTAGGTAGTAAGATTTTAGTTTTACTAGTTGTTATTTTAGCTTTTGTAATGATATTTAAACCTTAATTTTTAATTATAAACAATAATAGCCATTTCTAATGATTTCCCCTAGGTAAGTTGAGAAAATTAGCATATTCATCTCTGTACCATGCCCCCACCAAGTTCCCACACTTCCAAGTTTTTGTTGCTGTGATCTGGAAATTGTGTCCCAGTTTCATATTATTAACATTATTTTTCATTATGTATTTTCTTTTTTAAGAATTATATTTCCATTGTTTTAGAAGCAAATTTACATATTAATTTTCATTTAAATCTATATTTTAACCATGTCTCACTTTATGTTTTCAAATATCCTTTTTAATAACCAGATATACGGCCATCCAGACGTTTTCCATCTGTAGATAATCTAATTTTCTACTTATATGACTATATGATTCTTTATTCATCTTTAAAAAATCAGAAATTTGACCTAAATACTGTAGATGAAAGGTTTTCTTATTAATTATACCTCATCCATGGTAAGCCCTTTTGATCTGCAGATACAGCTCTCTGTTCAGTAAAAATGTATATAATTATATCCTTAAAATGTGACTCAAAATGTTCCCAAGTTTTACCTTCCTTTAGGTATGAATAAGGTCACATTCACAGTAATGCTAAAATCTTGCTAGCTGTTGGGAGCTCCAAGTTCCCAACACCAAACAAATGTATGATCTTTCCCTATGAGTTGCAATCAGTTGAGGGGGAGAGTTCCACAGCAACGATCTTTGAATGCTGAAGTGTAAATGTGTACTGAGAGAGAGCTATCAGTTTTAAAAAGCTCCTTTTTTCTTGTTCACAAGAACAAACATGACACAAGGGACGCTCCCAGAAAACCAGAGCATCACTGACATCAAGTCCTCGCCCTGCTTCTTCATTTTGTGTGAGTTTAGGAAAGGTGTTGACAGCACTAAATGTCAGTATCATCAATTGTAAAATCTGGATAACAATGAAACCGTAAAGTCATCATAAAGACATAATCAACCAATACATGCTTAACATTGAGCACACTCAATTGTAAACACTCCACAAACACTGGCTGCATGTACAATTATTTCATGGTATCTTAGAATCACTTACTTCATTTATTTAGTCTTGGGTAACTAGGTAAAATTCAATCCTCTTTTAAAGTGAACACTTGCTTAGGAACCTTGGTCTGTGTCCACAAACTAGTTTTGGTTCAGGCAAGCCAAACAAAAGCCTACCACCTGGGATCTGAGTCCTTTAGAAATGTGTATATGTACTGCAACCCATCCTGTTCCATGTACCAAAGACTAAAATTATATATTTAATTTATATATTTAATTTATTATATATTTATATAATTATAAAATTATATATATGGCAATATTTTTCCTTTAAAATGTATAATTAGATTCTATGAATTCTCAGTCAGAAAGGGTTGTTTATTCAGTGAAGTCTATCTTGACCTGGATTGTAAAAGTCTCTCTTATAAGGGGTTTTAGGCTTGTTTCTCTGGGCTCCTCATATGATAGTACTCCTGACCAGTGTTAGTAATGTCTTGGCTTGTGGATCCAACACTATATAATGAACTTATTTTCATTCTCACACTTACAAAGCACAATATAGGAAGGAACACAAAAACATATATACTTGGAAAGAAAAATAGGAAAATGGATCTCCTGCAACAGCTTAGGAAAATAAGGTCTTGCTGAATGAAATCTTAGAATATTGAAGCTGAAATTATATTTGGAAATCAGTTACTTTTACAGAAAAAATCCCTTAGGTTAAAAGAATTGAGAGGACATTTTCAAGTTAACATGCATGAAATTTAAGATCTCAAGAAAATGGGAAGGATGTCAAGTATTCTATAAAAACTCAGGTATTTCAAGTCTATTTTAATGCTATTTCCATTACATAATTCTACTTAAAAATGCTGGTCCCATGAAAGGAGTTGCTACCTTTTCTGCAAGCTTTCTTTTTATAAGTTACATGAAGATCTCTGCTAAACAATATTGCCTGGCATATATACAACTAATTGAACTTTATGCTTGAGATTTTGGAGAAAATGAATCAAATAATGAATCACTTTAAAAAGGGATCATAAAAAGAAGTAGTTACCTGTTTTAGTAGGCCCTAGTCTTTGTAACTTGTATTTGGAAAAATAATATTTTATTTAGAAAGTCTTTTCACTGTGATTAAGACTCTTATCCTGTATTATTTAGGTGGGTCCTAAAATGTAGTCACATGTGTCCTTGTTATAGAGATAGAGGAAAATTTGTCCCAGAGAGAAAAGGAAAAAGCAAGGTGATCATGAACACAGAGATCTGAGTTGCAACCACAACTGAAGAAACATTTGCAGCCATAAGAATCTGGAAGAAACAATAAACATCTTTTTTAGAGCTTCTGGACAGAGTACAGTCCTGCTGACATCTTAATTTGTGCACACTGAAAACGATTTCATACTTCTGTTCTCTAGAATTTTGAGAATACAAATTTCTTTGGTTTAAGCCACACTGATTTTGTGGTTATTCGTTACAGCATCTCCAGAAAGCTAATCACCTGTACAGACCTATTAATATAAAGTAAGAAGCAATGAACCCAGTGGCCCTTCTTCATTTTAAGAACTCAAAACAACAGGTAAGCATTATTTTCAGTTCCATCCTGAGCATATTTTTTGAAAATTTCTTGCTGAACTTTGCATCCTTTTTCCAAAGTTGCTATACAAAGTACCATCCCATTGTAGAAAACTGAATACTATGTGAAGTATACAGTTAGCAATTCATCGAGGAAGCCAAAGCTACATCAGTCCAGGACACTGCATGTGGGGCCTTGTCTTTGTGAAAATGGACAAGGATCACTTGATGCCTGTTGTCCCAGATGCCAACATTAGTCCTCTCAGAATTATCTTGTGCTATTATTATCACTCTTTCAGCTAATCCTAGTATAAGAATTAGTATGCTGTCAGTTACAAGTAACAATAAATTCAACTTAAAGTGGCTCAACCAATAAAGATGTTATCTCTTACAGCACATTGTCTAGGAAGAAAGTTATTTCCATTGTTTTGCTTTGCCATACTTACAACATAGACCTTTTCTCAGGTTATTTTTCCCTATGCTTATATAATAGTTGCTACAGAGCCAAGCATCACGTGTTAACTCCAAAATTTCTTGCAGAACAGCTTTCCTTGCATGTGTTTATTTTTAGGAACAAGAAAAATTTCCTCTGAAATCCCCTAGCTGAGCTCCCCTCATGTCTTATTATCCATAAATGTGTTTCACACCCACCCCAAATCATAAATTGATTGGTTTTTCACTAATCAGGAATTATAAAAGCATCTACAATTATAAAAGTGTCTACAATTTACACAGCTAGAGATAAGATTCCCTTCCATGAGGGAAAGTAACTAAGGGAAAGTTGCTTTACTAACACAATAAAGGCATGTAGGACTGTCAGAAAGACAACCAAAATTTCAAGTGAACTACAAATAAAAAGTATACTTATTTTTCCATGAAATTTGATAACTCAATTTACTCTTAGTTTGAAATTAACACAATGTGACTGAAAGCAACCTATGTGAAAAAGACATTTTTTTAAGTTGATATAAGTCATTAGGAACCAGAACTGTGATATAACTTCCCTGGTATAGTTTAGATATTTGATTCCTCCAAATCTTATGTCAAAATATGATCCCCAATGTTGGATGTGCGGTATAATGGGAGATGTTTGGGACATAGGAGCAGATCTCTCATGAATAGATGAATGCCCTGCCTGAACGGGCGGTGACTAAGTTCTTGCTCTATTTGTTTCTGTGAGAGCTGCTTGTAAACACAAAAACAAGCAAACAATCTGGTATGATCTCTTCTCTGTCTTGCTTCTTCTCTTACTATGTGATCTCTGCAAGAGTTGGCTCTCTTTCCTCTTCTGCCATGAGTGGAAGTGGCCTGAACTCCTCAACTGAAGCCAAGCAGATGCCAGCACTGTGTTTCAGGAGCAGCCTCCTTAACCATAAGTGAAATAAACCTCTTATTAAAATAAATTACCCATCATCAGATATTTCTTTATAACAAAACAAATAGAATAAGACAACTGCCAATATAAATATTCTATAATCTAAGGTAGTCAGTCCATGATGCATGGTGAAGGAGTAGAGGGTAGAAACAGATTCATGGGTCAATAGAAATAAAGAGTTTTCTTTTGCCTTTTTAATAAATTTGAGATACTTGTTATAGCCATCAGATGGAGATATCAAGTAGGCAACTAGATCTAGGTATCTGACATTCATTAGAGAAGTCCAGGCTAGAGATACACATTTACAATCTTTGGCACGTGGAACAGGATGGGTTAAGATACATACAGACATTTCTAAAAGTGGTAGGCTGCAGTTAGGTTTGTCCGAACCACATTCAGGTATAACCACAAAGCCAGGTTTCTAAGTGAGAATTTATGATGATGGAGGATTGACACTTGTCTGGTCACACAGGACTAAGCAAAAGAAAAAAGTTTTTCTAGTTAAAGCACTATGAAATAAATGTGTATACAGCCAACATTTATAAAAGTGTCTACAATTTATTAAGCTCAGTGTTATGCATTAAGTATATATTAACTTATGTCTTTATGATAACCCTATGGTTAGAGTTTAATTATTATCTAAATTTTACAATTTAAAACGCTAAAATTTAGAGTTGTGTCCATGGTACTGATAAAGACATACTCAAGATTGGGTAATTTATAAAGAAAAAGAGTTTTAATGGACTCACAGTTACACATGGCTGGGGAGGCCTCACAATCTTGGCTGAAGGTGGAAAGCACATCTTGCATGAGAGCAGAAAAGAGAGTGAAAGCCAAGTAAAAGGGGAAATCTCTTGTGAAATTATCAGATCTTGTGAGACTTATTCACTACAATGTGAACAGTGTAGCAGAAGCTGCCCCCATGATTCAATTGTCTTCCACTGGGTCCCTTCTGCAACATGTGATAATATTGGGAGTTACAATTCAAGATAAGAATTGGGTGGGGACACAGCCAAATCATATCAAGCTATCAATACATTGCCTAAACTTACACAAAATTCAGAAAAATAAAGAAGCAAGTTTAAGTCATGATGTCAGAGCTGCTCTTTTCTGGGAATGCCCACAAAATATATGGGAATGTAAACTGAATTCAATAGTATATTAAAAATATTAAAAATATTGATCTTGACAAAATAGGAGTTTTTTTCCGGGATGCAGGGATGGTTCAACATACACAAATCATGCAACATGATGCATCATATCAACAGAATGAAGGATAAAAACCATATGAACATTTCAATTAATACTAATAAAGTATTTGTAAAAATGTAACATCACTTCATGATAAAAAAAAAACTGGGTATAAAAGAAACATACCTAAACATAATAAAAATCATATATGCTGGACACATAGGTAGTATCCTGAATAGAGAAAAACTGAAAGCTTTTTCTTTAAGATCTGGAACATGACAGGGATGTCCACTGTCATCATTGTTATTCAACATACTACTGGAAGCCCTAGGTACACAGCAATCAGTCAAGGGAAAGATATAAAGTATATCTAAATTAGAAAGAAAACGTTCCAATTATCCTTGTTTGTAGATGATATGATTTTATGTTTGAAAAAATATTTAGACTTCACAAGAAAACTATTAGAACTGAAAAACAGATTCAGTAAAGTTACAGTATATAAAATCAACATACAAAAACCAGTAGCATTTCTATATTCCTACAGTGAACAATGTGAAAAGGAAATTTAAAAAGTAATCCTGTTTACAACAGCCACAGATAAATACCTAGGAATTAACCTTACCTAAGAAATGAAACATTTCCATAATGAAAACTATAAAATGCTGATGAAAGAAATTGAAGAGGATACAAAAGAATGTACATGAAGCAAGTTTCATGTACACTGTTGGTGGGAATGGAAATTAGTACAACCAATATGGAGAACAGTTTGGAGGTTTCGCAAAAAACTAAAAATTGAGCTACCATATGATTCAGCAATCCCACTGCTGAGTATATAACCAAAAGAAAGGAAATCACCACTCCTGTGTTTGTTGCTATACTGTTAAAAATAGCTAAAATTTGGAAGCAACCTAAGTGTCCATTAACAGGTGAAGGGATAAAGAAAATATAGTACTCATACATAATACAGTATTATTCAGGCATAAAACAAAATGTGATGCTGTAATTTGAAATGACATAGATGGAACTGGAGATCATTATGTTAATTGAAATAAGCCAGGTACAGAAAGAAAAACATTGCATGTTTTTATTTATTTGTGGGTTCTAGAAATTTAAACAATTGAACTTATGGGCATAGAGAGTAGAAGGATTGTTATCAAAGGCTGGGAAGCATAGTAGAGGCCTCGAGGAGAGGTGAGGATGGTTAATGGGTACAAAAATTGTTTGAAAGAATGAAGAAGACCTACTATTGATTGCACAATATGGTTACTATGGTCAGTAACTGAATTATGCCTTTTAAAATAAATCAGAGGGTGTAATGGGATTGTTTGTAGCACAGAGGATAAATGATTGAGGTGATGTTTTGAATGTTTTCCATGGGGCCCGGTGCGGTGGCTCAAGCCTGTAATCTCAGCACTTTGGGAGGCCGAGGCAGGTGAGTCACAAGGTCAAGAGATCGAGACCATCCTGGTCAACATGGTGAAACCCCGTCTCTACTAAAAATACAAAAAATTAGCTGGGCATGGTGGCACGTGCCTGTAATCCCAGCTACTCAGGAGGCTGAGGCAGGAGAATTGCCCGAACCCAGGAGGCGGAGGTTGCAGTGAGCCGAGATCGCACCATTGCACTCCAGCCTGGGTAACAAGAGCGACACTCCGTCTCCAAAAAAAAAAAAAAAAAGTTTTCCATGATGTGATTATTTCAAATTGCATGCCTGTATCAAAACATCTCCTCCACCCCATAAATACATACACTTAATATGTAACTATAGGAATTAAAAATTAAAATTAAAATTAAAAAATAAAAAGTAATAAAAACATACTTCTTTTGTCATTCTTCTAGGGGACAAAAAAAAATACTCAAATGTAAGACTAGCAAGTCATTTTCAGTAAGTTAACCATCCCTGGTAAAGAAAGAGCATAAAGGTGACCTTTGGGCAGAGTACTGAAATGGTGAGTAGAGGGCGTTTTAGATAGATGGAACAACAGGTGTATATCAAAGCATGGAATATATAAGTCAGTATACTACAGTGTGTTTACCAAGCCCCAAGTAGTTCACTGTGGATAGAGTATTTTGTGTGAAGGAAGAGCAATGTGAGTTGCGAGATATACTGAAAAATGAAGTGAGAGTGATTAAAAGGGGTCACATAATACCATAAGGGTTCCTATAAATTATGTAAAGGGTTTGGACATTTAATACAACCCCAGAGTTCCAATGAAGGGTTTAAACCTGGGGGAGAAATTAACGACAATGATCAAATGAATATGGCGGTTCATTTAAATATTGATTTTAAAATGTGGTATTAAAAGATCAGGAAGATCATTTAGACTGAGTTGTATGACATACTTTCACCATGGTAGGTAATTGCCAGGGGTAAGGAAAAGGGATCCAGCATCCACACCAGAGTATAGACAGTGAATGTCCTATGACAATGACTATGCCATGGCTCACTGAGTGCCAAGTACAAGTGTTAGACTAGAGAGATAGCCAGAAATGCACAAGCAAGGGACCCACTGAGGAAATAAGTCCTGGAGATGCTAATCAGTGACAGTCAGCAAATAGACGATGGCTACACTGGCTACTTCTGGCTTTGTGGTTGGGCTCCTCTTGCCCTCAATTGGACATAACAGGCCCTAACTGGAGATTACTATGGTAGGGAATTTCCTCACAGATGAGCATGTGCACTCCTCTAATAACTTGCCCTAGAGTAGCCTTTTGCTCACTATAGTAGTAAAAAGCACACCCCAGGTGGAGATTATTTTCAATGCTAATGAGACATGTGGCATGTATACTAGTATGTAGAACCACAGAGCATGTATACTCAAAGGGAATACCTAAGTATGACTGCAGGTGATACTTTGTCATCCCCTTTCATGAATAATCATGAAAAAATACTATATGAAGAGTCCCCCAGCACTAGCTTTTGCTGGCTTATTCTCTTTTTGGAGCAGCCCACTCTGACTCATCTTTCAGAGTGAACGGTCTTTTTAAATAAACAATGCTCTGCTATTTTTCCAGCCAAATCAACTCAGAGCTGTTTTCCAGCTGGAACAGCCTGGCGCTGTTTTCTGTGTCAGCCTGCTCCTCTCTTGGAACATACATTATTGTTGTCCTTCAATGAACTCTGCTACTTAACTCTTGCTGTGAGTCTATTGGCTGATTTTTTTTTTTTTTTTTCAGTAAGACAAGAACCTAGGACTCTCCACCCCTACCAGTAACATAATGAATGACCATGTACTATAGCATGAATGAAGAAAACAAGAAAGGCAGGGGGAAATAAGGTTTCATACCACCAAATTTTTGAAAACATAAAGAAAATACGTTATCTTGGAAAGTTAGAACCCATTGAAAATTCTGGTCAGAATAATTTTGCCCTCGTACATGTAAATTTACCCTTGGGACATTAAAGGTATAGGAATGAAAACTTAAAATCTAATGTATATAGGTTAAAAAAATGTTGGCTCCAGATACACTACTGGAGATCATTTAGTCTACCATGTCAATTTAAAAATTAAAATACTAAGGTTTATAAAGCCAAATTGATTTGCCTAGTGTCACAGAGTTATCTGGTTGCAGATCTAAAAGTAGCAATTTAGGTCTCCTGATGTATAGTTTGATGTACAGCTTGGTATTTTGTTGACCTCATGTTGAAATATTGAAAGACAGAGAATATGATAAATTTTCTCATAAATGCTCTATGTCACTGCTTCTTTTAATATGGCAGTCTTATTTTGAATTTAATTTTCTCATTTTGTTTAACATATGCGCAGGTGTTTGAGTTCCCATTTATATGGTGGTAGAAGTAGTAGAATATGAAGTTAGAGAAGAGTCCAGAAGCTGGATGCCTGATAACAACCTATTAACTGAAAAGCTTATCTTCACCAGACACAATTACAGCCTCTAATTCAGGTCACTATTTAATGAATTTAAATCTTGGAAACTACCTGAGTAAGCAATAGTTCATGTCACTGATAGGTTTTGGAGTGGATTTTATTAGCTGAAAACTAGGAATTATCTAAATATGATTTGTTCTTTTTCTAGGTGGTACATTGGGGTAAAATTTCCAGCTTCTACAAAGCATAGCCATATTTTTTGGGAATTAATGCCACCAAAAAAAAAAATAGACAAGCAGAAATTTTTCCATGAAATGATCAGTCCTTTGGACTATTCACGAAATAAGTTGACTATAGAATCCCAAGAGGAAAATTGACTCTGGAGAAACATTGTACAGCAAAAACAATCATTTCAATCAACAATTTAAAATATTTTTGTCGATTTAAATATGCTTTTACTCCTTACTCCTATGTGACTAAATTCTGTATATCCTTACATGTGTTAATCATTCAGGGGCAACAGCCTTTAGCTGGAATTCCTCATGTATTCCTATAATGGGCTACTTCCTAAAGCAACTCTTTTTCCTCCTCCTTTTACTTACTATATTCCTCTTCACCTTGTCCAGAGCTGTGGTAGGGCAAGACTGTGGTGGAAGAATTGACGATGAAAATGAGAAGGTGATCAGTTGATCCACATTCCACTTTCTAGTTTGAAATCAAATTTAATCTCAACTCTAAGTATTTACTACACTCTCCTTTCCCTCATCTCTTCACCAGCATATACACTAAACTCCAGTCATTCTATTTACCTCAGATCCCAGGCTACTTTGAAAAAAATATCCCCAAACAATCAACTCTAGTTTTAATAATAATAGTTATTATAAAAATAGTTATGATTTATGAGGAGTCCATTATGTATTTAGTTCTATGGAGAGCTTTTTAATATATTACCCGATGTAATCCTCATGATGATAATCTGAGATAGATACTATCTTTATTTAAGTTATAATTAATTCATGTGTATTAGTTTCCTGTGACTGCTGTAAAATATCATCATAAACTTGGTAGGTTAAAATAACAAAAAATTATTCTCTCACAGTTCTGGAGGCCAGAAATCTGAAAGCTGTATTACTGAAGTGAAATCAAAGTGTTGGCAGGGTCACATTCCCTTAGGAAGATTTAATGGAAAATTGCTTTCTTGTCTCTTCAGCTTCTGGTGGTTACCAATATTCCTTAGCTTGTGGACACATTATTCCAATCTTGGCCCTTATGGTGACCTTTTTTTTTTTCTCTTCTTCTGTCTGTCATAAAATATCTCTCTCTTACCTAAGAATGCATGTGGCTACATTTAGGACCTACCTGGATAATACAGAATAACTTTTCCATCTCAAGATCCTTTGCTTAATCATGTCTGCAAAGTCACAGTTATTGAAAGAGAAGCAGATAGGAGAGTTCCTGCGGTCAACTGAACACTAGAGAAGAGAGGCATATACTTGGAACAGGATGACAAAAAAAGAGAAAATTTTTATCCTCCCCAAACTTTATCTGACAACCTCTATAATTATTTTTGTACCTGTTCCCAGCTTTTACGCTGCTGCTGCCTATACTCTAGGACATGTACAAATGTCTCAGTAGTTTATATCTAGTGATTTACTCACATCCGCCATTTGGTTGCTGAAAGATTTGTGTTAGTTACTGTTATAGGTTGAATAGTACACCTATACCCAAATAATCTGTGCTGAAGTCTTAACTTTCAGTGCCTCAAAATATGACTTTATTTGGAAATAGTTTTATCATAGATGAAATCAGTTAAGAGTTTCCTACATCAGGTACATATAACCTATTCAGTCTCCCACTGATAAATATCCAGAATGCTTCAAAATCTCCCCTACCACAAGTACAATGATAGATATCCTTGCATAATATATTAATCTATTCTTACACTGCTAATAAAGGCATACTTGAGACTGGGTAATGTATGAAGAATAAGAAGTCTAATGGACTCACAGTTCCCCAAGACTGAGGAGGCCTCACAATCATGGCAGAAGGCAATGGAGCAGCAAAGACATGTCTTACATGACAGCAGGCAAGAGAGCTTGTACAGGGGAACTCCCATTTATAAAACCATAAGATCTCATGAGACTTATTCACTACCAAGAGGACAGTATGGGAGAAAATGCCTCTATGATTCATTATCTCCACCTGGCCCTACCCTTGATCCATGGAAATTATTACAATTTAAGGTGAGATTTGGGTGGGGAGACAGCCAAACCATATCATTCCACCCCTGGCCACTCCCAAATCTCATGTCCTCATATTTCAAAACCAAGTATGTCTTCCCAACACTCCCCCAAAATCTTAACTAATTTCAGCATTAACTCAAAAGTCTATAATCCAAAGTTTATCTGACACAAGGCAAATCCCTTCTGCCTATGATCCTGTAAAATCAAAAGCAAGTTAGTTACTTCCTAGATCCAAAGAGGATACAGGAATTCGGTAAATACACCCATTCCAAATGGGAGAAAATGGCAAAAACAAAAGAGCTACTGGCTCCATACAAGTCCAAAATCCAGCGGGGAAGTCAAATCTTAAAACTCAGAAATAATCTCCTTTGACTCCATGTCTCATATCCAAATCACGGTGTTGAAAGAATCAGCTCCCATGGCCTTGAGTAGCTCTGCTCTTGTGGCTTTGCAGGTTACAGCCTGCCTCCTAGCTGCTTTCATGGGCTGACACTGAGCATCTATTACTTTTCTAGGTACACAGTATAAGCTGTTGGTGGATCTACCATTCTGGGGTCTTGAGGATGGTGACCCTATTCCCACAGGTCCACTAGGCAGTGTGTCAGTGGGGACTCTGTGTGGAGGTTCTGACCCCACATTTCCCTCCCCTACTGTCCTACCAGTGGTTCTCCATTAGTGTTCTATCCCTGCAGCAGACTTTTGCCTGGACATTGAGGAGTTTTCCTACATCCTCTGAGATCTAGGCAGAAGGTCCAAAACATCAATTCTTAATTTCTGTGCATCCCGGGCCCAACACCACGTGGAAACTGCCAAGGTTTAAGGCTTACACTCTCTGAAGTAATGGCATGAGCTGTATGTTGGCCTCTTTTAGCCACAGCTGGAGCAGCTGGGATGCATGGCACAAAGTCCCAAGGCTGCACACAGCAAGGGGGGCCCTGGGCCCAATCCAGGAAACTATTTTTCCTTCCTCAGCCTTTGGGCCTGTGATGGGGGGGCTTCCCTGAAAATCTTAGACATGCCCTGGAAAAATATTCTCCATTGTCTTGGTGACTAACATTCAGCTCCTTGTTACTTATGTAGATTTCTGCAGCTGGCTTGAATTTCTCTTTAGAAAATGGGTTTTTACTCTCTATCTCAACTTCAGGCTGCAAAGTTTTCAAATTTTTATGCTCTACTTCCTTTTGAATGCTTGACTGCTTAGAAATTTCTTCCTCCAGATACCCTAAGTCATCTCTGTCAAGTTCAAAGTTCCACAGATCTCTAGGGAAGGAACAAAATGTTGCCAGTCTCTTTGCACAGCAACAGTGACCTGTACTCCACTTCCCAGCAAGTTCCTCATCTCCATCTCAGACTACCTCAGCCTGTACTTTATTGTTCACATCACTATCAGCATTTTGGTCAAAACCATTCAACAATTCTCTAGGAAGTTCCAAACTTCCCCATATCTTTATATCTTTGAGCCATCAAAACTGTCCCAACCTCTGCCTATTACCCAGTTCCAAAGTCACTTCTCCATTTTCCAGTACCTTTACAACAGCACCCCACTACCCATTACCAATTTATTGCATTACTCCATTCTCACACTGCTAATAAAGACATACTCAAGACTGGGTAATTTATAAAGAAAAAGAGGTTTAATGAACAGTTCCACATGGCTGTAGAAGCCTCACAATCATGGTGGAAGGCACAGGAAGAGCAAAGGCACATTTTACATGGCAGCAGGAAAAAGAACTTGTGCAGGTGAACTCCCATTTATAAACCATCAGATCTTGTGAAATTTGTTCACTACCCTGAGAACAGTATGGGAGAAACCACCCCTAAGATTCCATTTTCTCTACCTGGAACCACCCTCAATACACGGGGATTATTACAATTCAAGGTGACATTTGGGTGGAGACATAGCCAAATCATATCACATAAGTTCTTTGAAGAGTCTATGTGGGAAATAATTTGGGGTGCTATATTGCTCTCCAGAATGGCAGTAATTTACTCTTCTATCAGCAGTGCCTGAGGGTTTCTATATTTACATATTTCTGCCAATAATTGGTATTATACTGCTATCTGATTTTAACCAGGTTAAGAGATAAAGCAACATGTCTGCAATTTTGTGTTTTCTGCTTACTCCAGAGATTTTTTTTTTAAATTCTGAGTAGATTTTTATTAGGATAGAAATGTATAGATTGAGGTTTGTTTAGGCAACATTGTCCAATGCCACAAAGTCTTCAATATATGAAAACTGACCAGGATATCAGTTTTAAAAATTATCAGGACATTATAATAAGCCATTATAATAAGTAATTTCAATAATATAGTGATAAATTAATCCAGCTTTCAATATTGAATGTTGAAAACAACTTAAAAGTTACGTACTAAAGGTACCATAGCCTCAGATAAATGACACAGTCACATAGTTTTCAATGATGAGAATGCCCATGTCCAGTACAAATAAAAGAAAATACGCATTTTAAAAGGATCTAAATTTATTAATGTTTAATGTGTTAAGAGGGAGAAATAGGAACCAAATACAAGTTAGAAAAGGTGGAAAAATAAAGTGAAAAATCTGAGGAGAAGTGAAAGTCCTAATTGGTGGAAACACCTTGCTATTTGGATATGTCAGTCGACGTCAAAGCCCTAACAGCTGGTAACCATCTGAAATAAAATAGGCATTGCTTCTTAGGATAAACACTGTGAATTAGATGAATTGAATTCATTTTCAGTCTGGATCTAGAGCTTTAGAAAATAATAAATTTGTATTCCAAAATAATATCTGAATAAAATCATAACAGTATGTCAAGTGGAAAAATAAATTGTTTTAATGTGTCTAATATTTGTATTAGAAGACTCATCTCCGAAACTCTCCAATATGTACTCTGGCCTTTTCTGGTCAAGGTCATGTGGAAGGTAGAGAAACGCCATTAGCAAAACCAAGTAAGTTTTTGCCATTTCTATGTCATTTAGGTCTTCTCAAAGATAAATTCCTATAGATCCTTGAGTCTTACACGATATTTATAAGAAGCGATGTGGCACTGTCTACTGAAACAAACATTCCCCATTTTAAGTACTTTTGGATTTAGTTAGATTTTTAATAAATATTTTGTAATTATTTTCTAAAACATAAACATTACCAGTTTTACAAATACCATAACTGGTAAATTATATTATTCACTGTTCTAAACTTTACGTTTCAGGGTAAATATCTGAGAGTGAAAATGAATGTCTTCTGGGGAAAAATGCGAAGCTTTTCATTTTACTCCTTTTCTTAAACTTGGTTTTAAACTAAATTTCATTTTACAAATGGAATAAAATACTAACAGGCTAGTTTGGTTTTTTCAGCTCCAAAATCCACATTGGTTAATAAGAGGAGTTGGAAATTATTAATTGCAGCATGACTATTTCAAGTAGCAGAATCAGTGTTCCAAGATGCCTTTTCATCATTATCAATAATCTGTATGTAAGTTTCTTACAATCATAGAATCACAAAAAATTTAGACTGGCTAAGCTTGCTCCAGTACAATCTATAGGACACGCTAGTTGGATATCTTCGTGTCTGCTCTAACTGTACAGGAAAATTTCTGAAAATTGCGGTTTTTTTAAAGGGTTATATTTTTAGTCACCTGGATTAATCATTCAAAGACTACTTGGTTTAACTACTGTATTTATATAAACAAAATGCTGTTTCTTACATTTCAATGACTATGGTTTTTATTTACAGATTTTCTAATTGTATTTTGTGACATCCATATGTTTTTGTCTCCCTTTTCCCAGCTTTTATTTAATAATTTATTAGTACTTTATACAAACGTTTTCTTTCTCTTACCTCTTTGAAGACCAAATATGTTGAATATAAGGTCACTGTTAGATTGCCATGTAAACTTCAGTTTCTTTTGAGTGAATATATCTCCCAATTGCTGAATCACCTGTTGTCCTTCATTGTGGTTATTTCTTTTTTTGAGATGGAGTTTCACTGTTGTTGCCTAGGCTGGAGTGCAATGGCACAATCTTGACTCACCACAACCTCAGCCTCCCATGTTCAAGTGATTCTCCTGCCTCGGCCTCCCGAGTAGCTGGAATTGCAGGCATCTACCACCACATCTGGCTACTTTTGTATTTTTAGTAGGGACAGGGTTTTTCCATGTTTGTCAGGCTGGTCTCAAACTCCTGACCTCAGGTAATCTGCCTGCCTCTGCCTCCAAATCATTGTGGTAAGTTTTCTTGTATGTTTTGTAATTTTTCTTACAAACTGTGATTTTTTTGTTGTTGTTGTTCCACCCTCAGTCTCTACTCATACCACTGCCACCACCACTAACAAACCCATATGTCCATATGTAGCAACGTTCTGGTGGTTGCAACCTAGTTCTCAGTATGGAATGCAGGCTCAACAGCCCTTACTCCAATTATGATGGTGTATCAGATCTTTGTGTAAAACATTGCACCAAGTTGCAGCAAGTGGTCGATTTTCTCAATCCTTTCTTGTGGGAAATGGGCAATATCATCCATTTGTTTCAAGCAGAGAAATCGAATGTACAAACAGACAGTGTTGAAATCATATATGACAATAGAACTCTGACCCACAACCACTGCAGCAATCATCCTGAGAAGCCATACCACCAATTCTTTAGAAATTGGCCCAAACAGAATGGATTTGGTCAATGACTGCCTACTTCTCCAATTTTTGTCCCTACTGCTTGCTCAGCACCAGGAAGAGAAAGCCAAACCTGCCCCCACCAAATGATCATATGGGATACCCCACTTACAGATACCCTGTCTCTGGCTTCCCTATGCCAAAAACCTCCAACCAGAGTCTCCCAAAACTTTCTCCTTTATTCACTCTAAAGCTTTGTCCTTCTTTTGCCTGCTTTTGAATCTCTGCCAAACACAAATGATGGTGGCTAACTCCTTTGCACAGCAAGCTCTGAATAAATACCCTTGCTTATTCTCATTTGGGTGGTCTTTATTTCTACAAAGCAGTGTATGTTCATTTGGTTCACATAAAGGGAGGCACTTTTAATTCAATTACTCTTACACTAAGGGAACATAAATTCTGTACACTCCAGCTTGTGTCAAGATTCTGATGCTTGATTTCAGCCTCAATTCAGAAAGACATGTATTGTATTTATGAGCAGATCCTTTTTGTCTCTATTTTATCTAACATAGCTTTTTGTCTGAAATAGAGGACTTCAAAGCATAAACATGTGATGTCATATTAAATATAAGTTTCACCCTTTTCTCTATAACATTTTTCTGCATTTGACTGTGATAAACAATAGGCAGAAAGCTTATAGCTGTCCTGTTTATATAAATGACACATGGGTAATAATCAATATTATATTAATGGTCCATGATGCTGACATTTTGTTAATAGCTGGTTGCATCGATGATACTTGCCATTAATGGCTAATTGTGTGTATTCAATGGCAACCTTAATAAGATGGTTTGTCTTTCTGCCAATTGATAAAAAAATTTTTGAAATACAGAGCTGTGAATAATAAATGCCAAATAATGTGTAAGAGTCAATGCACGACTGACTTGCAATCAGTTTTGATCACAAAATCTGACTGAAGGATAGTTTCAATACAAAAAAAAAAAAATGTATATCAGAACTTCAAAGCAAAAATGAAGGCAGAATATTCTGACACTGAAAGACACCAATGGGAGTGATATTAAGCCTCCATTTAATTGCCAGAAAATATTAATAAAATATATCATAACATTCTAAACACTACACTCTTCTATAATAATATTAGCTAAATATACAAGGAATAGTGTGTGTATGTATATGCACATATATGAGTGTCTCTGCATGTGTATGTAAAAAGAAGGTAGGATAGATGGGGGAGAAAGAACACCAACATACAAAATTGTTAAAGCATAGATCTAGTACACATGGATGCCTTTACTTACAAATCTCTCACTGAGATATCCCATTACAAAATATATCAATTTTTTAATGTAACAATTACTTTTCCCACTAGTTTGGGGAAGCCTGAAAATCACAATGAGACATTAATTTCTATGTCTTAAGACTTTTTTCACTTTTAAAATGCAAGCCCTAAGAAATCTTATCACTGTGATGGCAGTGAAAAAACCTTAGGCAATTTGCTTAACCTCTCTGAGCTTCAGTTTCCTGAATTATGAAATAGAAATAACGCTAGCTGCATCATAAGGTTATGAGGGTAAAATGAGATAATATATGTGTATATATATGTGTACGTGTGTGTATATGTGTACACACACATATACACACACATATATATGACATGTATCAGGGTGCATGCATAGTACATGTTCAGTCAATGGTAACTTGAGATGGTAGTATTTTGCTCAAATATTTATTCTTCCCTAGCATCTTCAAATATACAAATAAGCCTGGCAGTTAGCACACAACAAGCTTTCAACCTGTTCTCACCACATTCTCTAAACTGTTATCACCTGCTTATTACGTATGAGTTCACCAAATATTTTTCAGAACCTGTTTTGATAAAAGAATATCTAAAGAACATTAACTGTCTTCAGGGGAGAACGAGGGCCATCACTAGTGGTAGAAGAGATACTGACAGAAAGGCTGGAAAGATAAATGTTACATGCACTTGCTAAGTTTGTCTTTTAATATAGAAAAAACTTCAGATTTCTGCTTTTCTTTTCATATAACTATTATCTAATTAAACTATTCACTTTACATTTTCTATAATAGGTATTGTGATGTATCCAAGATAACTGTCATCTTCATTATAAAGGTGTTTAGCTAGCATTTGATGTTCCCTAATCAGGAATCCATCTCCAGGGGAGGTTATTAAGCATCTTCAGTATGGATATAAAAAGATACACCCTGAAGGTATGTTAGTCAGCATGAGAGATGTTAAAAATGAATTTTTTATTTGGTGAAATAAATGATGGTCAAGATATATAACTGAAACGTTGCTTAGGTCTCGCTGTTCTTGTATGAACAAGACACAAAATCTGACAAAGCCCATAACCTAATACTTTTGATGCAGTCCTTAAAGTCCCAAGTCCCATTGGTTCTTGTATTAGTCTGTTTTCATACTACTATAAAAAAACTCCCTGAGACTGGGTAATATACAAACAAAGGAGATTTAACCGACTCACAGTTCTGAAGGGCAGGGGAGGCCTCAGGGAACTTACAATTATGGCAGAAGGCAAATGGAAAGCAAGGCACATCTTACATGGTAGTATGACGAGGTGAGGGCCAAACACTTTTAAACCATCAGATCTTGGGACAACTCACTCATTATCATGAGGACAGCATGCGGGAAACCATTCCCACAACCAGTCACTTCTCCCCAGGTCCCTCCTTTGATATGTGAGGATTAAAATTAGAGATGAGATTTGGGTTGGGACACAGAGCCAAATTGTATCAGCTCTATATAACTTTATTTCATGGAAGACTCTCTTCCCTGAATCATCTACAAAACTGGATGACCCAGCACCAATCACTATCCAGAGGAATTAAGGAAAGAGACTGAGTTTATTGCTGAACTACAAGAACAGATAATATGATTATGTCTGCCTGCTTTTGTTAACAAGTGGATTGCTGACAAATGGGATCTAAGATTTGTTTTTATATCACCTAATAGAAAGCTCTTGGGGGAAGCAACCATATAAAGCAACAACAGCCTCTGATTTACAAAGGCTATTAGAAAATGACAAAGAACCAAACAATTGCTGAATGGATAAATTAGGTCAGTTTCTAAAACCTGGTGCAAAGACGTGTGTGGGATTTATGGTATTTACTTAGGGATAGAGAAAAAGGAGGAAACAGATCACTTTCCATAAGAGAAAAAAAAGTGTAGTTAGTAAGGTCCTATGCTATTATTGCCATTTTTAAATATTCATGTTTTGTAACAGAGGAAATAAGGAATACTGGATAATATTTCTAAGTAAGTTTACAGTAGCACATTGGAAAAAATGAAGGGTAACAAGTGTGGGGATCAGAAAACCAAGTTAAGATAGGAGACAATTATAACCATCCTTCTGAAGGACTTGGTTTGTCTTTAACATTTTAAGAAGTTAGAAGTAAACTTCTAAGTTTAAAGCTCAAGTTAGTAATTACAGGAAATAATTTGCCAAAAAAGATATAAAGAGATCAGACCTGATGGTTTAATGTGCAATAAACGAATAGACACCATTATATTAACAAAAATAATTTAAGTTAGAAAATCTCCTTACAGTGAAAGAATTGGAATGTATTTTAAAAGCCCAGAGTCCTCTTCAAAGATGGCAAAGTCTTCTGTAGCTCCTTCGTGAAATGAATATTTACAGCCTGGTGTAAGAACCAGCTCAAAACGAATGACAGATTTAGTGACAAATGAGCAAAATTATTCTTAAAGCCAAAGATAAAGCTAGCCATAAATAGACGGGTTTACTAATATACTTAACACCCCACTGGAACTAAGTAGAATCATTATGTTTCAGTAATTGACTTTAATAAAGGAAATGCAATTCATAGCACTTTTCACCAAGATGATTTCTCTAACATTTTAAGGGGCACAGAGACCAGGAAAGGGCAGTAGTAGACGCCCTGCATTTAGTAGGCTAATGCTCATTTGAAAAGCTTACGTTAGCCATTCAATGATAGAAATGGGGCAGAAAATCCTCTAGAAGAGCACAGGCAGCCAGATGAGGTAATGAAGGCAGTAAGAAGAAAACAACCTTAGATTCCAGAGATAATACCTACTGAGACAATCCTAACAGGCAGTAAAGTTTGGTGATAAGGCCTCTGAAGGCAAAGTAAACCAAACTGAGCTTGTTTCTAAAGATTTTTTAGGGAAGAAGCCTGCTAAAATTAAAGTTGGTAAGAGATGCACAAAGGTATTCTGAGACTGAGGTAGTCCCTGATTATCTTGCAAGATTTAAAGAAGGAATTAATATGAATTGGCAGTGGCTCCCAAACGATGATTGATTTAGGAAATAGAGACTTGTTTAAAAGTTTAGGTAATATAGACACATTTGTTTTGAAAACTAAAATTAAACTGGAAATATTCTGGTGATTGAGCAGGAAAATTCAACTAGTAGTAGCCAAAACCTCAGAAGAAATCATTGAAATGGATAGATTGGGGTGGAAAAGGCATTTTGAATTTGATAAACAAGTTTAATATTTTTATGATTATTATCAGAAGAATAAATAACAACATGTGAAACTGCCTGACTGAAAGTACATATTTAATACAGTGACTATGGAAAACAGTATGAGAGTTCCTCAAAAAATTAAAAATATAAATACCATATGATCCAACAATCCCATTTTTGAGTATATATTTAGAAGAAATGAAAGCAAGTATTTCAAAGATCTATTGTCTAGCCAAGCTCATAGTGGCGTTGTTCACAATAGCTAAACTGTAAAAGCTATCCAAGGGTACACGGACAGGTAAACTAATAAGCAAATGTGACATATACATACAATGAAATATTATTCAGTCTTAAAAAGGATATAAATTATTAGACATGATTAATAGATAAACCTTGAGGACATTATGCTAAGTGAAATAAGGCCATCACAAAAAGAAAAATATTGTATGATTCCACTTACATGAGATACCTAGAGTAGTAAAATTTACAGAAACAAATAAGTAGAAAGGTGGTTATCAGGGGCTGTGGGAAAGGGAAATGGAGAGTTGTTTCATAGTTACAGAGTTTCAGTTTTGCAAGATGAAAAACTTCTGGATGTTGTTTACACAACCATGTGAACACACTTAACACTACTGAAATGTACACTTAAAAGTGGTTAAAATGGGCCAGGCTCAGTGGCTCACGCCTGTAAACCCAGCACTTTGGGAGGCTGAGGTGGGTGGATCACAAAGTCAAGAGATCAAGACCATCATGACCAAAAATGAGTAAACCCCATCTTTACCAAAAATACAAGAAAAAAAAAAAATAGCTGGGCATGGTGACACAGGCCTGTAGTTCCAGCTACTCAGGATGCTGAGGCAGAATTGCTTCAACCCTGGAGGTAGAGGTTGCAGTGACCCGAAACCTCACCACTGTACTCCAGCCTGGGCAAGAGAGCAAGACTCTGTCTAAAAAACAATGGTTAAAATGGTAAATCTTATGATGTGTGTGTTTTTACCACTATTTTAAAAACTCAAGGGGTAATTGATAACTGAACACTTGTGTACCTCCCATGTAAATCGAAAAATAAAACATTACCAGAAAAAAGTACATATTTAGTATTCATAGAAAGCAAGTTGGGGGAAAATAAGCTGAAACCTCCTCAAACCTAAAGTATTTGAAAGACATAGGGGTATATAGACATATAGAAGTCTATATATTTACTTAATTCTCTGGGATAATGGTGCAAACATCTTACATCAATTATTAATTGTTATAGTAGTGGGTGTACTGACTATATTGTCCAAATAACTAATGAATTAATTAAAGCCCCTGAAAAATATTTAGCTGTAATTGACTTCCCTATAATGTTTTTCAATGTATCAACTAAAAAGGAAGGTAAATTAATTAATTGTCATTAATACTATACACTGCTTGACAATTATTATAAATTAGTGTAGACTGATGGATGTTGCCTCCCTCTTCGGCACTCCTCCCTATAAAATACTTGGTTTTTAAAGATGATATAATCCTACTGGAGGAAGACAAATGTCTTTTGTCCATTCCTTTTGTCTATATTCCTCAGAAGGATGATGATAATTGCCTCCTATGTTAAGTTGGTTTTCTGATCCCCACTTTTATTCCCAGTTTTGTTTTTGTTTTTGTTTTTACAACGTGCTAAAATGTCTATAAAGTAGACTTAGAAATATCCTCCACAAGTCTTTCTTTCCTCCTTAGGGGCTAGGGAAAATACAAATGAAGAATTGTCCTTTTATGAGTATAGAAGTTTCTACTTTTTGTTTTTATAAATTTTACTACTCAAGATATCCATATAAATGGAATCATACAATATTTGTCTTCTCGTGACAGGCTTATTTCACTTAGCATAATGTCCTCAAGGTTTACCTTTATCAAGGTTTATGTCTTCAGGTTTACCTTCATGCCATCATTTGCCAAGGAATGCAGTATATATTTGTCTTTCTTCAGAAAGGTTACATCATCATTAAAAAACAAATACTTTAAGGGAAGTGTGGGGAACATTCCCGTGTGAGACCCCCAAAAGGCATGAGTCTCACTATATGGTGAGTTTGATCCCAAACAGTTTCCTACTGGAAGCAGTCGAGCTATCCGGAAATATAGGAACTTAAAGATGAATGATCAGTTTCTAATATCAACCACAATATCGTTTGGGCCTAAAACTATGCCTTGCTGCTAGACCGAGTGACCCCCTGCCAGCAACCGGTTCCTGCTTTTAACCTTTTTATGACTCTCTCTTTAAGAATAAGTTTTAACCTTTTCTTTACTTACCTGACTGCCTAATGGTTTAACTGTCGATATTTGCAAAGCAAATGCCACCATAAGGGATGGCTTTGATTTCTGACTCAAAGACTCCTGAATGGGGAAGTTGAGATAAGTTGAGTTAGGAGCAGACAAAAGAGAATCTGGTTAAAAGATATTCTGATGAGCAAAACCAAAAAACCTTTTCACATCTCAGTTCTAAAACAAGATCAAACCAGAGATACCTGCAGCCAGGAAGAATAATGTTTGGATGTAAACAAGCTTTGTGATTACAGGAAATTCTGTTACTTTTTACAACCACTGATTGCATATCTGACTTCTCTATTGTATAGTCGATGTAAGGTATACATTTGCATTTCCTCTTGCAACTATTGTGTATCTGATTTCTCTCTTGTATAGGCCATGTAAGTTATACATTTGCATTTCCTCTTGCTACCATTGTGTATCTGATTTCTCTCTTGTATAGGCCATGTAAGGTATACATTTGCATTTCCTCTTGCTATGAGGTAAACCAGAGCCAAGAAAGTGTATTTATTCCTGGCCTTTGAAAAACAAAATTTGCTGTTTAGGCACAGCCTATCAGCCCTCCGGACGCCTCGCTTTCTCTATCTCTGTCTTTATTATTTTTCCAGGCGCACTCCCTCTTCCAGGTATTGGGACCCTCTTGCAGGTCGAGAGACCCCCGGCAGACGTGCCTACCCGTCCTGGACGGTCCACGACAGGGAAGGGATGAAAGGAGACAGGCAACATCAGTCTACACTAATTTAAAATCGTTTTGAGCAGAGTAGAATATTAGTGGCAATCCACTAGACCATATATTTAATTTAGACATGTAAATCACCAAACTTCAGGAATTCTGCATCTTAGTGTCTGGAAATAGTCCCTGCAGAGTCATGAAAGGACTAGCTGTGTATCACTCAGGACTTAACTACAAAAAACAGAAATCTCTCTTGCTATTATAGACAAATAAAAGTGTTTACTACAGGAGTTAAGTATTTGTAAAATTGTAGAAAGGTCAAGGAACCAAGCTCCAGTCTGAGCTTTGGATTAATCGTTAGAACACCATGAGAGAACAAACTTGTCAAGGAAACTGCTCTCTCAGTCAGAAAGATGAAGATTCAAGAAACTGACATATGGGGCCACTATCTGAACTTCTGGATCCAGGTGCACAACATGATCCAAGGAGCTGGAAGCTGTTGCTGTACTACTATCTGTAGTTGCAATTTGAAGATTATGGATGATCCAGAGCCATGCTGCATCTGCTGGATGTACACCAGCAAACTGATGCATCATTGACTGCAGCCTCTTGTCTTCCACTTAATTTCTAAATAAGATCTAATCTGTAAAACCTAAAACTCATCAGAAACAAGGGAGTCTATGAAGTATAATTTATGGCTTTCTAGCCTCTATGGTGTAGGAAGGAGGTTAGGATAAACGTTGTATGAACCCTACTGTGGTTTCCTCCAGAATTCAGAAAGATTTCAGTTCAGGAAATTACAAGGGGCAAAGACGATTTACAACTCCCTAGAAAGTAAAATATAGATGAATAGACAAATGAAATGCAGAAATAATGACACACACCTATCACCATCTGATCGTGAATAAAGCTGATTAAAAATAAGCAATGTGGAAAGGACTTGCTATTCCATAAAGAGTGCTAAGATAACTGGCTACCCACAGGCAGAAGATTGAAACCCGGACCCCTACCTCTCACCATACACAAAAATTAAACCTAGGTAGATTAAAGACTTAAATGTAAGACCTAAAACTATAAATAATAGAATAAAACGTAGGAAATACACTTCTAGATATTGGCCTAGTCCAGTAATTAATGGTGAAGACCTCAAAAGCAATTGCACAAAATAAAAAAAAAAATAGACAAATGGGATTTAACTAAACTAAAACACTTCTGCACAGCAAAAGAAATACTCAACAGATTAAAAAGAGAAACTAACAGAAACAGAACCTCCCATTCAACAGAATGGGAGGGAAAATTTGCAAACTATGCCTCTGAAAAGGAAGACTAATATCCACAACCATAAGGAATTTAATCTATCAGAAAAGCACAAAGAACCCTATTAAAAATGGCATAAATGACATTAACAGACACTTACCAAAAAAGACATACAAGTGGCCAAAAAACATTTAAAAAATGCACAATAATACTAATCATCTGAGAGACCCAAATCAAAACCAACATGAGAGACCATCTCACTCCAGTAATCATGGCTACTATTAAAAGACAAAAAAACAACAGATTTTGATAAAGTTGCAGAGTAGAGGAAACACCTATACACTGTTGGTAGAAATTTAAATTAATTTGACCCCTGTGGAAAGTAGTTTGGTGATTTCCCAAATAAAAACACACCTACCATTTGACTAAGCAATCCTACTACCAGGTACATATATTCAAAGGAAAGAATATATATCAAAGATGATATATATTCAAAGAAAAATAAATCATTCTACCAAAAAGGAACATGTATTCCCATGTTTATCACAGCACTATTCACAATCACAAAGACATGGAATCCTAGGTGCCCATCAACAATGGATTGGATAAAGAAAATATAGTTCATATACATCATAGACTACTATAAAAAGAAAAGCCATAAAAAGAATGAAATCATGTCCTTTGAAGCAACATGGATGGAGCTGGAAGTCGTTATCCTGAGCAAATTAATGCAGAAACAGAAAACCAAATATCACATGTTCTCACTTGTAATTGGGAGCTAAATCTTGGATTCACATGGACATAAAAATGGAAATAATAGGCACTGGCGATTCCAAAAGAAGGGAGGAAGGAAGGGGAGCTACAGCTAAAAAACTTCCTATTGGGTGTCATGCTCACTCTCTGGGTTATGGGATCAATAGAAGTCCATACTTCCCCATCACACAATACACACTTGTAACAAACCTGCACATGTACCCCCTCAACTAAAAATTAATTTTCTAAATAAATGAAAAGCCTTTCTCTGCCTGACTGTTGAGATGCTTGCAGTTGCTATGATTGTTTATTCTATTGTAATATTTTCCCTCTATTGCAATAATCTTTCCTATTACAACTGTCCCTTCCCCATTATTGTAATAATCTTTTCAAATGACATCCTTAACTAATTTCCAATCCATTTTTTCTTAATTTGACAACTGTTAAGATATTCTCTGCCTCTGGAACAGAGGAAACTTGTGCCACTCACCCAGCTGGATTTCAGAACTGCTATGAACCAATGACTGCTAAGTATTTCCTGCACCCCATCTCATCCTCTTTAGGAAAGACAGTATTTATTGCAGTTATAATCCTGTCTTGCCATTGTGGGGTAATATGTTTTAGTTCACAGACCTCCAGAGCTGAGCAATTGCAACCTAGGAACTTCATTTGCATGGTGACGTGATTGATATGAGATTATGGACTCAAACTTAAGCCCAATGCCTTCATGGAATAAGACTTCAGGACTTTGGGGAAGGAGTTACATGCATTCTGCATGCAAGAGAGACATGAACCATAAAATATCAGGTGGCAAACTATGGTAGACTATTAATTGGTGGCCTCCTATCAACTACAATCTTTTCTAGCCCCTTCTCACACTAACTCTGGACTTGGTCATGTGACTTGCTTTGGCAAATGGGCAATGTGTTTGTTACTTAAGGAGACTGTAAAAAAGTGTCACAAACAAGTTGGCTTAAAACACAAATGTATTATCTCATAGTTCTAGAGGCTAAGGTGTCAGCATGGTCTTGCTCCCTTTTAAGGCTCTAAGGGAGAGTCTTTTCTTGCCTATTCTTAGCTTCTGGTGACTCTTGGCAACCATTGACATTGTTTGGTTTATCACTGCACCACTCTAATCTCTGTCTTCACGTGGCCTTTTTCCTATGTCTCTGTATCTGTTTCTCCTTATGAGGACACCAGTCATTTGAGCAATGGCCTACTCTAATCCAATATGGCCTCATATTAATTTGATTACATCTGCAAATACACTATTTCCCAATCAGGGTATATTCATAGGTTCCAGATAAACACTAATTTTGGGAAAATGTTATTCAAACTGGTATAGGAGGTTAACAAGAATAACGCAAGTAGGGTCTTGCTATCTAAAGCAAGAAGCATGTGAATAAGCCCTGGGACATGATACATCATATAAAGAGAAGGGCTACATGGCAGAAAAACTAGGGCACTTCAGACAAACAGTAAATACCAAGGCTATGGGTATGTGAAAAAAAATCTTCTTGGAACTTCCAAGCTTGGTCTTGCCACCAGCTAAAAGCAGCTGAATGAGAAACCCCAGTTTGCACTATGTGAAGAGCAGAACTGCCCAGTCAACACATAAAACCATAAGAAACAGTAAATAGTCATTGCTTTATACCAATAACTTTCAATGTACCTTACACAGTAACAGATAACTGAAATTGTGGACAACTCCAATTACTGAATTAACATAATTAATTATATTAAATGACCCAACAAAACCTAAATTGATTGAAATCCTAGAGACAGATATTCAAGAAGCTATGGCAAAACACCAATTTGAGAGGTATTTAAATAGACGGAGGAAAACTGAACATGTATGGGGCTTTCTTGTGAATATTGTGTTCCAAGGTAACCAAATATGATAGACAAATTTCTAAGAATTATCCCTGATGAATGAAAACTGTGAATATGATTTCACCATATGACTATATTACCTCACAGGCCAATGTGTGGGTCTAATCTGATCTTACAAATATTTCAAAAGAAGAAAGCTCTCTTTATATGGAGACAGAAGAGAAAGTCAGAAAGATTTTAAGCATGAGAAGGATTTGATGCAGAGGGCTTCTAGGAGCAAAGAATTGGCCCCTGGTTGATAGCCAGCTTCAGACTACAATCACAAGGAAATAGTTTCCACCAACAGTCCACATGAGCTTGGAAACAGATTCTTCCCCAGAACCTCTACACAACAGTCCATCTCAGTCAGCAGTATAATTTCAGCCTGCAAACAGAGAACCCAATTGATCCTGCTTTGACTTCCAATTAAATAAATGTGAGATAATAAATAGATGTTGCATTAAGCCACTAAATGTGTGGTAATTTGTCATAAAGCAATAAAAAAACAATACACCAAATAACTTCAACTGATGAGGTAAATATTACTTTACAAGACACATCCAGCTAATATTAGAAAGTCACCATATATAATACCTAATGAGAGTATTAATTATGTAATGATTTTCAACTGCTATTAAAACCATTAAGTGAATGGGTGTTAGGAGATTAGACATTGGTGTGGTGTCATAACATCATACAGATAATTTTCTGGCCACAAATGGAGAAACAATGGAGGAACCAGGCTTTTATTCACAAAGCCAATCTCAGGATGACTAATAAAGAAACAGGTAACATAATATAAAATAAATAGCATCACCTATATTCTCACATTCCTAAAAGTTTTCAATTTGATTTTCATTATGAAGGATAGAGCAAAAAAATAAATCACACAAAGATGACAAAACAAATTTAGAAATTGGATATTCAACAGAGCAAATGAAATGAACTTTCCAGCCAGTCAAAATGTTCTCACAAAAGGAATGGCTAAAAATGAAATCAACAACAACAACAACAACAAAAAAAAAAAACTTAAAGTTATACAATTTGTGATATTGAATTAGATGTTAGTACTCAATAATCTATTACAAAAAAAGTGTTTGTGATAACTGAGGTAGAATATTATTTTAATCCCCACTTTACAAGTTCTAAGAACCCAGCTGCCTAATATCTTTGGGCCAGTGCATGAAGAGTAGACACTGTTAGTCTTGTGACTCTCCACATCGTATAGGTCTAACTGGAGGACAAAATCCAATGTGAGATCCTTTAAGCCCATCCATAGGCAATAACAAGGCATTTTTGGGGGAGGCCTTATGGGGAGAAGTTGCCTTCCCCACAGCGGACAAGGTTCATAGTCTGGAGGGAGTTATAGTCAAGGACTCAGGATTCCAGACCACACTGCTAAGCAGACCTGCAATCTTGGCCCAGATTCCTTCATTAGGAAGCCTTCTTATCAATAGGTCCTTGGCTGAGATCTTTGCTGAGACCACCTTATCAGGGATATTTGAAATCATTGTTTTCCACTCTGACTTAGTATTCAGTACTTTTATACCACTAGCCTTTTCCCTCCTACCTCCCTTCAGCCAACTGGGTTCATACAATGGCTTGAACTTGGCAGTGAGATGGTTCCTCTTCTGTGTGCCAATACACCTACCTTCACTCAGTTCTATTCTATGAAAAAAAAAAAAAAAAAAAAAAAAAAAAAAACAGAACACCAAGGAACTGGCATTCAGGGTGGTGGCAAAAATATTAAGGGAAAATTATTAGAGAAAGTTATAAAATATATTCTCAAACCCTTTTGGAATGCCTAAGGGTTTTTTCTATAGTTGTTGGCTGAAGGCAGCCTTGTCCCCTTAGTTAAATAAATTAGAGTAGAAACAAAGGAATGTGGAGAGTTTACCTGACTTAATTTGTTTACTCATGTGATTCTAAATTAACCTTTGATCATTCGGGATGGCTCTCTGGGGTGGGGGGGTGGGGAAAGGTTGACCAGGGATATCACCCATGAATGATGTTTGCTTTAGGCTTTGAAACCTGTCCTTTAATCTTCAACCTATAGTGGTGTTGACCCAGAGTTTTGTCATTTAATGTGTGCTGAATAAAGGCCAGCATGGCCAGCACGGCCAGTGTGTCGAGGTGGGTGGTCACAACTGTTTACAGCACTCTACAGGGAGCCTGTAAATGGCCATGGACACTCAGTCAGGCTGGAAAAGCATAATATCTGTGTGTCAGTGTACTTTATTCATCCATCATTGAGTAAGGGTATGCAGGACAGACCCCTGCAAGTTGTGACCCTGACATGTTAGGGATTGAATTTTGTCCTTCTAAAACTCATATGTTGAAGTACTGACCCCTGGTATCTGAGAATGTGACCTTACTTGTAATTACAGTTTTTAAGCAGTAATCAAATTAAAATGAGATCACTAGAGTGTGCCTCTTCCAACATGACTGATGTTATTAACAAGTGAAACTTAAATACACAAATAGGGAGAATGTCATATGAAGATAAAAGCAGAAATCAGGGTGGTGTACTTACAAGTCAGTGAAAGCCTAAGATTGTTGGTAAAACACAGAAAAAAAGAGAGGCATAGAAGACATCCTCATCCTGCTACCCTCAGAAGGAATCAACTCTGTCAACACCTTGATCTTGAGCTTCTGGCCTAAAAATCTTTCAGACAAAAAATTTCTGTTGTTCAGGCCACCGAGTTTGTGGTACTGCATTACAGCCTTCTTAGGAAATTGATACACATCTTCTTGGGCTCCTGCTTATGCTATCACAGAAGGTGAAACAAGGCTTGATTGTTATTTTCACTTTGGTTTGTTTTAATTGACCACCTTGATACCTGGCGTCTCTGCTCTCTCCAGCTCAGCTCTTGAGAACCTGTTCCCTGTCTGATTGTAGGGCCCTCTTATTCCAGTACCTTCGCATCCACTAGTAAATGATATCCACAGTTCAAGAAGCAAGTAGAGTGTCTAAAGTCAGAGAACAGGCTTTCTCTGAGCTACATAACATAGGTTACATAGTTTTATTTTGGCCTGCCAGTTTATCAAAGTTTGTATGCTTGTCAGAATTTTGTCAAACACTTGTTTTCATAACATTTCACTTGCTAAGGAGGCTGTGACAGGACAGGGTGGGGGATATAGTGAGAGAAATGTACAACTCTCACTCTTCAACTATCAGGGGCTACCTGAATATTTACTAAAAGAAACTATCAATCGCTTAATTGTCAAGTCAGCTTAAATTACTTGGTAAACTTGCATTTAAACATGTTTACCTGTAGAACTTAGTTCTCAGCAAATATCTTACCTTCAAAATTAATGACCCTTGAGTTTTAATTAGAATAACCTGTTATTTCTTTAGAACTATGTCTCTGAAAACTCTTTCCACCTTGCGTGTTATCTCCCAGAGGGTAACACTTCCTTCTCTGATAAGCAGTGTATTTATAAGACTCCTATAGCAATTAAGAGACTTTACCAACACAGTCTTGCACTTTTTCTGGGATTTACTGGTGAACAAGGAACCTCAACGATGTTTCACTAACATTTTCATAGGGATAATCAAAAGACCTAGATTTTCATTTTTGCTTTACCACTGAACAACACTGTGACCTCATGCACTCTAAACAATTCTTATGTTAAAGATAAATTATCCCAAATATTTGATAGCTAGTTTTTGTTTTCAAATTGTATTATTGGGTATAAGCCTACTTAGAACTCAGGGAAGTAAATAGGACCGGTAAAATGTTTGGATTTTATAAATGAGGCCACTAAGACACAGGTTAGAAAACTTGCCTTAAACCACACAACTGTGATAGACCTAGGATCCAAACCCAGTCCTTGTGTTTATGAAAATATACTCTCAGGTTTTTTCCAGCTCCATAATTCTATGATTCAGTAAATGAGCGTTTACTAAACCAAAAATACTTAGATCACAATATTATGCCAAGCTTGGATCTCTCGTGAAATTGGAATAAAAACAATGTATAAGGACAAGTCATAGGTAATAGCCAACAGCAAGAACAGAATGTGTATAAGACATACCACGTTTTCTAATAGGGCAATATTTTGTATTTATACACACTGGAATATAAAATATCAGAAAAATAAAGTAATTTAAAATAAACCATTAGAAATAGTCTCCCTCTACTTTTGGTTTTCCCCCTTTTAAAAGTGACAGCAAGTCAAGCACTAATACAACAAATATGATTATAATATTACTGTATAACAAAATGCCTAAACTACCACTGTCATTACACTAATACCAAGCCATTTTAAATACAAGCTCACAGCACACACAGGAGAACTGAGAATCTAACTTATTTCCAACAAAACTTGACCAATAAACGGATATATTCCCTAGCATGCCAAAAAATCAAAGCAATATAGGATGATAATTAAATTCTAGTCACTACTAGGTGCACCTTATATTAATGTTAAAACAACTCCTATTAAATCATGTAGCTATCCACTATAAAAGATAATCTGTAAATTTTAGAGGATCATTTGTAGCCAAGTCTAAATGGTATATCAAATTGTAACACCAGCTTCCTATGTATACCACCTGAAAGTTTCAGAAAGAGAACCAATACAAATAAATTGCTATGCACCCCCCCTCACTTTTTTTTTTTTTTTTTTGGTTTTTATTGCCTGAATTTTCAGTGTGATATCCAAAAAGTTAATGTGAAGGTTAATAACAAGTAACATTTCCTACATGTTTTCTTCTAAGATTTTTGCAGTTTTAGATTTAAAATTTAGATTGTTAATACATTTTGAGTTGATTTTTGTGTGTGATATAAGACAAAAATTTAGTTTCACTCTTCAGCATATATAGACCATTTTACCAATAGGATTTATTGAATAGACTGTCCTTTTTCCATTGTGTTATCTTGGTGAGCTTGTCAAAGATTAGCTCACTATATATGCTGAGGTTTACTTTTGGGCTCTGTATTCTGTTCCATTGGTCTATGTTTCTATTTTTATGCCAATACCATGCTGTTTGATTACTATAGCTTTGTAATATAACTAATATAACTTGAAATCAGGAAACATAATGCTTCCAACTTCGTTTTGCTTTCTTAATATTGTTTTGGCTATTAGGTGTCTTTTGTGTTTTCATATGAATGTTGATTTTTTTTTTAAATTTCTGTGAAAAACGTCAATGTAATTTTGGTAAGGATTGTTTTGAATCTGTACATCTCTGGGTAAGAGGGACTACATCAGACTAAAAGGTTTCTGCACAGAAAATAAAACACACAAGACAAAAAAGGAGACTACTATTGAAAGAAAATACGTACAAGCCATATGATCAATATAAGGTTAATATCTAAAATATATAATGAACTCATACAACCAAATGGCAAAAAAAAAAGCAAATACCCCAATTAAAAATGGGTAAAGGATTTAAATAGACATTTTTCCAAAGAAGACATAGAAATGACCAACAGGTTTATTAAAAAATTATAAGCATCACTGATCATCAGGGAAATGCAAATTAAAACTACAATGAGATATTTCCCCACACTTGTTAGAATGACTACTAAAAATAAGACAAAAGATGACAATTGTTGACCAGGATACAGAGCAAAGGGAACACTTGTACGCTGTTAGTGGGAATTTAAATTGGTACAACTATGCGAAAAAGAGTAAGAGAACCTCCCAAAAATTAAAAATAGAACTACCATATGACCCATCAGTCTGTTTTCTGGGCACACACTCAAAATAAATGAAATCAGCACCTTGTAGAGATATCCACATTCTCATGTTCATTGCAGCATGACTAATGATAGCAAAGATACAAAAATAACCTGTCAGTTGACAGATCAATAAAGAAATTTTGGTATATTATGGAATATTATTCATACTTAAAAAAAAAGATCCTGCCGTTTGTGACAACATGAACGAATCTGGAGGACATTATACTAAGTGAAACAAACCAGACACAGAAAGGCAGACACTGCATGATCACACTTAGATACAGAATCTTTCTTTAAAAAGTTAAATAAATAGAAACAGAAAGTAGAATATAATTACCAGGATCAGAGAGGAAGAGGAGATTGAGATAATTAGGTAAAAGGGTAAAAATTTGCCATTACGTAAGACAAATAAGTCAAGGGATGTAATATATAGCATGAAGACTATAGTTAGTAATATTGTATTGTGTATGAAAATTTGCTAAGAGAGTAGAATTTAGATGCCCTTGCCACACACACACACACACACACACACACACAAATTATGGTAACTACAAATACATTGTCTTGACTCTAGTAATTATTTCACTATGTATATGTATATTAAAACATCATGTTGTACACCATATATATGTACAATAAAAACAAAGTTTTGAAAAAAAATAATAAATTATTTATATTTGTCAGAGTCCAGCTTTAGGCCAAAATCTTCATGTGATCTTTCAAATCCAACGACAAGTAATTACAAGGGTTTGCCTGGCAGGCCTCAGTAGGTAAAGCTATCCTCTCCATGCCAGACTTGAGGCACAGTCAGTACATTGCAAAGACTATAGTCTGAATGTGACCACTAAACCTCATACGTTGAAATTCTAACCCCTAAGTGATAGTTTTGAGGGGTGGGGCTTTTGAGAGGTGATTAGTTCATGCAGGTGGAGACCTAATTATTAAGATTATCACCCTTATGAAAAGAGGCCCCACATTGATCTCTCATCCCTTCCATAATGTGAGGACAAAGCAAAATGGTACCACTAGGAACCACAAATCATGGCATCAGTAGACACTATCTACTTTCATCTCGGAGTTACCAGCCTCCAGAATTGTAACAAATATACTTCTGTTTCTTATAGCCCACCCAGTCTACAGTACTTTTTTGTAGTAGTCACCACAGAACAAGACAGAAGCTTTCTGGAGGGAGTTGCAGTCAGAAACCCTGCTTCTCACTGGTACAGTCATCCTCATACACATATCTGCATTTCCAGCCCTGGAGCCTTAATTTAGAGGTCTGCTTATAATGGGCTTCAGCTAAGACACTCCCCAGGTGCCTCCAATGAGACATCCTTATTAAGGAACCTTGACTGAGGCACTGTATTAGTACATTCTCACACTGCTATGAAGAAATTCCCCAGACTGGGTAATTTATAAAGGAAAGAGGTTTAACTGACTCACAGTTCTGCATGGCTGATGAGGCCTCAGAAAACTTACAATCGTGGCAGAAGGCACCACTTAACAGGGTGGCAGGAGAGAACAAATATGTGCTCACAGAGGAAATACCAGACACTTATGAAACCATCAGATCTCCTGAGAACTCACTAACAATCAGGAAAACAGCATGGGAGAAACCTCCCACATAATCCAATTACCGCCGCCTGATCCCACCCTTGACATGTGGACATAATTACAATTCAAGGTGAGATGTAGGTGGGAACATAGAGCCAAACCATATCAGACACTTTGTGCCATTCTGAATCAGTATTCTTTCATTCTTACGCTACCCACTCTTGTTGCCCTCATCAACCTTCAGAAAGAAGAAGAAGAAAAAAAGCTTTGTTCAGGGCTCCCACGGAATGAGTGACTACTTCTTCTTTTCATTGTATGTCATCTAATCCTCATCTAGTGCTGTTCTGCAGGTGAAAATGAAATACTGGGGAGCTGACAGCTGTTTCTTTTATCTTTTTCCCGTACTGTCCTAATACATGAATAAAGTATTGATTGTGCTATGTTCAGTTTTGTTTCTTGTCCAAGTTTACCATTGACTACCTTGACACCAGGCAGGTTGACAAATAGGTTCAGCAAACGTGGTAAATTGAGCACACTGCTGTTCTGAAATACAAAAATGTCTGAGAGTCCCATGGGACAATCTTGGTAAGTGCTAAAGAAATATCTACGAGAGCTGGAGGCATTTCACCAATGGATTTCTAGGACTTTGATGGATTGTTTACAGAAACTTTTTAGTTCTGAAGGGGAACATTGGTGCTCCTCTTTTGCTTCTGACTACCTGGATGAGCTCTCACAGTCCATGGGTCAAATCAGCCATATAAAAAGGGTACCTAAACAAGCTAGGGAAGTAGTTTCTTAGCAACTGCTCAATGTCCTCTGGCAATAAGACCAAAGACTGCCAGAAGCCACCTAAGCTGAGTTGCATCCAATAAGTATTGCAGTCTAAGTCCCTGGTTCTAATAAACACCTTCTGTCACAACAAAGTGATATATATGTATTATATATGATTAAATATATATATGATGGAATACTACTCAGCACATAAAAAGAAATAAACTAATGGCATTTGCAGAAACCTGGATGGAACTAGAGGTGATTATTCTAAGTGAAATTACTCAGGAACGGAAAAGCAAACATCGTCTGTCCTCACTTATAAGTGGGATTTAAGCTATGGGGATGCAAAGGCATAAGAATGATACAATGGATTTTGGGGACTCTGGGGAAAGGGTGGGAGTGGGGTGAGGAATAAAAGACTACACACTGGGTTCAATGTATACTGCTCGGGTGATACATGCACCAAAATCTCACATATCACTAGTAAAAAACTTAATCATGTAACTAAACACCATTTGTTCCCTAAAAACCTATGGAAGTGAAAAAAATTTTTAAAAGGCATTGAATTTGGTATTTGTGAAGCAGCATGCTCCAGATCAAAAAAGAAGTAGGAAAAAATACAAAAATGCCATATATATTTGAATTTAATGCATAAAGTCACTGAATTGTCTTAATTCAGTACAGAAATATATGCAGTAAATGGCACTGGGAATTTTTTTTTTTAAAATAACATTATACTAATTGCCAAAATTACCCTCACTCTGAGATCCATGCTTTTAACACGATGACGTGAAGATTCACAGGCTGGTGAAGTTAAATCTACACAAAATAAAATATTGGTCCTCTAACTAAAAAACAACTCTATGGAAATTACTCCAAGGCATTAAAGCCACCTTGAACTTCCCTAGAGTCTCCCATAGAATCACACATCTTCAGATGCTACTAGGAAAAGGGAAATTGAGATAAAATTTGTCCAAAAAAATACTAATTCAAATACCTGCAATCTTAATGATTCCTCTAATTTGGTTATCTACTAACCTGTCAATGGACCCTTGGGTCGCTTCCACAGTTTATCCATTCTGAATAGTGCTGCTCTAAACATGGGTGTACAAATATCTCTTTAAGATATTTGCTTTCAATTCTTTTGAAAATATACCCAGAAGTGAAATTGCTAGATCATATAATTCTTTCTTTATAATTTATAGTCAATATCCATTAGAAACACTGTCTCAAAAGGAACATAAGATTTTCAGAAACAAAACACAACTTTTTTAACCTCAGGTCCATTGTCTAAGATATGACATCTCCCTTGAGGGAAAATCTTTGCCCCAGAGTGCGCCAAAAGCTTCTTCAATTAAACTTTATCTGAAAGAACAGACAACTTTGGGGCTTTCCAGGATTCGTTGGCCCTTATGAAATGTGGATAACTAATTTATCTTCATATAGTATGACTAACGAAATGGTGTTTAAATCCCTACCATAAGACTTATCGTCTACAATAGCATCTGAATTTTCAGAAATTTCTCTTTCCTTTGTCCCTATCTTAGGGATCTAAAATTGTTTATTGCCATTTTTGCTATTCATTTCTGATAGAGTAGTATATGCTTTAGGTATCCTATCTCAGAAGCATAACAGGAACCAGAGACCTATTGAATATTTTAGCCTCCCAGCAGGCCTTTTAGCTCAAACCTTCAGGCCTTACTTATTAGCAGTCATAGCAGCAGCAAAATTGGTTCAAGCAAGGATTGATCTTGTGCTGGATCATACTTTGAATATTTATGTATCTCATGGAGTCCAAAACCTCCTGACTGAAAAAAAAACAGCATTTTTAAAACGTTTGCCTTATATTGTATGAGTTCCTTTTTCTTTGTCCTTTTTATATTAATAACTACTTCTATCAAAGTCTAAATCCTTTGACTGTATTGCAGCTGCTCAAATGTTAGCTTTTCCCTGTCCTGATCTTGATGAATTTTCTATTCTACATCCAGATTTCACCCTCATTTTGACAGTTCATACAACTGCAACTCAAAAAGAGGTTTCCAGGTGAGACGTGTCATTACAGATTTTCATAATCCTGTAGAATATGAGCCTCTACTGATGTAAAATCAGCTCTGATTGTGAAACTCAAAGCTTCTCAAAAGCTTGCACTTTAGCTTAGGATAGAAGAGTGATCACCTATGTAGACTGTGTGTGTGCTTTTGGAGTAGTATATGAATTTGGTATGTTATGGAAAGCCAAAAGATTGACGACTGCACCTGAAACACCAATTAAAAATGAGAAGCAGGGTGCTGACCTCCTAGAGGCTTTATTATGACAAGAAGTAACCTTATTCAAAGTTGAAGCTCACATGTGCAATAAAACACCTGAGGCAAGAGGAAATTCATTAGTTTAAAAACATGATAACCTAGCAGTTTATAAATCTGTCCAAATCCCACCACCATCTGACAAGATATTAAACGCTATTCTGCTTACCACCTCATCCTCGAATGAAGGAAGGAAAAAAATGTCTGTTTTATGCACCCTGAAGTGCTTTGGAGACACCTAAACACCCACATGGTCTCCCCTCAGTTCCTCGCTTGAAATGTATTCTATGACCTTTACAAGTTTACACATCGTGAGTAAGAATAACAAAATCAACTTCTATGCTGATCTTGGAAGTGAAACTACACTCCTTACCTCAAACAGATGGTATTCTCTTGCCAGATCTTCAGAAACCAGAATCCTGGCAAAACTGTAAAGGTGGAACAACATGGAGAGCCAGTTCTAGTGACTTTCTCCGTTGGCAGTTAGATTTTATTCAACTCCCTACATATTCCAGCTTATGAATATGCCTTTACCATTATTCATATGTTCTCTCATTGGCTAGAAGCACCCCCATGTAAAAAAAAAAAAAAAAGTCACTACCACTACCGTTGTTAAACTTGGCCTTAGAATAAATTGACTACTTTACTGGTAAAGTCATCTAAGAAATGCAATAAGATATATATTTGTCCTACAAATTATAATGTCTTTATTATCTCCATCATCTGGAGTGATTGAAGTAGTAACCACATATTTAAACTAAAATTTGCAAAACTCTCAGAGGAGTACGGCACACAAAATGATGAAGTAGGAACCCCTGGAGGGCATTCCTTCTACTGAAACAATCCTTAAACTGAAACAAACAAACAAAACAAAACAAATAAATAACCCAAAAAACAGGACTATTAGAAGCATCTATTTTAGAATTCTGAGACCTAATTGGAAAGATAGCAGGAAGGCAGGTGCTTGATTAAGGGAAAGGATGCTGATCACGTGTAAGGGAGCAGCCTGCACAAAACAGCTACCATTCCCCATGCCTTACTCGTACCCTTACCTTAGCTGTGGGAGTAAACCACTCACATTTTTGGAGTGGCTGATTTGTTCATAGTGGCCATTAAGAACATGATTCAAAAACATTTGGGGTTGTGTGTTTTTATAGGTCTGGTGGTGCTCTGAGAAAACTGTTTTGGCCCTTGGGTTGTACTGGCTTCCCAAAGACATTTAGAATGTAACGTTTCAAATGCCACTCAATTCTATACTTTAAAATATTTTAAATGGAAAATTTGTGCACTTTACCACAAACAATGTAGTGTTCTCAGTGCTCTCTTGTAGCCAATGTCATAACATACTTTGATATTTCTTTGAAAAATTGCTCTTAAGTTTTAGTACACAGTAAGTTTTTAAAATGGGATATGTGTCAAAGTAATATGGCTAGCAGAAATAACTATGATAGAATGGTAGATTTGGCCATCCTTCAAAGAAACCCAGTAATATTTGCATACAAATTGTTAATATTAAAACATTACAAATAAGAACATTTGATATTGGGCCTATGAGAAAATTCTGGCAGGACTAATACTTTTGAAAAAATATATATGGGAATCAGATACCCAGGAAGTAATCAGAATTAATATCACTATGGTACTTTTGAATAACACAATAAAATGTTATTAAAAATAGACATTGAACATTCACATTGGCTTCTGTAAAGAATAATATATATCAATTACTCATCAAGGCATTTCATCTGCATACCTATGTTTTGGTGATAAAGAAAGAAACTTTTAGTTAATTCACAGAAACATACACTACAGTAATGATTCATAACAAAAGGAACCAATTAATTTCCCCTGTTACATATAAAGCTTCAGATGACTGTTAAATGAAGTACAGAGTTGGTTTAAAAAAACAGTAGGAAAGACAAACAGAAGGGAAATTGGGGATTGTGAAGGAGACAATCCTTTGATATTCAATCTTCAAATCACCTTTTATAATGGTTACTTCTACCCTGGGCCCTGCATTGGAACTGTTTTTCCTACCAAACTACATTTAGTAAGTCATAATTAATTCATGCCATGTTTATTATTATTATTTACCAGCTTCACTTTTAATTCAGATTTTTACTGACAATCCATAGTCATGTAGGTTTTATAATATGAAATTACATAAATCACTGTCATGTTTATGACAAGCTATCCAGTCAAGCAAGCCTGCAAAAACTTATGTACTGCTCACTAATACCAATCATTTAAATGTGGTCATCAATCTGTGCACCAGTCCAAAATTAGTCACACACTGGGTGCATTGAATTTGCATACTATAACTACCTCATATGGGGCTCTGTTATCCATGATTGGTGTAACTATCACCCGCCTAGAAATCCCTATGAAGTCCTCAAGAGCCAATCAAGTGTTCTTGCTTTGATACCAATTTGATATAAAACTGCCAAATAGCAAAAGTACTTGACATTTTGATTAGCTTTTAGAGTCTTATGATTACAAAGTGTATATTATTCATGAGGATTGTAAAATACTGGAAATAGTTGCTTATTCTTTTATTCATATACACATGCACAACTGAGGATTTTGAATAAGTCAGTTTTTGGTTAAGTAAAAGCACCAGGGTTATATGGTGCCAGGGTGTTTAAAGATAGAACACCCATCAATTGCATTAGATTTAAATTTAAATAAAATACATTCAATGCAGTCACTCAGTTCAGTGTTCTTACAGCACTTGGTACATCTCATTATTATAGGAATGGCATATTTCAATAATTCCCTTATCCTTGTGATTCTGATATATACTACAATGCCTGCCAGGCAGTAGGTGACTAATACATGTTTTGTGAACAAAGGGCTTTATTTTGCTCAGCCTGAAGTATGTCAGTATTTAAGATTGATTTCATTCCAAAAAAAGAAGGGAGTGAGCCTGTTTTTGAAGAAAAACAAAATGCATGTGTGAAAGACATAAGAATGTCAAGGGAGCAAAAGCAAACATCAGTTCTACATCTAAATTCCACAGTAAACAATTACAAAATGAACCTCTTCCTTCCTCTTGGGCCCACTATGTGTTCAATAATGGGACACAATCCTGTAATTTAAGCTAGCATTTAGAATGGAAGCTTTGAAATCACACAGATCAGGGTCCTCAAATTGACAATAATACTTAGTGTGTGTTTTGGGTAGTATTACTCAATTTTCACAATGCTATAAAGACATACCTGAGACTGGGAATTCATAAACAAAGGAAATTTAATTGACTCACAGTTCCGCAGGGTGGGAAGCCACAGAAAACTTACAGTCATGGAAAAGGTGAAGAAGCATTCTTATATGGTAGCAGGAAAGAGAGAGAGAGAGAGAGAGAGGGAGAGAGAGAGAGAGAGAGAGGAGAGAGAGAGAGAGAGAGAGAGAGAGAGAGAGAGAGAGAGAGAAAGTAAAGGGGCGAGAGCCCCTTATAAACCATCAGATTTCATGAGAACTCACTCAGTATCATGAATGAAAACAGCATGGGGAAACATCCATCATGATCCATTCACCTCCCATCAGGTCATGGGAATTATGGTGACTACAATTTGACATGAGATTTGAGTAGAAACACAGAGCCAAATCACAGAAACAGAGCCAAATCATTCTACCCCTGGCTCCTCCCAAATCTCATGTCTTTTCACATTTCAAAACCAATCTTGCCTTCCCAACAGTCCCCCATGTTTCACACCAAGGCACACTAATACAAGAGGTGAGCTCCCATGGTCTTGGATAGCTCTACCCCTGTGGCATTGCAGGGTTCAGTTCCCCTCCCAGTTGCTTTAACTGGCTGGCATTGAGCATCTGCAGCTTTCCCAAGTGCACAGTGCAAGCTCTTGGTGACTCTATCATTCTGGGGTCTGGACGACAGTGTCCCTCTTTTCACAGCTCTACTAGGCAGTGCTTCCAGTGTTGGGGCTCACACACCACATTTCCTTTTCTCTCTTCTCTAGCAGAGGTTACCAATGTAGGCTCCATCCCTGCAGTAGACCTTTGCCTGGATATCCAGGCATTTCCATACATCCTCTGAAATCTAGGTAGAGGTTCACAAATCTTAATTCTTGTCTTTTGCACAACCACAGGACCTACCTCACATGGAAGCTGCCAAGGCTTGGAGCTTACACCGTCTGAATCAATGGTCTGAGCTGTATCTTGCCTCTTTTGGCTATGACTGGAGTGGCTGGGATGCAGGACACCAAGTCCTGAGACTGTACACAGCAAGAGATTCCTGGACCCAGACCTTGAAACCATTTTTCTCTCTTAGGACTCCAGGTCTGTGATGGTAGAAGCTGCTGTGAAAGTCTTTGACATCCCCTGGAGACAGTTTCTCTATTGTCTTGGTGATTAACATTTGGCTCCCATTTCTTATGCAAATTTCTGCAACCAGGTTGAATTTCTCCTCAGAAAAATGGTTTCTTTTGCATCATGATGGTGCAAATTTTCCACAGTTTTATGCTATGCTTCCTTTTTTTTTTTTTAATTGTACTATAGGTTCTGGGGTACATGTGCAGATCTTGCAGGATTGTTGCATAGGTACATACGTGGCAAGGTGGTTTACTGCTTGCATCCCCCCACCACCTATATGTGGAATTTCTCCCCATGTTATCCCTCCCCAACCTCCCCACTCCCTACTGTCCCTCCCCCAACATCCCTTCCCACAGACCCCAGTTTGTGATGCTCCCCTCCCTGTGTTCATGTGTTCTCATTGTTCAACATCCACCTATGAGTGAGAACATGAGGTATTCGGTTTTCTGTTCTTGTGTCAGTTTGCTGAGAATGATGGTTTCCAGGTTCATCCATGTCCCTACAAAGAACATGAACTCATCCTTTTTATGGCTGTGTAGTATTCCATGGTGTATATGTGCCCCTCTGCTTCCATTTTAAACATAAATTCAAATTTCAGATAATCTCTCTCAAGTTCAAAGTTTCACAGATCTCTAGGAAGAGGCAAAATGCTGCCAGTCCCTTTGTTAAAGCATAGCAAGAATTATGTTTGCTCCAGTTCCCAAGAAGTTCCTTATCTCCATCTAAGACCACCTCAGCCTGGACTTCATTGTCCATACCATTATCAGCATTTTGGTCAAAGCCATTTAACAAGTTTCTAGGAAGTTCCAAACTTTCTCACATCTTCCTATCTTCTTCAAAGTCCTCCAAACTGTTCCAACTTCTGCCCATTACCCAGTTCCAAAGTCACTTTCACATTTTCTGATATCCTTATAGCAGTGCCCCATTCTATCAGTGCCAATTTACTATGTTACTCCATCTTCACTCTACTCTAAAGACATAGCCAAGGAGGGTGATTTATAAAGAAAACAGGTTTAATGGACTCAGTTCCACAGGGCAGAGGAGGCCTCAGGAAACTTACAATCATAGCAGAAGGGGAAAAGGCACATCTTACATGGCAGCAAGCAAGAGACAGAGAATGAGTGAAGCAGGAAAAGCCCCTTATAAAACCATCAGATCTCATGAGAACTCAGTATCATGAGAACAGCATGGAGGAAATTGCACCTATGATCCAATCACCTCCCACCAGGTCCCTCCCTCAACACATGGGGATTTTGGGAATTACAATTTGACATGCAATTTTGGTGGTTACCCAGAGCCGAGCTATATCATGGGCCAAAGTACGTATCATCACCAAACTTGATTTTTCTCATCCATAAAGTGGTGCTAAAGTAACCATCTTATAAATTACGTAAAAGCCAGACCTATATTAGAAACTTTGAGGTCATAGTGATGGGTTTATGATAAAATAAAATTCAAGACACTTTTGTAAACCAAAGGAGATAGATTCATATCTTTTTGACCTTCCATATATTTCTGTAACCACTCCCAACATGGCTTCCTAGCCTCCAGTCATTGTAACAACATATTAGACCTGCAAACAAATATCTCAATTTGTCATATCTCATAAATAGAACTTTATTGCCTTTCTCATGTACCATTTTTTTTCTTTCAAAGAGAGAAATTTTTTTAAAAAATGCATAGATTACAAAGGGTCAGAGGGTATAACTGAAACATATATTTCATCAACAGCTCTCTGAGTCAATCAGTAATGATGACATTTGGACTGCTCTTTGAAATTTATGCAGTTTTTCCCACAATCATCTCTTCATTTTATTCTGTGTCTCTGTCTCTGTTACTATCTCTTTCTCTTTCTCTCTCTCTCTCTCTCTCTCTTTCTCTCTCTCTCTCTCACACACACACACACACACACACACACACACACACACACCCTGAGAGTGAAAGAGAGAGAGAGAGAGAGTTATAAAACAGGCAAGGGCAAGTATTACTGTTTCAGACTTTCGGATGACAAATGAGAATATTGAATGTTATAGTTTTGAAGAGCATGAGCCAGGCATGGTGCTCACGTCTGTAATCTCAAAGCTTTGTGAGGCTGAGGCAGGAGGATGGCTTGAGGCCAAGAGTTGAAGACCAGCTTGGGCAACATAGCGAAATCCTCTCTCCATAAAACTTTTTTTTTTTTAATTAAATGTGCATGTTAGGATGCACCTGTAATCTCAGCTACTCAGGAGGCTAATGTGGGAGTATACCTTGAGCACAGGAATTTGAGACTGCAGTGAACTATTATTGTGCCACTGCACTCCAGCATGAGTGATAGAGTGTGATATCCTGTCACTAAAAAGTAATAATAATAATAAAGCATGGACTGCAGAGTCAGACCCTGGTTTAAATCTTGGTTCTTTGTGACCTTGAGCAAGTTCCATGAACATTTTGAGCCTTAGTTTCCTATTGTGTAAAATGAGTACAAGGCAATCTTAAAGGAGCTATTTTGGGATATAAAATGAGATGACACAAGGCATGCAACACATGATCTCACTTATTAACAAATCCCAGCAGTTGCCTAAATTTAACTTTATAATGACAGGACCTAGACTAAAATCTAGGTAGTATGACTCCTAATGTAGCAGATATTCTGCAAATAGCTATTGCTAGGTTTTCAGATTTTTTAAAAATGTGTCTCTGCTGGTTTCCTATAGTAACTAAACATCGATTGCATGTTCTTCATTTGTGCAAATATTTAGAAACATATAAAGATTATACAATATCAAACTTAATCAGTGTAACAGTGACATTTTCAGTACCCTAATATGTGGTATTATTATTATGGTAACGATTTGAAATTTTTGCTATAGAGATGCCATTACAGTCATTGACTATGATGCCAATGGAACAGCACTACCCACATGAAAAATATTTGTAGAATCTTATTCTACAAAGATGGAAAAAGAAATTCTGCCATCAAAGGAAACATACAAAATCAGTGTCTGATGCAGTACAATATCACAAACTAAAAGCTGAATTGAGAATTTGGATATATTTATAAATGCTTAAGTATATCAACTGTGAAAATATTCTCTATAAAAGGGAAAAGAAAACAGAATTCAAATGAGTGCTTCAACACTATTTGGAGAATAAATCAGCACATTGTGCCCTTGAAAATAAAAGAGATGCATAAGAACTACAGGATGCAGATTCGTGTATTTAACAATAAAATGTATCTCTCCTGGGTCATTCTCACTATCAAAGATCAATCATTAGAATAATATTAAATGAAATAATGTTAAAAGAGAGTCATGGCTGCTTTTAATGAATATAGATTTCTTCCTTTTTAAATTAATATCAATATTCAGTCAATTTTATAAAATATTAAGACTTAAAAGTGAATTTATTTCATAGGCCTTCATGGAGAAACATATTGTTGAAAAAACAAAAAAAGAAAAAAGAAAAATAAATATATAAATTTATTTCAAAGAATTTTATTAAATTATTTATATATTTTGTTAAAGGAATTATAAATATTGCTAAATAATATTAAGAAATCAATGCTAGTAATCACTCTCCCTGGTCCCCTGCAAAATTCTCAGATACATCCATATTGCTGACTGGCCAACATAAGAATCTAAGATAATTGAAACTTTGCTGGGGCAACAGAGGGATTTCAGAAAGTTTTATTCATAACCCCAGGATACCCAAACTCCTTACTTTACTTATACTGACTTAAAGTCTGCTAGAGTAATTTTCCTCAAAATGCCTTCAAATTGGAGTAAATTCCAAATCCTTCCACAAAAATTATCCTACCACTAACTCTAACTCCCATCAAACACTCTGTTTACTTATATTTCCTTCTAATCCCAAGCTAAATTCAATCTCCTAGGGTTAAACCATTTGGTAGGGGCCAGGAGAATGGCTTCATTTTTCATTTGATAAACACTCCACTAGGTGCTGAAAACACATTGACCAAACAAATGTCCTCTGCTCATGAGGGGCATAGAGCCTAAAAGGAGTAAGGTCTACATGAATTTTCTCAAAGGTTATATGTTGTGGGGTCTTAACAGAAAGGAGAACCTTATCCTACAAAGATGGAAACAGACCCAGAGAGAGAGATCAATGCACAATACATTTATTTATTGTGTGTGCTCTCAGAAGCAACACCTATGGGCAGGGAAATAATGTAGGTTTAGGAAGAGGAAGAGTTTAGCTGTGACACCACAAAAATCTCTGTCAAGGAAGTAACAAGAGAAATGCAAGTAGATTACCTGGGTGTCAAACATATTATCTCAACCCCATTGTGAAACAGCAGCTCCATATCCTGCTGATGATCAATGCCAATGACTCCTGTTGGAAGTGATGTCTTTTTGTGCCTGATGCAGTCTCTTGGCACACTGAGTCTCAAGTGAGATTCTCAAGTGATGAGACCCTTGATGTGTCCCCTGGTGAAAGTGTTCCCCCTCTAGGAATTAAGAAGGACAAATTCTGTAAGTGGGTCACTGGTAATAAGGATGAATGAGGACTTACAGGACTTGTTTCCTAGACTCATGCATTCTAGCTACTGGGAGTAAAGCTCAATATGATTACCCCTAATTTACAGTACATTCTGTGTCCTTGAGGATGGTGCCTTGGCCCAGCAGGGTATCATCTCTAAGCTGGCACCTCTGCCATTTCTTTAATTGGTTATTCATTATTCTCAGGCCAGTAGCATCTTGGTCATGTGATATGTGTGATAGGAACAGTAGTTCTCATGATTACATGCTCACTGCAGAACCTCCTTTACTATGAAGTAAGTCCCTTGGTCTAATGTTCTTACCTCACAGACTAAGAAACTAATTTGAGAGCTCTCCTCACTACCAGATATGTCTACTCCAATTACATATTCATGCATTCAAGAAATAACCCTCCTGGAGTGAGAAGGAGGAGATATCAGGGAGAAAGGAAAGTATGAAAGATGCATAATTTCCTATAGTCCCTGATGGTTTAGGATACTTGCAAGGATGTCGGTCGGGCTGGAGCATAATATTTTTGGGTAGCAGAAGACTGAAATAAGAGGTAGGAGTGGGCAGGACATGTAGACAATTGAATGCCATGCTAAACAGTGTAGATATTATTTTAAATAGCCAAGCACTAATAGAATTTACATTTTCTAAAACTTTACTTTGTGAAAGTGTAGAAGTTAGATTGGAGAAGATTTACTACATGTATATAATAGCAAAGACTTGGAACCAACCCAAATGCCCATCAATGATAGACTGGATAAATAAAATGTGGCACATATATACCATGGAATACTATGCAGCCATAAAATAGATGAGTTCATATCCTTTGCAGGAACATGGATGAAGTTGGAAACCATCATTCTCAGCACACTAACACAGGAACAGAAAACCAAACACCACATGTTCTTATTCATAAGTGGGAGTTGAACACTGAGAACACATGGACACACAGGGAGGAGAACATTACACACTGGGGCCTCTCAGGCAGTGGGGGGTAGGGGGATAGCATTAGCAAAAATACCTAAAGTAGATGACGGGTTGATGGGAGAAGCAAACCACCATGGCACAGGTATACTTATGTAACAGACCTGCATGTTCTGCACATGTATCTCAAAAGTATAATAATAATGATAGGAAGAAGAAATGGAAAAATATCTCCAGTAGAGTGTCAGTGACAGAAAAAGAGGGTCCAAGACTGAGAATGGTATTTTCCAAATTTCAGAAATGAGAGGAACGAGGAGGAATCAGGAGACAAAGAAGGTGCAGTCAGTGAGGGAGCAGGAAAACGTGGTCTTGGAAGCCAAGTGACGAAAGCATTTCCCACAGTCAAAGGAGTCATCAGCTGTGGGAAGTACTGCCAAATCAGCCTAGTGAGTTGAGAAATGAGGACTGGACATTGGATTTATCAATGAAGATGGCATTAGTGATCTTAACCAAGAGAGGTTTTGGCAGAGCAACAGAGGCAAGATTCTGGATTCAAGGTAGAATGATAGGAGAGGAATTCAAGACAGGGTATATAGACATCTCATTTAAAGATCTCTGCAGTAAAGCAGGGCAGAGAAATATGTTGGTGGATAACTAATCGGGGTGTGAACCAAAGGTTAAGAGAAAACCTCAACCCTATGTTTTAAAATAAATATTGTTTAGGAATACTTAGACTCACAGTAGTTCTCAAACTTGGTTTCTTGGTTTTGGTCCTTTTGTTTTGTTTAATTTTTTTTTTTTTAATAGATAGGTCAAATAGCAGTGTGGCTGTCTTCCAAAGTGAAATATCTATTATAAAAGGTCATGATGCTGGAGCAATATCTTCATGTTAATAGGTCAGAGTGTTTGGGATCTAATGGAAGAAGTATACAGGCTGGCCTTCAGATAGGAACACGGTTAATGCAGAACAGACAGTGAATCCGACCACATATATAAACAGATGAAGAGATGTAGCTCTGGAAGTCTGTGGAAGTCTCTTCTAATTGCTTCTATTTTCTCAGTGAATTAAGAAACATGATTGTTTGTTTCCTTAAGTGTTTGCTTGCTTATTTTCTGAACCTCTGTGTATACTGCCTTAATCCATTCACCCTGCCAGCCTCTAATTAACTTTTTTACTGCATTTGAAAATTCCTTGGAGACTAGAGGTCTCTGCAGTCAATGGCAACTATGGAGATGGAATGCGAGAAGTGGCAAAATATACCAACTGATACTGTGGAGCTGAGTTCAGCCTATAATACATGTCTGAGAATTTTCAGGGCAAATTGTACTTCTCTAGTTAGAACTTTAGATGGGATATGATATATGATCCAATTCTATGGCATTTCTCCTTATAGCTTGTTCTTCTAGTTTCACTGCAGCATTTAATGCATTGACCTTGGGCTATAAGAATCTGTCCAGTTCTCAGGATCCACATTAAACAAGATCCTACACTGCCTGCTTTCATCTTCAAGATAAGAGAAATACTCATAGAGGCAGAGGATATAAAAGGCTTAGAGCAGTAGTTCTCAAACTCGGCTGATCATTGCACTCATCCAGATTACCCTTTGAAAAATAAATACTCCAGGGCCTCTCACTTAAACTTGGATTAAAGCAAACCCAGAGTAGAACACAGATATGATAATTACCTAAACTCATGAAATCTCAGTGGACTGACTCATCAGTAACACTGGAAATGAAAATATCCTTTCATTTCTAGTACAGCGCCTGGAATACTGCAGACGTGCAAAAAGTGCTTAAAAATTGCTATCTCATTCCCCTTACTACGCCTCTCCCAGAGCATACCTAATCTTCACTCTGTTTTGTCTTTCAGAGAAAAGAGACTTTATTGCAATAAACAGTTTACAAACTGGGGAGGAACAACCTTTAGCTTAAAAGGAAAGTGCATTCCATGAAACAAAGGAAAGTTCTGGCATTTATAAAGTTTCCACTCAGGTCATCTTACGCAAATACAGAATTCAAATTTGCTTAGTTCTGATTGGTTGATGCAGCTGAGTTCTGAGTGATCTATGCATGCTACAGCCTATTATTGGGTAATTCAGGTGACATAGACAAGAATAGTCAGTTATAAAAGTCCCAAGTCAAGATGATATCTTGGTTTTCCAGAAATTCAGAGTCTTTGTGTAACCTGTAGTCAGGAAATGATCATGTGGCTGTATTTTATTTCATTATGTAAATTATTTCATTATTTTATTTCATTTAATTTTATTTCAATTAAAAAAATTTTCACCTTTTCGTTTAAATTTAGGAGATACACATGCATGTCTGCTACCTGAGTACATTATGTGGTGCTGAGGTTTGGAGTATGATTGATTCTGCCATCCAAATACTTATTTTTTCAAATCTGGTAAAATATACATTATACATAACAAAAAGTTTACCGTTTTAATTATATTTATGTGTACATTTCAGTGGCATTTAGTACATTCATGCCGTTGTGCAACCTCCACCCTATGTTTTAAAGTAAATATTGTTGAGGAGTACTTAGATTCACAGAAAAGTTGCACAGCTAGTACAGAGTTTGCACACACTTCTTTCCTATTGTCTCTTATTGTTAATATCTTATATCTTACAGTATAATGGGACATTCATCAAACCAAGGAAACAACATTGACTCTAAACCTTGTACTGATTTCATTTGTTTTCCATTTAAAGTTACTTTTCTGTTTCTGGATCCAGCTCGAGATACCGCTATCCCTCACTATTTCTTTTTTTTTCTTCTTTTTTTTCTTTTTTTTGCCAGTGCCACATAGATTATTTTTACATGAAATTATAACCATTGTATTGAGGTATGATTGATGTAAAAAATCTGTACATACTTAATATATGCAACTTGATGACTTTAGGGATAAGTATATACGCATAAAACCATCACTACAATCTATGACATAAACATATCGAATTACTTCAAAAGTTTCCTCTTGCTCTTTTTGCTTATTATAATAATTTATTTTTTGTGATAAGAACACTTCACAATTTTTTTTTAATATATAGCACAGTATTGTTAACTATAGACCCTAGGCTGTACTGTAGCGATCTACAACTTGTTCATCTCGCATAACTGAAACTTTGCACCTTTTGACTGATACCTCTGTGTTCCCCCTTTTGTCAGCCATTAACAATCACTATCCTGTTCTCTGCTCCTATGACAATGACTGTGTTAGAATCCTCATTTAGGTGATATCATTTAGTACTTGTCTTTCTGTCTTATTTCACTTAGCATCATATCTTCCAATTTATTCATGTTGCTGTAAATGACATGATTTCCTTTTCAGAGTGTAAATAATATTCAACTGTATGTATCGACTAAATGTTCTTTATCAATTCATCCATTGATTGGTACTTACATTGCTTCCACAACTTGGCCATTTGTGAATACTGCTGGAATGAATCTGAGAGAACAGATATCTCTTTGAGATATTGATTTCCATTTATTTGGATATATACCCAGAAGTGGGATTGCTGGACCATATGACATTTTTAATTTTTAGAGGAATCTTCATACTGTTTTCCAGAGTGGCTGTACCAATTTATATATCACTTAAGATGTAAAAGGGTTTTCTTTTCTTCATGTATTCAACAATGCTCTTTTAAAAAAATAATAGTCATTGTAACAGATATGAAGTTATACCACATTATGGCTTTGATTTGCATTTTCCTGATGATGAGTAATGAGCATTTTTTTCATATACCTGCTGGCTATTTGTAGATCTTTTTTGAGAAATGTCTATTCAGGAATTTGCTCATTTTTTCTGAGACAGAGTCTCTCTCTGTTGCCCAGGCTGGAGTGCAGTGGTGCAATCTCAACTCACTGCAACCTCCACCTCCCAGGAGAATCAAGCAATTCTCCTGCCTCAGTCTCCTGAGTAGCTGGGGCTACAGGCATGTGTTACCATGTGTGGCTAATTTTTTTTTTTTTTTTTTTTTAGTAGAGACAGCTTTCCCCATATTGGCCAGTCTGCTCTTGAACTCTTGACCTCATGATCTGCCTACCTCAGCCTCCCTTTGCCCATTTCTCTATCAGGTTGATTGTTTTCTTGCTATTGAGTCATTTGAATTCATTATATAGTTTGCCTATTAACTACCTTGTCCCTTTTTGGAAAAAAATTATCACTTTCTAGTGAAGGCTTTCTACAATTATTATATTTTAAATAACTAACCTCATGCTTTATTTTTCTAAAAACAAATTTATGTTTTCTCTTTTTTGTATATTAGGGTAGAAACAACTCATTCTTACTAGGCACCAAGAAAAAATATAATATTCTCTCTTGTGGATAAGTAATGTGCCCTACAGATGTCATTCGAGCTGCCCTGCCAGCCATTGTGGTAGTAGTATAGACAGCTTCCACACCTTGACTTTGTTTATATAGAGAGAACAATGAGTGTTGGCTACAAAGCGACATTACATAAAAGTTACTTGACATTACAAACAAAACAGCCTTCTTTGTTAGCATGATTAATCAAGCTCAGGCTCATAAAGTGATCATTTATGCATTCAATATTTATTGTGACCCTACTATATGCTGGTATTTTGGTAGGCACTTGAAACACAAAGACAAATGAGACAGTATTGGTGATGTCAATGAGATCAGTCTAATGGAGAAGTCAAACATGTACAAAATGCTATGAAAATGCACTGTCACAAAGGCTTGCATTGACATAAATGTAGATTACAATTACTAACAAGGCCAAATGAAGCTTTTCCTAAAAGAGATGAGGGTTACATTGAAAAAGGAAGAGATAGCGGGGATAGAGAAATAGTTACAAGTGAACATGAATAATGGAACAGAGATGAGAAAATGAGACAAATCTTGGTCCTTTAAGAAGCTTTATATGGCTAATATGTCTGTGTGTGTGTGGAGTGGGATGGTGCATGGTTACAAAATTGAGACTAATGACAGAGGAAAAACTGAATATGATATGAAATTCTCATGAATTTAGACTTGATTCCAAATGAGAGGTAGAATCACTGAAGAAGTGGTCAACTTCTTATTTCTATTAAACTGTACTTGTATCTGGTGTTCATAACAAAATGAAGGTTTGGCTAGTAAGTGGCAGAGTTGGAACCTGAATCAATTTTTCTAGATCAGAAAGCCTATGCTTCATATGCACCTCGAGTACCAGCTGTAATTCCCCATAGAACAGCTCTCCTTTCCACATGCCCACAGCTCTACTGGGCAAAAGACTTTGTAGTCATCTTTAACATTTCTTTGCATTTCATCTTTTTCCCAGTTGTCACCCATTCCTGCCATTTCTCTATCCTTTTTATATGTGACCACAGCTATATTGGATCTTCTAATGCACATTGAGTTTAATATATTAGCTACCTGCTTGGCTACACTTATTGCAGTCCCTATAGTCCTGCAAATGACTTCTAATCCAGTCATTTCAAATACTGGTATAATCACTCAATCCAAGATATATCTATGTCTTTACTTCTTCAGGATCCTCCAAGAGATACATATGCACTATAACAAAGCCTGATTTCTATCAATTTTTCATGTTACCTGTAGTGTATTCCTTTTAAAAACATGTTTACCTTTAACCCTCCAAATAAAGATTTGATTCTGGTAATGTCAGAAGCCTCCCTGGCCTCTTTATTAGGCATACTCAGTCTTTCCTTTGTGCCTTTAGCCATATTATCCCTGCTACTTTGGGGATGAACTCGTCTCCCACCTATTCACTAATTTAAAAATCACAGGTCATTTTCAGATCTGCTACTTTGTCTTTTCTATAATGTGGTCCTGTCAGCTACTATGAGATGCCAAGATCTCTCCTTCATGGGATTCTTATTAAACTTTTAAGGCTTAATTATTTTCTACATCTCTTAATCTTTTCTTTTTGGGATCTGTTATAAATATTTTAGTTCAGCTGCAATTACATCATACCTGCATTATTACAACAGGGTGCTGACTGGCTTCCTTGATACTAGTTTCTCTTTTCTAGTTTAATCATGTACATTCTTAACAGACTAGACTTCATTAGAAATAATTACACATTCTAGGTTAATTTCAAAACCTTCACTGAGCATCCCTGACTGTTTGTTACCCAACTATATCTTCCAGTATTTCTCCATGAAGGCAGTGAAAAAGCTTTTAGCTCCATAGACATTCCAAGCCCGGGTCTATCTTTATATATTTTCTTATGTGGTTGTCTCAGCCTGGAATGTCTTTCTTTTCTCTTCTTTGTTTGGCAGATATTCTTATGACTTCTAGACCTCCCACCTCTCTTGAATTTAACCTTCCCCCATAGCACACCTAATTTTGTTCACTGTATCATCTAGGGTTTTAGTTGCAAACAACCAACATGATTCTAGTTACTTAAGAAGAAAATAAACTGATTCAAAGAATATTGGATGGTTCACAGAATCGTTTGGAGGTATGTAGGATGGGACTAAAAGTTAAGCCTATAAGAATAATTCTTAAGGCCAGGCTACAATGCTAGATTGGTTTTAAAAAAAGAAAAAAAGAAAGAAAGAAAGAAAGAAAGAAAGAAAGAAAGCCACTTTTGCTTTCCCAATGAGCACTAGAGGAAGTTGCTGCCATTGCTTCCACTGTCTCCTGTCCAGGCAAATTTCAAACCACAAACTAAACTTTGCAGTTGTCAGTGACCCCATATCAGAGACTTATATCTCAACTTTTTTCAATAAAATGGATTTCATATGGAATCACTCTCCTTTTTCCCATCTCAAAATCAAAGTCTCACGTAAGTATGTCTGGGTCACATGAATAAGATATAACTGCAGGGAAGCTGAAATTTTTTTCCTGGAGTTACACCTTGGAGAAGTATAAAAGTCCTCAGATGAAGCAAGGGCATTAAACCATTCTAAAGGTCCAGGTAATTGGGCAACTCAATATTCTCTCCTGCCTCTCCACCTTCATCATAGAAACTAAAAAGTCTAAACCTGCTTTCCAATACTTTTTTTTCTTTTTTGAGATAGAGTCTTGCTCTGTCACCTAGGCTGGAGTGCAGTGGTGAGATCTCAGCTCACTCTAACCTCTGCCTCTTGGGTTCAAGTGACTCTCCTGCCTCAACCTCTCAAGTAGCTGGGATCACAGGCACCCAACACCATGCCTGACTGATTTTTGTATTTTTAGTAGAGATGGGATTTTGCCATGTTGGCCAGGCTGGTCTTGAACTCTTGACCTCACGTGATCCACCTGCCTCGGCCTCCCAAAGTGCTGGGATTACAGGCATGAGCCACCGCACCCAGCTCCAAGCCTCTCTTAGTTCCAAGGTTACCTATGTGACACATTCCTGCAAATAAGATGAAGTTTTCCTGGAAATTCTAGGAAAGACTTGGCATCTATGACAAAAGAGGTGACACTGCCACTCCCACTCACCCATATTTTTGAATGAAGCTATAAGCTATGGAGCTACAAATGACATCTTATGATCATCAGGGAAAAGAGACTTGAAGAGAGGCCACTTGACACCTTAATATCAATACACCTGCCTAGATCCAGGCTCTTTATTTCGTAAGGAAAACTAACTTCTATTTGTTTAAACCACTGTAAGTAGTCTGTACTAACTTCGGCCTTAAAGAATTCCTTACTTAAAGAACCACATCTTCCACTGTTGGCTTATGTTCCCGTCTCTTATTGAGGTTATGTCTTCATGACTCGTAGCAACACTCTTTGGTCCCCCAGATTTATCCCTAGTAAAGCCAATGTTACCAGATAAAGGAAATATAGGTACACATGGAGAATACACTAGGTGCTTTAGAAAGAATACAGCTAATAATATTCTGTAAGAAGGAATACAAGCAAAAAGTAAGGGATGCAAAATAATCAAACGACATCAGCTGCATAATTGTCTTAAGTATAAGCTATACTCATTAACGTGCTGACAAATCTGCCTCTGAAACAACATGCTACAATCTAAATGTGTGTGTCTCCCCTAAGTTTCATATGTTGATACCAAATGTCCAATGTGATAGTATTAAGAGTAGGACCCTTTGGGAGGCGATTAGGTTATGTGGGCAAAGCCCTCATAAATGGGATTAATGCTCTTATAAAAGAGGCTCCAGTGAGATCCCTTTTCCCTTCCACCACATGAGGATGCAGCAAGGGAGTGCTATCTATGAAATGGGCTCTCAGAAGACACTGAATCTGATGGTACCTTGATCTTCCCAGTCTCCAGAACTATGAGAGATAAATTGATGTTGTTTATAAGCCACTCAGTTTACAGTATTTTGTTACAACAGCCTGAACAAAGCAAGACACAACACTTTCCGCAAAACCTGGCATGAGAGGTATATGCTTCAGAATCAAGGTGCCAAAAACTCTTTGAATTGGGTAAGTTGATCACAGACTATACTTGCCTTGTAAGAATAAGGCTATTCACTGAGATGGGAGGATGTTAAGTGCATGAAGGGTGTGAGCAAAGGTCTAATTCTTGTGTTATACAGGTGGGGTCATTGGTCACTGTGAATACTTGAAACATACTGATTTAGCAGTTCAGTTCTATTAATTCTATAGCCTAAGAGGAAAATCAGTTAATCCAGAAAAACTAATCTCACTGTGAGAAAGAGCTGCATCTTCATTATCTTAACTGCTAGATTTCACCAAAATTTACTAAAGTGGAATAACAAGCATGTCTTGTGTTTTTTACTGTTCAACCGATTTTTTTAAAAAAGATAATCAAGATTATATTCAGTGCCAACATCCTAGATGAAATAGTATCAATAAATTTTGAATTATTGACTGTATTTTCTTCATTCCACTAATTATACTCTTCAGTGCAATTTTGGGCTCTTGGAAAGAAATGCATGTTTAGCAATAACAAAGAGGCAAATGAAAAATTTTTGAAAGGATTATCAGTTTAGGTGTTTATACCACAAAAAGTAGTGGATGTTAGTGAATACTGATTCCAAATTGCGGTATTAATAGTCAATTACTGAAGTGTTGAAATACCATACTTTTTAAAGATAGATTGCCCACTCCTATTGCACATAACAATATATATTTTGCTAAAATTACAATAATAGTACCATCTCTAAGCCTCTCTTTTTCTAGCTTTTAAATGAATAGTATTTTGCTATAATACATGTTATGAAGATTAATGATCAGGTTATGTTATAGTAGAAAACCACAGGTTTTAAAAGAGGAGAGACCTTGATTTGAACATTAGCTCTCCTTACACAAGTCATTAAATATCTCTGATTCTGATGTCTCACTTTTAAAATGGAGACACTTTTTCTCCTGGATTAGCTTATGCATAAAGTAAAATAATTAGATTGTTTAAGTATTAGGTATCATATTGCAAAATAGGGACGTACTATGGTTTGAATAGATTAATGCTGTTATCACAGAAATGGGTTTGTTTCAACAGGGCAAATTCAGTCCACTTTTCTCTTCCTTTCTTTCACCCTCTTTGCCCTTCAGCCATGAAATAATATAGCAAGAAGGCCCTCAAGAGATGCCAGCCCCTCAGTCATAGTCTTCCCAGCCTCCAGAACCATGTGACAATAAATTTCTGTTAATTACAAATTACTCAGTCTTAGGTATTCTGTTATAGCAGCACAAAATGAAGTAAGACAGGATAGAGAGGGACATCCAACTTCCAAGGGAGAACCTTCATTGCACCAGTGACAAAAGAATTAAATATGGGTGGTGTTGAGAAAGGCAAGAAGATTTTTGTTCAGAAGTGTGCCCAATGTCACATCATGGAAAAGGGAGGCAAGCATAAAACTGGGTTAATCTCCATAGTCTCCTCAGGTAGAAGACAAGTCAGGCCGTTGGATTCTCTTACACAGATACCAATAAAAATAAAGCATCACCTGGGGAAAGGATACATTGATGGAGTATTTGGAGAATCCCCAAAAGTATATTCCTGGAACAAAAATTATCTTTGCTGGCATTAAGAAGAAGGCATAAAGGGCAGTCTTGATAGCTTATCTCAAAAAAGCTACTAATGAGTAATAATTGAACACTGCCTTATTTATTACAAAACAAATGTATCATGACTTTTCTATGTGCACCATATTTTAATAGATCTCACACACGAGAATTCAGATAATGAAATGACTGAGAAAATATTTTTGTTAGGCAGTCCTGATTTAACTAAGACTGGGTTGCAGTTAAATGAATATATTCAGTTTTTTAAATTTTAGTAGTAATTACAATTCAGTAAATGCTATTGCTGTTTACCCCTTCTAAAGATATGATTGGACTTCATTCGTCATGTTCAACTTTTCACAAATATGGTAAATGCCATCTTAAAATTTATTGAACATTGTTTTTATATTTAGAATTATATAGCTGGTTAGGTTAACATATTTTAACACTGGGAAATTCCTTCAGTGTCTGAAAACCGAACATTGTTTTTATATTTAGAATTATATAGCTGGTTATGTTAATATATTTTAACACTGGGAAATTCCTTCAGTGTCTGAAAACCACCTCTGTTTTGTGTTCATTTGCCTCTAAAAGTCAAAGACTGAAGATAAAATAGCATTGTCTATTTTATATTTTTGTCCTCAACTATACCAATCTAATTAGAATTCTCTGTATCTAAAATGGTTCGTTTTACTTATTGAAAGGCATTTTAGTGTAGTTTATGTGTAATATCAAGTAAAGATTATTTAACACTTTCCACATTTTATAGATGCTTTTAAAATAGTAGCAAGTTAAACTTCACTCTTGAATTCTTTACAATCTAAGTCAGACTAAGTTGTAATTTAGGTTTGTCTTTAAACAGCCATTCAGAACTATACAACTGTAGAACTGATGTATATTTGTGATTGGGAATGGTACTTTTGTCAACTTAATAGATTTAAAGTAAAGGAGATACACACAAATTTAAGAATTATGTGTGATTACAAGACTCAAAATAATTATAAACAAAATCACAGACCAAAAAAATGAAATAAGACAGAGTGCACAGAATTTGGTGATATCTAGGTAAAAACAAACAAACAAACACAAAAAGCAGGCAAAACCTAAGAACTCTTGAAATGAACATCAGATAATCTGGACATGATGCTTAGGAATATTCAGGGTTAGGATTAGCTACAGATCACAGTAGGCAAAGGAACTCCAGGGTATAGAAACAGAAAATATCCAATTTCTTCTCCCTATCAATAGGTAGTATGAACCTGATACAATCTACTACCTGGAAGCAGGGCAGCTGAAACGAATGGAACCCAAATTTGGACTTAGAAATCATACACTCCATATTGAGCATCATTGTTCTGCCTTTAGCAATTTTGGTAACTTATTCCTTTTAATAGGTATTAACAATTTCTAAAATAGCAAGAAGTGGCTTTTTCCCATCCCTGTAATTTCCAAAATCAAAACACCATTGAATTCTCTTTGAATTCAAAACTGCTCCTAAATTTGCAGATGTATCTTTTCTTTAATTAAAGTAATTCTCATTTTTCTAGTTAAGGTGAACGAGGAGCCTGAGAGTGAGCATTTTAAATGGTGATAGTGACTGGAAAAGAAGTTAGCAGATGTTTTATGAACAAAAGCCTAAAAAGTCTAGAAAAGTTATCTCTGGATCTATGAGATCTTATCTAGGGGTGGGGAAGATAACAGGAATGTTCCAAAAGAAGATTATTCCCTCAGTGCCCATAGTGGTGATATTAGAGATTCTCTAAAAATATATCTTAAGCCTTATGTTTCAGATTATAATTGAAAAGGCTCTACTATTCACATATTTTAGAGTGTACCTTTCTTCTTTTAACAAGTTAAAACTGGTTCATGAAAGATGTTAACACGTTTTCACATTTAAGCATGATATTATTTAAATTTTTAATGTTATAATATTGATAATGTGATTTCCTAGCATAATTTAGTAAATATTGAATACTGAAGTCTAATACAATAAAAAGTAAACAAGACTAAAATTATTTTGAATTAATGATTTCTCATAAACACAAACTGATTTCTAAAGACTAGAAATATGTTCATACCCTTTCTTTCATTCCACCTTCCTATCTCCAGTCATTTGGTCATCACTAAAGCTCTTGAGGCATCATTGAAAAATAATCAAAGGATATTTAAATACTAGATATTACTCTTTCCCTTTCTGCAATAAGCACTATTTGTGTTGAAAATATTCTTTAAATGTATTAAATTTAGAAAATCACACATACAAATCCTAATAAGAGCCTGAAGAGTATTCAGCCCAAACAAATAATTCAGTCCAAAAAAAGCAATTATGTGTTGGACTGGTGACTCAAATTTTAGGACCTTGTTCTTTAGTAAATAATTCTAATACTGGCAGTAATAATACAGATCTATTGTCACTTTATAAGTATAGAATTTGTGGTATGAGTGAATGTACAATTTAGCAATAGGAAAGATAGAATTTGGTTTAGCTATAAACCAGATGGCCCAAGAGGCTGTGTGGTAGGCTTTAAGTTTCTTCACAATATTATAACTTATTCTGGGCAGAGTTTGATTGGACTTCTCTAACCATATGAAGTTAGTTGTGACTTCCTTTGCCTTTGCAAGGTGAACAAAAGTGAAACACTTCATTTCTGGGCACAATGGAAGTTTTGAGAGCCTTTACACTCAGCTTTACTCTGTGCCACAGCATTCGATAACATTTTAGATGATGGCAATTTGAGTAGCCTGGGTTTTAGAGGGAGGATAATGTGGGAGCAGAGCCCAGAGCAAACCCAAGCAGCTTTGTTGGTTTAAGTCGCTAAGATTTGGAGGTCATATGTTCCAGCAGCATACACTAGTTCACCTGAATAACAGAGGCTGTTTATTGAGACTCTATAACTCCACATTATTTGTAGCTTTTCATTCAGAGTCTGAAATAGAGTAAAAAAAAAATCACTGCTCAAAAAATTGTCACTACTAGATAGCTGGGGAAACTATGTCTATCAATGATTGTTAAATGAGCAAATCTGTGAATCCTGTCTTCTAAGTTCTTGAAAATATCTAAGTCAGTTATCAATTTGTGTACCTTTCTTACCCTGACAGTCGCCAGTGAGAGACTGGATATACTTGTAGTTCAAGATTTTCTTTTTCAATTCTGACTTTTGACTGAGATGATAGAAAACATAAATTTCTTTTTTTCCACCAGTGTCCAAGCTTTAAAAATCAAAGGATTACACAGTGTCTGGATTAAATTGTCAGCTTGTACAAGTTTGAGCTAAGAAAAGTAAAAGTGTTGTTCAGTGTCTAAAACATTACACTACTCTAAATATAGAGTCATGGTGATACTTGAAACTTGTGGCGGAGTGTTAAGAAAAGAAAATGACATTCATAACCAATTCTACATCTAAACAGTTCCCAGAGGAACTGGAAGCAATTTGGGTAAATCACATTTTTTAAAAGATCTCTGGGACACAACAAGAACCATTTCTTTGGCAAATGCTGTAAAACAATACTTGGAAATAAAAACAAAAGTTACTTACTGACAAAAAAAAAAAAAAAAAAAAGAAAAGAAAAGAAAAGAAAAATGTAAATCTCAAAATCTACGAGTAACATGAATGTTCAAGTAATATCTGACAGAGGAATAATCAAGATGATGGTAACCAGCCTTCATCAAATCAATAGTAGATGCATGAGAAGAATGTGAAATGCCTACATAATCATTTGCAACAATTTGGGGGTGCTGAATGATAGTAAGCAATGTGACAAAGCACTTTAAGTATTTGATATAGTTTGGCTGTGTCCCAACCCAAATCTCAACTTGAATTGTATCTCCCAGAATTCCCATGTATTGTGGGACGAACCCAGGGAGAGGTAATTAAATCATGGGGGTTGGTCTTTCCTGTGCTATTCTCATCATAGTGAATAAGTCTCATGATACCTGATGGGTTTATCATGGGTTTCTGCTCTTCCTTCTTTCTCATTTTCCTCTTGCTGCCATGTAAGAAGTGCCTTTTGCTTCCTGCCATGATTCTGAGGCTGCCCCAGCCATGTGGAAGTGTAAGTCCAATTAAATGTCTTTTTCTTCTCAGTCTCAGGTATGTTTTTATCAGCAGTGTAAAAACAAACTAATACAGTATTTAACAGAGACATAGAACAATATCATGGTAATAGAGCTACCACAGGGCAATATTTGTACTTTCATATTAAAAATGACTAAAGCAGTATTTCCCCCAAATAATTCTGAAAAATACTCTTTTTTGAATTATTAATAGATGTACAACAAAAATGTATTCTATGTAATGTATTCTTACCTTAAAGATTCATGGCACATATTTAATATAGTAAAGATTCGATGGAGGCTTCCAGTAATAAAACATATTCACTTAGTGTAATCTGGTATTTCCCAAACTTTTTGAGAATGGAGTACTATTTTGAGTGAAGGGGAGCAAGGAATTCTCCTGCCTCAACCTCCTAAGTAGCTGGGATTACAGGTGCATGCCACCTCACCCAACTAATTTTGAATTTTTTAGTAGAGACGGGGTTTCTCCATGTTGCTCAGGCTTGTCTTAAACTCCCAACCTCAGGTGATCCACCCTCCTCAGACTCCCAAAGTGCTGGTATTACAGGCTTTAGCCACTGTGGTTGATCCTATTATCATTTTCTGATGCCCATCACACCCCATGTAACCTATGTTAACAACCTTGTATGTGGCTATGTGTACCACTCCTTATTTGGTTGAAGGCTCATATAATTCTACACATACTACATATAGATACTAGATAGGTATTATCTCCCCATTACTTGTTCTACAACATGCATTCATGTTTTATATACCTTACTTTAATTTTTTTTTTCACACAATAGTCATGGAAATCCCCTCCAATTCAGCTGACATAAGTCTAATTGATACTTTTAAAGTAACTTTATAACATTCCATCCTGTGAAAAGTAACTATAATTGTTGAAGCCACTCCCATATTTCCCATATCAAGAAGCGGTGTGTTCTCTGCCAAGATGCTCCATGTCTTCCCTCTTTACCTGTTTTTCAATTACATGATTAGTTCGAAGTATTTGTACATTCTTCACATTTTCTACCTACTCCTACCACACTATCACCACCAAAACCACAAGTGATCTTTGGAAAATATTTATTTTCTCCTTTCCCCACCCCCAAATTCTAGGTTTTGTCAAGATAGCTAAGTATTTATTCAAATTTTCTCTATATTAACTTTATTCTGAGAGTCCTTAATTTCCCTGTAACCCTTAAGGCATATGTTGCAAACTTTCTAAGTCATTACATTAAGTTAAGGATAGAGATGGTGATAGAGATAGAGATAGATGATAGAGACAGAGATACATAGAGATAGAGTTAGAGAGATAGATATATATATAGAGAGAGAGAGAAAGAAAGATGAATATAGATATCTATACAATTTTACTTATGATGGTTTTTCTCATCTTCTTTCCTTTTATCCTAAAGTTTCTCTTTTGATTCTGTTTTGGTTCCTGTGGTGTTCAGTTATTTTACTTTTTCTCTCATGTGACTCATATGAGGTTCATGGATAATACAGTCTCTACATTCTCAAACACTTCCAAATATCTGCTGTATCTTGACGTATCACTAATATCTTGGCTGGAGGATATTCCTTGGGTTATGGTCAGGCTTATTTCTAACATTGGAGGGCCCCAGAACAATGACAAAGCTAGAGTTCTACATATCACATGCCTAAATATCTAAAAATTACACATACATACATCAAAATGTCAAATTGCTGTCAACTAAAAAAATAAACTAAAAATTATAAACCAAGTTAATAAATGATTAAACATGTTCTGGTATCCTATCTCAATAAGCATACCTTTATAATGAACTGACAGCCTAGGTTCTAATTAATTCTTTGACTCTAGTTCTGCATCAGAAACTGCTCATACAGGGAGGGCCAGTTTCTCGTTCATGACCATTGGCTCCAGGTGAGCACAGCCCCATGACTCATTAAATTCATTGCTCTTTCAGGAGGTGAATAGCCAGAAAATGGTCACAGTGTTTCACTCTAAAGATCAAGGGTTCAATCAAGGGGCCCTTTTTGTTTGTTGTAAGAGTGATACTTGTTGTAGTGCTTTTTTGTCAGTAGTCTGTAGATTCTATTCAAGAGCTTACAGCTTAAGTGTTACAAATGAGAAATAAATTCAAATTTGATTTTTTCCTCTGTAGGTAATTTATTCTTTTTGCATTAATGTTTCTAAGAGTTTCTGTTTATCCTTGGAAAGTTTAACAAACAGCCCACATAGCCTATATTTGCATGGCCTGGAAGAAGGAGTATGATAAGTGGAATCACTGGCTTTGTGGTTTGTAAAGAGCTTCTAGTAAGAAATTTCTTTCTTCCTGATGGGAGAGTAGATGGAATACTTTCTGCCATTAACACAAGCTAAGTGAGGCCAAAGGTCAGCTTCAAAGTAATTCGGAGATATCATGGGTGCTTGCAAGAAAACAAGATGTTTCTCACATCCCATATGAGGCTGCAATTTCTCTCTGAGACAGGAGGATATTGAGAGTTCTTGAGAGCCCTTAAGATTTTGGAGGCATAAAATAGCATAGAAATATGACTCCTCTAGTGATCTAACTATTTCTAAAGGTAGGAGTTCTGCTGAAATTGTTTATACCACCAAGACAAAAAGAGATTAGAGCTATGCCTTGGAGGAATATGGGTAAAACCCTCTCAGTCTTAGTTTCATGGAATTGGAGGACTTACAAGGGAGCATAGGCATGAAGGATGGAAGGTGTAAGACTGCATCGAGACATGCTGGCCAAATAAGGTGCCTCCCTAGCTGGAGAGACTGAAGGAAGACACAACTGCTCCTTCTTGTGGTAGTTTTCAGTATTAGAAGGGGCCAAGATAAAGCAAAATAGTGCCTTGAGAAAGCCACACACTTCATACATGGAAAGACCACATAGCAGAAGGTGCTACCAAGTTGGACAAAAATGAAATCACCAGCTACAGTAGGTGACCAATAAATGATGTAACAAAAAAACTCTGTGTACTATTTCCCCCTTCCTTCTCCAGCACAAAAGGAATTCCTTTAAGAAAAGAAAGGAAGTAAAATGTATCTCAGAACAGTTGACACCGACCCTTCCCCACACTCTACCACTCATACTGGCCTCTAAACAGCCAGGTAAGAGCTCCAGTCTGCACTAGAACAGAAGACAGGTTAAATTTTGTAATTTTTTTACACTCAATATAACTAAATTTAAATAGCTGAAAATAGTCACAAAGTAATGAAATCTGCTAAAGATGTTGCTAAGGGAGAGAATGGGAGATCGAGAGAGCATGGTTAAAAGTAGATTTTTTAAAGAACTATAAGTAAAACTACCATTTGATTCACTAATCCCACTACTGGGTATCTATCCAAAAGAAAAGAAGTCATTATATAAAAAAGACACATGCACACACATGTTTATAGCAGTGCTATTCTCAATTGCTAAGAAATGGAATCTAAGTACCCATCAACCAACAAATGAATAAAGAAAATGTGGTATATATACACCAAGCGTATATATAGAACAAAAAAAGTGGTATATATATATACTACTCAGCCAGAAAAAAGAATGAAGTAATGTCTTTTGCAGCAACTTGGTTGGAGCTGGAGGCCAATATTCTAAGTGAAATAACTCAGGAATGCAAAACCAAATATCATATGTTCTCATTTATAAGTTGGAGCTAAGCTATGAGGATACAAAAGCATAAGAATGATAGAATGGTCTTTGAAGACTCAAAGGGGAAGAATGTGAGGGGCAGTGATGGATAAAAGACTACGTATTGGATACAGTATACACTTCTCCAGTTATGCGTGCACCAAAATCCCGGAAATCACCACTAAAGAATTTCCATGTAACACAGAAACACCTGTACCCCAAAACTGTTGAAATATAAAATAAAACAAAGACGTGCTTGGAAAAATAAACATTGCATCAAGTTTATGTTTGTTAGAATATCTTCTACCATTGGCGAAGATAGTGATGATTCGACCCTGAAGCCTTTTTTGATGCCAATAAAACATTCTATCTTGAATTATCATTATTTAAGTACTCCCTTTATCCTTTATGAATGGAAGCCCTCTGCTGTTCATATGCATATTTGATCGTATTTGTGTTTTCCTTGTAATTAACAGAACATTAAAATAACAACTATTCTCATATAAGGATATGGTAGAATGTGCATATTTTGGAATAAGAAAGACCTAGGTTCAAATCCTGTTTTGCCATTTACTAGTTGCACAGACTTGCCCAATTTAAAAAATATAGCCTACAGGTAATAAAAATTCACTGTTTTGTGGGGATTCAATAAGATAGTATATTTTAAATCTTTAGTACAATGCTGATCACACAGCAGGTACTTAGAAAATATTAATGTCCTTTTGTTCCTTCCCTTCTCTGTGCAATTTACCTAGCTAAATTATTTGTTCTGACTTTCAGAGGTAGGTTCACAATGAAGTACATGAAGCTGACCCTTCAGGGCCCCTCATATTTTGGGGTCCTTTGAAATCTTATTTTTAACCCTTATTTCTCATTTGGACACCCAAATCGTATGAACTTTAGGCCCACCAAATCTAAAACAGCCTGTTATGGCATTTAACTATTTTTCTTTGGTCAAAGCTTGATAATTCAGGAAAACTGAAAGAAGGTTCAGTAGAATATAAAAAGGAATAACATGCAAATTAAAAAGAAAATAACTGTCCACTAAACCAGTAATTCTCTATGATTAATTAAAGCCTAAGTACCGTGTAATTTAAAGTATTATATATGCTATTCAAACATACACAGCACATCAGTTTTCAGTTGCAGTCCAATCGGACAGTGAGGCAATATCAGAACTAGAAGAACCCAAGAGATCATCTAGGCTGGGAAAATGAACTCCTTTGAACTTTCTGCAAGAAGAGAAAGGAATTCCCTTCTAGACATATTAGTTTAGTGTTTCAATTACACAAGATTCAAAAATATATGTCCTTGAAAAACCCCCTTTCCCTTCTCAGACTCTCAGTTTTTCTATCAATAAAATGAGAAGATTGGACTAGATGATTGTAAAGGGCTTTATACTTCTGACATTATAAGTACAATTAATAACCAATATAACATAATTGTATGAACTACAATTAATAACCAATACAACATAATTGTATGAATTAATCAACACTGATGTACTTCATTATCTCATCCCATGACTTAAGCCAATTTGGAAACTGTTTATACTTCCTCCTCTCTTCTCAAAAGTACAAGTGTCAATAAACAGTGAAACAGACTAATTAAATAAAGGAGTAAAAGAAACAATGGGCATCAATTCTACCAAGAGAAGAAGAATTAAATCAACTGTGGCTATTTTTCTAACAGATTTATTAATTACAAAGCTTATTGTTTCTCACTTAGACTAAACATCCTTAATTAAATGCTAGAATTCATTTTAACACAGTCTCTTAATCTCCCACAATGATATTGTCTGTCACTGTGACTAAGCAACAGCTTCAAAACACAATTTTATTTTTTGGCTTCTGTGAATTTTAATAGTTCAAGGCACAGTGGTTTAACACACCACAAGATTCCACTCTAAAGCTCTGGATGCCAAAATAAGCAGCCACTCACTTCTTTTCTGATAGGTAGAAATTTAAGAATTTGAGAAATATTCACTATCTCAAGCATCTCCTTTAAGTAGGCTTTAAAAAACTATTTTAGAAGCTTTTAAAATACATTTATGTGGACATAAGGATGGATATCTGAGTAGATATGTGATAAATCAAGTATAAACAATTTTAATGTTAGAACCTAGGTGTTGGAAATATAGGTGTTGTTTGTAAAAGTTTTTCAGCTTTGTTATATGTTTAAAATGTTTATAGTGTAAACATTTTATATATCTCGTTATAAAAAGTTAGTAAACTTCAAATAACTTGAAAATCACTAAAAATCAAATCATCTGTCAAGTAGTTACTTTGGACCTAATTTAGCCAGACATTGTTCTAGGTCCTGGGGACACAGCGATGAACAAGTTAGACAAGGCTCCTTTTCCTTGGAGCTTAGTGGGCTCTGATATTGAATTTTAAAACATATACAAATAACTAAGATCCTTTCAGAGATAAGTGTAGGAAGATTTCTTTTAAAGAAATAACATAATTTCATAGAATGACAGGTAACGGGGATGCAACTTTACAAAGTACTAAAGCTAAGACAATGAGAGTGAAAAGCAAGGCTACTAAGATATTTAGGGAACATAATTCCTAGAAAAGCATATAGGAAGTACAAATACCTAAGGTAGAAAGTAGCTTTATATGTTGGAGAAACAGAAGGAAGGCCATCATGGAAGAAAAAATATATACACAAACATTTACATATACATATACATATGTATATATATATATATATATATATATATATATATATACATACATACATGCACATATACATATACATGCATGAAAAGAAGGGAGAAAGCATGTCCAAAAATGAGAATGAGAGAAAGTGTGCCCTGTACAGAATTTGCTCTGGATTTTATATAGGGGATGAGAATGACACCCTATATTTTCGTTTAAGGAGGTAGATGAATGTAGTACTAATGGTTGAGACGGGTAAAAATAGGAGAGGAGTTGTTATGCAGTAAAGGTGAAAGGGCAGAGATTCAATTCTCTTTCTCCCATGTTAAGTTTAAGAAAGCTCTCCAAATAGCATGTAGGTAGCTGAAAATATGTCTGGAACTTGAGAAGAATTCAAGCTAAAATATCAACTTGCAGAATTGTAATATAGTCAGGGGACTGAAGTATGTGAGTATAGTTAGAGGGGGAAAGCGGGCCAGGAATGAAGCCCTGAGCACTCCAGCACTTAAAAGTTGGGAAGAAGAGGAAATGCATATACAGGATACTGACAAACAATAGCCAATGAGGCAGGGGTAAGAACTGGATAGGCTGGTGACAGTAAAGCCCAGAAGAGAACCATGTTTCTGAGGGCTTAGCTAGCTTTGTTGACTAATGCTTAGAAGTTGAATGAGTTGAGAATGGGGCATTAACCACTGGATTTGGCACCATGGATGTTGTTGGTAACTTTGACCAGAGCAGTTTCTGTGGAAAGGAGTGGACACAAACCTAAAGGAGAGTGAATTTAAGATGACAGTCAATATGGAAGCAAATACAAATGTTGAGTTTTTATGTGTAAGTAAGAGAGGATTTAGAAGCAAGGGATGAAGGAAAATTATTTTAAGAATAAGACATATTGGGACTTTTTGGCTGCTGAGAATAATCCCACAGAGAACGAGACACTGATAATGCAGGACAGAAAGGAGTTGGTTGAGAAAGTACAGTTCTGGAACATTCTAGAAGGGATGGGATACAAGGTAAACATGGAGAAGAAGACCTTTAATAGGGATGATGGTGTTTCTTTCTTTTATTATACTTGGACAGAAGATGGAGAATGGGTGTAGAGACAAGTTGTCTGTGCGATTAAGTGATGAGAAGAGGTAGGAGTTCCTATCTGGATGATTTTATTTATTCACGATATTTAAAATAAATGTAATAGTTATGAAAGGTCAAAATCCTTATTAGGCACATGAGAAATGAAATGGATATAAGGGTAAACTTCAGATATGCTAGATCCGGATTACACAAAATTTTATTTATGGAAAATACGATAGTGTCTATACCTCTTTCCACTGGATGTTATTTTTGTAGATCAGATTACAATCTGGATGTTATGCGCCCCACAAAAAAATAAGAGGAATATAACCTCTCTGCCATTATTCTACCAACCTCCTCAGCAGGGAGAAATCACTAGTAGAGAAAGCATTCAAGAAGCAGACATCTGCAGACCTATGGAAATAAAAAGATAAGCCATTTTCTGGAAAACAAGAAGGCATCTTGGAGATCCAATTTAGAGGAAAAACAGCTTAGGATCAATCGAGGAAGAGCTGTTATTTACAAATCTGTATTTTAAATAATTCCAGGCCTGACATGGTGGCTCATGACCATAATACCAGCACTTTGGGAGAAAGAGGCTGGTGGATCACCTGAGAGCAAGAGCTGGAGACTAGTCTGGCAAACATGGTGAAACCCTGTCTCTACTAAAAAAAAAAAAAAAAAAAAAGAAAAAACATCAGGTGTCATGGCAGGTACCTGTATTCCCAGGTACTCAGGAGGCTGAGGAAGGAGAATTGGTTGAACCCAGAAGGGAGAGGTTGCAGTGAGCCAAGATTGTGCCATTGCATTCCTCTCTGGGCAACAAGAACAAAACTCTATCTCAAATAAACAAATAAATCCAGATGTAAAGAGTCCAAGAATTATTTGCAATTATTAATAATCAATATCTTTCTATAAGAAAGACATCCATTCCAGGATAGCCAGTAAGACCTCGAAATGTGGGATTCAAAACAATGTTGTGCAGTACTTGCAAGAAGAAGAAAGGAAGGCTTGAGAACAAAGAAGGTAGCCATTTGTTCTTCATGATTTCAGAATTTCTTGTTGAATGGGAGTAATAAACTAATATAGTAACACTGTTTTATCCTCAATCATTGTATTATGTTTATAAATCCCAAGTTAAAGAGGCACTTCAAAAATTCCTGTTATATATATATATATATATATATATATATATATATATATATATGTTATATATATATGTGTGTGTGTGTGTATGTGTACATATATATATATATATATATATATATATATATATATATATATACATACTCGTAAGATGTTAACTGACAATTATATTCCAGGTTGGGGACTTGATTGCCAAAGTCAGGTAAGCAGTGCCTCTCATGAAGTGATGTTATAATGGTATTGACTCCTTCATGGATGTGCAACATATGACAAACATATCAGCAATTTGAAACCTATGCATGGATCAGTTTCTAGATCTGTGAAAAGATGGAGTTAGAGAAAGTGAACTTTTTGATCTAGACTAGGTCTAAAAGTATATTATTCTAAGCTTTGATAACTACTTTACAACGTTTATCAGTACTGGTTACCTTATGATTTAAATCATATGTTCTTCAGTGATTTTTCCATAGCTATTTATCAATCTTAAATCTGAATGTAATCATTTCTTCTTACATTATCATTTTCCTTTTAGCGAATATACATTCAAATGAAGGTGGATATTGGTCTGCTTGCTTTTATTTTTCTAAAAAGAACTTCCCAGTGCTCGTCCTCTTACATGCCCTCAACACTCTTCTGTGAAGTAGATAAAGGCACAATCTGTAATGAACTAATCATAAGAGAGTAATGGCCAAATATTAATTCCCTGTTTCCTGTGCCAAAAATGCTTTTTACATCACTCCAATATGATGAATCAAGCACTTCTAGCTTGTGCAACCAGAACCTACGTATTGAACACAAAAGCTTACACTAAAGCCCATAATTGCTTTAGAAGTTGAACAAGGTAGCCTTTTAAAATCTATTAGTCTGGAGACGTGATTTTCAGAAAGTGAAGATTAAATATTGAAGTGGTAAAAAAATGTTCACTTCAAACAAAACTGAAAGTCTTCAAAAGTAACTTTTGTGCACCGAAACAGACACACAGAATGGGATCATCAAATCTGTTTCCATCTGATTCTTATTCCTTCTGGCATAAAATATATCCTATGTTGAGTATAGACATCCAGGTTACCATAGTGAAAAGAACATATGTTTATTAATCTGTATTAGCCATTTCCTAGCTGGCAGTCACTGGGCAAATTGAAATTCAATGCCCTTACCTGTGAAAATGAGATTTTTTTAAATAAAGTCAAATGAGATTTGATATATAAAGTTCCTAGCACAAGACCTGCCATTAAGAAGATACTCAATAAATAGCTTTTGTTACTACTATTATAGTATATTACTTGGTTATGCATACCATCACAATGGTATGCTAGCAGCTTCTTATCTCCCTGGCTGTATATGTGATGTGTATATGTACAAGCCTGCCTGCTCATGTGAACATGTGTATGCATAAGCACAGGTCAATTTTAAATATAGAAAATTGTAAATAAATCCTTCAGAGGAAGCACATTGTCTGTGTTAAAATCATAAAAGCATTGCAAAAAGGAACACCGAAACATGACAAAAATCAGTTATTGGTCTCCAGATGAGGATCTGAAAGGACACCCTAGATTCCATTTTTAAACATCCATCTCAGAAGGATAAAAAGTATACAGTGAAATCCTTCTTGGCTTCATAAAATCTGTCATTTCCTTCTGGCTTTAATAATTTCATTAAATGTAAACTGCAACTAGGCAAGGAATCATCATTTCTTATTTTCTACTGCCCCCTGGAGTCAGAGATGGCAACAACATTAAATTGACTTTTCTTCTGGAATAACTCAATGGGGATAATTCAAAGATGAGAAGGCACAATGACACTCCATAATATTTTACCCTTTGGTCAAAGAGACATGGAAATCACATGCTTCATATGTACAAACTGCAATACATAGAAACTGACATCAAATGAAATAACAAAATAAGGGAAATCCTAAACTCCAGAGTGGTGTACTTTTAAAACTTCGTTAAATGGTTTCTAAAATTGCACACAAAAGCGTCAATCAGTGATCACATTGATGTAAAATAATGATGCAGCATTTAATTTAGAAAGATAACAAAGAAAAAAATGTGGACTATCTTTAACAAAATATAAAATGAAATCCTGATGGGGAAATCACTTAAAAATAAGCAAAGTCCACTGCACAATGTTAGAATCAAGTAAAGAAAGAACACAAATTAGGAGCAATTATAACTAACAAGTAAATTGATAACCAAGTGCATATAAGCAAGCCTTCAATGATTTTTAAGTCAGAAAATAAAATTAACTACTATATAATAAGACATTCATTTGGAAATCATGTCTTTGAAATATCCCCTTCACAGCCTCTCACTTATGTCTTCAGTATTAATCACTTACTTTGAAACTCTTTTGAGACTTCATTTTACTCTCTTTAAAGTTTTCCTGTGTACAAGGGTTCTCAAATAAATTGATTCAAATTATGTTTAGATAAAATGTACGTATAATAGTCAACTATAATCATTTTTATTATACTAAGGGAAGAGTCTTGTCTGCATTAACTTTCTTTGAATGAGTCTGTCGGAATACTCATTAGAGCAATAATTTATTTCAGGTCAATTCTTATTAATCAAGTAATAAGAAAGACAGTTTTATAAATATCTTTTAAGGTTCTCTACTTCACAGCAGGGCAGGAGCAAAAACTTTTTAAATCAAATATTGTAATTGAAATTTATTGTTTTCTTTAAATCTACATTCCTCTAAAATTCATAACGGAAACATACCAAGAGGTCAAGAGGATATTTTACTAGTCATTAGGCATACAGAAATAAGACACATCCCTGTTTCAAAGGAGGACCTGTATAAATATACACACACACAAAATACCAGGAGAAATGTGTTTAACCCGTCTCCCCATCTTCCAACCCAGCCGGAAACAGAGTGCAATATAGTCAATGACAGAATTGTAAATAATCTAAAGGAATAATCTAGAGATATCACTGCTTTTGTCAGAGTGAGATTTCATAGAAAATACCTGAATTTGCACTGAAGTGGAGATCGTTGTTACTGAGTGAAGGCAATTGATGGCCTGAGAGTAATAAGAAAATAAGAAATGATTGAGAAATTGACAACAACAACAGCAAAACCACTTCCTCTTAAAGAAAAACCAAAATCTAAAACACATGGAGACATACAGGGCCAGTGAGCTAAATCAACCACCTGAATAGGAACTTACTCCAGATGCAATTAGTTATATAGCATAGATAGTCCAGTGCCCCCACCCCTGTCGGTTAAACCCAGCTCAATGCCTGTCTTGTAAATAAAGTTTTACTGGAATACAGGAATGCACATTCATGCGTGTATTGTCTCTCGCTGCTATTGCCCTACAAGGGAGAGTTCAGTATTTGTAACAGAGACTGTATGACCTGCAAAGCCTAAAATATTTACTACACTGCCTTTTATAGGAAAAGTTTGTCATCTTTTAATTGGAGAAAGATTTTAAAGTATTCTTTACTTATGCTCAGAGACATAAGAAAAGCAATCACATCCATTAAAAAAAGGAGTTATGAACAATGGGAGAAATGAAACCAAAGCAGATGAATATAAAATAAGATAATGTTAAAAATTGTGTTGACCAAGCATGGTGGCTGATGCCTATAATCCCAGCACTTTAGGATGGAGAAGTAGGAGGCTTGCTTGAGGCCAGGAGTGTGAGACCAGCCTTGGAAATATAGTGAGACTCTGTCTTTACAAAAATAAAAATAAAAAAAAATTATTCGAGTGTAGTGGAACATGCCTGTAGTCCCAGCTATTTGGGACACTGAGGCAGGAGGATTTCTTGAGCCCAGAGGTTGAGGTTGCATTGGGAAAAAATTGCATCACTGCAGTCCATCGTGGGTGACAGAGAGAGACCCTGTCTCTAAAAATAACTAATAAATATTAATCACTCAGTCAATTAAATTATTGTAAAATAAATGAAAAATGGGCAAAAGATTCTAACAGGAAACAAACACACATACATACTCAAATACTCAATAAATTTGAGAATATGTTAAACCTCATCACTAATCATGGAAATGTAAATTAAAATGAGATATCATTGCATATCTCTCAGAATGACCAACAAATACAATTCTGAAAATACAAATTATTGGTAAGAAGAAATACAATTATTGGTAAGAAGGAGTAACAAACACTAAAACATGTTTCTTTCATTATAGTTACTTTGTGGAGAAAACTAGCACTGTGCCTAGTAGAGTTGAAAATGTACATACTTAGCTGGGCAAGGTAGCTCATGCCTATAATCCCAGCACTTTGGGAGGCTGTGGTGGGCAGATCACCTGAGGTCAGGAGTCTGGGACCAGCCTGGCCAACATGGTGAAACCCCATCTCGAAAACAAAGAAAGAAAGAAAGAAAGAAAGAAAGAAAGAAAGAAAGAAAGGAAGGAAGGAAGGAAAGAAGAAAGAAAAGAAAGAAAGGAAAGAAAGAAAGAAAGAAAGAGAAAGAAAGAAAAAGAAAGAGAAAGAAAGGAAGGAAAGAAGAAAGAAAGAAAGAAAGGAAAGAAAGAAAGAAAGAAAGAAAGAAAGAAATGAAAGAAAGAAAGAAAGAAAGAAAGAGAAAAGAAAGAAAATGTAAATACTCTATAAGCCAGCAACTCAACTTCTACATGTGTACCTTATAGAAACCCACAACATACACTAAAGCAACTGGTGCATTATTTGTACTAGAATTATTGTTAGCAGCAAAGTATTGAAAACAAATATTGTCTCTATTACCTATACCTAAAATAATCCTGCATAACAATTAACTCCAAAATTAAGTGGCTTTAAAACAATTATGATTTATTTTTGTTCCCATGCCTAATTCAGAGCGGAGACTGTCTTTCTAAATTAGTAGATGTGACATTTCCTATTCTCCTTTGGACACTGTGGCTCAATCATAACATTCCTACAAGAACCTAAGGTTGGCAGGAAAGGATAGAAACGTTAAGATACACTTCTAGATAAGTGTAGGAGCTAACAAGACAACTCAGGTACATAGCAATTATTCAACACGTGTTCTTTGAATTGGAGTACTTCACTTCCCAAGCTTCATAGAACTAGGTGTTCCACTGCTTTTGTTGGAAATAGCATGAATACACTACAGCTCTTCCCTTCTGTGGCTTCAAGCCACAGTGAATCCTTGTGAAGAAAACAACTCTACATAGCCATAACTGCGGAATAAAAATCGAACATATTTTAAATGGCAATTAATACATCTTTCTTTACAATCCCTAAGTCTTTACCTAGATACGACTGTTCTCTCTGTAGCAAAGTAGAAAAGAGTGGGGAAAAAAAAATCACTCTAACTTTTCTTATTATTTTCCCACTTCCAAGCAGACTCTAATACCTTCTCATTTACTGTCAACTACAGGCTTTCTCCTGAGGCCTTCACTGATATTCACCGGACATTTTGATATGATAATTAGGATATTTGTAATTCAATTCTAACTATCATCCTAGGATAATTCACAATTTGTGTGGACTTACCACGTAGCCATCAAGTCTTAGCTCATTCATTTTATAACTACATTGATATTCACTGCTACACAATCACAGCCATCTGCATCTAAAGCCTCACTCAGAAACACTCTGGAATCAACTCATCTGCTGGAAAGGATGCCAAAAAATAAGTCTTGTTCTTCCCAGTTCTCACATACTTGATCTGACTCTGACCACCTCTGTTCTTTAGCTTCACCAAGATCATTACTGTCTTTCCTGATCTTACAGTTTCCTCCAGCCAATTATCAACCTACTGACCTTTTCTATCTCTATATCATACCTAGTTCCCATGGTTTACCATCTGGATTTCTCTCTCACCTGTACCTTTTAGTCCTATCCACTGTCGTACTCACCTTGTAAAACCTCCACCATGGATTAGTGCCATTGTCATGCCCCCACCACTCGTGCATCCTGGCAGCTACACACTAGTGGAGGTGATCAAGCAATACAAAGTGATCTTTAGTCTTAACATGGCTTTCAGTACTACTTGTGATTACCTCTTATCCTTTGCCAGCATGTTCCAAATGTTCACAACTATCAGCCTCCTATTCAAACTCTGCACTCATGTTATTAACTGTCAATTTAGCTTTCTGGTTCATCATCAAGAAATGTGACTCAATCTGATGTGTTCTCCTTTAATTTTCTGTCCAGTATTAAATTAACTGCATACGTGTCTATTCTCATACTGTTTTTTTACAGTCTCAGAGGATGAAATATCCCTGCTCTTTTTCAAGGCCACTGCTTCACCTGTGCCTTCAATATCAGGCCTTCAGCAGGACCAGGACTAGGGTGAGGCAAGAGAGGTGCCCAGGGCACAAGATATAGGATGCCCATTCTTGGATGCTGATTTTGCACTTGTATGACCCTAGGAGTGACTGCCTCCTTAAACTTTGTGTCTTGGAAGTTTCACTTGCCTCACCCTAATTTAGTTCTTGCCCTCAGCTTCCTCCAAAGGTCTGATTCATCATGCATCCACACTTCCTTTATTTTTAACCTCTCTCTACTACACAGTCTTTCTACTCAGCCTACACAATGTTCAAGTCATGCTCTGTTTCTTCATATTGTGATTTTCACAAAATGCCTCTTTCTTCCATAGAGGTCATGACTGGTCTAAGACCTTTTTTAACTAGGCCGCTGTGGTGGTTAATTTTATGTGTCAACTTGCCTCCATTAAAGGATGCCCAGAAAATTGGTAAAAAAGATATTTCTAGGTATGCCTGTGAGGGTGTTTCTGGAAGAGATTATCATTTAAATCAATAGACTGAAAAAAAGCAATTCGTCCTTCCCCAGTGTCATCAGGCATCATCCAGCCTGTTAAGGGCTTGAATAGAGCAAAAGGCACAAGAAAGGCTACTTCACTCCTTTGTTGACCTCGCACATTCATTTTCTCTTGTCCAAGATCATCTGAAGTAGTGGTTCTCACACCTTCAGACTCAGACTAAATTACGTAACTGGCTTTCCTGAGTCTTCAGATTGCAGATGGAGGATTATGGGACTTACTGACCTCCGTAATCATATAAGCCAATTTGCATAATAAATCTCTCATATAAATTATATATGCTATTAGTTGTGTTTCTCTGGCAAGTTCTGGCTAACACAGCAGTTAAATATGAATGGCTTTGATATTGAGTCATAGGAAGTAAATTTGTCTCTCCCACCTAGTGAAGATTTTCTAATAGCAACTTTGTCACGAATAAGGATGATACTTCGGTTTCTTTGTATCCAGTCCTTTGCTGTTTTCCCCTGAATTTATTCAGACTCTAGACAATGAAAAGGATTGCTATTTATTCGGCACTCCTCATGGTCCTTGACAGCTACATTCCCTCCTAAAAACGCTACTCTTTGGGGTCTAGAATCAAAGCATGACACAATTTAAATCAATCAACTGCTATTCATCCTTCAGTTCTCAGTTATTTTCTGAGAGAAGCCCCCATCCAAGCTAACCTGAAACTAGGTCACATTTGCCTATTGTAAGTTCCTCTAATACTAGATATCTCTCCTTTGCATCAATTACTATGTTTGTAATTTTATATTTATTTCTGTAATTATCTGATTATTTGTCTCTTCTATTAGCATCTAAGCTCTCTCTAAGATGGCAGGAATTATCCTCGATTTTATTCACCATATATCTGAAGTGACTCGAACAATGTTTTGTGCATTCATAGGTGATGATCAATGCACATTTTCTGAATGAATTACTGATTCGCAATGTTTAGAGCTTACCTCCTCTAGAAAGCCTTCCCTAACAGGCCTAGATTGGATTTCCTTCTTCTGTTTTCCACAGCACCAGTGTGTTGCCCTTTCACTTCTCTGAGCACAAGTCACTATAAATGTTTATAACTTTATTTCCATGACTATCTCCTGACCTTTCTGAAGGAAAGTGTTTACTTATATTCACCTTGGAATCTTTAACACCTAGCAAAGTTGCTTCCTAGGATAGACGAGCAATAAATTTTTATTGAAGGAATGAAATTATATAGGCTTTGTTTCATAACAAAAGTTGTAGTATTTAAAAGTTAGCTAGCAATGAGAGTTGGTGAGAACAGTTTAGTAGGTCTGAGTGTGCACATCTAACTGTAGGAAGCTAACAAAGCTAACCTTGGAAAATTTCCTGATATTGATAGTTGATTGCATATGGCAGATGAGGTTATAGGATAAGAAACCAAGTATTTTACCTTCAGTAAATAACCATATCCAGGTGTCTCTTTTACCAAGATAGTTATGCAATTTTAACATATTTTTGAAATGCCTAAGTCAACCTCAGATACCCAGAGAATGAGCTCACTGGCAAAAGTAAGGCCAATACAATTTAATTTGTAAAAAGAAAGCAAGAGCAAAGTTAAGAAATGAAACATGCAAAAGTAACATAATTCTTTCTAAAACATATAAAGATTCCAAAATGCATTCATCAAAAGGAAAAGGACAAATACATCTTTTCCAAATTCAAAAGCTTATAACCATATCCAGAGAAAGACTGAATACTAATATCAGAACACTGAAAAAGTATAGATATATACCACTATATAAAATTATTATATATACATCCTATCAATTACATTCCAAAATCCCTAGAAAAGTATCATTATTGATTTAGATTTATAACCAATAAAACAGAGGTATACAAGGCTGAGGTGATTTTGCATAGCATAATTATTAACTCTGATATTTAAACTTGTTATATTATATCATGCTGCCTCTCTAACAGTGAGAGTAACTCAATGTATCTTTATCTCTGTCACAAATTTATAAGGACATAATATGAACCCTAATAGCTAATATGCACTAATATCTTATCTCTATCAGTATGATCCAATATTTTGGATAAAATGGCTAGAAATACCCTCTGTATGATGGCACTCTGGAAAAGTTTGTACTATGACTTATAGTGGGGATTTTATTGAATTATTTTTATGACCAAATAATTTTCTTTCAGTTTTGGATATTCATATTCTTGTTATTACTAGTGGCCCAAGAAAATATACTATACAATAACACTTAATATTTTCAACTTCAAATATCAATTGTGCTTAGTTTTAAGGCTTTAAAATTTTGATATTTGATCCTTTTCTCTTAAATGCTTCAGAATCAATAAATTACCTTTAGCAAAGACTCCCTCAGAACATGCACTGGGTACAATTTTATAACAAATTTTTGACTTTTAGATGAAATAATAATGTGCTAATTACTCTTTTAAAAAAATAAATAAATAAGAGGCTGGGCGCGGTGGCTCAAGCCTGTAATCCCAGCACTTTGGGAGGCCAAGGCGGGTGGATCAAGAGGTCGAGATATCAAGACCATCCTGGTCAACATGGTGAAACCCCGTCTCTACTAAAAATACAAAAAAATTAGCTGGGCATGGTGGTGCATGCCTGTAATCCCAGCTACTTAGGAGGCTGAGGCAGGAGAATTGCCTGAGCCCAGGAGGCGGAGGTTGCGGTGAGCCGAGATCACGCCATTGCACTCCAGCCTGGGTAACAAGAGCGAAACTCCGTCTCAAAAAATAAATAAATAAATAAATAAATAAAAATTCCTGTTTATTAGTGTGAGGAAAGGCTTCAAAGTGAACTGCTTCAAAACATTAAAATTCTATATGAATTTTGGCCATTTAGAAAATAATGTAGATGCTACAACAAGTAAGGAAAAAGGAACTCTGGCTCCCATTAGTGAATGAAGTAGTCAGCAAGTATTCTCACCCCAAATACATTCCCATTGGTTTGATATGCTATGCTTTGTATGCATTTGTGTATATTATATATAATATGTATACCTATTGCAACACTATAGCTAGCACATCAAACTTGTGAATATACTGGTATTACTACCCAGAGCAAAGCAAAAGTAAGTAGAGATGTTAGTCATGAGTTGATTCAAATAAACATATAAAGTAAATGATAGCACAGGTGGTTCAACAGGTATGGGAAAAGCCATGAAGATAAGAAAAGGCCCAGTCTTTGGGGAAACCTAGATTAAGATAGTGTATCTTTAGCTAGTCTCTTTTGTAGGCTAATTTTTGAAGATATGAGAGTGATACATAAAATAAACCTACTCCATGTCAATTCTGTCAAACTAAATCCTAGAACGACATGACATAGGACACAAACTGGCAGACAGGTGGAAGGAAAAAGGCAGGAGACAGGAGTACAAGGAGGAACAGAATCGTAGGACTCTACTCAAGGTTTGGAATAAAGGTTGAGGGTACCTGAAAGACAAAAAACTGGACCATGAGAGGTGGTAGAGACTCCAGAAGACAGCTGTCCAGTCCCAGTGGAAAGGATAAAGCTGAGTACAGTGTACTTCATATTAGTCAGATAGTACACTTACCCAGAGTCACTGAAACAACTGTGTAGCTGTAATATGTCTTGCCTTGGGATGAATACCTTCCAGGAAGACTTCACAGTCACTCATGATAAATGGATTCCGAGAGGTCCTACCTGACAGACCTTCCCAATATGCTCAGTGTGTCTGAATCCTAGGCTAAACACAACATACACTGCCAAATGGAAGTGCTATGAAGAATATACAAATAATACAATTTAATGTAGCAAAAACTATGCATACTTATTCTAAGAAAAGGAATTAATGGAGTGCCAAGGGCTTAAAGAGATTTAAGTGCAAGAAACACCACATTGCACTGCTTTTTATTTATATGCAAACTTTTTCTCTTAGGAGTGTACCTTAGGAAGACTTATAGGAACCAACAGATGAAAAATGAAAAGTGGTAAAATGACAATATTACAGTAAATATTAATGGAGTTTATGAAGGCATGAACACACATTTACAGGGTTATTTTAAGGATCAGTGAATTGCACTGAAATTGTGATTGAAACAAAAATGAAAACAAAAATATTAAAGCCCATTTCTAAGGCAGGTATCACACAATGCTTTGATAAGTTTATTGAGTGTTTTTAGTATTATATAGTGATATGTGTTTGAACAGGTAATCATAATTCCATCAGTTTTCTTTTGTACCTGCTTGATCTCAATCCATTGAAGATTATGAATAGCAAAAGACATTAGAGATGCTTATTCCATCTTCAATCGTTGTTAGCATGTGTCATTGTCAAAATAAATCTTTTCCCACTTTAATAACAAATTTTGACTAATCAATATCTGCAAATTGCAGAAACTAGTGTATTTTTACTTTCTTACATGCTTACCCACGGAATGGCATGAAAACATATGAAACAACACGACTGTAAGATTTTCAGAATACCTATATTTGAGTTAGCAAGCTATGTAACATTGTATGACTTGATTAAAATTCTGATTCTCAGTTTCCTAATTTGTAAAATGTCATATAAGAATTCTGAGACTAGTTGGTGAAAAGAATAAGATAAAATGTGGATGACACATTTTGTTAATGGTAAAGCAGTATACAAAACATTTGCTGTTACTGTTTGTGTCTCTTGGGATAAACAAGTGAAGCATTCTCTTATTGGAAAAGTGTTTTTAATGGACATTATACTGATGGCAGCAAAATGGTGCCATCTTCATACATCTTAGAAAAACACATGGACATCAGTGATATTCTGCATTTCCTTTTGCCTTAGAATATTTTCATAGTTTCCTGTTTAATAGATAATCATTAGTATTGTATATTTATCTAATTCATGGTTCTGCAAACTTTGTCTTTAAAGAGTCAGGTAGCAAATACTTTAGACTTTGTGAGAAATATAGTTTGCCACAACCACTCAACTGGCAGTGACAGGCAATAAGCAAGTTAATGGGTGTATTGATGATACAAAGTATCTTTATTCACAAAAATAGGTTGCTGGACAGATGTGGCCTATAGGCCATAGCTACTTAACCATCACATAACCTACCGATGCTAACTTTTTAAAGAGATATGAATATTACAATTGCCACAAAGATGTTGAGAGTATGGTTCCATTTGAATATGTTCTGTTGTTCATCAACATATCCTATCCCATTATGCTAAGACTCCAGGAGAAGGTAAAGTTACTTGGAAAGATTGATAACACTAAATGTGCACACATTGATGGCATATGTCTTCCTAGCAGGATACATTAATATTTTTATAATTGTCTCAGGCTGCTTCAAGGACATCTCAAAAGGATATCAACAGATATAAACTGGAGCAACATGACGGAGTAAAGAGCTCCATCAATTATCTTCCTCGCAAGTACACCAATTTAACAACTATCAACATATAAAAAAAGCACATTCATAAGAACAAAAAATCAGGTGAGTATTTACAATAACTGGCTTTATCTTTGCATCACTCAAAGAGGCATAGAAGAGGTAGAAAAAGCAGTCTTGAATCACCAATGCCACCCTTTCCCCACTGCCCTGGCAGTGGCAGTGTGATGCAGAGGTGGTTTCTGTGTGCTAGGCAGAAAGAGCACGGAAATTGTAAGACACTGGACTCAGTGCTGTCCTAGAGAAGAAGAAAAAAACTGGACCAAACTCAGCTGACTCCAACCCACAGAGAGAGCATTTAAACCAGCCCTAGCCAGAGGAGAATCACAAATCCCAGCATTTGCAAATTGAGTTCCTACAAACTGTGCCACTGAGGGCTAAAAAGGCACTAAATAAACTTGAAAGGCATACTAGGCCATAAAGACCGCAACTCCTAGGAGAGTCCTAGTGCTGAACTTGACCCACAGACAGTGAACTGGGAAGGAAAGTGACCTACTGAGACGCCAGTTGGGGTGGCTAAGGTAGTGCTGACACCACTACTCCTCCAAATCCTGGGCTTCACAGCTCATGGCTTCAAAAGAGACCCCTTCTTTCCACCTGAAGAGAGCAGAGGGAAGAGTGAGGAGGATTTTGTGTTGCATCTTGCATTCTAACACAGCCACAGCAGGATAGGGCACTAGTCAGAGTTGTGAGGCCCCATTCTAGACCCTAGCTCCCAGATAACATTTCTATGCACACCCTGGGCCAGAAGGGAATCTGCTGCCTTGAAGGAAGTGGGGGGCAGTTGTGGCAGCATTCATTGTGTGCTAACTGAAGAGCACCTGAACCCTGAATAACCAGCAGAAATACCCATGTACTACATCAAGGGCCCTGAATGAGCCTCTGAGACTTGATGACTTCAGCTGAGATTGAGCTCATTCCTAGCTGTGCTGGCTATGGTGCAAAACCCCTTCTGCTAGAGAAAAGCATAGGGAAAAGTAAAAGGGACTTTGTCTTGAACCTTAGGTACCAGAATGGCCATGTGAGAGTACAACACCAGCTGGCCTTTTGGGGTTCTCTATTTCAAGACTTGACCCTTGAATGGCCTTTCTGGACCTACCCTGGACCAGAGAGGATACTATTTCCCTGAATGGTGATTTCCAGCCAGGCAGCATTCACCACAAGCTGAATAAAGAGTATGTGGGCCTTAAGGAAACATCAGTGATAGTCTGGCAGTATATCTCATGACATGTGGTAGTGGTGGCTATAGGCTGAAGCTCTGCTGATGATCTGTTGCCTACAAGAAAGACAGTTTACTTGTAAAGATACATAGACAGAAAATAAAGGGATGGAAAAAAAGATATTTCCTGCCAATGGAAACCAAGAAAGATGAGTAACTGTACTTATATCAGACAACACAGATTTCAAGACAAAACAATAAAATAGACAAGGTGATTATATGATAATAAAGGGGTCAAGTCAGGAGGAGGACATACAAAATTTAAATATATATGCAATCAACACTGAGCACCAACATATATAAGGCAAATACCATTAGAGCTGAAGAGAGAGAGAGAGACTCCCAATACGATAATAGTTGGAGACTTCAACACCCTACTTTAAGCACTGGACAGATTTTCCAGACAGAAAATCAACAACAAAAGAAAAACAATGGACTTCATCTGCATTACAGACAAAATGGATTTAACAGATATTTACAAAACATTTCATCCAACTGCTTCAGACTACAGATTTTTTTGCCTGAGCACATGAATCATTCTCAAGGATAGACCATATGGTAGGTCATAAAACAAGTCTTAAAACCTTCAAAACATTTAAATAATATCCAGTGTTTTCAGTGACCATAATGGAATAAAAGTAAAAATCAATAACAAGCTAAATTTTGGAAACTATACAAATGTATTAAATTTAAACAATATGCTTACAAACAGTGGGCCAATGAAGAAACTCAGGGGGAATTTGAAAAAATTATTGAAATAAATGATAATGGAAGCACAACATACCAAAACCTATGTGATACGGCTAAAGTAGTACTGAGGGAAGTTTATAGCTATTAATCTATACATCAAAAACAATGGGAAACTTCAAATAAACAATCCAATGATGCATTTTAATGAACTAGTAAAGCAGAAGCAATCCAGACCCAAAATATGTAGAAGAAAATAAGCAATAAAGATCAGAGCAGAAATGAGTGAAACTTAAATGAAGAAAAGAATACAATATACAATGAAAGAAAAAGTTGTGGTTTTGTTTGTTTGTTTGTTTGTTTGTTTTTTTAAAGTTAAACAGAGTTGACAAACATTTAGCCTGGCTAAGAAAAAAGACAGCCTGGCTGTCTTCTGCCAGCTTTTGAGCTTTTTGATCTTACTCCTCTAGCTCTTTCAATTTTGATGATATGGTGTCAATTTTAGATCTTTCCTGGCTTCTCATGTGGGCACTTATTACTATAAAATTCCCTCTAGACACTGCTTTAATTGTGTCCCAGAGATTCTGGTACATTGTGTCTTCATTCTCATTGGTTTCAAAGAACATCTTTATTTCTGCCTTCATTTCATTGTTTATCTAGTTGAAATTCCAGGGCCAGTTGTTCAGTTTCCATGAAGTTGTGTGGTTCTGAGTTAGTTTCTTAATCCTGAATTCTAATTTGATCGTACTGTGATCTGAGAGACTGTTTGTTATAATTTCCGTTCTTTCGCATTTACTGAGGAGTGATTTACTTCCAATTCTGTTGTCCATTTTAGAATAGGTGCAATGTGGTGCTGAGAATAATGTATATTCTGTGGTTTTGGGGTGGAGAGTTCTGTAGATGTCTATTAGGTCCTCTTGGTCCAGATCTGAGTTCAAGTCCTGGATATTCTTGTTAATTTTCTGTCTCATTGATCTGTCTAATATTGACAGTGGAGCGTTAGTCTCCCACTATTATTATGTGGGAGTCTAAGTCTCTTTGTAGGTCATTAAGAACTTTCTTTATGTATCTGGGTGCTCCTGTACAGGGTACATATATATTTAAGATCGTTAGCTCTTCTTGTTGCATTGATGCTTTTACCATTATGTAATGCCCTTCTTTGTCTCCTTTGATCTTTGTTGGTTTAAAGTTCATTTTATCAGAGACTAGGATTGCAACTCTTGCTTTTTTTTTTTTTTCTCTCTCTCTCTCTCTCTCCTTTTACTTGGTAAATCTTCCTCCATTCCTTCATTTTTAGTCTATGTGTGTCCTTACATGTGAGATGGGTTTCCTGATGTGCAGAAATCACAAGCATTCCTATACACCAATAACAGACTAACACAGAGACAATTCAAGAGTAAACTCCCATTTACAATTGCTACAAAGAGAATTAATACCTAGGAATATAACTAACAAGGGACACAAAGGACCTCTTCAGGGAGAACTACAAACCACTGCTCAAGGAAATAAGAGAGCACACAAACAGATGGAAAAACATTCCACACTCATGGTTAGGAAGAATCAATATCATGAAAATGGCCATGCTGCCCAAAGTAATTTATGGATTCAATGCTATCCCCATCAAGCTACCAATAACCTTCCTCACAGAACTGAAAAAAAAAAAAGCCTGCCTTAAACTTGAAATTGAACAAAAAGAGAGCCCACATAGCCAAGCCAATCCTAAGCAAAAAGAACGAAGCTGAAGGCATCACACTACCTGATTTCAAACTATACTACAAGCCTACAGTAATCAAAACAGCATAGTACTGGTAACCAAACAGAGATATAGACCAATGGAACAAAACAGAGGCCTCAGAAGCAATGCCATACATCTTCAACAATCCCATCTTTGACAAACCTGATAAAAACAAGCAATGGGGAAAGGATTCCCTGTTTAATAAATGGTGTTGTGAAAACGGGCTAGCCTTGTGCAGAAAGCAGAAACTGGACCCCTTCCTGACACCTTACACTAAAATTAACTCCAGATGGATTAAAGACTTAAACATAAGACCTAACATCATAAAAATCCTAAAAGAAAACATAGGCAAAACCATTCAGGACATAGGCATAGGCAAGGACTTCATGACTAAAACACCAAAAGCATTGGCAAATGAAGCCAAAATAAACAAAAGAGATCTAACTAAACTCCAGAGCTTCTGTACAGCAAAAGAAACAATCAGAGTGAACTGGCAATCAACAGAATGGGAAAAAAAAATTTTTGCAATCTACCCATCTAACAAAGGGCTGATATCCAGAATCTACAAAGAACTGAAACAGATTTACAAGAAGAGAACAAACAAACCCATTCAAAAATGGGTGAAGGATGTGAACAGGCACTTTTCAAAAGACGACATATCTGAGGCCGACAAACATATGAAAAAATGCTCATCATCACTGGTCATTAGAGAAATGCAAATCAAAACCACATTGAGATACCATCTCACACCAGTTAGAATGGTGATAATTAAAAAATCAGGAGAAAACAGATGCTGGAGAGGATGTGGAGAAATAGGAACACTTTTACACTGTTGGTGGGATGTAAATTAGTTCAACCATTGTGGAAGACAGTGTGGCAATTCCTCAAGGACCTAGAAATAGAAATACCATTTGACCCAGCAATCCCATTACTGGGTATATACCCAAAGGATTACAAATTGATCTGTTATAAAGACACATGCACATGTATGTTCATAGCAGAACTGTTTACAATAGCAAAGACCTGGAAACAACCCAAATGCCCATTGACGATAGACTGGACAAGGAAAATGTGGCACATATACACCATGGAATACTATGCAGTCAAAAAAAAAATGATGAGTTCATGTCCTTTGTAGGGACATAGATGAATCTGGAAACCATCATTCTCAGCAAACTGACACAAGAACAGAAAATCAAACATCACATGTTCTCACTCATAGGTGGGTATTGAACAATGAGAAAACATGGACACAGAGAGGGGAGCATCACACACTGGGGTCTGTTGTGGGGGGCTAGGGGAGGGAGAGCAGGGGTTGGAGAGGTTGGGCAGGGATAACATCAGGAGAAATTCCAGATGTAGGTGATGGGGGGATGGAAGCAGCAAACCACATTGCCATGTATGTACCTACGCAACAATCCTGTATGATCTGCACATGTACTCCAGAACCTAAAGTACAATAAAAAAAAAAAAAAAAACTCCCAAACAATAAAAAATTTTAGAAAAAGAAAAAATAGGGAAAATACAAAGAAATAAAATTATAAATGAAAACATAGACAATGTTAATGATACCAGAGAAATTCAAAGGATATACGAATATATTTGGAAATCCAAAAGAAATGGACAAATTCCTAGACACAAACAACCTACCAGGATTGAACTATAAGAAAATCCAAAATCCGAACACACCAATAACAAATAACAAGGTCGAAGCTGTAATAAAATTTCTCCCTGTAAAGAAAAGCCTGGAAAATGATGGCTGCATTTTTGTGCTAAGCATTACACAAAAAAATACTGTTAAACCTAGTGAGACTATTCTGAAAAATAGAGTAAGTGAGAATAGTTCCATACTCATTCTACAAGGACAATGTTACCCTGATATTAAAACCAAAGACACAACAATTAAAAACAAAACAAAACAAAACAAACAAACAAACAAAAAAAACTACAGGCTGATATCTCTGAAGAATACTGATGTAAGAATCCTCAACAAAATACTAGCAAACTGAATTCAACAATACATTAGAAAGATCACTTACCAGGAATAAATGGAATGTATCCCTTGGATGCAAGAATACTTCAACATACAAAAATCAATCAAGTTGATTCATTATATCAACAGAATGTTCAATTGATGCTGAAAAAGCATTTGATAACCTTGACTGTCCCTTCATGTTAAAACCCTAAAATAACTGGGGATAGAAGAAACATATCTCAATGTAATAAAAGCTATATATAACAGACCCACAGCTAGTATCATACTGAATTAGGATAAACTGAAAGCATATTTTTTTCTAGGAGCTAGGACGTGACAAGTATACCCACTTTCACCACTGTTATTCAACATAGTACTGGAAGTCCTAGACAGTGCAGTTAGAACAGCAAACAAATATAGGGTATCTAAATTATAATAGAATAAGTAAAATTACCCTTGTTTGCAGATGATATGATTCTGTATTTGGAAAAATCTAAAGATGCTGTAAGATAACTGTTACAACTGCTAAACAAATTCAGTAAAGTTGCAGGATACAAAATCAATATACAAAAATTAGTAGAATTTCTATGTGTTAACAGTGAACAATCTGGAAAAGAAATTTTTTAAAAGTCTCATTTACAATAGCCATAAATAAAATCTAATACCTAGCAATTAACCAAATAAATAAAATATCTCTATAATCAAAAGCATAAAACACTGAAGAAAGAAATTGAAGAGGACACCAAAAAATGGAAAGGGATTCCATGTTCATAGATTAGAAGAATCAGTATTGTTAAAATGTCCCTATTCCTCAAAGCAATCTACACATTTAATGCAATCCCTATCAAAATACCAATGACAATCTTTACAGAAATGGAAAAAAAAAACAATTCTAGTGCTTACATAGAACCACGAAAGACCCAGGATAGCCAAAGTTATCCTAAGCATAAAGAACAAAACTAGAGGAATCACATTACCCAACTTCAAATTATACTACAGAACTATAGTAATCAAAATAGCATGGTAATGCCAAAACCAGAAACATAGCCCAATGGAACAGAATAGAAAATACAGCAACAAATTCATGTGCCTATAGTTAACTCATTTTCAACACAGGTGCCAAGAATGTACACTGGGAAAAAGTCTCTTCAAAATATCATGCTGGAAAAACTGGATATCCATAAGCAGAAGAATGATACTAGAACTTTAACTATTGTCAAATACAAAAATAAACAAATAAAGGATTGAAGACTTAAATCTAAGATCTGAAACTATAAAATTATTACAAGAAGGCTGAGTGTGGTGGCTCACACCTGTAATCCCAGCATTTTGAGAAGCCGAGGAGGACAGATCACTTGATGTAAGGAGTTTGAGACCAGTCTGACCAACATGGTGAAACTCTATCTCTACCAAAAAATACAAAAGTTAGTGGGGTGTGGTGGCATGCTCCTGTAATCCCAGCTACTTGGGCAATTGAAGTGGGAGAATCACTTGAACCTGAGAGGCAGAAGTTGCAGTGAGCCAAGATCATGCCACTGCACTCCAGCCTGGGCAGCAGAGTGAGACCCTGTCTCAAAACAAAATTTTTACATGAAATCTTTGAGGAAATGCTCCAGGAAATTGGAATAGACAAAAATATATTGAGCAATACCACATAACCACAGGCAACCAAAGCAAAAATGGGCAAATAGGAGCAAAAGTTAAAAAGCTTCTGCACAGAAATGGAAACAATAAAAAATGTGAAGAGACAACAACAGATTGGGAGAAAATATTTGCAAACTACCCATCTGAGAAGAGATTAATAGCCAGATTATATAAGGAGCTCAGACAACTTCACAGTAAAATAATCTAACAATCTGATCAAAAATGGGAAAAAGACATGAACAGATATTTCTCAAGAGAAGACATACAAATGGTTAAAAGGCTTATGAAAAGCTACCCAAAATCATTGATCATGAGATAAATGCAATTCAAAACTACAATGAGATATTCTCTCACCCCAGTTAAAGTGGTTTACATTCAAAAGTCAGCAAATAAAACATGCAGGAAAGGATGTGGAGAAAAGAAAACCCTCATGCACTTTTGGTGGGAATGGAAATTAGTACACTATGGAGAACAGTATGTAGCTTCTTCAACTCTAAAATTAGAGCTACCTACGATCCAGCAATCTCACTGCTGGGCATATACCCAAAAGAACGAAAATCAGTATATCAAAAGATGGTTGCACTCCCATGTTTGCTGCAGCACTGTTCACAACAGCTAAGATTTGGAAGCAATCTGTTTATTCATAGATGAACGGATAAAGAAAATGTGGTACACATACATATACACAATGAAGTGTTATCCAGCCATTAGAAAAAAAAAAAAAAAACCTTCTCATTTGCAACCGCATGGATGGAACTAGAGATCATTGTATTTAGTGAAATAAGCCAGGCACAGAAAGACAAATATCACATGTTCTCACTTATTTGTGGGATCTTAAAATTAAGACAATTGAACTGACAGACGGAGAGAGCAGGTTAGTTACCAGAGGCTGGGAAGGGTATTGGGGCCCTGAGGGGTAGGTTGAAATGGTTAATGGGTACAAACAAATGGTTTGAAAAAATGAATACGACTTACTATTTGATAGCACAACAGGGTGACTATAGTCAATAATAATTTAATTGTATATTTAAAATAACAAAAAGAGTGTAATTGAATTGTTTGTAACACAAAGGATAAATCCTTGAGAGGATGGATACTTTGTTCTCCATGATGTGATTATTTTACATTGCATGCCTGTATCAAAACATCTCATGTACCCCCCTAAATATATACACCTGCTATTTACCCACAAAAATTAAAACCAAAAATAGAATAGTTTAAAAAAGAAACAAAAAACAATATTCCTGAAGTCTTCCTCCATTTTGTGATCTTTGCTGTTACTCTTCAACAGAGCTCTGAGTTTCTTTGAGTGGGAACTATCTTTATGTTTAAAATATACCATAGGCACTTTATCTTGCTGATTACCTTATCTATTAGAAACTATATATATATGTGTGTGTGTGTGTGTGTGTGTGTGTGTGTGTGTGTGTGTATATGTATTAGATTGAAAATCACCGATTTTATTTCATTTTAGGTTATGTTCTTTTTTTTTTTTTGCTACAGGATAAAGAAAAGATCTTATCAGAATAAATTTATCACCTGCCTTGGGCAGGAGTCATTAGATGTAAGCAAATTTAATGGAGCCTGTGTGCTCTGGGGCCATTCAGCTGTGCTTCAATAACTACATTTTTTTTCTTATTTTTTTTAATTGCATTTTAGGTTTTGGGGTACATGTGAAGAACATGCAAGATTGTAGCATAGATACACACATGGCAGTGTAATTTGCTGCCTTCCTTCCCCTCACCTATATCTGTCATTTCTCCCCATGCTATCTCTCCCCACCCCCATATCCAAAGGATTATAAATCATTCTACTATAAGGACACATGCACACGAATGTTCATTGCAGCACTGTTTACAATAGCAAAGACCTGGAACCAACCCAAATGCCCATCAATGATAGACTGGACAGGAAAAATGTGGTACATATACACCATGGAATATTACGCAGCCATCAAAAAAGATGAGTTCATGTCCTTTGCAGGGACATGGATGAACCTGGAAACCATCATTCTCAGCAAACTGACACAAGAGCAGAAAATCAAACACCACATGTTCTCACTCATAGGCGGGTGTTGAACAATGAGAACACATGGACACGGGGAGGGGAGCACTACACACTGGGGTCCATTGGGGGGAAATGGGGGAGGGATGGGGGGATGGGAGGTGGGGAGAGATAGCATGGGGAGAAATGATAGAAACCATATTTTATTCTAATAAAAGGAGTCAACATAAAGAAATCTCTGAAATCCTGGGCCTTACACCTCGTCTCACACCTCATCTCAAATATCTTGAATTCCACATGTACAGGCAATCTGTCATTTTTCTCTGCATTTTGAAGAATGTCAAAAGAGTATTGATAGAATTATAAACCATGTTAATTTGTCATTTTAAAATTTCACAAATAATTTCTTTTTTCGGCAATGTTTTATTTACAACATCTCACCCACATTCTCATACATTTTAAAGAGTTGGGTTGAGGAAAAAAATCTTAAATTTTCTCGAGAATCATTTGTTATTTTCTTAGTAACCAAGATTGACTGGATGCAGGTTCCGAGTTCCTTTTGTAGCTTCATATTTCATGCCAGTTTAGAAAGTTTTCAGAAAATACCAGCTATGTTAAAAGAAATGTTAATCAGGTTGTAAAAACTTTTTTTTTTTTTTTTTTTTTTTTTTTTTTTTGAGACAGAGTCTGGCTCTGTCACCCAGGCTGGAGTGCAGAAGCACTATCTCTGCTCACTGCAACCTCCGCCTTCGGGGTTCAAGCGATCTCCTGCCTCAGCCTACCAAGCAGTTGGGACTACAGGCATGCACCACCACGCCTGGCTAATTTTTGTATTTTTTTTAGTAGAGATGGGGTTTTGCCATGTTGGCCAGGCTGGTCTTAAACTCCTGACCTCAAGCAATCCACCCATCTCGCCTTCCCAAAGTGCTGGGATTACAGGCTTGAGCCACCATGCCCAGCCTCAGGTTGTACAACTTTTGAACAGTTAGCCTAAGCAACTTGATATTTACTGAGAAAAAATATGTATTTTAATAAACTTTTTAAAAAATATACTGCAGTAACATTTTACTTAAAACAATAATTTGTTCTTTGAAACATGCTCAATTTAATGATTTCTTGTTGCTAAAGAATGCTTTACCTTAAGCTTATAAAGAGAAGGTAAAGAAAAGAAAAATCAAGAATGCTTTATCTGAAGTTTCTAGTATGGGTCATACTATGTAAATGTGATTACAGAAAATCAAACCATGAAAACTGCAAGTGATTATTACATTGTGGATGATGACACTTTTAAAGCTTGAAGGTAATGAAAGAAATTACTAATAAAAATATGTGTTTGCTTCTATAAAAAATGAAATTTGTGTAGGCCAAAAACAGAACAGAGAGGCAAATCACAACACTTATCTATATATGTTGTGTATATATTTGTATACCTATGTCACATGTAGTACACACATAGTATGTATGCATGTTATGTGTATGTACGCATGTACATACAATCACACATATGGATGAATAAAATGATAGGAATTTGAGTGAGATAAATTTCAACTCTTTAATTTAGTAAAATATAGATAATAATATTCAATTTTTGTGAAGATTTAGTGATATAGATAATTTTATATACTACTCTTAAGGATAGAAAATGGTACAAACCTATTGGAAAGTGTTTTCTACAGATTTACCATGTACCATGAAATATAATGAGATGCAATTAACAGGAAATTTATTTGAATAAATATTTTAAGAGATTAAAATATTATACAGTATATGTAATTTAAAAAGCAAATGTTTATATGTATATATTCTTATATATTCTGCAATTGTTTACTAATTCCTTTTGTGCATAATAGTTAATACACTTAGGAAAATAATTTGAAATAACACACTTGCAAGTGCCAGCAGTGATTATTGGTTCTATCAGTGATTTTTCTTCTTTGTATCTTTCTACATTTTCAAAATGTTATCTAATGTTATCTAATCAACGTTTATTTAATAATGAAAATATATTGATTTTTTATTTCCTCAAAAATGATAGCAAATAGTTTTCATATTGCTTATTCTTAAATTATACACAGTCTAAATAAACCACAACAACAGGGTTTGGAACAAGAAACATTTAAAATGTTGTAGTAATTATGTGTTTCACACAGGACCATTCAGAAAATAAATTTTTAGAATCCTTGAAGATTCGTCAGTAGAAGTTGATCAGAAAATAATGTTTGCTTTGAATGGAGTAATACAATTACAAATTATCATAAAACATTCCACATATATATCAAAGTTGTATATAAACTCTGTAAGAGCATTGGGCTCTTACAGACTGAACGTCTTAACTTTTCAGTACTTGTGGTGAAGCTGTTTTTCAAGGCTCGGCCACAAGAGGGCAGAAGAACAATATGGTTTAAGATATCCCGTCCTAGAAATTGTTACATAATTTAATTTTACCAATAACAGAATTCTTAACTATCAATAGTCAAACTCTAATATCACAATGTATTCCTATGACTTTTTCAGATTTAATTAAAATGTTTTTCCTAAACTATTGGTAAAAATGGAAAAACAATAAATGACACAATAGTGGAAATGACAATATTGTGCGCTTTTTCTAAGATTTTAGAGAGACAGTCTCAATATGCCTGTATTTTTTATTGTAGTTTTGTCTTATTTTAATTATTTTTCATTTAATAGACTTGGGGGATGGGTCCTTCATCAATGTACCTCAGATAGGTACCATGAAATTAGATGAAATCATCCAGAATGACAGCAGCTCAGTATGTCTGACCTATAAGGCAGCTTTAGAGATCATGTGGTCCAAATTTCTCATGTTATTGATAGAGAAACTGAGGCCCTGAAAATAACATGACAAAAGCATGTGATATATTACAGCAGAGGCAGGAGTACAAGACATATCTCTGGACAACCAGATCAAGCAATATGGTGAACATCAGAAAATGTTCATGCTTTGAAGAATCATATAGAGGGAGTAACAGATTTGGCCTCTCTCTGTGTCAGATCTCAGAGATTCCAGTTTGTGACTAAGGTATTAGTATCATATGCGAACTAACACGGAGAAAGGTAACATGCCAGAGCTAACAAAAATGGTGTTTTTTTGTTTGTTTGTTTTTGTTTTTGACACTACAGAATCCCAATTCTCCAGATGACCTACAGAAATCAATTTTTATCTGTCTAGAACTCATCTCAGAAGCAACATCTCTTTTAAACTGGTGTTCAGCTTCTTCACTCCCATAATCCAACAAGTGGGAGGGAGTGTTACAGCTCTTTCACTCCTGCAGTTTGGCAAGTTCCAAGTTCTTGTCTCACAACCAAGAGGAATGAGATATGTGGACAGCAGAGAGTGATTAATGAGTAGAATTTTACTGAGGGACAGAAAGTCCTCAGCAGTGAGAGGGGACCTAAAAATGTGTTGTCAGCTTTGAGGCTGTAAGGCTGAGTCCAAAGTTTTTATGGGTTTAGAATGGGGAAATGCATGCTGATTGGTTTATGGGTAGGCTTGGAAAAGGCACTATTCAGAGAGGTATGATAGTGTAAACAACCAATCAGTGGCTGAAGTGAAGGCTTGGCCCAGGGTCTTGGCCTGGGATCAATCAGGGGCTAGGTGCACTGAACACAAATGGAAGTTCTAACTCCGGTCCGTGGGCTCTATCCAGAACTGGTAGTTTGGTGTTCCAGCCTTAGGCTGTCATTTGTTTGAAGGTTGAGTGTCACTGGGGCCTGACCTTGTCTGCCTAGGAATTTGTCTGTCTCCTATCACTATCACTAGTCCTGGGAAAAGAGTGACAATTTGCAATTAATTAATCAGTGAGTCATAGAGGCTTAGAGTGATAAAGGACCTCAGGAATATTCTAGATCAAGATTTCATTAACCCCAGTTATAAAAGAGTCAATAGGCTGTTAGCCAGTTTGTTTTGAGAGATTTGGATTTAGGGAAACAAGGTTAGCATTAATGCTAACATTCAGTAGCAATATCCATTCAGTCAACATTCTTTCATTCCACAACTAAAAATATTTTTTTGCTGAGAAAGTTTATTGTAGACATGTACTGTGATTTTAAAGGTGTTTTCAATCATAAAACATTTTGAATAAAAACATTTACATAGTCATTTAATACTCAACCTTTCGCCTGCTGCTCCACCCTAACTCCCGTGCACACTTTGCTAACTTGCAAATACAATTCGCTGACATTTGCTTGAGTGACAGGTTTTATGACAAAAAAGAAAAGTAAGTTCATAATTAAAATGTGGTTTTCTTAAGTCTTAAAATATTCTTAGCATCAGTTTAGAAAGCTTCCTGTTCCTTATAATCCCCTTCCCTATGTTAATCACTTGTCCATACATCAACTATGGTCTGAATGTTTGTGTCCTCTCAAAATTTATATGTTGAAATGCTAATCACTAAGGTGATGGTATTAGGAGGTGGGACTTTGGGAGGTGATTACGACATGGGGATGCAGCTGGCTTGAATGGGATTAGCGGCCTTATAAAAGGGGACCCAGACAGATCCCTCACCCCTTCTTCCATATGGATACAGCAAAAAGATGCCATCTTTGAAGCAGAAAGTGGGCCTTCATGAGACATCAAACCTACTGGTGCTTTGATGTTGGATTTCCCAATCTTCAGAAATGTGAGAAATAAATTTCCATTTATAAGCTACCCAGTTTATAGTATTTTGCTGTAGCAGCCAGAATGGACTAAGACAACATCCAACTCCTGCTTTGTTTTGTTTTTATTATTATTATTTTTAAATATGCAGGTCACCAATTTTCCTTACCCTCTTGAGAGTCAAAGGAAATAATCACGCCTTTCTGTCATATCCTAGCAATGATGCTGATGCGTGGCTGTGGAAGTTATAGGTTCCATTTCTGTTCTTTTAGTGGTGGTACTATTTTTTTTTCTTCCTTTTTGGTTATTTTTCCTAACAAATAGGAAAAAGCTGGGCACAGTGGCTCACACTTGTAATTCCAGCACTTGGGAGGCCCAGGGAGTGAATCGCTTGAGCCCCAGAAGTTCGAGACCAGCCTGAGCAACATAGTGAGACCTCATCTCTACCAAAAATACAAAACTTATCTGGGCACGGTGGCACATTCATGAGGCTGAGGTGGAAAGATCACTTGAGCCCAAGAGGTTGAGGCTACAGTAAGTTGTGATTGCTCCACTTCATTCCAGCCTGGGTGACGGAGTGTGGTTCTGGCTCAGGAAGAGGAGAGGAGAGGGAAGGGGAGGGGAGAGGAGGGGAGGGGAGGGAGAAAAGAGAAAAGAAGAAACCCGTGCAAAGGTATACTTATAAAAGTTGTAAAATCTGAGAAATGACAATCCAATAAATATCAATGTACCCACCAACTGGCTTATGAAATAGAACAACACCACAACTTTGTAGCTTATCATGTAATTTCCCTTTTTTTTCATCTCTTTCCCACTTCTCCAGCCTTATAAATGATAGGGACTTATCATTTCAGTTGTTTATTTTTCTTTATATAGTTGTGTTCTATATATTTGTATCCCAAACATTATCTCATTTAATTTCACCTGTTTTCAAATGTTTTACTAATGGAAATATACTGAAAGTGTTCTATTTGTTTATTGACTCATATTTATTTTCCTGATACTCAACAATGTAGTTTCATAGCTGTAGTTTCTTCATTTTCATTACCATTTAACATTTCCTTTTGTAACCAAACCACAATATATTCCCTCATTCTACTATTAATAGATATTTGGGTTGTTTCCAGGTTTTTTCAATTAGAAACAGTGAAACCTTGAGAATCCTTACACACAACTCCTTGTTCAAGAGATTGGGATAATAGTTAGAAAACGGTTTCATCAGTTTGTAAGAGATAAGCACTTAAAATTTTTGAGATAATGACAGACTATTTTTCAAAGCATTTGAACAAATTTAGTGTCCTATGTGCAGCAATAATAAGTTCAGCTTGCTCCATATCCAAAAGCTTATGGATGTATAAAATGGTGTTATGCTTTCCATGTCTTGTTTAAGAGATAGTTTATTACTCCAAAGACCTAATGTTATTACATTTCCTTCTAACAGCTTAAAATATTTTCAGTTCATATTTAAATATTTAATTTACCTGAAATTGATTTTTGTTTCTGTTTTTAGGTAGACATCTAATTTCATTTATTAAATATGAATAAGCATTGGGCCCATCAGGATTTATTGAAGAGTTTTCCTTTTGCAAACTACTTGCATAGCTACCTCTGCCATAATTCAAGTTTCCAAATATGTGTGACTCTATCTGTCTTCACAACCCTGGTCTATTTTTCTCTTTCTGTACCAATACCCCATGGTATTTTCATTGCCATAGCTTCATGAAAATTTGTAAAATCTGGTAAGGCAATCCCTTCCTATACATTAGTGTCTAGTTTAGTAGGGTGTTGGTTTTTCTAGAACATTTGATTTTCTATATACACTTGAGATTTAGCTTCTCAAGTTTCACTGGAATTTCATTGTCTTTATAAATCAATTTGGGGAAGCTTTATATCTTTTTAATGCAGAGCCTTCTAATCCATGAATGTGGTATATCTCTCCAGTTCTTTAGGTTTCTTTAATATCTTTAGTAAAATGATACCATTTTCTTCTTAAAGAACCTTTTGGGTTAAGATTTATTCTTGGATAATTTACAGTTGTTGATGCTTTTATAAACGTATCATTGTTATTGTATTTTCTAATTCTGCCATGTTTGTGGGTAAAAGTATATTTTTATGTGATGATTGTGCATCCCAGCACTTTGCAAAATTATCTTAAGCCTAGTAATTTATATGTATCTATTTTGGATTTTGTGCATAAGTAATTATCTTATGGAAATAATGAGAAGCATCTTTCTAATCTTTATATATTTTTATTTTGCCATAATACACTGACTCAGATATTAAGTACTGTGCTGAATAGAAGTAGCAGCAGTGGGAACTTTTCTGCCATTCCATATTTCAAATGGAATGCCTTAATTAGTTCATGATTAAGTATGGTACTTGCTGTGAATTTTTTTTGGTACCATTTATCACGCTAGTAAAGGTACCTTCTATTTCTACTTTGCTAAAGATGTTTTTTTTTTTTCTTTTTAAATAAACTAGATGTGGAATTATATCAAACATTTTTCTGCACCTATTGATGTTTATAATTTTTTTCAATAAGTAAACATGGTAAACTAATTGATTTTCTTGTGTAAAATCATCTTTAACATTCCTGAGGTTAACCTTACTCTGTCATTTTAAAACACTACTGGATTTTTTTTTTTTTTTTTGCTAATATTTTGCTGTCATTGCATCTATGTTCATGATAATGTTGTCCTGTAATGTTAATTATTGTACTGTCTTTGTCAAACTTTTGGTTTTAAAATGTTGTTAGATTTATTAAATGCACAGAGGATTTTATTCTACAATGACTTAGAGGTTTGTAAGATATTCAAACTTATTCCTTGGATCTTTGGGAGAAGTATTATTAAAACCAAGGCTTCTACACATGTGCAAGAGTTTCTTTGTGATATTTGTCTAGGAGACTTGTTGAGGATTAATTGCAATGCAAATATATTTTTATTTCTGGAAGTTCTGGTGATCATCTTTTCTATGCATGATCCATTTTTAACCATATTTTGTTCTTTTCTTATATTTTAGATTCATACATTGATATCCTTATTTATTTGAAACATACTTATTTTAGAATTTTGATAATGAGTACTTTATTTTTTGCTTTGAAAATATAAACCTGCTATCTCTCATTTCAGTGTACTCTCATGTTATGATTGATTCATTGTGATTTTGGAAGTTTGGATTGCAAGTTTATCGTCAGTTTTATGCTTGAAAGTCTTGTAAACTGTTCGAGTTGATAGAATTTCCCTCCGAACATATTTTGTATTTGCTTTCGCAAATAGTGGCTCGCAATAGTTTTTCTATTTCTCAGCTCAGGGTATCTTTGTTTTGCAGATAGCCTCAGGTTAATGTGAATGTCACTGAGGGTAAGCTTCAGGATACACATACAGAGAAAGTCCTCACTTCCCTGCAAAGTCCCTGGAGACTAACGAGGTTCTTTTCTCAGCTCTCCATGCCTTTGCCAGGCTCCTCGTTAGTTTCCTCTTTGTCTTTGGCCTCTAAGTATAACAAATATATTGTTAAACTGTACCTTTAACAATATATTTGGTCAATTTATATATGTTTTTAGCAGAAAGCTTACCAGGTTGTCTAATGCATATTTTTACAACACAATCGGTAAGACCTTCCTCAAAGTTATTTCACAGGATTGACAAATTCAATAAGACAAATTCATGCTATATGTCAGAAAAGACAAACATAAAAAGAAGAAGGAACACTCCTACCTGCTATCAACTTATGCCTTCCTCCCTCAGAAAACATACAGTATCTATTATTAGTGCTAAGAATTCAAAAATGAGTCTAAGAGATGTCTAACATTTTCAAAACCTAATTATGACATATAGCTATACACTTAAACACAAAGAAAGTACGGTGATTCTACCTTATTTTTAATCCTATTGGGGGAATTTCTTCCTTCACCAGAAGTCTTCTGTTGCAATCATTTGTCTTTCATCTACATCAAGTTGGAGATAATTGGGGGAATCATAAGACAGAGAAGGGAATAAGAAAAGATAGATGTGTTTCTAAAAATAAGATTGAAAATTCTATAACAAGAAGTACAACAAATATTTCGAACACAACTTCTTTGCTGTTTCTAAAAGATCAACACAAAGTACTAATGGGTTCAGGACACACTACACTAAAAAATGTCACGTTGGTATTTCAGAAAACTGCAAAAGGGGGAAGTTCTCTGTCACCCTTCTCCCCTGAAGCAGGTTATAAAAAGCTCATTTGAGAGGTGCTCTCCCTATATCCAGAAGAAAGGATCATCTTTATCTCTGAAGACATTGGATACAGACAGGAATCTTAAGAAGCCCCTGCAAAATTCCCTCCAGTTTATTAGCATTAGATTATACACTGTTTACCCAATCATATTTTTCCACAGCTGTCCACTCTTCCTTAAACCTAAGTATAAAAATATATGGGCTTCCCTGTTGCTTTAGGTTTTCATTTCTGAAGGCTCCGATGTCACATAAACTTTATATTAAATACATGTTTATGCTTTTCTTCTGTTAATCTGTATTTTATCATAAGATCCCTAGGCATAAACCTAGTGTAGGTGAGGGAAAGATTAATTTCCCCCTATAATACTTATCATTGTATTATAGTGTTCCTTAATTACATCTTCTAGTTGTCTACTCAATAGAGATTCACAGATCCTTTTCTTGTTCAGAAAACAGTCCTTTTTTGCCTCAAGCAATATATAGCATTTTTCAGATACTTAGTCAACATGTTAGGTGCTTTCAATTAATGTTAGAATTCATTCTGGGAAAATAGTTCTGGTTAGGGCTGGAGAGCAGTTGTATTTTATTTCCCACTGGCATATATGTGAAATTTAAAAAGACATTTTACAAATAATGACAACTTTCCCCCAGACATTGTATTTGCTTTATTGCCTTTTGGGAAAATTTGGTTTTCCATAATTGTCACTGAGTTAATGAATACTGCACCCATTTTTTATTATTATACTTTAAGTTCTGGGTACGTGTGCAGAACGTGCAGTTTTGTTACATAGGTATACAGGTGCTATGGTGGTTTGCTCTACCCATCCCCCATCATCTACATTATGTATTAGCACCCTTTTAAGATGGTAAGTTTAGTATCTGTACAGTGAAAGACTGGGGTGTGTACAGCAAGATGAAAGAAAAGAACATGCGAGGCATGTTGTGAATAAAGTGAAAGGTGTATGACTATGTGTGCTTTTACATGTATTTGTTCTTTGATTTCCATAGAAAATTTATGAATCAGAAATTACTCTTGTTTATGTGATAAAAACAAGACCAAAATAATGTAAGGGACTTATCTCTCTTCACATTTTAATAAGCAGTGCTTTTTTTTTTCTGTCTCTGACTCCTAACACAGATTTTCTTTCCTATGATACCATACTTATCCTCCATTCTATCAAACACTGCTCTCAATACAGACATACAGCACTTTGTAACAAATACATGAAATTCAGCAATCAAGCACAATATGTGGAAAGGGATTGGGGTAGTTGGTGATGCTTATAGCACAAAACTCGTATTTGAAGTCAGAGCCTAGTCCTGGTCCTCAGATAATTCAACAAGATCCATTAAGGTGGTTATTCCAGGATATTTTCTATCCACTGAACAATGTACATTTACCAAAAATAAGTAAACCTCCTACATGTATTAATTTCCTAAGGTTGCTGTATTAAATTATCACAACAGGGTGCTTAAAATAACAGAAATTTATTCTTTTAAGTCCTATAGGCTAGAAGTCTGAAATAAAGACTTATGCAGGGCCACATTTCCCCAGAATGCTCTAGAAATGACTCCCCTCCTTGCCTATTCCAACTTCTGGTGGTTTCCAGTAATTCTTAACATTCTCTGTCTTAGAGTCAAATCACTCCAACCTCTACCTCCATCTTTGCGTGGCTTTCTCTGTGTCTCTGACCAAATTTTCCTCTGCTTTCTTTTATAAAAATGCCAGTCATTAAATGTAGGGCCCACTTTAAATCCAGGATGATTTTAACACAAGATCATTAACTAATTAGATTTTTACCTCAAGATTCTTTATTCATTACATTTACAAAGATCCTATTTCCAAATAAGATTAAATTCTGAGGTTCTTGGTAGTAATGAATTTTGGGGGAACACTATCTAGCCTGCTACAATTATCAATAAAAGCATTGTAATATTATATTAACCATATAAGTTCAACAGACTGTTATTTTTTACTATTATTACTATCCCTAATATATCACCTTTATTTTGTGTAGATGCATGTCTTGTTATTTTAGAGTACACACAGGAATCCCTATGCACATTGTACTCACTGAATTTTCATAACAACTCTATAAATATACAGAAAGTAAGCATTATCATTTCACATTGTGTCAATAAAGATTCAGAAATGTAGAGAAGTAAAGACTTGCTAAAATATGTATATGTGGTAAATCCAGAGAAAGAGAGTTTAATTCAAGCAGGACAGGAGAAAAACAGAATTATCATGAATAAGAATGTATTGTATACGAGTGGGTTGTCTTCTCTCTTACATTGAAAGCTGGTCAAGAGTATGGGCATATTCTTAAAACTTTTACCTTTTACAACATTTAACCTACTTTTCATTTATTCATTAATCATATTGTTCTTGGCCATTAACAAACACTCAATTTACAAGCTTGTTAATTAATCCTATATAAGCATCTGTAAACCTCATGTGAGTACTGTAGAACAGAGTGTAGAACATGTATTATTCAGTCATTCCATTTATATACTTTATTTATTTATTTATTTTGGTGGAGTGGAATGAAATTTCATATTTTTCCTCCTGCTTGCAAGTTTTCTCCTTACTTGATGATTATTAAGATGATTTCCTGTAAGGACTACCTCTGAAAATGAAAAATGATTCGGTAGTTGATGGATGAAAACACAATATGGAACTAAAATGATAATATGGATATGCAAACTAAAACATTACATAGCCTGCAGTAGATTTTGACTGCTTATTTATGAAACCTTGCAAAGTGGGGTCTATAATGAAATTGTGGCTAGACCCTTAGCTGTAACATCTATCATGGAGGGTGATGGTGTACAACTACATGATAAATTGTTAAGGTCAAGGTACAATCAATATGCATACACTCTATATACAAATGTGTGACTTATGCACACCAAAAGCAATAGATAAAAATATTATGGATTCAATCTTTTTTTTTTCTCCCAGTGGAGAACATCTTTAAGATAAACGGTAAGGATAAGTTTATAATAAGGTCACCCCCGATTTTATTTATTTAGCCTCAAAGGTAGCAGAAACAAATTACTTTTTTTAAAGGAAAAACATTTGATTTTTGTTTGTGCTTTAGCCATTATACATATGTCTGTTTAGTATGTGGGGAAGTTTGATAACTCATGATTACCCGCAATTACATTATAAATTATTCTTTTCACACACTTTTTATGTTTCTCTTATGCATTCTTTCCCTTTTTACGGCACTCCCTTAGACTGTCGTCAGTTCTTTTAAGATTAGTTTTCTAAATGTTCTTCTCTATATTTAGGCTCCCTTGATGCACGTTGCACTCTTAAATGCACACCTTGTATGTATCATTCCTTCTTTGCCAATGTGGTAACTTGCTTGTCTGATGGTAGAGCTTGGATGATGTGTTGTCTCGGGTAACAATCAAGCATTTAAATTGAAGTGTTTTATAGATAATGCACCCTCATTTGTTTTGTAACAAAACAGACATTGCATGAATTTCAGAAAAGGCAGAAGAGATGTCAGTGTTATGGACACTACTGAAGGGGAACTTAGGGAATGTAAGATTGTGTGCATCTAGACAATAACCTAGATTACTAATTTTTTCTGTAGTCTAGAATATGGCAGCATGGTCCTTAGTCTCAGAGATATCCAGTTTATATCTTAGTTCTGTCATTTATTTTCTGGAAGAATAAGCAAGTTTCTTAATCTCTCTAAGCCTCAATTCCTTTGTATAAAATGGAGATAATAATCCCAACCTAATGGAGTTCTTGCACGGTTTAAATAGACAACTGAAACAACTCAAATGTCCATTGCCAGATGAATGGATAAAGAAAATGTGATATATATACACAATGGAATACTATTCAGCCTAAATCTTGTCATTTGTGACAACATGGATGAACCTGGAGGATATCATGCTAATTGAAATAAGCCAAGTATGGAAGGTCAAATACTTTATGATTCTATTTATATGAGGTATCTGAAGGAGTCAAACTCATGGAAGCAGAGAGTACATTAGTGGTGGCCAGACGATGGGGTGGAGCAGTAAATGGGGAGGTGCTGTCAAGAGAGGGAAAACTCACTGTTTTCTCCACTCACATAACTCTTCTAAAACCACCTATAAGGGATTTATGGGCACCAACTAATTCTTCAATTCACAGCAAACATTGACTCAGTATCCTAAAATTTAACTCAATTCTGATTCAGAGTCAGTGCAGACTATTCAGAGTCAGTATAGACCCAAGCAGTTAATGGCTCAGTTCCAAAAACCTAACCCCATTTTAGATGCTAATGGCAAGTCAGGTCTTCTCATAATTCCAGCTGAATAGCTATAAGTCAGGTGTTCTTATTAATCTCTCCTCAGGCTCCAGAATTTGCTAGAATAGCTCATGAAATTTAGGAAAATATTTTCTTACATTTACTGGTTTATCATAAAGGATATAACTCAGGAACAGCCTAATGGAAGTGATAAATAGGGCAATATAGCAGGGTTGGATGCAGGAACACCACTCTCCCAGTATCCACATGTGTTCACCAACCCACAAACTCTCCAAACCTCATATTTTAGGGATTTTTATGCAGGCTTCACCACACCGGCAAAATGGAATTTTAACTCAATCTCCTGTACTCTCCTCTCCCTGGAGGATGGGGAATGGGCTTCAAACTCCATGTTCTAATCATGGCTTGATTTACCTGGAAGACAGCCTCCAGCCAGGAGGCCACCAAGACTTGCCTCATTAGAACAAAATATGCTTCTTTCATCAGGAAATCCAATGGATTAGAAGCTCTATGTCAGGAACCAGAGTCAAAGACCAAATATTAGAACAAAAGATACTCCTAGGACCCCTATTACTATAGACATGACATGGGTTTTAGGAGTTCTGTGTGAGGAACCAAGGGCAGAAACAGAAACATATTTTTATTATGTCACATTGTTCAATGTGTATACCATTTCAGTTAAATAAAAACAAACACCAAAAGGGATACAAGGAATCTTTGGGAGGTGTTAGATACATCTATTACCTTGATCGTGGTGATGGTTTCATGGGTATTTGCATATGCACAAATTCATCAGATTGTATCTATTAAATATGTACAGCTCTTTATACATCAATTACAGATTGTACCTATTAAATATTTACAGCTCTTTATACATCAATTGTAGCTTACTAAAGCTGGTAAAAATAAAATGTAAAGTAAAATAGACAATCAGTTTGTAAGCCACTTAGGCATGAAAATGTCTGTGAACATAAGTGGATTGATCTGGAAATTCCTGTTATCAATATCTACATTAATATATTACTACAAGTGATTAGAATTATGTCCCTTCAGGTGGTAAGAATGATTAAATACGATACTTACACAATTCAAAAAATACTTTCTGAGCACCCACCACAGGCTCCTATAAAGCATTTAACAGAGGACTTTGCCCAAAGTGAATGCTCAGGGGATGTTAACTCTATGACCATCATTATCTTAAGGATACACTGCAGCTCTGCTTCCTTAAACACGGATACGTGGTTAAAATACCAAAGAGTCACTTTTTCTTAGCAGACCTTATGGAGCTCACCTGTTTAACAGCTTCCTATGGGGATTAATGTGCTTCTAAGAAGTTGCTTACAAAAGGAAAGGACTTACTTTTAGAAGCTATTTTGTGGTTAGGTATTTAATAGGACTTTGAAGGAATATCATTTTCACTTTATGTAATCTATTTATAAGTTTACACAGATTATTGAGTCTTCAGATATTTTTTGTTTGCACCAAATCCATGCCAAAGAGAAGTTGATGTTTCCTCAGTGACTTGAATGTTAATATATGGCATATATCCATTACCTGCATCTCTTACTTTTCCAAGATTGGCACTTATTTTTAATAAGCCTTTAGATTAAAAGACATGCCGTTTTTAAAATAAACCTTCCCCATCTGGCCACCTGCTTCTAAACTGAAAAGAAATGTAAAGAGACAGGAAGATAGAATGTTCTTCTTTTTTGTTTAAAACACTAATCTTCCTAAAGAGCATTGGAACCTTCATCAAACCCTGTCTGTCAGAATAATGCATTTATTACATGCCAGGGAAACATTTGTTCTGCTCTGGGTTTGGTGTCTTAGGTGTACAATTTTGCCATTACCACCACTTAATAAAAGCATTTTGAAACTTTAATTTTTCAAAATCCACCAATGCAATCCCCACTGCTATTCATCTTGATCTACAAGTACTAGCTTTCCCTGATTAAAGTTTGTGAATTAGAGAATTAGCTGATTCCCTCTGCTACCGAATGACCACCTATGCTGCTTCTCTCTACCCATCCCTGTGTGCTTTATAGGACAAACATGCAAATATGAGCTGAAGAATAATAAAATCAGATAAGGGAAACCATTTAACCAAACAAGTATATAATGTATTCCAAAATCATAAGTAAGAAATTTCTGGATGAACTGCTCTTTAGGAATATTCATAGAAAACTTTTCAGGACAGTGTATCTGTCTGTCAATCTACATATCTACTTATTATCTATCTATTTCTTTTCACTTAACTGGTCTAAAATATATGAACAGAGAAGAGTACAAGATTGTTGAAACTCAGTCAAACTTAATTAGTAAGTTGTCACTTTCCTTTAGCAAATGTAAGTGCTTAGATTATTCATTTCAGATGCTGATGGAAAGTCTGGTTCTTCCATACTTACGAGCAGCTATCAATTGGGAATTCCTGTGAACTCCTCCTTGGGTTTAATAATTTCCTGGAATGGCTCAAAAAACTCAAAAAAATTGCTTGTATTTACTGATTTATTATACAGGATGTAATTCAGGAGCAGCCTCATGGAAAACATGGATAAGACATGGTATGGGCACAGACTCAGATAGCCTTCACGCCCTCTTCACGCACATCGCCATCAAAGTACCTTCATTTCTTTACCAATCCAGAAGCTCTCCAAACCCCATATTTTAGAATTTCTATTGCAGCTTTCAAGATGTAGGTAAAGTATATATATGAACAATCACTTTATATGTGTGTGTGTGTATATATATGTAGAGAGAGAGAGAGAGAGAGAGATGGACAGACAGAATCTGGTCTGTCTCCCAGGCTGAAGTGCAGTGGTGCCATCTTGTCACACTGCAACCTCTGCTTCCCAGGCTCAAGTGATCCTCCAGTCTCAGCCTCCTGAATAGCTGGGACTACAAGAGTGAGCCACTATGCCTGACCAATTTTTGTACTTTTTGTAGAGATGGGGTTTCGCCATGTTGGCCAGGTTGGTCTCAAATTCCTATGCTCAAGTGATCTGCCTGTCTCAGCCTCTCAAAGTCCTGGGATTACAGGCATGAGCCACTGCAGTCAATTTTCAATTTGGTTTCCTCTAACTCTCCCCTCCCTGGAGGTTATAGGAACAACAGATAGATGGAAGGAAGGCTAAAACAGAAGCAAGGCAAAAGACGGCATACTATCAACTAATCACATAAAATTTATTGAGTGCTTTGACTGTCTAAGAGGTGGTCTCCCTTAGAATATCATACCTTATTTTGGCTTATGATAACTTTCATCATAATATATAGTCTTAAGCACTCTCTTAGAAACTTTTTATTTTTTTTCCATATTTTTGTGTAGCATATGTTAAAAAGTTATTTTAAACCAATAGATTTATTGTATGTCAACATGTTATTAAAATTATATAATGCCACCAACTTAAATGACATATATACTATCCATAATATATATACATAAATGTAGATTTTATTTTACACCGTGTAGGTATTATTTGTCTAAAATTTCATTAAAATTAGATAATATACCATATTTGATTTTGGTACCAATTGTATGCCAAAATCCTAGAATGAAAGCCAGCAGTTTCTTCTTATTGTGAAGTATAACACATAACTTTTCCCATTGATTGTGTCATAATAGAGTCAACAATATTAGATATTGAGTTAAACTATCCAACACTTTTTTTTTTTTTTTTTTTGCATCTATTGAGATTATCCTCTGGTCTCCTATAGTCCATTAACATAGCAAATTCCATATATTACTGATTTTCTGTTCTTGAACTTTTTTTGTATTCCTGTCATAAACTGCATTTGTTAATGTTGTATTACTTCATAATACACTGTTTGACGTGGTTAAGCTAATGTTTTATTTAGGTTTCCATCATATCTTATACCATCCTTGGCCAATTCAAGATTATCCAAACACCATAAATGAGTCAGAGTTTATCTCATTTTCCATTGTCTCTTAAATGTTGTGTAAGAATGAATTATCTGTTTTTTTAAATTTAGTTGAACTTATGTGTAATCTCTATATGCCTTGGACTTTGGCTTAAGACAATCATTCCCAACAGAGAAGGTGGATAGTTTTGCCTCCCAGGGGACATTTGGCAGTGTCTGGTTGTCACAACTGGTGGGTGGGGTTGCTACTGGCATCTAGCAGGTGTGATCAGGAATGCTGGTCAATATAAACAAAATATAGGATATCCCCATCCCCACAAAGAATAATCTAGCCCAACATGTCAAATGGATGATGTGAGAGAAAACCTAGGTTAAAGAAAGAAGGAAAAAATTTGTTATTGCAACTTCAGATGACTTACGGTTTTTGTCTACCTAGGATTTTTACTTCTCTTTTTGATAATTTACTACTTAAAATATTTTAATAATTTCGTTCATTAATTTTTTTCCAGTGTTTGACAGGTAGTTGTTATAGATATTCTCCAAATATTTTTAATCTCACATCTTTTAAGGAAATTTACCATTTCCATTACAAATTTTATTTATATCTTAACAACGTTTTTTCTGGAATCAGTCTTGTAAGAGCTGTTTCTTTATTTAATATTTCCAAAAGATTGGATTATATCTTTTTTAATCATCTCTATTGTTTCAGATTTTATCTTTTTTTTTTCTCGTGATTTCTGCCATTATCTTATTTCCTTCCTTTCCTCTGTTTAGGTTCATTGTATTATCATTTTTCTATCTTCTTACACAAATGTTTTTTTCCTGTATGAATCCATTTGTTTGAAATTCTAGAAAAGGCAAAACCATGGTAATAGAAGGCAATTACTGGTTTTCAGGAGATAATGAATGAGCAGAGGGTTTAGCCTGCAAAGAGACATAAGGGAACTTTTTGTGGTGATGGAAACACTCCATATATTCTATGTGGTTACAGTTTTTGACTCTTCCGTTTTTATTGAAATTCATTAAGTTTTGCATTTAAACATCATGAACTTTATTATATGTAAATTATACTTCAAGAAAACTGATTTAAAAAATAGAGCAAAAGCCAGACTTTATGTACCTTCTGCTGAAGAAACTCAAAACAACCCATACTCTTTGCTAAACTGCTGCATATGGATATGATCCAGTCTCTATATATAGCTAAATATTTGAAGGAAATGTAGAGAATGAGGGAGTATGCTAAACTATACCAAGAGTATGAATTCAGCAAGATACAGATTATGAGAAACTCTACAGATCAAGTAGCCAGGATTCTTTAATAAATACTTTTCAAGAATTTAAAAGACATATTAAATTGAAGAAGAAAGAGATGATTAATCCAGAGTGTCTAGAAATTCACAGTTGAGAGACAAATTTAAAAAAAAAAATAGGAAGTGATGACTATAGAAGTCAGAATACTGGTTTCTTTGGAAGGGAAGGAAGGACTAATTGAAATGGGTCATTTGGAGGGTCTTCCAGGGTTACTGGAAAGTTCTAGTTACGTACCCATATTAAGGTTACAATGGTGGGTATCTTACATCAATTCTGTAAGCTAAAGACTCTCTAAATGTGGTGTCAAATAAACAACATCTGCATTCCCTGAGAATTTGTTAGAAATGCACATTTTCAGACCCCACCCCAGGCTTCTGAGTAAGAACTCTCAAGATGATGCCCAGCAATCTGCCTTTTAATAAGCTCTCCATGGTTAGGCATGATAGCTCACGCCTGTAGTCACAGCACTTTGGGAGGCCGAGGCAGGCAGATCATGAGGTCAGGAGTTTGAGACCAGACCAGCCTGATCAACATGGTGAAACCTTGTCTCTACTAAAAAAAAAAAAAAAAAAAAAAGAAAAAAAAAGAAAAATTAGCCAGGCAGAATCACTTGAACCTGGGAAGAACAGGTTGCAGTGAGCTGAGATCTCACTATTGCACTCTAGCCTGGGCAGCAGGAGTGAAACTGTCTCAAAAAAAAAGCTCTCCCGGTCATTTGATGCATTCTAATGTTTGTCAACCACAGTACTAAGTCATACATTTGTTCTGTGTCGTTTGTTGATTCTGTGTTTTATTAAAAAAAAAAAAAAAAAAAAAAAAAAAAAAAAGATTTTTTTTTTTTAGTTGCAAAGCAATGTTTTTTGTAAAAGGCAATGGGAACCTCTATTTATATATGCATATTTAAGTGTTAAATAGAACTAAATTTGGTGGGAAAAAGCCTCTGTACTTGTATACTTGAGTTCGTACATATGAACCTCAATCTAATTTAGTATGTAAAAAAAAATTAATACCTAAGTTAGGCTAATGCTTCCATATCAAATGATTATTCTCAGCCAATAACAGCAGCCATACAGCAGGTGGCCAACTGTTCAAACATTGTTCAAATAAGACAAAAACCTTGGGCTGTAACCAATCCAGCTGTTTCTGTATCTCATTTCTGGCTTTTGTATGTCACTTTCCTTTTTCTGTTTATAAATGTTATCCAACCATGTGGCAGCCTCAGAGTCTCTCTGGATCTGTTCTGGTACTGGGAGCTGTCCCATTCACAGACTCTTTTTCTTCTTTATTGCTCAATTAAACTCTGTTAAATTTAATTAAAGTTTTTTAAAATACATTTTACATATTTATATGATATAAGTGTGGAAAGACATACATGAAACTCTTAGCATTAACTCAAGGAAGTGGAATAAAAGGAAAAATTTAGTTTTTTAAAATATGTTTGTATTATGGACTTAATAATGAAGACAAATATTGAGTTTTGTGTTAAAAAAAAAACACAAAAACTAAAACATTGACTAATACTTTTCTAAATTATGGTCCCTCAAATACTTGTAAACCACCAGATGTTAATAGTCTTCCAGTTAAAACGTTTATTAATCAAATAAATGTATAGAAAACAGAAAAAGGGTACAAAGTTTCAATTAAATAGAAGGAATACATTTGGTGATTTACTGCATAGCATGATGACTAGAGTTTATAAATACATATTGTATATTTCAAAATAGCTAAAACAAAGGATTTTAAATGTGCTTGTCAGAAAGAAATGATAAAGATTTGAGGTGATGCCTATGTTAATTAGCCTGATTTGCTCATTCCACAGCATATACATGTATTGAGACATCACGTTGTATCTTAGAAATATATACAATTATTTCTCAATTAAAACTAAAACAAAATTTAAATAGATCTCAGAATTTCAAAATACAAATTAGCATTTTAAGTGTTGTAACAATGTAGATTTAACTTCAGCCAGCGTTTTCTGATTTTTTTTTTTTTTAACTATGAACACTTTGAAAACTTTCTCTACCAAATTCCTATTAACATCTGGAAGCAATGGTGTGCTGGAGCCAGCTGATAAGAACTTGTGAGAGACAACTGTTCACGTATCTTCTCAAATCTGTGTTCAGACATTTCAAGTTGGTACCTTGAAATTGATTTAGCTGAATTATGAGAAGTCGTTGAATAGAAACCTGTTAGTAAGTCTTGACTTAATTTTTGTGTTTTGATATAGTAAGTAATTAAAAACAAACCACAACCTGTACCTTATTCAGTAGACAATATCAGCAATTATATGTGTAGATTTACAGTTTATAAAAATTTTTCAAATATTTTACCCCATTTGCTCCTGCCAGCAGATCCGTGTGGTAGTATGATATTAAATACCCTTCATGACACGAGTCACACATGTAACACTGTTCTCAGTGGTTTACATACATCGACCCATATGTACATACATCAACGTATACCCTTCCAATAGTGCTCTGAGGTATTGGTATATTATTGCACTTATTTTACACATGAAGTAACTGAGGCACAGAGAATTCAGCTATCTTGCCTAATATCACTGAGCAAATCAGTGGAGGTATGAGGGTAGGTTTAGTCCTGGCTTTTGGCTTCAAAGTCTATGCTGCACTATTTTGCTCAATGGCCTCTCTGAAGTAATGGCACTGTGGTTTTCACAGGACTGCGGTCAGAGTAATAACAAAACAGCACCGGGGGCCAATATCTGCCTTATGCACGTGGACTTGGGATATGTTTCGTGGGAACACATGTTTTGCTGTTACTGCTAAGAGTAGGAAGGATATCCTTGGTTCAAAGCCCAGACTTAAGGCTTGAAGAATTTCATGCCTTGTTTGAGTTGCCATATTAACTATCATTCGAAAAGTATCTAATCATATGCTATAATTAGAAAAATAGTGCATTCTAATTGCAGCTGATAGAACCATGCAAAGATGCATAAAGGAAAAATTTGTAATTTCCTCACCCACCCGACCTTCATTTCTACTCTACTGAAGTGAACAGTTTTAATACTTGACACAAAGCTTTCCATAATCATCGTCTTCTTCAAGGAGAATGAAACAGAAATGAAGGTTCAAATGTTTTAGAAGACGTCTTGGTCATCATTGCATGCGACAGAAATGGGGCAATTGTATGTAGATTCCTTTTCAACTTGCTGGTCTAATTGGATAGTAAGTCATGGAGAATAGTTTGTGTGCATAGATGATTGTGGCTTCATGTCTTTAAATCTAATTCTGTAATCCAGTTTGAAAGCCTTTTGGGGTCTGGGTATAAAGCTGCTCTAACAAATCATTGCTCCTCACATATCCAGATTAATTGTCTTAGATACTCCTGCTCCATCACACATTAAGTTCTGGGCAAAAATCTCAAGAGGTTCATTGCTATTGCCATATCATTCCATTGGATTCATTAAGGTGCATTTCTTCCTTATCCCTCCCCCAGCTACTCTTACTTTTCTTGTGGATGGCCTAAAATCTCCTTGTCAAACTCCCCTCTGAAGTGTTCCACTGGAACTACAGATACATTGTTTTGCAACTCAAAAATAAATTTTTAAAAAGTCAAAATCTTTCTAGTTTTAGGTTTTCCTTTTAGGAAAATTCCTGGAATAAATATCCATTTACTCAAGTCTTCTCTTACGTTCTACAGCAAATTGTAATTTTCTTCTTATACATTATTCATCAACAAATGTCACTGAATAGTTCATTCTTGGCATTTTAGATTTTATCACGGTCATAAATTGCTTTGTTTTTTCCATTTTATTTTCTTATGAATTTTTGCTGGTCTACAAGTAAAGTACTAATTTTTTATAAAGCATATATATTTATTGCACTTAACAAACATCATATAACATTTACTTTTTCTCAGACATGTTATAGGTTTTGGTAAATGTTATATTAAAACATTTTCTATTTATTTACTGTGGTATCCTCAGGGCCTAAAACAGATAATGTTGTCTGTATATTTGATGTAATATAACTTTAAAAGCACATCATCTTCTTTAAGCACTAGACATTGCCATTTAGAAAAAGGAGGCTTCTTGCTTTGGGGACCTTTCCTCTCTGGAGAGTGACCTGATTGTTTAGCTTGTTGATGGCAACTGGACCTTCAGGTAAGCAGTTAGATATGACTTTGCTGCCCAGGTTTGTGCCCACATGGAAGCCATACTCTTAGGACCATTTTGGTAGACTGCTTGGCAATATAACCACAGGGTTAAACCCAGCTGGTTAGCAGGATGACTCACAGCCCTTATCCTGATAGCTTTGGAGATTCCAAATAGAAAGTCTAGATATTATCAGCAAATGCATTTTTCCAAACATGGCATTAAAGTGACAACTATCCTTAACTTTATGTGCTGACTTTACAGTTTCCTGGTTTCCTCATGCGATCTGTGCTGCACCTCATGAATTAGTAGGAGTAATTGTATTAGCATCAAAGACTTGCTAGGAAGATGAGATGAGGAAGCTGTTGCATAATCAATCACCTGGTGCTGTGCCATCTTACAGGAGACAGAATTAACTGCTCACAGATCTCCATCTCATAGGGTGTGGCTGCAACTCATGCTTAAATGCTTTTGTACTGAGAACACTGAAGAGAAACATTCTTTCCCAACTTAAAGCTGCTTTGTACAAATACCTGTTGAAGCTTTAGTGGTTTTATAACATTCTAAATGTAAATTGTTTAAGTGTTTCTACTCTATCATTTGGTTGCATGGTGTGTAAAGTGACTCTGTGCTGTGATACTTCCCTAGCATTTCCTCTGTTAATATGGTTTGGTGAACCTGACTATCAGTGTGTGAGCCCAGACTACACTGCACTAATTCTTATGATGATAGAATGCCAATTAGTGCCTGGTATCCTTCATTAGTCTCACTTTTTCATATTTTATTATAATACATACCTAGGTATGCTCCTGGATGAATTTAACACCACTTTGTTAAATTTGTGTAATAAAAAAACTTAGCAAAGATTTTAAAAATGCAATTACCCTAAAACATACATTGAATTTGAGGAAAAAAAAAAAACTCATTACAAATACCAAATGTTCCCTTTCAGTAATATGAGTATTTGTATATATTCATTCAATCTTCTTTTCCCATGCCTTAAGGAAATATTTATGATTTCTCTTTATACATTTAGAATGATTCTTGATATGTTTGTTTATTCCTCTGCATTTTTGTTTTCTTTCATGAAGAAATTTGACCACGTTTTCTAAAATCACTGCTTGTCTTTAGGATACGTATGCATGTATATATAGGTATAGATATAAATTATCTATCTATTTATACTCACCTGAATAAACTGTTTTAAGAGTTTTTCATAGTTTTAAGTTAATATATTAACTTTGGAGTTCTAAGGAGATAAATAAAGTGAATACCACACATTTAACAATTAAAAAAAAAAGATTTGTAAAAAGCACTCACCACATCCTCACCCACACTTCATACGCATGACCATATAGCATGAATCAGAGAGTATTCTTTTTTTTTTTTTTTTTTTTTTTTTTTTTTTTTTTTTTTTTTGGTGTGTGTGGGGGAATTCCCTAAATGAAACCCCAAATGCCTTGGAGATACTTTGGTTATAGCAAATGCAAATAGTGCTTGCAAGGGGCTAAACTCATAGCAATTAGAGAAGTTCCCTGCACTCACTCACATTGTGGAAATTATTTTGACATTATATAGCAAAGCAACGTGTTACCAGGGGATGTGGACTGCAGAGCTGAATCATGTTTTGTAACATAACCTCTTAGCATGAAGGATTAATTTGCAGTTTATCAGAGTATTTTTTCAGTGGATTCACTCTTGATCTGTGTGCCTACTTGGCAAGGGAAATGGAGTAATTTTTACATCTGCCACATGGGCTGCTGGGAAGATTTGAGGAGAGAACCCTCATGTGGCCACAGTTCAGTACCTGACCTGGACAAAATGCTCATAAATTCTCACTATTGCAATTGTTCTCACTAGAAGATATAATTTTCTTCCCGAATATGTGAAAAAGTGAAGTTGAGGATAGTAGACCAAATAAAAGATGAGCATTTCCTTGAAGTTTTAGAAATAAAATGTATTGATTAGAAACAAACTTGGATTGTCACTAGCATGTCAAGTAACTGGAGGGAGGAAAGTAAAGATATTTCAAGAGACAAAGAGGATCCCTGGAACCCTCTCTCCTCCCTGCACCCCACTTACCCTTAGGGCATTCATTGTTGGCAGCCCTTATAAGATAAAATAGATACAAAGTCACTTAAATATGTCCATATGCACACCCACACCACCTAATTCTGCCAGCCGCCCCGCTCCCCCAAATGCACTGTTCCAAATATACTCTCCAGGGCAGGGTATGTTTACCTGCACTTCTGCACACTCAGCTTAGGCAGAGAGGTCCCTCTGTCTATATACAGGTAATCTTTCCAAATTATTTCCTTGTCTAAAACAGCCAGCAGGCTACGCATTTTAAGTTTTCTAATACTTTCTCACTTAAAATATGCCAAAGATGTCTTTCCAGGGCTTTTCACATCAATAGCTTTTTCTTGTACTTCATTTTAAAATTCATACTCATAACTCATGTAAACCTTATTGAGTGTCAATGTCGAAGTGCTGATTTACCAGTTTAATTTTTTCACAAATATCTAATTTTCCCAGTAGTGTGTGACCTTAGTAAAGTACCTATTTCAACTCTATTCATTCTTGAGCCAACAAAACACCTATACAGTTTTAATTTGGTAGTTTTATAATTCCTTTCAGTATGAAGTATGAGAAATACCTCATTACTCTTTATTTTATGAATGAATTGCCTAAAGCTGAACTGACCACATGTGACCATTTAAACTTAGATTTGTTTTTAATTAAATACAATCTAGTCCCATCTCAACTGTTCAGTAGCCACAAGTGGACAATATACATGTAAAGCATTTCTATCATTGTAGAACTCTCTCTTGGACAGCAGGGCCCCAGAGTGTCACAGCTTTGGGATTTTTAATGCAGTTTCTGAAAAACACCAATGAGATAAAAACCAACATTTTGTAGTACAGGATCTTGCCATGCAGATAAGTGGATATATCCTTTGGTGCAAGGTTTAGTTATATCCCTCAGCAACGTTTTAGAGATCTATTTATAAGGGCTCTACACAGTTCTGAGTAAATCATTACTGATATTCAAAGAAAACATATTATCTGACTGTTAGAGATGATAGCGTTTGAGACAGAGAAATTGAGGGACTTAGTAAGGGCACACGCATGAGTTGATATTATTTTGATTGATATTTTTGTTAATATTTTACTTAAAAAAGTAACACTTGTTCATCCTAACCAGTGAAATGCTGCAAAGATGCGCAAGTGGAAATTGAGCGGAGTTCCCTGGACTGGCCCTCAAAGGCTGCCCCACTGTAAAAACAGTTTGAAGGTATGCTTGGTCTTGCGTAGCCTCCCTCACTCCTGACTCCCACACAGCTCAGACGAAAGATGGGCAGGGCCGGATTTCTTCCTTGGTCTACAGGCAGTTGACACTCTGATTGGTTATGAAGTCCCAGAGGATATCCCTTTAGGGAGAGGTTTTTATGTTTTACATTACAATGCCCAAATCATAATCTTGCATATGATTTGTTTGGATTTTTATTTCCAATAAAGTTTTTGGATTTTTTGGGGAAAGAGAATTTTGGTAAGATGCAAGGATTAATTGCTTCTCCAGAGACTCATCTACAAATATGCAGTTTGTCATAAGAGATCTTGGTTCTCATCCTTTTGTCTGGGTCAATTTCGAAGTCTCCCTGATGACATTTTCAATACTGTCATTTTACAAGAATTTGCCCGACAAGTATCCCTATTGCTTATCTTTTGTGGGTAATTTCATGAATTTTCTCACTAATTTATTGGTTGTGGATGAGCTTTAATATTCTTTGATCCAATGATTGTTTTAAATGTACTGTCTCCAAACCTGGCATTTACTTTGAGAGTAAATGATAACAGGAGCACTGGAGTCATGGCAGTTCTGTTCTGATGATTTCTAGAAGTCTCAAGTCAGTGTCTTCTATTCTATGGACCAGAACTTAGCATCTGGTATTGAAAATGCTCACTAATGTATTAAAAACATATTTTTTATAAAGCTTGGAATTTTTCTCAATATGTTTCTTGAATTTTTTTTTAAATTTTACTTAAAGTTCTGGGGTACACGTGCAGATCTTGCACGATTGTTACATAGGTATACACATGCCATGGTGGTTTGCTGCCTCCATTCCCCTGTTACCTACATTAGGTATTTCTCCTGTTATCCCTCCCCAATCTCCCTGCCCCCTGCTATCCCTCCTCTAGTCCCCCCATCCCCCAACAGACCCCAGTGTGTGCTGCTTCCCTCCCTGTGTCCATGTGTTCTCATTGTTCAACAGCCACTTATGAGGGAGAACATGTGGTGTTTGGTTGTCTGTTCTTGTGTCAGTTTGCTGAGAATGATGGCTTCAAGACTCATCCATGTCCATGCAAAGGACATGAACTCATCCTTTTTTATGGCTGCATAGTATTTCACAGTGTATATGTGTCACATTTTCTTTATCCAGTCTATCATTGATGGGCATTTGGGTTGGTTCCAAGTCTTTGCTATTGTAAACAGTGTCAAAATGAACATACGTGTGCATATGTCTTTATAACAGAATGATTTATAATCCTTTGGTTATCTACCCAGTAATGTGATTGCTGGGTCACATGGTATATCTATTTTTAGGTCCTGGAGGAATCACCACAGTCTTCCACAATGGTTGCACTAATTTACATTCCCACCAACAGTGTAAAAGTGTTCCTATTTCTCCACATCCTCTCCAGCATCTGTTGTCTCCAGATTTTTTAATGATCGCCATTCTAACTGGTATGAGATGGTATTTCAATGTGGTTTTGATTTGCATTTCTCTAATGACCAGTGATGATGAGCATTTTTTCATGTTTTTGGCCTCATATATGTCTTCTTTTGAAAAGTGTTCATATCCTTCACCCACTTTTGAATGTGGTAGGTTGTTTTTTTCTTGTAAATCTGTTTCAGTTCTTTGTAGATTCTGGATATTAGCCCTTTGTCGGATGGGTAGATTGCAAAAATTTTTTCCTATTCTGTTGGTCGCCGATTCACTTTAATGATTGTTTCTTTTGCTGTACAGAGCTCTGGAGTTTAATTAAGTCCCATTTGTCTACTTTGGCTTTTGTTGCCAATGCTTTTGTTTTAGTCATGAAGTCCTTTCCTATGCCTATGTACCTTGCCTAGGTTTTCTTCTAGGGTTTTCATGGTGTTAGGTCTTATGTTTAAATCTTTAATCTATCTGGAGTTAATTTTTGTAAAGGGTGCAAGGGACGGGTCCAGTTTCAGCTTTCTGCACATGGCTAGCCAGTTTTTCCAACACTGTTTATTAAACAGGGAATCCTTTCCTCGATGCTTGTTTTTGACAGGTTTGTCAAAGATCAGATGGTTGTAGGTGTGTGACATTGCTTCCGAGGCATCTGTTCTGTTCCATTGGTCTATTCTGAGTGGTGTTTTTCCACTTTATAAATTATAGTTGCTAACTGCTGGAATAAAAATAAAAAAACTATAGATCGAAGTATAAATTGCTCATTTTTCTGCCCAACTTTCTGAAATGGCTTGCTAGCAGTACTTATAGATTTTATATTAATGTTTTTGAATGTTCTATATTAGTAATGTTACTTGTCTATTATATGTATTCCAATATCATAGCCAAGAAATACTGGATCATCACATGCATAAAAGCTCTCTATGAATCGTGAAACTGAAAAGTTTCTCAGTTTCTTTGCTTTTGAGTTTACAACCTATTTTCAATGCCTCCATTTCACCATTCCTTTACTCCAGTGTTTTTTTTTTTTTTTTTTTTTTTTTTTTTTTTTTTTTTTTTTTTTTTTCAACAGTATCCTGAGAAGTGGGCCCTCAGGTTACAAGTTGCAAGGTGTTGAATGCAGACTAATCAGCGGATGCTGAGTAGCCACATGAAAGCTCAACAGAAACAAGTTGTTATAAAGTATCAGTAGCCAAAAGAAACACAATTCTAGCCACATATATATAATCTTAAATTTTTTAGTAGCCATATTTTAAAAATAAAAAAGAGATGGCAATATTAGTAATATGCTTTATTTACTTAGATGCATGAAAATGGTGTAATTTCTGCATGTAATCAATATAATAAACATATTAATGAGATATTTCACTTGATTTTTTCATACCAAATGCCCAGAAAGTGGTGTGTATTTTACACGTGAAGCACATCTTCATTTAGACAAAGCATATTTTAAGTGCTGGTAAATATATATGGCTAATAGCTATCATACTGGAAAACATGGTGATATTATGGTAGTAGCTAAGTCTAGCTAATGTATTGGGTTGTTCATAATGCTCACATTCCGAGAGCCAGGTATGTAAGATTTCAAGAATTAAGCAAACTTTAATCAATTTGTTTTCTTCTATGTGTGACAGCACATTAAATAATGTAATTACTTATATTTCTAAGTTTTGTTCAGTTTAGTACTTCTGTGTGTTGCTCATTTAATCCTTTTGATGGATTTTTGAAGCAAAAGTAATAATATTACCTGTCATTAGTTCATTATGCAGATGAAATGAGTGGAGTTAAATGAAAGCTCTTAGTGCACTGCCTGAAACGTCAGTGAAAACTTAGGAAATGTTAGTAATTGTCATTATCATGGTTGTCATTACCAGTCATAATGGCATGAATTTTTCCTTATTTACAGTTTAGGAAGCTTGAAACTTGCAGACATTGTTAAATGTCACAGGACATGTAAGTGGTAGGAGGTAAGTTCACTTTAAGTTTAAAAATCTGTATGAAAATGTTATTGAAAGTTACTTCTTGCTCATTCTAATATTTGAGACAATGCTCAAGTACATAAAGAGCAATGTTTGTAGTCCATCCCCTACCCTGAATCAATCATTACAAAAGCTCCCTGCTTGTCCCTCCACATTGTTGTCCTTGCCCATACAATCATATACTAACTCCCATATGCACACAGAAGGCTTTTTCCCCTTACTTTGTTTGTGCAAATATGATCCTATTATACTAAAGCATTATTCTGCATTTTTTTTTGAGACAGGGTGTGATTCCCATCACCCAAGCTGGAGTGCAGTTGCATGATCATAAGTCACTGCAGCCTTAACTCCCTGGTCTCAAGTGATCCTCCCACCTATACCTCAGAATATCTGGGACTACAGGTGCACACCATCGTGACCAACTAAATTTTTGGTATTTGTAGTAGAGATGTGGTTTTTCCATGTTTTCCAGACTGTTCTTGAATTCCTTGGCTCACATACTGTGTACACCTTGGCCTCCCAAAGTGCTGGAATTACTGGCATGAGCCACTGCGCCTGGTCTGCAATTTGTTTTTCTTGTTTAGAAAAGATAGTATAGGTTTCTCCCCAGATCAGTGGGATGTTGATGGTTTGCATTTTATACATCAACTCTCTAACCCATGTGAAATTTATTTTGGTAAATGCTAGAGAGGTGAGATTTTTAACTTTACTTGGTTTTGTAATATGAAATTTGCCCTGGCAACATTTGAGTTTTTAGTTTTGTTACGATGATCCTCAGGTCACTTCTTTAAACCGATATTCAATGGCTTGAATTATGTAGCTATACAGTGCCACTTGGTACTCATTCAACAAGTATTTATTGGTGTCAATTGTCTGTAATCATTAAGCAAGAAAATCCAATAATACTCGTCATGATGGAACTTGCATTCTAAGTGTAGGGAGAAGTCAGAGGTGTAAGTAAACTATATACTGTTGGGAAATGATAAAATATAAATGTCAAGGGGGGAAATACACATCTGGGTTAAAGGGGTTGTGGAGTTCTGGTGTGGGGACTGGTTGTAAAAATAAAGTGGTCAAGAAGTTCTTCAATGAGAAGGTGTTTTCTGAAGAAACAGCTAAAATATATGAAGGATGTGAGAAAGGCATCATAGAAACTAACAGAGAAGAACAGGCTTAAGGAACATTCTGTGAAAATACCCTAATATAGAAGAGTGACTGGTAAGTTCTAGGAATATCAGGGATGCCTGTGTGGCTAGAGCACTGTGACCCAGGAAGAGTCTTTAGGGATGACATCAGATAGAGGAAAGGACACTGGTTAATGTAGGGCTTTGGAAGTTATTACAGTGACAGCTTTTAATCCAAGATCAATAGGGGAGCTACTGAGGTTTGGTACCACAGTGTATGGCATTTTCTGACTTACCAGTTAAAATGATTATTTTGAATATGTTTTTAGAAAGCATGCCTGTAAGATTTCCTGATGAGTAAGATGTCTATTTATTGAAATGGGGAGATTTCCAGTTCAAGAAGAATGTGGTATTGGTTAGGAGATCAGTTAAATTTGATATTACGCTTAGACATACAAATAGCGATACTGAGTAGGCAATTATGTTCTTTGGAGTTCAGAAAGGAGGTCTAAACTGGAAATATAAACTTAGATATTATTAGCATAGAGACTGTATATAACACCATTAGACTGGGAATATTCATTCAGGGAGTGTGTGCATGTACATAGTAAAGGGGAACATAGACACAAGGAAGAGAAGAATCAGCTAAAGAGACTGCATAGGAACCAGTGACTTATGCAGAAAACTCAAAAAATTGTGCCTAGGTGGCTGATATTGTTTGGATCTGTGTCCCCACCCAAATCTCAAGTTGAATTGTAGTCCCCAGTGTTGGAGGTGGGACCTGGCGGGAGGTGTTTGGATCATGGGGGTGGAATTCTCAGGAATGTTTAGCACCATCCCCTTAATGCTATTCTTGTGATAGTGAGTGAGTTCTCATGGTATCTGGTTGTTAAAAAGTGTGCAACACCTCCCTTTTGGCTCTCTCTTGGTCCTGCTCCTGACATGTAAGATGACTTCTCCCACTTTGCCTCTTGCCATGAGTAAAAGTTACCTGCGGCCTTGCTGGAAGCAGATGCTGCCATGCTTCCTGTACAGCCTATAGAACTGTGAGCCAGATAAACCTCTTTTCTTTATAGATTACCCAAGTTCAGGTTGTTTCTTTATAGCAGTGTGAGAATGGACTAATACAGTGGCCAACCGAATGAAGTGTTAACTGGAGGAGAGAGTAACCTACTGTGCCAATGGTTACTTATTATGACACCTAAAGCATAAGCAACCAAAGAAATAAATAAATAAATTGGACTTCATCAAAATTAAGATATTTTGTCGTTCAAAAGTGAAAAGACAGCCCATAGAAAAAGAAAAAAAATCGCAAATAATTTATCTGATAAGGACGTATTATCCAGATTATATAAAGATCTTTTGCAACTTGACAGTATAAACAACTCATTATTTTTAAAAATAAGAAAAGTACTTAAATCACTGTTTCTCCAAATAAGCAGTAAGTACATGAAATGATGCTCAACATAATAGGTGTTAAGATGCAAACCACAATGAATTATCATTTCACACACAAGGAAATGGCTAAAACATTCAAACAAACTAACAAACAAATACCAGACAATAGTAGTATATACTTTGCGGTAGGAACTTATCAGCTTAATAAGCTTTTGGGATGAGATGATGGGGTTTTCTACACTTAGAATCATGTCATCTGGAAACAAAGACAGTTTGATTTGCTCTGTACCTATTTGAATACCCTTTATTTTTTTTTTCCCCTTGCCTGATTGCCCTGGCCAGAACTTCCAATACTAGCTTTAACAGGAGTTGTGAGAGAGGGCATCCTTGTTTTATTTCAGTTTTCAAGGGGAATGTATTCAGCTTTTGCCCATTCAGTATGATATTGGCTGTCGGTTTGTCATAAATGCCTCTTGTAATTTTGAAATCACTGTTATTTTGAGGTAGCTCTTTAATACCTAATTTATTGAGGGTTTGTAACATAAAAGGATACTGAATTTGATCAAATGCCTTTCCTGCATCTATGGAGATAATCATATTTTTTGTCTTTAGTTCTGCTTATGTAATGGATTACATTTATTGATTTGTGTATGTTGAACCAGGCTTGCATCCCAGAGATGAAGTCAAATTGATCGTGTTGGATAAGCTTTTTGATGTGCTGCTGGATTCAATTTGCCAGTATTTTATTGAGAATTTTCACATCGATGTTTATCGGAGATATTGGCCTGAAGGTTTCTTTTTTTGTTGTATATCCACAAGGTTTTGGTATCAGGATGATTCTGGCCCCATAAAAGGAGCTGGGGAGAAGTCCTTACTTTTCAATTTTTTGGAATAGTTTCAGAAGGAATGGTACCAGCTCATCTTTTTATCTCTTGTAGAATTTGGGTGTAAATCCATCTGGTCCTGGGCTTTTTTTTTGGCTGACAGGCTATTTATTACTGCCTCAATTTCAGAACTTGTTACTGGTCTATTCAGGGATTTAACTTATTCCTGCTTCAGTCTTGGGAGGCTTTATGTGTCCAGTAATTTATCAGTATCTTCTAGATTTACTAGTTTATTTGCATAGAGGTATTTATAGTATTCTCTGATGGTTGTTTGTATTTCTGGGAGGTCAGTGGTGATATCCCCTTATTAATTGTGTCTATTTGATTTATTTCTATTTTCTTCTTTATTAGTCTAACTAGTGGTCTATTTATTTACTCATTTTTTCAAAAAAAAAAAGACAGCTTGTTGATTTATTAATGTTTTTGAAGAATTTTTTTTTAATGTCTGTATGTCCTTCAGTTCTGCCCTGAGCTTTGATATTTCTGGTTTTCTGCTAGATTTGGGGTTTGTTTGTTCTTGGTTCTGTAGTTCTTTTAGACGTGATGTTGTGATGTTGACTTGAGATTTTTCTAGCTTTTTGATGTGGGCATTTTGTGCTATAAATTTCCTTCTTAACAGCGTTTCAGCTGTGTCCCAAAGATTCTGGTACACTGTCACTTTGTTCTCACTAGTTGCAAAGAACTTCTTGATTTCTGCCTTAATTTCATTATTTACTCAAGAGTCATTCAGGAGCATGTTGTTCAATTTCCATGTAGTTGTGTGGCTTTGAGTGAGTTTTTAAATTTTTGAGTTCTAATTTGAGTGCACTGTGGTCCGAGAGACTGTTATGATTTCAGTTCTTTTGAATTTGCTCCTCAACAAATTCAATGTTAGGGTAAGTGCCATATGGCACTGAGAAGAATGTATATTCTGTTGTTTTGGGGTAAAGAGTTCTATAGATATCAAGTCAGCTTGATTCAGAGCTGAGTTCAATTCGTAAACATCTTTGTTAATTTTCTGTCTGTCTAATATTGATGATCTTTCTAATATTGACAGTGGGGTATTAAAGCCTCCCACTACTATTGTGTGGGAGTCTAAGTCTATTTCTAGGTTCCTATGAAATTTTTTGATGAATCTGAGTACTCCTGTATTGGGTGCATAGATATATATAGGATAGCTCTTCTAGTTCAATTGAACCCTTTACCATTATGTAATGCCCTTCTTTGTCTTTTGTCTTTTGGTGGTTTAAAGTCTGTTTTGTCAGAAACTAGGATTACAATCCCTGCTTTTTTCTGTTTTCCATTTGCTTGGTAAATTTTCCTCTATCCCCCCCTTTTTTTGTTTTGTTTTGTTTTGTTCTTTTTTGAGCCTATCCATTTCTTTGCATGTGAGATAGGTCTCTTAAATACAGGACACCGAATAGGTCTTGACTCTTTATCAAGGTTGTCATTCTGTGTCTTTTAATTGGGGCATTTATCCCATTTACATTTAAGGTTAATATTGTTATGTGTGAATTTGACTATGTCATCATGATGCTGGCTTGTTATTTTGCAGACTTGTTTATGTAGTCGCTCTATAGTGTCATTGGGGTGTGTGTTTCAGTGTGCTTTTTGTAGTAGCTGATAGCAGTTTTTTTATTCCATATTTCGTGCTTCCTTCAGGAGCTCTTGCAAAGCAGACCTGGTGGTGGTAAATTCCCTCAGCATTTGCTTATCTGCAAAGGATTTTATTTCTCCTTCTCTTATAAAACTTAGTTTAGTCAGATAGGAAATTCTGGGTTGGAAATTCTTTCCTTTAAGAATGTTGAATATTGGCCCCCAGTCTCTTCTGACTTGTAAGATTTCCACTGAGAGGTCGACTGTTATTCTGATGGGCTTCCATTTTTAGGTGACCTGGCTTTTCTGTCTGGCTGCCAATAATATTATTTTCTTTCATTTCCACCTTGGAGAATCTGATGGTTTTCTTGGGGTTGATCTTCTCATAAGGTATCTTACTGGGGTTCTCTGGATTTCCTGAATTTGAAAGTTGGCCTGTCTTGCTAGGTTGGGAAAGTTCTCCTGCATGATAACCTGAAGTGTGTTTTCCAACTTGGTTCCATCTTCCCTGTCTCTTTCAGGTACTCCAATCCGTTGTAGGTTTGGTCTTTTTACATAATCCCATAGTTCTCTGAAGTTTTTTTCATTCTTTGTATTATTTTTTTTCTCTCTCTAATCTTGTCTGCCTGCCTTGTTTCAGCAAGATAGTCTTCAAGCTCTGATATTTTTTTCTTCCCCTTGGTCTATTCAGCTGCTGATACTTGTGGTTGCATTGTGAAGTTCTCCTGCTGTGCTTTTCAGCTTCATCAGGTCATTTATGTTCCTCTCAAAACTGTTTATTCTGGTTAGCAGCTCCTGTGATGTTTTATCATGGTTCTTAGATTCTTTGCATTGGATTAGAATATAGTTCTTTAGCACAATGAAGTTGCCACAATCATTTGGAGAAGACGAACTATGGCTTTTTGAGCTTTTAGCATCTTTGCATTGATTCTTTGTCATTTTTATGGATTCATCTTTCTACAATCTTTGAGGCTGTTGACAATTGGATGGGGATTTTGTGGAGTCTTTTTCATTGGCATTGTTGTTGTTGCTCTCTGTTTGTTTTCATTTAGCAGTTAGGGCCCTCTTCCATAGGGCTACTATGGTTTGCTGTTGGGTTCACTTCTGACTTTATCTGGGTTCCTCCTGCAATTTGAGGTGTCACCAGTGTAGGCTGTAGAACAGCCAAAGATGGCTGCCTACTTTTCCTCTGGGAGTTCTGTCCCAGAGGCACACTGACCTGATGTTGATTTTCTTATTGGACATTTCAGTGGTTTCCATGTTTGCCATTATATATATATATATATATATATATATATATATATAAAACTTTAGGAAATATTTATGTTCATTTTGATTTGTTATTTTGAAATAAATTTATGAAAATAAATCCTGGCTTCCTCCAAGATGGCTGAACAGAAGCATCTCCAGTGCACAGCTCCCAGTGAGAGAGATGCAGAAAGCAAGTGATCTCCACATCTCCAAATGAGGTACCAGGTTCATTTCAATGGGATTGGTTGGACAGTGGGCATAGCCCAAAGAGAGCAAACTGAGGCAGGGCGGGGTGTTGCTCCACATGGGAAGTGCAATTGACCAGAGTATCAGAGGATTCTCTCCTCTGGCACACTGGTCCAGGTACTGTGCTTCTCCCAAAGCCTCTGCAACTGACAGACCAGGAGATCTTCGCTGGGCTGTAAAGCATCCAAGTTACTTCCACAGAGTTGAATAGCAGTGCTGGCCAGTGCCACGGATTGTCAGCACAGATACAGGCAGATGCATTGGTTGACTGGGAGAGCTACCGGCCCCCTGGAGAGAGGGGGTGCTAAAAGCAGGGAGACAGGCAATAAGGTAGGCGAATCCCTCCCCTGACAAAGCCCAGCAGGCTGAAGCCCTCTCACTTGAGGGTTTTGCAGCCAGCCCATCAGTTCGAGCTTGACATGGAAGGATCAAGCTTGATGGAAGGAAGAGCATCCACCGTTACAGAGGCAGGCCTAATCTCCCTGTGTAAACAAAAAACACAGGAATCCTACACAATAGCCGGACTGAATCTGTGGCAGCCCAGCAGCACCTCTACAGGCAGACAAGAGAGAGACTGCATCATCAAGCAGCTCCCTGAAATCAAAGCTAGATAAATCCACAAAGATGGGAAGAAACCAGTGCAAAAAGGATGAAACCATCAAAGACCAGAATGCCTGTCACAACTCCTCAACAGAAAGGGAACAAAACAGGATGGAGAATGAGTTTGATGAATTGATGAAAGCAGGCATCAGAAGGTGGGGAATAACAAACTTCTTTTAGCTAAAGGAACATGTTCTAACCCAATGCAAAGAAACTAAAAATGTTGAAAAACGGTTAGCCAAAATGCTAACTAGAATAACCAGCTTAGAGAACATAAGTGACTTGATGGAGCTGAAAACACAGCATGAGAACTTCGTGAAGTGAACCCAAGTTTCAATAGCTGAATTGATCAAGCAGAAGAAAGGATATAAGTGATTGAAGATCAACTCAATGAAATAAAATGAGAAGGCAAGATTAGAGAAAAAAAGTAAAAAGAAATGAACAAAGCCTCCAAAAAATATGGGATTATGTGAAAAGACCTAATCTACACTTGATCAGTGTACCTGAACGTGATAGGGAGAATGAATTCAAGCTGGATACACTCTTCAGGATATTATTCAGGAGAATTTCCCCAACCTAGCAAGCCAGACCACCATTCAAGTCCAAGAAGTACAGAGAACACCATAAAGATATTCCTAAAGAAAGGCAACCCCAGGGCACATAATTGTCAGATTCACCAGGGTTGAAATGAAGGAAAAAATGCTAAGGTCAGCCAGAGAGAAAGCTTGGGTCACCCACGAAGGAAAGCTCATCAGACTCACAGTGGATCTCTTGGAAGAAACCCTACAAGCCAGAAGAGAGTGAGGGCCAATATTCAACATCCTTAAAGAAAAGAACTTTCAACCTAGAGTTTCATATCCAGCCAAACTAAGCTTCATTATTGAAGGATAAATAAAATACTTTACGAACAAGCAACTACTGAGAGACTTCATCACCACCAGACCTGCCTTACAAGACCTTCTAAAGGAAGCACTAAACATGAAAAGGAACTACTGGTATCAGCCACTACAAAAACGTACCAAATGGTAAAGACAAATGATGCAATGAAGAAGCTGCGGGCAAAGGAACCAGCCAGTAACAAAATGACAGGATCAAATTCACACATAATAATATTAACGTTAAATGGAAATGGCCTAAATGCCCCAATCAAAAGACACAGACTGGCAAATTGGATAAAAAGTCAAGACCCATCGGTGTGCTGTATTCAGGAAACCCATCTCACGTGCAAAGACATACATAGACTCAAAATAAAGGGATGGAAGAAGATTTACCAAGCAATTGAGGAGCAAAAAAAAAAAAAAAAAAGCAGGATTTGGAATCCTAGTCTCTGATAAAACAGACTCAAAACCAACAAAGATCAAAAGAGACAAACAAGGGCATTATATAATGGTAAAGGGATCAATCCAACAAGAAGAGCTAATTATCCTAAATATAAATACACCCAGTACAGGAGCACCCAGATACATAAAGCAAGTTCTTCACAATGTACAAAGAGACTTAGACTCCTATATAATAATAGTGGGATACTTTAACACTCCACTGTCAATATTAGACAGATGAACAAGACACAAAATTAACAAGGATATCCAGGACTTGAATGCAGATCTGGACCAAGTGGACCTGATACACAGCTAAAGAACTCTCCACCCCAAATCCACAGAGTGTACATTCTTCTCAGCACCACATTGCACTTACTCTAAAATAGACCACATAATTGGAAGTAAATCACTCCTCAGAAAATGCAAAAGATGAAATTCACAATGAATAGTCTACCAGACAACAGTGTAATCAAATTAGAATCACGATTAAGAAACTCACTCACAATTCCAGAACTACATGGAAACTGAACAACTTGCTTCTGAATGGCAACTGGATAAACAATCAAATGAAGGCAGAAAAAAAGGTGTTCTTCAAAACCAATAAGAACAAAGACACAACATACCAGAATCTAAGGAACACATTTAAAGCAATGTGTAGAGGGAAATTTATAACAATAAATGCCCACATGAGAAGTAAGGAAAGATCTAGAATTGTCACCCTATCATTGAAATTGAAAAAGCTAGAGGAGCAAGATCAAAAACACACAAAAGGTAGCAGAAGGCAAGAAATAACTAAGATCAGAGCAGAACTGAAGGAGACAGAGACACAAAAACATCCTTCAAAAATTACTAAAACCAAGAGCTGCTTTTTTTAAAAAAATCAACAAAATAGTCCACCAGCCACACTAATAAAAATGAAAAGAGAGAAGAATCAAATAGTTGCAATAAGAAATGATAAAGAAGATATCACTACTGAAGCCACAGAAATACAAACCACCTACAGAGATTACTACAAACAACCCTATGTACATGAACTAGCAAATCTGGAAGAAATGGATAAATTCTTGGACACTTACACCCTCCCAAGAAGAAACGAGGAAGAAGTTTGAATCCCTGAATAGACCAAAAACAAGATCTGAAGTTGAGGCAGCAATTAGCCTACCAACCAAGAAAAGTCCAGGTCCAGATGGGGTTTACAGTCAAATTCTACCAGATGTACAAAGAGGAGCTGGTACCATTCCTTCTGAAACGATTCCAAACAATACCAAAAGACAGAATCCTTCCTAAGTTATTTAATGAGACCAACATCATCCTGATACCAAAACCTGGCAGAGACTCAATTAAAAAAGAAAACTTCAGGCCAATATCCATGATAACCATCAATGCAAAAATCTTCAATAAAATACTGGCAAACTGAATCCAACAGCAAATCAAAAAGCTTATTCATCATGATCAAGTGGGCTTCATCCCAGGGATGTAAGACTGGTTCAACACCCTCAAATCTATAAATGTAATCCACCACATAAACAGAACCAAAGACAAATACCACATGATTATCTCAATAGATGCAGAGAAGGCCTTTAACAAAATTCAACAGCCTCTTTATGCTAAAAACTCTCAATAAACTAGGTATTGATGGAATATATCTCAAAATAATAAAAGCTATTTATGACAAATCCACAGCCAATATCATATTGAATGAGCAAAAGCTGGAAGCATTTCCTTTGAAAATTTGCACTAGACAAGGATGCCCTCTCTCATCCTTCATATTTAATGTAGTATTGGAAGTTCTAGCCAGAATAATCAGGCAAGAAAAAGAAATAACAGTTATTCAATTAGGAAAAGAGGAAGTCAAATTATCTCTATTTGCAGACTACATGACTGTATACTTAGAAGACCTCATTGTCTCAGCCCAAAGTCTCCTTAAGCTGATAAGCAACTTCATTAAAGTCTCAGGATACAAAATCAATGTGCAGAAATCACAAGCATTCCTATACACAAATAACAGACTAACAGAGAGCCAAATCATAAGCAAACTCCCATTCACAATTGCTACAAACAGAATAAAATACCTAGGAATACAACTAACAAAGAATGCAAAAGACCTCTTCCAGGAGAACTACAAACCATTGCTCAAGGTAATAAGAGAGGACACAAACAGATGGAAAAACATTCTATGCTTATGGTTAGGAAGAATCAATATAGTGAAAACGGTCATACTGCCTAAAGTAATTTATAGATTCGCCTCTATCCCCATCAAGCTAACATTGACCTTCTTCACAGAACTGGAAGAAAACACTTTAATTTTCTCACAGAACCAAAAGAGAGCCCACATAGCTAAGACAATCCTAAGCAAAAAGAACAAAGCTGGAAGCATCATGCTACCTGACTTCAAATTATTGTACAAAGCTACAGTAATCAAACAGCATGGTACTGTTACCAAAACAGAGATATAGACCAATGGAACAGAACAGAGGGTTTGAAAGATACATCACGCATCTACAACCATCTGATCTTTGTCAAACTTGATGAAAACAAGCAAGGGGAAAGGATTCCCTGTTTAATAAATGCTGTTGGGAAAACTGGCTAGCCATCTGCAGAAAGCTGAAACTGGACCTCCTTCTTACACCCTACCCTAAAATTAACTCCAGATGGATTAAAGATTTAAAAATAAAACCTAACATCATAAAAATCCTAGAAGAAAACCTAGGCAAAACCATTCAGGACATAGGCATAGGCAAGGACTTCAAGTCTAAAACACCAAAAGCAATTACAACAAAAGCTGAAATAGACAAAGGGGATCTAATTAAACTAAAGAGTTTCTGTACAGCAAAAGAGACTATCATTTGAGTGAACTGGCAACCAACAGAATGGGAAAAATAATTTTCAATCTACCCATCTGACAAAGGCCTAATATCCCAAATCTGCAAATAACTAGATTTCCATGAAAAACAAACCCATGCAAATGTGTGCGAAAGATATAAACAGACACTTTTCAAAGGAAGAAATTAAAAAATCAACAAACATATTAAAAAATGTTCATCATCACTGATCATCAGAGAAATGCAAATCAAAACCAATTTGAAGTACCATCTCACAACAATTAGAATGGTGATCATTAAAAAATCAGGAGACAACAGATGCTGGAGAGGATGTGGAGAAATAGGAACACTTTTACACTGTTGATGGGAGTGTAAATTAGTTCGACCATTGTGGAAGACAGTGTGGTGATTCCTCAAGGGTCTAGAAATAGAAATTCCATTTGACCCAGCAATCTCATTACTGGGTATATACCCAAAGGATTATTAATCATTCTATTATAAAGACACATGCAAATGTATGTTCATTGTGGCACTGTTTACAATAGCAAAGACCTGGAACCAACCCAAATGCCCATCAATGATAGACTGGACAAAGAAAATGTGGCACATATACATCATGGAATAATATGCAGCCATAAAAAAGGATGAGTTCACATTTTTCTAGGGACATGGATGAATCTGGAAACCATCATTCTCAGCCAACTGACACAAGAACAGAAAACCAAATACCACATATTCTCACTCATAGGAAGGTGTTGAACAATGAGAACACAGGGAGGGGAGCATCACACACTGGGGTCTGTTGAGGGTGCTAAAGGAGGGACAGTGGAAAGGTGGGGAGGTTGGGGAGAAATAACATGGGGAGAAATGCCAGAAACAGATGATGGGTTGGTGGAGGCAGCAAAACATCTTGCCATGTATGTACCTACGCAACAATCCTGCATGAACTACACATGTACCCCAGAACCTAAAGTGCAATTTAAAAAAAAAAGAAAAGAAAAGAAATCCTGAAGATACATATTATTTAGAGAAAGAGTATAAGTTTTTCAGTGACTCAGTATGTTTTCCGTATTTTATTTTAGGAGGTTTTTCCATTAACTAAGAATTAGCCTATTATTCTGCAAAAGTAGAGATACCATTGGCAGCACTTACTAATTAATCTTTAATTTTTTTTTTATTTTTTGAGACTGAGTTTCACTCTTGTTGCCCAAGCTGGAGTGCAATGGCACAGTCTTGGCTCACCACAACCTCCACCTCCCAGTTCAAGTGATTCTCCTGCTTCAGCTTCCCGAGCAGCTAGGCTTATAAGCATTTGCCACCATGCCTGGCTAATTTTCTATATTTAGTAGAAACAGAGTTTCTCCATGTTGGTCAGGCTGGTCTCAAGTGCCCCACCTCAGGTGATAAGCCCTCCTTGGCCTTCCAAAGTGCTGGGATTACAGGCATGAGCCACCACACCCAGCAGCACTTACTAATTGTTTAATCCTAGAATATATATTGGATGGTGAACATTGGTATTGAATTGTCTGTGGGCTTTTCATCTTGTGTATTTATTTACTCATCCTCATAATCTTGAGTATTTCTTGAGTACAGTTCTTGTCCTTGCATGATTCAGATGGCAGCTCCTAAGTCTGGCATCTCCAATCTCTGGAGTCAGAGATTTGAACCTTCATTTTGATACATTTTCTTCTGAAGATTTCCCACAGACACTTTTAGGAAAACAATTTGACTGGAAAAATGGAAACTTTCCACTTGCCTTCCCAGCTGGCTTTGATTAATTATAAGGTAGAATGGTTTAAGCATAATTAGGTTATTTTATTTTTCTGGAATAAAGGTTCAGTAAGGAGAGGAGTGCAGTAAGGAGAGAAATGATGGCAGTGTAACAATGATCAAGTTGGTGAATGCTGGACTGGAAGTGAGGGATGATTACATTTCTTTCATTTCTCTAGCTGAGCTTCATTCTGGAATCAGAATATGAATGTTTACTGGGGTTACTCAGTACACATGAGAAGCAACCATTGAGAATATACTAACTTGCCGTTCATTCAACAAACATTTATTAAGTACTTCTACTGTGCTAGGAGCAGGTTATGGGGAGGGAGAGAGAGAAAGAGAGAAAGAAAAAGTGGGGTGGGGGGGGACTTCTCTAGAAGACACACAGTATGTCCAGAATGAAAATGAAGAAAATTATATTTCACTGCTTATATTATATCAGTCCCTCTTAGGAGGATAAAATTAAGAAATAGCAAGGTTAGATGACATACCTAAAGTCAAACTTCTAAAATCTGTTAGATTTGGGATTTTAAATGAAATCTATCTGACTCCCCCTTTTCCTTTAAAGACAGCAACTCCTAGTGTTATGAGAAAAACAATATATAATTAAAGGGCAATGGGAGTTTAACAGAGGAATTGATTCTTTTCCAGGGGTCAGGGAGGGCTTAGTGGGAACATTTGAATGGATGTTCAAATGTTCACGTTACCTCTGATGGATGAGTAGGCTTTGATTGACAAGGGGGAACATGTAGGTGAGGAGGTGAAAAGGCTGATGGTAAAGGTTGAAAAGCAGTATGAGCAGAAGCAATGAAGTATTAATGTGTTTGAGGTTTTCAAAGCAAGAGGAGTGGATGGTCCTTGTGGGTGGTCCACAGCTTTGATAGGGCATAGGGGTGTGAAAGACAGCTTGGAGCTCCAATGTAGGGAGCATTGGAATGCCATGCCAGGAAGTTCGGGTTTCATTTTACTTGTAGTACCCAAATTAATGCAAGGACAAATGTGAATTGCAAGAGCCTGAGACAGTGGCTGCATCAGTTAAAAAAAAAAAAAAAAAAGTTTGGCAAGATTCCAAAGATAGTTTACTGGAAGAACTGGCTGACTTTCATTACATTTTTAAGAGAGAGGAAGAGATTGAAGATGCTGAGGTTTCATTTTTGGTAAAGATATTCATGAAATTTAGTTTTATGCAGTTTATCCCCCATTTGTTGTGTACCCCTGTGGTGTGGCACCAGAGGACAGAGAAATTTGTTTTTGCAAAGACATTCCTAGTACTGGAAGGCTCAGGGTAAATATTTTGATAATGTATTTCCTCTAATCAATATAACTCTATAGTTTAATAAAGCACTCCACAGTTTATCTGGCCAGAATTTCTGAGCTTAAAATAAGAGTTTCTTATTTCTTATCCTCAGTGAAATCAAGGATTCTTTCAACAGTATTTGGAATTACAAGCCATTAATTTTGCCCCTCACTACAAACACACATTTCATTCTTTGACATCTCCATTAATCTGAGGAAATGATTGAAACTAATTCAAAACCTTAGGCTGGCTCTATACCTGTCTTTTAAAATATATTTTTTGTGGTACATATTCAAAGTACATTGTTGGGTTTTTCAATCTCTGATAATCATGGAGCAGAAAACTCGGGCTGAGAAGAGTGGGAGGAAGTTTGCTGAACATTGTCACATGGCCCCTGTTTCTATGGAAGCAATTACCTTTGTCTGTACCATTTATATATGTTTAGAACAACCTCTTCTGTATTATCGATCTCAAAGAAAGCTTTCTATGGAACTTGGAATCATCAGCGGGAAACTTAACACATTAGAAATCTGTAATGGAAGTTGGCTAACATTTTGATCTTCAGATAATGCTAAGTGAAGTAAATGGTGAGCATCTGATTATCATTTGTTAATTTAGTGAATGTTGCAGGATGAATGTTTACCTCATACCTGGCCATGGATAACATACTTTTAAAATTTGTTGACTGCTTACTATATTTCAGGCACGATGATGCAAGGTTTCATTTCACATCTAATTCAATTCTCAGAACAGCTCAGTGTGGTAGTGTAGTTATTCCCATCTCCACTTTCCTGATAAGGGCTAAAGACATGAACTGACTTGCACAAGGTCAGCCTGACTCTACTCTTTCTTTTCTTTTCTTTCTTTCTTTTTTTTTTTTTTTTTTTTTTTTGAGACAGAATCTCTCTCTGTCACTCTGTCACCCATGCTGGAGTGCAGTGACATGACCTTGGCTCACTGTAACCTCCACCTCCTGGGTTCAAGCAATTCTCCTGCTTCAGCCTCCTGAGCTGAGATTACAGGTGTACACCACCACACCCAGCTAATTTTAATATTTTTATTTTTAGTAGAGACGGGATTTCACCATATTGGTCAGGCTGGTCTCGAACTCCTGACCTCATGATCTGCCTGCCTCGGCCTCCCAAAGTGCTGGATTACAGACCTGAGCGACTGAGCCCAGACAATTCTACTCTTTCTATGACTGGCTGTGGCTTCCTTTGATCTAATCTATTAGGCATTATATGAGGTCTTCAATTACTCTGTATTTCTTCTGGCTCTCCACTATTGGTAAATGACTAACTCTGCGAATTGAGTCCCAGAGGAAGTCAGGAATGAGTCTAAATGCATGCATATGTAGAAGAACCGACAGTTTCAAGATTTATTTGATTTTATGTTTGCACATTGTGTATGGATAAGGCTATACTGGTGTTCTCTATCTTTCTTTCACATAAAAAGCAGAGGATTTAAAGCCTGAAATAGACCATCATCACACATATCTTGTTGTTGCTATGTTTATAGGCAATAAAGGTAGGTTTAGACCAAGCTTCTCCAACCTACAGCCTATGGGCCACATGTGGGACAGCTTTGAATGGGGCTCAACACAATTTTGTAAACTTTCTTAAAACATTATGAAATTTTCTTTTGACTTATTTTAAGCTCATCAGCTATCATTAGTGTTAGTGTATTTTATGTGTGATCCAAGACAATTCTTCCAATGTGGCCCAGGAAACTCAAAAGATCAGATATCCCTGGTTTAGACAGTGTTAGGGGTTGAACTCTTTCTATTAAAATTCATATGTTGAAGTTTTAACTCCTAATACCTCCAAATAATGTCTTTATTTAGACATACATTCTTTTCAGCAGTGGTTCCCAACCTTTTTGACACCAAAGACTGGTTTCGTGAGAGACAATATTCTCACGGAGAGGTGGGGAATGGTTTCAGGATGAAACTGTTCCACCTCAGATCATCAGGCTTTAGTGGGAGTCTCATAAAGAGAGTGCAATCTAGATCCCTCACATGTGCAGTTCACAATAGAGTTCACACTCCTATGAGAATCTAATGCCACTGGTAATGCTCGCTCACCAAACGCTCACCTCCTGCTGTGCGGCCCAGTTTCCAACATGCCACCAACCCATCTGGTCCATGACCTGGAGGCTGGGAACCCCGGCTTTACAGGTTTAATCATGTTAAATGAGATCCAATGTGATGGGTGTCCTTATAAAAAGTGGAAATTTGGGGCTGGGCACGATGTCTCACCCCTGTAATTCCACCACTTTGGCTCAGAGAATGAGGTGGCTGGATCACCTGAGGTCAGGAGTTAGAGATCAGCCTGGCCAACCTGGTAAAACCTCTCTACTGACGATACAAAAATTAGCTGTGCTGGTGGGCACCTATAATTTTAGCTGTTTGGGAGACTGAGGCAGGAGAATTGCTTGAACCTGGGAGGTGAAGGTTGCAGTGAGCTGAGATCAGGCCACTGTATTCCAGCCTAAGTGATGGAGTGACTGTGTCTCAAAACAAAAGAAAGAAAATGTGAACAGAGAGAAATGCATAGAAGGAAGATGATGTGAGCACACACGGTGAGAAGACAGACATTTCCCAGCCAAGGAGAGAGACCTGGTACAGATACCTATGTCAAAGCCAATTTATACTCTTGTGTGCACTTATACAAACACACTAGATGAATAACATGGGTGTGGCTATTGTTACTATTATTTGTGAGGAAGTGGTAGGAAGGAGATCCTGGGAAGACTGTCTGGAAATGGTGACACCTAAGCTGTAGATTTATGGAAGAACAGATGTTAACCTGGTGATTGGGATGCAGTGTGGGAGAAGCGTATCCCAGGCAGAGGAGATAACTAGTGTAATGTCAGGAGTGGGTGAGTAAGAGAGGTGTATGCTCCCAGGACTCCTTACCACTCTGATCTTTGGCCTGACACTTGATGTTCCTAGTTCTCCATCGCCTCTCCTGAGCATCATTTTCTCTCACTACTCATGCTAAGCACTGTGCAACAATCAGTTCCTGGCCCAGTGATATTCCTCTTTTACTACTTTTGAAAAATTTTAAAAATATAATTACATAAAATATTATTCCTCCATGGACTCCCATGTATGAAACTCCAGCTGCGTGTCAGTACTTGTCTCCAGTATTTACATTTGCATAGCCCAGCTTCAGCTCAGGACTGAGATACCAAAATGACACCCTTCACCTTTCCTTCAAAATTATTGTTTAGATTCCGTATTTTAAAAAATAGTTTCATCATAAATAAGTGATCTGGTCCTAAAACCTGGAGTGATCTCTGACTTCTTCTGTTACCAAACACCTTGTCAGGATTCAGGGCCTGACAAACAGTGTTCGTGCATATAAATGAATCCTCAATTGTTTATTATTATTATTATTAGTTTGAAATTCTAAGCAAACTTTGTCTCTCCCCATTCTGTGAGTATCTCTTCCAGTTTTAAAAGCCATGTCAAAAATTACTGATAGTGACTGAAATTATACCTGTAAGGTCTTGTCACACTGTGAATTTCATTAGGCTGGACCTGAGGGCTTACATTTTTAGTAAATAGTGAGATAATCTCCTGTCACCATTTTATTGATCTGGGGCGGGAATTCCCCTCTTTAACTGTATGTTCTGTCCTTTCTAATTGGAAGAACATTACCTTACCTGAACAAGATAGGCACACAATAGAAAACTAACAGTTGGAACTTTTCTAATAATCAATAAACCTCACACCTTCTTTTGCCCTCATTCTGTCTGTCTATGGACATTTTTGCAGTCATTGACACTGTGACTACCTTGTTCTTGATGCGATTTCATTCTTGTTTATGTGACACCATTGTCTCCTGGTTTTCTCTTTCTCTCTCAGGTCAATTCTATTTCAAACTCTGCTAGAGAATCTACTTTCTCTGCTATCATTTTTAAAGCTTATATTTCCTAGCTATTTGCCCTGTATCTACTCGTCATTTTTGCTCTTCAGATTTTACCAGGTCTTGTAATCTATTTGCTGATCTCCACCACCACCAAATCCACACATCTGAATCTACAGATCAGATCTCTCTTCTAGAAACTCAACTGCATCTTTTACATCTCTTTTTTGATTGTCTAATAGATTCCTTTGTCTCAATCAACCAAACATTGAACTATTCACCTATTCCTTCTTTTAAGAGGGACTTATATTGTTGCTAGGATTGGGAAAATGTATAGCAAACTTTTTTCCTGAGATGTTAAAGTGATTTATATCTGTTCCAGTTTGTTTTCTGGCCCCTGTATTTGATGTAGATTAAATAATATCACCTAAAACATCTCAGAATAGGCAGAGAAGGAATAAAATGGCCACAACACACTTAAGTACTTATTTGTTCAGTCTACCAACATGTAGTAAGTACCAACTTCGCTCCAGGGATGACAGTCATCACTAATGGTACACGGCTTTCAGGTATTGTCCCTTCCCTCATGGAGCCTCGACTGTGAGATATTGCATAGACTTTCATGAAGTTAGTATCACATTCTTTCACATACTGGGCTATCTTCAACTTGAATCTTACCTGTGTGATTATCTATAATTAACATACTGTACAATTAAATTTTGTGGATGTACAGTTTTATGAATCATAACACACATTTAGATTTATGTAACCACAACACAATCTGGATACACAATATTTCCATCAGTCCCTCAAATTTTCTCATGTTGTCTTGAGAAACTACTGTTAAACTCTCCACATCCCCAGAACCCCTGGCAGTCATGGATTTGTTCTCCTTCCTGTAGTTTTTGTTTTTTAAGAATGTTATATAAATGGAATCCTAGAGTACATGCTCTTTTGAGACTGTCTTTTTTCAGTCACCATCTTTCTCTAGGCAATCATTCAACCTGCTACTATCAGTAGTATTTTTAAATATGTATTTAATGCTGTGTATTATTTCATTATATAGATGTACCACATTCTGGTTATCCATTCTCCAATTGAAGGTATTTATGCTGTTTACAGCTTATAGTGATTTTGGATAAAGGTGCTACTAAACCTACATGAACAGTTATTTTGTGAATATAATTCCTAGGGTAACTATGATAGGGATAGAATTGCTGCTCTATACAGTGAGTGTAAACTTCTGGAAACTGCCGAACTGTTTTCAGGAGGGTGCTCCATCTGGCATCCCCATGAGCAATGCACGAGGAACCCAGTTGTTCTGCACCCTTGCCAGCACCTGGTATTTTCTGGTGGTTGTTACTGTTGTTGTTTTCCGACCTTAACAGAAGTGTTGGGGTATCGCTTCATGGGTTTCATTTACATTTTCTTAATGACATCTTTTTATATGTTCATTTGCCATCCACATATCTTCTTTGTTTGTATCTGTACACATATTTGCTATCTGAATTTTTAATTGATTTCTAAAAAGTCTTTATATGTATGCATTAGGTAAAAGTTTTCTGTCAGATTAGCAAATATTTTCTTTCAGCTCATTACTTGTCATTCAGTTTATTAACGGTAGATTTCTCAGAGAAAACATTGTTTTTCTTTTTGATAAATTTATTGTATCAGTTTGTTCTTTTGCTATAGAGACCTACCTGAGACTGGGTAATTTATAAAGAAAAGAGGCTTAATCCCCTTTACTCACAATTTTGCAGGCTATACAGGAAGCATTGATAAAGAGGCTTTAGAAAACTTATAATCATGGTGGAAGGTGAAAGGGAAGCCAGCACATCTTACCGTGGTGGAACAGGAGAGAGAGATAGAGAGAGCACGAGCATGTAAATGGGAAGTGCTACACATTTTTAAAACAACTAGATTTTGTAAGAACTTTACTATGAAACAGCACTAGGAAGATGATGCTCAACCATTACATGCAACTCCCATGATCCATTCACCTCCAACCAGGCCCCTCCTCCAATGCTAAAAATTATAATTTGACATGAGATTTGGATGGGGACACAGAATCAAACCACCTCAGTTTGCCCTTGGCCTCTCCCAAATCTCATGTCTTTCTCACATTGAAAAATACATTCATCCCATCTTAATAGTCCCCCAGAGTCTTAACTGATTCCAGCATTAATGCTAAAGCCCAAGTCCAAAGTCTCATCTGAGGGAAGGCAAGTCCCTTCCACCTATGAGGCTGTAAAATCCAAAGCAAGTTATTTACTTTCAAAATACAATGGGGATAAAGGCATTAGGTAAACTTTCCCATTCCATAAAGAAGAAATTTGTCAAAAAAAAAGGGGGGGGGCGGTGCTACAGACCACATGCAAGTCTAGAAGGGCAGTCATTAAATCTTAAACCTTTGAAATAATCTCCTTTGACTCCATATATCATATATAGGGAACATGGATGCAAAAGGAGGGGCTCCCAAAGCTTTGGGCAGCTCTACCCCTATGACTTTGCAGGGTACAGCACCCATGACTGCTTTCACAGGCTAGCACTGAGTGCCTGTGGCTTTTCAAGTTTCACAGTGCACACTGTCAGTGGACATACTATTCTGGAGGCTGGAGGACAGTGGCCATTTTCTCACAGCTCCACTAGGCAGTAACCCAGTAGAGATTCTGTGTCAGTACTCAACCCCAGATTTCCCCTTCACATTGCCCTAGTACAGGTTCCTCATGAGGGATCCAACCCTGAAGCATACTTCTGACTGAACATCCAGGCATTTCCATACATCTTCTGAAATCTAGGCAGAGCCTCCCAAGCCTCAAATTTTACCCACAGTGCAACTGCAGGCTTAACACCACAAGGAAGTCACCAAGACTTGAAGCTTGTACCCTCTGGGGCAGTAGTCTAAGACATATCTGGGGCCCTTTTAGCCATGGCTGGAGCTGGAGCAGCTGGGACACAATTAGCAGTGTCCCGAGGTTGGACAGGGCAACAGGGCCCTGGGCCTGGCCCATGAAACCGTTCTTCCCTCTTTGGCCTCTGGGCCTATAATGGGGTGAGGGCTTCTGTGAAGGTCTCTGAAATGCAGTGGAAGCATTTCCATAATTGTCTTCACTATTAACATTATGTTACTCTTTAATTATGTAAATTTTTGCAGTTGGCTCAAATTTCTCCCCAGAAAATGGGTTTTCCTTTTCTCCTACATTGTCAGGCTGCAAATTATCCAAACTTTTATGCTCTGCCTTCCTTTAAAATATATCTTCTAATTTCAGACCATCTCTTTTCAAATACAAATGAGAAGAAGCCATTAGAAGCAGCCAGGTTAATTCTGGCAAATTTGGTGCTTAGAAATTTTCTTCTGGCAGATACCCCAAATCATCTCTGTCAAATGCAAAGTTCCACAGATCCCTAGAGTAGCAGCACAATGCTACCAGTCTCTTTGCCAAAGCAAAGCAAGTGTAACCTTTACTCCAGTTTCCAATAAGTTTCCCATCTCCATATGACACTAGCTCAGCCTGAACTTCATTGTTCATATCACTATCAGTATTTTTGTCACAACCATTCAACAAGCCTCTAGGAAATTCCAAACGTTTCCTCATCTTCCTATCTTCTTCTTAGCCCTCCAAACACTTTCAGCCTCTGCCCATCACCCAGTTCCAAAACTGCTGTCACATTTTCAGGTACCTTTATATCAATGCCAAACTTATCTGGTACTAATTTTCTATATTTGTTCTCACACTGTTATAAAGACATACCTGAAACTGGGTAATTGATAAAGAAAAGAGGCTTAACTGACTCACAGTTCTGAAGGCTGCACAGAAAGCATGGCTGAAGAGGCCTTAGGCAACTTATAATCATGGTGGAAAGTGACGGGTAAGCAGGCACATCCTACCATGGTAGAGCAGGAGAGAGAGAGCAGAGTGCAGATGTTACATACTTTTCAAACAATCAGATCTCATGAGAACTGTATCACATGACAACACTTGGGGTATAGTGCTAAACCATTAGAAACCATTCCCATGATCCAAACACCTCCCACCACGCCCCTCTTCTAATACCAGGAATTACAATTCAACATGATATTTTGGTGTGAACACAAAGTTAAACCATATCAGTTATGTTTACTCATTCTTTCTTTACAGTTCATACTTTGATATCATATCAGGAACTCGTCACCAAGCCTTAGGTTACAAACATTTCCTCCTGTGGTTTCTTCTAAAACCACTTACGCTTTTATGTTTTACATATTAGTCCAGTTACAATATTTAGTTAATTTTATAAGATGTGTGAGGCTTAGGTTAAGGTGGGTTTTTTTCCACATGTAAATATCCAATCATCCCAAGAACAATTGTTGAAAAACTTAGCCTTTTTCCATTGATTTGCCTTTGCATCTTTGTCAAACATCCATTGTCCATAGGTGTGTATCAATCTCTGGACTCTCTGTTAATCTGTGTTATTTTTAACTTGGCTAGTAACAGCAACTGGTGTTGGGTCCTACTGACTGGTTAGAAGTGAGCTGACCCTATTCTCCCAAAGGGCAGCTTAACTGATAGAGCTGATTCTCATTGGATGAAGAGTTCTCTCTTCTGATAAGGGGATAGGAATCTGAACTAAAGAAGGATTTTGGAGGAGAAATTTTATTGAAACTGCTGGTAGTAAGCGGTGAGAAACTGAATATATACCTACATTCTAGTATATGAATTGCTTGGACTTTTTTTTTTTTTTTGAGCATATAGATCTGTCAGGGAAAATTGACTTCCTAAATTGTTTTATGGAAAGAAGAATTTTCAAAGGGAATGATTAACTCAACTTATCAAAAATAACTTCCTGTTTCCCTCTATTCCATGTGTCCCTGCTTAGTTTCCACTAAACAAATGCCTTGTTCCCCCTATCTCAGCAACCTCTCCCTCTAATTCCTGGCTTCTCAGGGAGGCCTGGTATTCCCTCCTCAACATCCCACAGTGCCTTAGGGAGCTCTTTCTAGCACGGTTCAGTCTGCTCCATCTCTGAAGAACCTGGCCCTCTGTAGTTACTCTATTTGTTGTACTTGAATTTGCTCGTGATTATTTCAGAATAAAATAAGCAGGATGAAATGTTTATGAAACATTTACCAGAAAGAAAGGAAGACTGAATGGTGTTGCATGGGAGGTAAACTAGAAGTTGGGGACCAGAGTAAGAATCCCACCTACCACAAAGCGGCTGTGTGAATGTGAGTGATTCCTTTCGTCTCCATCTCAGCTGCCATGTGCTTATCTGGAAAAGAAAGAAACTGGATGAAAACAGCAATTATAATACCAAGGCCTATAGAGGTCATATATGCAACAGAAATTAGTACAATATGATGTGTGTAAGAACAGGTAGGCATAGAAGCACATTGATAAATGGCAATTAGTGTTCTACCTCTCTGAGCGATGGAAGAAAGTCGTGGGACTGAGGTAACTCAGACTCAAACACATCTAAAATGCTCCCAGTAACTCAGCTGCAGCTGAATTTTGATCAGCATACACAGTGTTGACATGTCATCTGATTTTTTGGAAAAAGCCAGAAATTAAGATTTCCATATAAAATCCCATTTTTAAAAAATCTGCCTCATGTTTTAAAAGAACATCATGCAGGCAAGAGAAAATCCATCTGTGGACCATATCTCAGGTATGTTACTGCTGTAGTAGATATACTTTATGTCTTCTGTGCTCCAAAGTTCTGGGGCTCCTAGGTTCTGCTAAGAAAATAGGAAGTTGGAACAAATGCTCAACTTCTACTATGGTCTGAAGGTTTCTGTCTCTCCAAAATTTGTGACTGACATCCTGGGTTTCAAACTTGGATGGGACCTGTAGTTCCTTTGTTTTGGCTAATTTATCCCTATTGAAACAGCTATATTTATCCAATACCTGTACCCTCATTATACCTTGGAAGTAACTAGCTTGTCTTTGATTTTATAGGCTCATAGGCAGAAGGAATTTCCCTTGTCTTGCCTCAGATGAGAATTTGCACTTGGACATTTGAGTTAATGCTGGGATGAGTAAAGACTTTGGGGGACTCTTGGGATGGCACAATTGTTTTGAAATGTGAGGACATGAGATTTGGGAGGGCCCAGGGTTGGAATGATATGTTTTGACTCTGTCCCCACCCAAATTTTAGTCAAATTGTAATTCCTAGTGTTGGAGAAGGCTCATGGTGGGAGTTAATTGGATCATGGGGGCAGATTTCCTTTTTGCTACTTTACTTGTGATACTGAATGAGTTATTATACGATATAGCTGTTTAAAATTGTATATCACTTTCCCTCTCTCTCTCTTGCTCCTGCTCTAGCCATATAAGACGTACCTACTTTCCCTTTACTTTCTGCCATGATTGCAAGTTTCCTAAAGCCTCCTGAACCATGTCTCTTGTACAGCCTGTGGAACCATGAGCCATGTAAGCCTCTTTCCTGATGAGTCTTTGGCTAGCACTGTTCATGACTTATGTTAACGTCATGCAAAGGAAACTTACGTTTTCTAGTATTTGAAATTTCCAGAGAATGAGTATTACTATATTTTTAAAATGGAAATACCACTACTAAAAACAGAACTCTATAAATAGAATAATGTCTTTAGTTTCCAAAGTTGATATACTAGAGGCATTTAAAAATAATAATGAAAGTGAGATATTTCATGGTAAAGTTATCTCATGGTTAATGCTCCAGCCACAAGCACCACCAATGAGTACTCTTGAGTCAAATGGGGAAAGGGTTAATGGTTTGATGATACAGGTTGCAGGCCATTAGGGGAGGTTTCTCTAAGAACCAATCAGTTTCAGGTAAAGCAGGTGGGTAAATACAGTACCCAATGGTAGGCAGAGGTCCCTCTCTTGCCAAAGGTGGCTGGAGAAGTTCTCAATGAATCACACTGAGGTCTTATCAGAGGAAGTATTGGAGACACCTTGGCTCTCCTTGCAGGTCAGCAGGAAAGCTATCCACTTCTCAGACACACTCCTGTTCCAGTGCTCCAGCTATTCAGACCAGACAGGCACCTCTTTTTATCTGTAGAAATGTTGATTTTTCAAGTAGAGAGGAAATGTGATTCTGTCTTGAAAGCCTGAACCTGGAGGGTGTCTTTCTGCAGGAATGGTTTCACCCTGAAGTGTTTCAGAAAGGTTGTCTGTAGTTGCACCCATGCAAAGCTCCCATGGGAGAAGCCCCAACTGTGCTCATGATGGTGGAGAAAGGGGGAATGACGTTTTCTTCTCCAAGATCCTTCACAAGCACTAAAGCTGTCTGACTGTTGGATTAGAGGTGCAGACTTTCCTTGCTGAGCCCAGTAATGTAACTGTGCCTCTGTTGAAAGAAGCTGACCACAAACTGAAGGATATGGTGCTCAAGGCCTGTCGGCTATATTCTTTTGTGTCACAGGCTGTTCCCTCGATGTGGTGCACTCTCTCTTCCCCTAGGAGTAGAAGTTCCTGGGAGCCAGAGTACTATGAGTGTTGTTGCTCCTCTGGGTCTAGCTGCCTAGTGAAATTGCCATACTCCAGTTTGGTGCTAGTGGATATGATCAAGGGATCACCATTTATTTTTCTTCTGCTAGCTCTGGGCTTAGTTTGCTCTTGTTCTTGGTTTAGTTTGTTCTTGTTTTCTAGTGCCTTGAGGTGTGACATTAGGTTGTCTATTTGTGCTCTTTCAGACTATTTGATCTAATCACCTAGATCTATAAAATTTCCTGTCAATACAGTTTTTGCTTTCTCACAGTAGCTGAATGTCCATTAATATGATACAGGTGTATATGTGACTCTAATTGGTGACCACATGGGATGGTATTCCTGTTTCTAATCCTAGTTATGTATAAATACACTCAAAGATTTTCATACTAATAAGATTCATCTACACAAATGTAAGCAACTTCTTATGTAATGACAAAATAAATTTAACTGCAAACATTTTCTGAAACAAAACATTACTAGTGAGAATCATATTTTACTCTATTATTGCCAGTGGCTAAGTTTCATTTCTATTGCCAAGCTTAACAAGGTGTAAACTTTGCTAATTCTAGGTCATTTTGGAAATCTGGAGACCTCTCTGCCTCTATTTTCCTCCTCCACCTAGAATTCCCCCAGCAAAGAATGTGGTACGCACATTCGCCCCATGACGTACTTCAAGCTTTTGCAAATTATAGCATTTGATTCCCATTTCACTGAAAGGATTTGGGAGGCAATGTGATGACTCACAAGTGAGGGATGGATTGTGTCCTCCATGGTAGGGACAGAATGGCTGTTGGAGGTGGAGACCGGTGTATGTTCATGCAACTGCACCCGGCAGCACATTGTTCTGGTGAACGTACATCTCAAAAGTATTTCCATCCCCTTTCCATTCTACATTTTCCCCACTTAGAAATATGCTTTATAAAGGGTAAATGTTCTGTAAAATACAAAGCACTATACAAATGATGATAGTACATGTGGGAGTAAGTAAACAGCAAAAAGGCGTTAAATGAAATTAGTCAAAGGCAATTCTAAAATGAAATGTTCGATGCATTGTAAACATTTAGGTACTGTGGTAATGACCTCAACATATTTCTTGGTAACCAAGTTAAGTATGCTTTAGAAATATGTTGACATTTGCAAAGTGTGAGTATTCAAAATTGCCATGAGTTGGGAAAAGGAAAATAAACCATGCTAAGTATGGGGAGCATTTTTTCCATGAAATGTGAACTGTAAGGTGGTGAGAAAGCTTAGGTGTGACGTGGCGAGATCAATTTTAGGCCAGTGTGTCTATTATTGGCTTTATAACACTCAATCCATCATTATAATTTCCCAAAATTCACCATTTAATTAAGGCTATAGATTTTGATTACAATATTTTTTAAAATGTCAAACAGCATAATATTTATAGTGAAAAAGAAAACTTCTTGGTACATACACATCAGTTAGAGGAATAAGACCCCTTAGGGATTCACCAGGGAGTCACCTGTGGATGGGGTTTTAGTTTCTGTCTTTGAGATGACCTGATTCAGATAGCACCTCTCTGTTGAGAATTTAGAGGATGTTGAAGAGATAATTAGGTAAAACAGGAAGGTCTGCTCAGGATACATGAAGTGGTTAAATAAAAATGCAGGAGCAATTACAATTTTAGTTATTTGTAACTGTTTTGTGCTAAGTCATATCATTGTCATGGATAACATGAAAAAATAAAATATACTAAATATCAATCAACAAAATTCAGTTTTCTTTTCTCTATCCATATACTAAATACCTAGCACTGATTTACAGAACAAAATCCCCCAAATATCATCTCTGGAATAAAAGAATATTCTTGTAAGTTGTCAGATTACAAGGTAAAAACAAAAAGTTACAATGCTTTTTTTTCTTACTCTTTGATATGTACAATTAAAGGTATTTCTCATTGTAAATTAATATTTCCATCCAGCATGTGACATGAAAGCATTTTTCATATTAGGATAGTAATAAAGGATCACACTCTTCAGTCTTAGACATTTCAGAGGAAAAAAAAAAACACTTAAGGTGAGAGAGGTGGAGTAAGAACAGCAGAATAGAAGGCTCCACAGATCGGCCCCCTTGCAATGACAGAAATTTAACAACTATCCACACAGAACAAAACACCTCTATAAGAACCAAAAATTGGGTGAACTCTCATAGTACCTGGTTGTTTCACTGAAAGAGACACTGAAGAGTTAGAAAAAAAAAAAAAAAAAAAAAAAAAAAAAAAACAGTCTTAAATCGCTGACACTACCCCTTCTCTACCCTAGGCAGTGGCAGTGTGATGTAAAGAGCATCTCTGGAAGCTGGAAGAGCAAGAGCACAGCAGTTGTGAGGTGCTGAACTCAGTCCTGTGTCTTACAGCAGAAAGGAAACCAGACCAAACTTAGCTGACTCCCACCTGGGAAGGGAGCATTTAAACCAGCTCAAGCCAGAGGGAAATTGCCCATTCCAGCAATCATAACTTGAGTTCCTGCAAGCCTTGCCATCAAGGACTCAACTGTTCTGGGTTTCTCAGAAAACCTTAAAGGCAGTCTGGGCCATAAGGACTGCAGCTCTGAGGTGACCTCTAGCACTGAACTGGACCCAGAGACAGTGGACTGTGGCGGGGCTGTGGAAGGGTGCAGATGACCTACTGAGACACCATCTGGGGCAGCCAAGGGTGTGCTGGTGTCTTCCCTGCCCTAGCCCCAGACTGCACAGCTACCAGCTCCATAAAAGAGCCCTTCCTTCCACTTGAGGAGAGGAGAGGGAATTGTGAGGAGCATTTTTTTTCTTGCATCTTGAATACCAGCTCAACCACAGCAGAATAGGGCACTGGTCAGAGTTGTGAAGCCCATGTTCCAGGCACTACCTCCTGGACAACATGTCTAGACACACCCTGGGACGGAAAGAAATGTGCTGCTTTGAAAGAAATGACCAGGTCCTAGCAGCATTCATCACCAGCTAACTGAGTAGTCCTTGGGCCTTGAATAAACATTGAGGGCCTTGGGTTATCCTCTGATACTCTGATACTGGCTTCAGGTACCAGCATGGTAAGAGGGGATAGAGTAACACGTGGGCTATTGGAACCCCCAGTTCAAGGTTGTGACTCTTGGACAGCATTTCTGGACCTGCCCTGGACTACACAGGCACCCACTGCCCTGAAGGGGGAGTCCCAGTCCAGGCAGCATTCGCCATGAGCTGACTTAACCACCCTTGGGACTTAAGGAGCATCAGTGGTAGTGCTGCAGTGCTCTCCATGGCCTGTAGCAGGGGTGACTACAGGGTGAGGCTCCCTCACCTTTGGAAAAGGAAGAGAAGTGTGGGAAGAACTGATTCTTGTGGCTTGAGTCCCAACTCAGCTGCAATACAATAGAACACCAGGTAGAGTTCTGAAATCTTTAACTAATTCCTGACTCCTGGATAGCACCTCTGAACTAACCTGCAGGAACTCACTGCCCTTAAAGGAAGGACACAGGCCTGGCTAGTTTTGCCACCTGCTGATTATAGAGCCTTAGGGCTTTGAGCAAATATAGGTGGTGGCCAGGGGGTGGTTATAGCAGGCCTTGGGCAAGACCCAGAGCTGTGCTGGCTTCAGGTCTGGCCCACCACAGTCATAGTGCTGGTGGCCAGAGGAGTGCCTGTGTCACTCCACCCCCAGCTTTAGATGGCTCAGAACATGGAGAGAGAGACACAAACAGTTTGTCTAGGAGAAAGTAAGGAGAGAAAACAAAAGTCTCTGCCCAATAACCCAGAGACTTCTCCTGGATCTTTTCCAAGACCATCAAGGCAGTACCTCCACAAGTATGCAAGAACTGCAGCATTAGTGAACTTGAGGTGCACCCAAAAGCAGATGCAGCTTAAAAGGAAACACCCAAGTATTTCCAAATATCTGGAAAACATTCTCCAGAAGGATGGGTGCAAACAAGCTCAGACAGTGAAGACTACAATAAATACCTAACTCTTCATTGACCAGACAGCAAAGAATACCTAATAGTATCAACACCATCCAGGAAAACATAACCTCACTGAATGAAGCAAATAAGCCACAGGGACCAATTCTGAAGAAACAGATATGTGACCTTTCAAACAGAAAATTCAAAATACCTGTGTTGCTCAAACTCAAAGAAATTCACTATAATATAGAGAATTCAGAATTATATCAGATAAGTTTAACAATGACTTTGAAATAATTAAAAAGAATCAAGCCAAAATTCTGGAGCTGAAAAATGAAAGTGATGGACTGTAGAATTTATCAAATTTTCTTAACAGCAGAATCAATCAAGCAGAAGAAATAATTAGTAAGTGTGAAGAAAAGCTATTTGCAAATATACAGTCAAGACAGACAAAATAATAAAAAGAATAGAAATCAATGAAGCATGCCTATAGGATCTAGAAAATAGCTTCAAAAGGACAAATCTAAGATTTAGTGGCCTCAAAGAGGAGATAGAAAATAAACCTATGGGTATGCAGTTTCTTCAAATGGATAATAATAGAGAACTTTCCAAACATAAAGAAAGGTATCAAATCCAAGTATAAGAATATTATAGAACATCAAGCATATTTAACTCAAAGAAGTCTACTTCAACTCATTTAATAATCAAATTCCCAAAAAGCAAGGATAAAGAAGGGTTCTTAAAACAGACAGATACGAGAAACAAATAACATCCTATGAATTTCCAATATGTCTGGCAGTAGACTTTTCAGTGGAAACCTTTCAGGCCAGGAGAGAGAGGCATGATATATTTAAAGTGCTGAAGGATAAAAATCTTTTGCCTTAGAATAATATATCTGAAAAAAAGATTTTTCAAACTCGAAGCACAAAACTCAGTGGCAAATGTAATTACTCAGGGGTAATTGTAAGTACAAAACTCAGTGGTAAATATAAAACTGAATATTTAACAATGTAATTGTAGTCTGTAAACTACTCTTATTCCAAGTAGAAAGACTAAAGGATAAACCAATAAAAAATAATAACTACAACTTTTCAAGACATAGTCATTACAATAAGATATGAATAGAAACAACAAAAAGTTAAAAAGCAGTGAGACGAAGTTAAGGTGTAATATTTATTAGTTTTATTATTTTTTGGCTTCTTTGTTTCTTTCTTTAGAAATAAGTAGAACTAAATAAATAAATAGAACTAAGTAGTTATCAGATTAAAATAATGTGTTATAAGATAGTATTTGCAAGCCTCATGGTAACCTCAAACCAAAAAAATACACAAGGGATACACAGAAAATAAAAGGTATAAAACGAAATCATATACTCACAGAAAAATCATCTTCACTAAAGGAAAACAGGAAGGAAAGAAAAAAGGAGGAGAAGATCATGAAACCATCAGAAAATAAATAAGAAAATGACAGGACTAAGTTTTTACTTATCAATAATAACATTGAATGCAAATGGGCTAAACTACAATTAAAAGACTTTGACTTGCTGAATGTACAAAAAAACAAGACACATTGATCTGTTGCCTGCCAGAAACACACTTAATCTATAAAGACACACGTAGCCTGAAAATAAAGGAATGGAAAAAGATATTTCATCCCAATGGAAACCCAAAAGAAGCAGGATTAGCTGTATTCATAGCAGACAAAATAGGTTTCAAGATGAAAACTATAAGGGGAAGAAAAGGTAACTACATAATAATGAAAGGATTGGTTCAGCAAGAGGATACAAAAATTTTACATATATATGCACCCAACACTGGATCACCAAGATATATAAAGGAAACAGCATTAGAACTAATGGGAGAGATAGGTCCCAACACAATAAGAGCGGCAGACTTCAACACCCCACTTTCAGCAATGGGCAGATCTTTCAGATATAAAAGTCAACAAAGAAACATCAAACTTAATCTGCATTACAGAGCAAATGGATCTAATAAACATTTACAAAACACTTATTCCAAGTACTGCAGAATACACCTTCTTTTACTCAGCACATGGATCATTCTCAAGGATAGAATATAAGTTGAGTCATAAACCAAGTTTTAAAACATTTAAACAAATTAAAACAATATTAAGTATCTTCTCTGACTGCCAAAAAATAAAACCGGTAACTAATAAGAAAAGGAATTCTGGAAACTATATAAATACATAGAAATTAAACAATATGCTCCTGAATCACCAGTGGGTCAATGACGAAATTAAGAAGTAGATTGAAAAGTTTCTAAAATAATAATGGAAATACAACATACCAAAACCCATGGGATACAGCAAAAGCAATACTAAGTAGGAATTTTATAGATATAAGTTCCTATATTAAAAAACAGGAACAACTTCAAATAAATAATCTTATGATAATCTTAAAAAAAAACTAGAAAAATAAGATCAAACTGAATCCAGAATTCATAGAAGAAAATAAATATTAGAGATCAGAGCCAAAATAAATAAAACTAAAATGAAGAAAATCAATACAGAATATAGATGAAACAAAAAGTTGGTTTTCTAAAAAGCTTTACAAAATTGACAAACTTTAGCCAGACTAAGAAAAAGCAGAGAAAATCCAAATAAATAAAATCAGAGAGTAAAAGGGGGCAATACAACTGATACTGCAGAAATTCAAAGGATCATTAATGGGGACTATGATAAACTATATGAAAATATATTGGAAAATCTCCAAGAAATGCATAAATTCTTATCCATACAACCTGCCAATTTTGCATGAAGATATCCAAATCCTGAAGAAACCAAATATATGTAACAAGATAAAAGCCATAATAAGCAGTCTTCCAGTAAAAGAAAGCCCAGAACTTGATGGCTTCACTGTTGAATTCTACCAAACATTTAAAGAAAAACTAATACCAGTTCTACTCAAACTATTCCAAAAAATGGAGGAGTAGGAAATACTTTCAAAATCATTGTAGGCCAGGCGTGGTGGCTCAAGCCTGTAATCCCAGCACTTTGGGAGGCCGAGGCGGGTGGATCACGAGGTCAAGAGATCGAGACCATCCTGGTCAACATGGTGAAACCCCGTCTCTACTAAAAATACAAAAAAATTAGCTGGGCATGGTGGTGCGTGCCTGTAATCCCAGCTACTCAGGAGGCTGAGGCAGGAGAATTGCCTGAACCCAGGAGGCGGAGGTTGCGGTGAGCCGAGATCGCGCCATTGCACTCCAGCCTGGGTAACAAGAGCAAAACTCCGTCTCAAAAAAAAAAAAAAAAAAAAAAAAAAAAAAAAAAAAAAAAAAAAAATCATTCTAAAAGTCCTGTGTTACCCTGATACCAAAACTTAACAAAGACACGTAACAAAGGAAAAAACAAAATTACAGACCAAAATGTCTGATGGATATTGGTGCTAAAATTCTCAACTAAATATTAGCAAATCAAATGAAACAATACATTAGAAAGATCATTCATCATGACCAAGTGTAATTTATCACTGGGATGCAAAAAGGTATAATCATGCACAAATCAGTCAATGTGATACAGTATATCAACAGTATGAAAGCTAAAAGCCATAGGATCATTTCAATTGATGCTGAAAAGACATTTGATAACATTTAATATACTTTTATGTTAAAAACCCTGAAAAAACTGAACTGGGTATAGAATGAACATACTTCAACATAATAAAAGCCATCTATGTCAGACCCATAACATATTTGTATTTATTTACTAATTATTTTATTTTACTTTATTCATTTTTTGAGACAGAGTCTTGCTCTGTCACCCAAGTTGGTGTGCACTGGCCCCAATTCAGTTCACTGCAACCTCTGCCTCTTGGTTTCAAGCAATTTGTATTCCTTAGTCTATGCAGTAGCTGGCACTACAGGCATGTGCCACCACGCCCAGCTCCACATCTTAGAAGAGACAGGGTTTTGCCTTGTTGCCCAGGCTGGTCTCAAACTCCTGAGCTCAGGCAATCTGCCCCCCGTAGGCTCCCAAAGTGCTGGGATTACAGGTGTGAGCCACTGAGCCTGGCCTCACAGTATATTTTTAAAAAATGGCATCTGTTGTTCCAATTTACTCATTCTATAACTGAGGGATCCAAAGTCTAAAGAAGGTATGCAGTTTACCCAGAGTACCATAAAGAATATGAGATTTAGGGCAGAATGAACCTAGGTTTGAACACTGTTTCACAATTATTGAGATACTGAGCTTCTCTAGGCCTCAATTTCCTCACCAGTAAATGGGGCGCCTGTGATCATTTCTGCCTCCTGATACTGCTGTGAGTCTTGCATTTCTGCTGAACATCTTCCCTCTGCCTTTCCAGATCCACTTAACACCTCCTTTCACCCACTCTGTCCTGGGAGGCTGTTTAGAAGGCTTCTCTCAATGGGCTCCTGGGCTCTCTGATGTCCACTGGGTTTGGCTAATGGGAAGCCCCAAGGAGAGTCAGAGGTGGGAGGGGGGAAAGGAAGGAGAGTGAGGGCTGTGGATCTATTCTCCTGGCTCCATCCCTGTGAGTCACCTCAGGCTGGATGAATCTCTTGGTAGAGGTCACTGTTCGTCTCAAGATAGCCATTTCCTCATAATTATTGATTTTTCCAGATTCTAGTAACCACTTCCTCCCTGCTCTCATTCCTTTAGGTCTGGAGTGATGGCAGCTGCTACTAGCACAACCTCTGATATTCCCCCTGCATCTACCTGTTTGTAAATGGTTCCTTTGCAGACAAATATTTGTCAAATTGTTCCATTTTAGATGTAACATCTGTTTGATCTAGATACTGCATGCTCAGAACAGAGCCTGACATATAGTAGGTTCTTGGTGTATGGAATCTATTGCTAGTAGTAGTATTCATAGTAATGTCGAGGTAGTAGTGGCTGCAGTGGAGGTAACGGTGCTGGCATTTTTCCAAGCCACTCATTCAGTCACATTCAAAGCCAGCAGTAGGTTGTATCCCTCTTTCATAATCAACTTTCTCATTGATTACTTTTCACCTGTTTGTGTTCCAGAGAAAAATATATGGTTGGCTTCTAACACCTTGCTCTCTGTGGTCAGAGTGGAGCAAATCTCAAGAAGATCCTCTCCTATATCTGGTACTTTGTGTGGTATTTAAACCTGACTTAGGCAGTTAAAAAGGGTAACAAAAATTACTAAAAATGTAGCTGAGGGTTATTACTATAACTTAATTAGTGTCAATTTACAATAGCACTTGTACAAAGGCCGAAAAACGAGAGCTGAAAAGGTATCCAGTGGTTCCTGGTTCTGGTCCTGGGTTCATCTCTGACTTATAGCATGGCATAGTAGAGTCACTTTGAGTGTGTTCCTCAACCTGACATGATGAAGAACAATATTCTTGAAAAGTGAACACATCAGAAATTTTTTTAAAAGTTCAATACGATGAACTCATTGTACACTGACGACCTTAAATTTTTAAAATTCATTTTAGTGAAAAATATAACATAATCACTAAGTTTTTCAATAGCAGTTATTTTATAAAGTAAGCTGTAATCTTTCAATAGAAATATGCACTGAATGTATTCCTAAAATTTTGATGAATTTTCCTTGGATAGTGATATACTCATCAAAACATTTTTTTTGGCAAACAAATTTAAAAAACAATGATAAAAGGTAATAAATAAAATAATTGAAAACTGTTATTTTCAGCAATTTTAATCAGTTTTGACCTACCCTATTTGATGCAGTGTGCCTGTTGATTCTTGCTTGTTTTTTTTTTTTTTTTTTTTGTCCTTTATAACATGACATGACAGGGTGATGTTCTCACTGCTAATTGCAGACAAGAGTCCAAAAGAAATAAATACTTAGATGTGAGTTGGTAAAGGTTTACCAAATGGAATTGTTAATCACTAGACAACATTGGGAATTCACTTAAAAAAAAAAAAAGTATACCTTAATAACAATGTTCTCTTGATGTGTTAGTGTTTAGACGACAGTCTTGGGAATGCTATAATTACTTGTTTCTGGAAAGTAGCAGAGAATTTTGCTAGTTTTTTATTGATTTTATGGTGTATGAAGTAAAGATATATGAGCTTGATGAACACCAGAAGAAAAACCCAAGGTCTGATTCTCTTTTGTTTTATTTATCAACTTTTTTTTCCATTATTGAGTTTTGTGACTTTCTATAGAGAACAACACAAGTGTCAAGCTGTGGGGAAAATCTAGAGCCATATCTTCTCTATCTTTGGCCTTCTGTCTTATTCGCTTTTAAAACAGTTTTAGTTTTTATTTTGAAACAATTATAAGTTCACAAGAAGTTTCAAAAATATGTACATGGAGGCCTTATGTACCCTGTACCCAATCTCTCCAATAGTAAAATCTTCAGTACACTACCACATTACACTTTCAAAACTAAAACACTGACAATGATACAATCCAGAGCTTTTTAAGATCCAACACTTTTTTTTTGTCTATTCTAGAAAATTTACATTTTCATATGAATATTATAATTATCCTGTTAATTTATATTAAAAAGCCTTCCTAGAATTGTGACTAGGATTCAGTTGAATCTACAAATGAATTTGGAAATAACTGACATCTTACAATATTGAATCGCATAACAGATAATCAAAGTATACATCTCGATATTTTTCCTTATGTCATTAATTTATCTTTGCAAATTTTGTAGTTTTAAGTGTACAGATCATTTATGTTTCTGTTCAGATTTATCCCTAAGCCTTTAATATTTTAGCAGATTTCACTGTTCTTCATTTCAACCTCTATTTGTTCACTTCTAATATATAAACATACAATTGATTTTATGTTGATCTCCTATCCTGCAATCTTGCTAACCTCAATGAATGTAGAATTGAGATTGACTTTTTTTGAGACTGACTTTACTACACAGACTCTCAGATAGACAAAAAGATACTTTTACTTCTCCCCTTCCAATCTGAATGCATTTTTTTTTTTTGCACTGGACACTCTTTCTGGTACAAAGTACAACTATGTCCACACTGGTGCACATGTTGGTTTTAGATTGTAGTATCCTGCATGTAAACACTCAGAATAACTTCCAGCACTTGAATATCCATTCCTTCCCTCACTGCACATACTGGTAGAATTCTTGTAATACTAAACTTACTATGAACATACACCCTTCATGTGAAACAAGACTAGGATACACAGTAAAGGATATTTATTCAGTAAAGTTCTGACAGACTGAAAGCCATCATTTCAGATTGGAAATAGGACACTTAAATGAACTACATGGACTCTGGGTAAAAGTATGGGTTGAAATTTGTCTGACAGTAGCCTAAAAGTAAATGGTCTTCAAGGTGCATATGAAGGAACTATAGGAGGGAAATGGGATAATTTACATCTCCACCAATAATGTAGCCACACTAGGTTGATGGGATTTCAGGTGAGACATCTAAAATACTAGGTCATGGTGGGGGCTGGAAGAAAAAAAATGGATCACTTAATAGGAATGGCTGTGGGGAAGAGCTTGAAGGAATCATCCTCTCACTTGATGTGAACCATGAACATTAAACATGGAGAAATGAGGAGCGGCGGTAGATCAGTTTGGAATGCATCTTCAGGGGATGCTGAAACAACAGCAGCATTTGGTTTTCTCTACAACCCTTTCATCCTTTCCCCCCAAGCCCAGGAAGTTGTCAGGGATGGTACTTTGTGATGTCAAAGCCATCCTAGGACTGCCATTGGCTGGGACACTGCCTGTATGATCAAACAAAGCTCAAGGGTGTGGCTTTGCCTTGTCACCAGGAGGGTATATATAGGGAGGTAAGGAGCTCTGGGACAACCCACTGGCAAGCTTCAATACAGCTGTGGATGTCTGTACTCTAGAAGAGGCTAGTATAGACATTCGAGAACCAGCCATAATTATGGAAGATCCAAATTCAAGCACCAAGGGAGAGAGTAAAATCTCTTCCTCTGAATCCAACATCAAAGAAAATAATGAGGTAAGATTGTTAGGATTTGAAGAGAAGGCTAGGGTGAAACAAAGACACATAGAGAGGGGGCGGCTTAAATAGCAGCACAGGAATATTGCAGACACCTGGGAAGTAGGGGACCAGCTTAAAGCCAGAGCCCACTGCCGTTTACAAGCTGGGGTACTTACAGTCTTGGGTGGGAGGTATCTATGCAGTATGATTTGATGACCAGCAGGTTATTTATGAGATGTTCTTATGATCAGGTGGTTTGGCCCTATTTCTGGTGGAATGTCAAGGTAGTGTTCCCTAGAACTTTGCCAAGCAAGATGTGACAGGGATGTTTCTTTAGTTGGGCCTTTGTCCGCCGTGTGCTCAGGTGTTTAGGCAGGATGTTTCACGTGGCCTCAAACCCCATGGAATGTTTCACTTTGAACAAGGCCTGCAAAATAACAAAGAGCTTACAAAATGGTACAGTTTGGACTAACACAGATGATACCCTACCCATGCTCTTCTTCTTCCTTGTAGATCCCTACCCTATGGTTTCACCTCATTTTCTCTGGCACAAACCCCTTTCCCAAACTGCCTTCTTTCTCACAAAGCCCTCTCTGCTATCCAGTCTCTACCCTATTCACCCAAAATAATGTCTTTCCGGCCTCCCCCTGTTTTCTTAGCAGAAGCAAGAGACAGTGAAAACAGACTCAGCTCCTAAAAAATGTGTGAAAAAGACCAAAAAATCAAAATATTCAACAATATTAAAGATTTCCCACAAGAAGGATGAAAAAATCAATTCAAATCAACCAGAAAAACACCAGTCTGAAAAGAAATCTACTGATGCAGTCCCAGAGAAGAAGGACAAAGACCTAGACTCATCAGAAGAATCTTCACATGAGGATAAAGATCTAGACTTATGGCAAGTATCTTCAATAGACGGTGAAGACCTGGATGACTCCTCTGAAGGATGTTCACAGGACTGTCGGGAGTATTAGTCACACATGTAGAAACGAAATTGGACAAATCATCACCACTGATGGCAATAATAATAAAATCAAGTGTGACGAGCTGACGACTGTGTATATCTCGGCCTGTTTTCTGGTGGTGGGGAGGACGGGAAAGGGAGAAGTAGGCATTTGGTAAGGGAGGGGTGTGAGGTTCTGTAGGGTTGGTTGACAGACCCACAGGTTAACAGTCAGCCAGATATTGTAAATAAGGACTAGGGGAGGTCTGATTCTTGGAGAAAATTTTTCTTCCTAAAATTTTATCTCACAGGAGAGGAAGAAAAGGACTTGGTGTTTCTTGGAGCATATGAATGTGTAGGAGGGCATATAAAAATTCTGTATTGGCTGGATGCCGTGGGTCACACCTGTAATCCAAGCACGTTGGGATGCCAAGGTGGGAGGATCACCTGAGGTCAGGAGTTTGAGACCAGCTGGGCCAACATGGCTAAACCTTCTCTCTACTTAAAAAAATTACAAAAATTAGCCAGGCATGGTGGCAGACACCTGTAATCCCAACCATTCAGGAGGCTGAGGCAGGAGAATCACATGAATCTGTGAGGCAGAAGTTGCAGTGAGCTGAGATCACACCACTGCACGCCAGCCTGGGGGATAGAGTGAGACTCTGTCTCCAAAATAATAACAAATAACATAAAATAAAGAGATCTGCATTGTGTATGGGTGACAGTGACACTCTTTCCAAAATGAAGACATCAAAATCACCACATCCAGGCCATATAATTCATAGTGCTGTGGGTGGGTTGTAGCTCAGCCAATGCTGTGAGCAACTGAACCACCAAAAGTACCAAAATTCTCAATGTACTGTGGTCCCAATACTCGGGCATTTGTTAAGAAACTCCAGGTGGGGCAGTAGCCTACCAAATGTGGGACATTGGGAGTGGACATTGTCTACTGCAGGCAATAAATGAAAGCATAGTCTACGGAGAATTTGAACACAATCATACAAGTAAAAGTTGATATTTTTATTACCACTTCCATACACCAGCATTTCTATAGACTGTCAATGATTAAGAATTCTTCCCCTGGAAAAAAAATACTGTTTTTATTGGAGGGAATACAGTAGAGTGGTTTCGTCGTCAAGTGTAGAAGGCTGAGGTATATTCCTTGGGTTAATTGCTCAAGACCCTCTTCTGTTTATTTACTCATTCACTCTCCTTTATTTCCATGGCCCGGTTTTATTTCTCTTGTCTACATTGGCTATTGTTGTAATGCATTGATGTGCATCCTTGTCTCTGTATGAGTGTTAATACATGTTCCATATTGTTTGTGGACATTTGTTTTCAAATTATGTATCCATTGTCAATACTTAATCTTTCACTGAGTCTTGTTTTTAAGATGCACCTATGTATGTCTAATCTTTCTTCCTTTGAAAATGGATATGTCAGGTACATTTTTGTATTGTGTAGATTTTAGAAAGATATTTTGATATTTAATATTTGCACTCATCTTGTGGTCCATGTTTTAATTCATACCTCAGTATGACATTTTCATTAAGGGACTGCTTATAGTATCACGTGTTTAATTTTGACATCCACATGTTCAATGTTGGTACATAGAAGTGTGATAGATTTTTTTATTTCTATTTTTAAGAAATTTTCTTGTGTATATTTGAAGTTTACAACATGATATTATGGGATACATAAACTAAAATGGTTACTATGGTAAAGCAAATTAGCATATCTCCTCAGTTTCTAAATCTGTGCCAATAGCAACTAAAATATACTTATTTAATAAAATTCATGACACAATTTCATCAGCTTTAGTCCCCCTATACATATAGACCTCTAAACATGTTCATCCTACATATCTGCTATTTTGTATCCTTTGACCTACATCTGCCCATTTCTTCTCCCAACCCCAATGATTTATTCTCTACCTCTGTCTACTTTAGACCCCTATTTATATAGTCCACATATAAGATCATCAAAATATTTTTTTTTCTTTCTGGATTATCTACCTTAGTGTGATGTCCTCCAGGTTTATTCATATTGTGGCAAATACCAAGAACTTTTTTTTAAGCCTAAACAACATTTAGTTCTGTAGAGCTATAACATACACACACACACACACACACACACACACACACACACACACATACATCATCATATTTTAAAACCTATTCATCCATTGATAGACATTTAAGTTCTTTCAGTATCTCAGCTATTGGGAATGAGGATGAACATGAGTGTGCAGACATTTTTATGAGGCTGTGATTTTTATCTACTTTGAGTATATACCCTGAAGAAGGATTACTGGATCATATGGCAGTTATATTTTAATTTCTTTAGAAACCTCCATACTCTTTTACATAAAGGTTATACCAATCTACATTTCCAACCACAGTGTATTAGGGTTCTTTTTTCTTCAAACTTTAATCAAGAGTGAAGTAATATAGTGGTTTTAATAGGCATTTATCTTATGACTAATGATGTTGAACATCTTTTACTGTATCTGTAAGCATGCCATTGGAAGAAATCATAGGGGGAGATACCACACTGTTTGTTTCATCCAGTTTCTTCCAATGATAAATTCTTGCAAAACTATAGTGAAAAATCACAACCAATCAACTGGCATTAATACAATCCATCTATTCAGATTTCACCAATTTTACATGTGCTCATTTATGTGTGTCTGTGTGTGTGTTTAGTTATATTCAGTTTTTATCATATGTCTGCATTCAAAGGACAACCACCATAATAATACAGAAGCGTCTTGTCAACACAAGGATCTCTCAGTTTTTCCTTAGATAGCCACACACAACTGTCCTCTCAAATTCATGATCCCTATGATCACTATTCTCAGCCTATACAATTTTGTTATTTTGAGAGTGTTATATAAATGGAATGATTTGAAGTTGAGATAGATGATTTAGGATATCCGGTGGGGGAAATTTCTAAGCAGCAAAGCATTCAAGATGTAACCTGGATTCTTTGGAAAGCATTCAATTATATGCATTCAATAAGAGATGGTTTGCTATTGGAACATACATTAGAAAGGGAAGCAGAGCATAAAAGTTTGAAAAATGTGCAGCCTGATGATGTGATAAAGAGAAAATATCATTTTTGGTGGAGAAATGTAGCACACTGCAGAAATGTGCATAAATAATGAGAAGCCAAATGTTAATCATGAAGATAACAGGGAAAATGTTTTGGGGTATGCCTGAGATCTTGGCTGCAGCCCCTCCCATCACAGGCAAGGAAGCCTAGGAGAAAGAAATACTTTCACTGGGCCCAGGGCCCCTGTTGCTGTCTGTAGCCCCTGGACATGGCAACCTGCATTCCAGTTGCTTCAGCACCAGTTGTGGCTAAAAGGGTGGCTTCCACATGGTTGGTGTTGGGCTTGTGGTGGACAAAAGTCAAGAATTGAGATTTGGGAACATGGATTTTAGAGGATGTATCAAAGTACCTGGATGTCCAGGCAGAAGTCTGCTGCATTCTTTATAAAATTATAAAATTTCTGAGGCTTTGCCATCCATACAGAACTGTGAGTCAATAAAATCTCCTTTTTAAAAAATTACCCAGGCTAAGGTAGTATCTTGATGGGAGTGATAAAATGCACTAACACAAATACTTAACTGAGAACCTAGTTCAGATCAGTTGTGTACACTGGGAAAATAGAAATCTACACATTGGATAAAATACAAATTAGAATTAAATCCTTTTCCTGGATGTATAACCCTATTTTTATCATTTGGATTACCCTTTGGCAGTCTCAACTTACCTTAGTATACTAAGCATTTCTAACAAGAATATCTGGTATAGGAACTTACAAAGGAGATAACAACCACAGATATCCATGATTAAAATTGTAATTAAATTAATTATGAAACACATGAGAGGGAATCTAAATGTAGCTCTTTCTGGATTAAACGGGTGATGCATATCCTGTATAAACATAACCATGTTATTTGATCTGTATCTTAGTGTCAGTTAAATATATTAATATGGATACCTTAACAATAATCCATTATTTTGTGTAGTCATATAACACTACATGAGTGCCAACTGGGAACACACTATCAGAAATAGCAAAAACTCTCACCTGGCTTTCTACTATATTCATAATTACCCTCCATTTTCTTTCTTGATCTTTCTACAAGGTTCTTTACATTACTCCAATAAAGTAAATAGTTTTAAGACTTTCATGGAGTAATGACTTCTTTTACACCCCATTCCTTTGTCCTTTAGCTCACGCAAACACAGCTAACAAAAACATTATAGGAGGGAGAAGCAGCAGAGAACAATGCAGTTAATGGCATGCACTTTGTTATCTCAGTGTCTACTTTTGTGATTTGGGGCAAGTAATATAGCCAACTATGTGCTTCACTTTCCCTACATCATAGAGTTATCAGGATCTTTACATTAAATTAATGATTACTTATTTGTAAAGCACTTAGAACAATTTCAGGCACCTAACAGGTATTATGCAGAAACTGTAAAAATCAACAAATAAGTCTTTCTAGGCTTGGCACCGACATTACCACCTCCAAGAATCTTTCCAGAATTTTGTTCTCACGAAACCAGGTTACATGTCTCTTTCCTTTAAATTGCTCCTCCATGTGCTTTGGATTCTCATTATATTCATCACACCATAATGTCATTTTCAGTTGTTTCTTAGGATTTCCTCATTGAAGTGATCTGCTGGGAAGATGTTCTATACCTAATAAATTCAAGTTTCCTTATGGCAGGAACTTTATCTTCTCTCCATCTATCAGATCCCCAGTGTCTAGGATAGTATCAAGTACAGACACAGGTAACTAAGAAAATTGTTGAAAGAATTGTCTAAATTTTTCAACAGCTAAAATTCTTACTCCTTTTATATGCCCACCGATTATAGTTCTTCACTTTGTAGATACACAATGATAATAACATTAATAGTAATTACAATAATTAATATACCAGTCATGAACTGCCTTAGTCTGTTTTGTGGTGCTATAACTGAATATCTAAGATAGAGTAATTTATTAGTACAAAAATATTTCTCCCACAGTTCTCGAGGCTAGGAATGTAAAGGTCACTTCATCAGGACCTGATGAAAGTCTTGCTCTATCCCCACATTGTGGAAGTAAAAGTTTCTGTATATGCTGATGACATAATCCTATGTAAAAAAAACCCTGAAACTCATTAGAAGAAACCTATTACAATTGATAAATGAATTGAGTAAAGTTTCAGAATACAAAATCAACATTAAAAATTAGTAACATTTCTACATATTAGTAACAAATAATGTCAAAAATATTACAAAATAATATGATTTAGAGAAGCAGCAAAAAAATGAAATAGGTGTAAATTCCCCTAAAGAGGTAAAATACCTGGGTAACTGTTAAACAATGATAAAAGAAAGTTAAAAGACACAAATAAATGGAAAATTTTTTCATGTTCATAAATACCATGAAAATGTCCATATTACTCAAAGCAATCTAAAGTCTTACTGTAATCCCTATCAAAACGCCAATGCTGTTTTTAACATGAATGAAAGAGAAATGTATTAAAATTTTGTGGGTATGGCTTTTCTGGCTAAAAACCTCTGTGGCTAGTGGCGCCTTTGCCCAAGGTCTTGTCCTGTGTTCAGGAAGAATGAGGTATGCCCCTAAGTAGAGAGTGAGCAAGATGAAGAAGAGCTTTACTCAGTGTTATAACAACTCAGACACGATCTGCAGTGAATAGCTCCTCTCTGTAGTCATGTGATCCTGTTATACTTGCAGCTTTCAGCAGAGAGGAGGCCTGGAGTGTGTGGATCCTCTCTGCCAGTGGAGCATCCTGAGGAGTATTCAGCTTTCAGCATAGAGGAGGCCCTGGAGAGGGTAGCACCTCTCTTCAGCTGATTGTCTGCTGCTACCAACAGAGAAGAGGCCTTCGAGAGGGTGGCTCCTCTCTGTAAGCATGTCATCCCAAGGTCTGCAGCTCTTAGCAGATAGAAGGGCCTGGAGAGGGTAGCTCCTCTCTCCACTGGTTGCCTTGATGTATGCTCTGCTCTGGCTAAGTCTGGGGTTTTTATGGTCTTCAGAGACAGAGAGTGTATACTGATTTGTCCAAGGACAACCATGGGCGGGCTCAGGAGAAAACACCATGCATTACCTCTCTGGTAGATGGAACTGGCACAGAAGCCCACAGTCTACAGGACTTTCCTAGTCTGAAGGTTGGACTTCACTAAGGACCTGCCCTCTTCCACCCAGAGTCTGTCTGCCTCCCACCGCCATTCATGGTGCCCAGACTCTTGGTTCCAACTCTCACCTGTGGGCCAGCACTGTGCTGCCCCTACCCCAATGCCTCAGTATCCCTCCTATGTTTGTCAGTACCCAAAATCCAGAGGGAGACAAGGTCACCGGCGCCTAAAGTGTCAGCACCTCCCCAAGCAGGGACTCACCCAGCCAGGCTGCTGTAGCGTCCAAGCTCAGCCCCAACTTTGTTCCAAGGTCAGAGTAGGCTCTCATAGTGAGGAGATGCCAGGCAACAAGAACAGGCACTTGTGAGCCAGTGAGGGGTACAGAGACCTTCCCAGGTCCCCAAGAGTACAGAGAATCCTGGGTGTGCAGTCAAGCTTCGTTGGCTGAAGCTGCACCTGGGAACCTCTCACCCAGCCAACTTGAAAGGGGTGGGGCTCCCACTTGTCCCCAGCTCCTGCAGGCTCTGTGGAGTGTGCATCCTCACCCACACCTCTGATACTGGAGCAGTTGCCGGAAATGGGGAGAAGCCATCAGCGAGAGAAGGCACTTCTGAGCGTGCTGGGTAGAAGACCTTCCCAGGCTCACAATAGCACAGAGACACCCAAATCTAGGGCTGCAGTGAAGCTCCTGCCTGCTCTGTGAAGTAAGAGGTCCAGGCCCCTGGGGACAGGGTTCCTGCCTGCTTAATGGAGTGTATATCCCTGGCTGCACCTCCCTGATGCTGTGGCATCTTGGCAATGGCCACTCCAGATGGGCTGCTGCTGCCATCAAAAATACTGCAATTACTATGGAAGTAAAAGAGACTTTATTGATTGTATTTACACAGTCAATACAATCTTGAGCAAAAAGAGCAATGCCAAAGGCATCACACTACTTTCCTTATAAATATATTATAAAGCTACAGTAACCAATGCCACATGGTCCTGTTACAAAGACACACAGACAGACAGAGAAATGGAACAAAATAGAAAACCGAAAAATAAACTAAACTATTTATGGTCAACTGATTTTGACAAAGGTACCAAGAACATACAATGGGGCAAGAAGAGCCTCTTCAATAAATGGTACTGAGAAAACTGGATATGCACAAGCAGCATAATGACATTACACCTTTTTATCCCACCACATACAAAATTAAATAAAAAATGGAGATTTTCTAATTTTTTATTGTAAGTTCAGCATCATATGTGCAGAATGTGTATGTTTGTTACATAGGTAAACATGTGTCATGGGGGATATTTATACAGATTATTTTATTACCCAGGTATTAAGCCTAGTATCCATTAGTTAGTCTTCCTGATCCTCTCCCTTCTCTTACCTCCCACACCCCATTAGAGTCCAGTGTGATTTTGCCCCTTTGTATGTCCATATGTTCTCATTATTTGGCTCCCAATTATAGGTACTAACATGCTGTGTTTGGTTTACTGTTCCTGCTTTATTTTGCTAAGAATAATTGCCTCCAGCTCTATCTATGTCCCTGCAAATTACATGATCAAAGACAGAACGACAGAAATACGATTCAATTCAGCAATCTTATTATTGTGTATATGCCCAAAGGAATATAACTCACTCCATTATAAAAGCAAAAACGTGTATTTTCATTGCAGTTAATTAACAACATCAAAGTCATGAAATCAACATAAATGCCCATCAATGACAGAATGGATAAAGAAAAGACAATTTACATACATACACCATAGAATACTATGAAGCCATGAGAAACGAATACTTAAACAAAATATATGAAAGTCTAAAACTACTTCTAAAAAAGCATAAGGAAATAGCTCCATGCCATTGCTCTTGGCAAGACTGTTTGGATATAATCCTGAAAACAAAAGCAATGAAAACAAAAGTAGACCAATAGAATGGCATTATACGGAAATGCTTCTGCAAAGCAAAAAAGACAATTAACAACCCACAGAATGGAAGAAATATTTGCAAACCATACATCTGATAAGGGGTTAATACCCAAAATATATTTGAAACTCAAAAATCTTAAGAGAAAGAAAACAAATGATGCCATTAAAAAGTGAGCAAAGAACCTGAACAGATATTTTGTAAAAGGCATACAAATGCAAAATCAGTACATTAAAATAAATAGAATTACCAATCATTAGGGAATTGCAAATTACAACTAAAGTGATATATCTCTTCACACCATTACAATGGCTTTAATAAAATGATGACACATAACATACATTGGGAAGAATGCAGAGAAAAGGGAACTTTTAAACGGGTCACATTAGCTTGGAGGGATTTGAGATGAGACATTCAAACTTCTAGTGTATGATGAGTGCTGGAAGACAAGGAAATGAATCACTTAATAAGAGTGACTATGGGGAAGGGCTTGAAGGGATCATCCTCTCACATCCATGTGAACCGTGAACATTAAACCTGGAGAAATGAGGAGCGGCGGTAGATCAGTTTGGAACGCATCTTCAGGGGATGCTGAAACAACAGCAGCATTTGGTTTTCTCTACAACCCTTTCATCCTTTTCCCCCAAGCCCAGGAAGTTGTCAGGGGAGGTACTTTGTGATGTCAAAGCCATCCTAGGACTGCCATTGGCTGGGAAACTGCCTGTATGATCAAACAAAGCTCAAGGGTGTGGCTTTGCCTTGTCACCAGGAGGGTATATATAGGGAGGGCAGGAGCTCTGGGACAACCCACTGGCAAGCTTCAATAAGGCTGTGGAAGCATGTACCCTTGAAGAGCCTAGTACAGACATTCTACAAACAGCTATAGACATGAAACAGCCAACTTCAAGCACCAAGATGAAAAGTATATCCAACAACAAAAAAAGTGACAACGTAAGATTGTTAGGATTTGAAGGGAAGGTGAGGGTGAAAGATAGACAAACAGAGAGGGGGCGGCTCAAACCGCAACACAGGTATGTTCCAGACACCTGTGGAAGTGGGGGACCACCTTAATGCCAGAACGCACCGCTGCTTACAGACTCCGGTACTTACAGATATGGGTGGGAGGGGTTTGGGCGGTATGGCTTGCTACCTGGCAGGATATTGATAATGTGTTTTTATGATCCTGGTAGGATATTTAAGACGTTTTTATGATCAGGATGTTTGTCTCCTTTTCTAATGGGATGTCATCATGGTGTTTCTTAGAACTTTGCCCAGCAAGATATGATAGGAGTGTTTTGTTAGTTGGGCAATATTGCTAACCTCAATGACTGTAGAAGCCTTTTTTAAGATTGAATTTTCTACATAGGCTCTGACATAGTCTTCGACAGAAGATAGTTGTATTTATTTCTCCTCTTCCAATCCAAATGGCTCCGTTTTCTTCATTTCTTTTTTTTTTTTTTTTTTTTTTTTTTTTTTTTTTTTTTTTTTTTGCACTGGAGATAATTCCTAGTAGGAACTTGAACAATGCTCACACTGTTGCACATGTTGGTCTTAGATTGTACTATCCTACATGTAAACACTGGGCATGTGACTGGATTTTGGAGAAAGGGGGTTGGACGTGAGATCTGGTTTGAGGTGGAGAAAGAAGGTGGGATGCAGGGCCACAGTAAGGGGTTGGAGGAGCCAGAGCACAAGGAGAAGGTGGAGGGAATGGTGGTGGGCAGGAGGCTGAGGAAGGGGTTTGTGGGTCAAGTTGAAATGCGGAGGAGGAAGGCTTCCCCGGAGGAGGGAGCATTTTGGGGGATTTCTCCTGGAGGAGGAAGATTTGAAAAGGTGAACAGGATTGGCAGAGTGAGACTGAGAGAGAGAGCCGTCAAGGGAGAAAAGCAAAGCACTTCGGATCATTTACCATTGCTTTGGAGAAAGTTTTTTTAGATTATGTTGAATTTGGAAGTTGATTTTTTTTAGATTATGTTCAATTTGGAAGTTTTGTATTTTGGAAGAGAGGAGTGAATACTCTGAAGGGGAGTGGATACCCCTGAGGTAAGTGCGTGTCCTGGAAGGAAGTGAATACCCCAGAGGGGACCGAGTACTCCCGAGAGAAGTGAAAACCCCAAAGGGAAGTGAGTACTGGATTCCTCCTGGGAGAAGAGATCTGGAGAGTCAGGGCAGCCCCAGAGCCATTCACGGTTCCCCGGAGGCCGTAGCGGCCAGAGTGGCAAGCGTTCTGAGGGTGTCCCCTAAGAAGCCGGGCTGTGATTACCTGGTGACTGGGGAGATCTCTCACCAAGGACTGAAACTTTTTGGAGAACCAGCAGAAACAGAGAGGAATCCGGAAAGGAGGAAGAGGGAGACTCACCCACTAACTGAAGCCCAGTGCTGCATGTGATGTCCGACAATGGAGGTGATTCTTGTTGCAGCTGCCCGGAAAGGGGAAGGAAGGAAACGTAAGACGGAAACGTTGATCAATATCTGGAGGTTAGCTCAGGGCTGGAGAAGATGAGAGAAATAAGGGGAACGAGAATGGGAATAGGGAGTCCACTCACGATCTGGAAGTAGGCCCTGGTCTTGTCTGTGCTGCTTGCTGCTTTCCAGGTTGTATAAGAAAACTTACTCATTAGAACCCAATCACCATTCTGGGTTTCGGCACCAAAATGTGGGGTTTTGAAAGAAGGTGAGAATGAAAGAAAAACACACAGAGAGGAGGAGGCTCAAACAGCAACACGGGTATATTGCAGACACCTGTGGGAGTCGGGGACCAGTTTAATGCCAGAGCCCACCACTGTTTACAGGCTGCGGTACGGGTGTGGATGGAAGGGATCTGGGCAGTGTGGCTTGCTGCCCAGCAGGATATCGATAAGATGTTCTTATGAGCAGGTGGTTTGGCTCTCTTTCTGGTAGAATATCATTGTGGTGTACCTTAGAGCTTTGACAACCAACATGTGATGGGGATGTTTCTTTAGTTGAGCCTTTGTCTGCCCTGTGCTCAGATGGTTAGGCAGGATGTTTCTCACAGCCTGAATCCCCATGGAATGTTTCACTTTGACCAAGGTCTGCAAATGGCAAAGAGCTTACAAAATGGTGCAGTTTGGACTAACAGATGACCCTAGCCATGCTCCTCTTCTTCTTCCCCATAGATCCCTGCCCTATGATTCCACCTTGTTCTCCTCTGGCACAAACCCCTTTCTCAACCTGTGTTTCTTCTCATAAACCACCACCCCACCACTGCTATTCAGTCTCTACCCTATTCACCAAAAGTAACATCTTTCTGGCCCCTCCCTGTTTTCTGACCAGATGCTGGAGACACTGATCGGAGCTTTAGCCTCTGAACAAAGTTTGAAGAAGACCAAAAAATCACAATATCCAACAATATTAGTGTTTTACTACAGGAAGGATAAGAGAATGAATTCAAATCAAATGGAGAATGACCTGTCCCAAGACAAATCCATCTATCCAATCCAGGACGAGGAGAAAAAAGACCTAGACCCATGGGAAGGATCTTCACAGAAGGACGAAGACCTGGATTCATGTGAAGGATATTCACAAGAGGATGAAGACCTAGATGACTCAGCTGAAGGATGTTCACAGGAGGCCGAAGACCTAGACTCATGGGAAGGATCCTCACAGAAGGACGAAGACCTCAACTCATGTGAAGGATCTTCACACAAGGACGAAGACCTCGACCCATGGGAAGGATCATCACAGAAAGACGAAGACCTAGACTCATGTGAAGGATCTTCACAGAAGGACGAAGACCTTGACTCATGGGAAGGATCTTCACAGAAGGACGAATACCTCGACCCATGGGAAGGACCTTCACAGAAGGACGAATACCTCGACCCATGGGAAGGACCTTCACAGAAGGACGAAGACATTGACTCATGGGAAGGACCTTCACAGAAGGACGAAGACATCGACTCATGGGACGGACCTTCACAGAAGGACGAAGACCTCGACTCATGTGAAGGACCTTCACAGAAGGATGAAGACCTCGACTCATGGGAAGGATCTTCACAGAAGGATGAAGACCTCGACTCATGTGAAGGATATTCACGGAAGGACGAAGACCTCGACTCATGGGAAGGATCTTCACAGAAGGACGAAGACCTCGACTCATGTGAAGGATATTCATGGAAGGACGAAGACCTCGACTCATGTGAAGGATATTCACAGAAGGACGAAGACCTCGACTCATGGGAAGGATCTTCACGGAAGGACGAAGACCTCAGCTCATGTGAAGGATCTTCACAGGAGGGTAGGCAGCATTAGTCACACGTGGAGAAACCGAATTGGACAAGGCATAATAACAATAAAATAAAATTTGAGGAGCTGATGACTGAGTATCTCTCTGCCTGTTTTGTGATGGTGAGGAGGAAGGGAAAGGGAGAGGTAGGCATTCGAGAAGGGAGGGATAGGAGGCACTGTAGGGTTGCTGGGTACATCCACAGGTGAAGCAGACATTCTAAATAAGGACTCGGGGAAGGACTGATTCCTGGAGACAAATTTTCTTCTTAACATTTTATCCCACAAGAGACAAAGAAGAGGATTTGGTGTTTCTTGGAGCATGTACATATTTAGAAGGGCACATAAAAAGAGCTGCATTGTATGTAGGTGACCGTGACACTCTTTCCAAAATGAAGACATCAAAATCACCACCTCCAGGACATATACCTGATGGCAGTGTGTTTTCTAGCTCACCCAATTCTTTGAGCAACTGAACACCCTCAAAAAGACAAACAACCTCACCCTGCAGAAAGTAAAACAGCACACCACACACACTACAATGACTGTGTTTGCAGGACTTGGTCCCAACACTAGGGCACTTTTTGGTAAGAAACTCTAGGTGGAGCAGGAGCCTACCCAATGTGGGACACTGGGAGTAGCCATTGGTCTACTGCAGGCAATAAACAAAAGCATAGTCTACAGAGAATTTGAACAGAATCATACAAGTAAAAGTTGATATTTTTATTACCACTTCCATACACCAGTATTTCCATAGAATGTCAGTGATTAAGAATTGCATGTTCTTCACATGTACCACAAAACCTAATATGCAAATTTAAAAAAATAAGAAAAAATAAGGAATTATTCCATGGAAATAAATACTGTTTCTATTGGAGGGAGTAGAGTAGAGTGGTTTTGGCATCAAGTGTAGAAGGCTGAGGTATATTCCTTGGGTTAATTGCTCAAGAACTGCTCCTGTTTATTTACTCATTCACTCTCATTTATTTCCATGGCCCAGTTTTATTTCTCTTGTCTACACTGGCCATCGTTGTAATGCACTGATGTGCGTCCTTTTCTCCGTATGAATGTTAATACATGTTTCATATTGTTTGTGGACATTTGTTTTCAATTTAGTATCCATTGTCAATACTTAAAGTTTCACTGAGCCCTGTTTTTAAGATGCATCTATGTATGTCTAATCAGTTCTTCCTTTGAAAATGGATATGTCAGGTACATTTTTGTATTGTGTAGATTTTAAAAAGATATTTTGATATTGAATATTTGCAGTCACATCGTGGTCCATGTTTTAATTTATACCTCAGTATGACATTTTCTTTCAAGTGACTGCATACAGTATCATGTGTTTAATTTCAATATCCACATGTGCAATGTTAGTACATAGAATTGTGATAGATTTTTTTATTTCTATTTTTAAGAAATTTTATTGTGTATATTTGAGGTTTACAACATGATATTATGGGATACATAAACTAAAATGGTGACTATGATTAAGCAGGTTAGCATATCTCCTCAGTTTCTAAGTGTGTGTCAATAGCAGCTAAAATATACTTATTTAATAAAATTCATGACACAAGTTCATCAGCTTTAGTCCCCCTATATATATAGATATCTACACATGTTCATCCCACATATCTGCTATTTTGTATCCTTTGACCTACATCTGCCCATTTCTTCTCCCAACCCCAGTGATTTATTCTCTACCTCTGTCTACTTTAGACCTCTATTTATATAGTCCACATATAAGAATATCAAATTATTTTTTTCCTATCTGGATTATTTACCTTAGTGTGATGTCCTCCAGGTTTATTCATATTGTGGCAAATGCCAATAATTTTTTTTTAAGGCTAAACAAGATTTAGTTCTGTAGAGCTATAACACACACACAGACACACACACACACACATACACACACACACACACACACACACACACACACACACACACAAATCACATTTTAAAATCTGTTAATCCATTGATGGGCATTTAAGTTGTTTCAATATCTTGGCTATTGGGAATGAGCATGAACATGAGTATGCAGACATTTTTATGAGGCTGTGATTTTTATCTACTTTGAGTATATACCCCGAAGAAGGATTACTGGATCATATGGCAGTTATATTTTAATTTCTTTAGAAACCTCCATACTGTTTTACATAAAGGTTGTACCAACCTACATTTCCAACCACAGTGTACTAGGGTTCTTTTTTCTTCAAACTTTTAGCAAGTGTGAAGTAATATAGTGGTTTTAATAGGCATTTATCTTATGACTAACGATGCTGAACATCTTTTAATGTATCTGTAAGCATGCCATTGGAAGAAATCATATGGGGAGATACCCCACTGTTTGTTTTATTCAGTTTCCTCCAACGATATATTCTTGCAAAACTATAGTGCAAAATCACAACCAATAAACTGGCATTAATACAATCCATCTATTCAGATTTCACCAATTTTACATGTGCTCATTTATGTGTGTCTGTGTGTGTGTTTAGTTATATTCAGTTTTATCATATGTCTACACTCAAGGGACGACCACCATAATAATACTACAGAAGAATTTTGTCAACACAAGGATCTCTCATTTTTCCTTTGATAGACACACCTAACTGTCCTCTCAAATTCATGATCCCTAGTGATCACTATTCTCAGCCTGTACAATTTTGTTATTTTGAGAGTGTTATATAAATGGAATGATTTGAACTTGAGACAGATGATTTAGGATATCCGGTGGGGGAAATTCGTAAGCAGCAAAGCATTCAGGATGTAACCTGGATTCTTCTGACAGCATTCGGTTATATGCATTCACTAAGAGATGGTTTGCTATTGGAACATACATTTGAAAGGGAAGCAGAGCATAAAAGTTTGAAAAATTTGCAGCCTGATGATGTGATAAAGAGAAAATATCATTTTTGGTGGAGAAATGTAGCATAGTGCAGAAATGTGCATAAATAATGAGAAGTCAAATGTTAATCACAAAGATAATGGGGAAAATGTCTTTGAGGCATGTCTGAGATCTTGGCTGCAGGCCCTCCCATCACAGGCAAGGTAGCCTAGGAGAAACAAACAAACAAACAAACAAACAAACAAACAAACAAAAACACTTTCACTGGGCCCAGGGCCCCTGGTGCTCTCTGTAGACTCTGGACATGGCAACCTGCATTCCAGTTGCTTCAGCACCAGTTGTGGCTAAAAGGGTGGCTTCCACATGGTTGGTGTTAGGCTTGTGTTGCACAAAAGTCAAGAATTGAGGTTTGGGAACATGGATATTAGAGGATGTATCAAAGTACCTGGATGTCCAGGCAGAAGTCTGCTGCATTCTTTATAAAATTCTGAGGCTCTGCCATCCATGCAGAACTGTGAGTCAATAAAATCTCCTTTGTTTATAAATCACCTAAGGTAATTTAGAAAACCTTAAGGCTAAGGTAGCATCTTGATGGGAGTGATAAAATGCACTAACACAAATACTTAACTGAGAACCCAGTTCAGATCAGTTGTGTACACTGGGAAGATAGAAGTCTACACATTGGGTAAAATAAAATTAGAATTAGATCTTTTTCCTGGATGTATAACTCTATTTTTATCATTTGGATTACCCTTTGGCAGTCTCAACTTACCTTAGTATGCTAAGCATTTCTAACAAGAATATGTGGTATAGGTACTTACAAAGGAGATAACTTAACCACAGATATCCATGATTAAAATTGTAATTAAATTAATTATGAAACACATGAGAGGGAATCTAAATGTAGCTCTTTCTGGATTAAACAGGCAATGCATATCCTTTATAAACATAACCATGTTCTTTGATCTGTATTTTAGTGTCAGTAAAATATATTAGTACTGATACCTTAACAATAATGCATTATTTTGTGTAGTCATATAACACTACATGAGTGCCAACTGGGAACACACTATCAGAAATAGCAAAAACTCTCACCTGGCTTTCTACTATATTCATAATTACCCTTCATTTTCTTTCTTGATCATTCTACAAGGTTCTTTCCACTACTCCAGTAAAGTAAATAGTTTTGAGACTTTCATGGAGTAATGACTTCTCCTACACCCCATTCCTTTAACCTCCAACTCGCCCCAACACAGCTTACAGAAACATTATAGGAGGAAGAAGCAGCAAAGAACACTGCAGTTAATGGCATGCACTTTGTTATCAGTGTCTACTTTTGTGATTTGGGGCAACTAATATAGCCCCCTATAGGCTTCACTTTCCCTACCTCATAGAGTTATCAGGATAATTACATTAAATTAATGATAACTTATTTGTAAAGCACTTAGAACAATTTCAGGCACCTAACAGGTATTGTGCAGAAACTGTAAAAATCAACAAATAAGTCTTTCTAGGCTTGGCACCGACATTACCACCTCCAAGAATCTTTCCAGAATTTTGTTCTCACGAAAACAGGTTACGTGTCCCTTCCCTTTAAACTCCTCCTCCATGTGCTCTGGCTTCTAATTATATTCATCACACTATAATGTCATTTTCAGTTGTTTCTTAGGATTTCCTCATTGAAGTGACCTGCAGGGAAGATGTTCTATAGCTAATAAATTCAAGTTTCCTTATGGCGGGAACTTTATCTTTTTTCCATCTATCACATCCCCAGTGTCTAGGATAGTATCAAGTACAGACACAGGTAACTTAGAAAATTGTTGAATGAATTGTCTAAATTTTTCTTCTGCTAAGATTTTTACTCCTTTTATATGCCCACTGATTATAGTACTTCACTTTGTAGATACACAATGATAATAAAATTAATAGTAAACACAATAAGTAATATACCGGTCATGAACTGCCTTAGTCTGTTTCGTGGGGCTACAACTGAATATCTAAGATGGAGTAATTCATAAGTACAAATATATTTCTCCCACAGTTTTGTAGGGTAGGAAGGTAAAGGTCAATTCATCAGGATCTGATGAAAGTCTTGCTCTATCCTCACATGTTGGAAGCGAAATTTTCTGTATTTGCTGATGACATAATCCTACGTAAACAATCCCTGAGACTCTTTAGAAGAAACCTATTACAATTGATAAATGAATTGAGTAAAGTTTCAGAATACAAAATCAACATTAAAAAATAGTAACATTTCTATGTAGTAGTAACAAATAATCTCAAAAATATTACAAAATAATATGATTCTGAGAAGTAGCAAAAAAATGAAATAGGTGTAAATTCCCCTAAAGAGATAAAATACCTGGGTAACTGTTAAACAATGAAAAAAGAAATTTAAAGGACACAAATTACTGGAAAATTTTTTCATGTTCATAAATACCATGAAAATGTCCATAATATTCAAAGCAATCTAAAGTCTTACAGTAATCCCTATCAAAATGCCAATGCTGTTTTTAACCTGAATGAAAGAGTAATGCATTAAAATGTTGTGGGTATTGCTTTTCTGGCTAAAAACCTCTGTGGCTAGTGGCGCCTTTGCCCAAGGTCTTGTCCTGTGTTCAGGAAGAATGAGGTATGCCCCTAAGTAGAGAGGGAGCAAGATGAAAAAGAGCTTTACTCAGTGTTATAACAACTCAGACACGGTCTGCAGTGAATAGCTCCTCTCTGTAGTCAGGTCATCCTGGTATACTTGCAGCTTTCAGCAGAGAGGAGGCCTGGAGTGTGTGGAGCATCCTGAGGAGTACTCAGCTCTCAGCATAGAGGAGGCCCTGGAGAGGGTAGCACCTCTCCACAGCTGATTGTCCCAACGTCTGCTGCTACCAACAGAGAAGAGGCCTTCGAGAGGGTGGCTCCTCTCTGCAAGCATGTCATCCCAAGGTCTGCAGCTCTTAGCAGACAGAAGGGCCTAGAGAGGGTAACTCCTCTCTCCAGCTGGTTGCCTTGATGCATTGTCTGCTCTGGCTACATCTGGGGTTTTTATGGTCTTCAGAGAGAGAGAGTGTATACCGATTTGTCCATGAACAACCATGGGTGGGCTCAATAAAAAACACCCTTCATTAACCCTCTGTTAGACAGAACTGGCAGAGGAACTCACAGGCTACAGGACTTTCCTAGCCTGAAGGTGGGACTTCACTTGGGACCTGCCCTCTTCCACCCAGAGTCTGTCTGCCTCCCACCATCATTCATGGTGCCCAGACTCTTTGTTCCAACTGTCACCTGTGGGTCATCACTCTGATTCCCCTACCCTGCTGCCTCAGCATCCCTCCTATATTTGTCAGTACCCAAAATCCAGAGGAAGACAAGGTCACCGGGGCCTAAAGTGTCAGCACCTCCCCAAGCATGCACTCACCCAGCCAGGCTTCAATATCGTCTGAGCTCAGCCCCAGCTTTGTTCCAAGATCAGAGTGGGCTCTTATAATGAAGAGATGCCAGGCAACAAGAACAGGCACTTGTGAGCCAGTGAGGAGTTTGGAGACCTTCCTAGGTCCTGAAGAGTACAAACAATCCTGGGTCTGCAGTCAAGCTCCGTTGGCTGAAGCTGCACCTGGGAACCTCTCACTCAGACATCTTGAAAGGGGTGGGGCTCCCACTTGTCCCCAGCTCCGGCAGGCTCTGTGGAGTGTGCATCCTCACCCACACCTCTGATACTGGAGCAGTTGCCGGCAATGGGGAGAAGCCATCAGCAAGAGAAGGCACTTCTGAGCATGCTTAGTAGAAGGCCCTCCCAGGCTCACAATAGCACAGAGACAACCAAATCTGGAGCTGCAGTGAAGCTCCTGCCTGCTCTGTGAAGTAAGAGGTCCAGGCCCCTGGGGGCAGGGCTCCTGCCTGCTTAATGGAGTGTATATCCCTGGCTGCACCTCCCTGCTGCTATGGCATCTTGGCAATGGCCACTCCAGATGGGCCGCTGCTGCTATCAAAAATACTTCAATTACTATGGAAGTAAAAGATCCTCTACACAGTCCAAACAATCTTGAGCAAAAAGAGCAATGCCAAAGGCATCACACTCCTTTTCTTATAAATATATTATAAAGCTACAGTAACCAATGCTCCATGGGCCTGTTACAAAGACAGACAGACAGACAGAGAAATGGAACAAAATAGAAAACCCAAATATAAATGAAACTATTTATTGTCAACTGATTTTGACAAAGGTACCAAGAACATACAATGGGGAAAGAAGAGCCTCTTCATTAAATGGTACTGAAAACTGGATACACACAGGCAGCATAATGAAATTACACCTTTTCTCCCACCATATACAAAATTAAATGAAAAATGAAGATGTTTTTAAACTTTTGTTATAAGTTCAGGGTCATATGTGCAGAATGTGCATGTTTGCTACATAGGCAAACATGTGTCATGGGGATATTTATACAGATTATTTTATTGTCCAAGTATTAAGCCTAGTATCCATTAGTTAATCTTCCTGATCCTCTCCCTTCTCTTACCTTCCACACTTTGAACGAAATGACCAAGTCCTGGCAGCATTCATCACTGGCTAACTGAGTAGCCCTTCGGCCTTGAATAAATACTGAGGGCCTTGGGTTATCCTCTGAGACTCACTGGCTTCAGGTACCAGCATGGTAAGAGGGGATAGAATAACACATGGGCTATTGGAGACCTCAGTTCTGGGATGTGACAGCATTTCTGGACCTGCCCTGGACTACACAGGCACCCACTGCCCTGACGGGAGAGTCCCAGTCCAGGCAGCATTAGCCATGAGCTGACTTAACCACCCGTGGGACTTAAGGGAGCATCAGTGGTAGTGCTGCAGTACTCTCCATGGCCTGTAGCAGGGGTGACTAAAGGGTGAGGCTCCATCGCCTTTGGAAAAGGAAGGGAAGTGTGGGAAGAACTGCTTCTTGTGGCTTGAGTCCCAGTTCAGCTGCAACACAATAGGATACCAGGTAGAGTTCTAAGATCTTTAATTCCTGACTCCTGCATAGCACCTCTGAACCGCCCTGCGGGAACTCACTGCTCTGAAAGGAAGGACACGGGCCTGGCTAGTTTTGCCACCTGCTGATTATAGAGCCTTAGGGCTTTGAGCAAATATAGTCAGTGGCCAGGGTGTGGTTACAGCAGGTCTTGGGCAAGACCCATCTCTGTGCTGGCTTCAGGTCTGACCCATCACAGTCATAGTGTTGTTGTTGGCTACAGGAGTGCCTGTATCACTCCATCCCCAGCTTCAGGTGGCTCATAACATGGAGAGAGAGACAAACAATTTGTCTGTGACATAGTAAGGGAAGAGAACTAGAGTCTCTGCCCAATAACCCAGAGACTTCTCCTGGATCTTTTCCAAGACCATCAAGGCAGTACCTCCACAAATGTGCAAGAACTGCAGCATTACTAAGCTTTGGGTACAACCTAAAGCAAATACAGTTTAAAACAAAACCCGCAAGTCTTTGCAAATAGCTTGAAAACATTCTCAAAAGGACGGTCACAAACAAGCACAGACAGTGAAGACTACAATAAATATCTAACTCTTTAATGACCAGTCACCAAAGAATATCTACTAGCATCATCTAACACCATCCAGGAAAACATAACCTTACCAAATGAATAAATAAGTCACAGGGACCAATTCTTGAGAAACAGATATGTGACCTTTCTAACAGAAAATTTAGAATAGCTGGGTTGGATGTGGTGGCTCATGCCTGTAATCTCAGCGCTTTGGGAGGCCAAGACGAGTGGATCACCTGAAGTCAGGAGATCGAGACCAGCCTGACCAACATGGTGAAGCCCTGTCTCCTCTAAAAATACAAAATTGGCCAGGCATGGTGGTACATGCCAGTAATCCCAGCTACTGGGGAGGCTGAGGCCAGAGAAATGCTTGAACCCAAAGGCAGAGGTTGCAGTGAGCCAAGATCGTGCTATTGCAGTCTAGCATGGGCAACAAAAGTGAAACTCTGACTCAAAAAAAAAAAAAAGAAAAAAAAATAGCTGGGTTGATAAACCTCAGATTGAACGTAACACAGAGTGGAATTTATAATTCTGTCAGATAAGTTTAACAAGTTTCAAATAATTAAAAAGAGTCAAGCAGAAATTCTGGAGCTGAAAAAATGCCAGTGATAAGCTGCAGAATCTCTCAAATTCTCTTGATAGCAGAATCAATCAAACAGAAGAAATAATTAGTAAACTTGAAGACAGCCTATTTGAAAATATACAGTCAGAAAAGACAAAAGAAAAAAGAGTAGAAAGCAATGAAGCATGCCTACAGGATCTAGAAAATAGCTTCAAAAGGACAAATCTAAAAGTTATTGGCCTTAAGGAGGAGGTAGAGAAAAATATATGAGTACAAACTTTATTCAAAGGGATAATGATAGAGAACTTCCTAAACATAGAGGAAGGTATAAATATCTAAGCACAAGAATATTATAGAACACCAAACATATTTCACTCACGGAAGACTACTCCAAGTCATTTAATAATCAAACTCCCAAAAGTCAAGGATAAAGAAGGACTCCTAAAGCAGCAACATAAGAGAAATAAATAACATCCGATGGAGCTCCAATATGTGTGGCAGGAGATTTTTTGATGTAAATTTTACAAGCCTGGAGAGAGTGGCATGACATATTTAAAGTGCTGAAAGAACAAAATCTTTTACCTTAGAATAACACATCTCAAAAAAATATCATTCAAACATGAAGAAGAAATAAAGATGGTCCCAGAGAAATGAAAGCTGAGGGATTTCATCAACACCAGCCCTCTCCTAAAAGAAATGTTAAAAGGAATATTTCAGTCAGAAAGAAAAAGACGTTACTGACCAATCAGTAATCATTTGAAGGTACAAAACTCAGCGGTAATTGTATGTACACAGAAAAACAGAATATTATAACAATGTAACTGTAGTCTGTAAACTACTCTTATTCTAAGTAGAAATACTAAAGATTGAACCAATCAAAAATAATAACTACAATTTTTCAAGACATGGTCAATACAGTAAGATACTAATAGAAACAACAAAAAATTAAAAAGTGGTGGGACAAAGTTAAGGTGTAGTTTTATTAGTTTTCCTTTTGTTTGCTGTTTGTTTATGCAAATAGTCTTAGGTAGTTATCACATTAAAATAATGGGTTATAAGGTAGTATTTGCAAGTCTCATGGTAACCTCAAACCAAAGAACATACAATGGATACACAAAAAATAAAAGGCAATAAACTAAATCATATACCCACAGAAAAATCACCTTCACTAAGTGAAGACAAGAAGGAAAGAAAGAAAGAAGATAAGATCATGAAACCATTAGAAAATAAAAACAACAAAATGACAGGAGTAAGTTCTTACTTAACAATAATACATTTAATGTAAATGGGCTAAATTCTCCAATTTAAATACATAGACTGGCTGAATGTATGGAAAAAACAACACACACTGATCTGTTGCCTACTGGAAACACACTTCACCTATAAAGACATATATAAATGTGAAAATAAAATGATGGAAAAAGATACCCCATGCCAATGAAAACTGAAAAAGAAGCAGGATTAGCTATATTCATAGCAGACAAAATAGATTTCAAGACCAAAGCTATAAGAGAAAAAAAAAAAAGGTCACTGTATAGTAATGAAGGGATCAGTTCAGCAAAAGGATATAACAACTTTACATATACGTGCATCCAACACTGAAGCACCAAGATATATAAAGGAAATATTATGAGAACTAATGAGAGACATAGGGCCCAATACAATAATATCTAGAGACTTCAACACCCCACTTTCATCATTGAACAGTTCTTTCAGACATAAAATCAACAAAGAAACATCAGACTTAATCTACATTATAGATCAAATGGATCTAACAGACATTTACAAAACAATTCTTCCAAGGACTGCAGAATACACCTTCTTTTACCCAGCACATGGATTATTCTCAATGATAGAATATATGTTAGGTCATAAACCAAGTCTTAAAACATTTAAACAAATTGAAATAATATCAGGCAACTTTTCTGATCACTAAAAAATAAAACTGGAAATTAATAACAAGGGGAATTTTGTAAACTATATAAATACATAGAAATTCAAAAACATGCTCCTGAATGATCAGTGGGTCAATGAAGAAATTAAAAAGTAAATTGAAAAAATTCTCAAAATAAATTATATTGGAAATGCAACACACCAAAACCTACGTGATACAGCAAAAGAATATTAAGAGGGAAGTTTATAGCTATAAGTGCCTACATTAAAAAGAGGAATGAGTTCAAATAAATAATCTTATGATGTATCTTAAAAAACTAGAAAAATAAGATCAAACTGAACCTAAAATTTTTTAAAAAATAAATAATATCAGAGCAGAAATAAATGAAACTAAAATGATGAAAATCAATACAGACTATCAATAAAACAAAAAGTTGATTTTTTGAAAAGCTATACAAAATTGATAAACCTTAAGCCAGACTAAGAAAAAGGAGAGAAGATCCAGATAAATAAAATTAGAAATTAAAAGGAGACATTACAGCTGATACTGCAGAAATTCAAAGGATCATTAGTTATGACTACAAAATAAAAATTAAAAAATAAAACAATTATTCCACTTACAATAGCCACACATAAAACTAAATACCTAGGAATTAACTTCACTCAACAAGTGAACAATCTTTGTAATAAAAAGTATACAACACCGATGAAAGAAATTGAAGATATCACCAAAATATGGAAATATATATTCCATTTTAATGGATTGTAAGAATCAATAATTTTAACATGTCCATACAAAGCAATCTACAGATTCAATTCAATCTCTATCAAAATACCAATGAGATTCTTCATAGAAATAGAAAACCAGCTGACACAAGAACAGAAAACCAAACACCGCATGTTCTCACTCATAAGTGGGTGTTGAATGAGGGGAACACTTGGACACATGGAGGGGAACATCACACACTTGGGACTGTCAGTAGTGGGGTGCTAGGGGAGGGGAGAAATACCTAATGTAGATGATGGGGTGATGGATGTCACAAAACACCATGGCATGTGTATACCTATGTAAAAAAACCTGCAAGTTCTGCACATATACACCAGAACTTAAAGTGTAATAACAATAACAATAACAAAACACAAAATACTTGAAGAAAATATTTTTAAAATAAATAAATAAAAATTTTAAAAACAGATGAATGGATTAAAAAATGTGAAGCACACTGGAATACTATTCAATCATAAAAAGGAATGAAATCCTATCACTTGTAGCAACATGGATAGAACTGGAGCTCATTACAGTAAAAGAAATGAGCCAGAAACAGAAAGACAAATATCACATGTTCTCCTATGAGTGAGCTAAAAAAGGTGGATCTCATGGAGGTAGAGAGGGTCATTACCAGAGGCTGGGGGAAGATAAGGGAGCAGGGGCTAAAGAGAAGTTGGCTAATGGGTACAAAAATAATGTTAAATAGAGAGGATAAGTTCTAGTATTTGATGGTAGATTAGGGAAATTTTACTTAACAATAATTTATTGTATATTTCAAAGTAGAAAAGAATTGTAATATTTCCAACACAAAAAAGATAAGTGTTTGAGATGATGAATGTTCCCATTATTCTGATTTGCTTATTACATATTAATTACATGTAACAAATTATCACTTGTACCCCCAAAATATGTACAGCTATGATATATAGATTGACAAACACAATAAATAAAGATTTTAAAAACAAGTAGAAAAACTAATCCTAAAATCTACATGGAATCACAATAAATCCAAAACAGCTAATGCTATCCTGAGCAAAAATAACAAAACTGGAAGAACCACATTACCTGACCTCAAACTATACTATAGAGCTATAATAACCAAAACAGCATGATACTGGGATAAAACCAGACTTATAGACCAATGGAACAAAATAGAGAACAAATCTACATGACTACAGTGAACTAATTTTCAAAAAATTACCAAGAACATCCACTGGGTAATAGACAGTGTCTTCAATAAATGACACTGGGAAAACTGGATATCCATATACCGAAGAATGAAACTAGAACCCTATCTCTTACCATATAAGAAACTCAAATATAAGTAGATTAAAGAATTAAATATAAGATCACAAAATGTGAAGTTACTATAAGAAAACATTTTGGAAAACCCCCAGGATACTGGTCTGCACAAAAATTTCTTGAGCAATATCTTACAAGCACAGGCAACCAAAGCAAACATGGAGAAATGAGGTTACAACACGTTAAAAAGCTTCTGTGAACTATTAATAAAGTGAAGAGACAACCCACAAGATGTGACAACATATATGCAAACAAACCAGATGACAAGGGATTAATAACCAGAATATATAAAGAGCTCAAGCAACTACTATGAGAAAAAATATATAATAATCTGATCAAAAAATGGACAAAAGATTTGAATAGACATTTCTCAAAGGAAGACATAAAAATGGCAAACAGGCATATAAAAAGGTGTCAACATTACTGATCATCAGGGAAATGCAAATGTAAAGTACAATGAGATATCATCTCACCCCAGTTAAGATGACTTTTATTCAAAAACGGGCAATAACAAATGCTGGAAAGGAGGTTGAGAAAATAGAACTCTTGTACACTGTTGGTGGGAATATAAATTAATACAACCACAGTTTGAAGGTTCCTCAAAAACCTAAATAGAGCCACCATATGATCCAACACACCTACTATTGGGTGTAAACTGAAAAGAAAGCAATTCAGCTTTATTTTCTGTCATTTTTATTTTCTGTCAGGCGGGGCATTACTTCAGAATATTTTTTCAATATGCCAGATATGGAATATACTTTTGAGATGGCATGGAGAACAATTTTCTTCCAAAAACACAGAATGAGGACCATGGTCTTTACATCCCTATGACTAGTCCAAAGCTTGAGATAGAATATGCACTCACTTTAGAGTTGCTGAGAAACTTGATGGTCTTGGATATCTTACTTCTGTCTAAAGAATCTGTCTAAAAACCTTCTTCACAGAACTGAAAAAAAAAAAAAAAAAAAAAAACAAAAAAACACCTTAAACTTCATATGGAACCAAAGAGAACCGGTATAGCCAAGTCAATTCTAAGCAAAAAAGAACAAAGTGGGAGACATCACACTACCAGACTTCAAACTATACTACAAGGCTACAGTAATCAAAACAATGTGGTACTGGTACCAAAACACAGAACAGAGGCCTTGGAGGCAACACAACGTATCTACAACCATCCAATCTTTGACAAACCTGACAAAAACAAGCAATGGGGAAAGGATTCCCTGTTTAATAAATGGTGTTGGGAAAACTGGCTAGCCATGTGCAGAAAGCAGAAACTGGACTTCTTCCTGACACCTTACACTCAAATTGACTCCAGATGGATTAAAGACTTAAACGTAAGACCTAACACCATAAAAACCCTAGAAGAAAATCTAGGCAAAACCACTCAGGACATAGGCGTAGGCAAGGACTTCATGACCAAAACAACAAAAGCATTGGCAACAAAAGCCAAAATAGACAAATTGGACCTAATTAAACTCCACAGCTTCTGCATGGCAAAAGAAACAGTCATTAGAGTGAATCGGCAACCAACAGAATGGGAAAAACTTTTTGCAGTCTACACATCTGACAAAGGGCTGATATCCAGAATTCATAAAGAACTAAAACAGATTTACAAGAAAAAAATAAACAAGCCCATTCAAAAGTGGGCAAAGGATATGAATAGACACTTTACAAAAGAAGACATACATGAGGCCAAGAAACATGAAAAAATGCTCATCATCACTGATTATTAGAGAAATGGAAATCAACACTACATTGAGATACCATCTCATGCCAGTTAGAATAGTGATCATCAAAAAATCTGGAGACAACAGATGCTGGAGAGGATGTGGAGAAATAGGAACACTTTTACACTGTTGGTGGGAGTGTAAATTAGTTCAACCATTGCGGAAGACAATGTGGCGATTCCTCAATGACCTAAAAATAGAAATCCCATTTGACCCAGTGATCCCATTACTGGGTATATATCCGAAGGATTATAAATCATTCTACTATAAGGACCCATGCACACAAATGTTCACTGCAGCACTGTTTACAATAGCAAAGACCTGGAACCAACCCAAATGCCCATCAATGATAGACTGGATAGGGAAAATGTGGTACATATACACCATGGAATATTACGCAGCCATCAAAAACGATGAGATTGTGTCCTTTGTAGGGACATGGATGAACCTGGAAACCATCATTCTCAGCAAACTGACACAACAGAAAATCAAACACAGCATGTTCTCACTCATAAGTGGGTGTTGAACAATGAGAACACATGGACATGGGGAGAGGAGCACTACACACTGGGGTCCATTGGGGGGAAATGGGGGAGGGATGGGGGCTGGGGAGGTGGGGTTAGATAGCATGGGGAGAAATGACAGATAGAGCTGAGGGGAAGGAAGGCAGCAAATCACACTGCCATGTGTGTACCTATGCAACAATCTTGCATGTTCTTCACATGTACCCCAAAACCTAAAATGCAATAAAAAATAAATAAATAAATAAATAAATAAATAAATAAATAAATAATAAAACCAAAAAAGAAAGAAAGAAAGAAAAACACACAGAGAGGGGTTGGTTCAAACAGCAACACATGTATATTGCAGACACCTTCTGGAGTTGGGGACCAGCTTAATGCCAGAGCCCACCACTGCTTACAGGCTGGGGTACTTAACAGGTATGGATGGGAGGGATCTGAGCAGTATGGTTTGCTGACCAGCAGGTTATTTATGAGATGTGCTTATGATTAGGTGGTTTGGCCCTTTTTCTGGTGGAATATCACTGTGGTGATGTTCCTTAGAGCTTTGCCAAGCAAGATGTGATAGGAATGTTTTTCAGTCGAGCCTTTGACCACCTTCTGGTGAGGTGGTTAGGCAGGATGTTTCTCACAGCCTGACACCCCATGGAATGTTTCACTTTGACCAAGGTCTGCAAAACCGCAAAGAGCTTACAAAATGGTGCAGTTTGCACTAACACAAATGACCCTAGCTATGCTCCTCTTCTTCTTCCCCATAGATCCCTACCCTATGATTCCACCTTGTTCTTCTCTGGCACAAACCCCTTTCTCAACCTGCATTCCTTCTCATAAAACCCCCCTGGCTATCCAGTCTCTACCCTATTCACCATAAATAATGTCTTTCTGGCCTCTCCCTGTTTTCTTACCAGACACAGGAGACACTGGACAGAGTCTTAGCCTCCAAACAGAGTTTGAAAAAGCCAAAAAAAAAAAAAATCAGAATACCTAACAATATTAGTGTTTTACTACAGGAAGGATAAGAAAATAAATTCAAATCAACTGGAGAATGACCAGTCCCGAGAGAACTCCATGGATCCAATCCAAGAGGAGGAGGATGAAACCCAGATTCATCTGAGTTATATTCACAGGAGGACAAAGACCTAGACTCATCCAAAGGATCTTCACAGGAGGATGAAGACCTAGACTCACGTGAAGGATCCTCACAGGAGGAGGAAGACATGGACTCATCTGAAGGATCCTCACAGGAGGAGGAAGACATGGACTCATCTGAAGGATCTTCACAGGACAGTGGGAAGGATTAGTCACACATGGAGAAACCAAACTTGAAAAATCATCACCACTGATGGTGATGACTACAATGAAATCAAGTTTGAGGAGCTGAAGACTGTGTATCTCTCTGCCTGTTTTCTGATGGTGGGGAGGAAGAGAAGGGGAGAGGCAGGCATTTGGGAAGGGAGGGGGATGAGGCTTTCTAGGGTTGGCCGACAGACCCACAGCTTGAAAGTTAGCCAGACATTGCAAATAAGCACTAGGGGAGGATTGATTCCTGCAGACAAATTTTCTTCTTAAAATTTTATCTCACAGGAGAGGAAAAACAGGACTTGGTGTTTCTTGGAGCATGTAAATGTGTAGAAGGGTATATAAAACGTTCTGTATTGTATGTAGGTGACAGTGACACTCTTTCCAAAAGGAAGACATCAAAATCACCACCTCCAGGCCACATACATCATGGTGGTGTGGGTTGTAACTCACCCAATGCTGTGAGCAACTGAAGCCTCTCAAAAGGACCAAAATCCTCCACCCTACATGTTTAAATCTATTCATCCATTAATGGGCATTAAAGTTGCTTCTATATCTTGGCTATTGTGAATAATGCTACAATGAATATGAGATGGCAGATATATTTTTTTGTTTAGACAGAGTCTCGCTCTGTCACCAAGGTTGGAGTGCAGTGGTGTAATCTAGGCCCACTGCAACTTCTGCCTCCTGGGCTCAAGTGATTCTCCAGCCTCAGCCTCCAGAGTAGCTGGAACTACAAGCATGTGCCACCACAACTGGCTAAGTTTTGTATTTTTAGTAGAGACAGGGTTTCACCTTATTGGTCAGGCTGGTCTTGAACTCCTGACCTGGTGATCCACCCACCTGGGCCTCCCAAAGTGCTGGGATTACAGGTGTGAACCACTGTGCTCAGCTAAGAGTGAAGATATCTTTATGGCGCTGTGATTTCATCTCCTCTGGGTATTTATAGAGAAGAAGGATTGTTGTGTCATATGGTAGTCACTTTGTTTCTTTGAAATGGAGTTTCACTCTGTTGCCCAGGCTGGAGTGCAATGGCGTAATCTTGGCTCATTGCAACCTCCACCTCCCTGGTTCAAGTGATTCTCCTGCATCAGCCTCCTGGGTAGCTGGGACTACAGGCACATGCCACCACACATGGCTAATTTTTGTATTTTTACTAGAAATGAGTTTTCACTATGTTGGCCAGGCTGGTCTCAAACTCCTGACCTCAAGAGATATGCCTGTCTCAGCGTCTCAAAGTGCTGGGATTACAGGAATGAGCCACCATGCCCAGTAGCCAACTTTTTAATTTCTTTAGAAACCTCCATACTGTTTTACGTAATGGTTATACCAATCTACATTTCCACCAAGAGTGTATTGGGTTCTTTCTTCTCCACACCCTCATCAACATTTGCTATTTATTGTCTTTTTGATAACAGTGTTCTTAACGAGTGTGAAGTGACACAGTGGTTTTAATAGGCATTTCTCTTATGATTAATTATATTGAATGCCTTTTAATATATCTGTTACCATGTCAAAATACTATGGAGAAATACCAGAGTATCTTTTACTCAGTCTCCTCCAGTGATAAGATCTTGCAAAAGTATAGTACAACATCACAACGAGACAATGGACATTAAATACCAGATGTGGGTGATGGGGGGATGAAGGCAGCAAACTACCTTGCCATGTGTGTACCTATGCAACAATCCTGCATGATCTGCACATGTACCCCAGGACCTAAACCACAATAAAAAAGGAAAAAAAAAACAAAAGAAAATGGACATTAATACACTCCATCTATTCAAATTTCATCAGTTTTACATGTGTTTGTCTATGTGTGTGTGTGTGTGTGTGTGTGTGTGTGTGTGTGTGTGTGTGTGTGTGTGTTTTAGTTATATTCAGTTTTATCATATGCCTAGATTCAAGGGACAACCACCATAATAATAATACAGAAGAGTTTCATCAACACAAAAGATCTCTCATGTTGTTTTTTAATACTTGCCCCCAACCTTCCTCTCCAGTTCATAACCCCTAGTCACAACCCCTAGTTCCAGTTCATAACCCCTAGTCACCACTATTCTCTGCATATGTAATGTTGTCATTTCGAGAATGTTGTATAAATGGAATCATTCATTAAGCAACCTTTTGGAATTGGTGTGTTAGTCTGTTCTTGCACTGCTATAAAGAAATACCTGAAGCTGAGTAACTTATAAAGCAATAAGATTTAATTGGCTCACAATTCTGTAGGCTTGTACAGGAAGTGTGGTGCCAGGATCTGCTTCTGGTTAGGGTCTCAGGAAGCTTACAGTTATGGCAGGCGAAGGGGAAGCAGACACGTCACATTGTGAGAGAAAGAGAAAGAACAGATGCCACACACTTTTCAAAAGCAGATCATGTCTGAACTCAGAGCATAAACTCACACATCACATAAGAGATTCACCTGGTAATCTAATCACCTACGACTAGAACCCACCTCCAACATTGGGACTTACATTTCAAAATGAAATTTGGAGGGGACAAACATACAAACCATATTGGATATTTTTTCACTCACCATAAGTCTCTAAGGATTCATCCTTGTTGTTGCATATATGAATGGTTTATTGTTTTATACTTCTGAGTGTGATATTCCATGGTATAAATATACCACAGTTTGCCAAATCTTTCTACCTGTTGAAGGACATCTGGCCTGTTTCTAGTTTTTGGCTATTACAAATAAAGCTGTTATAATCATTCACACACAGGATTTTGTGTGAACATAAGATTTCATTTCTCTGTAACAATTATCCAGATTATGGGTAGTATGGTAGTTGCCACAGTTGATTGTGTAAGAAAATTCCAACCTTTCTAGTGTGGGTGTATCATTTACATTTCTACCAGCAGTGCATGCATGATCCAGTTTCTTTGCATCTGCATTAGCATTTGGTTTTGTCATTTTTAAAAGGCTTAGCCTTTCTGGAAGGTATGTACTGATATCTAATTGTGATCTGAATTTGCATTTTCCTGATGGCTAGTGATGTTACACATCTTTTTAATGTACTTACTTGCCATCCAGACATTCTCAGCCCTCTCTTTTTGACAGATTCATGACAATGGGTTAGAATACAGATTTTGACTATATATATATATATATATATATATATATATATATGTATATATATATATACACACACATATATATATACATATATATACATATATACATATATACATATATATACATATATATATATGTATATATATATATATAAAGTCTGAAAATGACACGAAGATCAGAAGATTTTTCCAATAAAAAGATTTAAATGCAGTAAGAGTTTAAACAGGCTAGACTGTGGACCACTTTAACTATGGTTTTAATCTGACAAGAAAAAATTTACTAGAGAACATTGGAATGCTTTAATCTTGGCATTCCAAAACTAACATCTTATGAATAGAATGAGAGGCATTTGATTTAACGGTAGTATCAAAAAATCAACTGAGAGGTTTCAATTGACAGTGAATATATAGTGAACCAAGAATGTGAAGAGGCTGTTCAAAAGCTATTCGTATCTCTGAATAAATTCCATGAAAGCAAGAGGTGACTTTCCATTGTTTGTTGATCAGACTACACTTGAATAAGTATTTTCAGTTGTGGACCTTTAAGAGGAAAAGAGGCAAATTAAATAGTCACTTGAGGAAGAAAGAAATTTGAGTGATGTTGAGACTTGAAATGGTGTCGTAGGGCAAGTGATGGAGAGAACTGTATCAAGAATTGTTCTGATGGGAAACAGACTCTACACTCAAATAGGGAAAATTAGAGAAGAGTTTAATAAATGTCTAACACTTAGTGACTGCAGAGGAATGGGACTGTATAGGGAAACCAGAAGAAATAACTTGCAGTTCGAAAGAGGAAGGCAACTGCGATTAACCCTAAGTTTGGTAGGGTGAATGAGGAGACATTTACTGGAATCTAGAGAATTAGGGAGCTGTGTGTAGATAACTGTCAGACAAAAACTGATGATCTAGGCAAGAGGATGAAACAAGACTACAGAAATTCTGCAAGGAGGTAGCCAGATAAATAAATACTCTGACTTCATGTTCCTCCTTCTACAATCATCGGCAAGGATCTACCATTCACTAAAAACTAACCCGATGCCAGACAACAAGAGAGCTTATGAATACAATCCATGGTGTATATGAGTCAGGTTTTTAGGAGCACCAAGCAGCCTGGAGAATAGTGGAGAATGGATCTAGTGAAGCAAGTGGATGATATATGAAGAACACTGAGCTCAGAGAAGAAGAAGTCTCAGGAGAGATCATAGTGCCAACTCTCTGATACGGTGTCATGTGGAATCAGGTCAGACTTATTTGACTGTCATACCTGGGATTAGTAGGATCACAGTAGGGAACTTAGGAGAAAGTGGCATAAACTCCCCTAGGCAGTTGATGTGTATGAGTTTGTCCTGGAAAAGCTGTTTACAAAATGATCAGCTGTAATTTTGTTCTTTTGGGGCTCAGAAAACAATACCCCAAAATAAAGACCTCAGGAGCAAAAGTTTTTCACCATTCTCCTACACTCCTGTCTCTCAGTCTGATTCTCCTCCAAGGCTAGCCATAGAAACTAGAATCCTTCTTCCCTAAGGTGTCCCAGAGAAACCAAAACCTATTTTCCCTGAAGCCAGTGATAAAACCTAAAAATATGATTCTAATTTACAATTGTCTGATCTACCTTGTTTGACTGTAGGTCAGAAGACCCCCATTTCAGGGGGGTCCCTGCCACACACCCAGAAGGAAGAATGTTGCTCAAAGAAATCCAGTAATAATCTAGACATACAGGCCTTTCTGTGTTTTCCCCACTCAGTTCATGAGTATTAGTTTATACCGTTTTTGTCCAATCCTATTTCTGTACCTCTGTCCATACTTTCTAGGCATAAAATGGACAATTTTCCTTGTATCTTTGAGTCTTCATTCTGAAGGCTGCCATGTATGCCCCTTAAATAAATTTGTATACTTCTTCTTCTATCAATCTGCCTTTCATCGGTGATTTTTGGTGAGGTCTCAGAGGGCCTTGCCCCCTACAGCTCTTTCCTGTGGGTGTGAATATCTCACCAGGCCTGTCACTCTCTACATCAAAATGTCTAACACTTGCTATTATATTTCTCTTGCAAAAAGCATAAAGCTATTGAACTTTTGAAGCTTGATATCACTTGGAAAATAAGAGTTATATTATTTAAAAATTTGAACAGTGACAAGGATGTGTGGTAGCTTGACTGCTAATTTCTTTAAGGTTCAGAATTGACCTTGTTTGCCATGGTATCATCTGGAAATAGCATGGAGCCTGACACAATAGGCAATTAGTAAATATTTGCACAAGCATGGAAAATGAGTTGTAGCATGGTGATGAGAAAAAATACTGATAGTGACTCATATTATATAAAGTTCTAGCCCCAGCTGTGGTTAAAACTAAAAATACAGTCTTGAGTTAGTTAAAGAAACACCCTTTAAAGGTGATGTCCAAGTATCTAATTCCATTAATTTAGGTCTAATTGCTAAATATTTGGGTCTATGTAACACATTATAATCGAAGTGCAAAACCATACAAAATATATCCAAGATAATGAAATAGGTCTCTCTAGCTGAAATATTAATAGAATGCTGAGACTGGTATTTACTCAAAATAGTTGAAGCTATCGACTCAAAAAAATATTTATGCATAGATAGTAGATATAGTGATCTTAATTATATTATTATTTTCATCTTTTACTACCTTAATGTTTTTTCTTGAGTTTTATTTTAGGTTCGGGGGTACACATGCATGTTTGTTACATGACTATACTACACTTGGGTAGTGGTTCTACTAGCCAATAGGTAGTTACAGGTAGTTTTTCCACATAGGTCCTCCTCCCTCTCTCCCTCATCTAGTAGTTTACAGTGTCTATTGTTTCTACGTTTATGTCCACCTGGGCTCAATATTTAACCCCAGCTTATAAATGAGAATATCTGGTATTTGTTTTTCTGTTTCTACATTAATTTACTTAGGATTATGGTATCCGACTCCATCCATGTTGTTGCAAAAGACATGATTCTACTTTTTTTTATGGCTGCATAGAATTGCATGGTGTATATGTACCACATTTTATTTATTCAGTCCACCTACTGATGGGCATCTAGGTTGACTCCATGCATTTGCTATTGTGAATAGTATTGTAGTGAGCACAGGACTGCATGTGTCTTTTGATATAATGATTTATTTTCATTTGAGTATACCCCCAATAATGGGATTATTAGGTCAAAAGGTAGCTCTATTTTAAGTTCTTTGAGAAACAGCTTAATTTTCAAAAGACCCCAAAAGATATTTTTCCCTTAGTAAACCTTAAATCAATGCACATTTTGGCCAGGCACAGTGGCTAATGCCTGTAATTCCATCACTTTTAGATGCTGGGACAGGCAGATTACTTGAGATAGGGAGATCGAGATCAGCCTGGGAAACATGGTAAAACACCATCTCTACCAAAAATACCAAAATAATAGCCAGACATCGTGGTGTGTGCCTGTGGTCTCTAGTACTCAGGACGCTGAGGCAGGAGAACTGAGCCCAAATGGAAGAGGCTGCAACGAGCCAAGATTGAGCCATTGCACTCCAGTCTGGGTAACAGAGTGAGATCCTGTCTCAAAACAAACAAAAATTAACAATGCACATTTAAATGAAGAATATGTCTTTTGCACTGAAATCCTTCACTAAATGGAATGACACTACTAATAACACTAATGATATCTAACACTTTTGAATAATTATGTTTAACATTTATTTAGCATTTACTAAATATCAAGCACTTCATATACATAAGGTAATTTAACCCTCATAAGCAGCTTATGATTCTGATAGTTTGCTATCGGCATCCTTAGGGACTGAGGAATGGAATGGAGGCCACACAGCAAGCTGGGACATAGCGATTCAAACCCAGGTAGTCTCGAATAAAGAAGCTATCTACTCACTATAAATATTGTATTTTGACTTTTCCTCAGAAAGCTAATAGTAAATGTAAATGTTTTCTGGTATATACATTCAAAGATACCATAATTACATATTCATATGCTCTGGTTCCGTATCCCCACCCAAATATTGAATTGTAATCCAAATCTTTCTAGTTTAGCAGGACTCCTCCTGGCCTGGGCTGGCAGTGGACACAGGGTGAGGCTTCTCTGCCCTTAGAAAGGGGAGGGAAGAGTGTGAACAACTGTCTTGTGGTTTCAGTGCCAGCTTACCCAAAGTATAACAGAATGCTAGGTAGACCTCTAAGGTTTTCAACTCTAGTCCTTGACTCCTGAATGGTACCTGTGGACCCAGTTGGGGCCTGGGGCACCTCACCACCCTAAATTTAAGGACACAGGAATTGCTGGCTTTGCTACTGTCTAATAGTAGAGCCCAGGTCCTTTGGTAAACATGGGCTGTAGCCAGGGAGTGGTATAATTTGTACAGTATAATACTATACTGTAAAGCATAATCTGATTTAAAAAATGGGCAAAATATTTGATTCAACGTTTTACAAAAGAAGACACACCAATAACAAACAAGCATATGAAAATATGCTTTACATTATGGATCATGAAATAAATGCAAATCAAAGCTACAATGTGATACCATTCACCTTACTTAAAATGGCTTCTCTCCAAAAGACAGGCAATAACAAATGCCATCGAGAATGTGGAAAAAAGGGAACCCTCATGCACTGTTGGTGGGAATCTAAATTAGAACAATCAGTATGGAGAATAAGTTGGAGCTTTCTCCAGAGACTAACTGTTGAGCTACCATGATTCAGCAGTCCCACTACTAGATATATACAAGACAGAAAGAAAAAGTCTACATCAAAGATATTTCTGCACTTCTGTGTTTGTTGCAGCACTGTTTACAATAGCTAAGATTTGGAAGCAGCCTAAGTGTCCATCAACAGATTAATGAATAAAGAAAATGTAATATATATACCTAATGGAGTACTATTCAGCCACACAGACAAACAATGAGATTCCGTCGCTTGCAACGGCACGGATGTAGCTGCAGATCATTATGTTAAGTGAAATAAGCCAGGCACAGAAAGACAAACATAGCATGTTCTAACTTATTTGTGGGGTTTAAAAATCAAAACAATTGAACTTATGTACATAGAGAGTAGAAGAATGGCTACCAGAGTCTGGGAATAGTAATGGCAGTCTTGGGGATGGATGGGGATAGTTAATTGGAACAAAAAATAGAAAGAATAAATAATACCTCCTATTTGATAGACCAATATGGTGAATATTATCAATAATAACTTCATTGCACATTTTTAAATTACTTAAATAGTGTAATTGGATTATAACTCAAAGGCTAAATGTTTGAGCAGATGGATAGTCCATTATCTATGAATTATTCATTTTGTATTTCATGCCTGTATCAAAATATCAAATGAACCTTACAAATATATACACCTACTGCATACTCACAAAAATTAAAAATTGAAAAAAATGAAAAAGATATCCTTTTATATAGACAAATGGATACATCACATGCCTATACTCAACAGAAGCAATAACTAGTCCTCAAGTAAGTTGACACTAGCCTTTCCCACACAGTTTATCCTCAATTTGCTTGGTAATTTAGGTGACTGTCTAGCTTAGATAATTGTCTATATCCAGAGAAAAAAATAAACTTCTCATGCCTATATGATAGGAAATTGTTTTGTAACTATGAACAAGGCTCCTTTTGAAGTTACCTTCCTACCCTCCCTCAGATACTAAGAGATAAGGGTGCTAATTTAATGATTACATTTTAAATACATGGTCTCCAGATCTTTTAAAAAAAACACATTCTTGTGTTTTTTACAAAGCTGGAAAATGTTTCTTACAAAGTTGGAAAATGCTTATTTTTCTTTTGCATATATGTACAATCTTCAGTGTATTTACAGAAAGAACTTACAAGTTTTCTAAATTAAATGCACTACAGAAAATGGGAAAAGAATAGAGAGACTGAGCTGTTGTTAATCAGATAACAACAAATTATGACAGTTGGCTTTCTAATTTTATATTCATTAAATATTCATTAGTATACTACAAATCCATTTAGAAACAGAAGTATAAGTACTGGCTTGCTATTAAATTGAATGCATTAAGAGGCCAATCCAGAAAAGTTTGTGAACTACAGCTTAAAACACACTCCGAAATTATGCAGAATGCACCATCCTCTTTCCCCAATTATTCCTTTCTGTCTTCTCTGTCTTTCACCTTTCCCAGATTTACTTGCATCCATTTTACTCACTGGCATTCATGAGTATTCATTCATCTATTCATGGAGAGAATATCTGGGCCCAGATTCCCTGTGCTGATGCCACCCCAGCTCCTGGGAATTTGGCTGCTAGCAGCTCCCAGCTGCCTCTCCTGGATGAAAGTTGCCATAGGCCTCCCAGACCTGCTTTGTTCTGGGATATGTCCCTTTCAGGGACTGGATGACTAGCTACATCTGAGATACAAAGGCCAGGCAGTCTGACACAAAGGCTTGCATTTTTGCTTCAATTTAGTATAAATTCAAAGGATCATCCAGCCCTGGATCCCCCAGTGAATCAAATGAGGCCCCATTTGCAAACTGATTGAAGGTTAGTATCTGCCACTACTACCCGTTCCTTCTTCATCCCTCACAGGCCTGTTTTTTGTCAATGACATAATGCACCCAGCAATTAAGAAGATAGTTTTATTTAGACTATCGAAATAGGAAGTGTGAAAAGACAAAATTACAACAAATACAGTTTTGCAGACTTTAATTCGATTTAAAACTGAGTCTTGAATCAGACCCTACTGAAAATGATTCAAAATGCTCCACCCTACCACACATGCTGGTCATATTTATACTCAGAGTAAATGAAGTGACATACAAAAATAACCTGATTGGCCGCACTTTGTAATTGCCTTATATGGTCATATTTTGGCAGCTTTCAGCCTCATTGGCTGGCCATTCAGCTTCTATGATTGACTGAGATTTGGCTACTTGTTTCACCACAGTAATTTCAGTTTAGGTTACAGTCTGTTTATACATCAAGTTAGGATTAGGTCTTGCTTCTCTACATATGGTGAAACCTTTAGGTCAAACTTAAAACATGTATGGAAGCAGCTTTAGGTGAAACTTAGTTCAAGATAACAAGGAACTAGATATTAATGAGGAAGTTTTCAATGCAAATAAAGGAGGACCTTTTTTTTTTATGGCGATAAGAGACAAGGGAGTCATCTGTATCATTCAGGAATCCTGTAGGGGCAAGTGGAAATATAGAGGTGGGTCTTATCTTCCAATACGTAAACATGTTAGGGTGGTGTGGTCCTTGGTGGCTAGCCATTTCTGAAACAGAAAAGGGTGGTGATGGTGATGCAGGACAGGCAATCCCCAAAATTTGAGGTTAGCCCAGGAAGTTTCTTGGCTTCACCCAGGAAGGAATTCAAAGGTAAACTGGTGGCGTTAAACAGCAACTGTTTTTGAAGTGGTAGTATATGGCATCAACAGACTAAGTGGGCCTTGCTCTGGCCCATTCCCACCCTGTGGAGTATACTTTTGCTTTTAAATAAATCCACTTCTCCTTGCACAGCAGGGCTCGGGTCCCCAGAATAGCAGCTCAGAGGCAGTTCTGCAGTCATGTTTAGGCCTAGTACTAAGTATATGCAAAGTAAGGGGTAATTTATGCAGAGATTTATTGGTGAGGGTGATAACTTTCAGGTCATCAGGTTGTTGCTGTGGAAAGTGGTATAACTTCTGGGTGCTGCCACGGCATGAGAAACTGACATGGCACACTGGTGAGTTGGTCTTATGGAAAGCAGCTTCCACTCCAGACCTTATTAGCTAGTAGTAAATTTGGTTCATTTTCTGAGTCCTGCCTCTAGAGTCAAGTCCCATCTCCTACCGCATTGCCCTGTCCTTATCCTTAAGGGGACTTCAGAGGGGTGAATGTTCATCTTCTGTAACTGGTTCCCCCTAAGTTTGTCAGCATAGGTCCTGCTAGTGCTGAGGAGCAAAAATCTCTGGATATCTTATCTAAGGGTCCCAGAAACAGGATGCTTTCATTCTCCAGGTCACTATACAGATAGGTTGGAAGCCTTGTGGCACCATTGTCTTTACCTGGAACTGTTGTAATCTACAAAACACAAACTTTACTAAGAGATTAAACAAGTAAGGGCCAAAAATTAGTGACAAGACAGCTACCAAACTTTGTAGAAAAGGTAGGTAAAAACAAGGTGAGATTTGTGAAGGTACTTTTGATAGTTGACCAAATATTGTTGGGGTCATTGCTCTGGTTATGAGGCAGGAGAATAGGATCTGTAGACAGGGAACCTAACGCCAATTCATACTTGCTTTCTAGAACTAAATTAAAAGGAAAACCCAACTTTCCATGCCCAGGTAACGAAAGGACCAGCGGCTACTCCCTTTGCAACCCCCGATCATTTTCTGTATGGCAGATGAAAAATTGAGAGTACCTCTGATTGATTCCCTTTTTTTTTTTTTTTTTTTTTTTTTTTTTTTTTGAGACAGAGTTTCACTCTTGTTACCCAGGCTGGAGTGCAATGGCGCGATCTTGGCTCACTGCAACCTCCGCCTCCTGGGTTCAAGCAATTCTCCTGTCTCAGCCTCCTGAGTAGCTGGGATTACAGGCACATGCCACCATGCCCAGCTAATTTTTTGTATTTTTAGTAGAGACGGGGTTTCACCATATTGACCAGGATGGTATTGATCTCTCAACCTTGTGATCCACCCACCTCAGCCTCCCAAAGTGCTGGGATTACAGGCTTGAGCCACCGCGCCTGGCTGATTGATTCCCTTCTACCACCAGTCTGGCTGGTTGTTGGCCAAGTCTTCACTTGCATATAACTTTGCAACTTCACTTCAGCCTGTGATTGGTCACTTTCTGCAACCAATAAGATGTTTGCAGAGGGGGTAACTTTGTAACTTTGCTTCGGCCTTTGATTGCAACCAATTTGACTGGTTGTGGGCCACTACTTCATTTACATATAGTGTACACCAAGCAACCAATAGGAAACCTCTAGAGAGTTTTTCCAAGAAAATTCTGTAACTGGACTCTTGAACCACTTGCTCTGGCCCACACCCACCCTGTGGAGTGTACTGCTACTTACAATAAATCTCTATTTTTGTTGCCTCACTCTTTCCTTGCTTTGTTTGTGCGTTTTGTCCAATTGTTTGTTCTAAGTGCCAAGAACCTGGACACCCTCTACTGGTAACAGTTATATCTATTTAACCAGGTAGCTTGCTCATAGATCTTTTGAACTTTAATATCAACTTGTCCATATGGACATCAGGTTGTATTAATACTTGCACAAACTCCACCTTTTTCAGCCAGTAAATAATTTAATTTAATAACAGCAAATAGTCTGTTATCAATAACTACATTTGCCAAAGAGTCTAGAGACCCTTGAATTTCCACTAATGCTTGAACTCTGTTGCTGGCTAAGGATTATAGAGTTTCAGTAAAGTTCTTTAGGATTAACTCATTAGGCAAAGCAGTCCCACGGTGCTGCCAGTCCTACTGCTGCCCTGATTCCTGCCTGAATTAATCCTATTGCTTGCATACTTATGGTATTCTTGGGTCTTATGAGGTTATAGACAGTGATCCCTGGAGAGGCAAGGGTGGCCAATCTACATTCACCTCAGTTCCAAGTTTTTGATACATAAGGAAAACTACTCTTAAAAGAACTGATTCCCTAGGGCAGGCATCCCCAAACTTTTTACACAGGGGGGCCAGTTCACTGTCCCTCAGACCGTTGGAGGGCCATCACATACTGTGCTCCTCTCACTGACCACCAATGAAAGAGGTGCCCCCTCCTGAAGTGTGGCGGGGGGCCGGATAAATGGCCTCAGGGGGCCACATGTGGCCCACAGGCCGTAGTTTGGGGACACCTGCCTTAGGGAGTTGAGAGCAGTTATGGGATGTGAATTCTTCCCATTCATGGCCACAAATAAAAATGAGCCTAGTTGGGCACAAATTGAGGCCTAAAGAGGTGTGATGTTTATTCTTTGCTGCCAAGTTGGGTCTGTAGAGATATTTTTCCCTGTTCCAATGGGGTTGATTTGAACAATCTTTTTTTTTCCAGAAGAGGGCAGTAGTCCTACCCTCTCAGACTAGGTAGCTGTTTTCCCCTTGTATGTTCTCATCTGGGAGAAGGCACCAAATATGGTCTCCTTGCTTACAAATGGAATCCCATTTACCTTGCTGCAGCCTTGGGAACTTGGCAACTAAAGTTGTATCAGAGTTTTTGTGTCATTAACACAACAGTGGGTACAAAAAATAGAATCATTAGTGCACTGAACTTCCAAAGTCTAGGTAATACTGGTAGGGGGGTTCAGGCAGAATCTGCTAAGTGGTAGGAAGTTCCACTTAACAAGCAGGGGTTTGGGTATTTTGGGGTCACTATGGTAAGTAAGGAGGTCTCAGGGATCATTGTGAGATTTTCCAGATAGGCCAGAAGATGGAAATCTATCCTAGGGATGTTGACAAATATAGCAACCACAGAGATGATTTCTTGATGCTATAATTTTTGAAATATGTACTATAGAATTTTGTTCCCCCTCACACACTGGATTAGGTTAACTGGAAGAGCAAATAGGATTAACAGTGGCAGCATGGTATCCAGGTGAGCCTTAGAGCTGTATGTACACCTAACAAGCATAAAAGAGATTATTCCTTGGAGGAGGCAGCTGGTGAAAGTAATAGAAAAGAAGTACTAAAGTCAGGAAGAAGGTAAAGATTAATAGTCCTGTTTCCATCTACACCATATTACCAATTTTGGCTGGGTATTGATTATTTTAAATAGACAAAGGAGGTCTTCCAAAGGTTTACAGAAGTCAGTTGTGCTGTCCTTTCTTTGTGTTTATGATGCATGTTGACTTCTGTGTAGGTGTACAGAAGTTGTTATTCCTTGAAGTTTAACAGCAGTTAGGGTGCTTCGTATCTGATAAGGGCCCTTTCAGGTTGGTTGTAATTGTTTCATGGGGATCCTTCTTCTAAAGTTGTTTTAATGAGACAAAATATCCTGGTTGAATAGGGAACCTGTTTTTTTCCTTTGTGGGGACAGGTGATATTTTTATATTGGAGTGCCTTTTGAACCCAACCTAAATTCTATCATGGAGGGGAAGGTTTCTATACCTGATTAGTACAAGCCAAGACCACAGCAGGTGAATGCACAGAATCAATAGACAAGTCTGTTTTACAACCATATTTTCCTGTTTCTAGTTTCTAACTCCCAGTTCCTGGTTCCAATACTGCTCAAAGTGGTTTCAAGGACCAATGAGTGCCCATCCAAATCCACCCTCATCCAGCCTAGAATATACAACTGGCTGTAAGTCCCCTAACTCAAAGACCTCAGCCATAGGGTTCCACTAAGGGACAGGGGGATTAAAGTAACTGTTACCAAGTGTACTTTTCAGCTTTCTGTTTTTATTTTTTCCTCTTTTGCCCTGTTCTTATTTTGTAAACTTTAAAGGGTATATTTAAGAGTTGGCATATAGTGGTATGAGGTCTCATTGCTGCTTTTTGTTGCTTCCTCCTAATATTAGGGGTGACTGAGTAATAAAATGTATACAAAGGAAAGCTTACCCCTCTGGTGAGTCTGTGTCTGCATTAGTATATTTCCTGAGTGCCTCAATTAAACATCCCAGAAACAGAGCAAGGATTTTATCATTTCCCTGAGATATTTTTCTAACCTTGTTATAATTCACTAGCTTAACCACACACTTTTTCCTCCACATTTTCCCACAGCACAGCAAGTGGAGGATAATATTTGAAAATCATGAGAAATATTTGTTACATCAAATAGCACAGTCAACTTAAAAACTCCTCTAAAAACTTTACTGGATTCTCTGAAAATTGGCCATATTTTTTCTTAGAAAATTACACATAAACTCATTGTTCTCTCACCTCCATTTACTACCTCTTGCAAGGAACACAGTTTGACTTTAGAAGCTGATATGGGACCCCACACCTGACGGTACTGGTTGGGTTTACTTTCTTGGGCAGCAGGGTATATATGCTCGGGCCAGTTGGATAAGGGGAAGAGGTGCCTGATAACCTTGGGGTGGAATCCTTCATTAGAAGACTGGTGTGAATCCCCTCCTAATTGAGGGATGAAGGAGGCTTTAGGGAGGGCATAAGCATTCTAGGGGAACAGCTAGGAGGGGATCCCTTAGGCATGACTTTCTGGTGCCTAGAAGTAATGTGAGTTAGTAAAGAGCCATAAATCCTGCACATAAGGAACCTCTTCCCATTTTTCTTCTTTATTAAAAAATAAGTCTAATTATAAAATACCATTATAACATGTAGAACCATGTTCACTTTGAATCTGTTGGCTTTATAATTTGTACTGAACCCAAATTGTGTTGCAATAGAAACTGTTTATTTTTCTTTATGCCAAATTTGAATTTGCTCCGATAGCCTAAAAGATGCCCTAGTGGTGAGTCCTCTGGGATGCTCACTGTTGTATCCATGTCTAGTAAGGATCTCTACAGGGGGTTTTAGTTAACCTAAATTTAGCAAAAGCCTAGTTACATTTCCCTTTTAAATTCCTTCCTTCTATAAAGGTGTGAATATAGATAGCAGGGTGTTATAAAAGTGGATTATGAGCTACAAATGGGCAGTTGGATGTTAAGCCTAAATTCCACAAAGAGTGAGAGTTTGGTGCAGAGGGGCACTAAACAAATGAAGAAAGAGAAAGGAGTAAACAACATTACCCAAGGGGAGACTTGTTCTGAATTTCTGGAGAACCTACCCAGTAGCAGAGACACCAAAAAGAAAATATTCAGGCGGCCACTTGTCTACTGCTGTTGGTGGCTGTCCTTTACTGCAGAAGCCTGAGAACTCTCAATTCCTTTGAACAGGAGGGTTTTGAGAAAGGCTGTTATAAGATGGTCCATAGAAAGTGGCTTGAAACTAGCTATTAGGAACATAATACTTCTAATTTTAGGGCAGAAAATTCAAGACCAATATTTCCCTGTGGGGATGGCCTATAACCCACAATCATAGAGAGAATGTCAATGCCAAAAACCCCAGAGCATCCAGGGAAGCAGCTTATAATATCAATGTTAACAACCCAGAGTACTCAAGTTTCAGCCAATAAAGGTTACCTCACCAAATGTTTAAAATCCTGCAACACCTAGGAAGTGGCCAACAGTAAACCCAATACTAAGCTAAGGTCACAGAACAACATGACTCTTGTGTCCCAGAGTCAACACAATAGGCTACCTGTCACACCCAAGTGTCCTGATATAAATAATTGCCCAAGTACAGTTAATAGAAATTTGAAAGCAAACAAGACTGCAAACAAAACATAGATATTAGTACTGACAAAAAAAAAGATTGATGGAGCAATAAACTGGAGTTAGAGGAGAAATGACGAAGGGAAGCAGTGGCAAAGGTATACTTCAGGACACCATCCCTAGCTTACCTGATATTACTGTGGGGGACAGAGTGGACACTCACCCATCTACTGGTGTCAAAATGGTGCCAACCCATCTTCCACGTGGGACTGGGTGTAGGTTTCTACAGGTTTCCTCAGGTTGTATGGGCTCAGATGCCATGCAGAGCAGGAGGAAGTCAACACAGGGACCAGTAACCCACTGGTCTGCCAGTTGGAGCAGTGGGTCTCACAGAAGGCAGCAATTCTATGGCTACTTGCCAATCTGTTCAGCACTAGTGCTTCCCAGGGAAAGACGATGGCTCTTCAAAGTGACTTTGGTTAGTGTTCCACCTCTGTAAAGTTAGTAGCTCTTTATTGTTACAGTCACAATTTTATATCTCTTGCAGACTTGATCACAGACTGCTTCAGCATCACTTGCCGTATCGCTAATCCCTGCCTCTTGCTGCTTTCGTGACTGCTGTCTCTCATCAATCACCACTTCTCTATCTCCGTTGTCTCCTTTCTACCAATTTCTGCTAACTCTGGTGTCTTTGTCCTTTCACTAGTCACCAGAGGATGCAGGACAGACAATCTCCAAAATTTGGGCTTAGCCCAGGAGAGTTCTTGACTTATCTCAGGAAAGAATTCAAGTATTATCCAATGGTGTTAAACTGCAATGTTTATTGAAACAGCTATGTACAGCAGCAACAGAAGTACCGTTCCTTCTGAAACAGGGCTGTCCCATAATAAATGTGCCTACAACAGCAGGTCACAGGTAGATCTGCATTTATGTTTTTACCTACTTTTAGTTATATGCAAATTAAGGGGCAATTTATGCAGAAATTTCTAGGATGGGGGTGATAACTTCTAGGATATTGGGTTGTTGTCATGGAAAGCAGCAGGAACTTGAGGGTGGTGCCATGGCAATGGTAAATTGACATGACACACTAGTGTGTGTGTCTTATGGAAAGCTGCTTCCACACCAGACCTGTATTAACTAGTCCTCAATCTGGTTCATTGTCCAAGCCCCACCTCCGGAGTTGAGTCTTGCCTTCTACTTCAGTGGTGTCCATGGTGGAGTTGGTGGCAATGGTGGGTGTGGTGGTGTTTGAAAACAAACTTTGATTAATTTTTATTGAACTACCAAGCCGTATACTTAGTACTTTTATGTGGATTACCTTGCTTAATATTACACACAAAAAATGCCTATAGTATGGTTGTGAATTCTATATTGTGGATTTATCAGGGTGATTAAATGAATTAATGTATGAGAAAATGATCATTGAACTCATTCACAATGTTTAGTTCCCTCCCTAAAAATAAAAATAAATACATTTTCACTGCTGGCTTTTGATAGTCTATTTAGAGTCTAATTATAAATTATTATTGAACTTAACCACATTACTAACCTGTAATTTTACAAAGCAACATGTATACCATCATCTTCTATTTGTTTGCACACAAAAAAAACAGTAAGCAAAATCTTGTTCATCTGTGTATATTTGAGTACATACAGGTGCATCAGTTTTTAAGTTTCTTTGAACAAAGGAAACAATTAGAAGGTATACCACAAGCTCATTAATATTTCTTACTAAAAAAAGTATGAGACATGGAAGGTTGGTGTAGGGGTTAGAATAATTTCCAGTTTTTTAAAATTGAGATTAAATTATACATATTTATCATGTCCAACATGATGGTTTGAAGTATACATACATAGTTTAATGACTAAATCTAACTAATTAACACATATTTTACCTCATATAGTTATCTTTTTGTGGTGAGTACACTTTACATCCACCCGCTTCATTTTTCAAAAATACATTACTAATTATATTTGCTATGCTGTACAATAGACCACTGATTCTTTCTTCTTTTTACTACTGCATGATCTCACAACTTCTAACATATTATAAAATTTTCTTATTATTTATCTCGTATTCACTATCATGTAAAGTCCATGGGTACAGACATATCAGAAATTTTCATTCTCTGCTATATTCCAGGCAATTTTAATGATGCTAGACATATAATAAGTACCCAACAACTATTTTTTAAAAGATTTAATTTCAGTGTAATATTGTAAAATTTACTCAAGACTTTCCCTGAACTTTTCTTGATAGTTTGTTACTTAGTGTTATCTATTTTCAGTGGATTCATTTACTCATTTTTTTTTCCAGTTGATTAGTACTACTAAAAAGGAGAACTGCTAACCTCATTTTTCCTAGTTTCTCTTTATCTTGTCATGTGTCTAAGGCATTGCATAATTAAAGCCAAAACAGGCTCCATATCATCATAAATTAAGGTTTTATGTAAGTCCATTGGGATCAGCAGTTATGACCCTGCTTTTATTTCTGTCATTGACATTTTATGTCCTCTCCCTTTTTTCTTGGTTAACGTAGGAGAGTTAAATCAATTTTATTGAACTTTGGAGTAGGTGAAGAAAGATCACAGAATAGAAAGCTCCATCCCTTGTCCCTCCCTGCAAGGACATGAAGTTAACAACTATCTACATCAAAAAAGCACCTTCATAAGAATCAAAAATCAGGTGAGCACTCATCATAGTATTTGGTTTTAATTTCATATAGCTAAAAGAGATACTAAAGAGATAGAAAAAACAGTCCCAAATCACCAGCACCACCCTTTCTCCATTCCTGGCATCTGCAGCCTATTGACCAGAACATCTCTGGACACTGTGGGAAGGAGAAAACAGCAATTGTGAGACATAGAACTAAGTGTTTTCCTGTTAGAACAGGAAGGGAAACCAGACTAAACTAAGCTGACACTTGCCCACAAAGGGAACATTTAGACCAGCGCTAGCCAGAGGGCAGTCTCTCATCCCAGCATTCCTAACTTGAGTGCCTTCAAACCTTGCTATTGAGGGCTAAAGTGCCCTCTGTCTGAGTAAACTTGAAAGGTAGCCTAAACCATAAGGACTGCAACTCTTAGCCAAATCCTAGTGCCAAACTCGGATGAGAGAAAGTGGACTGTGGTGGCATGCAACATACTGAGACACCAGCTGTGACAGCCAAGGAAGTGCTGGCATTATCCCTCCCCTAACGTCAGGCTACACAGCTAAAAAAAAAAACCCCAAAAGATTCCACAATAAAACTGTTATAATCAATAAACAAATTCAGCAATTTGCAGGATACAAAATCGACATATAAAAATCAGTGGCATTTCTAAATGCCAAAAGAAAACAATGTGAACAAGAATGCTTTAAAAAAGGGATCTGATTTGCAATGGCCACACATAAAATTAAATATCTAGGAATAAACTCAAGCAAAAAAGTGAAATATCTCAGTAATAAAAACTAAAAGACACCAATGGAAACAATGGAAAAGGACACTTAACAAATAGAAAAATATTCCTTGTTCATGGATTGAAAGAATTTATATGGTTAAAATGTCTATATTACCCAAAGCAACCTACAGATTCAGGGCAATCCCTATCAACATACCAATGACATCCTTCACAGAAATAGAAAAAAAAAAGAAATCCTAAAATTTACATTAAACAACAAAAGATGCAGAATAGCCAAAGTTAACCTAAGCAAAGGAGCAAACCCAGAGGAATCATGTTACCTGAGTGCAAATTAAACAATACAGCTAAAGTCATCAAAATGGCATAATTCTGGCAAAAAAAAAAAAATTAAAATAGACACATAGACCAATGGAACAGAATAGAGGTCCCAGAAATAAATCCACACACCTAGAGGGAACTCATTTTTGACAATGATTCCAAGAACATATGCTGGGGAAAAGAGTTTCGAAGATGAATGGTGCTCAGAAATCTGGAGATCCATAGGCAAAACAATGCAACTGGATCCCTATCTCTAGGCCTATATAAAAGTCAAATCAACATGGATTCAAGGATTAAATCTAAGACCTCAAACCATGAAACTACTACAAGAATATACCAGGGAAAAACTCCAGGATATTGGTCTGTATAAACATTCCTTAAGCAATATTTCACAAGCCTGGGTAACCAAGACAAAGATGGAGAAATGATATTACATGTAGCTAAAAAGCTTCTGCAAAGGAAGGGATATATAATCAACAAAGTGAATAGACAACCCACAGAATGGGAGAAAATATTTACAAACTACCCATCTGACAAGGGATTAATAACCAGAATATATAAGCAGCTCAAACAACTTTATAGAAAAAAATCTAAAAATACAATCAGAAGATTGGCAAAAGTTTTGAATAGGTACTTCTCGAAAGAAGAGATAAAAACAAGAAAGAAGCACATGAAAAGATGCTTAACATAATTGTTCATCAGAGAAAAACAAATCAAAACTACAATGAGGGAATGCTGGGAAGATGGCCGCCTAAGAACAGCTCAGGACTTCAGCTCCCAGTGAAAGTGCAGAGGGTGAGTGGACACCGCATTTCCAGATGAACTCTTATTGCCCACAGACCAGGAGATACCCAGGCAGAGGGGTCGCCAGCTTCGCAGTCCCAGCCGGTGTGGCTGTTTTGGCCCCCGCGGGGCTGATTCCGCCCGCGCGGCTGCTGTGATCACACCCTGTTGCAGCGGTTCTCCGTACAAAAGCCACTGGTCTGGGAGCCCTCTTAGCTGGCAATCAGAGCCCTGAGATAGCAGAGTTGCCCAATCATCTGAAATAGCGAGCCAGGCCAGGAGATACCTAGGCAAAAAATCCGCCAGGAGCCGGCGCTGCAGTTCAAGCTGACTCAGTGAGTCGCAGCATGGGAGATCCCGGCGCCTTTTCAACAAGTGACTGGAACGAGGGGTCGTTCAACTTAAAAGAAAAGATTCTGAGTCAGCGAGCCAGGTGATCAGGCTCGGTTGGTCCCACCCCTCGACCCCCAACAACAACGAAAACAAAAACAGTAATTGGAAACCCTCTGGGTTGAGCCCTTCAAAACAAGCACAGCTGAACCGGGATGGTCCGGCTCGGTGGGGGAGGGGCTTCCGCCATTACTGAGACTCTCCACCGCTATGGAGGCAGGCTGCCGTTGCCGAGGCAACCCACCATTGCCAAGGCAACCTGCCACAACAGAGAGAGTCCGCCATAACAGAGGCAGGGCCACCATTGCTGAGACAGTTCTAACTACGCCCATATAAACAGGACTGCAGGGAAGAGCTGAGGGCAGCTGGGCAGAGCCCACAGCAGCTCAGCAAAGCCCCTGCGGGCAGGCAGTGGCTAGGCGTGCTGCTAGCTGGGTGGGTCAGACCTGAAAGAAAAATCATAAAAGGAAGTAGTGCAACGGAAACTCATAAAGCTCCAACTTCCTGGGACAGAGCACCTGGGAACAAAAAGTGCTTTCTGAGTTCAGCTGCAGCAGACCTAAACATACCTGCCCAGCAGCTCTGAACGAACAATGGAGCTCATAACTCAGGACTTAAGCCCCAATAAAAGATAGACTTTCTCCTCAAGTAGCTCCCTGACCCCCATAGATCCAAAGACTCACCTCATAAAGGAGAGAACGGACTGACAGTAGGCGAGCATCCTTCTGGGACAAAGATAGCAGAAGAGGAAACTGACAGCAACCCTTACTGTTCTGCAACTGCTGCAGGTGATCGCCAGGCAAGCAGGGCCTGGAGAGGACCTCAGCAGTCCTACAGCAGAGGGGCTAGACTGTTAGAAGGAAAGCTTAAAAAAAAAAAAAAAAAAAGTAACTTCAGCATCCACAAACTAGAAGCTCACTCAGAGACCCAATCTGAAAGACAGTAATTACAAAGACAACAGGTGGATAAACCCACAAAAATGGGAAGAAACCAGCGCAAAAAGGATAAAAACTCCCGAAACCAGAACACCTCTCCTCCTCAAAGGGATCACAACTCCTCACCAGCAAGGGAACCAGACCGGAAGGAGCAGGAGGGTGATGAAATGACAGAATCAGACTTCAGAAGGTGGGTAGTAAGAAACTACAGTGAGCTAAAAGAACACGTTCTAACCCAACGCAAAGAGAATAGGAACCTTGAAAAAAGATCAGACGAAATGCTGACGAGAATGGACAGCATAGAGAGGAGTATAAGTGAATTGATGGAGCTGAAAAACGCAACACAAGAACTTCGTGAAGCATGCACAAGCTTCAACAGCCGAATTGACCAAGCAGAAGAAAGGATATCAGAGGTCAAAGATCAACTCAATGAAATAAAAAGAGAAGGCAAGAACAGAGAAAAAAGTGCAAAAAGGAATGAACAAAATCTTCAAGAAATGTGGGACTATGTGAAAAGACCTAATCTACGTCTGATAGGTGTACCTGAATGTGATGAAGAGAATGAATCCAAGCTGGAAAATACTCTTCAGGATATTATCCAGGAAAACTTCCCCAACCTAGCAAGGCAGACCAATATTCAAATACAGGAAATGCAGAGAACACCACAAAGATATTCCTCAAGAAGAGCAACCCCAAAGCACATAATCGTCAGATTCACCAGAGTTGAAATGAAAGAGAAAATGCTAAGGGCAGCCAGAGAGAAAGGTCGGGTTACCCACAAAGGGAAGCCCATTAGACTCACAGCAGATCTCTCAGCAGAAACCCTACAAGCCAGAAGAGATTGGTGGCCAATATTCAACATCCTTAAAGAAAAGAACTTTCAACCCAGAATCTCCTATCCAGCCAAACTAAGCTTCATAAGCGAAGGAAAAATAAAATCCTTTGTGAACAAGCAAGCACTCAGAGATTTCATCACCACCAAACCTACTCTACAAGAACTCCTGAAAGAGGCTCTACACATATAAAGGAACAACCAATACCAGCCACTCCAAAAACACACCAAATGGTAAAAGAGCATCAACACAATCAAGAAGCTGCATCAACTAACCAACAAAACAGCCAGGTAGCATCAAAATGACAGTATCAAATTTACACATAACAATACTGTCCCTAAATGTCAATGGACTAAATGCCCCAAACAAAAGACACAGACTGGCAAATTGGATAAAAAGACAAAACCCATCAGTGTGCTGTATCCAGGAAACCAATCTTACATGCAAGGATACACAAAGGCTCAAAATAAAGGGATGGAGGAAGATCTACCAAGCAAATGGAGAGCAAAAAAAGCAGGAGTTGCAATTCTCATCTCTGATAAAATAGACTTTAAAGCAACAAAGATCAAAAGAGACAAAGAAGGACATTACATAATGGTAAAAGGATCACTGCAACAAGAAGAGCTAACGATCCTAAATATATACACACCCAATACAGGAGCAACCAGATACATAAGGCAAGTTCTTAATGACTTACAAAGAGACTTAGACTCTCACATAATAATAGTGGGAGACTTTAACACCCCATTGTCAATATTAGACAGATCAACCAGACAGAAAATCAACAAGGATATCCAGGACCTGAATACAGACCTGGAACAAGCAATCTAATAGACATTTACAGAACTCTCCACCCCAAATCCACAGAATATACATTCTTCTCAGCACCACATCACACCTACTCTAAAATTGACCACGTAATTGGCAATAAATCACTCCTCAGCAAATGCAAAAGAACAGAAATCATAACAAACAGTCTCTCAGACCACAGTGCAATCTAGTTAGAACTTAGAATGCAGAAACTAACTCAGAACCGCACAGCTTCATGGAAACTGAACAACTTGCTCTTGAATGTTGACTGGATAAACAATGAAATGAAGGCAGAAACAAAGATGTTCTTCAAAACAAATGAGAACGAAGACACAGCATACCAGAATCTCTGGGACACATTTAAAGCAGTCGCTAGAGGAAAATATATAGCAATGAGTGCATACATGAGAAGAAAGGAGAGATCTAAAATTGACACCCTATCATCAAAATTGAAAGAGCTAGAGGAGCAAGATCAAAAAAACTCAAAACCTAGCAGAAGACAGGAAATAACTAAGATCAGAGCAGAACTGAAGGAAATAGAGACACAAAAAAACTCTTCAAAAAATCAATAAATCCAGGAGCTGGTTTTTTGAAAAGATCAACAAAATAGACTGACCACTACCCAGATTAATAAAAAAGAAAAGAGAGAATAACCAAATTGACGCAATAAAAAATGATAAAGGGGATATCACCACAGATTCCACAGAAATCCAAACCATCATCAGAGATTATTACAAACAACTCTATGCACATAAACTAGTAAACCTGGAAGAAATGGATAAATTCCTGGACACCTGCATCCTCCCAAGCCTAAACCCGGAAGAAGCCAAAACCCTGAATAGAACAATAACATGGTCTGAAGACGAGGCAGCAATAAAGAGCCTACCACCCAAAAAAAGCCCAGGTCCAGATGGGTTCACAGCTGAATTCTACCAGACATACAAAGAGGAGCTGATACCATTCCTTCTGAAACTATTCCAGACAATCCAAAAAGAGGAAATCCTTCCCAAATCATTTTACGAGACAAACATCATCCTGATACCAAAACCTGGCAGAGACTCAAGAAAAGAAAATTTCAGGCCAATATCCATGATGAACATAGATGCAAAAATCTTCAATAAAATACGGGCAAACCGATTGTAACAGCATATCAAAAAGCTCATCCACCATGATCAAGTAGGATTCATCCTGGGGATGCAAGGCTGGTTCAACATACTCAAGTCCATAAACGTAATTCACCACATAAACAGATCCAAAGACAAAAACCACATGATTATCTCAATTGATGCAGAGAAGGCTTTTGACAAAATTCAACAACCCTTTATGCTAAAAACCCTCATTAAACCAGGTATTGACAGAACGTATTTCAAAACAATAAAAGCTATTTACGACAAACCAACAGCCAATATCATACTGAATGGGCAAAAACTGGAAGCATTCCCTTTGAAATCTGGCACTAGACAAGGATGCCCTCTCTCACCACTCCTATTCCATATAGTACTGGAAGTTCTAGCCAGAGCAATCAGGCAAGAAAAAGAAATAAAGGGTATCCAAATTGGAAAGGAGGAAATCAAATTGTCTCTATTTGCAGATGACATGATTGTATATCTGGAAGACCCCATCATCTCAGCCCAAAATCTCCTGAAACTGATAAACAACTTCAGCAAAGTCTCAGGATACAAAATCAACATGCAAAAATCACAAGCATTCCTATACACCAGTAATAGACTTCAAGAGAGCCAAATCAAGAACGAACTGCCATTCACAATTGCTACAAAGAGAATACAATACCTAGGAATACAACTAACAAGGAACGTAAAGGACCTCTTCAAGGAGAACTACAAGCCATTGCTCAATGAAATAAAAGAGGATACAAACAGATGGAGAAACATTCCATGTTCATGGTTAGGAAGAATCAACATCGTGAAAATGGCCATACTGCTCAAAGTAATTTACAGATTCAACACTATTCCCATCAAGCTACCAATGACCTTCTTCACAGAACTGGAAAAAAACACCTTAAACTTCATATGGAACCAAAAGAGAGCCCGCATAGCCAAGTCAATTCTAAGCAAAAAGAACAAAGCAGGAGGCATCACACTAACGGACTTCAAACTATACTACAAGGCTACAGTAATCAAAACAGCATGGTACTGGTACCAAAACAGAGATATAGACCAATGGAACAGAACAGAGGCCTCAGAGGAAATACAACATACCCACAACCATCTGATCTTTGACAAACCTGACAAAAACAAGCAATGGGGAAAGGACTCCCTGTTTAATAAATGGTGTTGGGAAAACTGGCTAGCCATGTGCAGAAAGCAGAAACAGGACCCCTTCCTGACACCTTACACCAAAATTAACTCCAGATGGATTAAAGACTTAAACATCAGACCTAACACCATAAAAACCCTAGAAGAAAATCTAGGCAAAACCATTCAGGACATAGGTGTAGGCAAGGACTTCATGACCAAAACGCCAAAAGCAATGGCAGCAAAAGCCAAAATAGACAAATGGGACCTAATCAAACTCCACAGCTTCTGCACGGCAAAAGAAACAGTCAGTAGAGTGAATCGGCAACCAACAGAATGGGAAAAAATTTTGCAGTCTACCCATCTGACAAGGGGCTGATATCCAGAATTTACAAAGAACCAAAGCAGATCTACAAGAAAAAAACAAACAAGCCCATTCAAAAATGGGCGAAGGATATGAACAGATACTTTACAAAAGAAGACATACAAGAAACCAACAAACATATGAAAAAATGCTCATCATCACTGGTCATCAGAGAAATGCAAATCAAAACCACATTGAGATACCATCTCACACCAGTTAGAATGGCGCTCATTAAAAAATCGGGAAACAACAGATGCTGGAGAGGATGTGGAGAAATAGGAACACTTTTACACTGTTGGTGGGAATGTAAATTAATTCAACCATTGTGGAAGACAGTGTGGCGATTCCTCAAGGACCTAAAAATAGAAATCCCATTTGACCCAGCAATCCCATTACTGGGTATATATCCAAAGGATTATAAATCATTCTACTACAAGGACACGTGCACACGAATGTTCATTGCAGCACTGTTTACAATAGCAAAGACCTGGAACCAACCCAAATGCCCAACGATGATAGACTGGATAGGGAAAATGTGGTACATATACACCATGGAATATTACGCAGCCATCAAAAACGATGAGTTCACGTCCTTTGTAGGCACATGGATGAACCTGGAAACCATCATTCTCAGCAAACTGACACAAGAGCAGAAAATCAAACACCATATATTCTCACTCATAGGCGGGTGTTGAACAATGAGAACACATGGACACAGGGAGGGGAGCACTACACACTGGGTTCCGTTTGGGGGAAATGGGGGAGGGGTGGGGGGTGGGGAGGTGGGAAGAGATAGCATGGGGAGAAATGACAGATACAGGTGAGGGGACGGAAGGCAGCAAACCACACTGCCATGTGTGTACCTATGCAACAATCTTGCATGTTCTTCACATGTACCCCAAAACCTGAAATGCAATAAAAAAAACTACAATGAGATATAATCTCACCCCAGTTATAATGGCTTATATCCAAAACACATAAAATAAATGCTGGTGAGAGTGTAGAGAAAAGAGAGCTTTTGTACACTGTTTTTGGGAATATAAATTAGTACAACCACTATGGAGAACAGTTTGGAGGTTTCCAGAAAAACTCAAAATGGAGCTCCCATATAATTCAGCAATCTCACAGCTGGGTATATACCCAAACTAAAGAAAATCAATATATCAAAGAGATATCTGCTCTCTTATCTTTTTTGTAGTGCTGCTTACAGTAGCTAAGATTTGGAAGCAACGTAAGTGTCCATCAACAGATGAATGGGTACATATACACAATGGAATAGTATTCAACCATAAAAAAATGAGATCCAGTCATTTGCAACCACGTGGATGGAATTGGAGATTATTATATTAAATAGAACAAGCCAGGCACAGAAAGGCAACCATCACATGTTGTCATTTTTTTGTGGGATTTAAAAATCAAAACAATTAAACTCATGAACATAGGGAGTTGAAGGATGGGGAAGGCTTAGAAGGGTAGTGGAGGCTGTACTGGAGGTGGGGATGGTTAATGTGTACAAAAACAAATTGTTAAAATGAGTAAGACCTACTCTTTGATAAAACAACAGGGTGACTATAGTCAATAGTAACTGTATGTTTTAAAACAATGTAAAGAGTGTAATTGGACTGTTGACAACTCAATGCATAAATGCTTGAGGAGATGAGTATCTCATTTTTCAGGATGTGCTTATTTCAAATTGCCAAAAAGCTCCTTGATCTGATAAAACACTTCAACAATGGTTCAGGATATAAAATATTCAAAAATTGGTAACATTCCTATATACTTAACAACATTCAAGCTGAGAGCCAAGTCAAGAATGCAATCTCACTCACAGGAGCCACAAAAAGATTAAAATACCTAGGAATACAGCTAAACAGGGAGGTGAAAGATCTCTAAAGTGACAATTACAAAATACTGCTCAAAGAAATCAAAGATGACACAAACAAACAGAAACACCTTCTCCGATCATGGATAGGAAGAATCAATATTGTTAAAATGGCTATACTGCCCAAAGCAATATATACACTCAAAGTTATTCTTATCAAACTACCAACTACATTCTCACAAAATTATTAAAAACTTCTTTTAAAAATTCATATGGAACTGGAAAAAAAAGGGAAATCACCAAAGTAATTCTAAGCAAAAGAAAAAAAAAAGGTGGAGGCCACACATTATCTGACTTCAAACAATAGTACAAGGCTACAGTAAGCAAAACAGCATGGTACTGGTACAAAACAAGACACAGAGACAATTGGAACATAATAAAGAGCCCAGAAATAAGACCACATACCCACAAACATCAGATTTTCAACAAAGCTGACAAAAATAAGCAATGAGGAAGGGATTCCCTATTCAATAAATGTTGCTAAAATAGGCTACCCACATGCAGAAGATTGAAACTATACTTTTATCCTTGCACCATGTACTAAAATCAACTCAAGATAGATTAAAGATTTAAATGTAAAATTAAGAATTATAAATACCCTAGAAGATTACCTAGGAAAGTTTTGGCATGGAACCTGGGAAAAATTTCATGATGAAGACTCCAAAAGCAATTGCCACAACAAAAATTGAAAAATGGGACCTAATTAAACTAAAGGGCCTCCATGTGGCAACAAGAAAAGGTATCAACAGAGTAAACAGAAAACCTACAGAATGGAAGAAAATATTTGCAAACTATACATCTGACACTGATCTAATATTTAGAATTTATAAGGCACTTAAACAAATTTACAAGAAAAAAGCAACCCAATTATAAGATGGTTAAATGACATAAACAAAGGCTTTTCAAAAGAAGACACACACATGTGTCCGATGAGCATAGAAAAAGATGCTCAATATTACTGTCATTAGAGAAATGCAAATGAAAACCACAACAAGATACCATCTCAAACCAGTCAGAAAGGCAATTATGAAAAGCAAAAAAGTAACAGATGGTGTCAAAGTGTGGAGAAAAGAGAATACTTATACATTATGAGTGGAAAATGTAAATTAGATCAGCCATTGTGTTAAGCAGTTTGATGATTTCTCGAAGAACTTAAAGCAGAATTTCCATTTAACTCAGCAATCCCATTATTGGATACATACTCAAAGGAATATAGATGGTTCAACCATAAAGACACATGCACATGCATGCATGTTTATTGCAGCACTATTCACAGTAGCAAAGACATGGAGTCAACCTAAATGCCCATCAATGGTAGACTGGATAAAGAAAATGTGGTATATATGCCCTATGAAATACAAAGCAGCCATATAAAAGAATGATATTATGGCCTTTCCAGCAACAAGGATGGAGCTAGAGGACATTATTCTAAGCAAAAATAATGCAGAAACAGAAAATAAAATACTGCATATTCTCACTTATACTTTGGAATTAAACATGAGTACCTATTGATCCAAAGAAAGGAACAAAAGAAACCAGGGCCTACTTGAAGGTGGAGGATGGGAGGAGAGTGAGGACTGAAAAACTATCTATCACATACTATGCTGATTATCTGGGTGATTAAATAATCTGTAACCCCAATCCCAGTGACACAATTTATCTATAAAACAAACATGAATATATACCCCTGAACCTAAGATTAAAGTGAGAAAAAGAGCTATCCAGACCTGAAAAGTTAAAACAAGCTTCCAAAAAAAATTCTCATCTCATTTGAGTATATTTAAAATTTATGTTTTGCACTATACTGTATGCACCATAACAGAAAATATCATGTCTTTTTGTTCTCCATTGAATCATCAATACCAGACAGAAAGCCTGGCACATATTAGGTGCTTAATATTTCTTTGTTGACTGATTAAAAAGTCAAACACATTATTTCTACTTTTACTGTTTACACCTGGCTAAGGAAGATATTTTTATCTCTAGTCCATTGGATGTGCATGTTTAGATTGCTCAAGTATTACTATGGCAAATATTGAAGGGCAGTATTTTGATAGCTTCTAGAGTGCCAGTGTTGTATCCTGCATGTTTTTGGAGTTCAACGAGAGAGACACAGCCAGTAACTTGTTCATGCTGTGTTGGGCCACATAATCATATGTGAAATAGCTGACATGTTTTTTTTTTTCCTTTAAGTTTTATTTTAAGTTCCACGGTATATGTGTAGGATGTGCAGGTTTGTTAAAAAAGTAAACGTGTGCCATGGTGGTTTGCTGCACAGATCAACCCATCACCTAGGTATTAAGCCCAGCATCCATTAGCATAATCTTATTTGAGATTTTGAAGTTGATTTAATCATGAATTCCTTATGGAAAACTGATGTAAATTCATAATATTGTCAAAGTTTTTTCCTGCATTCTGCTTATAAATATATGTAATTTCTACTTGGTTGGAATAATCTTGGCATAATAATAAAACGTTTCTGAATCCACTTAATAGCCATGTATAAGAAATAACCATATTTCTCCTATCTGTCAGCAAAATGCTTATTTTTTTCCCCAGTGACCTAGATATATCAAAAGCCTGTGAGAGTTACTCTGAATTTATTTTGCAAAAATCAATATCAGTTTCCCTTTCCTATTTCTTTAGGGAATATTTTCTCTTTGCTTTCCACCTGTCCATAGTAGAAACTTTAGTCAAAGATAAATAATATGGCAACCTTTCCAGATTCATCTCCTAGGAAAGAAAGGGATTTTCCACATTGATTCGTTAAGTTGAAATATTGCATTCTGAGCAAAGCCCCAAAGTGTACTGAAAGAAGTTGCTAGCTGATGTTTAACACTGGCAAAGAGAGAGAGATTTTTATCATCTCTTATAATGTGCACACATAAGATCTTTTTTAGTACTTAATCATTGAATCATAATTTGAGCTTAGTAAAATACCTTCAAGATCATTACTTTTAAAAGATGAGCAAAATAATTCCTTACACTTCTTTAGCACTTTGCACATTTCAAAGATTTCAAATATGATAGCACAATTGATCCTCATTAATAACCCAATGAGCTAGGTAAGGTGAGAGTATCCCATGTTCTATCAGAACCTATCATGTTAATTTCTCAACTCCTCTTTGTATTACTCTACCCTAGAGGCTAGAAAAATGAATTCTTTATTTTCCAGTCCCATGAAAAGAGGCTAAAAAAATGAAATTCTTTTTTTTTTTTCCAGTCCCCTGGAACATAGTTCCAGCCAAAAAGATTTTTTTTTTAAATGAAACAGCTAAATAGTGTCATGAGAAATATCTGTGATTACTGATCAAAAGACTGAAAGATATAGTTGCTGTAGCCCTTTTCCCTTACCCTAAAATAGCACATGATATGGTGCCTAGAATTATAGGAGCCATTTTACAACCACCTGGTAATGATGGTGAGACAAAGTTAGAAAGAGCTTGGGTCCCTTAATTCATTGCTGAGTACTTAAAACGATGGCCACAATTGATTATTTTAATTTTTTTTTTTTTTTTTTTTTTTTTTTTTTTTTTTTTTTGTAGCTGATGTTGTGAGAGAAGATAATCTTTATTTGGTCAGGTCACCTGCAGACTGGGTAATTTATAAAGAAAAAGAGGTTTAATGGACTCACATTTTCACATGGCTGGAGAGGGCCCACAATCATGGTAGAAGGTGAAAGAGGAGCAAAGGCATGTTTACATGGCTGCAGGCAAGAGAGTGTGTGCAGGGGAACTGCCCTTCGTACAACCATCAGATACCATGAGACATATTCACTATGAGATGATGAGAACAGCATGAGAAAATCTGCCCCCATGATTCAATTACCTCCCACCGATTCCCTCCTATAACACATGGGGATTATGGGAGCTACAACTCAAGATGAGATTTCAGTGGGGACACAGCAAAACTATATCATCACTCTTATTCAGGTATTTTGTTATTTGCTTATACATTCTTAGCTAATGGAGTTGGATTCATCATCATTTAATACATGAAGATAATGAAACCTAAGTGAATTAAACATGCTTATTAACATAATAACAATAGAGTAATGCATCTTTAGCATTGTATAGGATTCATTATACCACTCAAATATATTAAGTTAAATTTTAAGTAAGAGAATGAATATCATGATTTTTTTTAAATAGAGCAAACCTTGGTAAATGGCTCAGTTACTCCTAGAGTAGAGCACAGTACCATTTTACAGAGGCTGCCCTGAGCTCTAACAGTTTCCATAGTTATAAAAAAAAAGAAAACAAAAAACAAACTTGAGGATAATAGTCATTTCAGAAAATACAGATGTACTCCTCCGTATTTAGAATTTCTATGCTGATAATGAGGAAAAAAATGCCACATATTTTTCCCAGCTTCACCAATACTGTTCCTATGAATTGTTTCCAGTTTGGGCTATAAGGAAGAGTACTATTATGAGAATTTTTTTCAAAGTATCCTGGTAAATATATGTATGCACTTTTCTATAATATAGTTACTCAAGAGTGGAATTGATAGGCTAAAGAGTGCCTATGTCTTCAAATTTACTAGATAACTCCCAAATGTTATTCAAAGTGGTTATACTAATTGTACACTTCCACCAGAAGATTATTCAAATTTCTCTTCCTTAATATCCTCTTCACCCCTGAAGACTATCAGATTTCTAAAACTTTGCCAATCTGGAATGTGAGTAATGGTTTCATATTGTGGTTTTAATGTATACTTTTGTGATTACTAATAAAGTTGAACACCATTTCAAACATTGATGAGGCATGTAAAATTTTTGTTTTTAAGGAACCATGTAAATATTTTGTGTGATTTTCTATAGCGTTGTCTTTTCCTTATTGATTTGTAGGCGATATATATACATATGTGTGTGTGTGTGTGTGTGTGTGTGTGTGTGTATATATATATACATACACACATATACATATATATGATTTTAATTATTCTCAGTAGTTATGTCTATGGAGTCATCACTAACACTAATTTAGCAAATACTGCAATATTGCTCTTATGAAAAATATTGGTTCTTCTGTGCTTCTGGTTACATTTTCATCAATTGAAATGCCATTTGTGTTATATAGGTCCATTCACCAATATCTTTGTAAAACAAGCTAGTCTCTTTAGCACTGGAAAGCTGTTCTGCCCATTACCCTTTTCCTGTATAAACTACAGTGGTTACATTTAAAATTCTGCAGCCTCCTGATTTACAGGACTTATCCACATGTTTTAATGTTTAGCACTAATCAAGAGGGGCTTAACATTTTTGTTACCGTAAGTATCATGATTGTAAATTGTTTGGCTTTCAGCCATATAACAGCGCTGTCCACTATGCTTTTATTAATTGCTCATCATCTTATCAATCTATAAATTTAATCACTTTTCCATCTTTTTCATAGCTTTATCATACATTATAACTGTTACCTCAGCACTCTCTGGTACAGTCTAACCTATAGATTGACAGATTCCCTCTTTATTTATCTGGATACATCATATTGTTGATTCATTAACATCAAACATTAAATTCAAGACATGGCCAACAGCATGAGAATTCATGCTTCAACAAAGCTTATCTAACATACATATTTTCTCTGTAAGGCATATCATAGTCTTATTTCACTTACTAATACTTAATAAGTTACTATATTTAATACTTAAGTATTTTAGTATTACTAATACTTAAGTGCTATAATTGAGTGCCATTTTAAAAAGCAAAATCACCAAAATAAATGAAAAAAAATACATAGTGCTAAATAGACCAGAAAAGTACACTTGTTTGCAATATAAGAGCTGAAACAGAAAGCAGAAGGTTGCTGTATTCTAGCTTAGCCAGAAACTTGTGAATCAAGTGATTCTCAAATTAACTACTCTGCAAATAATCAAGAATGACCAAAAAAGTGCCGCAAGTATTAATTTTGAGATTACAAATAAATTGTAGTGAGAAGATAAATTTGCAAATACAGAATACTTGAACAATGAGAATTGACTGTGTGTGTCTGTGTGTGTGTGTGTCTTATATTTATCTTTTGTTAGTTATATGTGTTGATGCTTTGCAGATATGTTTTCCTAAAATGTGACTTGATTTTCACTCCATGATTTCTTTTGAAGAATCAGTCTTTATATTTAATGCAAATAAATACATTGATTCTTTTTTGGTTAATGCTTTCTTGTATCTTTATGAGCTTTTCCCCCATATCATTAAAATAGTTTTCTGTTAATATATTATCTCCTAAAAGCTTAATAATTTCTCACACGTAGTTCTATAATCAACAAAATAATGATTTATGTGTATGTGGTGAAGTGTTTAGTTTCATTTTTTTTTCTGTGTGTACCCAATTATCTTGCACCATTTATAGAAAAGACTGACCTTTCATCCACACATCTGAAGGCTTCATTTGCCACAAATCATGTATCCATTTACTCATGGCTCGATTTTTGCCTTCTCTCTTTTGTCCACTTATTTCTATCCCTCAACCAATATAATACTACCTAAAATTTTACATAGTAGTAAATGTTGAGATCCAGCAGCACAAGTTCTCACATACTGGTCATTTTCTGCAAAAATTATTCATCATTTTTGCTACTAGGCATTTCTATATACACTTTAGAATCATTTTGTCAGTTTCCATAAAACTACCTATAAATATACTGATTGTTGAATTCAGAGGTCAATTTAAGAATGATTGACATCTTAGCAATACTAAGTCTTCCAAATCTAAATAGAATATATTTAATTTTTATTTAGGTTTTCAATTACTCTCAGTGACGGTTACAGAATTCTGTACAGGGATCTTTACAAATTGTTCAGGTGTAATATTTGATAATTGATATTTAACAGTCCTGTAAAGGTTATATGTTTAAATGTCACTTTCTATGTTCATGGGATATAAAAATGCCAGTCTTTTAATGATTTTGATTATAGAACTTACTAAACTTATTAATTACAATAATTTATGTATGGATTTTTGGTATTTTCTACATACACAATTATATTATATATAGATATAGTCACCATTTTCCTTTTTTGACTGAATATAATTTTACCATGCTGGCTAGGACCTCAACACATCTGTTAAAGTGATGGTAGTGAGCATACTTATGTTGTTTGAAATGTCAAATAAAAATTGTTCAGTGGGTTATCATTAAATATTTTTGTAGTTTTCAGTTTTCACATAAAAGATGTCCTCATAAGAATTTAGCTAAGTTTTTATTATAAATGTGTTATTAATTGTATCAAATATCTTTTTCCACTTATTTTGAAGATGATATGATTTTGCCTTTTAATATGGTAATATTATATATAAGTTAAACTTTTAATGTAAAACAAGTAGAGAATTTCTGAAAATAACTGCAATACAATTATGTGTCATCTTTCTTTTTTTATTTTTTTATTGCATTTTAGGTTTTGGGGTACATGTGAAGAACATATAAGATTGCTGCATAGGTACACACATGGCAGTGTGGTTTTCTGCCTTCCGTCCCCTCACCTGTATCTGTCCTTTCTCCCCATGCTATCTCTTCCCACCTCCCCACCCCCCCGTCCCTCCCCCATTTCCCCCCAACGGACCCCAGTTTTCTTTATGTTGCTAATATTTTGTGAGGATTTTTGCATGCATACTTTTAAATGAGAGTTACATGTAAATTTCCCTTCTTATATAGCTATTGTTAGAGTTTGTTAACAACAAAATTCAGACTCAGAACAAGTTGGGATTTGTACCTTCTTATTCCATTATTAAGAACAATAATTTGGGTAACATTAGAGTTATTGCTTTTTTGAATGTTTGTTAAAACTACCAGTGTAGTTCTTGGCATCTGCAGCTTTCAATATAGGAAGGTTTTTATAGTTAATGAAAATGCTTTAATAATGGTATAATTGTTCAGTTTTAAATTACTTCTGAGCCATTTTTGCTAAATTATTTTTTTCGAGGAATGTATAAATTTTATCTAAATATTCAAAATATTGACATTAAGTTGATTAAAATATTCTTTTATTATGGTGTTAATGTCTAAAGGATCTATGGCAATGTTTGGTTTTTTATTTGTAATGTGTTTTGGAGGATATTTATTGTTAAATAAGAGTTTATTTTTAGAACAGTTTGATTTGCATAGAAATTGCAAATTTAGTACAGAGTTCCTGTATACAGTAAACCTAATTTCTCCATTATTATTTTATATTAGTATCATAAATTTCTTAAAATTAATGAACTAGTATTGTTATTAATGAAAATTCATACTTTATTCATATTTGCCTACTTTTTACATATTGTTCTTTTTCTGTTTCTGGATGCAACACAAGTGACATTTGGTTGCTATGTCTCCTGAGAATCCTTTAGGTGGTGACAGTTTTTCAGACTTTTCTTGTTTTTAATGTCAACATTTTGAGGAATATTGGTGAGATATTTTATAAAACTCTGTCTATTTGGATTTGTCTGATGCTTTTCTTATGATTAGACTGATGTTAGGGTATGCATTCTCAATGTGATGACTTTTGATGTTGACTCAGATCATGTGGCTAAGGTGGGGTTTGTCAGCACTCTTTATGGCAAAGTCATTCTTCTTCCACCATGATTTTAAAGGAAGTCACTATGCATAGGCTTCTTACTGTGTGTAGTCACACTAAGAAAGGGGACTTATTCTCTGCCTCCTTCGCGGTGGAATATCTAAACAAATTATTTGTAATTCTTCTGCAGAGGATATTTGTTCCTTCTCCTCTATTTAGGTGTTCATTCAATAATCTAGTTATTTGAGGATTCATAAATTTATATTTTATAGTTTGGGTTATAACTCAATATATTATTTTACTTTGTTGCTCCAATTGGTCTAGTTTTGACCAAGAGGAGCTCCATCAGCTGGCTCCCATATCAGCTTTGATATAATCTCATCAGAGTGTGTTTGTGTGTGTGTGTGTGTGTGTGTGTGTGTGTGTGTTGTCTTTTGGTGAACACGTTCTTACATTCCAACAATATGAGATACTCCAGGCTCATCATATGTATTTTCTACCCAATTTTAGAATCAGCCATTTTTTCAAGGATCCCTAATTTCTTCTATTGAAGTATTAAATAAACTGAGATCTGAGTATTAAGTGCACCCACTTGTACTGGGGTGTCATTTCTAGATTCTCAGCTATAAGAACATGAGAATATATGTGTGTCTACTAGCCTTCTTACATAGATATACCTATACATATTTGGATATGTAACCATCTGGCTCTATATTAAACAAGACATGAGTTCATACTGATGTCTCCAATTTTAATTCATTATCACATATAATATTTCAGCCTGCTCACTTTGCTTTCCTGTAAACAATTATTCCAACAGTGAAAAACCTGTCTCTAACCATCTGACATGATCCATTTACTTAATTTAAAAAAAATATTTGAACTTACTGATATATTGACATCTTATAATATTAAGTCTTCCAGTCCATGAACAAAGAATTATTTCTCTCTTTATTTAGGTCATCTTTGATTTGTTTCATCAGAGTTTGTAGTTTTCAGTATTTATACACTGCACACATTTTGGTAGACACATGCTTAAGTATTTCATTTTTTCTTGGTGCTATTGTAAATCATACTTTTAAATTTCAAATGCCAATTATTCCTGACTGGTATATAGGAAAATAGTTTTTATATTATAGTTTGATAATACAAGTTTGTTATCATTGTATAACATACTAGTGACATACTTTTTTTTAAATGACTTTGGGGAATTTTCTGCATAGGCAATCATATTATCTTCAAAGATTGTTTTATTTACTCTTTTTCAATCTATATACCTCCTATTTTTTAAAACTGTCTTATCGCACTAGCTACAGCTTCCAGTATGATGTTGAACTGATGTGGTGAGAAAGACTATCATTCCCATATTCCCAAAAGTGGTGAAGCACCCACTTTCTTGCCATTAAATATGTTACCTGGAGACTTTGTGTAAATGTTATTCACCATGTTGATAAAGTTCACTTGTATTCCTAGTCTTTTGAGAGTTTTATCATAAATGGGTGTTGGATACTGTCAAATGCATTTTATGCATTAATTGATATTATTACATGTTTCTTTTTTAGATTATTGATATGGATTACACTGACTGATTTTCAAATATTGAAGCAGCCATGTATACATGGAGTAAATTGGCCTTTGTCATGGTGTATATTTTAAAATAGGTTGTGAAATTTGATTTGCTAATACTTTATTGAATATTTTTTAATATGTGTACATGAGAGATTGCTCTGTAGTTTTCCTTTTTGTAATAAGTTTATCTGGCTTTCATATGAGTTAAGAAGTTCTTTCTGCTCCTAGCTCTTAGAAGAGATAAAAGATAATTTGTATTATTTATTTCTTAAATATTTGGTTGCACTCACCAGTGAAAGCTTCTGTGCCTCGTGCCCCTATTTTGGAAGAGCAAATTTTAGTTCATTTTCTGTAATAGCTTTAGGCCTATTCAGATTATGTATTTCTCTTTGTGTGAGTTTTTATAGTTCATGGCTTTGAAGAAATTGATCCATTTCAACAAAGTTGTCTAAATTGTGGGAATACACCCAAAAAAATAAAATACCTAGGAATGCATTTAGCCAAGGAGGTGAAATATCTCTACAAGGAGAACCATGAAACACTGATGTAATAAATTGTGGACCACAAAACCAAATGAAAAGTCACCCTATTCTGATGGATTAGAAGAATCAATATTACTAAAATGACCATATTGTCCAAAGCAATCTATATATACAATGTTGCTCCTATTAAACTACCAACATCAATTCTTCTCAGAATTAGAAGAAAAATACTATCTTAAAATTCATATGGAACTAGCACTTTGGGAGGCCAAGGATGGTGGATCATGAAGTCAGGAGTTTAAGACCAGCCTAGCCAACATAGTGAAAACCTGTCTCTAATTTTAAACATAAAAAATTAGCCAGGTGTGGTGGTGGGTGCCTGTAATCCCAGCTACTCGTGAAGCTAAGGCAGGAGAATTGCTTGAGCCTGGGAGGCGGAGGTTGCAGTGAGTCAAGATTGCACCATTGCACTCTAGCCCAGGCAACAGTGCAAGACTCTCTCTCTCTCTCTCTCTCTCTCTCTCTATATATATATATATATATATATATATATATATATATGCCTATTTACTATATATATATATACACACCATATATATATATATACACACCATATATATACACACCATATATATATATATATATATATATATGCCCTATTTACTAAATGGTGCTGGGAAAATTGAATAGCCATATGCAGAAGTATGCGACTGAATCCTTATCTTTCACAATATACAAAAATTAACTCAAGATGGATTAAAGAATTAAATATAAGAGTGAAACTATAAAAATCTTTAAATGAAACCTAAGAAACACTCTTGAGGATATTGACCTAGGCAAGGAATTTATGACTAAGACCTCAAAAGCAAATGCAACAAAAACAAATATAGACAAATAGGCGCTCATTAAACCAAAGAGATTCTGCACAGCAAAGACATTTTCAAGAGTAAATGGACAACCTAGTGAATGGGAGAAAATATATGCAAACTATGCATCTGGCAAAGGACTAATATCCAGAATCTATAATAAAACTAAAAAAATCTTAACAAGAAAATAATTGAAGTTGCTAATTAGTTGATTTTGGAAATGGGTGATTTCCTGGATTATCCAGATGTGCCCAATACAGTGAAAAGGGTTCTTTCACATGGAGGAGGGAAGCAGAGGTTCAAATTCAGAGAGATTTGAAGATGCTACACTGCTGGCTTTGAAGATGGAAGAAAGGGCCAGGATCCCAGGATTTCAGATGGCTCCTGGAAACTGAAAAAGTCAAAGAAACGGATCATTCCCCAGCCCCGAAGAAGGAATGTAGCACTCTTAACACTTGATGTTAGTCTAGTAAATCCAACTCAGACTTCTGCTCTCTAGAAGTACATAATATAAATTTGTTTTGTAGCGATTTTTTTTTTTTTGTAATTTGTTGCAGCAGCAGTAGGAAACTAATACAGGTGCCACAAACCCAGGATTAATTAGATCCTTTTTGTTTGTTTGTTTGTTTTTTAAGAGATGGGGTTTCTCCATGTTGGCCAGGCTGGTTTAGAACTCCTGACCTCAGGTGATCCGCCCACCTCAGCCTCCCAAAGTGCTGGGATTACAGGCGTGAGCCGCCGCGCCCAGCCAGATCCTTTTTTTTTTCCCTAAGAAACTTGTGGTAGAGAAGGGATCTACCAAATGCAGGGCAGTTGAAATGGTTCATCTGCCAAGTAGGTAATAAAAGAGGTGCATTGTCTGTAGACAATTTTAAAACAAGAACAAAACTGAATAAATGCTAGTCTTTTTCCTTACCACCACCATGCCCCAATATTTCTAAATAACACCAGTAATAAAATCATTTCCCCCAAAAACATTCCAAAATTGTTTCGTATTTTTCATAAACAATATCTTTTTAAAAAGAGTTTTAATGAGGTACAATTGGCATACAATAAACTGCACAAAGTGTTCCATTTAATTAGTTTTGACCTTTGATTCTTAGAATTACTGTTTCCTTACACTGTCCATCTGTTCTTGCAAGTGTTCTACATTTTCCATTAGTGCTGCTACCATATGGATCATGATTACTTAAAATGCCCTGTACAATAATTCCAGCATGTGGTTCAATTTCTTGCTTTGTTTCTTTAGATTGTGTTTTTCTTATCTTTTTTGCATGCCTCGCAAATTTTTGTTAAAAGCCAGACATGTTGTGTGGTTAAGTGGAACTGAGTTAAACAGGCCTTTAATCTGAGAGTTTATGTTCATCTGTGTTTATATTGGGTACAGTCTTAGGTATCTAATGCTTCAAGTTCCCCTAGGATCTTTGACAGTTTCTCCCTTCTTGACTTTGTGTTTCCCTAGCTTCTATTACTCAGAAGAATACACATGTTGCAGCTCTTTCGGCCATAATCCACTGTTACTATACTGGAGCCTTTTTAATGTGGTGGCAAAGTGCTGGGAAGTGTAAAAATTATCGAATTTTATTTGTAAATCTCAATCTTGCAATAATTCTGTGTTTCTTGGATTTCATATTTACAGATGTTTTTCCAGTGATAGAGGATTTTCTCGCTTACGTGAGACAAAAGTAAGAGAGGGGCTGGGGTGGTGTGAATGCTTTCACCTAAGTAGGATAAGGCCCTAGTAAAGTTATGTTCCTCTGGAGAGCGGGACTTCATTATAAAGAAAAAAAGCTGAGTCTGTTTTACAGTCATTACATTTTCCCTCTCCTCGCCAGAGCCAGAAGGGAATTTTTCATGGATCCTCATCATGAGAAGCTGGTACTATTCCTGGAAGCAAATCCCATGACATTGTGCCTTTTGCAAAGACTCTGGAATCCAGGAATTTCTTGCTTTTGCTCATTCACAATTAGATTCCATAATTTCATCAAAATTACTGTTTAATTGTCATTCAAGTGGCATTTAAAGTAATTCATTAACATTACCTGTTTACTGTCACATTGTCCATTTGTTCCACGTAAGCAGATGTTGGCCCTGACTCCCTGGATTCACCTGTTTTTCTAGATTTCAGGATGATTGTCACCTCAGTTCTTGCATGAATCCAAGATAAGTCATTGATTTTCAGTTTATCCAACTTTTTCTTGTTAAAAATATAAGAATGACACTTCTAACTCTCTCAAAGTCAGAGCTGAAAATGCAAATGTATCTGTATTTCTTTTTGTATCTCAGGATGCACAATCCCAACTGACCTATTTTCAAGTTCACTGTTTATTTTGGCAATTCAAATCTGTATGTTTTTAGAGAAAAAGTCTCGCTCTGACACCAGGCTAGAGTGCAGTGGCATGACGTCACTGCAGCCTCCAACTCCTGGGTTCAAGCAATTCTCCCACCTCAACCTCCCAAGTAGATAAGACTACAAGTCTGCACTACCATGCCTGGCTAATTTTTAACATTTTTTTTTTTTTTTTGGTAGAGATTGGGTGTCTCTGTGTTTCCCAGTAAGTCTCAAACTCGTGGCCATACACATTCCTCCCACCTTCACCTTCCAAAGTGTTGTGATTATAGGTGTGAGCCATGCTCAGCCAATTCAAGTCTATATTGAGCCCCTTTAGTAAAATTTTTATTCCAGTTATTTTCAACTTCAGAATTTCAGTTCAGATCCTTTAAACCATTCGTGTTTCTATATTGATATTCTTTATATTGTGAGGCATCATTCTAGTTTTTAAATAAATGGTTTCTTTTAGTTATTTGAACATGTCTTAGTAGCTAATTTAAAGTTTTTATCAGGTGAATTCAACATTCGAGCTTCTTCAGATAGTGTTTCTATGGAGCAATTTATTTTCCCCAGGTGTGGGCCATATTTTCTTGTGTCTTTTCATTGCCAAATATTTTCTTGTTGAAATTATACATTTAAAATAATACAATGTGGCAATTTTAGAAATCAGATTCCCCCTCCCTCCCTATAGTGTTTTTGTTGCTGTTTGCTTTGTGGTTGCTTTTTGTTTAGTGACCTTCGTGAACTAATTCTGTAAGGTCTGTATGTATTCTTTACTGGGTACAAACACTGAAGTCTAGCTAGCTTATTGGTTAGCTAATAATTGGTTACAGACTTCCTTAAATGCCTGAAACTAATAAGTCTCTCAGTCTTTGACAAACAGATTTGTGTGCATGTAGGGGCATGCCTTCAACACAGGCAGTTAACAACCCTACCTTAGCTATTGCTTACTGCTTGCGCAGGGCATCACAGTCAGCTGGAGGATTGTGGTCCTCTTAGAAATTTATTTGGTATGTTCACAACGTTGTACTTGCATTTACTTTTCTAGATTCCCAGGAATTTGTCAGAATATTTCAAATGCCTCTAGGGATATAGTATTTCCCATATCTTCCTTTAAGTTGTTTTTTGTCTGGATTTTACTTGCCCCAATTGATATTGTAGACTCAGGCAGCTATAATGTTTAATGAGTGCCACTTATTATTTTTGACAAATACCACAGGCAAAACTTTTCCTGAGGAGTAAACTCACATTATTTGTCAATGTTCGGCAAATGAGCCTTTTCCAGTGTACCGGGATACAGAATAAATAGTAATAATGCTCTGGGAGTAGAATTTTTTGAGGCACACCAGCTCTGTTCTGTGAACTCTTGTCTGCAAGGCTGCTAATTCTCACAACTACTATGGTTGTGAGGTTGACAGTTTTCATGGCTCCCACAGAGCTGGGGAGATGAAAATGAGAGTGTGTTGGGTTAAAATCCAACAAACCCAGATTTTCCTACTATGGCTTCAAGTTTGATTGAATAAACACTCCTCAGATTGCTGTAACCCTCTAGTTAATTTCCAGCTTTATAAAAAGGTTGATTTTGACTTTTTTTTTTGCTACTATTTTGTTGCTTGCATGAACAAATGGATTTAAGGGAGTTCTCACTCTGCCATTTGATTGAGCATAGATTTTGCATATACTTTCTTCCATGCTGTGGATTTCCTTTTCATTTTTGTAGTAATATATTTCAAATAGTGATATTTTAAAGTTTAATTCAATATATTATTTTTTAAAAAAAAACTTATGTTCATGCTTTTTGGGTTTTTCTGAGACAGGGTGTCACTCTGTCACCCAAGCTGGAGTACAGTGTTGCAAGCATGGCTCATTGAAGCCTCAACCTCCTGGACTGGAGTGATTCTCCTACTTCCGCCTCCTGAGTAGCTGAAACTACAGGTACATACCACCATGCCTGGTTAATCTTGTGTATTTTTAGTACAGATGGGGTTTTGGCATGTTGTGCAGGCTGGTCTTGAACTCCTGAGATCAAGTGATCTGCCCACCTTGGCTTCCCAACATGTTAGGATTACAGGCATGAGCCACAACACACAGCCTGTTCATGATTTTTTAGTCCAGTGTCAGAAATACTTGCCAACCAAAGTTCACTAAAATATTTTTTCTTTTACATAGAAAACATAATTTATTTTACAGGAATTGGGTTCATTCTTTTATAAGCTTCATATCTGTATCTTGTACATTTTGGTCTATTATCCATTTAAAGGTATTGTTTGTAAATTGTTTAATATAAGGAAGGGCAGAAGTTCTTTTTTGGCATATACAATGTAATCATTAGACCATTTAATTACTGTTGTTCCTTTGTTACAAATCAATTGACCATATTTTTGGACATTCTCTTCAGTTTCATTGATCTATTTGTCTATGCCAATTCAATTTGTTTTTATTACCAAATTAATAAACTTTGAAATTGGGTAGTTTAAATCCTCCAAATTTGTATTTCCTGTTCAACATTATTTTGGCTACTCTAGGAATTTTTTCATTTCTATGAAAATTTTATAATTATCTTAGTACTTTCTACAAAAACTAAATGCTGAAATTATGTTAAATATAAACTTCAACTTGAGGAAATATGATAACAAGATTGCATATTCCAATCTTTGAACGTCATATATGTCTTCATTTCATTACATATTTTTAATTTCTCCCAACCATATTTTGTAATTTTTATTGTACAGGTCTGACACATATTATCATATTTATTTCTTAGTGTTTTATTATTTTGATGTTATTGCAAATGGTATTTTAAAATTTAAAATTGATAAATGCTATTGCTAATACATAAATACAAATAATATTTTTCTATTTACCTGTAATCTCCTTAATTTAGGAAGACTACTAGGTACTGCCTGAGTTTCCCACTCCTGTTCTGTAGCCTGAAAATTCCCTCCAGACAAATGCTCAATGAGAAATTATAAATATTCTTAAAAAATATATATATAAAATTTTATAAAGTTTTCTACAAATAGGATCAAATAAAAATCATAGAACTGGATAATGCAAGAATTGAAATAAATTTTATGGATAGACTCAGTATTAGGATGGAAATGATAGAGAATATAATCAGTAAAATTGAGCACAGACCAATCAAGTTTATCAAAAGTGAATAACAGAGAATAAATGGACAAAAAAAAGACCTTCAGGGACCTGTGAGCCAATAACGGAAGATTTTACATCTACATAATTGCATACTAGAAGAAGAGGATAAAAAGAAGGGGGTTGAAAGACTTATCAAAACACATAATGAGTGAAATCTCCCCAAATTTGGCAAAGACATGAATGTATAGAACTATGAAACTGAGCATCCACCCCCATCAAGATAAACCCCCAAATTTCACACCAGGACACATTATAGTCAATCTGATGAAAACTACAGAATAAAAAGTCTTGAGAATAGCATAAATGACACCTTACCTATAGGGAAAAGACAGCTCAAATGACAGAGGATTTCTCACCAGAAATGACAGAGGCCGGAAACAAGAGTTATATTTTTCAAGTACTGAAAGAAATGTCAATCCTAAAATTTTATCTAACACAAATTTTATTTTAAAATGGGGGTGAAATAAACACATTCTCTAATGAAAAAACAAAAACAAAAACTAGGAATTCTTGCCAGCAGATCTACCTTCATAAAATGGTTAAAGAAAATTTTCCAAGCACAGAGGAAATGATAATAGGCTTGTCCACCATCACCGCTCTTATTCAACAGAATTCTCAGAGTCCTAGCAATCACAATAAGACAAAAAAAAAAAAAAAAAAAAAAAAAAAAAAAGAAATAAAGTTTACAGATTGGAAAGAATGGCACATAACTCTCCCTATTAGAAGACTTTCTATTATCAAATATCCTGAGGAATTTCCAAAACATTATGCAAATTCAACAGTGTTACAGGATATAAGATCAATACACAAAAATCAATCATGTTTCTAAGCATCATTAGAGATTATAGAATATTACATAATCTTGTCTTAGAAACAGCATTCTTTAAACAAAATCTTAAATAGGACCCTAATACATAAAATAAAATACAATAGTTCTGACTGACCTGGGATTGTAAACCCAGAACTACCACACATTCATACCACGCCTCATGGTTGTCCATGAAACAAATCTAGAAAAACCTAGTAATCCTTAGAACACAAGTTGAAATCTACTAATACAGACCAATCCATTTATTTTTATAAGGAAACTGAGGTTCTTGAAGGTCAAGTAATTTGCAGGTCAAAGGTCTACCTACTTACCAAGCCAGAGCTAGAATTTAGATCTGAATTTTTTTTAGACTACTTTCAACATATTCGCTTTTAATAATAATACACATCCTGAAACAATACAAATGTTATCCTTAAGTATAAAACAATAATAGTAATAACAACAGTAACAACAGCTATAGCAGCGGCAATGACCATATTTTAGTCATGGTGCTGCTTGCTGTTTAATAAATAAGAATATCAATTATGTAGAGCTTATATAGCTCCAAATGTGATCTAGAAAATATTCTAAGTTCTTCATAAATGTTAGCTCATTTTAATTTCACCACAATCATATGAAATGGGTATCATTATTATCTTCATTTTACAGAAGGAGCAATGAAAAACCTGCATCCATTTAGTGAAGATTTGGGATACTAATCCAAGCAGCCTGGCTTTATAATCTACTCTTTTAACTACACAGTATACAGATGAGTAAATTGAGGAAAGGAGTAATTAAGTAACTTGTCTAAGGTTGAAAATACTAAAAGTAATGATACAGGAGAAATGTCAATATTCATTGGGTATATCTTCATATAAATATGATATGTATAGAATCAAAGAAATGCCTGAAACTTCTGCCACCTGTTCTGATTAGTTCAGAGGACCTTATCATAAGTGATGTGTGAAACAATGGACAGATCAAGATGAACAAATAACATAATTTTTTTTCTGGTTTAGCCTTTACAGAATACTTTAAACCCTCATAAAGGGCACAACCCTCTCTTTACTCATTTTACTTTGCCCCACTTTAACAAATCAGCCCATTGCCAGGACCGCCTATGCCTAGTGGAAGTGTCTATAGTAGCTTTGTTGGATTATCTTTCTTTGGCATTTTCGAGATGAAATTTTGCAAGTTTGCTTTAGCCTATTAAATATGTTTTCCTTATTAATGGCAATTAATAAAAAGTATGCTAGGAAATATTATATATTATGGCATATAAGCCCTTCTAAAAATTATCTGAAACAATCCTGAAAACTATTATGTTCTAGATAATTTATCACACACCATTATGTTGATGGAAGCATGGATTCTTGCTGTAGTTATAATACATGATTTAGTTTGTGTGTAATATTCAGCATAGTTTAGGGGAGAATCAACTAATTACAGTTAGCAATGGATTAAAGTCACAAATATTAATGTTTTGTATTATTGAAATATATTCATTTGCTTTCGCTAGCATGATTTCTATTTTCTCCTTCACTGACAGTTGTACAAATTAAAACATTAATTAAACGAGAAGTAACAGGCTGGGCCCAATGACACACACTTGTAATCCAGCAATTTGGGAGGCCAGGCCGGACAGATCACTTGAGGTCAGGAGTTCGAGACCAACTTGGTCAACATGGCGAAACCCTGCATCTACTAAAAACATAAAAATTAGCTGGGAGTGGTGACATACTTCTGTAATCCCTGCTACTCAGGAGGCTAAGGCACAAGAATCTCTTGAATCTGGGAGGCAGAGGTTGCAGTGAGCCGAGATCGAGATTACACCATTGCACTCCAGCCTGGGCTACAGGCAACACTCTGCCCCCACCCAAAAAAAAAGGCATTAGTTATCTCCCTGAGAATCAAACATACACTGAAAATTCCAGCACAATTTTTCTGATTTTGTGTTATCTTTGCATAATTCAATACTTGAGAAAGTTTGATGGTTCTCACAATATTTGGATTTGGTTTAATAATATATATTTTTATCATGTATAATTACACATGTCCTTTTGTGTAATTTCATGTGAAATTGCTCCCAAGAAAAAAATATTCTTAAAGAATAACGTTCTGTTAATTATATTTCAGCCTTTCTTCTAAATCCGAGAAGTCAACATTCCAATACATAGTTCCCAAACATACAATCTATTAAAATAACCAATTTAGTTATTCATAATTTATAGTATTGGCCTGACACTGCACTCCAGCAAATTCTGGATTACTCAGTTGAGAAGTTGAGCTCTGCAGAGGTCAGTTGTTAGTGATCAAATATGCTCTTTCTTCTCATACAAATACTGAAGCAGGTATTTGGGTGTACCTGTGGTGATAACTTGGAATGAAGCATGGTGCTTAAAGTAATTTGCATACTGTTGTGAGCACCATTTAGATAGGTAGGTTGTCTCCAGTTATAGTCACCACTTCTCAGATGACAGAACATGGTTTTGGAGAAGTGGTAGTCTAATTTGAATAATTACAGCCACCTACAACAATGAGTACAATATGTGCTATACAAATAGTTTTGGTATATGGAGTTGCTGGTTTCAGCTCACATATACATTGTTTACCACGTTCTGCTTATTTGGATTTAATTTGCTGTTATTTTTTTTCTGGTTTATTAAGGTGGAAACTTGAATTAATTTTGTGACATTTCTTAATGCAGTCATGCAATCTTGGTTCACCACAACCTCCACCTCCCAGGCTCAAGGGATTCTTCTGCCTCAGCCTCCAGAGTAGCTGGGACTATAGGTGCATACTGCCACACCCAGCTAATTTTTATACTTTTAGTAGAGATAGGGTTTTCCCATGTTGGCCAGTCTGGTCTTGAACTCCTGACCTCAAGTGATCCACCAGCATGGACCTCCCAAAGTGCTAGCATTACAGGCATGAGCCACTATACTTGGAATAAGTTTTGTGACATTTCTTAGTTAGGACTATAATGCTCAAAATGTTCATTTAATCACTACCTGGGCTGTATCTCACCAATGTTGATACAATTGTGTTTTTCTTTTCATTCATTTAAAATGCTATCTAATTTTCCTTTCATTTTTTCTTTGACCAATAGATTATTTTCAGGTGTACTGTTTAGTGTCCAAATATTTGGGTGTCTTCATGATATATGTCCATTTTGGAATTCTAAATCCATTTCTTTGTGGTCAGAAATCATATTTTGTATGATTTAATTTTTTTTGAAATTCAGTGAGTTTTCATTATGGCCCAGAATATGGTTTATATCAGTATATATTCTATATTAACTGAATTAATGTTTATACTCATGCTGTTAGATGCAGTATTCGATAAATGCCAGTTAAAGGTGTTTGAAAGCATTGTTCAATTATTCAATATCCTTACTGATTTTATTTCTAATTATTGAATTTATTACAAGGAAAGGAGTGTTGAAATCTCCAAATGTAACTGTAGATTTGTTTGCCATCAGGCAAGAGAAAGAAATAAAGGAAGAGAGGATGTCGAATTGTCCCTGTTCGCAGATGACATGATTATATGTTTAGAAAACCCCAACTTCTCAGCCCCAAATCTCCTTAAGCTAATAAACAACTTCAGCAAAGTCTCGGGATACAAATTCAATATGCAAAAATCACAAGCATTCCTATACACCAATAATAGACAAACAGAGAGCCAAATCATGAGTTAACTCCCGTTCACAATTGCTACAAAGAGAATAAAATACTAGGAATACAACTAACAGGGGATGTGAAGGACCTCTTCAAGGAGAACTACAACCCACTGCCAACGGAAATAAGAGAGGACACAAACAGATGGAAAAACATTCTATGCTCATGGTTAGGAAGAAAAAATATCACAAAAATGGCCATACTGCCCAAAGTAATTTATAGATTCAATGCTATCCCCATCAAGCTACCAATGACTTTCTTCACAGAATTGGGAAAAAAACACCTTAAATTTCATATGGAATCAAAAAAGACCCACATAGCCGAGACACTACTAATCAGAAGAAAAAAAAAAAATGCTGGAGGCATCACGCTGCCTGACTTCAAACAATATTACAAGGCTACTGTAATCAAAACAGCATGGTACTGGTACTAAAACAGAGATATAGACCAATGGAACAGAACAGAGGCCTCAGAAAGAAGGCCACACAACTACAACCATCTGATCTTTGACAAACCTGACAAAAACAAGCAATGGGGAAAGGATTCCCTGTTTAATAAATGATGTTGGGAAAACTGGCTGGTCATGTGCAGAAAGCTGAAACTGGATTCCTCCCTTATTTATACCTTATAGAAATTAATTCCAAATGGATTAAAGATTTAAACATGATGCCTAACACCATAAAAACTCTAGAAGAAAACCTAGTCAACACTATTTAGGACATAGGCATGGGCAAGGACTTAATGACTAAAACACCAAAAGCAATGGCAACAAAAGCCAAAATAGACAAATGGGATCTAATTAAACTTAAGAGCTTCTGCACAGCAAAAGAAACTATCAATAGAGTGAACTGACAACCAACAGCATGTGAAAAAAGTTTTGCAATCTACCCATCTGACAAAGGGATAATACAAAGAATCTGCAGAAAACTTAAATTTATAAGAAAAAAACAAACAACCCCATCAAAAAGTGGGCAAAGGATATGAACAGAAACTTTTCAAAAGAAGACATTTATGCAGCCAACAAATATATGAAAAAAAGCCCATCATCACTGGTCATTAGAGAAATGTAAATCAAAACCACATTGAGATACCATCTCATCCCAGTTAGAATGGTGATCATTAAAAAATCAGGGGACAACAGATGCTGGAGAGGATGTGGAGAAATAGTAACGCTTTTACACTGTTGGTGGGAGTGTGAATTAATTCAACTATTGTGAAAGACAGTGTGGAGATTCCTTAAGGATCTAGAGATAGAAATACCATTTGACCCAGCAATCCCATTACTGGGTGCATATCCAAAGGATTATAAATCATTTTATTATAAAGATACATGCACATGTATGTTTATCATGGTACTGTTAGCAAAGACTTGGAACCAACCCGAATGCCCATCAATAATAGACTGGATAGAGAAAATGTGGCACAATACAGGAATACTATGCAGCCCCCAAGAAGGATGAGTTTATGTCCTTTACAGGGACATAGATGAAACTATAAACCATCATTCTCAGCAAACTGACACAAGAACAGAAAACCAAACACCACATGTTCTGATAAGTGGGTGTTGAACAATGAGAACACATGAACACAGGGAGGGGAACATCACACACCAGGGTCGGGGGGTGGGGGGGGGATAGAGGAGGAATAGCAGGGGGTGAGGGGTTTGGAGGGGGATAGCATTAGGAGAAATACCTAATGTAGATGATGGGGAGATGGGTGCAGCAAATCACCACCATGGCACGTGTATACCTATGTAACAAACATGCCCAATCTGCACATGTACTCCAGAACTTAAAGTATAATAAATAATTTTTTTAAAAGATGTAAATTGTCTTGCTGAGAGGATTTATCTTCGAGTGCTATTTCTTTTCCAGCATCAAAACTTTACTTATAACAGCACCATTCATATCGGAAGCCCACCTTAAGGGAAGAATCAGGGAAAAGAGGTGAACCAATAAATTCTTAGGACCAAGATTAAATGTCCCTTTTTGAACCTCTCTGACCTTCAGATGCCCTCACTGGATCTCTTCCAAGTGAACTTTCCTTTCTTTCCTATTCTAAACCCCTTTGAAATAAACTTTCCAGCCTGCTCTGAAACTTGCCCTGGTCTCTTTTTCTGCTTTACACCACTCAGTCAAATTCTTTTTTTCTGAGAAGGCAAGAGCTGAGGTTGCTGCAGACCGTTATGGATACACCACTGGTAACTAGAGGTAACTCAAATCTCTTCTACCGGTAACACTAGACTGCTTTGACAGTTTCACAAATATTGGATGTTCTCTTTGCTTTTTTCCACCCACTTTTCTTTTTCTGCTTCATTTTGGATAATTTCTATTGACTTAACTTCTTCAAGTTCAGTGATACTTTTCTCAGTTTTTTCCACTCTAGTAATTAATCTATAGAAGGCATTATTTATCTTTGTTACTGTTTTTCCTTTCTACCATTTCCATTTAATGCTTTCTTATAATTTGAATCTCTTTGCTGAAATTATCCATTTAACCATGGATGTTTTTCTTTTCCATTAGAGCCTTTTATCATTTTAATCACAGCTATTTTCAGTTTCCTGTCTGATAGTTCCATCAGCTCTGTCATGTCTAAATTTAGTTCTGTTGATTTCTTAGTGTCTTGACACTGTTTTTCTTTTTCTTGCTGCTTCTGCCACATAATTTTTTGTTGAAATCTGAACTTTTTTGTATAAAATAGGAACTAGGGTAAATACATGTTATGGCTGTAAATAAGCATATTTTTTTCTTTTGCTAGACTCTTAATGTGGGATATTAAGTCAATATAGTCAGGAGTTGAGCTGTTTTGAGTTTTGCTCCTGTTATGGTTACTCTCAGTACACCACAAGAGTAAAAAATCCACTTATTTTGCTTTGTATTTAGGATGAGGAATGGGTCATCAAAGAGATTTTTCACAATGCCCTTTCCATCATGAGCTTTAGGTCAGGACTATTGCTTGCGCCTCAGAGACGGTGTGTCTCTGTGTTCTTGCCCCTTTCCCTGTTCATAATGGGAAAGTATATTGCTGTCATTTGGTATTCTAAACCTGTTACACTACGATGATGGTGGAAATGTCGGAAGGCATTCTCATTTGTTTTTATCTAGCCTCAGTTTTAGGTCTTGATGTACCTTATGTGTTTCTGAGTCTTCAAGTGAGACCATCTCAAAGATCTTCCTGCTGTCTATTATGGCCAGTCTCAAATGATCTGGGCCCAGGATACAATACTGTCTCTCTCCTGCAGCTAGAAAATTATTTTTCTTTTTAGTTCCCTAAGCCATGTTTGATATTCTATAGTTTTCTACTGACAGCAGTGTTAATTGCAATTTCCCCAGTAGATTAAGCCCTTTGTTTTATAGGGGAGTGAGAGGTGAAAAATGTAGAAGGTCTTCATTTGTTTCCATCAGTAGCTACAGTTCTCATCCCTCAAGCCAGTGTCATAACAAACAGTTTCTTTCTTTCTTTCTTTCTTTCTTTTTTTTTTTTTTAATAGAGACAAGGTTTCACCATGTTGGCCAGGCTGGTCTCGAACTCCTGACCTCAGGTGATCCACATGTCTCAGCTTCTCAAAGCTCTGGGATTACAGGTGTGAGCCATCATACCCGGCTAACAAATAGTTTTTCAGTACTCTTTGCCTGTACCATAACTTTCCCTTGAGCATCTGGTGAAGATCATGAGTGATAAAAGTTCCTTTGTCTGAGGCTTATAGTGGTTCTACATTTTTTAATGCTGGCCCACATTTGGCTTTTAATAATTCATTCAAAATTTTAGCTGAATTTTTCTTATAGGCTTATGTGGTGTTTGATGGCATCTGCTCAAGCCAAACAAGTGCTTGTGTCTCATCTTTCCTTAGATGTGTGTGACATTTTAGATATATTTTGCATGAGGTAGTTGTTCTAAGATCTCAGTTCTCTGATGGGTTCAAGAAAAATTATGAATTTTCAGGTTATACAATGTTTTTCTTGTAGTTGTTGTTGGTGGTGGTGTGGGAGTAATATTCTTCTCAGCTTTCTCCATCCTGAACTGAAACTCATGCATTTCATCTTTAAAATGTTAGTATCTGTTGGCTACTGAAACTCCTTTTCTTGTATTCTTAGTTACTAACATTTTTTCTTCTTTTTCTCTTTTCTGCCACTTAATTGAGGTTTCAGATGGCAAAAAAGATAAACTTGTTTGGTAAGATTAATACCCTTACTCAGAAATCAAAAAGAGGCTTTTAAGATTAGTCACTATTGTAACATAGCTAGCCTAAAGTTAGAACCTGAGAGACGTCATTTTATAAAAGACAAAACTGCTTTTAAAATAAGTTGTAACGGCTGCCCCATTCTCCTCACAATAACTGCTGGCCTTGGCTTCTGTAAATAAAACTGCTATTTTGCTCTGCCAAATGCCCACAAAATCTGCTCACCCTCTCTTATCAGTGACTGCCAGAATTGCTAGCCTTTGCTTACCGGTAATGACCAGGATAAGCAGCCCACGCTAATTCCATCTTGGCTCCTGCGACTTGTAATAAGTAACTAAGGTCTGTAAACTAATGTTTATCTTGACTTCTGTAAACCACTTTAGTAACAATCAGAACGACAAAAGTCCCCTGGCCCTTGGAATGTCCGGAGCCCTTGTCTCTGCCCAGGAGGTGATTTACGGAATCCACAAGCCCTCGGAATGTCTGAAGCCCTTCACCCCATCCCAGCTCCTCACTCCCACTCCCAAGGTGGCATTTCGGGTATAAAAAGTATTGGCACCCTCCTTTCGACGCCACGGGTTGGAGAGACGCGAGTCCTCTGTGGCCGCCGGCAATAAAAACCCTGCATACTTTTGTCTTGGTGTTGACTTTCTATGCTCGGTCCAGTACAACACTATCATCATATGTTAATTATAGAGATTAGAGTTCATAATATATATATATATATATATACACACCTACATATTTCCAATGTTTGGAACATATTCTGAAATCTATGAGCTTCATCGTAAATGAATGCAAACTGAAGAAAATTGTTTGGCTTCTAGTTTTGTTTGAAAGATAATTCAAACAAACATATACGATTAAGAAACACAAAACTATTTATTAAAATAAAAGATTATATATAGGAAATTGTGATACTGTTCAATGTATTTGTTGTTTGTCCCTGTACATACAGCTTCAGGCATGCAGCTCCTAAAACCCTTGGAATCTCTAGAATGATAAGAGTGTCTTTTGTATGCTAATAATATAACTGGTGACTAGAGGCTCTTAGACAGTTACAGGAAGGGGCTGGTCACCAGAAAGGCAAAGGCAGCATGATTAAAAGATTGGGACTTTCTGCTCCACCTTCAAATTTCTGGGGAGGGGAAAGGGGTTGGAGGTTAAGCTGATCATCAGTGGCCAATGATTTAACATAATGATGTTTCCATAAAGCTGAAAAGGGCTGGATTTGAAAAGCTTCCAGATTCCTGAACACTTGGAAATGTCTGGAGGGCGGCATGCCACAGCAGGGCATGGAAGTTTCATGATCCTTCTCCCTGATTTTGCCCAATGTACTCTTCATAATATCTTTTATATTAATAATAAATATATAAACATAAGTAAAATATTTTCCTGAATCCTATGAGTCACTATAGCAAATTAATCAAAACCAAGAAGGGGGTCATGGGAACTCCAGTTTATGGACTATAGGTGGGAAGTACAGGTCACAACCTGGGACTTGGAATTGGCATCTCAAGTTGAGGTGAAGTCTTGCAGGACTTCTCAGCCTGTGGGACTTGATGTTATCCTCAGGTGCATAGGGTCAAAATTGGATTAGAAGAAACCCAACTTGTGTTCACTAGAAATTTTTTTGCTGTGTGGGGAAGCAAATCCTACAAATCTGGTGTCAGAGGTTTTCAGTCACTGTACAAGAGGAAGAGAAAAAGAAAACACTTGGTTTTCCCTCTTAAAGAATCTTAGTCAATGTTCCTTATAAGGGACTAATCATTACTTTAAGAAAACAAACAAAAAAGTCAGTTTTTCTTACCTGTGGCATTATACCACAGATTTTGTTCAAGTGGATTGTATTTGTTGAATTTTCCCCAAATCCAAACAATATTGCAAAAGTTTTAAAATATTAAATTCTTATGTATTCAATTGAAAATGACCCTGATGCATAACTCTTCCTCTTTATCATACCTCAAGCATTTCAAAAGAGAAAAGCATTAAAGAAGGAAGATTAATGTGGGAGCAAGAAAGCATAATTCAGAAACAAAATTGCTTCACAATCAACCTATTAAAATGTAGACTGCAGTGGGTCAAGATGGAATAGCACAAAGTAAACAACAAAAACAACAAACAACCCCCTGTATTAGTCAGGGTTCTCTAGAGGGACAGAACTAATAGGACATATATATATATATATATATATATATATATATATATATATATATGATGGGGAGTTTATTAAGGAGTATTGACTCAGACAATCAAAAGGTGAAGTCCCACAATAGGCCCTCTGCAAACTGAGGAGAAAAGAAGCCAGTCAGAGTTCCAAAACTACAAAAGCAGGGAAGCTGACAGTGCAGCTTTCAGTCTGTGGCTGATGGCCCGAGAGCCCCTGGCAAACCACTGATGTAGGCCTGAGTCCAAAAGCTGAAGAACTTGAAGTCTGACGTTTGAGGGCAGGAAGTATCTAGCATGGGAGAAAGATGGAGGCAAGAAGACTTAACCAGTCCAGTGTTTCCATGTACTTCTGCCTGCTTTTATCCCAGCCATGCTGGCAGCTGATTAGATGGGCTCACACAGATTGAGGGTGGGTCTGCCTCTTCTAGTCCACTAACTCAAATGTTAATCTCCTTTGGCAGCACCCTCACAGGCAGACCCAAGAGCAGTACTTTGTATCCTTCAATCCCATCAAGTTGACACTCATTATGAACCATCACTCCCCACTACCAAAAAACAAAAGCAAACAAACAAAAAATCAAGCATATAGAAAAAAATGTGAATTAACTTACAGGACACCAGATGTCAGTAAATGAAAACTAATAGTCTCTTAGAGATAGAAAATATACAAGATAAACGTTATGGTTTTCTTTGTCTACTGTCTTGAGAGTATCAAAGCCCTATCGTGGTGGATGGAGTGGGGATGAGGGGCAGGGAGGGAAGCAAGCAGGGCCCAGCCAATACCCTGAGTTGAAGAGACAGAGCAGGGAATATGGGAGGAAAAGTGGTTACAGTTAGCAGGATAGAGTGCCAGAAAGGGTAGTGCTACACAAAAAGAAAACTCTCGAGATGCACAAAGCACTCCCTTAAATATTCAGCTCAGTGCAGGATACTCAATGGAACCAAGCCATTCATGCAGTCCTGAGGGACTCACCCCCATGATCCAGACACCTCCTACTAGTCCCCACTTTTAACATTGAGGATCACATTCAACATGAGATTTGGAGGGAACAAACATCAAACTGATCACAGAGTTACTATTTTTTTTCTTTTCATAATTGCTTCATTAGAAGTGAATCAGTATATTCGGCACATATTAATGAGGCAGGAGTTTAACATCTACCTCTTGGAAGGAAGACTATCAATGAATTTGAGAACCTATGTTAAAAATACTATAGTAATTAATTAATATCCTGGAGGAAACACTTTCAGACTGCATAAATACCCTATTTCTCCTTACAGTTTTGCCATGAAATTTTAACATTGATCTTGTATGAAGCAGTTATTACTATGGTGTCCTAATGTAATTTTTATGTTTTCTTCATTCCTTCTAAATATATTATTTGGAATTATGCCATAAAGCTCTAATAGCCAAAAAAAGCATGATACTGGTATAAAAATAGGCACATAGACCAATGAAACAGCATAGAGAACCAGGAAATAAAGCCAAATACTTACAGCAAACTAATGTTCAATTAAGCCTACCTAAACATAAAATGGGAAAAGGATATCCTATTCAATAAATGGTGTTGGGAAAACTGGCTAGTCACATGTAGAATGAAACTGGATCCCTATCACCTCTCACTTCATACAAAAATCAAATCAAGATGGATCAAAGACTAAAATCAAAGACCTGAAACTATAAAAGTGTTAGAAGACAACATTGGAAAAACTATTCTGCAAATTGGCTTAGGCAATGAATGCATGACTAAGATCTCAAAAGCAAATGAAACAAAAATAAGCGAATGGTACCTAATTATACCAGAAAGCTTCTGCACAGCAAAATAATCAGCAGAGTAAACAGACAAGACACAGAGTGGGAGAAAATATTTGCAAAGTAGGCATCTGACAAAAGAATAGTATCCAGAATCCTCAAGGAACTCAAACAAATCAGCAAGACAAAAAATAAATGATCCCATCCAGAAGGCGGCAACGGACATGAATAGGCATTTCTCAAAAGAAGACATACAAACAGCCAATGAACATATGAAAAAATGCTCAACATCACTAATCATCAGGGAAATGCAAATTAAAAACACAATGAGATACCACCTTACTCCTGCAAGAATGGCCATAATTAAAAAGTCAAAGAACAATAGATGCTGGTGTGGACTGGTGAAAAAAGAACACTTTTGCACTGCTGTTTTTATGGAAAACAGTGTGGAGATTCCTAAAAGTACTAAAAGTAGAACTACCATTTGATCCAGCAATCCTATTACTGGTTGTCTACCCAAAGGAAAATAAGTCATTATATGAAAAAGACACATGCACAAACATAATTATAGGAACATAATTAACAATTGCAAAGATGTGGAACCAACCTAAGTGCCCATCAATCAAGGAGTAGATAAAGAAAAATATGATATGTATAGAACATGGAATACTATTCAGCTGCACCCCTAAAAGTTGAACTTGCAGCAACTCGGATGAGGCTGGATATGATTATTCTAAGTGAAGTAAATTAGGAACGGAAAATCAAATATTCTCACTTCTATGTGGGTGGCAAGCTATGAGGACACAAAGGCATAAGAGTGATATAATGGACTTTGGGGCCTCAGGGGAGGGAAGGTTGGGAGGGGGTGACAGATAAAAGACTACATATTGGGTACAACATAAACTGCTCAGGTGGTGAATGCGCTACAATCTTAGAAGCCACCACTAAAGAACTTATCTACATAACCAAAAACCTGTAAGCTCAAAACTATTGAATCACAAATTTCAAAAGAAAAATTTATGGCCTATAATACCATGAGAAACAAATTTAATAACTGGAATACAATATTTATCTTCAGTTATTTTTGTCTGTAGCCTTACAATAAAGAGTCAAAGCACAGTTTTCTAAAAACGACTTAGGTCAGCTCCATTTTCCTCCACTCCTTCCAGTGATATTAAGGTATACATTTGTAAAATATTTGGATCAATTTGTCAGGCTACATTTCATCTTAGAATCTTGTGATATCCTGGGTGGTGTTATATATGTGTATTTAAAGCGAACTCTTATATTACACTTCTATATGGTTTTACGTATGTGTATGGCCATGTATCTACCACTGTGGTACCACACAGAACAGTCTCTCCAGCCCCTAAATTCCTCTTTTTTATTAACTGCCCCCCAGCATCCCAACCATTCATCCCTATTGTTTTGTCTTCTTGATAATTCATACAACTAGAGTCAGGCAATATGCAGCTTCTTGGGTCTGGCTCCTTTTATTTTGTGAAATGTACTTAACAATCACCTAGGTTGATGCCAGATTCATTAGCTTATTCCTTTTTATTGTTGAATAGTATTTCACTGTATAGATGTATTGATGTATGACAATGTATCTTTTTGCATTTTTATTATGAATGAATCTGCTATAAGCATTTATGTACATATTTTTGTGTAAATATAATTTTTCAATTCAGTTGGGTAAATAGTGAAATTGCTTGCAAGAAACTGTCAAACTCTTCCAAAAGTGGTGGTGCATTTCTATTAGTAATAAATAAGAGTTCCTATGTATCTATATACTTGTAAGGATTCAATAATGTAATTTTTTTTCATCTTAGTAGTTCTAATACACAGGTAATGGTGTCTCGCTGTAGTTTTAATTTGCCTTTATTTTCCTTTATGACAAATATTAGTGAAAACTCATATACACACATATTATTCTTTGATAACATATCACTTCAGGCATTCACTGATTTATACTGGGTTGTTTTCAGAGTATTGCATTGTAAAATATTTTTACACATGTTATATATGAGTCCTTTATCAGGTATGGGACTTGGACATATTTTCTCTTAGTTTGTGGCTTGATTTTTCATTTTTTAAGCATATTTTTAATTGGAAAAAATTACTTACTTTTGAAAAAGCCCAATGTAGGTGTTTGTGCTCATGCTTTTGGCATTATATCTAAGATCTCATGGCCAAATATTTACACCAAATATGAAAAGAGGGGATAATTCTGATTATGTGCAATTTCTTCTAGAAAACAGATAGGGAACAGCTCCAGGCATACTTAACAAGGCCTACATTACCTGAATATCAAAATCAGACAAAGGAATTATAACAAACAAAAACTATCAACCAAAATATTTCTTGAACATACACTAAAAATTCCCCAACAAAATATTAACATATCAAATCTAGGTGCATATACCTGTATATTAACATGATGACCCAGTGGCCCAAAAAAGGTAACTCCAAGAATTCAAATCTGGTACAACACTCAAAATTAGTCAATGTGATTGTCACTCTTGAAGACTAAATAAGAAAAACAATATGCTTTTTTCTGTAGATGCTGAAAAAGTATCATTTAAAATTAAACATTAATTCATCATAGAATGCTCCTCACAAACCAGGAGTAGAAAATAACTTTCTACTAACATAGATTGCAAGATAAAGAACTTGAATGTAAATATTTAAGTAGACCTACCATTGAAGTATAGCATACATAGCAATGTATAAATCATAATTCTACAGTTTGGATTTTCACGTTTGAACACACCCATGTAACCACCACCAAGATAATAAAACAGAAAATTACTAGCACCCCAGAGATCACCTTTTGTAATTTTTCTGTTACTCTCTCTCCTCAAAGGTAATCGCTATTCTGACTTCTGTCAAAACAGATTCGTTTTGCCTCTATTTGAACTTTAAATAAATACAATAATGCTGTATTTATATTTACATTTTATGTCTGCCTCTTTTTTTTTTTTTTTTTTTTTTTGGTTTCACATTACATTTGTGAATCATTCAGATAGCTGTCTGTAATTATATCTCATCCATTTTCATTGCTGGATGATACTCCATCATATGGGTAAACTTCACCTCAGTCATCCATTCTGTTTTTGATAGATATTTATTTTTCCTAGTCTTGTTTTCTATCACAGATAATTCTGCTATAAATATTAATGTCCTTGGCATTTAAAAAACACATTTGTGCATTTTTTTCTGATTATTATATATCTGAGAATGAAATGTTTTGGTCACTGGGTATGCATATTTCCATCTTTAGTAGATATGTCCAAGAAGTTTTCCAAAGCAATAATAGTCATATGTACTTCCATTCAGTGTATGGCAGTTCAAGTCAGTTTATATCTTTCTTTTTATGTGGAATTTCTCTGATTTTTTGCTTTAGCCTTTCTGGTGGGTGTTTACTAATACCTCATTGATGTTTTGATTTTCTTTATAATTAATAAAGCAGAACAATCATTTATATATTTTCTGGTAGGATATTCTCTTTTACAGAATACTTTACCACATTTTGCCTATTTTCTATTGAGTTATGTTATTTTACCTTCCTCATCACTCCTTTATGTATTTTACTTCCACATTGATGTACAATAGATCTGGCAGCAGTTACTGAAGTAAATGTTATTCTGTCTTTGGACTGTGATATCACTTTCAATATATAGCAAATGACTCTCTATGTGTAGGTTTTCTTCTAGATATTTTTGTTTGGTTTTATTGCTTTATTTGTCTTTTCTTTCCCCAATACTACATTATCTTTACAACATGCCTTGATGCCTGGTAGTACACATCCTTCAACTGTTCTTCTACCACAATGCCTTGAAAATTTTAGATCCTTCAAATTTTCATATACATTTTAGCATAATTTGCAAGGGAAAACTTTCCAGAAGGATGTTTGGGTTGAAAGGGATCTATATCCCTTTTTTTGGAAGAATTTAACTATTTAAAATACAAAATTATTTAATTCATGAGCATAGTAAATCTCTGTATTTATATATATTATTTAATTTCTGTATTTGATGCTTAACATATTTTCTATTACTATCTTTCACATACTGTATTAATTTATTTATAGTTATATTTTTCGGATGCCATTTTAAATAATATCATAATAGAGCTTTATTTTCTTATTATTGATTAATGGAAATACAATTACTATTTCAATTATTGTTCATATATCCAGTTATCTTCCATAATAATGTTAATTACTAATAATCACTTACTAATTTATGTCAATTATATTATCTAATGGTCTGCCAGTTTATTCTCTCTGATTATGTAAATTTACAATACTGTCATCTGTAACAAATTTAGGTTTTATTTTCCTTACAATGCTGATATGTTTGATTTTTCCTGCCTCATTGTATTTGCTAAGGTCTCTGATATGAAGTTATGTAAAAGAGGTGCCCAGAGTCAGAGAAAATACGTTCACCATTTCAACATTAACATGATTTTCTTATGAGGAAATTTCTATTTATTCTAGTTAAAATGAATTTCTGTTGGAATTCATCAATTTTTTAAATATTTAATAGAAAATCACATAAGTTTTATTTACTTCAATTATTATGGTAATATACATCAAATGATTTTTAAATATTATTACAGGGTTATATCTGTTAATATTTTTTGGGATTTTTGCCTCTGTTAATGAGACATTTGATTTTAATTCTCTTGTTTTATAATACCCTTTCAATGTTTTCTGGCTTCATCAAATAAGGACGTGTTCTTTCTCCAATTCTCTGGAATAATTTTTGTTAAATTTTCAGATTTATTATTATTTTTTAATTCCCTCATACTCATGGAAAAATTGAGTAGTGAAACCTCTGTAACTGTATATTTTCTTGCTGAAAACTTTTTTAGTTAATTTCAAATTTATGTTACAGAAATATAGCAGCTATTTTAATTATTTCTTCCAGCCCTGCTTCTGATCTTTTGTCTGTGCAAAATAATTACTGTTTTTGCCATTAAAAGTATTTGCAAAAACTGTAATTACTTTTTGCAACAACCTAAAATAAATCCTTTCTTCAGAAAAACATCTAAATTGTCAAAATAATTTATATAAAGTTATTTAACATATTTTCTTATTTTTAGCTTTTTAATGTAACATTTTAAATAAATATGGAAGAAGTACAGCAAAATGAACAAATTATGAGTGTTCAGCTCAATATAGCTTCACAAACAGAATAGACCCATTAACCAGTCCCGAACTGAGGACACAAAACATTACGAGCATCTCTGCTTCACGTCACAGTAGGGGCAAACTGTCTCCTAATATAATTTATGCAAATTCAGTAAAAGTTCTTTTTCCAGTTGCTGAATTTGGAAAAATTGAATTATACAGTATGTACATGTTTGTTCTTGGATTTTTATCTTTATATTGAATTAATTGTGTGTTTATTGACTTAGTCGTGTTGCATGTAGTTTTAAATCTGTAGTGTCTTAACTGCATAGTATTGCATTTATGAATGGATATTAACCTATTTTTGCATTCTACTATCAATAATCATTTGATTTTTATTTTCTGGATTTGAGTTATGATTAGTAATACTGATATAAACTTTCTTGCATGTGCCTTTTGATAAGTATATAAGCATATTTATGTTGAGATTTTACCAAGGAATGAAATGTCTAGGTCATTGAGAATGACATTTTCAGAGATATTGCCAGAGGCTCTGATAAGAAGATACCAAATTAACCTTAAACAATCGCTCCATTAGCATTTCAGTTACTCTATTTCCTCACCAACACTTGGCTTTGTCTCTTTAATTTTTTTTTTTTTTTTTGGTGTATTTGTAGTGATATCCCATTATGTTTTTAGCTTCTATTTCCTTCATGAATAATAAAGTTGGATGCACTTTCATATGTGTATTAGGCATATGAATATCTTCCTTTGTGAAATTCTTGTTATAAACTTTAATCTGTTTTTTTCTCTTATCTATCATTATCTTACTGATTTTTGGTTTATTTTTTCCATGTAATTCTTGTATTGAATATTTGTACAGAGGGTATAGTTTTGGAAAATAGTTCAGCACGTTCTTATAAAAATACAGTTATCATATAAGCCAGAAATTTTACCTAGGTATTTACACAGGAGAAATGAAAGCATATATTCTCACGAAGTACTATATCAGTACAGGTTTATGCATAATGGCAAAAAAGTAGAATAATATATGTACCAACTGACAAATATTTTTTAAATGTCTTATGTATTTGCTATGGAATAATCCCCAGCCAAAAAAGCTGATTTATGTAACAACCAAGATAAATTTCAAAAGTTTCATGCTAAGTAAAATAAGTTACATACAAAGACCCTTTATTTCTATTTATGTAAAATTCTAGAAAAAGCAAGACTATGGAAAGTAGAAAACTCCACCCATGAGCTGGGGGTATAAAAAAATGACTTACTGTAAAGGGGCCTAAGAGAATATTTGGGCTAATAGATATGTTAGCTATTTAGTTTGTGGTGGTGGTAACATGACTGCATAAGCTTGATAAAAAAACATTTAATTGTACATACACAAAAAGTATAACATATTATATAATTTTACCTCAATAAACCTGCCATAAGAAATAGCTAACTTCCTTAACTTAATAAAGGTCATCTACAAAAAACCTATAGCTAACATGAAACATAATGGGAGAGACTGAATGCTTTCTCCCTAATACTGGGCACATGGCAAGATTGTCTTTATTTACCACACTTACTCAACATGGTACTAGAAATTCTAGCCGCTACAATAAATCAAAATAAATAAACGAAAGGCATATAGTTTATAAAGAGAAAGGAAGCATAAAATTGTATACTTTATATACAAAATTGTATACTTTATATACAAAATCTAGTTCTAGTAATTTTAAGTATAAATACTAAATATAGTATTCACTTTTAGTAATCTTAATTTGTAGTGAAAATCTAGGAGGTAAGTAATTTTGAACTGATATATATCAAAATATTTTATGAATATATATTGCTGGGCAAGGTGTCAGAACCCAGGCAGTGAAGAGTGGTTGGTACACAAGTAGTAAAAAGAATTTATTAACAGCAGTATGGATTTGAAAAGCATGGCCAAGAACCCAAAAGCAAATGCAACAAAAATAAAGATAAATAAGTGGGACTTAATTAAACTAAAGAGCTTCTGCACAGCAAAGGGAACAGTCAGAAGAGTAAACTGACAACCCACAGAGTGGGAGAAAATCTTCACAATCTATATATCTGACAAAGGACTAATATCCAGAATCTACAAGGAACTCAAACTAATTAGCGAGAAAAAAAAAAATCCCATCAAAAAGTGGGCTAAGGACATAAATACACAATTCTCAAAAGAAGATACACAAATGGCTAACAAACATGGAAAAATGCTCAACATCACTGATGATTAGAGAAATGCAAATCAAAACCACAATGCAATACCACCTTACTCCTACAAGACTTGCCATAATCAAAAATTCAAAATATAATAGATGTTGGCATGAATGTGGTGAAAAGGGAACACTTTTACACTGCTGGTGGGAATGTAAACTATTACAACAACTATGGAAAACGGTGTGGAGATTCCTTAAAGAACTAAAAATAGATCTACCATTTGATCCAGCAATCATACTACTGGGTATGTACCCAGTAGCAAATAAGTCATATGAAAAAGATACTTGAACATGCATGTTTATAGCATGCATTTCAGAGATGTATATACATTCTAGTTACTTATGATTTTTTGGGGGAAAGAATCCTGGTACCAGAAGCTAGATTTAGATAAAAGGAAATTGGCTGGGCACGATGGCTCATGCCTGTAATCCTAGCTCTTTGGGAGGCTGAGTTGTAGGGATCACCTGAGGCCAGGAGTTCAAGACCAGCCTGACCAACATGGAGAAACCCCATCTCTACTAAAAACACAAAAATCAGCTGGGCATGGTGGTGCATGCCTGTAATCCCAGCTACTCGGGAGGCTGAGACAGGGGAATCACTTGAACCTAGGAGGCAGAGGTTGCAGTGAGCCAAGATTGCGCCATTGCTCTCTAGCCTGAGCAACAAGAGTGAAACTCCAAATCAAAAAAAAAAAAAAAAAAAAAAAGGTTGGGGTGAGTCTACCTCTAAATTCCTCAAATAAGGAGTTTTGTCTCTGGATGGTCTGCCTGATGTCAACCAGGTGATCTTTGCTCTTCTCAAATATTTGATTATTGCTAGAAAGCTTTGCTTATTATACAATAATTTTTCAATGTAGAACAGGACATATTTACTAATAAATCCAAATATCATTTGTTTCCTTGAAATAAGAAGTCAAAAGTATATAAGCTTAAACTTATATTTGGTAATTAATGATTTATCAGCATAACTTATTTGTAAATGTCCTAATATTTAATGACTAGCCTTCACTTAATTTAACTAAACAAAATTTTAGGGGTATAGTTATCAAAGTGATTTGGGAACTTTTAAGTAAACATATTATAAGTCATAATTATTATTAAAAAGTTCATTTGCAAACATTTTATCCCATTTATATCTTTTTCAGTTTACTCATTCTTGACAATTATGCTTGGAAAATGTCATGAAATATTAGATACTTATTTTTAATATGCAGACAAACTTATGTAAAAGTCATTGCAATTACAAGTCTGTCATTCGAGAAGTGTCCTCCGGCATCTTGGCCAGAATGTTCAGAAAAATGAGGCTTTTTTTTTTTTCTTTCCAGTAGACCTGGAAATTATTGTTACAGTAGATAGCTAGTCACACGTAAGCAGAGAAGGAGAGGCCCCCGACCCCACAAGGAGCCAAAAAAAAAAAAAAAAAAAAAAAAGGCAGTCTTCCAGTAGGTAGAAAACACCTAAAATGTGATCAACAGCTTCCAGATAAGATCTCAGGAGTTGTAGGGATGAGTTCAACTATGTGCATTAAGAGGAAAGATAGCAGAATTTAACTAGTTTATGACCTTCCTCTAGGAATGCTTGACTGGTAAAGGAAGAACATTTTCAGTGAGCATTTGCATAATTTTGGTAGACACACTGTACTTGTGGCACCTCCCAAGTGCTGGTAGGCCACTACACATGTAGACAGCCCACTCTGAGTAAAGAATCAGGAGAGAAGGAACGCAATCCCCCAGAAGCATGCCAACATATAAAACCCCAAGTCAAAGGTCAAATAGTGCACTTGATCTTTCAAGTTGCCTACTTGGCCCTCTTCCAAGTATATTTGACTTCCTTTCTGTCTTTCTCTAAAGCTTTTTAATAAACCTTTACTCCTGCACTAAAACTTCCCTTGATCTCTCACTCTGCCTTATGCCCCTCGGTAGAATTATTTCTTTTGAGGATGTAAGAATTGATGTTGCTGCGAACCCTATAGATTTGCTGCTGCTAACATTATCAACAAATCTTCTTTATTGTTTCTATCTCTAGTTCTGGTTGAGTACTCAGTAAGGGTGACAAATATTTTATAAAGACCTTTAAAAATTTTTAATGTAACTATTTTTACAGTACTGTATATTAGACAAGAGAATCTTAAATTTGGGCAATTTTGCTGATAGCTCAGAAAATATAGCTGTTTCTGTTAAACCAAACAATATTAAACTAATTGTATTTATTAAGTTTTATCCAAGGTACATGAACTTGGAAAAAAATCTATTAATTATTTTCTGAATGCTTTTCTAAGCATTATGTGATTTCTTTTTCTCTAAGATAATTAAAACAGAGCTGTTATAAATCCAAGGTAGAAAAATATGACACATCTGTATTGCACACATAGATACTAATAAGTAGGCAGATACAAGCAGATTTTATAGCTTTTACTTTAAAACTTTTAGCCATCTGTGTCAGTTCTGATAAGTCAAAACAATTTAGTGAATTAGATAAGTCAAAGTTACCTGTTTACTTGGCTAAAAGCACTTACAAACATTAGTGGAAGAAACCATTAAGGTGTTTTGTTTTTTTAATGTCCAATTTTTCAATAGTCAAAAATCATATCAACAACAACAAAAAGAAGTGGATAGAGAAGGCTGAGTACGGTATTTAGTTGGTGGGCACAAGGCCTACTTAGGGTCTCAATGACCCTGCCCCATCTGTGTCTGGCCATTTGGAGTTGCACTGTCCTGCTCCAACAACAACAACAACAACAACAACAACAACAACAACAACAACAAAACTGAACATAAAATCTAATGGATAAAGTTAAGAACCCTAACTGTATTATCTTTACCTGCTTTCTTATATCATGGAGTAGATTTTCCACTAAGATAGAAATCAAAAGATTTCTTATTTCCCAATTTAAAGTAATTGTCTCTGAAATGTTTTAATCCTAGTTAATTAACTGGATGTTTACATTTCAAAGACATGCCAAAATTTACATCTCCAAAAGACAGATAAAGGCTTTGGAAAAACTGGAATGTCTTTTGTAAATCCTATAGTAAAGTCAGTCGAACAGGTAGGTTGATCTTACAAAGAAATTTGCTGAAGGTAAGAGCTTCTAAAAAATACTTTTAGATACAAAAATCCAAATTTTCATTGGTTTATCTACCTTAATTGTGACTTAAAACCAGTGAGCCTATTTATGGCTCATAACCAGATGCAAGAATTATATCCACAAAGAGGGTACAAAGCATGTAGTACCTTTCAAGATATGAAGTTTTCCCAAATATACCCAAAGAAAGCCAAGACCTTCATTATTAGTAAGGAAATGAAGGTAAAGACAATTAAGATGTTAAATCAAACTAAAATCTGGCCTGTGAAGCCTCTGTACTTTCATACTTGGGTCCTTGGGTCCTTATGGATGAACCATAATATAAATTAGTAGGTAGACAAACTGAAAACCTAACTCAAGAGTATGCTTTTTAAACAATAGCTGTGTTTCAGCTATCCTAGCAGCCATAATTCAGACTCAAAGGCAGCCAACTCTTCAAACCATTCACATAAGGCAAATGCCCAGCTGTTTCTATACCTCACTTCTGTTTTCTTTACATCACTTTCCTTTCCCTGTCCATGAATTTGCTTCAACCAGGCAGCATCTTTAGAGTCTCTCTGAATCTGTGGGGATTCTGAGGGGCTGCCCAACTCTGTTAATTTGTCTAAAGTTTTTCATTTTATCACATATGGTGTCTTGATTTCAATCAAGAGAGCAGTGAGCACAACTAGCTCCATGAGCAGCTCGGCAGGTCACCTGACATTCCTGGGAGTCACTAGAGATTTACCTCAGAACCCATTTCTGACACCAGATATGCTTTTTAAAGCAATATTTAGACTTAACTAGATCCGTCATCAAATTAGATATAATAATTAACTTGATTGAATACAGTTAGTGGCCTAGGATCTCAGGTAGGTACATTTTTGTTTTTATCTTATTATTACTGGTAACGGGTTCATGTCAATCCACAGAGTCTAGGACTCCAGCTAATTTGTGTATAAAGATTATGAGCTCACAGCATGTGCATTTTATTTTAAAAAAGGGATTAATATTACCAGAGAAAACTTAGAATTAAGATGGCCAGGATGAAAATGATGGTTTCCAGGTTCATCCATGTCCCTGCAAAGGACACAAACTCATCGTTTTTTAACCATCATTCACAGCAAACTGACACAAGAACAGAAAATCAAACACTGTATGTTCTAACTCATAGGCGGATGCTGAACAAGGAGAACACGTGGACACAGAGAGGGGAGCATCACACACTGAGGTCTGTTGTTGAGGGGTGGCTAGGGGAAGGATACTGGGAGGGAGGTTGGGGAGGGATAACATGGGGAGAAATGTCAGGTCTAGGTGATGAGTGGATGGAGGCAGCAAACCACCTTGCCATGAATGTACCTATGCAACAATCTTGCCTAATCTGCACATGTACCCCAAAATCTAAAGTACAAAAAAAGAAAATGCTATCATTAAAACAACAACAACAACAAAGACGGCCACGATGGAGAAGTTTTAATTTGGATAACATTGTTTATTTGTGAGACATATTAGAAAAAGGGGCATCAAACCCCACATGGAAGCCTCTAAAAGACTAATGAATAAAAAGATTGCCTTTTAAAAAATTTTCTGCCTAAAACAGATGAAAAGCTTAAGTAACAGGGTAAGGACATAATGAAAGAGGACTATATGTGAAACTAATCCCAGTTATTCCTTCTCTTGGTTCATCTCTGTATAAATACTCTCAGTCCACTAAACTTTCTGCTACATTGCTATTTCACCTGGAAGATGATGAAAAAAACGGAAATCAGACAGAATCTTACAAAGTAAGACCTTCTGATCAACCAGGCTTGCCTGCTGTAACCAACTTCATTTCATTGTTTAAAATTGATCTTAGTGCTGGAGAATTTCCCTATCCAAGGTTAAATTCTCAAAAATTTACTGAGGAATTTAGCATTCTCATAGCAGCTTATGAACTAGAACTCGCTGACCTCTACCAAATTATTCACATAATATTAGGGCCTGGTAAAGCTCAAAACTGAATAGTAGCAGTGGAATGAGTTAAACCAAAGAAAGATATTAAAGACCCCTCCAAAATCTCTTCACAAGAAGAGCCAAAAGGATCTAGAAAAATAGATGAAAACCTTTTACAATCAATTCCTAAAATTTTTCCACAAAGTAACTGATCGGCCAATGAGACAATTCTACAGACAAAAACAGCACAAATCAGTTTTAGGTTGCATAACTCAATTACAAACACTGTTGGTGAAACATTCTGAGTCCAAGGCAAAGCAAGGAGTTTTTTCCTGCAGAAACTAAAATGGCATCAACTTCTCTATTTATAAATGGACTTCATTCTGAACTTAGTAATTTAATTGAAAAATATAAACTGAGATGGAAAGTTACAGATATAATTGATTTGGTAGCCTTAGCTGAACATTTTGAGAGCAGCAGCAGTCCCTAACCCTTTTGGCACCAGGGACTGGTGTTGTGGAAGACAATTTTTCCGTGTATTGTGGGTACGGGGGTTGCTTTCAGGGTGATTCAAATATATTACGTTTGTTGTGCACTTTATTTCTATTATTTTTACATTGTGATATATAATGAAATGGTTATACAACTCCCTTTAACGTAGAATATATTATTATTATTGGTAATGGGTTCATCTCAACCCACAGAGTGAAAACAAGCTCAGGGAGCCCTTAGCTTGTTTTCCTATAACTAGACAGTCCCATTTGGAGGTGATGGGAGACAGTGATAGGTAATCAGCCATTAGATTCTCATAAGGGGTACACAACCTATGTCCCTTGCACCCACAGTTCACAATAGGGTTCATGCTTCTTTGAGAATCTAATGCCACCACTGATCTGACAGGAGGTGGACTTCAAGCAGTAATACAAGCAATGGAGAGTGGGTGTAAACACAGATGAAGTTTTGCTTTCTCACCTGCCATTCACCTCCTGCTGTATGGTCTGGTTCCTAACAGGCCATGGAGTGGTACAGGTCTGTGGCCGGGGGTTGGGGAATCCTGGTCCAGAGCAAGACAAAAAACACAACTACTGGCCAGGCACAGTGGCTCATGCCTATAATCCCAGCACTTTGGGAGGCCAAAGCAGATGGATCCCGTGAGGTCTGGAGTTCGAGACCAGCCTGGACAATATGATGAAACTCCATGTCTACTAAAAATACAAAAAATTAGCTGAGTGTGGTGGCAGGCACCTGTAATCCCAGCTACATGGAAGGCTGAAGCAGGAGAATAACTTGAATTCAGGAGGCAGTGGTTGCACTGAACTGAGATTGCACCATTGCATTCCAGCCTGGACAACAAGAGCTAAATTCCATCCCAAAACAAACAAAAAAACTAAAGGATAACAAGCTTCTAACTCTTGGTACAAGGGCCAGAACCAAAGGGACTGTCTCATTTTCCTTTTAAATCACAACCAAGTCATCCTAGAATAAGAAATTTTTTACCCTGAAATTCCTGATTTCATTGCAAACAACCAGGACACTGGAAAAAAGATGGTCTGCTTTTACATCCATCTACCAATAAGCCTCCCTTTAGACTAGACTGTTTCACCACTAGAAAGAGTCCAAGAGATCTTTGTTCTCCTTATGATAATTGACAATGACAAGGCTCCAAGGGATTCTCTGGTAAACTGCTCCCTGAACTACTCCTAAATAAATATGGAGAAACAGAAGTTATAATACATAGAAAATCATGTACAGTCCTGGTGGACACTGAAGTCATCCTATTAAGCATAAACCCCACATGAATAAGCTAACAAAAAGTAAAAAGGTTGTTTAAAGTAAAAAGGTCATTTCTGTGGTGAATGCTTCAAATGAAGTTTAAGAAATATTCAAATCTGAACCTATCCAATTGACTTTGGGGACCTTTTCACAAAACACACCTTTTTACTACATAATACCATTCCAGTAAATCTGCTAGGGCAAGATTTACTTTCAAAGCTAAAAGGGCACATCAATTTCTCTTCAGAGGGAGAAATAATCTTAGAGCTTCCTGATTCTTCTGAAAGCTCTCTGAATGTCCTCTTCCTCAATCAATATGGGAAGAATTAGAAGTGTAGAATCTATGTAGAGCCAAATAGACTATTCTAAACCTTTGCTTTAATTACCCCAATATCCAATAAAACCTGAAGAACCTAAAGGGATATTGACAATTGTGGAAGATTTAATTAAACCAGGACTTATCATTCCATGTGTCAGCCCTCGCAACAGTCCAACCCTTTAAAAAACTAAATAGATGAAACTGGAAATTTATCCAAGATTTATGGCCAATTAGTAAAACTGTAATACCAGAGTGAGTTTACCGTAGTCCCAAATGCCAGTACATTATTATGTAATGTACCTGCTGATCCCAAGCAGTTTATGGTAATAGATTTCTGCTCAGCCTTCTTTAGCATTCCAGTTCATAAAGAGTCAATACTTGTTTTGCCTTTACTTGGAAAAATCAGCAGCACACCTGGACTGTGATGCCGCAAGGGTTTCCTGAAGTCCTTTCATAGTTTTCTCAGGCAGTGCATCTGTACTTAATGACACTCGAGTTTTCTAAAAATTCTACTGTCATTCAGTATGTTGACAAGCTATTGTTATGCTTTCCCACTAAAGAGTGCTGTGAAATTAATTCAGTTTGCTTTATACAGCAACTCACACATAAACATTACAGGGCTTCAGTAGAAAAACATCAGTTTTCAAGAGAAAAAGTCCACTATTTGGGACATAATTTGACTACTGAAGGGATTTTCCTCTCACCTGGGAGGATAAAAGCTATTCAAAGTTTTCCTTATTCTGCAACCAAAAGAAAATAAGTTTTCTTGGACTTGCAGAATATTGCAGATCTTGAATTGTTTCTTAATAAACTCACCATTGTATGAACTTACTGAAAGGACAGTACCAGACCCTTTGCCTTAGGAAGAGTCATGAGCAGGCTTTTATCCAAATAAAATTGTCCTTACAACAGCCGCCAACTTTAAGACTTCTAAATTACAATAAACCGTTTAACTCATTTGTTTATGGGCATAACAATCAGGCATTAGGAGTACTAACCCAAGAACATGGCAATAAACATAGGTCCATTGCATATGCTAGCCAGCAATTTGATCCCATGTCTAAGGCTTATCTGAACTGTTTAAAAGCAGTAGCAGCAGAAACCAAGTTGATAGAGTCTTCATCTAAGATGGTTTTAGGAAAGTAAGTTAATTTGAAAGTCCCAAACTCAACATACTTTAGTAAGTAGACTAACATCTCATGAGATACTTCTCCTGTTACCTTCTAATTATCATCTAAAATGCTAGGGTCTACTTAATCTTGCTACTCTATTATTTCTGCCTGATGATGGTGAAGACCACAATTATGTAATTAAAGTGTCAGAAATATTGGCTCCTCATGTGGATTTATGAGACATTCTATTGGATAATCCTGAATTAATACTTCTTGTTGATGGGTCCTGTGGCAAAACTCAGAAGAAAAATATCAAACAAAATACGTTGTTATTATCCAAAATTAGTTAATAGAGAAGAGAATTCTTTCTCAGCTGAAACTAGCTCAAGCTGTGGAACTTTTTGTGCTCACCCAAGCTTGTCATATAGTCAAGCAAAAGTCAGTAAATATTTACACAGACAGCATATATTCTTTTGAAATAGTCCATGATTTTGGCATTCCGTGATAATTATGTTTTCTCCCTTCTAGGAGGACCCCCATCATAAATGGATCTCCAAATAAATGCTATAATGTTACCATTCCAGATAGCTGCTGTAAAGATTGAAGTTCATACCTGTAAAACTGTACCTCAACATCAAGGGAATGCTTTAGCAGACTTTTATGCCAAAAAACTCATGTTGAGGACATTAGGATATTCAATCTTAATAAACTTCATAAGATTAATCCAAACCAACTCTTTTATGGTGACCTATTTATTAATAAATAATAATAGTGCAGTGTACCTCATTGGCAAAACAAAATTGGTATCTAAAAGGATGCAAATTCAATATTAAGCACAGACTCACAGAGGGCCCAGATAGCCACATGTTCTTTCCTGGGTCTTTGAAGCTTCCATTGTTAAGTTCTGCAATAGACAAGTCAGTATGGAGCAGACAAAATGATCCATATTAATTAAAAATAATACTGGTGGGGTGACTGCTTCAAATTGTTAAAATGGTTTATAACCAATATTTGACTTGTCAAAATCATAATCCAGTAAAAACAATCAAAGCTTCACGTGGCACATTTCCACCACTTGATGAATAATTTGAACATTTATGAATGGGCTTCGTTCCATTGCCACCCGCAATGGGATATCAGTATGTTCCTGTAATAGTTTGCATATTTTATAGACAGGTAGAGGTTTTCCTGTGTAGAAAAATTGATAATGTGACAGTAGCTAAGATATTATTAGAATATTTATTTATTTTATGGGGCATCCCTAGAAAAATCTCCAGTAATAGAGAAACTCATTTTACTGAGCAAGTCATAAAATAGTTAAACAGGGTAGTATGGACAGAATGGCATTGCCATTGTCTGTAATACCCTGAGTGTTCTGGAAAGATTGAAAGAATAAATGGCATGTTAAAATGGAAATTGGCAAAGTTAATGGAATCTATTGGGTTGCCTTGGCCAAATATACTACCTTTGGGTATAATGGCCACCAGATCTACTCCCACTGGAAGATGTAAATTGGCCCCTTATGAAATAGTCATTGGAAAGCCTATACCCCTTATGATAGAACTTAATACATCTCTTTCTCAAACTCTGATATGACTATATACTGTAAGGGCATTATGCCAACCAGATAGTTTCACCAGATAAAGGAAGTTTTTCAAGATCCACCAACTGAGGGCAATCAAACCCTCCACAGTCTAGAAACTGGAGATTGTGTCTTCTGGAAATAATATCAGAGAAAGAATGCTCTTTAACCTCATTGGAAGAGACGACATCAAGATCTTCTCACCACCCACACTGCAGTGAAACTTCAGGGCCTTGAAACTTGGAACCATATCTCACAATTCAAAAGGTTCCTTCACACCCCCGAAATTGTAAATTTGCTGGAGACTTTAAGGCAAAGCTGACCAGGGAAATTTCTCCCCAGAAGCAGATAGTCTCTTAGTTGTGGACAGTTTTTCCAAGATTATGGACCAAAATTTCCCCACCATCATGAAAACCTCATGCTTTTTTTTTTCTTTGTGTGTTTATTTCCTATTATCCTAATCTTTTTCTTTCCTAAAGGAAGATACATTGAGTTATAATCAATGGATGGCTTTAACCCATTCTTGTGCTCTAGCACAAAAGAACAGTAATTGCTGGGTTCATGAGTTAATGCCAAAAAATCGGGAAACAATTCTACTAATGCTACTGACTTTCCATGTTTCCAATGGGAGTCACCCTAAAACTCCAAGATAAAAATGGAAGGCTATTTTTGATATGCTTAACATCACTGTTATTTGCTTTCTTACACTCAATAGAAAAAAATATTTCTTTTCAATTAATAACCTGATCATTACCAAATATAGAAACTAATCCAAGGAATGCCTACAAAAGGTACATTGAGCTTCCAGCTATCATACATTCAAGAATTGGGAATTGCCTATATCGGAACAAGTAATTGTTTACATAGGGTCACTGGATTAAATGCAGTAAGGTCTCTTAATATTAAATGTAGTTATACAAACTTACAACATGCTATAAGTGGTCATAAAAACTAAATTTCCCACTGGATATTGTTCAGGATCTATGCAGATTTGTGGTTGAACAAATCTAACTGATCCTTGCTCAAATGTAACTAGGTGGCCGTGTTTTCCAACTCCTGAGGGCCTATGTTAGGTGTGTTTATTCCATTCTGCCTTCTTATTGGTTCAGGTCTTGCTCTTTTGCCTGACTCGTCCCTGCCTTTGGGATACCTTCCCCTGAAAATTCTGATAACAACTCCTATGATAGGAGGCCAAAATGATAAATAACTGAAATTAGCACTAGCCTTGAAATAGATGAAGATAAGCTAATTTCCACTGTGGAAAGATTTAAGTGGAATTCCACAGGGCTCACTCTTCGTAGTAGTGGAGTATCATGGAATTTACTCATGGAGTATCATGGTAATGGAGTTGCATGGAATTTAAAGCTAATCCATAAATTGGAAATATCGTAGATTTCACAGCCAGTCTGATCTGTTTATTCCATTCTGCCGGGGTTTCATATGGATAGAGGCTACTCTCTGAAAGGTAGATGACAACATATATATTCAGCCAAAAACCCTTAATGGAACATTATGCCAGTGTAGATCTGCTTTTTGCTCAAGCTGGAGAACTATATTTAATATTAAACAAAAGTAAATGTTGTATTTATCTCAGTCTTCGGATTTTGTTACTACAGAAAGCTGAATTTAAAAATGACTGATACTGCTGTTTCCTCAGACACTGCCACTGAATTCATTAAAGATATCTCTCAAGAAAAAGGAACATGTGGTATGTTTGCAGGAGCAGCAAACAGTTGATTTTCAGGCATCCTAAACAGTGGAGGGCAAACTTGGATTTTCTTAGTTTCTAATCTTTCTTTTCCTCCTAGTAGGTCTCCAGGTTGTTATGACTTGTGTTGCAAGGGTAACAATGAAAATGGATAACTTTTCATATCAGACCACTTTACAGGCAACAATGGTTCTTAATTACCATCGCACTCCAAACAAGGACTATGACCAATTAGACTCTAATACTGTTGAATCGTCTGTTTTGCCTGAACTTTGGCTTGCTGAATTTGGTTCATTTCATAAGAACTCTTATTAAGGAGTACACCTTGGTATTTGTATATTATCCTCTTGATAGTCACAATAATAGTCCCTCTGGTGTGCTGTATCCTCTCAAGTCTTAAATAGTTTGTATGCAGCCATCCATTGAGAGTTGAATGGCCTCACTTAGACTAAGTCAGCAAGAACATAAAGAATCACTAACCTGTAGTAAACTGCTCAAATGTTGTTTAAACAAGGCAAATGTTGTACTTTTTTCTCTCCTGATTTTGTTACTACAGAAAGATTAATTAAAAAGATGGCTGATAGTGCTATTTCCTTAGACACTGCTGGAAATGCACTTAAGATATTTCTCAAGAGAAAGGAACACATGATGTGTTTACAGGAGCCACTAACAGTTGGTTTGCAGGAACTCTGAATGGTGAATGACAAGCTTGGGCTTTCTAAGGTTTTCAAATCTTTCTATTTCTTCTTCTTCTTTTGTTTCTTTCTATTAGTTACAGGCCAGCTGTAACCAATCTGGTGGTTGTTTCTGTACATCACTTCCATTTTCTTTATGTGACTTTCCTTTTCCTGTTCATAATTTTTTTTCTAACCACATGACGTACCTGGCGTCTCTCTGAATCTGCTGTGATTCTGGAAGCTGCCTGGTTTGTGAATCATTTTATTTCTTGCTCAATTAAATTCTGTTAATTTTTTTTTCTTTTTTAAAACACGAATTTCCTTGAGAGCTGACACATTCAGACAGACATTTAAAACTCCCAGTCAATGGCTGGCCAGCTGGCATAAGTCCAACACCTTAAGTCCCCTGGGATGGCAGAAACCAGATAATAAGTCTGCTGGTTACAAAGCCAAGCTATAAGATATAAAATGAGACAAAAGGAGAATCTTATTATGATTTTCCTCCTTATGACAAACCACACAGAAGTCAGAAATTAGAAAGACAAAGCTATCTCTGGGAGTCTAAAGATCAATAGCCAATAGGCACCTAAAACAAATTTACAGGAGCCACAAACAAAACAAATGATTTCTCTTGTCAACCTGAATTTGGAAAGGAAGGGATAAAGGTAAGCTTTTTTAAACCTTTCATTCTCAATCAAACATAACAGGCAGAGGTCTGGGTGACCTGACCTTGGTAAAAATTATTTCATTTTTCCACTAGATTTTTGTCAGTTGTCCTAGGAACTCATTTGTAGGCTCTGAAGCAAGTCAGGTATCTCAGTGATACCACTGTTTTATTTTCCCAGAACTGTAAGAGTAGAAAGAAGGTGACCCTTTACTTCCATATCATAAGAAATCATGGCTGACATCCCTGTAACAGTTTAATGAGAGAAAAACAATATGCAGATGTGTGCACAGGAGTCATGCAAAATATAAAAACTCCTGATTTCAAAATATTTTCTAATTTATGATTTTTTTGACCTATAAGTATTTAAGGGTCTGTTGTTCAATTTATACATATTTCTGAATTTCCCAGATTTTCTTCCTCTATTGATTTCTAATTTTATTTCATAGTAGTCATAGAACATAGTTTGTATAATTTCAGTCCACTCAATTTTATGGAGGCTTGATTTACAGCATAACAGATGGTCTCTCCTAAAGGATATTTCATGTGCATTTGGGAAAAATTTCTTTATGTTTGTTCATTTATTATAAAAAGATGAGAATGCACAGGCAGATGGAAGAGATGCTTAGGCAAGGTATGAAGGAGGGGTGCAGAGCTTCCATGCACTCTTGTGGTGGGGGGCACCCCATTCTTAGTACCTCCATGTTTTCAGCAACACAGAAGCTCTCTGAACGCTGTCCTTCTGTTTTTCGTATGGAGGCTTCATTACACAGGCCTGATTGATTAAATCGTTAGCATTGATGATCAACTCAATCTTTGGCCTCTCTTCTCTCCCTCAGGATTGGTGGGACTGATGAAAACTCCTACCCTGAAATCACCTGGTTTATTGCCTTGGCAACCAGACCTCATCTAGAGGCTATCCAAGAGCCTCCTGTCACTAGTCATCTCACTCTCTTACAAAAAGACTCACCACTTTAGAGATCTCAAGGATTTTAGGAACTTGTGTTACAGGAAGAGGAGATAAGGATAAAATAGACATTTGTCTTTTTTCTAACTTTTAAGTTCAGGGATACAAGTGCAGGTTGGGCAGGATTGTTACATAGGTAAACATGTGTCATGGGGGTTTATTGTATTGATATTTCATCATCCAGGTCTTAAGCCTAGTATCCATTAGCCTAGTATCCTGATCCTCTCCCTCCTTTCACCCTCTAACCCAGGCATCCCCAAACTTTTTACACAGGGGGCCAGTTCACTGTCCCTCAGACCGTTGGAGGGCTGCCACATACTGTGCTCCTCTCACTGACCACCAATGAAAAAGGTGCCCCTTCCTGAAGTGCGGTGGGGTTCAGATAAATGGCCTTAGGGGGCCGCATGTGGCCCATGGGCTGTAGTTTGGGGACGCCTGTTCTAACCTCTGACAGTGTGTGTTGTTCCCCTCTATTTGTTCATGTGTTCTCATCATTTACCTCCCACTTATGAGAACATATGGTATTTTATTTTCTGTTCGTGTGTTAGTTTGCTAAGGATAATAGCCTCTACCGCCTACAATACCCCTGGAAAAGACACTATATCACTCTTTTTTATAGCTGCATAGTATTTCATGGTGTATATGTACCACACTGTCTCTTTCTAGTCTCATTGATGGGCATTTGGGTTGATTCCATGTCTTTACTATTGAGAATAATGCTGTAGTGAACACACATGTGAATGTGTCTCTATAAAAGAATGATTTATATTACTTTGGGTACATGCCCAGTAATGGGATTGCCAGGTTGAATGCTATTTCTGACTTTAGGTCTTTGAGAAATCACCACATTGTCTTCCACAATGGTTGAACTAATTTACACTCCCACCAACAGTATATAAGTGTTACTTTTTCTACACAACCTCATCAGTATCTATTATTTTTTGACTTGTTAATAATAGCCATTCTGACTGTTATGAGGTGGTATTGCATTGTGCTTTTCATTTGCATTTCTCTCATGATCAGTATGTTGAGCTTTTTTTTTTTTTTGCTGTTTTGCTGGCTGCACGTATGTATTCTTTTGAAAAGTGTCCATGTCTTTTGCCAACTTTTTGATGTGTTTTTTTTTCTTTCTTGTTAATTTGTTTAGGATCCTTATAGATGCTAGATATTATATCTTTCTCAAATGCATAGTTTGCAACAATGATCTTCCATTCTATAGGTTGTCTGTTTACTCTGTTGATAGTTTCAGGAAGAAAATTTTTTAGCTTTAGTTGGTATATAGTGCTGATCATTTGTGGAGCTTCTTAAATATGTCTTATCAAATATGTTTCATTAAATTTGCAAAGTTTTCAGCTTCTTTTTCTTCAAATATACCTTCTGCTTATTTTTCTCTGCTTTTCTAGGATTCCCATCACATGTATATTGGTGCACCTGATTGCATCCACAGGTTTCTGCTGTGCTGTTCATATTTCTTCATGTCTTTTTTCTTCTTCTTCAGACTATATATTCTCAATTGACCTATGTTTTCGTTCATTGATCTTTCTGCCAGCTCAAATCTGCTGTGAATCTTAAAATTTTAGGTACTATATTTTCAACCCTCAAATTTCTACTTGATTTATTTTTACTTAGGTAAAATTCATAAATCATAAAATGGCTCTTTTTAAAGTGTACAACTTGTCATCAAATACATTCACAATGTTGTGTAACTATATATTATTTTTCATAAAGTCTACTGCTTATTTGATACTGAATTTAGTGAGTGTAGGAAATAATAAATAAAACGTTTCTCTTCAAAGCTTTCCTCTTAGTTCATTACCAATAAATAATGGTTTCTTCAAAGGTTAATCTACTTTAAAGCTTTTGCTAATAATCTTAAAGTACCTGTTAGTCATAATAAAGAAATAAGTGCATCCCTGTGTTCTTAGCACTTACACTTTAACCTGGATCTTTGCCCTGACATGCCTGGACAAGCCCAGGCAAGTCTTAGGTCAAAGCTTATGCCCCTTATTTGAAAATGTTATTGCTCTAAGCATTCCTCAAGTTACTTCCTCTTTTCCTTTGTTTGCTTCTGCCTTTACTTCTTTAGAAAATTTTCAAGTTTTTAGCCAATCAGGTCAAACATAGAATGTGAGGTCCCATTCTGGCCAATGGAAACTGGACACAGCAGTAGGGCAATTGCGTCAGGTTATCAAAGTTACAAATGTCCCTGTGTCCTTTGTTTAAGTGTGCACTCATGGCAACACTGCCAGTGAGTTGCACCCTTCCTGTAGGAAGTAAAACTAGCCTTGCTGAGTAATCTATTTTCTCGGTGTGGATTTTTCCCGAAGTTATAAACCCATTTCCAACAGTAAGGCACTTTTATAATACCTTACTTTACTCAGACATAGTTGACTTTGAACACATTTAAACTGATGAAAAATTTCTCTCTGTATGTTTAATCTCTGGGCTTCCTCAGGAACAGTTTCTATTGACTGCTTTTTTTCCTGCTGTACAGCCATTTTCTCTTGCTTCTTTTTCTGTCTCATAATTTTCTATGAACACTGGACATTTAAAACAGTATGACAGCCCTGGAAATACAACCCCTCTTTTCCAGAGTTTGTTGTTGTTGTTGTTGTTTGCATTGTTTTTGGTTTTTATTAGAAACTTTTCTTAACTCATTCTGTAACACCTTCATTCTTTGTCATGTTTGCTTCTGAAGTCTCCCTTTGTTTAGCTTAGTGATTAACAAATGATTGGGCAGAGATTATAATGTACCTTATGGTTATCTTTTTTTTTTCCAGATTTTCCTTTTAAGATACTTGGTAAATTTATTGTTTGCCCCATGTCTTATTACAGCCTGAGGCAACTATAAAATTAAATAATGCCACTTGGTAAATACTCATGGGGAAAAGGTTATTTGCACTGAAGGAGCTCTAAGCCTGGCCATGTAAAGACGAAGGAGGAGTTTCCAGGGAACTGTGTCAGTCAGAGTAATGACTATTCTCTGAGAATCATTCTTTTTGGGAACTCCAGTCCCTTTTTCCTCCTGAAGGGTATTCTATGCTTCTAGTTTTCATGGTGATTGCTGGGCTCTTGTTTTAAAGGGTACCACAGAGATGGAAAGATTAAGATAGAAAAGGGGCAAGTTAAAACATGAAGAATCTCACTGTTCTTACTGAGATTCAGCTATTTTTGAATGATTACAACCCATATTGTTGCAAGTTTTTGATTAAGTTCCAGAGTTCTTACAAAACATTTTAACTTTTCCTCCCAGTATTTTCATTAATGCAAAAGCTGATTTTTAGAAGTCCTTCTTCCATCCATCCCATTGATGTTACTCCAAGATACTTAGGTTTAAATCTAACCAAATATGTGCAGGATATATCTGCTATAAAGTACAAATCACTGGAAAAAATTCATTAAAAATATGTAAATACATGAAGAAATACTGTAGGATCCGTGTTTGGAAGACTCAATATTGTTAAGACGCCATTTCTCTCCAATTTGATTGAGAGATTCTATGCAATTCTCATCAAAATCCCAGCAGAATGTTTTTGTAGAAATCAACAAGCTGATTCAAAGAATTATATGATCATGTAAAAAAAATTAAATACATGACAATTGTGAGTTATGGTAGTTAAGACAACATGGTATTGCCAAACATATAGATAGAGAGATTGATGGAACATAATAAAGATACCAGAAAGTTACTCACACAAAAAAATAGATGTTCATATACAAAATAAGTATCTGTACACATACCACATATGATATAAAGTAATTAGCTCACATCAAATAAAAATCTTGTACAAGTGGCCAGGTACAATGGCTCATACCTGTAATCCCAGCACTTTGGGGGGCCAAGCCAGGCAGATTGTTAAGCTGAAGAGTTCAAGACCAGATTAAACAATGTGTTAAAACCGCATCTCTACAAAAAAAACAAAAATTAGCCAGGGGTGATGGTGTACACCTGTGGTCCCAGCTACTAGGGAGGCTGAGGTGAAAGGATTGCTTGAGCCTAAGAGGTTGAGGCTGCTGTGAGCCATGAGAGTACCACTGTACTCCAGCTTGGGCCACAGAATGAGACCCTGCACTACTCCTAAAAAAAATTCCCAAAAACATGCAGAGGAAAATTAGTGTGACTTTGGATTTAATTATGAGCTTTTATATATAACAACAAAATTCTAATCCATAAAGGAAAAAATGGCATATTATACTTTATAATATTATAAACTTTTAATCTGTGAAATATCTGTTAAGAAAATGGAAAGGCACCTTATAGAGTTGGAGAAAATATTTCCAAATTGTATTTCTAATCCAAACTTGAAGCCAGACTACATGAACATTTAAAAACAGAACAACACAAAACAAAAAAAAATCAATGACAAATGTGCAGATAGATATCTGAAAAAGCATTTTATGAAACAAGATACACAGATGAAAAATGTAAATGTTGCAGATATTAGGATGAAATTACTTTTGTCAGACACAGATGGAATAGAGCCAGGAAGGACTGAAGGAGAGAAGGCTCATGCTTGCATGGCTCAGATAAGAACTCATTTTCAGAACTTTACAAGAAACACATTTGTGTCCTTCACACATCTACTTTGATAAGGTTTATCACTAGACATTCTTTAGGAAAGCAATGATTTAGATAAGATGTTCTTGAAGAACACTTGCTCAGTAATGACATCTCTATCAATGAGCTGACAACCACTCTAACTTTGAATTTCTGGAAACAATTAACTCTTTCTAAGCAGCTTATATGAGTTAACTTTTTACTAATAAAGGCTCCCCTTACCATTCTTTCACCAAATGCACTGGTGTCTTATTTTTCCATGTATTTTGGTTTGTAATCCTTATTTCTATTCCTGAGCAAACCAACATATTAATAAATAATTTTTTCTAGTGTCATTTTAGGTTGACAAAAATAAGCATATTAAAAGACTCTGGATGTTATTAACCACTGGGGACATACAAATTAAAAATAAGATAGCCCTGTACATATATAGGGAATGCTAACATTTAACAAAAATGAAATATTTGCAAGGATATGGAGAAACAGGAACTCTTATTTATTACTAGTAGGGATGCAAAATGGTAGACACAGTTTTAAAAAGTCTTACATTTTTTTAAATAATGTTTTACATGTGCTTACCAAGCGATGTAGCAAACCCACATCTATGCTTTCACCCAATTGAATTGAATAGTTATTATAATAGTTCAGTTTATATGTCAACCGGACTGTGTTTAGGGATTCACAGATAGCTAGTGAGACATGATTTGTGAATGTGTCTGTGAGTGTGTCTTCTGAAAGAACTTAGCATTTGAATTGTTCCAGACTGAGTAAAGAAGATTATCCTCACCAATATGCATGGGTATCATCCAACAAATTGAGGGGAAGGGGAAGGGGAAGGGAGAATTTTCTTTGTGCTTGAGTTATATATCCATCTTCTGCCTATTATTTATCTCTCGATTACTGCATTTTGGGGCAGTCCCTTAAATTTCACATCTCAGTAATGTGCCTCTCACCCTAGTCCTAGCCCTGTAATAGAGTACACGTTTCTGGACTTTTCTGCAAGCTGCAAACTCCTGTGCAGTGTGAGCTTATCCCAGCTTAGTTGCTATAATTTCTCCCTCTGAGGGAGATAGGAGTTCATTCTGCATATGAATATCAGTGCTTCTTGTTTTTGGATCTTCAAACTCAGATAAGGACTTATATCCTGAGCTCCCTTTGTTCTCAGGCCTCTGGGCTTGGACTGGAACTTACAACATTGGTGCCCCGTTTCTCAGGCCTTTAGGTTTGAATAAAACTGCATCACTGGCTTTTCTGGAGCTCCAGTTTTCACATGGCAGATAATGATACTGCTCAGCATCTATAATCACATGAACCAATTCCTCATTGTAAATTTATTTCTCTCTCTCTCTCTCTTTCTCTCTCTCTCTCTCTCCCCCCCCTCCCTCCCTCTCCCTCTTACCCTCTTCTCCCTCTCTACTGTTGGTTCTGTTACTATAAATAACCTTGAGTAATACAGGTTTTGGGGACCTACAGTAGTTCTAAATGAACAGAATTTTTTAACGATTAGTTTTCTAAATTTGTTTTTTTTTTTTTTTTTTTTTAGAATTAGTTCTCTAATATGATTACAGTTAAAGATGTCAATAACTATTTCCAGTAGTAAAGACAGAATTCATAGTCCATGGTGTGAAGTGTTTATAGAGATTTGCACAACATCTGCTCTGACTAATCAACTACTCCTAACAAACTACTTATAAGAATCAAGGAATTAGATGACTCTGCACATAAGACTTTCAATTATCTTTGGAAAACTAAGGAATATAATAATGTTGGTTGTTTCCACTGATGTGGACAAACTGAAAAAACAAAGAGATGAGTTAAGGGATTCAAATTGCATTTCAAGTGCCACTTAAGTGATCTGAGTGCTGCATGTGTGCCCTAAAAAACTTCCTTATCTCCTGTAGCCAGAGGATTGAAATTACTGAAAACCAAACACAGAGCCTCATTCTGGAACTGACTGAATTACAATGCAAAAAGGATTTCCAGCACCACATAGTGTCTCTGTTATACTGGGGCCATTGATTGAAAAATAATAGGCTCCTATAAGTTGTAATAGAGACAAGTCAGAATACTCTAATGAAGCTGGGGACACTGAGAATGAATTCTGATGAGTCTTCTTTATCAGTGAAAAAAGTGTCTCCACCTCCAGTGGTATCAGTCTCTCCACCCTAAGTGCTATTCACTTCCCTCTGAAAGGGCTAACTCTGCATAATCATGCAAGATAATGCTAATGCTTCTCAGGACCCAGCCCTCTTTGCTTCTAGACTTATAACTAAGCTCCAGTCCCAGCAAGCCCCTAAAAATGGGTACAAAGTATGACCCATGGGGAGGTTCACTACACTCCAAAATAGCTACCTGAAATTTCTAATTTATAGAAGTAGAAGCAAAAAAAAAAAAAAAAAAAAAATGTGCGGGAATGGTTACTAACGGTGTGAGGTAATGGTGGAAGGAACATCAGACCAAAGTTATTGATACAGGCTCACTAAGCAGATATTCTACATTTAATGTTGTAGTTCAGGAGGTAAGAAAGGGCTCTAGCATAGTGGTTTGTTGGTTGACTGAAACATGAACCAAAAGATGATCCACTTTGAGCAAAGTGAAAATGCAAGCCATATCTTGGTTTTATATAAAGACTCCAAATGATAGGGAGATTAGAACTTTAGACCAAATTAGCAATTTACGATTTACTCAGCTACACTGAGAGAGTCAAGAAAAAATACGTTTCACCAATAGTTTCAAAAGTAAATGTCTGTTGCTCAAGTCACCCAGTCTATGGTAGTTCTGTTTTAGCTGCCAAAAATGATGAAGACTATTATATTAACATAAAAAAACATTCATGGGAATCTTTACAGCAGCTATATTTCATAATTACCAAAAACTAGAAACAACCAACAAATTTAACAGATTAATAGATGAACAGAGTGCTACATTTATACAATGAAATACTTTTCAGAAACAAACAATTTTATCCACAGAATATAGATGAGTCATAAGTATATTTTTAATTTTTCTTTTAAATTTCTATAGGAACACAGTAGCTGTATATATTTCTGGGGTACATAAGATGTTTGATACAATTATGCAATGCATAGTAATTACCTCATGAAGAATAGAATACCCATTCTCTCAAGCGTTTATTTTTTGTGTTGCAAATGATCCAGTTATACTTTTACTTATTTTAAAATGAATTAATTTAATATTAACTATAGTTACCCTGTTGTGCTATCAAATAGGCCTTATTTATAATTTTAAACTTATTTTGGTATCCATTTATTATCACCACTCTGCTCGCAATCACCCCACTACCTTTTCCAGCCCCTGGTGACCATTCTTCTACTCTCTGTGTCCACGAGTACAATTGTTTTGATTTCTAGTCCCCACAAATAAGTGAGAATGTGCAATGTTTGTCTTTCTGTGTCTGGCTTACTTCACTTGACATAATGTTCTCCAGTTCCATCCATGTTGTTGCAGATGACAGGATCTCATTCTATTTTATGGCTGAATAACATTTTATCCTGTATATGAGCCACATTGTCTTTCTTTATCCTTTCATCTGATGACGGACACTTAAGTTGCTTCCAAGTCTGGGTAATTGTAACTACTGCTGCAATAAACATGGGAATGCAGGTATCTCTTAGATACACTGATTTTCTTTCTTTCGGGAATATTCCCAGCAGTGGGATTGCTGGATTGTATGGTAGTTCAACTTTTAGTTTTTTGAGAAACTCCAAACTGTTCCTCATAGTAGTTGTACTAATTTACATTCTCATCATTAGTATACAAGTGTCCCCTTTTCTCCACATCCTTAACAACATATGTTATTGCCTGTCTTTTTGATAGAAGCCATTTTAACTGGGGTGAGATGATATCTCAGTGTAGTTTTGACTGGCATTTCTCTGATGATAACTGATGTTGAGCAAGACTTCACATGCCTGTTTTCTGTCTGTATGTCTTCTTTTGAAAAATATCTACTCAAATTTTTGGCCCATGTTTGATTGGATAACTAAAATTTGTCCTTTAGAGTTGTTTGAGCACTCTCTATATTCTGGTTATTAATCTCTTGTCATATGGGTGGTTTGCAAGTATTTTGTCCCATCTTAGGTTATCTCTTAACTTTGTTGATTGTTTCTTTTGCTGTGCAGAAGCTTTTGAAGTTTATATGATTCCCTTTATTCATTTATGCTTTGGTTGCCTGAGCTTGTGGCATATTACTCAAGAACCTTTTGTCCAGCCTAATGTCCCAGAGATTTTCCTCAAAGTTTTTTTGAAGTTGTTTTATAAGTTGAGGTCTTATACTTAATTATACAATTGATTTTGATTTGGTTTTTATAGACTGCATGAAATAGTAATCTAGATTGATTCTTGTGCATATGCATAGCTAGGTTTCTAAGGGTTTCGCACCATCCCCACTAGTATGTCTCATGATAGAGTTCTCAAGATAATGGTTGTTTAAAACTGCATGGGGCACCTTCCCTTTTGCTCTCCCTCTTTCCTGCCACTATGAAAAGAAGGTTCTTGCTTCCTTTTCCCGTTCTACTATGATTGTAAGTTTTCTGAAGCCTCCCATCCATGTTTCTTGTTAAACCTGTGGAACTGAGTCAATTATACCTCTTTTCTTCATAAATTTCCAAGTCTCAGGTAGTTTTTTATAGCAGTGTGCGAATAAACTAATACAGAAAATAAATATGAGAAGAGTGGGGCACTGCTATAAAGATACCTGAAAATGTGGAAGTGACTTTGGAACTGGGTAACAGACAGAGACTGGAACAATTTGGAGGGCTCAGAAGAAGACAAGAAGGTGTGGGGAAGTTTGGAACGTTTTAGAGACTTGTTGAATTTTTTTTTAATTTTTTTAAGTTTTTTTTATTGCATTTTAGGTTTTGGGGTACATGTGAAGAACATGCAAGATTGTTGCATAGGTACACACATGGCAGTGTGGTTTGCTGCCTTCCTTCCCCTCACCTGTATCTGTCATTTCTCCCCATGCTATCTCTTCCCACCTCCCCAAACCGTAAATGGTGATATGAACAATTAAGTGGTCTCAGATGGAGATGGGAAATGTATTGGGAACTGGAGTGAAGGTCGCTCTTGTTGTGCCTTAGCAAAGGACTTGGTGGCATTTTGCCCCTACCCTAGAGAATGGTGAAAGTTGGAACTTGAGAGAGATGATTTAGGGTATCTGGAAGTAGAAATTTCTACACAGTAAAGCATTCAAGATTTGACCTGACTACTCCTAACGATATACAGCCATATACATTCAAAAGATAATTTGAAATTGCAACTTATGTTTAAAAGAGAAGCAGACCATAAAAGTTTGAAAAACTTGCAGCCTGATCATGTAGTAGAAACACACACACACACGCACACACCACACACACACACACACACACACACACACACACACACATTTCTGTGGAGAAATTTAAGCCAGCTACAAAAATTTGCATAAGTAATGAGGAACCAAATCTTAATAGCCTAGACATGGGGCAAATGTCTCCAGGGCATGTCAGAGACCACCACAGCAGCCCCTCTCATCAAAGGTCCAGAGGCCTAGGAGGGAAAAAATGGTTTCATGGGCCAGGCCCAGGACCCTGCTTCTCTGTGCAGCCTCAGAACATGGCATCTCCTGTCCTAGCCACTCCAGCTCCAGCCACAGCTAAAAGTAGCCAAGGAACAGCTCGTGCCATTACATCAGAGGGTGCAAGCCCCAAGCCTTGATAGCCTCCATGTAGTGTTGGGCCTACAGGTGCACAGCAGGTGAGAGCTGAAATCTGGGAGTCTCCACCTAGATTTCAGGGGATGTATGGAAACTCCTGGATGTCTAGGCAGAAGTCTGCTGCAGGGGTAGAGTGCTCATGGAAAACCTCTGCTAGGGAAGTACAGAAAAGAAATGTGGGGTTGGAGTCACCACACAGAGTCCCTACTGGGGCACTTTCTAGTAAAGCTGTGAGAAGGGGGCCACTGTCCTCCAGAGCCCAGAATGGTAGATCCACCAATAGCTTGTACCATGCACCTGGAAAACTTCCAGGCACTCAACACCAACCCACAAAAGCAGGAGGTGGGGCTGTACCCTGCAGAGCCACAGGGGTAGAGCTACCCAAGACCATGGAAGCCCATCTCTTGAATCAGTGTGATCTGGATGTTAGACATGGCATGAAAGAACTTCATTTTGGACCTTTAAGATTAGACTGCACTGCTGGATTTCAGACTTGCATGGGGCTGGTAGCTACTTTATTTTGGCCAATTTCTCCCATTTTTCAATGGGAGCATTTACCCAATGCTTGCACCCTCATTGTATCTTGGCAGTACTTAACTTTTTTTTTTTTTTTATTTTACAGGCTCATAGGCAGAAGGGACATGCCTTGTCTCAGATGAGGCTTTGGACTGGACTTTTCAGATAATGCTGGAATGAGTTAAGACTTTGGGAGACTGATAAAGGTGTGATTGGTTTTGAAATGTGAAAAGGATTTGAGATTTCAGTGAGGCCAGAAGTGGGATGATATGGATTGTCTTTGAGCCCCCACACCAATTTCATGTTAAATTTTAATTTCCATGTGCTGAAGGAAGGTCCTGGTGGGAGGTGATTGGATCATGGGGGTGGTTTCTAATGGGTTAGCACCATTCTCCTAGTGCTGTCTTATGAGAGAGTTCTCATGAGTTCTGGTTGTCTAAAAGTGTGTGACACCTTATTATTCATGCTCTCTCTCCTGCCACCATGAGAAGGAGGTTCTTGCTTCCCCTTGACCTACCACAATGATTGTAACTCTCATGAGGCCTCCTGTCTATGCTTCTTGTTAAGCCTTCAGAACTGTGAGTCAATTAAACCTCTTTTCTTCATAAATTACCCAGTCACACATAGTTATTTATAGCAGTGTGAAAATGAACTCACGCAAAACTCTCAAAAGGGGTTCCTTTTCTGTGTTTCCTCAATGTGTCCCATGGCTCTCCTACAGAATTTTCTAGTGTGCAATATCTTCTCAATTTTTAGGGATGATGTAAATTATTTTTCCCATTTCTACATTTAGTTGATCAGTGATACCTGAAGAGTAGAGAATTTTGTATTTATTGTCACGCTTATGCTCATACTGCCATCTTAACTCAGATATAATCAGCACACCACTTAGCTTCTTTGTGTATGTGCCTGTCTGTGTATGAGCATGTGTATACATCTGTACATAGGATTATATGAATTTTTTTAATGCTTCATGTCAATATTGGCTCTATGTCCTACCACATAAGTTAGTAGAGTGGGCAAAAATATATCCATAAGTCTCCAGATGAAGATCAATGAGAAAGTTTATCAGCAGCTACTTTTTTCTTATTACATTACCTCCAAGAGCACAAATGAATTTTGCTTTTGTTTCTGAATGTTTAACAATACTATTTGTCCTTTAATGTAAGAAAGATTAGTGATCTAATAATGTGGCTATTTTTTTAAATATATAAATTTTCTCTGGACTGATTTTTTTCAAAAATTGTATTTGTCCCAATTAAAAAGCATAAGCTCATATTTTAAAAGACAGAAAAATAGAAAGTGAAAAATAAACAAATCTATAATCCCAAACACCCAAAGATAACCGAATTAATTTGATACATATTTTAACTTTACATTGTCGTATAATTGTAATCATTATATAAAATGTGGTATTTTGCCTACATTTTCAATTACTTATTCTATCATGCCTCTTGCTAATTTTAGGAATGTAATATAGAAGGGACAACTACACATATGTATGTTAACTTAAATTTTATTAAAAATGTAGAAAATATTTTTTTCATAATTTGGGGTCTTTATGTTTTGAGCAGTAGAAACTATGGAAATTTTCCCTAGCCAGGGAGAATGATTATATCAAGTGTGTTTACCCATACTCTCTAGCTCCAGGGCTGAAGTGATTCCAGACATAGTGATCCTTAGCCAAGACAGCATATAAATTTTTCTATGAGATGGAATATTTAGGTCTTTATATGCTAGTTGCCGCACAGGGGATCAGTAAATACATAAGTTAGTTGATGCTTTTGGCAAAGTCTATGTGCTACTATCCCAGGGATTGCTAAAGATGCTTGAGGTCAACACTGGTAATGTTAGAATAGAAATTTCTCAAATAACATAATTTAATAATAAAGTTTTATGTCAATCATTCTAATAAATTTGAACATTATTGGTGGAAAATTATCAGGAAATACCTTATTCTTTAAATTGTTTTCAACTAAATTTTTTGAATGTAGATTCTTTGGGAAAAAACAATTGATTCTCATCTTATTCACCTGATTAGCTATAAACAAAACACTAAGTGTATTCCTTTAGGTAAGAAAATTTCTAACTCTTGCTTTACTCAACCAAGGAGAAAAATATTTGTTTTTTCAGAACCTATGTTATCAGGTCTAGAACCATAATATCTACATATAAAGTAATGCATGTATATAAGAAAACTATCAGGTAATTAATGGTTTTAGTGTATCCTATTTAGTACATATAATATCAAAGCTCTATATAGTGGTTAAAAGAACCTCTAATTCTTGCACAAATCATTTATAATATTAAGCAACTAACTTAAAATTATTTTTAAACATGAATAGTAATAAGAATGTTAAAATTCAACTATAGAGTTCATTGTCTTTATACTTAATGTAATATTTTATAATAGTTCCTTATTTGGATTTAAATTTATAGTAGCAGATGTGATACTAAAATACATGAGTAACTGCATTATAATACTGCATCTATTTTCCATTACATAGATACACAAAAATACAAATTTATTTGAGATTAGTAACTTTATTTTGCAATGAAAACGACTTCAATTGTTAGGAATATAGCTAAATTTGTATTTGGCCATTGCTGTGAAATATATCTGTAATTGCTGAATATGACCCTTTTGATCTACAACACCCTCAGTTTTTCCCTTTACAGAAAATATGAAATAATATTTAGTTTTTGTGTCCAGAATCAAAATGGAATCCTGTAAGTGTTTGAGGCCCAGGGTGTTACGAATAAATTGGAGTTAATGTGCTTGGTCCTTCAACAGTCTTTTTTTTTTTTCCTGGATTTTTTGGTCTTTTTTGTTTTCCAAAAATAAACTTTATTGAGGTATAATTTACTTACAATCAAATGCACCCATTTTAAGTGTATATTTTGATAAGTTATGAAAAATTTATATAACTGGGTGATTATAATCATTATCAAAGCATAGAACATTTCATTAATTCAAAATTATTCTATGTATCAACATCACTAATCATCAGAATAATGCAAATAAAAACCACAATGACATACCATCTTATACTCATTAGAATGACTAGTATTCCTAAAATCAAAAAATAACAGATGCTAGAAAGGTGGCAGAGAAAAGAGAATGCTTATACACTGCTGGTAGAAGTGTAAATTGATTGAGCCAATGTGGAAATCAGTGTGGCAATTCCACAAAGAACTTAAAACAGAATTACCTTTCCACCAAGCAATCCCATTATTGAGTATAAACCAAATCAATAGAAATCACTTTGCCATAGACACATGGACGTGTATGTTCACTGCAGCACTATTCACAACGGCAAAGACAAGAGGTCAACCTAAATTCCCATCAATCATGGAGTAATGAAAATGTTGTACATATATACTATAGAATATGCAGCAGTCAAAAATGAGATTATGTCCTTTGCAGCAACATGGATGGAGATGGAGGGCATTATCCTAAGCAAGGTAACACAGGAGTAGAAAACCAAATACTGCACATTCTCACTTATAAGTGGGAGCTAAACAATAACTAATATATGCTAGGAGGCGAACAACAGACACTGTACTCCTACTTGAGGGTGGAGGGTGAAAAGCAGGAGAGGATCAGAAAAGATATATACCTATTGGGCACTATATATATTACCCAGGTGATGAAATTGTCTGCACACCAAACCCCATGACATACAGTTTAGCTGTATAACAAACCTGTTCCTTGTACTCCTAAACCTGAAAGTTAAAAAAAAATTATAACCAAAAATTTATACTTCTATGTATATAGCCACAATAACTTGAAAATGATGTTCATGAAATCAATTGTTTTGATTTTTAGATCCTACAAATGTGAGAACATGCTATGTTTGTCTTCCTGTGCCTCGCTTATTTCACTTAACATAATGATCTCCAGTTCTATCCATATTGGTGCAAATGATGGGATCCTTTTTTATGACAGAATAGTACTTCATCATGTAGATGCAATAAATTTTCTTTATCCCTTCATCTGCTGATGGACACTTAAAAACAAGTAAAAGAGCAGAAGGATAAACTTATGGAATTTTTTTTTATGAGTTTGCTTTTTGCTTGCTTCTTGGTTTATGCAAACTGTTAACTTTTTATTGGCTTAAAAATAATGGGTTGAAAGACAGTATTTGCAAGCTACATGGTAAATGCAAACCCCCCAAAATTACAACAGTCACACACAAATAAAAATAAAAAACTGAATCATATTACCGTAGAAAATCACCTTCCCTACAAGGAAGAGAGAAAGGATAGAAATAAGAAAGAGAGGACAACAAAACAACCATAAAATAAAGAATAAAATGACAGGAGTAAATCCCTCCTTATCAATAATAACATTGAATGTAAATGACTAAACACTCCAGTAAAAAAAAAAAAAAAAAATCTGGTGGCTGTATAGATAAAAACACATGACCCATTGTTCTTTTGCCTAAAATCTAAAACATTTCATGTATAAAGACACACATATAAAAACAGAAGAAAAATATTAAAAATATGTGAACAGTACCTCAAGAATATTGGGATAATAATAAAAGATCAAGCATGAGTGTCATCAGATTCCCAGAATGAGAAATAAGCAAGTAGTACCTAAAAATAATTTGAATAAATAATTGTTGAAAACTCTCCAACTTTGGAGAAAGATGTGAACCTTTACACCCTAGGAGATTACTGAACCCTGAACAAGATAAATCTGAAGAAATCTACACATAGAGCTATGATAATAAAATTGCTATTATTAAAGAAAATGAAAATATCCCAAAAGCATTCAGAAAAAAAAAACAATGAATTATTGATAGGACAGCAATAATTTAAAGAAAGCATATTTCTCACAAGAAATCTTGGAGTGAGAAGGATGTGGCACATAATTTCAAAGTGCTGAAAAAAAGAACTATCAACCTAGAATTCTATACCCAATAAAAACACCATTTAAGAACGAAGGGGAAATGAAGATATTTTCAAATGAAGGAAACTGAGAAAATATATTACCAACAGAACAAATCTAATGTAATTCCTAAAGAGGAAAATTCAGGAAAAAGAAAGATAATATGAAATGGAAACTTGAAACACCAGGAATAGGGAAAGAACAACATAAATGGTAAATAATTGGGTTAAATGTAATACATCATTATTCCCCATGAGTTCACTAAAATATATATGCTATCTGTTTTAACGCAAGTTTTAACACTGTGTGTTAGTTTTTTAATGTATACAGGTATAATGTACAAGTCAATTACAACAGAAAAGCGACATAGCAAAAACAGCAAAATTATGGAAAAGTTTCCACATTTTATTTGAAGTGATAAAATGTTGATTCTAAGGTGACTGTGAAAAGCTAAGTATGTATATAGTAATCCTAGAAGAGCCATGTAAAAAAAAGCATACATACAGAAATATGGCCATAAACAACAGATAATTTAAATATAGTACCTAAAATATGCAAATAACATAAAAAAGATGACATTCTGATTCTAAAATTTATATTGATAGGCAACAGGACTAGAATTGCTAAGATAGTTTTTAAAAATAGGAGAAAAGTTGGAGGAATTATACTACCCAATTTTAAAACTTAACAAAGTTTCAATACTAAAGGTAGTGTGGTTATGTGAAGGTTTTAAAATATTAATCACTGAACAGCATGAAAAGTCACAAAATTGATCTGTAGATATGTGGCTAGATCATTTTGAGAAAGGTTAAAAGACAATTTATTAGAGAAATGATAGCCTTTTCAAGAAATTATATGAGAACAATTGGAATCCACATGCAAAAATATACTTTGACATATATCTCATATTATGCACAAATATGAACTCAAAATAATCTATACATATAAATGTAAAATGTATAACATTTACAAGCAACATTGGAGAAAATATTGACCTTAGTTAAAAGGAAAAAATAAGAAAGTGGACTTCATCAAAACTAAAACTTTTCTTCTGTCTAAGACTTCTCAAGAATTAAAAAAGCCAGCTAAGTAAATAATATTTGAAAATCATGCATGTATCCAAGAAAAGAACTGTGTGGGGCATTTACCCTACTTAGTGTTTTTCAACTTATACATACCTGTGGTTTGGTGTCTCCTAATTTTTAAAAAATTCTCAATCTTTTATCTTTCTCTCTCCTTCATGGTAGGATTCCAGTAATGCCTACGTTATACGGTTAGATATGTACCATAGCACTTGGATGTTGATGCCAGATGGTTCCAATATCTGGACCTGGAGTGTCTGTTTCCCTTGCCTTTTTTTATGGGTTATGAACATCTCTTAAATGCTGGAAATTATTTGTAGGACAGCAGGGGCTAATGTAAATAGTTTTTGTGTCTAGAATTGGGGATCACTTTCCTACTGTAGGCGTTTAATTGAGAGTTATTTTAGTTAATCTAATTAGAAATTGGGCTGAGCTTGTGTTTTTTGGTTACTATTGTCACAATTGGTATACTGCAGACTTCAATTTTCCTAGTAATACTGTACATTTAGAGTAGGGCCGGTTTGCCAAGAGGGTGCTGCTTCAATGTTTGCTCCACCATCAAATTTTGTCTCCTCTTTGTACTGTGGCTCAGAGAGGGTCTGCTGCAGTTCTGCTGATAGCATGCCATTGCTATTTGTAATGATGCATGCTAGTCTCTTGGCCAGGATGAGTGTATGATCATTCTCTAATGTTATCTTTAAGACAGTCTTAGTCAGGTAGATGTCCCTGGGCCCCTGGGGTACGGTTTTCAGGCTATCATGAGTGCCCTTCCTTGAGCTGAGTTGTAGGCCCAACAGTTAGCCATGTTTCTCCATTGTGATGAGAGAGTTTTTGTCTGTTTGCCTCCTTTCCAAAGTCGCAGGATTTGGTAGTAATCCAATATTAACAGATTTCGTTATCCTCTTACCTACCACAGACTAAGGATTTTGTTAATGCTATGGTTTAAATGTGTCCCCCAAAATCCATGTGTTGGAAACTTAATCCTCAATTCCATAGCATTGATTTGGAACTATTAAGGAATGATTAGATCAAGGGGGCTCTGTCCTCATGAAAGGATTAATGTTTTTATCCTGAGAGTGGATTAGTCATCATAAGAGTGTGTTACATATTTCAGTAGTGGGTTCCTAATTAAAAGATGAGTTTTAAACCTCCCTCTCATGTGCTTTTGTGCTCTTCTGCCTTTCTGCCATTGGGTGATTCGGAAAGATGGCCCTCATAAGAGGCCACCCTCACTCTAGGACTTCCCGATCTCCAGAACTGTGAGAAATACATCTCTGTTCTTTATAAATTACACAGCCTCAGGTATTTTGTTACAGCAACAGCAAAATGGACTAAGATAGTTCCATAGAGGAATTAGGGAAGAAGAGGCCTGGAAGATTTTATGCCGCTTCCACAGCAGCTGCTATTCCTTCCTAGGCCCACTTCACAAGGAAAACACTTTGAGAACTCCCCTTGGTCTTTATTATGAGCACCTGTTGAGATTCATGGAAAATATTGCATCAAGAGTGTGAGAAATCCCTGGCCCCCTATCTGCAGTGCTCATGAGCTTTACATGTTCCTGCCAGCCTGAATTTACCGATTTGTCAAATATTTTTGTAAAATTCTTCTTAGCAGTGATCAGCAGCTCTGTACCACGTAAGCAAGAAATTTGGTTCACTCTATTCCTGTATATGCCTGTCTTTCCCCAGTTTTGGTTAGTTGGTTTTCCTATGACCTTAGCTGCATAATGCATTAACGAAAAGTCATAAGTTTTGCAATTTGTCTAGAATTTTTTCTTGTAAGTATGGTAGCTCTGTTTTTTTTTTCTTTCAATTCTTGCCCAGTCGGGTAGAAACTGGAACTTTTATGGTGAAGTTTTTTTAATATTGCTTCAATTTATTTTATAGTTTTTGGCCTCTTTAGGGTAATTTTTTCTCCATGACTCAGTTTTGTAGGTCTATTTTTGTAAGACTGTCAATTTCTTGTGTTTTCAGGTTATTAACATGAAATTGCTCATAATATTCTCTTGTCATTATTTTCCTTACAGTAAAATACACATTACATTTACAACATTACAATCATTTAAAGGTGCACACCTTAAAATTTGGTAGATTTAGTACATTCAAAAAGTTGCACAAAAATTACCACTCTGCTTTCAGAACACTTTCAGCATCCCAAAAGGAACCCTATGCTTCAAAGCAGTCATTCCACATTCCCCCTCCATCTCAGTCCCTGGAAACTACTGGTGAGCTTTCTGCCTTGATGGATTTGCTTATTTTGCATGTTTCTCATAAATGGACTTATACAATATATGGTCTTTTTATGTCTTTTTTCTCTTAGCATAAAGTTTTCAATGCTTATGTTGTAGCATATATCAGAACTTTATTTCTTTTTATGGTTGAATAATATTGCACGATATGAATAGACCACTTTTGTCTATCTGTTCATCAACTGATGGGCATTTTGAGTTGTTTCCACCTTTTAACTATTGCAAATAGTGCTACTATAAACATTTCTGTACATTGTTTATTTGAACACCTGTTTTTAATTTTTGGGGTCTATGCCTGGCAGTAGAAATTCTGGATCTCGTCATGATTCTATGTTTTACTTGTTTAGGAACAATCAAACTGTTTTCCACAGTGGTGGCATCAGTTTACATTCTCACTGGCATTGTATGGGAGTCTCCATTGCTCTACATACTTCCTAACCTTGATATTTTCCATTTTTAAAAAAATTGTAGTCATCCTAGCAAAGTGTAAAGTCGTATCTTGTATTTGCATTTGTATTCTTTTCTCATTTGGTAATTTTTTTTTTTTAAATAGATTTGTAAATGTTCTTTTATAGCCTGGATACTAGTTCCTTTTCATACATATAATTTACAAATGCTTCCTCCTCTTGCATGGATAGTCTTTTCACTTTCACTTTAATAGTGGCCATGGAAGCAAGAAAGACAAAATTTGAGGAAGTCCAATTTATCTATTTTTATTGTTTTTTTGTTTATGGTTTTGGTGTAATATCTAAGAAACCATTGACAAAACCAAAGTCATGTTTATTTTCATCTTTGTTTTATTCTAAGAGTTTCTTAGAGTTAGCACTTACATTTAGGTTGTTGGTCCATTTTGAATTATTATTATTTTTATATACTGTGAGGACAGGGTCTACCTTTATCCTTTTGCATGTAAGTATGCACTTATTTTATTATCATTTGTTGAAGAAACTATGTGATGTTGTTTGGCTCTGTGTCCCCACCCAAATCTCATCTCAAAATGTAATCTCTACATATTAAGGGAGGGACCCAGTGGGACGTGATTGGATCATGGGGTCGGTTTTCTCCATGATGTTCTTGTGATAGTGAGTGAGTTCTCAGGAGATCTGATGGTTTTATAAGGGGCTCTTTCCCCTTTGCTTTCTCTCTCTTTCTTTCTCCCACTAACCTGCTATCATTTAAGATATGCCCAATTCCCATTCTGCCATGATTGTAAGTTTCCTGAGGCCTCTGCAGCCATCTGGAACTATGAGTCAATTAAAACTCTTTTCTTTATAAATTATCTGGTCTTGGGCAGTTCTTTACAGCCATGTGAAAATGGATTAATACACTATCCTTTTCTCATTGAATGGTCTTGGTACCCTCATCTAAAATCAATTGAGCATAGGCAGAAGGATTTATTTGTGAAATTTCAATGATATTCCACAATACAATACTCTTTTGATTACTGTGACCATGTAGCAAGTTTGAAATCAGAAAATGTAATTTCTATGATGTTGTTGTTTGACAAGATTGTTTTAGTGATTCAGGATCCCTTCACATTCCATATGAATTTTAGAATCAACTTTTCTATGTCTGCAAAAGAAAAAATACCATTGGCTTTTGATAGAGATTGTCCTGAATCTGTTGAACCTTTTGGAGAGATATGTGCTTTAAAAAAATATCTATATATCTATATATCTATATTTTGACATTCTTTTCCTTTATTTCAAAATCATTTTCTATTTAAATCATTGGTCTTAGATAATACTATTTTTAAAACAGTTGATGTTTTTGTGTCATGAAGGCTATCAAACCCAGTCAATTCCTGGCCATCTAAGCATCTATTTCTTAGCATTTAATGCCAAGGCTTTTCTTATATCAATGTTATAAACAACAAAATTAGTGAAAGAAGATGAAAAGTTTCAAGTCATCATGACATAAGCCATATCATTAGTATTTGCATTCCACATTAAGGACAATTTCATTTTATGCTAAAAATATTAAGCCTTCCAATCCATAATCACAGGATGCTTTTATTTTTTTATGGATATTGTATAGTCCTTTTAATATGCTGCTTGAGTTGATTTGTTTTATTTTTTAGAAAATGTTTGCATCTATATTTATTACTGGGGAAAGCAGATATCCTAGTTCTTGTCTATATTGGAAGAATAATTTCTAATAAGACACAGTACAAAGCTAGCCGAGAACTTCATTGAAAAAAAAATAATGTAAAAAGCTTATTATAGGAAACAACAGGTAGGAACCAAGAGAGGAGCAGGCTGATTCTGAGGGAAAACAGTTCTGAGATTCCTATACAGGGAGTGTGAAATTTCTTCAAATTCCCACCTCTGTCTCAAGTTGCCACTTTTTTCTTTTGCCTAGTTTTCCCACTCCTGTCTTAAGTCCCCACCTCTGCCCCCATTTATGTTTGTTGCATCCTCCCTTAAATTGGTCAATATGCGTGCAAGGGCCAGTGATTAATAAAAATCCTGTCTGATGGCAGCCCTGCTTATTACACCACCCTAGGTAGGTTGTATAGCTGTCAAATCTACACCTCTTGCACCCACAAATCTCTTTGGAATTTCCTTCTCGCCCTAATCTGTATTTATAGCACTTAGTTTTGCATAGGAATGTCTCTTGTCCCTTATTAGCCTATAACCAATAATATTCTGACATTTTAACTGCAAGGTGAATGATTATTGGGGCATCTTAAGAAGTATTCTGATGAGATTTCTTCCTGCATAGGCATCTCTTCTTCTTTCTGCTCACATTTGACTAAGTTTCTACCCATTATAGCATTCCAGGTGCTATTAATATGTAAATTGTGGGTGGCCCCTCAGGCATGAATGAGCCTTTCCAGACATTTCCTTTCTCAGGAGTTTCCCTTCTTGTTCATGTCTAGTTATCTATCTATTCTAACATATTTATAAGGAATACTGGTCTCTGTTTTTTTTTTTCTTCTAATATCTTTATCTGGATTTGACATCATGATAATACTGGTCTCATAGAATGGTTAGGAAGGGTTCCTTTTTCTGATTTTTTTTTAGGAGAGTTTAATAAAGATTGTTAATTATTTACATATTTGGTATAATTCACTAGTGAAGCCATCTGGCCCAGGGATTTTATTTGTTGGGATGTTTGTACGATTTCTGATTCAATCTTTTAATTATTTTAAAGATGGAGATTCCTCCTTATAGTTTTAAAATAAAAAATGGAGTCAATGAAAAGACTACAAACTGGCCCACGATTTGCCAGCCATCATTCACTTGTAGGTAGCCTTGTTCCCCCATTCCCTACCCTGAAAATACTGGGATTTCATTTTCTGCTTTGGTGTTCTGAGTTTACACAAGAATAATAACTCTTTGCTCATGGCCCCTTCAAATGCAATAGTGTGGCATTTTTACATCTTCATGTCTATCTCTGACTCTCCTGTCTCTACTTATAAAAAAATTATTATTATATTGGGTCCACACTGACGATCCAGAATAATCCTTCCATCTCAAGATCTTTAATCATATCTGCAAGTCATCTTTCACTATGTAAGTTAACATATTGACAGGTTTTGTGGATTAGGGCATGGCCATCTTTGGGAAAAATATCATGGTTCCTACTGCAGTGTACATACATATATACGAACACACACATACACATACACACACACAATATACAGTATACACATGTATAGTATATGTATATACAGCATACACACAGGTATATATATATACAGCTGGCTATATATAAATTTATATATAGAAGTGTGTACAACGTATATATGTATATTGCATATACTATACAGTATACATATAACCTGCATTTATGTGTACTGTATACAATAAACAGTATACATATGCATTATACTGCATATACTATATATGTATACAGTATACACACAGCTATATCTAGCTATATATATAGGTGTGAGTATACTGTAATCTTGTCTACAGTATATATGTTGTATACACATACAGTGTATACTGTATGTGTTTTTAGGTGTGTGTGTATAGCTTGAGGGGAGTGTAAACATGCCCTACGCTATGAAACAATAATTATTTCCATTTTACAATGGTTATAAAATATAGCTTGCTCTGCAGTCAAAAGCAAAGGTCCCTATAGCCCACATGCTCCAAAAATAAGGTCCCATATTTCCAGGTATGGGACCCAGGAAAGTTTATTTTCAAGAAGGCTTCTTCCCAACTTTCCCTTCCTAAAATGAGTTTGTAGCATGGCACATCCATAAGCAAGATTCTGAAGTTTTTAGCCCTCTTCCAGTTTTAATGACTTATGATGTCATGTCATTGATTCCCAAAGCTAATTATGAGTAAAAATACATTCATTCCATCTCAATGGCCCCCAAAGTCTTAATTCATTCCTGCATCATATCAGATATGGATGAGACTCATGGTACTATTCATTATGAGGAAAATTCCCCTCCAGCTATGAGACTGTAAAATCAAACAAATATGTTCTTTCAAAACACAATGGTGGAAGCTGCATAGGATAGTTATTTTCATCTCAAAAGAGGAAAATGGGAGACAAGAGAGAGTAACAGATCCTAAGTAATTCCAAAATGCAATAGCATGAACAACATTAAATATTAAGTCTTGAGAATCATCTTGTGTGACTGACTCCATGTCCTGCCTTTTGAAAAATGCTGGGGTGAAAATTGGGCCCCTAAGGCTAGAGGCGTCCCTGATTACATGGCTTTGCTGGGTACAGTTCATACAGCAGCTCTTATGGGTTAGAGTCTCATGCCTGAGGCTTCCCAAGGCTAAAATTGCATGTTGATGGCTCTACAGTTTTCGGTTTTCTGGGGTGTCCCACTGCCACAGGTCCACTGAGCATTTTCCTAGTGGGGGTTCTGTGAGATGACCCCACCCCTGTGGCAGTTCTCTTTCTGGCCCCAAGTCTCTCCAGGGTATCTTTTGAAATGTAGGTGGAGGTAACCATGCCAACAGAGGTCTTGTATTCTGTACACCTGCAGAGTTGGTACCACACAAATACTAACAAGTTTTACTGCTTGTGCTTTCTGGACAGGCAGCCTGAACCATACCTGGACCTGCTTGAGCCACAGCTAAGGTGGCCAAAAATTGCTGTACTGGTTTATGCAGAGTGTAACCTTGACATCATTCTGTCTCCAATATTCTGACATTCTCAATCTGTGATGGTGGGACTCCCCCATGATTTTCTAATACAATGGATCATTCTTCCATTGTATTAATGAATAGCATCTGGCTTCGCTCTATCTATACTAGTATTCTTATCAAAATTTCACTTGACCAGCCCCTTGGCATTCTCTTCTGAACATGTTTTCTCATTTTTTACAGAATAAAACTTTTTCAATTTATTTTTTATTTTTATTTATTTATTTATTTTGAGATGGAGTCTTGCTCTGTTGCCCAGGCTGGAGTGCAGTGGTGCAATCTCGGCTCACTGCAACATCCAATTCTTTGGTTCAAGGGATTCGCCTGCCTCAGTCTCCCAAGTAGCTGGGATTACAGGCCCATGCCACCATGCCCTGCTATTTTTTGTATTTTTAGTAGAGATGGGGTTTCACCTTGTTGTCCAGGCTGGTGTCAAACTCCTGAACTTGTGATCTGCCCACCTCAGCCTCCCAAAGTGCTGAGATTACAGGTTTGAGCCACCATGCCAAGCCCCATTTCTTTAAGATTTTTTTAATCCCTTTTGATTGTAAAGTCCACCTTTTACTTATTTCTCTCTTCTGAAATTTTATTATACGTAGCCAAGGGAAAACACGCCACATCTTCAACACTTCGCTTGCATATTTCTTCAGCTAAATATCCTATCTCATCACTCAGAAGTCCTACCTTCTTAAATACTAGAACAGCAACATTCAGCCATATTCTTTGCCAGTTTATTGACAAGAATAGCCTTTACTTCAGTTTCCAATCACATTTTCATTTCTATCAGAGGCAGCAGAATGGACATCACCATCCATATTTCTACCAATATTCTGTTCAAAATATCTTAAAGAATTTTGAAGATGACTCAGGCTTTTTCTACAGTTTTCCTTCTCTTAGCCTTCACTAAAATTGTCCTTAATATTCCATTCATGGCAATATGTGCTTTTTTTAGCTTGCACCTCCAAATGCTTTTGGCCTCTACCCACTAACCAGTTCCAAAGTCACTTTCATATTTTTAGGTAATTGTTACAGAAACACCCACTCCTTGTACCTCTTGGTCTATTCAGAATGCTATAATAAAATACCTTAGGCTTGGTAGTTTATAAACAGCAGAAGTTTATTGCTCATACTTCTAATACTGGAAAGTCTGAGATGAATGCATGAGCATATTTGGTGTCAAGTTGGGGCTCATTCTTTTCTTTATACACTATGTCTTCTAGTTGTGTCCTCACATGGCAGAAGGGGTAACAAAACTCCCTCGGGGCTCTTTTATAAAGGCAGTAATACTATTCATGACTTAATTACCTCCCTATGTCCCCAATCCTTAATATTATCAATTTGGAGGTTAGGCTTCAACATATCAATTTTGAAACCTAACATTTTGAGAAGACAGTAACATTTAGACGATAGTATTTGTGCTCTTGGAGATTCACGATGGAAATTAATACATAAAGACTGAAAAATCCGGCAATGCATAAGCCTGGGTAACTTCTTTTACATAGTTTTCTCATTTATTTGACTACAAACTGCTTTTCTATTCAAGACACTTATCAATGTCCCACAGGATACACTTAGTATATGTTGCTCTGGGTTCCAGGGAAAGAAAGATATTTTTTATTCTAAGTATGGAAAAATAGGATATAGTTTTGCTTTGGGGATCAGATGAAGAATTACTTGAGAAAACTGAGAACATTGAGTTATAAATGCTAATATACTATCTAAAATATAATATGCAAGTCAAATGCTCAACTAATAATTTGCAGATCAAAACTGAGTTGCTAATATTTTGCCTTGTTTATTTCAACTGTCAACTTCTTAACTGTTTAAAATTACTTTGACTCATGGCCTATAAACAATAGGGTGGTTTTCTCGTAACAACAGACAATATAATCTTTCTAGTTGGCTTTTAGAGAATGATGACAGATTACTTTGATTTTAAAATATATACTCGCATTGGACAAATACATATACTGCTTTGAAGCTTGTATCAGGAAGATTCTTGATATAAACTGGAATTTAGATGACCTAAATATTGAGACTGTGTCAATAGCAGTGTCAGAAGTGTTTCTGATGAGATTTTCAATAATATAGACAAAATAAATGTATTCTTAAAAAAATATTCATAGTATGTACTAATTAAATATTCAATGAAATAGACCAACTTGAAAGTGATATTCTGAATTAGAACAATATCAGGGTATAAAATATTTTAAATATGTTTCATTCCAATTAAACTATGAAAAGAGAGGCAGTATGTGTAGTGGCTAAGAGTGTAGAAACTGAAGTAAGCCTGCATAAATTAAAAGACCCTGCTCTGGAGGTGCTACAAAATGGCTGAGTACAGGCAGCTGGCACCAGCACTTGCTTCCTCCACAAAGAATAACCAAAATAATGAGCATATAATCACATTTCAAGTAGATCTAAGGTAGAAGAGTGGAATTCAACAAAGAAGTGACAGGAAACACTTAAGGCAAAGATAGAGAGGAAAACAAGTCAGCCTGCTTGATCAGGATTGGTTGGAAGCCTTAAAAGGCTTCCTGATGCAGTAAAGGGTAAGTGGAAGATGCCCAGTTGTCCATATGTTCACCGTGGATACTTATAATCCCAGCCATGGGAGAGTCCCTCAACTCTTGCTGGTCCTGAGATTAACATAAGGAACTACCTGGAGACTATGCAATGGGATTGGTCCAAAAGGAGCTTATGCTGGATTCAACATACTCCCTGAGTCCTAAGCAGCTCAACATGGTATTATTTTGAGAGGCTGGTCTTGATGAGACTGCATCCTGCTCTGGCGCCTGACAACCCCTGTATCTCCACATTTTGGAGCTCCATTGACATCTCCAATATGCAGCTTCTACCACAGCTATCTACTGTTGCTGGAGCTGATGTGTGAACCACTGGTAGTGACTTTGCCCTTGCATCTCCAGAAGGAGGATGCCATGTATTTTCATGTACCCTGAGGTCAGGATCTACCACCTACAGCCACCACCACTACAAGCTTCTGCCACTGGGGTCAAAGCATGAACCATTGGCAGTAACTTCATCATTCCCAGCAGCAGAGCCACCATGTGTTTACACACTCCTCAAGGACAGAATACCCCATCTGAAGCCGAAACCTAGGGCTTAATATATGCTCCATACGTGCCTACCTACACTTACTGCCACTGAAAGAAATTCCTTCCTCGCAGAAACAGAGTTGCAGTGCAAATTACCAGAATAATTCATTGAATAAAATACAAAATACATTTGGAAGCTTAACAAATAGACTAGAAGAAATAGGACAATTTCAGACCTTGAATATAAGTCTCTTAAAGGAATCCACTCAGAATAAAATTGAAAAGAATGGACAAATATTTATGACATATAGGACACCAAAGAGTGGCCAAATCTTCAAATTTTGGTGTTCCAGAAGACAAAGAGAAAGCCAAAGACTAGAAAGCCTGTTTAATGAAATAATAGCTGAAAATTTTCTTAGTCTAGCAAGAGATTTAGACATCCAGATACAGGAAATTCAGAGATCTCCAAGTAGATATAACTCAAAAAGGTCATCTTTATACCACATTATAGTAAAAAAATGAAAGTCAAAGATAGAGAATCGTATAAAACAAAACAGAACAACAACAACAACAACAACAACAACAAAAAAAAAACAGAAAGAAACAAGCATCTAGTTATGAAAAAGGAACTTCCATCAGACAAATAGCAGATTACACAGCAAAAAGTTTACAGTCCAGGTGAGAATAGGATGATATATTCAGAGTGCTAAAAAAAAAAATAAAAACCTGTCAGTCAAGGATACTACAACTAGCAGATTCATCCTTCATAAATGAAGAACAAGTCATTTTCAGACAAGTCATTCAAAAACTGAAAGAAATTATTACTATTAAACCAGCCTTACAAGAAATGCTTAAAGGAATCTTACACCTGTAAGAAAAAGGATATCTACTATAATGAAAACACAGGAAAATATAAAACCCACTGGTAAACACACAAATAAGAAAAAAAAAAAAAAAGGACTGAAATTTTACCACTACAGAAAATGATCAAATGACAATGATAAACAATATCAGGGAAATAAAGAAACAAAGGATATATTGATATGAAACGGGCAGAAATCAATGAGTAAAATTACAGGAGTAAGTCCTCACCTAATAATAATAACCTTGAATGTAAATGGAATAAAATTTCCACTAAAAAGATATAGAATAGCTGAATGAATTATATAAATAAATAAATTATAAATTAATTATAAATAATTTATATAAATAAAACATGATCTAACTGTACATTGTCCATAAGAAATTCATCTTACCTGTAAAGACACATATAGACTGAAAGAAAACAGACAGAAAATACACTCCATGCAAATGGAAACCAAAAGCAAGCAGGAGGAGTAGCTTGCGAATATCAAACAAAATATACTTTAAGTAAAAATAATAAAAAGAGACAAGGAAGATCATTACATAATAATAATGGAATTATATCAGCAAGAAGATATTACAATTCTACACAAATATGTTCCTAACACAGGAGCACCAAGATACATAGAGCAACAACATCACTAGATCTAAGGAGAGAGATAGACTCAAATATAGCAATTCTTAGGGATTTCAACATCCCATGTCAGGATTAGTCAGGTCATCTAGACAAAAATTCAACAAAGAAACAGTGGGTTTAAATGACACTTTAGACATAATGGACTTAACAGACATTTACAGAACATTTTATCCAAAAGCTACAGAACAGACATTTTTCTCATCAATATATGGAACATCCTTCAGGATAGACTATACGTTAGGACATGAGGCTCCATAAATTTTTAAAAAATGAAATAATATAGAATATATTCTCAGAGTACAATGAAATAAAACTAGAAATCCATAACCAAAGAAATGAGGTAAACTATACAAATACATGGAAAATAAATAACACACTTTTCAAAGATCATTGGGTCAATAAAGAAATTAAGGAGAAAATAAAAGTAATTCTTGAAACAAGTGAAAATAAAAACACAAGAAACATAGTCCTATGGTAGACAGCAAAAACACTACTAATAGAAAAGCATATAACAATACTTGCTTATATCAAAAAAGTAGACAAATTTTAAAAATATATAAACATAAACCTCAAGATACTAGAAATGTCAGAATAAGCCAAACCCCAAAATAGTACATGGAGAGAAATAATAAAGATAAGAGTATGACTAAATTAAATAGAGAGTAAAAAACAGACAAAAGATAAACTGAATGAAAAGTTGTTTTTTTTTGAAAAGATAAACAAAATTAATAAACTGCTAGCTAGACTAATCTAGAAAAAGAAATCCCAAATAAAATCAGAAGCAAAAGAAAACCTTTCAATGATGGGAGTGTAAATTAGTTCAACCATTGTGGAAGACAGTGTGGCAATTCCTCAAGGACCTAGAAATAGAAATTCCATTTGACCCAGCAATCCCACTACTGGGTATATATCCAAAGGATTATAAATTGTTCTATTATAAGGACACATGTACATGAATGTTCATTACAGCACTGTTTATGGTAGCAAAGACCTGGAACCAACCAAAATGCCCATCGATGATAGATTGGACAGGGAAAATGTGGCACATATACACCATAGAATATTATGCAGCCATCAAAAATGATGAGTTCGTGTCCTTTGTATGGACAATGGATGAACCTGGAAATCATCATTCTCAGCAAACTGACACAAGAACAGAAAATCAAACACCGCATGTTCTCACTCATAGGCGGGTGTTGAACAATGAGAACACATGGACACAGGGAGGGGAGCATCACACACTGGGGTCTGTTGGGGGGAAATAGGGGAGGGCCAGCAGGGGGTGGGGATTTGGGGAGAGATATCATGGGGAGAAATGCCAGATATTGGTGAAGGGGAGGAAGGCAGCAAATCACGCTGCCATGTGTGTACCTATGCAACAATCTTGCATGTTCTTCACATGTACCCCAAACCTAACATGCAATAAAAAAATATAAAAATTAAAAAAGAAAAAAAGAAAACCTTTCAATGCATATCACAATAATGCAAAATACCGTCACAGACTATTACAAGCAACTATGCACTAACTATCTGGAAAACAGAGAAAATAGATACATTCCTGGACATACACATCCTAGCAAGAATGGATCATGCGAGGCAAAACAAGATGGCAGAATAGAAAGCTTCACTGATTGTCCCATCCAACAAGGACATCAAGTTAACAACTATCTACACAGAAAAAGCATCTTCATAAGAACCAAAAATCTGGTGGGAACTCACAATACCTCATTTTAATGTCATATTTCTGGAAAGGGGATTGAATGACTGAATCCATTCCTCCCCTACCCTCAGCAACAGCTGCAAGGTGCAGAGTGCCCCTGGGCAATAGAGCAGGGAGAACACAGCAATTCTGAGACATTGAACCCATCTCCGTTCTGTTAGAGTAGAAAGGAAAACCGGACCAAATTCTGCTGAGGCCCACCATGGAGGGAGCATTTAAACCATCTGTAACCAGAGTAGAATTGCTGATCCCAGCAGTCCAGACTTGAGAGCCTACGAACCTCAACACCAAGGGCTGTGGCATTCTGTATCTCCAAGTAAACTTGAAAGGCAGTCTAGGTCATAAGGACTGTGAGTTTTAGGCAAGTCCTAGTGCTGAACTAGGCCCAGAGACAGTGGATTTGGGTGGAGGAGTGCATGCATGTGACATACTGAGACACCAGTTGGGACAGCTAAGGGAGTGCTGTTATTGCCCCTTCCCTAAGCCCAGGCTGCAAAGCTCAGGGCTAAAAAAAGGACCCCTTTCTTTTACTTGAGGAGAGGCTAGGGAAGAGTGCATAGGATTGTGTCTTTCATGTAGGATACCTGCTCAGCCACAGCAGGATAAGGCACCAGTAAGAATCATGAAGCCCGCGTTTTGGGACCTAGATGTGTGATTATATAGTGATTCATGGGCTGTAGCCAATGATTTGGTTGGATGGTCAGGGACTTGGAAGAAGAATGACTGGATAACTGGTGACAAAGAATTTGGGGAAGAGGTATGTGAATGGATTATACTGAGTGGTCAAAAATTTGTATCCTATGTGAGTGTTCACCAGTGGGTGATGTCAGTGGAGGAGGAGTTTAATAATAAAGTGGATAGGATAAGATTATTATCTGATTTAACTACATTATTTGATTTAATTAAGTCATTAAAACTTCATTAATATTATTATTGGGTGTTTACTCAAAGAAAAAATAGTCTATCAAAAGTGTAAGTAAACTCCCATGTTTATTGCAGCATTATAAATCAACCCAAGTGATCAAATCAACTTAAGAGTTCTTCAGTGGGTGAATGGATATTAAAAATATCGTAATTATACACAAAGGAATACTTCTGGCAGTGAAAGAAATCAAATCCTGTAATTTGCAACAACATGGGAGAATCTGGACGTTATTATGTTGCATGAAATAAACCAATCAAATATTGTATTTTCTCATTCATATATGGTAGCTACAATAAAAAGTTGATCTTATAGAAGTAGAGAGTAGAATGATAGATATCAAAGGCTAAGAAGAGTCTGTGTATGGGAGTAGTAGATGAAAAAGGGTTGGGTAATGGGTACAAATATACAGTTAGATAGAAGAAATAAGTTTTGATGTTTGATAGCAGGGTAGTGTGACTAAGTTTACAACAATATATTGTGCGTTTCTAAATAGCAAGTAGAAAGGACTTGAAATGCTCCCAATACATAGATATAAATGCTTGAGGTGATGGACACCCCTTCATCAATGTACATTGTATGCATGGAAAAAAAAACTACATATACCCCTTAATAGGTATAAATATTAACCAATAAAATTAATAAAAAGGCTCTAGTTTTATCATTACCAATTGTAGGGACTTGCGTAATGTGACAATCTTTCTTTGGTTTAACTTTTACATGTAAAATATGGTAATTAATAATGGTACCCACTTCACAGAGTTATTATGCAGATTTAATTAGTTAATATATGCACAGCAGAGCAATTTTTGTTTTATCTTATAGAGTTCTGCTAGTATGATTATTCTTAGTTTGAAAATCATACACTAACAGTGTATCTCAATGAAGTTATTTTAAAATTTAACTTGATGTTTGTCTCAGCTTATTGTAAATTCCAAATAAGTAAAGCTCAATCTGATTAGGCTGTGTTAAAATTGATTATTAAATTGATTGCAAAAGTGAATATCACCGTCTTGCTTTCAAACAATGTATTTAACTGTTTTATAAACATTTAAAAAATTGTATTTTGCCAGAATCTCTTTCTAAATTAATAAAATATATAAAATAAGAATATCACAGTTTTCATATAAAACTGTTTCTAGAAAGAATACCTATTGAGCATCTAAATTTTGGTGGAAGCAAGCTGTTACTCTATGCTAAATTATCTCAATTAGTACAATCCATATCAAAAATGAAAATAAGCTTTTTGGGAAATACCTATTTGCAAAATCAGAGTAGCCTCCAGCTCAGAAATGTAGCAAATACATTGAGCAAATTCCACTTCTAAACTTAGGATCAAAGTTGAATATGAGAAATCTATTACCTTGTGTCTGCCATTTCATTTTCTCTCTTTTAATAGATTTGTATATCACATATTAATTTATTATTAAAATAATCAAATACAACCAGAGTTGTATCATATTGAATGAGCAATCATATTTTAATTAAGAAACCCAGGTAAGTGAGTCTTTGAGACAGCATGATGTTATTGTCTGTTAATAATGATATTTTAATTCAACACTTATTACATGAAAATTTTTTCTAAGACTTTACCTTCATAATCACATTTAATCCTCACAAATATCTCTCTGAAATAAATATCAGAGCTGTCATACAAATGTAGAAAAACAGTTTTAAATGATTAAAGGGCTTATTCTTTGTCACATAGCTAGTAATTTGCAGAAAAATAATTTGAATCATATTGTCTGACACAAAGGTATATATCTTTAACCTCTATTGTATTAATTCCAGAATAAAAAAACTTTACCTCCTATTAAAAACATCAAAATTTTACTTTATGTAAAGAGAAAGAAACATATAGCTAATGAATACATAATGACTTTTAAATAAATCGTAAGATATCTCAGTCTCAATAGGGAAATATGGAAATGGCAGAGAGTTTGGAGTCAGACAGAGGTAAATTTAAATCCTGACTTCACTGCTTACTTGTCATGTGATTTATAAAAGAGATAACAACAACACAATTACTTAGAAGATTAAATGAAATAATACAACAAGATCTAACCTAGTTCCTGGTACATAGTTTTTTATCATCAATAAAATTAACTTTTTAAAAACTGTGAGAAATACTGCAGTAAAGAAATACATTTAACCCTGTGTTTCTCAAGTAAAATTCCTTTTGAGTGTCAATGCCACCTAATTTCATGGAAACTAATTTCACAGAACCTAGTGGCCCAAAGATGCAAGTTTAAGAAACTGAGTTAAAATTATCATCTTCCAGAAGAGAGAGAAAATTAGTAGGAGTGCAGGACAAAGTAGTAATAGCAAGGGAAAGGAAGGGAAAGATGTGAGATACATTAAAGGTCAGCATACAGGTTAGACTAATGATGCCATAAGAAGAAGGAGAGAAAGAGAGAGAGAGATGAAAGATTAACATCGCAAAAGTATGAGCCTAAATTAAACTAATGCTTCTCAGTTTTGCTTGTGTGTGATATATATATATATATACATATATATATATATATATATAATATATTAATATAATATATATATTAACATTTATGTTGGGACATTTTTCTCAGGCCCTCAGTATTTTCCAAGGAGATGCCAACAAAATAATGAGGATTATATTATTGAATTTACTGGGCTTATGGGTCAAAGAATATTCTTGCTGTTGTGACTGAATGTTCAGGTTTATGCATCTCAACATTGGCAGTATTGGGTAAAGAGGGCTAAAAAAGAGAAAAATAATATCCTTAATACAAGATCCTGATAAATGCTTTGCACGTTTTCTTAGGAACATTTAGAATCTGGATATAAAAGAATTAGTGGTTTAAAAACTGTACAAATCTGTCCCACAAGATTTGTCTTGATGTAAAGGAACCCCAGTCAAATGAAGCATTGGTGGATGTTTCTGTCAGTGTGAAGAGATGACAGCTTCCTAATGCAGGGACAACTGTTTTCTATATATTTTCTTAAATGTGATATTAATTGAGCAAATTGTGAAATGTATCAAAGAGTTTGACTAGACTATAATAAATATGTATTTGAGATGATTTGCTGAATTTTTATCAAGAATAAATTATGACAAAATTTTATAACTGACGGAGAATCAAAATTTGGTGTGATTTTATTGGAGCAACATTTTATCAGAAAGTCTAATTATAATAAATATCCATGTATATTAGTATTTATTAAAAGAAAAAAGAGATCAGTTGAAAATGGAAGCATACAGAATGTGTCAAAATTTAACCAATTTCATAGAATTTTGCTATTTTGTAATGACAATTTTATTTAGTAAACAATATACTTCATAAAAGCAAAACAATTATTCCCTCTCTCCTCCAAAAATGTAGAAAACCTAAAACATTGTTTCTCATTGCTACTTAGGGTTAAAGAAAAACTCCACAGATATGAAACTAGCCCATTCTTGTGAATGCTACTAGTTATCATTTACTACTTTGGTATTCTCCAGATTTCACATTAGGAACCAGTATACTACCCTTGGGACCAAAAGAAAATAAAGGTTTAAAAGGGAAACAAATACAAAACCTGAAAGTAATTTCAATGATATAATTTGATTTGTTCTTCTCTTCTTTTACAAATTTGAGTCAACTGTATTGTAATATAATATGATATGGAAAGGAAACCTGGCAGCATACATTAGTTTGAGTCCAATCTCTTTCTATATTATATAGAGGGGCATAAAGTCAGTGAAGATGAGCTCAAACACAGCATGCTTACAGGCATTCATCATTCTTTAATGTTAGGAATTAAATGCAGAATTACTTCTTACAAACTATTACACTCAATAGTTATCCTTCACCAATGTGTAAGCATTGCTTTCTTGAAGAAAAGTATTAAGATGTTTCTATGTTAGAGGAGAATCATTTCAAGGATCACATTTTTATGGCTATTTGAAAACTTTTATTTCAGAATAAAGCTGAGGACAAGGAAGTAAAGAGAGTTGCATTGGCATGCTAATCTTTGAGTAAGATGTTAGTGAAAAATATCAGGGTCCTTGGAATTTACACTGAAAAAAAATATGTGTGTGTGTGTGTGTGTGTGTGTGTGTGTGTGTGTGTGTGCATGTATACTCTATTAGTCCATTTTCATACTGCTATAAAGAGCTGCCCAAAGCTGGGTAATTATAAAGGAAAAAGGTTTAATTGACTCACAGTTCAGCATAGCTGTGAAGTCCTCAGGAGACTTACAATCATGGCACAAGGAGAAGGAGAAGCAAAGCACCTTCTTCGCAGGGTGACAGGAAGGAAAAGTGCCAAGTGAAGGGGGAAGAGCCCCTTATAAAACCATCAGATCTTATGAGAACTAACTATCATGAAAACAGCATGGGGAAACTGCTGTTATGATTCAATTACCTTCTCCTGGTCTCTCCTTTGACACATGGGAATTATGGGAATTGATACGATTTGGCTCTGTGTTTCCACCCAAATCTAAACTTAAATTGTAATAATCTCCATGGGTCAAGGGCGGGACCAGGTGGGGAATTGAATCATAGGGACAATTTCACCCATACTGTTCTTGTTAGAGTGAGTGAGTTCTCATGAGGTCTGATGGTTTTATAAGGGGCTCCCTACTTTGCTCAGCTCCCGTTCTCTCTCCTGCCACCATGTAAAGAATGATGTGTTTGCTTCCGCTTCTGCCATGATTTTAAGTTTTCTGAGGCCTCCCCAGTCAGGCGAAACTGTGAGTCTATTAAATATTTTTTCTTTATACATTACCTAGTCTTGGGTATTTCTTCATAGCTGCGTGCCGATGAACTAATACAGAGATTACAATTTAAGATGAGATTTGCGAGAGTACACAAAGCTTAAGCACATATGTACACACATACCTGAATAAAGAAAAAAACTTATGTTGTGAATGTGCCTTCTTAACTTTCAAAAGCAAGGGCATTCTCAAAGTATATGAGCCAGTTATATTAGCCACTCTTATTATTTAACCCTTACTATATATAATTGAAAATTTCATATACATTCACATAAAAACTAAAATTGTCCATTTCAACATTTTCTGAAGATAACATCATGTATCAAGGTCAATCTGTGTATCAATAAATCTTTGTGGAATAATGGAAAGAACACAGTATGTGGCTGAAGGCATTAATCCCTGTGCTGACTCTCCCATGTATAATCTAAGTGATTTTGGAAATACTATTAGGTTGGTGCAAAAGTAATTGCAGTTTTTGCCATCAATTTTAATGGCAAAAACCGTAATTACCATTCCACTAATCTAAGTTTGTTTCTTAAAAATTCTTTTTGTTAAAAAACTATAAAACTTAGGCTTCTAGTAAAAAATGCAAATTCAAACAGCAAAGGCAGTATACATAGAAAGTCATTTTCCTACTCCTTAATTTGCCTCTCAGAAGTTTGTGCATAATTTTGAAAATATTTATGCATAAATAAACATACATTTAAAAAATTTTACTTAAAATGATGCAAAGCTATAAAACTCCTAGAAGATAGCTATCAAGCAGAATACTTGCTATCAATCCCAGTGGAAAAGAACACTGCACCAGTTACTAATCCCAGGGGAAGTCTAAATATTTCTGCTCATTGCATCTTGGTATCAGAGCTGCCAAAGAAAACACAACACAGTCGAACACTGGATGGAACAAAGCTTTATAGACGTAAGAAGAGAGAGGATTGGCTACAATAATGTATATTAGTCTCTCATGGCGAGTGGGTTCTCCCACAGGCAGCCGATAAAGGAAAAGTGGCTTATGTCCCCGCTTATTGTACCAGAGTAGAAGGGCCTCAACTCTTTCCCCCAAGGAGTTTGAAATACTGAAAGTTGGGAACTTGCCTAAAGGTTGTTGACATACACACTAAAAGAGAACAAAGAAACACCCATTGAGCCTGAAACAGGGAAAAATGTTCTCATATAAGTTGGTACACCTAACACAGTCTGTGTGGGCTACATATCTCCTGTTAAAGAGAGAGTTCCGGGCCCAAAGTCTATTATTTTGTGGCCAAGAAGGGCTGGAAAGTCTGTGCACATGTGACTGCCTTTCCTCATAATGACACAGGAGAACATCTAGACCTTGAGTTTGACAATAGCTTTTTAGATACAACACCAAAGGCACAAACCAAGAAAGAAAGAACTATTAAGCAGGACTTCATTAAAATTAAAAATGTCTGTTCTGTCAAAGACGCTGTCAAGAGAAGGAAAACCCAAGTCACAGACTAGAAGAAAACATTTGTAAAATATATATTTGACAAAACACTGCTATCCAAAATATACAAAGAACTCTTAAAACTCAACAACTAGATTAAAGAATGGGTTGAGGAAACAAAAAATTTTAACATGAGCCAAAGACCTTAACAGACACCTCACTAAAGAAGATATACAAATGATAAATAAGCATATGAAAACATACTCTGCATCACATATGTGTGGGGAAATGCAAACTAAAACAACAGTGAAATACCACTATGTACCTATTAAAATGGCCAAAATTTAGAAAATAGACATTACCAAGCACTGATGAGTATGCTGAGCAAGAGGAGTTTTCATTCATTGCTGGTAGGAATAGAAAATGGCACAGACACTTTGAAAGACAGTTTGATTATTTATTGCAAACTCAAACATCCACATGCCATAAAATCTGGCACTTGCATTCCTTGGTATGTCTTCAAAGGGGCTGGAAACATATAACTACACAAAAACTCACATACAGATGTTTATACAGCTTTTTTCATAACTGCCAAAACTTGGAAACTACTAAGATGTCTTTCAGTAGATAAATGGATAAATAAAATGTGGTACATCTAGACAATTGAATATTATTCAGCACTAAAAGGAAATGAGCTACCAAACTATGAAAAGATACCGAGGAAACTTAAATATATATTACTAAGTTAAAAAGTCCCCTCTGAAAAGGATAAATACTATATGATTCCAACTATATAACATTCTGGATAAGGCAGGATTGCAGATAAATTTAAAAAGGGGATGGACTGGAGGGAGGGATGAGTAGGCACAACACAGAGGACATTTAGGGCAATGAAATTACTCTGTATGACACTATAATTGTGCACACATGTCATTATCCATTTGTCCAAACCCGTTGAATGTACAACATCAATAGAGAACCCTAATGTAAACTATGGACTTTGAGTGATAATTATGTGTTAATGTGGCACATCAATTGTAACAATGTACCACTCTGGTGGGATGTTGATAATGACGGAGGCTATGCGTATGTGAGGGCAGATGGTATATGGGAAATTTCTAGGTTTTCTGCTGAATTTGCTGTGAATCTAAAACTGCTCTTAAAATAAAGTCTATTAATAATACTAGCGGGATGACCTTATATATATTATTCTAGCACATGTGTTTTAAAAAATCATATATCGTAAGTGTCTTGTTACATTAATACATTCAGACTTACTTCATCTTTTTAACATTTATTTATTTTTTTCTATTGAATGCTGCTTCATCTTTGTAAAGCTGGATAATTGGTTTAACCAATTTCCTACAGATGGACATTTTGATCAATTTAGTATTTTATGCATAACATCTTTCTATACTGGCACATTGGAACGGCAGTGGATGAGAACCAGGGACTGCCTTCTCCTGAAAGTTTACATTTTGCATTAACTAGAAACAAATCATTCAATTATTGAAAGCAGTAAGATGGGGTTGGCAGTTGGAACTGAGTGCTCAAGGTCTGATGAGATGGTTACTATAAGGATAGTGCCATTCCTATGGCAGGTCTAAAACAATGAATTAACGACATGCAAATGTGGTCTCAGATGACTTTGAATGGCAGAAGGTAGTTTTTATGTCACTATCACACTTTTATGTGTAAAAAGGTAACTGTCAATATTTGCTGTAGAGGAAATGACTAAAATATCTCAATGTAGACAGAAAATTAAAAAAAAATAAATAAATAAATCTTACCTGTAGGAGTTCCAATATTTATTTGGTATCAGTAAAATGGTCCAAAATAAATTTGAAGACCACAGCCAGTTACAGTTGTGTTAATGACAAACCATGAGATTTACTGTTTAAATTCAGCAGCTGAAAGAATTCATTTACTTTTTAAGGCAGATGGAAAGTAAAGACATTTATAAGATAAATTACTTATAAACTGCATTACTTTTGGGAAACATATCACTAGTAATCAAAATTTTGTTATTACTATTACAGCTTTTTCATTCACATTAACATCATGATGATAAGCAAAAGTGCTCACTTTCTGGGCCCGTTATTCCTCCCACAAAAGGAGAAACAGGATCTTTAAGTGAAAGTAAGTTAAGAAGCTAAATGGCCTTTGGTTTATAGGCAGTATTTTTATAAATTCTCAAAGAATCTCCTTTGTCAGGTGACCATCATAAAGAGAAAGGGATGATGCACCCACTTGGCCACCAAATAGTCTTTCTGCTATGGCCACAAATTCAGACAAATTCAAAGTAAATTCAAAACTTTAACTTTGGTGCTTACATTATCCACAAGTAACACAGAGAAAAGATCTGTGCTGCAAATCTGAAACATGCAGTCATTAGGAAGAGTCATGTGTGTTCATCTCAGTCCAATCCATTGCATGGTTGTTTTAAAAAGACCACAGAAATTCTTCACAGGTTTGATGATCATTATTACTTTGCTTTGATTTTAAACATTTACACTCAGATTATTCAATGCATTTAAAGTGTTTTTTAGTACTGTGGCTAAAATTGTTGATCACTCTTCCAGCCATTGGAATAGCACTGCTAGCAAATAACATCTTGGCTAACTGAAAGACTGCACTGCTACTCAGAGTGACCAACCTCTTTCATTAATTACAGGATCCTCAGTTGACTCAAGGAGATGAAGGCATTCCTAAAGTTTTTCAGCATTCAGGACATCATATGAACTATCTGGTAAGCCTTCTATTGAAAGTGAGGAACGGTCAGTCAGAGCTCACTGTTGCTTCACAGCTGGCCTACCTTCTGTAAAAGTAGTAGCAGACAGCAGCTAAGAGGCCCAGACCTGACCTGGTTATAGGCACCTTCTATGTTGTTGCTGGAGGTCATGGCATAGTGCTGGACTTGGAGCAGGTGGCTTGTGGGGACCAGTACAGAGACTTCTAGGACACACTTGTTTTTTTTTTTTTTTCAGACATAATTTTTTACATATGTGTAATGGGGATGATGCTTTATAAATTAGCAATGTATTAATATTGATCATCCCACAGAAATAGTTCACTAAAGAGAATATAAAATGATGTCTGGCACCAGGCAGATAAAATATCTGGGGGAGGGATTCTAAAGAAGTTTCTCTAATATCTTTCTCATGGTATATTTATTGCTCTATGACCCTGCCCTATGTACCTCAAACCTTACCTACAGGTATTGTTTCATTCTTTCTTGGTTTGTTTATGCATGTTTTGCTTATTTATGCATGGCTATTTATGAATATCTTGCCTAGTCAAAATTAAGGGTTCAAAATATTTTACAATGAAGAAAGAGATAGTGTACAATCAAAAATATTTAATATAAAGAGGGAAAAGGAAGCCAAGAAGAACTTGGAGGAGAAGGGTTGCAAAACAAGGTTCACATTTTCCAAATGACAAAACCATAACATTTGTTCATAGGTGTTAGCTCTGTGCTTTCCAGCGGCCAAGGGAAAGGCAGAGATGTAGGGGCTCCAGGAGCTCTCAGTTTGTAGTAGAAATAATATTAGTGTTTTTTTCTCTGAATGAACCTATTTTTATTCTCATTTCTTGGGGAACTTTATCATAAAAGTCTCTGTATAAAGGGCATTCAGTACTGCAATGAATAATAGATTAATTGGTGTACTAAAAACTTGAAAGAGCTTCTGTCACGTCCTTTCCTCTTTTTTCCTTGCTGAGTTTGATGTACCCCTGTATTTTTCCTCAACATCCCAAAGGCGAGAGTCACCCCAAACTTCCATGCTCACTGTGTGTGGCCGCTCAACTATGTTGTGTTGCTTATGCTCCTATTACATGTATGGAACTGTGAAACATTTGTTTGCATTTGCACCAAATTCCAGTTTTTCAAAATGAGTGAAGAATGTGTAGTCTGCACGTGCTCCAACATTTAGCTAAGTTATAGAAAGCTAGTATTTGCTTATTTATTTACTATTGTCACTTTATATTTCTTCTCACCTCGTCATAGAATTAAGGTTAGGAACAATGAGGCTTTGGAGAAAATATAAATTATGAAGACAGGTTAATGGATGTGAAAAAATATTCATAAAATTCCAAGCTGTCCCAATATAACAGTTTCATAAAATCATCCCACATAGTTTGTCAACTTCAGCAATAGCAATTTCAGTGATATTTTTAAAATATATTTTTAACATGCAAAATACCAAAGGAATTCTGAGTGAAAGAACAAAACTGAAGGTATCACATTACATGACATGAAATTATACTACAAAGCTATAGTAAATAAATCAGACACATTGACCAAGGGAGCAGAAAAGAGAGCCCAGAAATAAATCCATGCATTTACAGCCAACTCATTTTCAAAAAAGGTGTCAAGAACATATACTGAGGAAAAGAAAGTATATTCAATAAATAGTGTGGTAAAAACTGAATGTTCATATGCAGAAGAAAGAAACTATACCCCTATTTTTATCATATAAAAATCTAATTAAAATGGATTAAGGACTTAAATCTAAGACCTCATACTATGAATTAACTAGAAGAAAACATTGGAGAAATGCTTCAGGACATTGTTCTGGGCAGTTTTGAGAAACACTTCAAAAGTACAGAGATCCAAAGGAAAAATAAACAAATGGGATTATATCAAGCTTAAAAATCTTCTACACAGCAAAGGAAACAATCAATAAAGCAAAGAAATAGACAAGGAAGAAAATATTTGAAAACTATGCATCTAATAGTCATCTAACAAGCAATCAATAGTCAGAATATACTAGAAACACAATAGGAAAAAAAGCCACAAATAATTTAATTTTAAAATAGGCAAATGAGCTGAATAGACATTTGACAAAAAAATACAAATGGCCAACAGGTATATGAAAAAATGTGCAACCTCACTAATTATCAGGGAAATGCAACTCAAAATCACAATGAGATATCATGTCACCCCTGTTATGATGGCTACTATCAAAAAGACAGAAAATAATGAATGCTGATGAGAATGTGGAGAAAGGGAAACACTTGCACTCTGCTGGTGGGTATGTAAAGTAGTACAAACACTATAAAAAATAATACAGAAGTTTCTCAAAAAATTAAAAATAGAATAACCATATGATCCAGCAATCTCACTCCTGGATATTTATCCAAAAAAAAAGGAAATTAGTGTATAGAAGAAATACTTGCACTCCTATGTTTACTGCAGCACTAATCAAAATAGCCAAGATATGGAAGCATCCTAGATGTCTATCAATGGATAAATGGATAAAGAAAATGTGGTACTTATACACAATGGAATACTAGTCAGCCATAAAAAATAAAGAGATTTTATCATTCACATCAACATGGATGGAACTAGAGGACATTATGTCAAGTAAAATAAGAAAGACACAGAAAGACAAATTTTTTATGTTTTCACTCATATGTGGAAGCTAAAACAATTGATCTCATGAAGACAGTGAATAGAATGGTTGTTGTCAGAGGCTGGAAAAGTTAGTGAGAGAGGAGATGAACAAGCATTTGTTAATGGATCCAAATTACAGTTAGATGTAAAGAATAGATGTAGTGTTTGGTAGCATAATAAAGTTACTATAGTTAATAGTAATTTATTGCATATTTCAAAATGACTAGAAATGATAAATGTTTGAGGTGACAGATAGCCTAATTACCAAGATTTGATCATTACACATTGTGTATTTGTATCAAAATACAAAATGTGCCCTATAAATATGTATAATGGTATAAATATGTATATATATATAAAAGTTAAAAACAAGTGAATTTAAAAAATACATATTAGTCATCAGATCTTTACATATTTGTACTCATTTCCCAAAAGCAGGGTGAAATTTCTATCAGCAGACCATCTAGGTAGCTTTTAAAATTACTATATTTTTAAAATATTTTAGTATGTTTCCCACAAAACATAAGATTATATAGGATTTACCTATGCTATTACAATAAGAAGTAGGATGTCTGATATGGCTTGGCTGTGTCCCCACCCAAATCTCATCTTGAATTCCCACATGTTGTGGGATTGACCCTGTGGGAAGTGACTGAATTACAGGGGCCAGTCTTTCCTGTGCTGTTCTCATGATAGTGAATGAGTGAATGGTAGTCTCATGAGATCTTGTAATAACCTAACTTGGGTTAGCCTAACTGACTCCATCTTAGCTGCAAAACCTGACAAGCTCTCTCTAGCCTCTCCTCCCTGCCACCACCCCTCAGGTGCATTACTGGGTCATGCTGCACTCAAAGCTTTGAACCCTTAAGAGTGGTTCACATTGTTCACAGTACCTGTAACCATCGTAACCACATCCTGTTTGGCAAGTCTATCTGCTATTGTGAATACCTTCCTTGGTGATTGATTGTATGGAAAGATCCCCTGGCTACCCACCTTGTTGATGGTATGGAAATACTCTTAGTAACCAGCAACTATGGAAATTTCCTGCATCCTGGTTACCAGCCTCCTCCTACTAACTTGCTTGTTCTGCTTCTGTAAAATTCACTTCAGCTAGGCTCCCCCTCCCCTACCTAAATCAAGGTATAAAAGGAAATCAAGCCCCTTCCTCAGGGCCTGGAGATTTTTAGTGTAAGCTGACTATCAGTCACCAGCTAATTAATAAAGGACTCTTAATTTGGAACTCAGAGCAAGGCATGTTTCCTTCTAACTTGCTCGGTTATTACAATCTGATGGTTTCAAAATAGGAGTTTCTCCGTACAAGCTATTTTTTTGCCTGCCACCATCCATGTAAGATGGGACTTGCTCTTCCTTGCCTTCCACCATGATTCTGAGGCCTCTCCAGCCACATGGAATTGTAAGTCCAATTAAATTGCTTTATTTTGTAAATTCCCTAGTTTTGGGTATGTCTTTATCAGCAGTGTCAAAATAAATTAATACAATGTCCTTATATATTAGTCTGTTCCCAAGCTGCTGTAAAGAACTGCCTGAGACTGGATAATTTATGAAGGAAAAAGGTTTAATTGACTCACAGTTTTGCATGGCTGGGAGGACCTCAGGAAACGTATAATTCTGGCAGAAAAGGAACCAAACGTGTCTTTCTTCAAATGGCAGCAGGAAGCAGAAGTGCTGAACAAAGGAGGAAAAGTGTTTTTAAAACCATCAGATCTCATGAGAAGTCACAAACTATCATAAGAACAGCATGGAGGTAAACTCCCACCAGGTCTCTCCCACAACACCTGGGGATTATGGGAACTATAATTCAAGATGATATTTGAATGGGGACACAGCCAAACCATGTCACCTTACCAAAACAAAAACAAAAACAAAAACAAAAACAAAAACAAACAAAAAAAACAATTTTTTCCTCCTACTGTTTCTTTAAATATCTATGATCTTGCAGCTTTTTCTGCCCCAGATTCCAAATTTAGCAGGATTTTTCTGGTCATTCTTAGATAATCCAAAGTTCAGATCACTTTATTTAAAACCAAGCTAATCAAACAAACCAGTCTCAGTTTAGAAATTAAAGTATCTTGCCCAATACAATTGTCAGTTTTGTATTTTCTTTTAAGTCAGAATTTTTCATTTCTCCATGTTCTGCTCTTCCTCCAGGAGGAAGTCAGAAGTGGAAGAAAAAAAGAATGGCAACATTCTTGTGACTTTCCCTGCCTACATCTTCAACTTCTTTTCCTCTATCTTGCCAAACACTATACTTCTGACCCTTCCAGGGCTGGAGTATGAGAAATGAGAAGAAGTAAAGAAAGCATACAAATTTTTATTTGACTGGTCATATATTTGGCTTTCTGTATCTGGCATTAATTTAAGGGTGACTTTTTGCTTCACGGATACTTCTGGGTTTCTTCTGGGTTTTCCCTCGCCTACACTAGGTTTCTCCTCCGTGCAGTCTACTTGACAAGATAACACAGCTGTATGCTCCCTTGTTCCACTCTTAGAACCTTAGGCAACCTGTATCACATTCAGTTTCCTCTTTCTGCATTTTTCTTATGAGTAGCCCACATCCAGAAAACATTCAAACATCCTTTGCCTGGACAAACTGGACTGCATGTCATCAAATTCACAGCCTCACTTCATTGTGTCTTCAAAGCAGTTTGCTGTAAATTTCTTGAACTTCTTTATTTTCCTTGAAAGTGACAAATAATAGTTGATAGTATCTCCTAAATGGCTTTGGACACATGGATTCCTAGGTTTGAGAAGAAGGGCAGCCACTGACCTTTCTCTTGAAACTTGTCACCAGTATCTGGTTGAATCCTTTTTCACCGAACTCTATTTTTTTTTTGTTTGTTTGTTTGTTTTTTTTTTTTTTTTTTTTTGAGACGGAGTTTCGCTCTTGTTACCCAGGCTGGAGTGCAATGGCGCGATCTCGGCTCACCGCAACCTCCGCCTCCCGGGTTCAGGCAATTCTCCTGCCTCAGCCTCCTAAGTAGCTGGGATTACAGGCACGCGCCACCACGCCCAGCTAATTTTTTGTATTTTTAGTAGAGACGGGGTTTCACCATGTTGACCAGGATGGTCTCGATCTGTCGATCTCGTGATCCACCTGCCTCGGCCTCCCAATCTTTTATCATAATACCCAAATGTGCACAGAGATTTTATCGGGCTAAGTACTTTTCCATGTCTCCAAAGAACTCCCAAAGTATGCATCCTATTTATGCTTTAATTTGTCATCACTTTATCTGTTATGTGGAATACAATTCTTACCACAGTACTTGACACCGAGGACACTTTCTGTTCACTAACTCTCATTGTGAGATTTTGCAAGCTTTAGTGAATAAAGGTAATTTTAAAGATTAAATTGAGCCAACATATTTAGGGAATTAAATCATCCATTGGCTGAATATCACATAGCATGTTTTGCATAGTCATAAGCTAATGTTTGAAAATTTGTACTCTGTGTGCCTCCCACATTAATATAACTAAATTTCACTGACCAAAAAAAATTTAGTACACATTATTTGAGTGAAATTAATATAAATCATTTACCTCAAAACACTGAATACTGCTTAGAAAATCATATATGTTTTATCATGTGACATTTATTAATACCCCTTTTTATTCTCCTGTAATCTCAGACAGAAGTTGTCAATATTTGGTTTAGTATAACACACTCAATAGATGCTGTTAAAACCTCTGACACACTCACATGGACATTCCTAAGGTCATATGCAAGTCCTGAGTGGGCCATATTATTTCAGAATTCTACCAGCTTGGGCTTAGTGTTCTTCCATATACCTACTCTTCTTGGTTAACTACTGAAATTGAGCTCAAGCATAAACTCAGTTCTACATACATTTATTGACTGCATACTATGTGCTAGGAACTTTGTTAAACATAAAAAAATAAGTTAAAATTTCATCAAGAAAAAATGTTCTAGTGACAGGTATATAGCATTGATAATTCAGCAACTACTTGCTAAGTAGCTTCAATGGGATAAAAATCTGACATCATATTACTGAATTTGCCAGAGGAGAGCAGTTTACTGATATTTTTAGAAAATATCATGAATATAAATATGTTGCCACATTATCTGATTTAAATTATTGTAATAGAAGAGATTGTGGAACTGTATTTGTGATGATAATAACAGAATGTTCATGGGAGAGAATAAAGGAACTATGACATTTTGAATTTTTGAATTTGGCATGAAAGAGTTGAACACATAAAGACATTAACAAGCCCATCATTTTATCTCATGCTTCATATTTCCCAGCATGGAAAAGAACCCAGGCTAAGGAGTTCTCAGTTCTTCCACCTTGCCGAGAATAAACAGGGCCTCATGGGTACCCATGGGTAGGTAGGGCTCCACTTTAGAGTGAGCAGTGTGAGGTGAGGAGTGATGTGCTCAGCAGATTGAACACATTTTATGGGGCTGGAACGTTCTGGTAAGAAGCTGGTTAAACTAAGCAGATTTCCTGTTAAATTTTCCCTAGATAACTGGGCAACTGAAAAGTAATCCATTTCCTCAAAACCAAAATATAACTGATTTCATTGCCTTATGTTCCCCATTCCTATTAGTAACCCCTGGGCTGACAGTATTTTGAGTGTCCTGCAAAAAAAAATCTCCCTTCTGACACTTTCTAATGTAAAGTGCTGCAGCAGATCTCCAGACATAGAGCTAATTTCTCTTCCACATACGTGACGTACAAGAGAGTCAGCTATAAACAACTTGGAATTTAAAAAAAATGTTATTACTAACTTAATTCTAATATAAATCTTGGCTAACATTGCAAATAATAATAATAAAAATATTAACAGTTAACATTTATTTAATGTTTAGAATTGTCTATGAACTTTTCTGAAGGCTTTTTATATAGTAGCATATTTAATACAAAAACCTAGGAGGTAGGTACTCTGATAGGCCCCATTTTACAAAAAAGTTGATAGACAAAGAATTTAAGTAACTTGTCCAAGTTTCAACAGATAAAATTTTCACTCTAGGGTCTGCATTCTTAACCACTATACTGCCTGTTGTTTAAACTGATAATAGCAGTCAAGTGGCTTTTCAATATCTGATAATGTGTGTATAGCTTTGTACTTTTATCACACACAAAGTCTTATCAATTGAGCTACTTCTAAGGTGCATGCTTTTGGAATTTTGTTTGGAATCCTCTCATGCATTGCTGCACCATATTCTTAAGACTTGCAGAAATGTTTCTTGATTCTTCATCCCTCTCACATGAGCCTCATCACCTATAAGTCCATCAGTTCTCTATTGAAAAAATATTCTCTGTGAAGCTTTCCCTCACTCTTGGAATTGGATCAGGCCCTTCTGTTTAAAATTCATATAGCCAGGTAGATTGCTTTTTAGTCCGTATCATGATCCTTATTGCTATAAAGGGTTAATGCCTGTCCCGTCCTCTGTATTGGATGCTCTGAAGAACAGAAATTGTGTCTATCTTGTGCATTGTTGTATTTCAAGCATTTATGTGACACCTAGAACATGGTAAGGACAAAGTATTTCTGCACAAATAACCTCTCTTTTTATTTTTCCATTTAGGATCCCTTCAAATGGAACCATTTCACCCCCACTTTCCTTTGTCATTAACTAATTCATTCATGATACTAAGTTCTGATTCTCATGTACTTCAAGTCAATCTAATAGCATCAATTTCATTTGATTCATCAAGTACTTAGTCTTTGCCCTAAATAATCTTTGCCCTCAAGAAATTGTAAGTTGAAAGGATAAGACAAGGACAAAAATCCTGAGATTAAGAAGTTTACTGTGATAGATACTGAGAGACTGGGAGTTTACAAAATGGACTCACACATTGGATCTCCACAGCTATGCTTTAGTGCATATAGTTAATCTGAAAAATATCCTCAATAGTTCTCTCCAAAAATATCAGAATGAAGAAAGCAAAAGTAGAACTTGGAACCTATTTTAACCGATGATTACTTTCTCTAAAAGAGTCTCTTACTAGACTATTTCTTCCTTCCTGAGGAAATTGAAATGGTGTGCAATATGTCTGTTTCCTTTTGCTTTTGTTTTTGTACATTACTTAGGCACAAATTTCAGCCTTGGCAGAATGAAGCAGGTAATTTTCAAAAAACAAAAAGAGAAGAAGCAGTGTTCTCAAACAACTTCAGTCTAAAAGTAGATTGAAAATAGCTATTTTATTTGTAGGTCATTCCTACCAGTCTGGCGTCTTATTTTCAAAGCTCCATTCTGCCTTTATGATATAAATGACAAAAATTCTGAGTGAAGAGCAAGAACTTTACATTTTCCACCGCACCTGCTATGGCAGGTTGTGTACATCCTACCCTGTATTTAGTGCTATCCATCAGCCTGACGTAAAGCAAGACAGTTTCTCCACAAGTGGAGGACACAAGCCCCTCATTGAATCTCCTGTCTCTTACAAAAGCCTTATATATGGCATAATGAAGGTACCTGAGCAGGTTATAGATCATCTTTTCAACACTGCTATCTGACCAAGGGTTACTGGTATCTGCCTGCCTCTTAATTAGGAGGCTACAATTGTTGGATAATAAATTATCTTTTGGAAAATTTTGCATTTCTACTGCTGTTTCTAAAGAATCAGTTCATTATTTTCATGTGGAATACAAATTACCTATTTAAAAAATCTACAAAAATAAAATTTCTGGGAATGAGACATGGCAAGGTTATTGGCTATATATCACACATGAGAAAAAATAGTCATTCCCAGGAGCCTGGAAGAATTAGGTGAGAATAGCCAGATGGAACCTACTCTTTCCTTTTCAGAAAATGAAGTCCTCAGCCACTTTCAAAAGAAATTTAGTCATTTTCACATGACTGCAAAATTTGTTCTTTCCTACTTAAGAACGCTCCTGCATAGTCACGTATCTTTTTCTACTTCAATAATAATAATAATAATAATAATAATAAGACTTTGTATTTTATACCAAGAATGACCCCTACAGGAGGTGGAGCAAGATGGAGCAATAGAAGGCTCCACTCATGATCCTCACCACCACAAGTACACAAACTTAACAATTATCTACACAAAAGGTATCTTTGTAAAAAACAAAAATCAAGACTGGGAGAACAGAAGCCTTTAGGAATCATACCACCAACAAGAACACTGCATTAGTTCATTCCCATATTGCTATAAACAAATATCTGAAACTGGGTAATTGATTAAAAAGTTTGATTGGCTCATATTTCTGCAGGCTACACAAGAGACATGTTAGCATCCGCCTCTGGGGAGGCCTCAGGGAACTTTTACTCATGGAGAAAGACAAAGCAGGAGCAAGAACTTCACATAGTGAAAGCAGGAGCAAGAAGAGAGTGAGGGAGAAAGTGCTACATATTTTTAAATGACCAGATCTCCTGAGAACTCAATCACAATTGTGACAACAGTACCAAATGAGATGGTGCTAAACCATGCATGAGAAATCTACACCCATGAGCCAATCGCCACCCACCAGACCCCAACTTCAACATTTAGGATTACCTTTCGATGTGAAATTTTGGCAGGGACATACCTCAAAACTACATCAGACACCAATTTAAACAACTATCTACACACACACACACACCAACCACCTCTATAAGAACTAAAAGTCAGGTGAGCATTCACAGTGCCTGGTTTTAAGTTCAAATTGCTAAAATAAGCACTTAAAGGTAGAAAAAACAGTCCTGAATTGCCAGACCTATCCCTCCCTTATACACTATGGCAGTGGTGACATTGTACGGAGAGCACTCCTGTGCTTTGGGGAGAGGAATAGTATAGCAATTGTGAGACATTGGACTCAGTGTTGCCCTGTTATAGAAAAAAGGAAAATCAAACCAACTCAGCTGCTGCCCACCCATGGAAGAAGCATTTAATTCACACCAGCCCTGGCAAGAGGGGAATACTAATTCCAGCAGTCTGAACATCACCAAGGTACTTGGTCATTTTCAATGAAAATAGATGGTTTTCCTTCCCTCTCTTTCCTCTAAAATGTCTTTGTCAAAGTAGCCTATCTGATTCAAGCTGAGGAATTATACCTTTTTTGCCATGTGATGGGAGCTAACTTAATAGAGAAAGTGCTTGGATATTGAAATAATAAAAATATTTTCTTATGTTTCAATTATAATGTTCAGGGTAATAACTACCAGCTCCTTACTTTTTAAAATCCATTATATGAAACAAGATGATGGTAATTAAATATACACATTAATTTCTACTGCCCCTCATTTTCCTTTATGATTTATGAAGCCCTTTTTCACATTTTTAATGAATATTTATTGGAAGTCTTCTATGTGTCAGGCACTGTATTTTGTGCTGAGGCTAAACAGTTAACAAAATGGACAAAATACCTGCCCTCATGGAATTGACCTCCTAGAGGAGAGAGGCCAACAATAAATGGAACAACCGGGTGAAATATGGTAATTTATATGCTACTCTGTTCTGTGAATAAGAATAAACCAGGGGAAATAATAGATGTGCTAAGGCATAGGGGTTACAAACTTAAATAGGATCTACCTAAGACCTCACCAAGAAGGTGTTACTTGATGAAAATCATGTAAAAAGTGAGAGTAATGTGCTTCTTATACTGTATTTAGCTGTGTATGCTTTAGCAACATACTGACTTATCTGGGCTTCAGTTTCTTCTTTTGTGATTTGAGAATAACAGCTACCTGGAAAAATTATTTTTAATGTTAAATGAGAGGATGGTCATACAGTAATCATCTAATAGCAGGTGATTAATCAATGGGGCCTTATTAACAGTCGTCTCAGCCCATTGCTTTCTAAAATGCATTCATGTGAGTTATTATTTTCTTCATTGTTCACTTGATATTTAGCTAACTTTTTAGTTAACCTTTTCTCTTGGCTTCTGATTTTTAAAGCTTCTAAGTTGTAAAGAAGGATTAAAAATGTTTCCTCCAGTAATCACTTACTAAGGTAATGAGTCTTAATGAGAGGATTAGACTTATCAGCCAGCTACCTTGAGTTCCTTATTTTCTGTGGAACAACGGTTAAAAGAACAGTCAATAGAAACCTCTAAAAAAGTTTCCTTGAGATAAAAAGAGTCTGAAACACAAGTAAAGCTTCAAAGAGATTGAAACATTACCTAGCTATAAGTATACGTTTGCAAAATCAATTTAGGATAATAAAAAGGACACATAGTTTTTTAATCTAAATGTTAGACTTATTATGCACCATGCCAACAGAAAAAATAAACTGTTACAAGAAAGAAAATAGTCAGAAATACTTATGACTTGAAAATGAATAAGAAAGAACTGTTTCCCAGTCCGAAAATTGATATATTAATCAGTAAGAATGCACTCGTGTCCAAGGAGGCAACTAGTCAGTTTAGAGACCCAGATTTTCCTTGGAGAATTTTCACAGCGATTTAGATCTGCTATCTTTCTCCTGAAATATTTTGACATTTTAACTGTAACTAAATGTCTAGTGTTTCTTTTAGTCAGTTGCATGCCCTGAAAATGTGACATCTTTTCTTGCTCAGGAAACTTTAGGAATAAAAGTTTGCAAAGGCTAGGCATGGTGGCTCACACCTTTAATCCCAGCACTTTGGGAGACCGAGGTGGGCGGATCACCTGAGGTCAGGAGTTGGAGACCAGCCTGGCCAACATGGAGAAACCCCATCTCTACTAAAAATACAAAATTAGCTGGGTGTGGTGGAACATGCCTGTAATCCCAGACACTTGGGAGGCTGAGGCAGGAGAACCACTTGAACCTTGGAGGTAGAGGTTGTGGTGAGCTGGATCGCACCACTGCACTCCAGCCTGGGCAACAAGAGCAAAACTCCATCTCAGGAAAAAAAAAAAGTTTCAATAAATGTGGAAGATGGGTTGTTACAGTACAGTAAAACTTCTGGACTCAAATGGTGTTGTTACCTGTGGGAGACCTTATAGAAGACTGGGAAGAGTACGAAGTCTGGAGCCAGGTGCACAGAGTCATTGCTCTACCTTGTTTTTGCTAGGTACTTGATCTATCCTCTTTGTCCTCATTTTAATTTTTGTTTATTTAATTTCTACAATTGAATTAGTAACATTAGGTTGAATAATATTAAGTCTGTATTTTTATATATCAGGAAGGATTGAGTATCAGTAAGTTTATATGTTTGAGTCAAATGGCACCTACCTAAAGGTAGGTTATTGAAGAATTACATGAGTTAATTAACATGAAGTAATTAAAATACTGTCAGAAATGTAAGTGCCATAATGTCACATAAGTATTAACTGTTATTGTTACTAATATTAACTGGGTCACCTGGTGAAGCAAAAGTCTTTGTTTAGTTTGTGAGGTTTTATTGATCTGGTTAAGAATTCACCATGAAGCCTAAATGCCAGCTTCATTGTTTTGGGGTGTGGAAGCACTTGTGGAACTAGATTATTCCTTCTCAATCAGATTTATCCCTTTTCTCACTCAGTCTCTTTTTGGCCAGAATGATATGAATATAAGCTCCATGAACCATAGAAATAATTCGAGCCATCTATGAAATAGTGTGGGTTTCCAGCAGGGTAGATTAGTATATAATGGGAGAATTGATCTCTACACTGAGCTTGTTGTTTTTTGCAATTTTCCCATACCCACCTTCTTGAAATGGTTTCAGTTTTCAGGATGTCAGCATCTCTTGCATTTCATCTTACTACAATGGAAATTGCTTCTTAGTCTTGTCTATTAATGCCAAGTTCTCTCTCAGACCTCTAAATGTTAAGGACATCAAGGCAGTCCTGGAACCTATGCTCACTTCTAGCTACACTTCAAAGCCATATGTTTAAATTTATATCTGTATATATATATATATATATATATATATATATATATATATATATATGTGTGTGTGTGTGTTTTCATAATGTATGTATCTCTTACCCAAATTCTCTCCTGAGCATAGACTCTCATAGACAACTGTCTATCTTTACTTCAATGTCTAAACGGCATCTTTAACTCATTGTAAAAAAAACTCAAACTCCCAATCCGCTCCCCACCTTTTTTTGATACAGAGTCTTGCTCTTTTGCCAGGTGCCAGGCTGGAGTGCAGTGGTACAATCTCGGCTCACTGCAACCTCCACTTCCTGAGTTTAAGCAATTCTCCTGCCTCAGCCTCCCGAGTAGCTGTGACTACAGGCGTGTGCCACCACGCCCAGCTAATTTTTGTATTTTAGTAGAGATGGGGTTTCACCATGTTGGCCAGGATGGTCTTGATGTCTTGACCTCATGATCCACCCACCTCAGCCTCCCAAAGTGCTGGGATTACAGGTGTGAGACACTGTGCCCAGCCTTCCCAATTCCTTTTCTAAACCCCCTCTATCTCATTCACGGCAAACTCTGTTTTTCCAGGTGCTTAGGCAAAATATATTGGGGTTATTCTTCACTTATTTTTTCACACTGCAGTTTACCCCAAATCAAATCTTACCAACTATGTATGCAAAATATAGCTAGATTACGTTTCTCACCAACTAAACCACTGACATATTTCTCTAAATCTCCACCATTGAAACTATGCAGGAACCACCTGACTGCTTTTTTCTTTTCTATTCTCATTTTACAAAGCAAAGAATGTGAAAGTTCCAAAATACAAAACAGCACATGATACATCTTTACTTTCATCTTTCCAGTGGTTTCTCTTCTCATTCAGAGCAAATCCCAAAGTCCTTACCATGTTTTCAAAGTAACTCATGGTATCTGGCCTCTGTTGACCTCTCTGACCTGTCCTCCTATCACTGACCCTTTGTTCCTTGTAAGCTATAATAGCCTTTTACTCTAACAATTATCTTTCTCAAAGCTTTTGCATTACACCTATATCCATCCTTCAGATATTTTCAGGCATAAGTCTATCAGCACATTCAGGTCTCTTAACAAATGCTATTCTTTTAGGGAGATTTTATCTATCTCAGGAAAAGTAATAATTCCTGTAGGCAATCCCTGTTCTTATTATCTTGCTTTGTTTTTCTTCATAGCGTTAATCACTGTCAAACATACTCCTATGCATTCACTAACTGCATTTAATAAGATACATCACTTAAATATATTAATATATTATATGTACAGGTATATATGGTACAGACACACAGAGATACACACATACGTATACACAAACCACCAGAAACTAGAAGAGGAGCATGAAACATTATCTTTTTCATAGCCCCAGAAGGAATTAATACTGCAAACACCTTGATCTTGGGTTACCAGCCTCTAGAACTGTGAAACAGTAAGTTTCTGCTGTTTAAGCCATTCAGTTATGACACTAATTTGAGGCAGCTCTACAAAACTACCACAATGTCCTTTATTATAATGAAGAAGTTCCCTTCTATTTCTAGCTTCTGAGTCATTTTATCATGAAAGGTTAAGTTTTGTCAGATGCCTTTTCTGCATCAATAGAGATGACATTTTTTTTCTATTTCCTATTTATTTGATATATTATATGTATTGATTTTCTTTTGTTGAACCACCCTTGAATAACTTGGTCGTTACTTAAATCCTTTAAATATTTTCTTTGGATTAGGTTTGGTAGTATTTTGTTGAGAAATTTTGCATCAGGATTTACAAGGCTTATTTGTTTTGTAATTTACTTCTCTTGTGATATGTTTTTCTGGTTTTGGTATTAGGATAATGCTGGCCTTATAAAATGAGTTAGGAAATGTTTCCTCTTCTATTTTTTAGAACAGTTTGAGAAGTATTGTTGTTAATACTACTTTAATTGGTAAAATTTATCAGTGAAGCCATCTGCATCTAGACTTTGTTGGAAAGTTGTTGATTACTTAATCTCTACATGTTATAGGTCTTTTGAGATATGAGATATTCTACTTATTCTTAAGTGAGTTTATATAATTTGTGCCCTTCTAGGAATTTGCCCATTTCATCTAGGTTATTTTTTTTTTGGTATACAATTACTCAGAGTGTTCTATTTCTGCAAGATTGTTTGTAATATCCCACTTTTAATTTTCGTTTAGTTATTTCCATTGTTTCTCTTATCTTTTCCAGTCTAAAGATTTGTCAATTTTCTTGAGGTTTTGAAATGAACAGATGTTAGTGTTGTTGATTCTTGATTTGTTTTTCCTATTTATTGGTTGATTTATGTCCATCCTAATCTATAATATGTTCTTCCTTCTTCTGGCTTTGAGTTTATTTTGTCCTTTGATTCCTACTTCTTCAATGTGAAAACATAGTTTATTGATTTGAGATCTCTTTTTAATTACAAGTATTTGAAACTATAATTTTTTGGGCCATTGCCTTCACTAAGTCCTGTAGGTTTCATATCTTATGTTTTCATTTTCATTGATCTCAAAGTATTTTCTAATTCCCCTTGTGACTTCTTCTTTGAGACACTGATAATTTAAGTGTGTTGTTTAAATTTTTAGTTTTCCTTCTGCTATTGAATTTCTAATTTCATTCCACTGTAATCACAGATACTTTGTGAGATTCCAGTCTGTTTAAATTTACTGTTTAGTGACCTATTGTGTTTATCTTGAAGAATATTCCATGTGCGCATCCAAGGAATGTATATCCTGCTGTGGTTGGGTAGTGTTGCTTCATTTTTCGGAGTTCTGTTGAGCTCACCAAATGGTTTTTCAGAAAAGATAATGAGTTTAAAATTTCTGAGTTCTTACAAATGTGTGTTTTTTTTTTTTTTTTATTAGCTTTCTCACATGGACAACCATAATACCTAGTATTTGTCTTTAGAGTTTTTTATATATTGCTCTATTGTCTTTTAGTTTCAGGATTTGTACAGAATTAGGATTTCTTCATTCACTTGGCACTTTTTTTTTTTTTCCAGAACTCTTTAGTTCAAGGCATTGTTCTGAGTGCTAGGGATACATCAGTTAATAAAATATAAATACTGCATGATTTAAATATCTTTCAGTATGATTTAGAGTATAGAGAGTATTAGAGTAAGCAGATAAATTATAGTTTCTTTCAGACAGTGATGAGTGTTATGAAGAAAGTAAAATATAATGGTGAGATGGAGTGACTCACGCAGTGTGTATGTAAGTGTTGGGGAAGATTTTGATAGAAAATTCAGGAAAAGTAACTCAAGAATATAAATATGAGCTGGCACCTTGAATGACATTCATGAGCCATCCCTTGGAAAGCTAAAGGGAAATGTCTCTAGTCCAACGGCTTATGGTATATGGTATGGGTGACCTATACATGCCCTAGGGACAAAAATAAGGACAATATGGCTGGAGCTTACTGGGCTCATGAGAAAATAATGTAAAATATGAGAGGCAAGGTACTCATGGTCTAGCTTATTATGTTTTACATGCCGACATAAGAATTTGAATGTCCTTCTTAGTGTACTGGGAAGCCTTTTGAGGGTTTTGAGCAGAGGAATAACATAAGATTTTTGTCTTAAGTAAGTATTAACCTTGGGCATAAGAGCTGGCATGGAGTCTCTGTTACCTAGGGTGGCATACAACTCAGCCATTACTTGTGAAAAATAGCCACTGGTCATACAGATGATTTAATCCATGATTCAAGAGCAAATTAAATTTAACACTAGAAATATTGTTCAAGAGGGTTGCTAATTGAAGGAGTTAGAGAGAAAGAAAGAATCCATGTATGAGAGTATAAGATATAAATGAGAGCTACTAGAATATTTGAGTGTTCACAAAGGTAAGTGGGAGGTAGCAGCAAGAGAGATTCCCTAATTTATTTAGAGTATAGCCATAAGGACATTCTACAACACTGTAAAATAATCAAACATTTGCATATTACAATAGAACACACACATCCTTCCATTTATTTATGTGGTGTCACCAAAAGCAACATCAGGCACATTGGCACTAGGTGACACATTGTTTGTTGTGATTGCATTTTGTAGGTATACATCCTGTTGGTCCTCCTACGATGGCTGTGAAATCCAACTGGTGGGAGCATGCAGTGAAGAACAGAGTTTATATGGTATTTCTGTAGGCCTTCATATATACACCTTTTTCAGGTTCTCAAGAAGGAATGATTTCAGCTTTTTCTCATTTTGTATGATGTTGGTTGTGAGCTTGTCACAGATGGCTCTTACTACTTTGAGGTATGTTCCTCCAAGGCCTAGTTAGTTGAGAGTTTTTCACATAAAGGGATGTTGAATTTTATCAAAAGCCTTTTCTTAATCTATTGAAATTACCATCTTGTGTTTGTTTTTAGTTCTGCTTATGCGAATTACATTTATTGATATGCATATGTTAAACCAAACTTTCATTCCAGGGATAAAGCCTACTTGATCATGGTCCATTAGCTTTTTGACATACTTGCTGGATTGGGTTTGCCAGTACTTTGTTGAGGATTTTTTCATTATGCTCATCAGGAATATTGGAGTGAAGTTTTCTTTTTGCTGTGCCTGTGCCAGGTTTTGATACCAGAATAAAGCTGACCTCATAAAATGAATTAGAAAGGAGTCTCTCTTCAATTTTTTGGAATAGTTTTAGTATGATTGGTACCAGCTCCTGTTGTACCTCTGGTAGAACTTAGCTGTGAATCCATCTGGTCTAGGGCTTTTTCTAAGTGGTATGATTTTATTACTAATTAAATTTTGGAATGCTTTATTGGCCTGTTCAGCATTTCGTTTCTTCCTAATTCAATCTTGAGAGGTTATTGAGTTCCAGGAATATATCAGTTTCTTCCAGGTTATTTGGTTGTATGCATAGAAGTGTTTATAATAGTCTCTGAAGGCCAGGTGTGGTGGCACTTTGGGAGGCCAAGGCAGGAGGTTTGGCCGAGTTCAGGAGTTGGAGACCAGCATGAGCAACATGACAAAAGCACATCTCTACTAAAACACAAAATATTAGCCGGGCATGGTGGCATGGGTCTGCAGTCCCAGGTATTCAGGAGGCTGAGGTAGGAGAATTGCTTGAACGCAGGAAGCGGAGGTAGCAGTGAGCTGAGATCATGCCTCTGCACCCCAGGCTGGGAGACAGAGTGAGACTTGGTATCAAAAAAAAAAAAAAAAAAAAAAAAAAAAAAAAAAAAAAAAATTCCCTGAGTGTTGTTTTGTATTTGGAGGTCAATGGTAAAGTCCATTTTGTCATTTCTGACTGTGTTTATTTGGATATTATCTGCTTTTCCTTTATAAGTCTAGGTAGCAGTCCATCAATCTTATTAATTCACAGAGCCACATTTTGGCTTCACTGCTCTTTTGTATGTTTTCTTTTTTGCATCTTGTTTTTCTGGTAAAGTGTTTATTTTTCATTTATGTTTGAAGGATATTTTGCTGAATATACTTTTTAGAGTAAATATTACTTTTTCTTCGGCACTTTAAATATATCATGCCTGTGTCTCCTGTATTATACAGTTTCCACTAGAAAGTCTGTTACCACATGTATTGGAGCTCCATTTTGTTATTTGCTTCTTTTCTCTTGATGCTTTTAGGATAATTTCTTTACGTTTTATCTTTGGGAGTTTTATTGTTAAACTCCTTGGGGCAGTCTTCTTTTGTTTATATCTTCATGTTTTATAATCTTTTTGTATTTAAATATTGATATTTTTGTTTAGGTTTGGGGAATTCTCTCTTATTTGTTTTTTGAATAATTTCTCTACCGCTCTCTGTCTACCTCCTCTTTAACACTTAGACTTGCCCTGTTAAGGTTTTTTTCTAGATCTCGTAGACATGCTTCATTGATTTTTGTTTGTTTGTTTTGTCTCCTCTGACTGTATTTTCACTTAGCTCGACTTCATCCTCATTATTTTTTTTTTCTTCTGCTTGATAAATTCTGCTATTAAGAGACTTCAATGTACCCTTCACTATGGGGTAATTGGATTTCTCAGTTCCAGCATTCCTGCTTGATTCTCTGTATTTCAATCTCTTTGTTAAATCTATCTGAAACAATTCTGAGTTTCTTCCCTGTGTTATATTGAAATCCTTTCAGTTTCCTCAGCATAGATATTTTTTATTTTCTGTTAGAAAGGTCACATATCTCTGTTTCTTCAGGATGGGTTCCTGGTGATTTATTTAGTTCATTGTGTGGTCATGTTTTTCTGGATACTTTGTTTGGTCATGTTTGTCTTGATACTTTGTTGTGTGTGTCTGAGCATTGAAGAGTTAGATATTTCTTTTAGTCTTCACTGTCTGGGCTTGTTTGTAGTCACCCTTCATGGGAAGTCTTTCCAGATATTCACAATGACTTGAGGTTTGTGATATGAGCTGTATATGCTTATGGGATTTCCCAAGCACAGTAGCATTGTTGTTTTTCCAGACTTTTAGAGGTACTGCTTTGATAGTCTTGAACGTAACCTGGGAGAGTTCTCTAGATTATCAGACAGGGTCTCTTGTTCTCTTCCCTTACTTTCTCTTAAACAAATGGAATGTCTCTTTCCATTCTGAGCCACCTGATACTGGAGGTGGAGTGACACAAGTACCCCTCTGGTCACCACCACTAGGACTGCACTGGGTCAGACCTCTGGCCATCACACACTGGGTCTCGCCTAAGGCCTGCAGCAACCACTCCCTGGCTACTTTTTGTTTGCTCAAGACCTTGAATTTTAAAATAAGCAGGTGACAAATATATCCATTCCTGTGTCCTTCCCTTCAGGGCAGTGAGATTCCCTAGGCTCTGAGTGGGTCCCGAGGTCCCATCAACAGCCAGGTATTAGACTCAAAAGCTTTAGATTCTACCTGGTGTTCTGTTGTACTGTGGTTGTGCTGGTACCCGTCCTACAAGACACCATCCTTACAACTCTTTCTTCCCCTTTCCAAAGGCAGAGGAGCCTCACCTTGTGGCCACTGCCACCACAGGCTGAAAGGGACCAATGGCTATCCTCTGGCCTAGAGCAGGTACAGAAATGGCATCAAAGGACCATGTCCACGAATCAGGGACCCCAAGAGCCTGCCTGGTGCTTGACACTCCTGTGAAGGAGCCAGTACCTAGATGAAATACAAAGTGCCCTTTATTTTTCTCTTCTTTTCTCAAGCAGAAGGAGTTTTGTCCTGTAGCTACCACAGCTGTTAATGTGCTGAGTCTTACCTGAATCCAGCATATCTCAGAGGCTCATCCAAAGCCCTCAATGCACTACCTGGGTATCACTGCTCATTATTCAGGACCCAAGGGCTCTGCAGTTAGGAGGGGATGAATGCCGCCAAGGCTGGTCCTTCCTTTCAAAACAACAGGTTGCCTTCTGGCCCAGGGTGTGTATAGAAATATTATCCAGAATATAAGTCCTGCAAGGAGGGCCTCATGATTCTGACGAATTTTACATTCTGCTGTGCCTGAGCAGGTATCCAATATGCAAATCAAACTCCCCCACCACCCTCCCCCCAATTCTTTTCTCTCCTCTCAAGTGGAAGGAAGGTTTCTTTTTTTTTTTTCCTCATAGCTCTGAGCCTCGTAGCCTTGGGTTAGGGGATGCCAGCACTTCCTTGAGCCTTTCCACCTGGTGTCTCAGTAAGTCATGTGCTCCCCAGTCCACTGATTCTGGGCTCAGTTCAGCAGTAGCACTTGCCTAAATGTTGCAGTCCTTTTGGCCTAGACTGTATTTCACATTTATTTGGATCCCCATAGTACTTTAGCCTGTGATGATAAGGCTTGCAGGAATTCAAATTCTGAACACTGGGATCAGCGATTGCCCTCTGGCTAGAGCGAGTTTGACTGCTCCCTTCATGGGCAGGCAATGGCTGAGTTTGGTCTGGTTTTACTTTCTGCTCTTACAGGACAGCACTGAGTTTAGTGTTTACTTACAATTGCTGCATGCTCCCTCCCCCAGCACTCACCAATGCTCTCTACATCATGCCACCACTGCCAGGTGATAAATTAGGGGTAGAGTCTGCAAATTAAGACTGCTTCTTTTTACCTCTTTTGCACCTCTTTCAACAATAAAAAGTTAAAACCAGGTACTTTGAATGCTAACCTAATTTTTCATTTTGATAAAGGTGCTTCTTTTGTGTAGATATTAATAGTTGTTAAACTGGTGTCCTTCTTGGGGGAGTGATTATGGAGCCTTCAATTCCAACAACTTGCTCTGCCTCCTAGCCCCAGAGTGGAATCGTTGAATCATACAGTAGGTGTATGTTTAATATTTTGGGGAATTGGTAGTGTTTTCAAAATTATACATATTATATATAATTTTATTAAAAAGTCAGTTGCTTGAACCATTAATGATTACCAACTTATAAAGTTGATACTACATCTGCTAAATAATTGTACAGTGCTATATTTCCATTTGCTACCTTTTTTTAAATTCTAGTCTCTTATAATCACTTTTTCTATTTTTTGTATTAGTATACTCAATTTTCAGCTCACTTTTCATAATAACAGTAAAAGATCAAACAAGTGTATAATCTCTGACTTTTTGTTAGTGCAATACCTATGCTTTCTAGTATTTGGCATTTCTTGTTGAAACAGTTTACTTTAATTTATAGCACTTTGAATTTTCTAATACTATCTAAAATTTAGTTCTATCTATGTCGATATGAAATCACTGCCAATCGACTCAATAAAAATAATTTTTATTTACTGAATAAATAAAAGTAATTTTCTTGTATATTCTTACACATTAAACAAAAATTATTTGGCCACATGTTTTTATTCAACCTCCTATGCTGGTATCTTTAAATGCATTAACAAGAAGATACAGCATTAGTTAACTGTGGTATAGATTTTAGACAATTAATTTCCTGGTTCTATATCTAAATATGTAAAGTGAGTATACAAGGTATGTTAATTCATGGCATTTTAATCAGTAAAGTATAACAATAAATAATGAGATAGTCAATATTCATAAAATACTAGACATTTAAATATAGCATTTGATAATTACTACTAGATATATTCCTTATTTATAATAACAAATAGGAATAGAATATATGTTAAATTTTTAAAAAGAAAAATATTTACTTGTAATCACTTGATGAATTCAGTCCATTAAGGAATGATATGGTTTGACTATGTCCCCACCCAAATCTCATCTTGAATTCTTATGTGTTGTGGGAGGGAACCAGTGGGAGGTAATTGATTCATGGGGGCATGTCTTTTCTGTGCTGTTCTCATGATAGTGAATAGGTCTCGTGAGACCCGATGGTTTTAATTAGATAAAAGTATAGCTTCATATGTTCTCTTTTGCTTTGTATGGAAAATATTGTTTCAGCCCTTTATGTGTGTAATTATAGGTGAAGTGAGACTCTTGTAGACAACATATATTTGAGTCTTGTGTTTTAACTGTTCAGCCACTTTAAATATTTTGATTGGAAGATACATTTCCATTCAAGATAATTATTAATCAAGACTTACAACTATCATTTTTAAATTGTTTTTGAGGTTCTTTTTTTTAAGAGATAGGGTGTCACTCAGTCATGCTGGCTGCTGTGATGATAGCTCACTACAGCCTCCCTTTCCTGAGTAGCTAAATCTACAGGCACATCACTATGCCCAGCTACCAACTTAATTTAGATCACAAAAACACCTCTACACTTTTACTCTGCCGCTCCCCCACATTTTAAAATTGTGATGTCACAACTTACATCTTCTTATACTGTGTATTCTTTAACAAATTATTGTAGCTGTTATTATTTTAATCATTTCATATTTAACCTTCATACTAAAGATGTAAGTGATTTATATAACCATCACAGTGTTAAAGTTTCTGAATTGGATGGTGTAGTTACTTTAACAAGTTGAGTTTTATACTTTCACATGTTTTATATTACTAATTAGCATACTGTTTCTTTGAGCTTAAAGAACTCCCTTTAGTATTTCTTCTAAGAGATATCTGGTGGTGATAAACTCCCTCAGCTTTTATTTGTCTGGAAAAGTCTTTATCTCTCCTTCATTTCTGAAGCACATCTTTGTTAAGTGGAGTATTTTTGTTTGTCAGGTTTGTTTTCAGCACTATGAATATATCATTTCTTTCTCTCTTGCCCTGTAAGGTCTCTGCTGAGAAATTTGCTTTCAATCTCATTAAAACTCCCTTACAAGTTATTTTATTCTTTTCTCTTGCTGCATTCAAGATCTTCTCTGTCTTTGGTTTTTGACAGCTTGGTCAGAGTATATCTTGGTGCAGTCATGTTTGGATTGAATCTGAATGGAGACTTTTCGCCTTTCTGTATGTGGATATTCTTATTTTTCTCCAAATTTGAAATGTGTTCTGCTATTATTTCTTTAAATAAGCATTCTATCCTTTTAATCTTTCTCTTTTTCACAAACTTCTATAACTCAATTTTTCTTATTATGCTGTTCTATAAATTCCATCAGTTTCTTCATTTCTTTTCATTCTTTTTCCTCTGACTGTACATTTTCAAATAATGTCTTTGAGCTTAGAGATTCTTCTTCTTGATCAATTCTGCTTTTGAGGCTCTCCATTGCTTTTTCCATTTCATTGTATGTTTTTTGTTTGATTTTTTTATTTTTGAATTTTTGTTTGATTTTCTATGTAATTCCAATTTCTCTTTTACAATTCTCATTTTCATCATGTGCTGTTTTTCTAATTCCATTCAATTGCTTTTTGGTATTTTTTTGAATTCCACTGATCTTTCTTAAAAGAATTATTTTATATTTTTTATTTGACAGTTTGTATACCTCAAGGCTAGCCTGGTGCCTGAGTCCAGAGGAGTGACTTGAATCCTCAGTCAATAGGATTCAGCTTGGCACCAAAAGTCTACTGGGACAGTCTTGGACCTGTGTCACCTGGAGGATGTGGCTGCAGGGATATGCCTGGCAGTGGGCAGCCCTGAAGCCTGTGTCGATGAGTATACTCCTCCTGGTATTTGAAGCCAGAGTTGCCTACCTGGTGCTGAGGCTGCAGCAGCTGGCTTGGAGATAGATGGATGTGTCTGGATTCTGAATTTGCAGGGGCCATCCTGGAGGGTGGGTCTGCATGTGCCAGCCTGATTACCAGGGCTGCAGGAGCTGGCTTGGTGCTGGGGCAGGTCTGAAGCCTGGGGCCATGGTGGCCAACCCAGTATTGGGATAGCCTAGGGCCTGGGAGTCACTGAGGTTGATTTCATCCTAGGTAGTGCATAAAGCCTGAATTTGGGAGAAACAGCCTGATACGAGGATGGGCCCTAAATCCAAGGCTGTTGGGGCCTGCCTTGTGCTAGGGTTGGTCCAGATAATTAGACTGCTGGAGTCATCTGGTGCCAGGTAGACCTGGAGCCTGTTTCCTTAGGGTTGGTCTGCAGTTTGGATTCATGGTAGGGCTATAGAAGAGGGTCTGATGCTGTAATGGGCCTGAATCCTGTAGCTACTGGGGCTAGTACAGTTCTCGGGGTTAGTGTTAGGCCTGTGGCTGCAGGATCTGCCTCAACATTGGGATGGGACTGGAGGCTCAGTCCTGAGGAGCCAACCTAGATTCTGGGCCTGTGAGTTCCTCCTCAGTGCTGAGACTCAGTAGAGCAAGCCCATTATTGGGGTCTGAAGCAAAGTCTAGTGCTTACTTCCCTTTGCTTTCCCAATTTAATGGTAACTCTTCATGTTATGCTGCCTTGGTTTTTTGGAGGGGTGACATGAGCAAAGTAAAATTGTAATTTTTACATGCTCAATTTATCTTTTCTTATTTTCATCTTTCATCCAGGTTCTGTGTTCTCTTATCTGGTTTTCTTAGCTCTTGTGAAGGTATTTTCACAAACAGTTGTTCAAATTGATGGGGAATAAGAGCTGGAGAGTACCTAGGGACATCTATTCCCAGCTTTGTCTTTTCTATACTTCTGGTTTATGAATTTGTCTGTTTTTAGCTGTGGTGCCTAATAATGATTTTGTATCTGTTATTTGGGGCATCACACAACAGGCCATTGCATTTTGCCAACTAAACATACGATTTGTCACATATTAGTATATCCGTATTTTCTTATTCAAGTAACTCCTTTAAGTGAACAAAGAGACAAGCATTCCATCTCATTAATTTCAGTCACTTAAGTTTGAAAGATGCCATGGTCATTTCTACATCCCTGGAACGTATATTAAATTTTATAGTTTTATATGAATTATATAGTTCAAGAATTTTTAGTTATATTCACAATATAACAATCATTTAGTTTAGAAATGTCTTGAACTATAATGGTAAATTATGTTTGGAATGCTTTTACGGATTTTAGTTAATAGAATTGAAAACTTGTTATTCAAATAAATATTGATTTCAAAGCTATTACATATAATAGAAATTACTTTAAATAAAAAAGCAGATATTTGAAGAGCATTTAACATGTTCAAATATCAAATACTGGTACTATATTATAATGATTGTCACCGTATTTCTCTATATTTTTGTTTTCTTTAAAAATGCTAGAAACATTTTCAGTCAAGTTTACATTCATTTCATTACTCTCTACTTTGTGGAGAAGTGTTGGAGAGAATATTTTGAGATCTCCAAGATTATTCACTTTTGCCATTATATTAATCCTTTCATAAGAACCGAACTCAGAACAATGAAAACACTTTTTGCACATATAATTTACAGAAGCCAAAAAATAGTCAATTAACAGAAAAAAAGTCCAAGACCATTTTATACACACTAAGGCTTATCAGAGGATGGAAGGTAGGAGGAGGGAGAGCATAAGAAAAAATAAATAATTGATACTAGGTTTAATACCTGAGTGATCAAATAATCTATACAACAAAACCACATGACAATTTCACCTATCTAACAAATCTGCACATGTATCCCTAAACTTAAAAGTTAAAAAAAGAACATTAAATAAAAAGATCATCATTTCCACTTAAATGTACAAAGTTCTTTGCCTAAAATTAACATTTAAATTTATTTTCTTTTACATCTTTTTATCCTTCTGTTTTACTCCATATTTCTATCTCTTCTTTATCTGTACAACTGATTGCATCTATTGCCTCATTTCCATTTTCTATGTCATGCAATGCCTTTTTCCTGATATTAATAACTGTGAACTAAACTCTTGATAAGATCTCGAAAATGACCTCCCTGTCTGCAGTAACGTACTCCCTCCTCATTAATCTATCTATTATACAACATCAGAGACACTTTCCTTAAAAACAGGTGGATGATAACATTCCTCTTTTTGAAAAACTTCAAGAAAAACTCTTCAAACTTGTATTCCAGGATTTTTTCCTATTTTGCCCAAGCCTACCTTTTCAGGTTTAGCTCATTTTATATCTTCCAATGAGTACACTTCTATCTAAATGAGTATATTGGTTTTCCTTGCAAATCAACTTTACTCTCACTTCTGTGATTCCAGTAGTTCATTCTTGCATTGCTACACAGAAATAACTCAGAGTGAGTAATTTATAAACAAAAGAGTTTTAACTGACTCATGGTTCTGCAGGTTCTACAGGAAGCATGACAGCTTCTGAAAAGGCTTCAAGAAACTTTTAATCATGGCAGAAGGGGAAAGGGAAGCAGGAAACTTCCAATCATGGCCAGAACAGGAGGAAGAGAAAGGAAGATGGATATGCCACATAATTTGAAACAACAGAATCTCCTAAGAACTCTATAAGATAACAGCACCAAATGAGGAAATACACCATCATGATCCACAAGGCCCCACCTCCAATGTTGGGGTTTACCAATCGACATGACTTTTAGGCGGGGATGCAAATCCAGACTATATCAGTGACCTTGCTCAAACTTTACTCGCTTGCTTCTCAGCGACTTCTGTCAAGCCATGCTATACTTTTAAGGCATGGCTTGATTTTTATTTCCTATAAAAAGATCATAAATTATAAATATGATGAGTATAGCTACTTGTGTCAGATTGGGTTTACAACTGAACTCTATCATTTACTATGAGCATAAGCTTACAAAAATCACTTATTTGCTGTAAGTAAGATGTATCCAGATTATTCAAGGAGAACTTGGGGAATGGAAAGCAAAATCTAAGAATGCTTTATTGTAAGTTTTAATGTTTCTTTACAAAAGAATAATTTCAAAGAATGAATTATTTAATATAATGCAAAAATATTATACAGGAATTCCATAGAAAATTGCACCTTATGAATGTATAGAATTTCCCACCAAACCAAAAATTATAAAAACATATATCTCAAAAAGAAATATATTAATATAAGTGAATACTGGCACATAGCCACCAAAAAAAGTTACTGACAAATAGTTTCAATTTATATGTGCTATGTTAATAAAGCATTCACTGATATAATTATCATTATATCTAATGTTTGTTCATATACATAGATAACATGCTAAGTGCTTTACATAAATTAGACCACTTATTCTCACAACAACCTTATGAAGTAGTACCATTATTATTTCCATTTTATAGAGAAGGGAAAGAGAGCTTGGAATAATAATATCCTGAGGCCTGGATTCAAACCTCCTCAGGCTCACTCCAGGGTCTGTCTTTTTAACTACAATGCTCTTCCTGTCATTGTGACAGGAAAATAAAATATTTATTAAAGATTTCCTATATTCTGGATGATATTACTGAAGTGCTTTATGTATCTAATCTTATTAATTTCCTAAATGATCAAGATAGGTACTAGGTAGGTCTTAGTTTACAGAAGAGGAAAATGAGGCCTTGTGAGATGAAATTGCATGATATTACATAGCTAGTTAGTGGTGGAATCAAGATTCAAATGCATCTCCTCTGACCCTAGAGCCCATATTGTAAACATACTTTACATTGACTCTAAACCATACAGCAAGATTTATATAAGATAAATTTAAATGAATTTTTTACAATATATCTAAGTAAGCAAATATAGAACACAGTAAATAATACATTTAAGGTACCCCAAAGCCAAGTTTATGCATGCAGTAAAAAAAAAAAATGGTTCTGTGAATATCTACTCACAGAATAAAACCAACTAATATCATAAATAAGTAAAATATAATAAAACTAAGTAGAAAAAATATCATATTTATGTAATAAGCAACATGTTTAAAATGTAACAAAATTATTTCATTTTTATTTTTAAAATCTAAAGAAAATCTTGTTCAGAATAAATAATCATTAACCTCAAACTATAAAAACCCATGATCATTGCTAGCATCCAAACAGGTTCTGTCATTATTGCTACTCCATGTTTTTAAACTTGAGTCGTTATTTTTCCCAAAAGCTATAAATCATATTTCATACCACAAAGTATATTTCTAAGGCAATTTAACAGCCAGGTAGACAGAGAAAGAAATGCTATATATTACATTTTGGGCAGTTCTGTTAGAATCAGAGATCTGCATAACAGGCAAATATCCTTGACAATGCATGGAATCATGAAGTAGATCAAAGCCTATACCCACTATTATAACTATCCTACCTGGCACTGTTTACATAACACTGAATTTTTTGCAATAGAGGAGATGTTTGCCTGCAAGTGTCCATCCCAGATAGGAACAGGATGGAATATTACGGTAGCTCTGCATGTCTGACATTTCTTCTATAACACTCTCAAATTAAGCCATTGAATCATTGGGGGATTTTTTTATTTTTGGGGGGTGGTAGCATCTTATACATTAGTAAATGGAACTGCTCTAGTTCTACATTGTCTAATTTTATAAGAAAGGCAATAGTAGTATCTACCATACATACTTATTAAGAAGATTAAATACACAGGCCCTACTGTATAGTAAGTATATATAACATTTGCTAAGAAGAGGATGAAGACAAAGATTATGATCAAATACTTCTAAACATTCATTATTATAGTTCATTCCTTCTTCTGAGACTGCGACTTTCCATAGCCTTCCCTATACTTTTTCCTTAATAAATTCAGTTCCTTTACCTATTATTTTAAATGTAACTTCCTCAGATAGTCAATAACAAATAAATTAGAACCACACAAATATTGTCTATATTAGCAGCCAACCCTTTTCTTCACAGCACATGCCACAATGTGTAATCACATATTTCTTCCTGTACTTCCTGCCAATTACAACCTTATCTTCACAAAAATATTGATTGCATGTATTTTCTGCACTACTATATAGTCAGTTTCTAAACCAGCACCAAGGTTAACATTCTAAGGATACCGATGTAATATATATATTACCATTAATATTTAATACTTAATCATTTTATTCATTTATTCAGTTCATTGTCTATGTGTTTATGCTATGTTCCAGAATAATTTGTGAACTACAAATCACTTAGAATTAGAATGGCTGGTTTCAGGATTTATACTTTTTTTTTTTCCCAAATAATATAGCACTTTACTATTAAAACAACCTCACCAATGAAGAACAATTTTACCAGCTGGGCATGGTGGCTCATGCCCGTAATCCCAGCATTTTGGGAAGCTGAGGTGGTTGAATCACCTGAGGTCAGGAGTTTGAGACCAGCCTGGCCAACATGGTGAAACCCTGTCTCTATTAAAAATACAAAGAAATTAGCTGGGCATGGTGGCACATGCCTGTAGTCCCAGCTACACAGGAGGCTGAGGTATCAGAATTGCTTAAAACCAGGAAGCAGAGATTGCAGTGAGCCTACTACAGCCTGGACGACTGGGAGACTCCATCTCAAAAAAAAAAAAAAAAATTAGCTAGGCTTGGTGGCAGGTGCCTATAATCCCAGCTATTCAGGAGGCTGAGGCAGTAGAATTGCTTGAACCTGGGAGGCAGAGGTTTCAGTGAGCTGAGATGGAGCTGAGATCATGCCATTGCACATTAGCCTGGGCAGCAAGAGCAAAACTCCACCTCAAAAAAAAAAAAAAAAAAAAAAGGACAATTTTACCTACATTTTCACTGATGAGGGTGATGGTGCTTTGCAAGATTAAATAACCAGCCCAAGGTTACACAAAGAATAAATGGTGAAATCAAGATTTAGACACAGACTTTCTCTTCTAGTCAAGATGGAGTAATAAGGCCTAAATATACTTTCTCATCTGAAACATCTAAAAAACAAAGCCTGTTACTGGACATTGGGAAGCAACCAAAATGATGGCAGTGATCATGAGGGTGTGTAAGAGTATGACCTTTGAGTAAAGGTAAATAAATGAAGTGAGATCTGAGATTACTCCGTCTTACTTACTGAGGAGAGTTTCCAGTTCATTTCATAGAAAAAGGAAACACATGTGGAACTTTACAATCTCACTATCTTGATCTATTTTCTGCTTCTATAACAAAATACTATAGACTATATAATTTATAAAGAACAGATGTTGATTTAACTCATTTTTCTGGAGACCGGGATGTCTATCTGGTGAAGACCCTCTTGCTGCATCATAACATGGCAAAAACCAAGAGAATGCAGGAAATGGGGAGAGAAATACAGATTAACTTACTCTTTTATCAGGAGCCCACTCTCATGATAACTAGCCTGTCTCACAATAATGACATTAATCTGTTTATGAAAGCAGTGCCTCCATAATCTAATCACTTCTTAAAGGTTATACTTTTCAACACTATTACAACGGCAATGGAATTTCAACATTATATTTGAAGTGAAACTTTGGAAGGGCCTTGGAGGAGACATTCAAACCACAGCATTCTGCTCCTGGCCCTCCAAAATACAAGTCTTTCTCACATACGAAATATGTTCATCCCATCCCAATAGACCCCAAAGTGTTAACTTATTCTAGCATGAATCCAAAAGCCCAAAGTCTAGATCTCTGTCTAAATCAGATATGGTGAGACTCAAGGCTTGACTCATCCTAAGGAAAATTCCTCCAGCTGTAAGCCCATGAAATGAAAGCAAGTTATATGTTTCCAAAGTACAATGGTGGGACTGGCATAGAACAAACATTCGCATTCTGTAAAAGGAAAATAGGCAAGAAAGAGGGATATGTGGTAACAAGTCAGTCCAAAACCCAACAGGGAAAATGACATTAAATTTTAGGTCTCCAGAATAACCTTCCCTGACTCTATGTCCTGCTTCCTGGATATACTGGGGTAGGGATGGAATTGAGGCCCCAAATCCTTGGGCATCCCCACCCCTGTGGCTTTCCTGAGCTCAGTTCATTCTTCAGCTCTCTTGGGTCCTACAGTTCTGTGGTCTTGATGGTGGTCCCATCTTCTATAACTGCATTAGGTATTGTTCTAGAAAGGACTCTGTGTGGTCGCTGTGACCCCACATTTTCACTCAGCATTGCCCTAGCAGGGGCTCTCTGCAGTGGCTCCTCCTCTGCAACAAACATCTGCCCTCAGGTTGTTCATGATATCCTTTGAAATCTAGGTGAAGGAACTATTCTCCCACATATCTAGCATTCTGTGTGCTTGCAGATCTAATGCCATGTGTATGCTGCAAAGGCATATGGCCTATACCCTCTGGATAACCACGTTTAGACAACAGAGCTGAGAGTTCAAGGAGGCCAGTGGTGTAGAGTTCACAGGGCAGAGTAATAGAGAGGAGTGAGTTTCACAACAAGCACTCCACAGTCCTCAGGGAGTCCTCTATATGTTGTCAGCTGAGATCAACAGGTGCATGTGAGGAAATTGCATGAAGTTAGGGAAAGAATCACCTAAAATGAGAAGAGAGAACAATCTCCAGGATTGACAGAGTTGAAAAGACTTCCTGTTCCCACCAGCCACGGAAGAAAACTTCACAATTCACAGAGCATTGCAAAGACCGGTCAAAAGGATATTGCTCTAGTATTGGGAAAGACATAGTTTCAGATCAAAGACTGCTCTGGTCCTGTATAACAAAGCTTAAATGTTGGCATAGAAAGAATCAAGTGTTTCCAAGTAGCTTACTTGTTTGCCAGAAAAAAAAAGCTCAAATAAACACACACCCATATGCATACATGCACAGTCATCATAAAATTCACATTATTTGCCATCCAGTCGAAAATCGTCATCCATAGTGAGGAGAAAAATATTATTAAAACCGACCCAGAAACGACAGGCTTGTTTTGGGAAATTAATTGTGTGTGGTTTTGAGGGCAGAAATTGACAAGCTTTTTCTAAAGTGCACATGAAAATTGAAAGGACCTAAAATAACCAAAACAATATTACCATAGTTAAACAAAGTTGGAATCCTTATGCCACCTGATTTCAAAACTCATTATAAAAATGCAGTGTGGTGTGGGTGTTAAGACAGACACATAGATCAATGGAACAGAATAGAAAGTCCAGAAAAAAATCTGCATTTGTAAGATTTTTCTTACAAATGCTGCAATACAATATAATAATTAAAATTAATCTTTCCAGAAAATTGTGCCAATATAATTGTCTATCTACAGACAAAAATTGAAATACAGCTCCATATTAAAAAAATTATTTAAAATGGTTCACAGACATAAATGTAAAATCCCCAAATTTAACATTTTTAGGAGAAAGTCTACGTGACCTTGATTTAAGGAAAGATTATTTCTAAATCAAAAGCACATCATAAAATCAATCCATAAAAGTTAAAGTTCACAAATTGGGATTCATTAAATTTAATTTCTCCTCCTTAGAAAACACTACTACATCATCAAAAGAGAAGACACACACAGGAGGAAAATTTTTGACACAGAAAACAATTGAACTCATGGAGCTAGAAAGCAGAGGCTTTAACCAAAGGGTGAGAAGGGTAGTGAGAGGGTGGGACGAGGTTGGGATTGTTAGTGGGTGTTAGGGGTGGAGGAGATCCGAGTTACCTGTGGCATATCCATACGAGTCCGCAGCGACTTTGGCCCTTGCCTCCTCAGAAGAAATAATTCGACTGAGGGGCATAAGACAGACGGAGAGACCAAGGCAGGTTTCAGAGTAGGAGTGAAAGTTTACTAAAACGCTTTAGAACAGTAAGAAAAGGAAGGTAAGGACTGAGAAGGCTACACTGGCATACTTCCGGGATCTTGCATTACTTCTCCACACTCCTGAGATCTTATTGGGCCGCTGCTGATCAGTTTCAGGTGTTTTTTAACCTATTAGGAGACTGCCTTTCCCTGATGCTGGCTGTAACCAATTACTACTTTAGAGAAAGAGATAACAACCAACTGACCATCACCTGAGTGTCTCCCAACCCTCCTGGTGTGTGTTTGGGTAACCCTCTCCTATCCTGCTCATATCTGACTAGCTACCTAATGTAACATGGGTACAAGAAAAATAGAAAGAATGAATAAGACCTACTATTTGATAGCACAACAATTGACTATAGTCCAAATAATTTAATTGTACATTTTAAAGTAACTAGAATAGTATAACTTGATTGTAACATAAAGAATAAATATCTGAGGGGATAGATACCCCATTTTCCATGATATGATTATTACACATTGCTTGCCTGTATTGACACATCTCATGTACCCCATAAATATACACACCTACTGTGTACCCACAAAATTAAAATAAAAAAATTTTTAAAAGCACAAAAACACAAAATGGCTGCAAATGCAAGCACATGAAAAAAAGGCTCAACAATATTAGTCATTACGGAAATGCAAATCAAAACCACAATGAGATACTGCTACACATATTTAAATGGCTAACATTAAATAGACTGGAATACCACGTGTTTGCAAGGAGCAATTAGATTACTCCTGAGGGAAATACATTGCTGAGGGAAATGCAAACTGATAGAATCATGTTGAAAAATAATTTATCCGTTTGGTAAAAACTTAAACACACACTTGTGGTTTCACCCACCATTCCACTTGCAAGTATTTATTAAAGAAAAATAAATGTATGTATCCACAAAAGGACTTGTACAAAAACGTTCATTGCAGCTTTGTATGTAATACCTGGAAATGGAAAACAACTGTAATTTCTATCAACAGGTGGATAAACAGACACAAAAGTTAATGAAACTTTCAACAACATCAATGAATCTCAAAATAATTACACAAAGTGAAAGAAGACAAAAAATGCGTACTGTATGATTCCATCAACATAAGGGTATAAACAATGCAAATCATTAGTGTTATAAAACTGATCAGTGTTTGGGTGTGTGGGATTAGGCTAGGTTGTGCATGAAGGAGGGATTAGAGGAGAGTACATTGAAACTTTTAAGGATGATGATTATGCTCATTATCTTTATGGTGATGTTGATTTCCTGGGTGTATACATATTTCAAAACTTAATTTGTTGTCTTAATTATGGAGGTTTTGTTGTATATCAATTATACTTAAAGTGTTAAAATGAAAAACATAGTAAAAGATTTAAACACAAGTATCTAATTCTAAAGTACTATTAACCACTATGATATATACTTTTAAAAGCAGTGATGGTTTTCTTTTTCTCCTTTGAATCCTGACTCTCTGGTACTGCATTTTATGTGCAATGAATATGTTGCTATTTCTCTTCAAATTGAATTAACACAACTACAGTCTTTCAGATCACAAATGGACAAAAGAATAAAAAAATGTATTTGACATTCAGAAATTATGATGGATTCCACTGCTGATGTTTTTAGCTAAGAGTACTACATTATGGAAGTCATAAACCCAAAAATGTATGTTTCATTCCACTTTCAAAAGGTAAGAGAATCTTATATGGCTACAGGTTAAACCCATACATCTGAATAATGTGCAGAAGAGTGCTCACAACCACATAACTAATGGGGCATATAGGCACAAATGGATCAAACAGCCAAGTCATAGAAACTATTAAGAACTTGTCACAGAAAACATCCTATTAGCATTACATTTGTGGCTTTATTTTAAGTATATGGTGAACAGCATGTTTTTGTTTTGTTTTATTCTGCCTATTGTATGTCTGTTGTTTCTTCTACTTTGTGTTGACCTTAGGAGCAACTGTGAGATAAACAGTAATTTACTATTTTAACTGAACAATCCAACAAATGCAAATACTATAGTAAGATGAGAATGTAAAACAGATTTGCCAATTAGCTAATAAATATGAGAATTATAAACACCTTAATGTTGACTATTCTATGGGAAAGAAATCTAACTTTATTTTACCAATTAGCTCTAAGTCTAAAATGATTTACAAGATTTCCAGAGTCTCCAATATACCTCTAAAGTTTATAATGAACAAATTCTCACACTGTATAAATTCCTTGAAGAAGCATGTGTCCCTTTGAATATTCACTGCTACCAATTGATTGCTTACAAACCAAAAAGCATAGGTGGGCGATGGACACAGCTAATAACACTATTGTAGTTCCTTGGTTTAGAAAGTAACAATGACTCATCAGTTTAGTCATTTTTCTGAATATCAGGTACTAGCTATTTAGTCAGGGGTGAGTGTTGCACAAGAAAAGTGAATTAGAAATAGTTTCTCTCTTTTTTGAGTTCATAATAAAAGGAATGAGTCAGATAGGTGGCCAGCTAGGAAAAATAAAAACAGAGTCAAATAATACTCTAAAAGTATGCAAGCATTTTTCTGTGGGAGTATAAAACAAATAATTCTCAAAAGATCATAGTAGTTCATAAAGCCCAAGAAAATATATTTTTCATTAAATGTAACTATTACTTCGTTAAACTAGTCACAAAACAAAAACAGTTGCCATATGATTAAAATAGTAAGAGCCTTTCCCTGCTCCAATATCGCCTCAGGGATAACATGCATCAACTGTCTTTAAGTTCTTTATCTTTAATAGGTCAAAATAACATCAGTGCATCTGAAAGGTGTTTTATGATGTAAGGCATCACTAGAGAAATAACTACTGAATACTAGAGCGAAAAGGACCATTGTTAGGGAATGTTGAACATCTGTTACAATGGAGAAATGACTTTAAAGGTATATTTTGCCTTCATAAGTGAAACTATAAATCACATAAAAAGCTCCATTCTATTAATTTTATCTGTGTGTTTATTACTAGTGATTAATGAGATCCTATTAGAATAAAACAGTCACAATAATGTGAGGATATATATTATATTTTATGTATAAAATATAACTCATGTTATATTAAATTAATGTATTAATTTTTATGGCTACACATTAAGTGTATATATTTATCAGTTACATGAGATATTTTCATATAAGTATTCAATGCATAATAATAATATTGAGGTAAATGGGGTACCCATCACCCCAAGCATTTATCCTTCATGTTACAAACAATCCAACTATACACTTTTAGTTATTTTAAAATGAACAATTAAATTATTTTTTATTATAGACACACTTCTGTGCTAGCAAATACTACTTGTTATTCACTTTCAAACTATCTTTTGTACCCATTAATCATCCTTACCTCCCACCACCATTTTCCACTATCCTTCCAGCTTCTGGTAATCATCTTCCTACGCTCTTATCTCTATTATCTCAATTGTTTTAATTTTAGCTCTTGCCAATAAGCATGAACATGTGAAGTTTGTCTTTTTGTGCCTGGCTTTTTTTCATTTAACATAGTTATCCTTAGTTTCATCTATGCTGTTGCAAATGAGTGGCTCTCGTTTTCTTTGTATGTTAATAACTGCATTGTACTCTATTGTATATACGTACCCACCCCCCATAGGGTTTGTTTGTTTTTGTTTTTTTTTTTTTTTTTTGGAATAGGTGGTATCTGGTTACATGAAGAATTTATTTAGTGGTGATTTGTGAGATTTTGGTGCACCTATCACTGAACCCAATTTGTGGTCTTTCATCCCTCATCCCCCCTCACTCTTTTTTCCTGAGACCCCAAAGTCCATTGTGTCATTCTTATGCCTTTGCATCCTCATAGCTTAGCTCCCACTTATGAGTGAGAACATGCGATGCTTGGTTTTCCATTCCTGTGCTACTTCACTCAATAATTGTCTCTAGCTCCATCCAGGTTGCTGTGAATGCCATTTCAATGCTGTGAATGTTCCTTTTTATGGCTGAGTAGTATTCCATTATATATATGTATGCATATATGTATGTGTGTGTGTGTGTGTGTGTGTGTGTGTATACATATATATATGCATATATACATCTCACAGTTTCTTTGTCTGTTCATTGAATGATGGGCATTTGGGCTGGTTCAATATTTTCTCAATTGTAAATTTTGCTACTCTAAACATGTATGTGCAAGTATCATTTTCATATAAGGACTTATTTTTGTCTGGGTAGATACCTAGTAGCAGGATTGTTGGATCAATGGTAGGCCTACTTTATTTTTTTAAGGAATCTACACACTTTTTTTCCATAGTGATTTTATTAATTTACATTGTCACCAGCAGTGTAGAAGTGTTCCCTTTTCACTGCATCTATGCCAAAATCTATTATTTTTTATTTTTTTGATTGTGGCCATTCTTGCAGGAGTAAGGTTGTACCACATTGTGGTTTTGATTTGTATTTCCCTGGTAAATAGTGATGCTGAGCATTTTTTCATATGTTTGTTGGCTATTTGTGTATCTTCCTCTGATAATTGTCTATTCAAGTCTTTAGCCCATTTTTATGGGATTGTTTGTTTTTTTCTTAACAATCTATTTGAGTTCCTTGTAGATTCTGGATATTAGCCCTTTGTCAGATGTATACATGGTGAAGATTTTCTGTCATTCTGTGGATTGTCTGTTTATTCTGCTTACTGTTTTTTTTTTTTTTTTTTTGCTGTGCAGAAGCTCTTTAGTTTAGTAAAATCTTACTTATTTATGTTTGTTTCTGTTACATTTGTTTTTGGGATCTTTGTCATGAAGTCTTTGCCTAAGCCAATGTCTAGAAGGCTTTTTCTGATGTTATTATATAGAATTTTTATAGTTTCAGATCTTAGACTTAAGTCTTTGATCCATCTTGAGTTGATTTTTTTATAAGGTGAGAGATGAAGATCCAGTTTCATTTTCCTACATGTGGTTTGCCAATTATTCCAGCACCATTTTTTGAATAGTTTGTCCTTTCCCCACTTTTTGTTTTAGTTTGCTGTGTCGAAGATCAGTTGGCTGTAAGTATTTTGCTTTATTTCTGGATTCTCTATTCTATTTCATAGGTATATGTGCCTATTTTTATACCAGCATCATGCTGTTTTGGTGACTATGGCTTTATGGTATAATTTGAAGTCAGGTCATATGATGCCTCCAGATTTGTTCTTCTTGCCTTTACTATGTAGGCTCTGTTCCAGTTCCACGTGAATTTTAGGATTTTTTTTTCTAGTTCTGTGAAGAATGATGGTGATATTTTGATGGACGTTGCATTGAATTTATAGATTACTTTTGGCAGTATGGTCATTTTCACAATATTGATTCTTCCCATCCATTAGTCCTTTGTCAGATGTGTACATGGTAGTATGTGTTTCCATTTGTTTGTGTTGTCTATTATTTATTTCAGCAGTGTTTTGTATTTTTACATTAGAGGTCTTTTAACTCCTTGATAGGTATACTTTTAAGGTTTTCTTGTTTGCTTGTTTTTGTTTTTGTTTTGTAACTGCTGTAAAAGAGGTTGAGTTCTTGATTTGATTCTCAGCTCAGTTATGTTTGGTTTTTATCAGATCTACTGATTCGTGTACCTTAATTTTGTATTCTAAAACTTTACTAAATTCAGTTAGTGGTTCTAGAAGCTTTTTAGAGGAGTCCTTAGGGTTTTCTATGTATAGGATCACATCATCAGCAAAAAGTAAAATTTTGACTTCCTCTTTACAATTTGGATGCCCTTTCTTTCTTTCTCTTGTCTGATTGCTCTGGCTAGGACTTCCAGCATTATGCTGAATAGAATTGGTGAGAGTGGGCATCCTTGTTTGTTCCAGTTTCCAGACGGAATGTTTTCAACTTTTCCCTTTTCAGTATTATGTTGGTTGTGGCTTTGTCATAAATGGCTTTTATTATATTGAAGTATGTCCCTTGTATGCTGATTTTGCTGGGGGTTTTAATCATAAAGGGATGCTGAATTTTGCCAAATGATTTTTCTGCATCTGTTTATATGAGCATGTGATTTTTGGTGTTAATTCTGTTTATATTTTTTATTACATTTATTGACTTGTGTATGTTAAACTATCCCTACATCCCTGGTATGAAACCTATTTGGTTATGTTAGATCATCTTTTTGATATGCTGTTGGATTCAGTTAACTAGTATTTTGTAAAGGATTTTTGGATCTCTGCTCATCAGAAATATTGGTCTAATTTTCTTTGTTATGTCTTTTCCTAGTTTTAGTATTAGGGTGATACTGATTGCATAGAATGATTTAAGGAGGATTTCCTCTTTTCCTATCTTCTGAAATAGTATCAATAGGATTGGTGTCAATTCTTCTTTGAATATCTGATAGAATTCAGCTATGAATCATCAGGTCCTGAACTTTATTTGTTGTTGGTAAATTTTTATTACCGACTAAATCTCGCTGCTTTTTATCAGTCTGTTCAGAGTTTCTAATTCTTCATGATTTAAGCTAGGAGGGTTGTATCTTTCCAGGAATTCATCCATCTCCTCTAGGTTTCCTAGTTTATGCATGTAAAGGTGTTCATAGTAGCCTTGAACAATATTTTGTGTTTCTGTGCTGTCAGTTGTAATAATTCCCATTTCATTTCCAATTGAGCGTATTTGAATCTTGTCTCTGTTTTCTTGCTAATCTTGCTAATGGTCTATCACCTTTATTTATCTTTTCAGGGAACAAGCTTTGTGTTTCATTTAACCTTTGTATTTTTTCTTTCAATTTCATTTAGTTTTGCCCTGATCTTGGTTATTTCCTTTCTTCTGCTGGGTTTAGATTTGATTTGCTCTTGTTTCTCTAGTATCATCGTTGAGTCCAAAGAATTTTATAATTTTCATCTTGATTGCATTGTTTACCTAATGATCATTCAGGAGAATATTATTTAATTTCCATGTATTTGCATGGTTTTGAATGTTTCTTATGAAGCTTAGTTTGGTAGGATATAAAATTCTTGCTTGGAATTCCTTTTATTTAAACAAACCCTGAAAATGGACCCCTAATTTCCTCTGTCTCATAAGATTTTGGCTCAGAGGAGTGTTGCTAGCCTGATGAGGTTCCCTCTGTGTTTAACTTGACCTTTTTTTTTTTTTTTTAAGCACCTTTAAGATTTTTCTTTTGCATTGTCTTTGGTGAATTTGATGATTATGCCTTGAGGATGGCAATCTTTTATAGTATCTGTGTGGGGTTCTCTATATTTCTTTGATTTGCATGCCAACCTCTAGCAAGACTGGGGAAATTTTTGTGGACTATATCCTCAGATATATTTTTCAAGTTGTCTATTTCCTCTTCTTTCTCAGGAACGCCAATGAGTTGCAGATTTGGTCTGTTTACCTAAACCAATATTGTTCAGAAGTTTTGTTTATTTTTTTGAATTTCTTTTTCTTTATTTTTGTCTGACTGAATTGATTCAAAGAACCAGACATTGAGCTTTGAGACTCTTTCCTCAGCTTGGTCTATTATGTTTTTAATACTTGTCATGGTATTATAAAATTGTTGTAGTAAATTTTTAAGCTCTAAATGTTCAGCTTGGTTCTTAAAATGGCCTTTGTATTATTTTACTGGATTATTTGGATTCCTTGGATTGGATTTCAACTTTCTCCCAAATCTCAATGAGCTTCTTTGCTATCTGGATTCTGAATTCTATGTCTGCTATTTTGGTTTTTCCAGACTGGTTAATAATTATTGATGGGGAGCTAGTGGACTTATTTTCATGTAAAGAGACACTCTGACATTTGAATGGGCAGAGTTCTTGTGCCTATTTATTTTTTCTCAACTGGGAAGGTTGGTGTTTGATTAACTGTGGTGTAAGCCAAGTGTAGTCATATGGCTTTATTTTTGAATATTTTTAAAACAGAAAAGATGCCCTGACCCCTTCATGGTGAGGGGAACTGGAATGTGGGGCACTGGGGCTAACTGGCCACTTTAGCCAGCTTCACTCACTGAGATCCACTGTGTTTCCCCCATCACGGGAAGGCAAGGGCAGCTGAGCAAGTGCAGGAGCCAGAGCAAGAGGTTTTGGGCACCAGTAGGAGCAAAACTCCCTGCAGGTCCCATGGCAGTGTCTGGGGGGAGTACTCATGACACCTGAAACCCTAGAAGGAGTGTTACAGTCAACACTCTTTTAGCTTTGCCATCCATAAATGGCTTAAGTGTTCAACAACATAGTGGATTCTCTCTCTTTTCGTGAGGGCAGAGGGTCAGCATGACAGCCTTCTGTATTCCAAGCTCTTGTTCAGCATCCAGGAAAAATTAGGTCGCAATAATGAAACGAAGGATAGTAAATGTAGGAGATTTTATTGCCAATGGAAGTGGCTCTCAGTGGGGAGGGGAGATGGAAAGGGGATGTAGTGGGAAGATATTATTCCCCTGAAGTCCCACTATCTCTAGCCAGACTCTTCTCCGAAGTCCTGCTGTCAAGCCATTCTTTTAAAGTCAAGCTGCTTCTCTCTGACATCCATCTGCTTCTCCTTTCAACATCCAGATGCTTTTTCTTCTCTGCTAGCTGGTTCAGGGGCTTTTATAGGTACAGGATTTGGGGTGGGGTGGGCCATCAGTGGTTTTGGAAAAGGCAACATTTGAATGGGAAAACAGGAATGCATGCTCTCACATTGGGCTCTGGTTCCAAGTTTGATGGTGGGACTTCATCAGGGACCCCACCATTTTCTGCCTAGATTTTCTCTGCCTCTTGTCTCTATCATTCTCAGAGGGCCAAGGCTCTGTGCAGAGTCTTTATCTGTGGCTGAATTATTGCCCTGGATCTCTCAGCATAGTACATTATCAAAATACTTTTTTTGTTGTAGTTTGGGCTGTGATCCAGCAAATGACACTTAAGTGTAATGGCCAGTAGGAAGGCTCATTCCCAGCTACATGGTTTCTTTGTATTTCCCTGAAAATGTAGACATATTCTGTGGTGTAGCATGAACAGTAGTGATACCCTCACCAAGTCTATTTCTGGGTGTTGTGGGAGCTCCCTCCAATCACTGGAACTGTACCCCCATTAATTTTGTTAAATATTTTAAGGCACAGTGTTCCTTCAGACAAAGGCTATGGCATGGAGTCAGGCCATACATATCCTGAGCTGGCCCTGTGGAGGAAGGCATGTGCTACTCTTGCAGCAGCTCATGAGCTTATGTGACTTACCACTTACAGTCCTCAGAGAGTGTTGGCTCCTCTCCTGTTCAAATGACAGCCACATATCTTGGCTTCATACACTCTTGATGTGTACCACATTCCTGGGGAAAGCTTCGGCTGTTGTTTTGGGTTTTCCCCAGCACAGGGGCAGCAAGAACAGGAACAAAGATGGTGGCAGCCCATCATTTATTTATTTATCTTCCTTTCTGCCTTTATGTGGGTTAATTGAACGTTTTTATTTCATTTCATGTTTCCTAATTACTCATTGTTTATATATTTAAACATTTATTTATTGCCCTAGGGTATACACTTAAATTAATATCAGTCTTCTTTCAAATGAAATATACCCCTTTTTCAGGTTTCAAGCTGAGGCTGTTTCTAATTCATCAATCTGAAGATAATTCAGTTGGAAAATGAGAATTTGTGACTAATTTTTGTTTGTCTGAAGCAGATACAACAGTTTCTGATTTTTTTCTCCATTATTCTTTCTCCTATAATGTAGACATAATAACTGAAGATACAATAGACATTTTACTGTAAAAGAAACAAAACCACTAATTTAGGTTGTTAAGAATAAGAAAATAGAAGAGTAATTTTTTGATGGACAAAATAATAATACCAGAACTTTTTCAACTATCACCATACTTCTGGATGTCTGAGTGAAAAACAAACAAACAAACAAACAAAAAAAAAAACCCTCCTTCTTTATTAAGCAAGTATATTTCAAAATTTATTTTATATACAGCAGCATCCAAACAACCCTGACATACAGGTACTATCATTTGCCTTTTACAAATAAAGATCTAATCAAAAAAGAAAATTACTTTCCTCATGGTTACACATGTTAAAAATATGAGCTGAGATTTAAACCAAAACAATTTTATATTTCTTGTACTCACAACTTATCTCAGGCTTGCAACTAGCAATAGTTTATTTATTAATGCCTGTACTAATTCCAAAGTCTTCATTAAAATTGCTTTTTACTGTATTTTAATTTGCATTAGGGCTAATTCCCTTGCTATTTTTTTTTTAAATTTCTGGTGTTCCTTATAATTATTCTTTCATGTTAAAATTAAATTATATTATTTCAACTAGAAAGAAGTCTACACACATCAATTTTACTAGTTAGATAAAATCAACCAATTCAATCAATTGAATCAAGATTCAAACCCAAGGCAATATGGCTTCAGAATGTATTCTCTCAGCCACTCTACTATGCTCCTGGTATCAATCTATTTGTTCACTACTATAAAGAAATACTAAAGACTGGGTCATTTATTTTTTAAAATAGGTTTAATTGACTAATGGCTTTATATGCTGTATAGGAAACATAGGAAGGCTTCAGGGAGCTTTCAATCATGATGGAAGGCAAAGTGGGACTGAGCACATCACCTGACCAGAGGAGGAAAGTGCGGGATGAGGGGAGGTGCTGCACACTGTTAAACAACCAGATCTCTTGAAACTCACTTACCATGATAAGAACTTACCAAGGGAGATGGTGTTAAACTATTCATGAGAAACTATTTCCTAATCTAATCACCTAGCACCAGGCTCCAAAGGAGATTTGGGTGGAAACACAGATCCAAACCCTATCATGCTACCCCTATCCCATTCCAAATTTCTTCACTGTCTCACATTGCAAAATACAAACATACCTTCTCAACAATTCCATGAAGTCATAACTTATTTGAGCATTAACACAAAAGTCCAAATTCCAAAGTCTCACCAGGGACAAGGCTAGTTCTTTCTGCCTATGGGCATGTGTATTAGTCCATTCTCACACTGCTAATAAAGACATACCTGAGACTGGGTCATTTATAATGAAAACAGGTTTAATTGACTCATAGTAGTTCCACATGGCTCAGGAGGCCTCAGGAAACATACATGGTGGAAGGGGAAGTGAACAAGTCCTTCTTCACATGGTAGGAGGAAGGAGAAGTGCCATTCAAAGGGAGAAAATCCCCTTATAAAACCATCAGATCTCATGAGTGCTCACTCACTATCATGAGAACACCATGAGAAAAAAAACACCCCTATGATTCAATTACTGTGCACTGGGTCTTGCCCTTGACACATGGGTATTATTATAATTCATGGTGAAGTTTGTGTGGGGATACAGGCAAAACGTGTTATTCCACCACTGGTTCATTCTAAATCTCATGTTCTTACATTTAAAAATACAATCATACCCTTCCAACAGTCCTCCCAAACTATTAACTCATTCCAGCATTAACCCAAAAGTCCAAGTCCAAAGTCTCATCTAAGATAAAGCAGGTCCCTTCCACCTATGAGCCTGTAAAATCAAAAGCAAGTTTTTTACTTCCTAGATACAATGGAGGTAAAGGTACCGGGTAAATACACCTTTTCCAAATGGGATAAATTGGCATAACTAAGCTTCATAAATGAAGGACAAATAAAATCCTTTATGGACATGCAATTGCTGAGAGATTTTGTCACCACCAGGCCTGTGTTACAAGAGCTCCTGAAAGAAGCACTAAACATGGAAAGGAACAATCAGTACCAGCCACACCAAAAACATACCAAATGGTAAAGACTATGGACATAATGAAGAAACTGTGTCAACTATTGGCCAAAACAACCAGCTAGCATCAAAATGGCAGGATCAAATTCGCATGTAACAATATTAACCTTAAATGTAAATGAGTGAAATGCTCCAATCAAAAGACACAGGATGACAAACTGGATAAAAAGTTAAGACCCATCAGTGTGCTGTAGTCAGGAAACTCATCTCAAGTGCAAGGACACATATAGGCTCAAAATAAAGAGATGTAGAAAGATTTACCAAGCAAATGGAGAGAATAAAAAAAAAAAAAAGAAAGAAAAGAAAAGAAAAAAAAAAGCAGGAGTAACAATCCTAGTCTCTGATAAAATGGACGTTAAGCCAATAAAGGTCAAAAGAAACAAAGAAGGGCATTACATAATGGTAAAAGGATCAATGCAACAAGAAGAGCTAATAGTCCTGGATATATATGCACACAATACAGGAACACCTAGATATATAAAGCAAGTTCTTAGTGACCTACAAAGAGACTTAGACCCGTGCATAATAATAGTGGGAGACTTTAACACTCCACTGTCAATATTAGACAGATCAATGAGACAGAAAATTACCAAGGATATCCAGAACTTGAACTCAGATCTGTACCAAGCAGACCTAATAGACATCTACAGAACTCTCCACCCCAAATCCACAAACTATGCATTCTTAGCGCCACATCACACCTACTCTAAAATTGACCACATAAATCACTCCTCTGCAAATGCAAAAGAACGGAAATTATAACAAACGGTCTCTCAGACCACAGTGCAAACAAATCAGATCTCAGGATTAAGAAACTAACTCAGAACCGCACAATTTCATGGAAACTGAACAACTGGCTTCTGAATGTCAACTGGATAAACAATGAAATGAAGACAGAAATAAAGATGTTCTTAGAAACCAAAGAGAATGAAGACACAACATACCGGAATCTCTGAGAAACATTTCAAGCTGTGTCTAGAGGAAAATTTATAGCAATAAATGGCCACACAAGAAGCCAGGAAAGATCTAAAATCAACACCCAATCACCAAAATTGAAAGAGCTAGATGAACAAGATCAAAAAAACTCAAAAGCTAGCAGAAGACAAGAAATAACAAAGATCACAGCAGAATTGAAGGAGATAGAGACCCAAAAGAACCCTTCAAAAAAAATCAATAAATACAAGGAGCTGGCTTTTGAAAAGATCAACACAATAGATAGACCACTAGCCAGATTAATAAAAAAGAAAAGAGAGAAGACTCAAACAGATGCAATAAAAAACGATAAAGTGGGTATCATCACTGATTCCACAGAAATAAAAACTACCATCAGTGATTACTACAAACAACTCTATGCACATAAACTAGTAAACCTGGAAGAAATGGATAAATTTCTGGACACTTCCACCCTACCAAGCCTAAACCAGGAAGAAGTCAAAACCCTGAATGGACCAATAACAAGGGCTGAAGGTGAGGCAAAAATTAATAGGCTACCAACCAAAAAAAGTCCACGTAAGATGGATTCACAACCAAATTCTACCAGATGTACAAAGAGGAGCTGGTACCACTCCTTCTGGAACTATTCCAAACAACACAAAAAGATAGAATCCTTCCCAAATCATTTTATAATCCCAGTGTCATCCTGATACCAAAACCCAGCAGACTCAACAAAAAAGGAAAACTTCAGGCCAACATACATGATGAACATAGATGCAAAAATCTTCAATAAAATACTAGCAAATTGATTGCAACAGCACATCAAAATGCTTATCCATCACGACCAAGTAGGCTTCATCCTGGGAATGCAAAGCTGGTTCCACATACACAAATCCATAAACATAATACACCACATAAACAGAACCAAAGACAAAAACACATGATTGTCTCAATAGATGCAGAGAATGCCTTCAACAAAATTCAACAGCCCTTTATGCTCAAAACTCTCAATAAACTAGGTATCAATGGAAGGCATCTCAAAATAATAAAAGCTATTTATGACAAACTCACAGTCAATATACTGAATGGGGAAAAACTGGAAGCATTCCCTTTGACATCCGACACTAGACAAGGATGTCTTCTCTTGCCATTGCTATTCAATATACTATTGGAAGCTCTAGCCAGAGCAATCAGGCAAGAAAAAGAAATAAAGGGTATTCAATTAGGAAAGAAGGAAGTCAAATTGTCTCTATTTGCAGATGACATGACTGTATATTTAGAAAACCCCGTCATCTCAGCTTAAAATCTCCTTAAACTGATAAGGAACTTCAGCAAAGTCTCAGGATATAAAATCAATGTGCAAAAATCACAAGCATTCCTATACACCAATAACAGAATAACAGAGAGCCAAATAATGAGAAAACATCCATTCACAATTACTACAAAGAGAATAAAATACCTAAGAATACAACTAATAAAGGATGTAAAGGACCTCTTCAAGGAGAACTGCAAACCACTGCTGAAGGAAATAAGAGAGAACACAAACAGATGGAAAGACATTCCATGATCATGGTTAGGAAGAATCAATATTGTGAAAATGTCCCTACTGCCCAAAGTAATTTATGGATTCAATGCTATCCCCATCAAGCTACCAACGACCCTCTTCACAGAACTGGAAAAAAAAAAAAAAAAAAAAAAAAAAAACCTTAAATTTCATATGGAACCGAAAGAGAGACTGTGTAGCAAAGACAATTCTAAGCAAAAGGAACAAATCTGGAGGCATCACGCTACCTGACTTAAAGCTAAATTACACGGTTATAGTAATCAAAACAGCATAGTAGTGATACCACAACAGAAATATAGATGAATGGAACAGAACAGAGGCCTCCGAGGCAATGCCACACATCTACAACCATCTGATCTTTGACAAAACTGACAAAAACAAGCAATGGGGAAGGGATTCCCTGTTTAATACATGGTGTTGGGAAAACTGGCTAGCCATGGGCAGAAAGCCAAAGCTGGACCCCTTCCTGACACCTTACACTAAAATTAACTCCAGATTTATTAAAAACTTAAATACAAGACCTAACACCATAAAAGCCCTAGAAGAAAACCTAGACAAAACCTTTCAGGACATAGGCATTGGCAAATACTTTATGACTAAAACAAGAAAAGCATTGGCAACAGAAGCCAAAATAGACAAAAGGGATCTAATTATACTCCAGAGCTTCTGCTTAGTGAAGAAAAAATTATTAGAGTGAACTGGAAACCAATAGAATGGGAAAAAACTTTTGCAATCTACCCATCTGACAAAGGGTTAATATCCAGAATCTACCAATAACTAAAACAGATTTACAAGAAAAGAACAAAGAAACCTATTCAAAAGTGGGCAAAGAATATGAAGAGACAGTTTTCAAAAGAAGACAAATATGAGGCCAACAAACATATGAAAAAATGCTCATTATCACAGGTCATTAGAGAAATGCAAATCAAAATCAAATTGAGATACCATCTCATGCCAGTTAGAATGGTGATCATTAAAAAATCAGGAGACAACAGATGCTGGAGAGGATGCGGAGAAATAAGAACACTTTTACACTGTTGGTGGGAGTGTAAATTAGTTCAACCATTGTGGAAGACAGTGTGGCGATTCCTCAAGGATCTAGAAATAGAAATTGCATTTGACTCAGCAATCCCATTACTGGGTATATATCCAAAGGATTACAAATCATTCTATTATAAAGACACATGCACAGGTATGTTCATTGTGGCACTGTTTACAATAGCAAAGACCTGGAACCAACCCATATGCCCATTGATGATAGACTGGACAAGGAAAATGTGGCATATATACACCATGCAATACTATGCAGCCATAAAAAACGATGAGTTTGTGTCCTTTGTAGGGACATGGATGAATGTGGAAAGCATCATTCTCAGCAAACTGACACAAGAACAGAAAATCAAACACCACATGTTCTCACTCATAGGCGGGTATTGAACAATGAGAACACATGGACACATGGCAGGGAGCATCACAAACTGGGGTCTGTTGGGGGGCTAGGGGAGGGACAGCGGGAGGTGGGGGAACTGGGAAGGAATAACATGGGGAGAAATGCCAGATATAGTTGATGGTGGGATGGAGGCAGCAAACCACATTGCCATGTATGTACCTATGCAACAATCCTACATAATGTGCACATGTACCCCAGAGCCTAAAGTAAAATTTTAAAAAAATGGCATAAAAGGGGCTACTGGCCTCATGCTAGTCCAAATTCCAACAAGGTAGTGATTAAATCTTAAAGCTAAAAAATGATCTCTTTTGGCCAGGCATGGTGGCTTATGCCTGTAATCCAAGCACTTTGGGAGGCCGAGGTGGGTGAATCACAAGGTTAAGAGATTGAGACCATCCTACCCAACATAGTGAAAACGTGTCTCTACTAAAAACATTAAAAAAAAAAAAAAACAGTTGAGCACGGTGGTGTGCACCTGTAGTCCCAGCTACTCAGGAGGCTGAGGCAGGAAAGTCACTTGAACCTAGGAGGCAGATGTTGCAGTGAGCCGAAATTGTGCCACTGTACTCCAGCCTGGTGATCAGGCGAGATTCTGTCTAAAAAACAAATAAAAATATCTCCTTTGACACCATGTCTCTTAGCCAGGTCATGCTGATACAAGAGGTGGGCTCCCACGGCCTTAGGAAGCTCCATCCCTGTGGCTTTGCAGGTTATCAGCCCCCTCCTGACTGCTTTCACAGGCTGACATTGTTTGCAGCTTTTTCAGGCACATGGTGAATCTATCATTCTGGGATCTGAAGGATGGTGGCCCTCTTATAGCTCCACTGGGCAGTGCCCCAATGGGATTATGTGTGGGGGCTCCAACCCCATGTTTTCCTTCCACACTTCTCTAGTAGAGGTTCTCCATGAGAGCACCATCCCTGCAGCAAACTTCTGCCTGAACATCTAGGCATTTCCATACATCCTCTGAAATCCAGGCAGAGGTTCCTCAACCTCAATTCTTGACTTCCATGCTTCTACAGGCTGAACACAACGTGGAAGCCACCAAGGCTTGGGGATTGCACTTTCTGAAGCAATTGTCCCAAGCTGTGCCTTTGCCCCTTTTACCAAGGCTAAAGATGAAGCAACTAGAATTCCGGGCACCATGTTTCGAGGCTGCATACAGCAGGGGCCCCTGGGACAGGCACAGAAAACCATTTTTTCCTCATAGATCTCTGGCCTGTGATGGGAGGGGTTGCTGTGTAGGCCTCTGAACATGCCCTGGAGACATTTTCCTCATTGTCTTGGTGAATAACATTATGCTCCTCTTTTCTTGTGCAAATTTTTGCTGTGGACTCAAATTTCTTCCTAGAAAATGGGTTTTCCTTTTCTATTGCATTGTCAGGCTGCAAATTTTCCAAACTTTTATGCTCTGTTTCCTCTAGAATGCTGTTCAACTAAGAATTTTTTTTTTTTCCACCAGCTATTCTAAATCATCTCTCTCAAGTTCAAAGTTCCATAGATCTCTGAGACAGGGGCAAAATGCTGCTAATCTCTTTGCTAAAGCATAACAGGGGCCACCTTTGCTCCAGTTTCCAACAAATTCCTCATCTCCATCTGTGACCACCTCAGCCTAGATTTCATTGTCCATATCACTATCACCGTTTTGGTCAAAGACATTCAAGAAGAAATTGGGAAGTTCCAAACTTTCCCACATCTTTCTGTCTTCTGAGCCCTGTAAGTCTCTAGGAAGTTCCAAATTTTCTACTTTTTCCTGTATTCTTCTGAGCCCTCCAAACTGGTCCAACCTCTGCCTGTTACCCAGTTTCAAAGTTGCTTCTACATTTTGGGGGATCTTTGCAGCAGCACCCCACTACTCCAAGTACCAATTTACTGTATTAGTCTATTCTCATGCTATTAATAAAGACATACCCAAGACTGGGTCATTTATAAAGGAAATAGGTTTAATTGACTCACAGTTCAACATTGCTGGGTAGGTGCAGATATCTTAGAATTATGATACGAGGGGAAGCAAACATGTTCTTCCTCTCATGGTAGCAGGAAAGAGAAGTGTTGAGCGAAAGGGACAAAGCCCCTTCTAAAATTCCCAGATCTCATGAGAACTCACATACTGTCATGAGAACAGCATGGGGAAAACCGCCCCCATGATTTAATTACCTCCAACCAGGTCCTGCCCTTGATATGTGGGAATTATTACAATTCAAGGTGAGATTTGGGTGGGCATAGAGTCAAACCATGTCAGCATGTAAAATAAAAAAAAAATTTAAAAGTTAATTACTCCCAAGATACAGTAAGGATACAGACATTTGGTAAATATCCCCATTGCAAATGGGAAAAATCAGTCAAAAGAAGAGGGCTACAGGTTTTGTGCAATTCTAAAACCTATCAGGGCCATCATTAAATCTTAAAGCTTAAAAATAATTTCTTTTGACTCTGTGTCTCACTTCTATGGCACACTGGTACAAGGGGTAGACTCCCAAGGCCTTGGACAGCTCTGCCCCTGTGGCTTTCCAGGATTCAGCTCCAGTGGCTGCTCTCATGGGCTGGTATTGAGTGTCTGTGACTTTTCCAAGTGCATGGTGCAATCTGCTGGTGGCTTTATCATTCTGTGATCTGGAGGATGGCAGCCCTCTTCTCAGAGCTCCACTAGGCAGTGTCCCAGTGGAAAATCTATGTGGGGGCTCCAGCCCCACATTTTCCCTCTTCACTGCCTTACATGTTCTCCATGTGGGCTCTGCTCCCCCAACAGGCTTCTTCATGGATACCCAGGCTTTTCTAAACATCATCTAAAATCTAGGCAGAGCCTCCCAAGCCTCAACTCTTGCACTGTGTGCACCTGCAGGCTTAACACCATGTGAAAGTCACCAAGTCATATGTCTTGTGCCCTCTGAAGCAGTGACCCCAGCTTTACCTGGTCCCCATTGAGCCATGGCTGGAGATTGAGCAGCTGAGATGCAGGGAGCTGTGTCCAGAGGCTACACAGGAAAGTGGGGCCCAGGGTCTGGCTTACAAAACCATTCTTTCTTGTTCTCCAGGCCTCCAGGCCTGTGATGGGAGGGGCTGTCTCAAAGGTCTCTGCAATGCCTTTGATGTCCTTTCCTCATTGTCTTGGCTATCAGCATTTGCCTTCCTTTTAGTTGTGCAAATTTCTGCAGCTTGCTTGAATTCCTCCCCTGAAAATGGTTTTCTTTTTTCTACCATGTGTTCAAGCTGCAAATATTACAAACTTCTGTGCTTTGTGTCCCTTTAAATGTAAGTTCCTGTTATACATCATTTCTTTGCTCACCCATATGAATTTGGGCTGGTTGAGGCAGCCACGCCACATCTTCAACACTTTACTGCTTAGATATTTATTCTACCACACACCATAAATTATCACTCTCAAGTTGAAAGTTCCACAGATCCCTAGAGCAGAGGCACAATTCTGCCAGATTCTTTGCTAATGCATAACAAAAATCACTTTTGCTCCAGTTCCGGATTCCTCATTTCCACCTGAGATCTCCTCAGCCTGGACTTCATTGTCCACATTACTATCAGCATTTTGGTCAAAACTATTTAACAAATCTCTAGGAAGTTTCAAACTTTCCTTCATTTTCCTGTCTTCTGAGTCCTCCAAATTGTTCCAACCTCTGCCCTTTACCCAGTTCCATAGCTGCTTCCATATTTTCAGGAATCTTTATAACAATGTCCCACTTCTCTGGTACCAATTTTTTGTATGAGTTTATTCTTGCATTGCTACAAAAATATACCTGATAGTGATAATTTATATAAAAAAACAAGGTTTAATTATCTCATGGTTCTGCAGGTTGTGTAGAAAACATAGCAGCGTCTTCTCATCTTCTATAGAGGCTTCAGTAAACCCATAATCATGGCAATAGGTGAAGGGGGAAGCAAGCACATCTTACATGGCTGCAGTAGGAGCAAGAGAGAGCAAGTGGGAAGATGCTTCACACTTGAAAATAAACAGATATTATGAGAAGTCATTCACTATCATGAAAACTTACTGAGGGAGATGGTGGGTGTTAAATCATTCATGAGAAACTGTCCTGTGATCTAATCATGTTTCACCAGGCTCCACCTTCAACACTGGAAATTACAATTGAATGTGAGATTTGGGTGGGAACTCAGATCCTTAGGAAGGATAAATAATTTTCACTAAGGTCAATAATTTTGTTAAGTCAAGATAAAATTCCACCTGAGTTTGACTCCAAAGACAACATTGCCTTTGGAGTAGAAAGTGGAAAGACCTGGATATTTCATATGTAACTTTTCCTTTATTCATTGTATTTAAGTAATCACAGTTTCTCACTTTCTATATATATATACGTATATGTATATGTATATGTATATATATATGTGTGTGTGTGTGTGTGTGTGTGTGTGTGTGTGAGCTATGACAAGCATAGAATTATATGAAGCTCTTGGTGTTAAAAACTGCCAGTAGCAAATAAATGAATAGCTCATAGAAATGTTGTGGTCTTAGCATCGTGCTTCACAGTTATGGTTGGGAGAATAGTGGCAGTGACTGGCAAATAAATAATGGATCTTTGAAACTGGTTCTTTCTATGGTCCAACAGATTGCACAATTCAGCACTGAATTCATCCAAAAGTAGAATTCAGGTTGAGGTGAGGTAACACAATTTGGGGGAATTAATATATTGAAAAAAATGTATCAGGATTCCAAACAAGTCAGCCATGTGTGGGGAACATATTAGATAAAGGAACAGCGTAGGGTTTTGCACTTTTTAATTCTCAAAGGAAAATAAATCCAAATAAATCATTAAAGGCTCTCCAATTTGTGGTTAAGGCACCAACAAGTATAGGAAATTGTAGCTGAATAAAGCTTCATATTCTACAGACATATGATGTAGTTGCCATAAAAGCATGATAAATTTAGGCTACATGTGCAGGAGTATGAAATCTGATGTAATATAGAAGATAGTCCTCTCATACTTTCTTAAAAATAACTTTCTTAAGTAGTATTGGTAGACAATAAACTGAATATAATTGTAAAAGTATGACTTGTAACTTAAAAATATGTATATACATGTGAAACTCTAACAATGCGCAAGATAACAAGCATATCTATTTTTTCCATGTAACTCCTCATACCCCTTTGAAATATTTTCCTTTTCTTTCTGCCCCTTTCTTTTCCATGCAACCATTGGTCTGCCTTCTATCACTGTAGATGCATTCTCTGAAGTTCTCAATGAACACATCCAGTTCTCAATGAACACATTCTTCCTATTCTTCTCCCTGGCTTCTTTTACCCAGTAATGTTATTTTGCATTTAATCTGTGTGATTGTGTCTGTAAATATCTCATTCTTTTTTATTGCTGAATTTTATTTTTATTGTATGAATATACAACCATTTATTTATCCATAAATACGTTGCTGAAAATTTATTTCTAGTTTTTGGCTATTTTAAGTAAAGCTTCTATGAACACTAATGTACAAGTCTTTGTATATACATACGCTTTTATTTCTCTTGAAGAAAGATCTAAAAACGGAATAGCTGAATCAGAGGTAGATATATGTAATATTTTAAGAATATATCAAACTATTATAAAAAGTAATTTTGCCACTTATATTTTTAGCAGCAGAGAATGGGAGTTACAGATAATTCCTTGCCAATATTTTTATTTTTATTTTTAAATTGTAACCATTCTAATAATAAAGAAGCAGAGTAATTTACATATTTATCACATGTGAATGTGGCCATATTACCATGAAGGAATTTTAAGTAAGCCATCCAAAATATGAGATGCCATTAAAGTGAGGGGAGGAGATAGAAAAGAGCATGACCATGGTAAATGTCTTGGAGGAAATACCATCTGCATGACATATGTGCCACCAAAATTAAGCATAGGAAGATGAGATGTGGAAAGTAATTTTGGGAAGTCTTTTAATGGGCAATCAAGAAATGCCCTCTTTTCTCTACCCTCTTGTTCTCCTCATTTCCATCACACTAACCATGTCCTTGAATAAAACATCAGAAATGGTGCTTTATAATGTGTAAGCCACCTCAGGACCATCACTGGCCAGGAGGTGTACCTGGCTGAGCAAAGTCAACTGGAGTGTTGTCTCTTCATTTTCCTGAAAAGTAGTGTGTATAGGGAGGTCAGGAACCCTAGATGAGCCCACTGGGAGACAGTGACATGGATAATATGACCAGAAATGACAAGTGCCTAGCAGGGTTATAGAACAACTAAACTTAAACATAGTGATGAAGAAGAAAAAGGCCCAGAGGAGGTGTCAGTGTGACACAATCCAATCTAGGCTCATTCTTTTCTTCCTCATAGACTCCCCTCATGACTCCTACCATGCCATTGCCTTTCACAAGCTCACAAACCCTCTCCTCAGCCTTCACTGTTTCACATGAAGCTTCTATTCCCATCTAGTCCCCACCCTCTTCCTCCAAACCAATGTTCTTCTGGGATCACCATGCTGTCTTTCCATTTACAGAAGATAGCCATAAGGGTGAAAATATTTCTTTAATAGAGTTCAGGGGAAAAAAATGTTCTCAAACAAATATCACTCCTTCAAGAAAGCCCACAAGAGAAAGAGGGTCAACATTATTCAGCCATTGCCATGAAGTGAATAAGAACTTGAATCAAAATCAGCCAGATATGAACAAAGAGATCCTGAACAGTTACAGTACTTCAAGTAATGATCTGTACAGCCAGTAATTACTGAGCAAGGGCCAGCAGGCTCAGAAATATCTGTGGTATCTTCAAAGGGCTTTGTTGCTGAGAAATAGTCAACTACGTTGGGTCTAACCCTTACAACAGTATACAAGGATGGTGATTACACTATAATCAGCAAGTTGCAAAAAGCTCCTCTTCCTATAGGATGTGTGTGTATCTTTATGTGTTCCCTGGTGTTTGGGAGGGAAGGAAGCAAAGAGGCACATGAGAAGGGAGAAAAGTAGTGTTCTATAGGGTTGGGAGTCAGGGTGGCAAGTCTACAGTTAGCCAGACATTGACGGATAAGAACTGGATCAGGACCGAGCACTGAACACAAATCTTCTCTTGAAATTTTTATCAAACTGGCAAGTGTAGGAACTGGATTTTTCTCAGTATGTTTGGGTAGGGGTGATATCAGGATTTAGACTGATGGGCCTAGATGATAAAATGTTTTGATGTGTGCAGGGTAATGATAACACTTCCCAATCTTCAATAAAATATTAGCAAACTGAAACCATCACCATGTCAGAAAGACAATACACAAGAATAAAATGGATTTGATACCAGGGATGCAAGCATAGTTGAACACATGGAAGCAGGAAGGAAGGGAGGGAGGAAGAAGGGAGGGAGGGAGAAAGGAAGGGAGGGAGGGAGGGAGAGAGGAAGGAAGGAAGGAAGGAAAGAAGGAAGGGAGGAAGGAAGAAGGGAGGGAGGGAGAAAGGAAATGAAGGAGGGAGGAAATGGGAGCAATGGAGAAAGGAAGAGAGGGAGAAAGGAAGGGAGGGAGGGAGGAAGGAAGGAAGGGAAGGAGGAAGGGAGGAAGGAAGGAAAGAAGAAAAGAAAGGAGGGAGGGAGGGAGGAAGGAAAGAAGGGAGGAAGAAAAGAAGGGAGGGAAGGAGGAAGGAAGGAAGGAAGGAAGGGAGGGAGGGAGGAAGGGAGGAAGGAAGAAGGGAGGGAGGGAGAAAGGAAAGAAGGAAGGAAGGAAGGAAAGAAGGGAGGGAGGGAGGGAAGAAGGGAGGGAGGGGGCCTAAGCTAGGAACACTTTCAGGATGATTTTCTAAGACATATTCACACGCAGTCTTTTATCTACAGAGTCACTGAGGTCCCAGGAAATTCTCATTCAATTCTCCTTTTGTGCAGCTGCACACTCTCTTCCACTGATCATTGACATTCCTGGTCCATCTCAACTGCCAGTCATCAGTCACCAACCCCAGTGATTTGCATAGCCCCAGCCTCTATAAGGGGGTGCACTGGACACAGAGGTAAAAAATACAAGCCTCCAGCAGGCATTAGGACACCTTTCAGCCCTAGGACATGGCAAGTTTACAATGAATCACTTGAGTAGTCAAGAGTGTTGTACACCCAAAATAAAGTAGCGGAGACAGTTATGCTCTTACCAATGGAAAGCAGGGGGTTTCTAATGTAGGGTGAAATGTCAGGCAGGGTACTGATTAAGTTCAGTAGACCTGCCTGCCTACTCAAATCACTCTGTAACTTCCAGCTGGTAATAATAATATAGAGATTTCTCAAGCGTATTCACAAAAGTTGTCCTGTACCAGTCCCATCACAACCCATATCCCTCATCATTTATCATTTTTCCTTTTGGATCTTTCTCATCACTACACTGATCTCTTGATTCAGAGTCTTGAGTGCCAGCTGGCCTTCAGCTCTCTGAACTTGAAGTTTTCTATGTAATGTCATTCCTGGGCTCTGGCTCAAGCGACTCTCCCACCTCAGTCTCCTGAGTAGCTGGGACCACAGGCCCATATCATCTCACTGGGCTAATTTTTAAAAATTTTTGCAGAGACAGGGTCTCACCATGTTGCCCAGGATTGCCTTTAACTCCTGGTCTCAAGCAATCCTCCTACGCCTGGCCCAAATTTTTAAATCATGCCCACAAGAAATCATGTTACTAAGGACATCATTGCACAAATTCAGCTGTATAGAGGTGAAGAATTAAGTTAATGTTCTTTTTAATGGAAAAAATGGAGAAATACAAATTAAAACAGTAATGACACAACATCTATACACTGGTAATTTTTATAAAAAATTTGAAGATTGATAAAATATTTGTTAAAGTGCAAGCTATTTATATACATGAATTTCTGAGAAAATGAGTATGTATAGCATTTTTGAAAGATAATTTCAGCAATATTTATAAAAATTTAAAAATTCACACTGCAGTAATCACTTTTCTCATTAATATGCATTTTTATGAGAAAACACAAATAGATGTCCAATAATTCATGTTTAAAGGCATTGTTTTTATTTCTATTAATCATAGCAGCAAATAGGATATAACTTATTTGTCTATCGGAAGGAGAATGATTTAGTTAATTAATTCTAAACTATGTACATACCATACATGCTTTCATGGAAAGGTCCTGAACCCATTTTATTAAGTGCTAAGGTAAGTGACAGATCAATATGTTCATAAATACATGTTTATGTTAAAAATGTATTTTTATATTTTTCTGAAAAAGCCTAGAATAGGCTTTAAAACAATACACACCAAATTGTTAATTATAGATACCTATGAAGAAGGGACTGAATGTTAGAGCAATTTTGTAAAGTTGAGAATTGTGATTGATCTGTGTTTGCTAATTGTTTTGCAGTAAGAATGCATAGACTACTATCTTCACAATTAAAATATTTAAATATGCCTCACAACAAAAAGAATACCATGCTATTATTGAGTTAAAGTAACTGTGAACTGATATGGCAAGCAAAATATGAAACTGACTGCCTTCAGACTCCAAGAGTATACTTTTGTGCAGACTTAATGTTGCTAAGGAAGCCCTGTAACTTCTTATGCTTTGCTTGGAATTGGTGATTAATTGACTTTAATCTGTGTTTTGTGTGTATGTGTGTGTGTGTTTAATTTTAATTTTTTATTTTTCTTGAGATGGAGTCTAGATCTTGTCACCCAGGCTGGAGTGCAATGTTGGTTGGCAGGGGCTCTCTGCTCTCAGGTGACCCAGGGATCCAGGCTGTTTTCATCTTGTAGCTCCACATCTCAATACGGGTTGTCATGTTTGCTGCTGAAAGGAAGAGAAAGTGTGGGAATGGCGTATTGGCTTCTGCCTAACTGCAAGCAGACCACTCAGGAAAAAGGATGAATATGAGATGTGAATGAGTGCTTGTAATCTCTCTCAGAACCTGTCACATAGTGGGTGCCTAATAAAAAGCAACTATTATAACTTATTATAACAATCAGCATTTCTTGGAGGAGTTACTGAGAAAGTCATATTTGCTCTGAAATTCACCAAATTCTTTAAGGGCCTGCCATATGACAAATGCTTCAACACATGGAGTCAAGTCTAATTTTCAAAGGATCATGTAAATGTTAGCAGGGAGCATTTGGCCCTTTACACTCAATAGCACTTTTCCGCACAGCCCTTTGCAATAATCCCTATAATCTCAGCAAGCTGTGAATTTTCTCCTTTTTGATACATGGTTAAAATTTTAACTTGTGAGTGTCTGCTACAGTTTTCATGACTGAACTTGCTTGAACACCTGTACTGATAATATTAGGCAAACTGCAAAATAGGATTTTCCTGTGGGGCAGGTACATAGTCCAGAGGCAGTGAAAGGACGATCACTTTATTTTTATTTTAATAATAGGACTAGCATTAGTACCAATAATCTAATTTTCACCTTCTAGGATGATTTCAGGGTTTTAAACAATTTGGTCTCAGGAGAGGTTTGCTTATAAGATGTTTGCTTTTATTGTAGTATTAAGAAAGAGAGATGCCCATGTAGTACATAGGAGGATGAACTGGTTTTAGTCTCTCTAAAAAATAACGTAGTAATTGAATCAAGGTATAAAATGTGCATATCTTCTGATATAAAAATTTTATTTCTGAGAATATATCCTAATGATATGCAATATATAATCCCAGAATTATGTGTAACATATAGAATATATAAACAAACTAAAGAGCTATTAACAGGTAAAGAAGACTGGTGGGATTTGACAGTGTGATGTCTCTCAGAAAGTTCTCCACTCCCAGACATGGGTCATTTGGCTTCCTGCCTCGGAAGCAGCAGCAGGCATCATGGGAAGGTGAAGAGCTTCCCCAAGGATGACCCTTCCAAGCCGGTCCACCTCACAGCCTTCCTGAGATACAAGGCTCATATGACCCATATCATGTGGAAGTCAACAGGCCAGGATCCAAGGTGGAGAAGGAGGTGGTAGAGGCTGTGACCTGAGACACCACCCATGGTGGTTGTGGGCATTGTGGGCTATATGGAAACCCCCCAAGTCCTCCAGACCTTCAAGACCATCTTCGCTGAGCACATCAGTGATGAATGCAAGAGGCATTTCTATAAGAACTGTCATAAATCTAAGAAGAATGACACCACGCCCAGCTAATTTTTTGTATTTTAGTGGAGACAGGGTTTCACCATGTTGGCCAGGATGGTCTCAATCTCCTGACCTTGTGATCCACCCATTTCCGCCTCTCAAAGTGCTGGGATTACAGGTGTGAGCCACTGCACCATGCCCCACTTTTTTTTTTTTTTTTTAAGCAGCCTGCTTTTTTAGGTTTTTATATTTAATCACATATTTATAATAACAACTCCTTATTGTATAAATTCTCAAAAGTTTACACCAATAAAGAGAATAATACAATAAACCCAAAGTACCTGACATTCACCATCAACAATCATCATGGCATGTGTTTCCATCTGTACTCATATTTTAGTCTCTTTTTATTCAAAATCGTTTTATCTGTTCTAATTCCCTTTACTTTTCCATATAAATTTTAGAATCATCTTGTCAAAATCTATAAAAATGTTGATATTTTGATTGGAATGGTGTTAAATCTACAATTTGGAGATAGTGGATATATTTACTATTTTGAATAATCTAATCCATGAATACGCTAAGCTTCTTAATTTATTCAGGTTTACTTTTATTTTTTGAATCATGGGTTTTCAGTTTTTAGCATATAGATATTTGACATGCTTTGTCAGATTTATGCATCACCATTTCCATTTTGGAATTAGTGAAAATGCTATTTCCTTTTACAAATTTCACCTTAAATTTGTACATTGGCAGTATATAAAAATTGGGTTGATTTTTATTTGTTAACCTTGTATCCTGTGACTATGTTTTTCACATTTGTTATTTCTAGGTATCATGCTGAAATGTGACCATAGATATTTGTCTGGTGGAGGTAGATCTGAAGAGGGAAGTGGCATTGTATTCCTCTACATAGTATTATTTAAAGCTATTTTCAAGCTAGAATAGGCCAATTTTATGGACTCAAGGGATTTATAAAACATATGGAGGTTCAAGGTTTCCAAGTGCATTTACCCAGCTGTCACTATCCCATATTCCAACATCCATCTGCTTTCCTATTAGGCCACTGATTTTGGCACAGTACATTTACCAAGAACGATAATTCTTTCAACTTTCTCTACAATTCTACTATTCTCACAATTAAGTCCTGCATTTGATAAGTCAGTCCTGCATCAAATTAAGATGAGAGTTTCTTTAAATGTTGCTAAGGAAGCCCTGTAACTTCTCATGCTTTGCTTTGAATTGGTGATTAATTGAATTTAACCTGCGTGTGTGTATGTGTGTTGCTAAGGAAGCCCTGTCACTTCTCATGCTTTGCTTTGAATTGGTGATTAATTGAATTTAACCTGTGTGTGTGTGTGTGTGTGTGTGTGTGTGTGTGTGTGTGTGTTTAATTTTAATCTTTTATTTTTTTTGAGATGGAGTCTAGCTCTTGTCATCCAGGCTGGAGTGCAATGGCGGGATCTCGGCTCACTGCAACCTCTGCCTCACCTGGTTCCAGTGATTCTCCTCCTTCAGTCTCCTGAGTAGCTGGAATTACAGGCACCCATAACCATGCCCAGCTAACTTTTTGTATTTTTAGTAGAGACGGAGTTTCACCATGTTGGCCAGGCTGGTCTCGAACTCATGACCTCAGGTGATCCACCTGCCTTGGCCTCCCAAAGTTCTGGAATTGCAGGTGTGAGCCACTGTACCCAGCCCTAACCTGCTATTTTTTCTCTTCAAAGGTTCACTAGCAATCAACAATGACCACTCAGTTTCACAATTCTTACCATTAATGTTTCTCCCTTTTAAATGCCACAGATACTGCACAAGCAAATGCATTCCCTGTTACCTGTATCCATCTCAGCTCATTAAAGGAGAGTGAATAACTTAACTGCACTGTCATAGCATCCCAGGGAATATCAGTGTTCAGCCTACTACCAGAGATTATCCAGTCAGCTATAAGTGGCTGAACTCCATACCTACATATTTAGAGTTGGCTTCCTAGGAACATTCATGATATCAGCTATCTTAGCTTGGGTTCTTAAAAGGGGAACAAGAGAGAAGGCTATTCTTGTGCAAGTGTTTAATGATGGAGCACTCAGGAGGTACTTGTAAGTAAATGAAGAAAGTTGGTCTAGTTAAAGAAGGAAACCTAGCAAAGATGTAAAATAAGCTAAAGAGTAGCTTCACTTGTAACCCTGCAGGACTTCTGGGAAATGAATGACAGCAGAGCAGTGTTGCCTTGTGCCCAAGGAGACAAGGCATCTATATCTTTGCATCAATATTCCATTGTATGGATATACCACATTTTGTTTATCCATTAATCAATTAATGAACATGTAGGCTTCTGTTTTTTATTATTATGAATGAAACTGCTATCACAAATATAGCTGCTATCACCATTCACAAACTGGTCTTTGTATGGACATCAGATTTTATTCTCCTGAGTTAATAGCTAGTAGTAAGATAGGGCTGGGTCATTTTTTTTTTCGGTTTAAATTTATGTATATTTGATTTTTTTTTAACTTAAAAACTGGCTTTCAAAGTAGCCATATCATTCGGCATTTTCTACCGAAGTATTTGAGAAATCTAGTTGGTCTGCTTACTTGCCATCTCTTAGTTTTATCTATATTTTAATTTCAGCCATTTTTAAGGGTGTATACTGTTGTTTCATTATGGTTTAACTTTCATTTCACCAAGAAATAATGATGTTGAGAATTTCGGCATGAGTATTTTGTCATCCGAATATCTTCTTTGGTACAGAGCCTGTTTAAATATTTTCTTTATTATTTCACTAGGTTATTTATATTCTTGTAATTGAGTTGTAAGAATTCTTTATATATTCTGGTTCTTTCTCTCATATAATTTTGCAAATATTATAATTTTATTGTGCATATTATATATGTACTATTTATGTACCTATAATACCTATGCCAATTATCATATCATATTATCATAAACCTGACAAAAACAAGCAATGGGGAAAGGACTCCCTGTTTAATAAATGGTGTTGGGAAAACTGGCTAGCCATGTGCAGAAAGCAGAAACAGGACCCCTTCCTGACACCTTACACCAAAATTAACTCCAGATGGATCGGATCAATTTTTTTAACATGATGATCTTCCTTTAGCATTTCTTGTAGTATGGCATAGTGGCAATAAATTTACTTAGCTTACAGTGTCTAAAAATGTCTTTATTTTAACTTCATTATTAAAGGATGTTTTCATTATAGATATAATTCTAGGTTGGCTTGTTTTCTTTTATACTTTTACTATGTCATTGCAGTATTGGACCTCCAGAGTTTTTAATGAACACTACTTAGGCATTTGAAACACTATTTTCCTAAATACAATTTATCTTTGCTCTGTGGTTGATTTTATTATTTCCTTTCTCTTTCTCTTTTGTTTCACTATTACATGACTAGACATGAAATTTTAGAAATTAATTCTCTTGAGAGTCCATTGAACTTTTCATATCTTGAATGTATGCCTTTTACCAGATTTGGGAAGTTTTTAACCATTATTCCTCCTAAGATACACTTTTTCTGTCCTCATATCTCTTCTCTATTTGGAACTCCAACTTTTCATTTGAAATTCTGAAATTCCCAGATCTCTCTTTACTTTCTCCACATTTTTTTCTCTCTTTTCTTTAGGGTAGATGATTTCTGTTTATTTTTGTCTTCGTGTTCACTGACTTGTTCTTCTATTATTTCTTTGCTGCTATTAAGTCAATCCATTAATTTTTAAAAACTACAGATATTTTTCTGTTACAAATTTATATTTGATTCCTTTATATTTTTGTCAGCTGATATTTTCTACATTTACATTCTTTATTCATATATTTTCCTTTAACTCACTGAACATAATTACAACAGCTACTTTAAAGTCCTGTGTAGTAATTCTGATATATAGGTTTTCTCTGAGGCTAGGTCCGATTTTCCTGATTTTGGTATGTCAAGTATTTTTGTATTTTATCCTTACTGTGCCTACTGTGTTGTGAAAAGGGAATCTGTTATTGTTATGTAGACTGTTGATAATTTTTAATTAATATGCAGTCAAATTGGTTAGACTCAACTGCAAACACTCATGCCTGGGCTCATATCACAGTTTAGTTTATATTTTATTTATTTATTTTTTAAATCAGTGGCTTCATATTGCTTTGAGCTTGCATGAGGTGTGTGTGGTTCCATATTTATCCAGAAACTTGAGTTTAAACACATACTTAGGTGTTCACCTTCTCTGGTACTATTTCCCCAGGGTTCTACTCTAAGGTATCCAGCGACTTGCTTATCTCAGGCTCTTTCCTCTGCTTCCTCTAAACAGAATTTTTTTTATTTCTGGAGCTTTATTGACTACATTCACCCAGAAGGAAAAGCATGCATACACACACAAGCACATACACAAAAGAGAATTCATTTTATACCAATAGCTTGCTCTATGTTTTGATTCCCCTTCAAAATCTTCTTGCCTCTCTTCAGTCCCGAGAGTACTAAAGTAGTTATTTTAGAAATGATTAATCTGGGCTTTATAGCTGATATTTCCAGAGGATACTTTTGCTAGATCACTTCTCCACAGGGAACTTGCATAACCTACTTCTTATTTACTCAAATACTTTTTATTTCTAAATGGCACAAACTTTAATAATAGTAGTTTAAAACCACTAAGGCCATTTATTTGGCCACCTATTGCTGGCCAGTTAAAGGATCTTACATTCTATTATAAAAATACTTTCATTGCATAGACAAATTTTATATTAATTCTCCCTTCCTGAGATCATAAGATTACAGCCATATTACACACACTCACATATACACAAATTTATGAAATTTGCTGTTGAATATGTGTGTGTGTGTGTGTGTGTGTGTGTGTGTGTGTGTGTGTGTGTATTGCCAGAAAAGAATGAGAGCCAAAGCAGGAAAAACACTTTCCAAGGTCACAGTCTGAATCCCTGGCAGGTGAGAACCAATTACTTAACTGGCCAATCAGTTTTCTTAACAGCAGGTTTCAACCAAAGAGGATAATTGATAAGCCATGTTTTAATGCCCTTTCAGCCTTTGCATTCGACTTTGGGATTGGACTTGCAATTTGCTTGAGCCAATGAAATGTTTGAAAATTTGACACAAGCAGAGGCTTGAAAATTGCTATTTGACCTGCTTGCTCTGAATTTCCTGTCATGAGAACATGTGCAGAATGTTCTGATATGGGATGACACACATGGAACAGAGCTTAGTAATTCCAGTCATTTCTGCCCCCAAAATTCTAGATCAGCCACAGCCAGCTGACTCCCAGATGTATGCGTGAGCCTAAGTAACATTAGCCAAGCCTATCCCAACTCAGCTGAACCCTGCAAATCAGTGAGCTGATGAGATGATCCTCATTATATGTCACAAGGATTTATGGTTGTTTGTTAAGCAACATTATTGTGGCTGATGGTAGTTGACACATATATATTAGATGTTATCCTCACAGGTCATTGGTGTTGGTCATCTACATCCTCTGCAATGCCTACTGAAAGTCTTACATTATCAACCTGTTCACAGATCAATTCCTCAATTTCCTCCAGAACAATGTAGTTAGTCCTTTGTTTCTTGTATTTTTTTCTTTCTCTGATTGTTTTTTTGTGTGTAAATTACTTATTTGCTCACACTTTAACTTGGAGTCGGGAGATGGTGTTGAACAATGGGAACACATGGACACAGGGAGGGGAGCACTACACACTGGGGTCTGTTGGAGGGAAATAGGGGACGGACAGCGGGGGTGGGGAGTTGGGGGGGATGGCATGGGGAGAAATGCCAGATATGGGTGAGGGGGTGGAAGGCAGCAAATCACACTGCCACATGTGTACCTATGCAACAATCTTGCATGTTCTTCACATGTACCCCAAAACCTAAAATGCAATAAAAAATAAAAAAAAATAAAAAAATAAAAAAATAGAATTTTATGTGGCTGCATCCAAATTCTTGCTCTTCTATATTTGTGCAAAATAAGCTTTTATGAAATAGAGCCTGTCACTAGCCGTCTAGGATCTTCAAAGATTAGTGAACATCTGACATAGATTTGGATCTGTAATGCCTACCCTTTTCACAGAGAGCTTGATAAAGCTCTTTAGTTGAGTAAACAAAACTTCTCCTTTGAGCATAGCACCATCTGGCAATATCTCCCTATATTTATTCTTGCTGTGTTTACCTACCAACATTCTGGCCATTATTCCATCTTTATTGAAGACAAGCAATTTACTCACTGTCTTTTTTTCTACCTCAAGATATGCAGTCATCCAAGGAATTCAATGTCCATGTTGAAAGCTTATGTAATACCCTGGCTTCACACTTATTCAAACTCCTTTGCACCAAGGATGATTTGTTTCTTTAAATTTCATCCACCAGAATACACTATCACACCCTAATCCTTATAATCTCTTGGAACTGTTTATCCCCCAAAGTCTTCAATTCTAATACATTATCCTATATGTCATGCTTATCATTCCAGTTATTTTACGTTTAACTCCAGCTTGCCTGTACTAGATCTCATTTTGTCCTAAGCAGTCCCTTCCTATCCTCCTCTCTGCAGTCTCACACCTATCTACATTAGACACATAATCTATTGTTTAACCCACTGCCTTATTATCGGACTCAACTCTTTGGTCATTTGTCCTTTTGTTTCATGAATCAGCAAAATATTTTTTTAAATCTGTATAAATGCTTCCTTTCTCTACTCATATGCCCAAACTAGTCATCCAGAATGTCTATCAAAAAATACACAGCAGTGGAATTGCATCTTTGTCTCCTTTGCTTTTTTCAGAGGTATCTCCTCTTTTCCTCTGAATCTCATTCTTTTATACCTATGTAGTGGGTTGACATTTCAGTTTTCTCTTTCTCCCTTATCTCTAATGTCTCTTTCCCATTATATTAAAAATATTTAGGCCGGGTGTGGTGACTCACACCTGTAATCCTAGCACTTTGGGAGGCCAAGGCAGGTGAATCACAAGTTCAAGAGATCGAGACCATCTTGGTCAACATGGTGAAACCCCGTCACTTGGGTAACAAACTCTGTCTCAAATATATATATATATATATATATATATATATATATATATATATATATGGTTATTTTCCTAAAATGAAAATGTATACTTTGTTATTTAGGCTCTACACTATTTTTCTTTCAGTGAAAAAACAGTTAATTAAAAAAAAAAAAGTCAATTTCATTTGTTAGGTATATTCTTTAATTCCAATTTTCTTCAAGCTAACTATATTTAGACCTATGCTCACATCACTCTACTGAATTTACCCTGTGTTAAAACAGACATTGCTGATTAGAACAGGCACTAGGCCACAATTTATTGTCAAATTCTATTGTTACATCACCCTTATATCTTCTTATTTTATTACTAGTAAAGCTTTAAAGAATACGGTATTGTTTGCAAAATTTTTTGAGTACCCACATTGTTTCAGGTGAGTGTGCCAAATTATTTGCAAACTCAACAGCGGCTTTTCTGAAATTTTGATAAAAATCACATGCTTCCTATTGCTAAGTCAGAAATGGCTCAGTCTCTGAAATTCAAAAGATGCTTTTTCACAAAGGCCATTCAAGATTTTTCCACTTGTTATTTTAGGGAATAGTCTTTTAAAAGTCTTTTAAGTCTCTTTTCAAAACAGATATTAATTTCCAAACATTTTATCTTCTGTAATGTAGATTTAGAAATAGACTCTCATATTATTCAATGAGAGTCTACTTCTTTAATTTTCTTGTTTTTAAATAATAAACAGTTAAAATTGTTTGACAGGGAGCAAGTATGGTGTAAAATAGGCTTTAATAAGTGGTTTTGCAGTATACTATTTTTACTTTTTAATTTTTTTCAACTTTATCTAAAATGAGGCCACAATATCTTCCATTTGAACAAAGAGCTGTGTTTTAGGGGCATTGTGAATGCTGTGCCAGTGTTGGCTATTATCCCACCACATCTATCCTCTGCCCCTTTTTTTCCTTTTTCTGTTCCTAAAAACTGTATCATTAGGATACTAGTTCCACTGACTTATTATTAGATTTAGACAATGGGTGTCACTGGCAGGAGATAGGAGGAGAACAAGATATAAATGGTCATTTCCTTCCTTCCTCGGTGCTGAGGTTTTGGCAATGACTGGATCTCTTAATTACAGGTCAAGTCAGGCTACCACTTTTCATGGCTGTAGCTCTCACTGGGTTTGTAAGAGTACTTCTTCTTTCCTTTCCCTTGTAGGATTAAGGACAGAAATAACTTCTAACTTTTATTTCTTGGATGTCTGTGTTATTTTTCTATTACTGTATAACAAATACATCTAAAAATACTGGTGACCTGACATGGTGGCTCATGCCTGTAATCCCAGCACTTTGGGAGGCTGAGGTGGGTGAATCATGAGGACAGGAGTTCAAGGCCAGCCTGGCCAAGATGGTGAAACCCCTTCTCTACTAATAATGTAAAAATTAGCCTGGCACAGTGGTAGGCATCTATAATCCCAGCTACTCAGGAGGCTGAGGCAGGAGAATCGCTTGAACATGGGTGGCAGAGGTTGCAGTGAGTTGAGATCACACCACTGCACTTCAGCCCGGATGACAGAGTGATACTCTGGCTAAAAAAATTTTTAAAAAGTAGCAATTTAAATCAACAAATATTTAATATTTTAATTTGTATGGGTCAGGAATCAAGCAAAGCCTACTTGGGTACCCATGGCTTGATTTCAACCATGAGGCTTATTGATGTGGAAAAGGAGTATCTGTTTCCAAGGTTATTTACATGATTATTGATTGGCCTCTGTTTCTTACAATATGGGTCTCTTCACAAGATTTCCTCATGATACGTCAACTGGATTTCCCCAGGGTAAGAGATCTAGGAGAGGGTGAGTATGTCCAAGATAGAAGCCAAATATTTCTAACATCCTAATTCTGGGAGTTATGTCCCATTGCTTCTGCCATATTCTACTCATTAGAAATAATTTCTAGGTTGACTGGTATTTTTTTCTTTTGGTATTTGAAGATGTTGCTCCACTGTCTCTCACTTGCTCTTTTCCAATGAAAAATCTTCTTTCTTCTTTATCTTCTGTATACAATGTGTCTTTTTACTCTGATTTATTTAAAATTTTTTCTTTATCACTGGTTTTGAACAACTTTATTTTAATGTGCAGTGGTATGGTTTTGTTCATGTTTCTTGTGTCTTAGTTGTGTTGAGCTTCTTGGGTATGCAGGTATATAGTTTTGGTGCAGTTTTTCCTCCAGCATTTGCTCAAATATTTTTTGAGATCCCCTTTCAAGAATTCTGCTAACTCATATATTAGGCTTCTTGAAATTATACCACAGCTCACTTAGGCTCTTCATTGGATGGGTGACAGGGATCCTTTTTTTTTTTTTTTTTTTTTCTCTGTATTTCATTTCTTTAGTTTCTATTGCTGTATTTCCATGTTCACTAAGCTTTGATTTTGTTTTGTAATGTATAATTAATCCTACCTAATACATTTATATCTCTGATGTTATAGTTTTCATTTCTCGAGGTTCAATTTAGGTATTTTTATATCTTCCATATCTCTGTTTATCTTTTTTAGTATGTGGAATACAGTTATAATAACTCAGCTCTTATGAAGGACCTCAAAATACCCCATTATATAATCAGGTCAAAGTTCAGAATTGTATTTTCTTAATTAAGTCATATGTGGATGAGTCTTTTCAGGTATAGATCTTTAAGAAATACCTGGGACATAATTTTCTTCCACCTGTGAACTTGTGAAACTAAAGAAACAAGGGCCTACCCCAAACACCTCTTAACGTACAAAGCAGAAACAGACCATGATAATGGCTATACATATTCTTATCAAAAGGAAGAAAATAAGAATAATAAATGAGACACTTCCTTATACTAATATATCTTCAATTCAGAAGGCCAAGTGTTGGGAGTCCCGTGTTTTAGGTTGCAAGATACAAGATGACTCTTTATGATTCTCAGCTCCACTCTCCGGTCTACTGGTTTTGCTATCTGAATCATGTCTTCTTTTTCATGAAAGGTAACATATATTTGTTTCTTAACATTTTTCTCGATCTGTTTCTTCCAATACAACTCTGAAGGTTCAAAGACCTCTCCTCATTCTTTCAATTTTGTGATGTTTCTTTATATCTAATTATTTTAAGAACCTCATAGGCATCCTTGAATCTTCTCAAGGTTCACTCCATTAGACAAAAGCCAACCCACAAACCTCTTTGAAATAAATGTTTCTTAACCTTGGGCTTCTGCTGAGATGGCTGAGGTATAACAGCCCAAAGCTTCCAAGATTGGCTATTATTTTATTGAGACAATCCATGAAGCCCAGGCTTAATCTGTATGAGGGATCTCTTGCGTAACTGAATAGTACTTTGACAAACTCTGTTGAATTTCTCTGAGGTCATAACAAAAGGATTTATAGCAACATTCTTGGCTTCGTCTTACAAACACTTTCCCCTAGCAGTGCCTTTGATTTGATCTTCGATAAGAAGGTATTTCTTCATTTTGTCATCTGTTGCCATCTTACAATACTGAGAATTTTTAAATCATCAAGAAACTCCCAGATATAAAAAGGGATTTGAAATTGTGCATTTGAGAGGGGTGGTAAAGAAATCTTAAAACTGCTTTAAAACACCGTCTAGCTTTCTCGTTACAGTGGAAGAGGAAGTCTGGTTTCAGCTATTCCACATGGCCAGCAAAGGTAGTTCCTAATTATACCTCAGCATCTTCCTTGAAATTTTATTTATAATGGGTTATACTTTTTCTCCTGAAGTGGTTTGTGATAAGATAGCATCAGTAATAATTTCCTGGACCAGTGAGCAGAGATTTTCTGTTTCCAGATTAACGGATAGGACACTCCTTCATGGATTCTAGCTTTTATAAAGATGGGACAGACGTTATTTCAGCTCTGTTCCCTGTGTAGTTCTGACCTCTCATCACTTTTCCCTGTGTGCACATTAAGTCCCAGAACCCTTTTACTTATGGGAACCATAATTTAACTCATAATCAGTTAAAGTACATCAATAAGATGTTCTTCAGTCCCCATTCATAATTCTGGCTTAATTTTATATATTAAAGCTGTGCATGTTAAATATATATATATGAATATATATTCATATATATATGTCTCACTGCATTTAGGGGTAAAAATACACCAATCAAACCATCACCACAACCAAGACTGCAGATGTACTCATCACCTCTCAGTTTCTTTCCAATTATTTTTAAACTTATTTTTTGTGGAAAGGATGCTTATCATAACATCATTTACAAAATGGTAAATATAGGATACAGTATTGTTTGCTCTAAGCACTAGGCTGTATAGTAGATCCCCAGAATTTATTTATCTTGTATAACTGAAACATTGTATCCTTTGACTAGTATCTCTCTATTTTCCCCTCCCACCAGTTTCTGGCAATCACCTTCTATTCTCTACTTCTATAAGTTTGACTATTTTAGATTCAACATATAAGTGCAATTATACAGTATTTGTCTCTCTGTGTTTGGCTTATGTTACTTGGCATAATGTCATCAAGATGCATCTATGTTGTCACAAATGTTATGTTTTTCTTAATTTTAAGGCTGAACAATATGTCTCTGTGTGCATATACCACATTTTAAAATTATTTCCTTCCTCTGCTATCTTTGAACTTAGTTTGTATTTTTTTTTCTAGTTACTTGAATTGTAAAGTGAGGTTGTTTTTGTTCTTTATTTTTTCTTAATCTAGGCATTTACTAAAATTAGTTCTATCCTAGAACTGCTTTTGCTGCATACTCTAAGTTTTAGTATGTTGTGTTGTCAATTTTATTTATATCAGGTGACATTTAAATTTTGTTTTTGATTTCTTCTTGATCCACTGTTTATCGCTGTGTTTTTAAATTTCCATATATTGTGAATTTTCTAACTTAATCCTGTTACAGATTTCTACTTTTATGCCATCATGGTTGGAAAAGATACTTAATATGATTTCAGTTTCTTAAATGTGTTAAAACTTGTTTTATAGCCTAACATATGATTTATCCTGGGGAATGTTTCATATCTACTTGAGAAGAATGTGTATTTGGCTTTTGTTGGATGGAATGTACTGTATCTTTGTGTTAGGTCTGTTTGTTCACACTTTTGTTCAAACAGTTGTCCACACGGTTTCCTGATGCTGGTCCAATCCTGGAGTTTGATCCAAGGGAGCTGACTGGAGTGGACCTGGAGCATGGGACTGAACTGGACAGCCTGACACTAGGACAGGCCTGGACCCTAAGTCTGCAAATATTATTTTGACTACAGGGATCACTGGCAAGATCTTGAAACCTACATCCATGCATGTCATCCTGAAGTTGGAATCCACTGGGTTGAGCCTGGAACCTGAGTCCATGGTGATGCTAAATGCTCACTTCACTCTCTATTCTCCATGGGGAACTCTCAGAAGAAGAAGATCTCTCTCAGCCCTGCAATGAGACGACTTGTGGAGGAGATGACTTCAACAGAATGAAACTGTCCTTCTTATCCTTTTCAATGCATTTTTTTCTCATTTTGGGGCTCTGCCCGATTGCCACAAACTCTTGCCTGGAATCTAGAGCCCTCAAGAAGATATTTTCATGCATGGATGGCTGCTTCTGTGGATATTTCTGTGAGGGGACAATGGGTGGAATCTCCTATTCTGCCATCTTGCTGATATCCTGGTGTTTTGTTTTGTTTTGTTTTCATTTTCATTTTTTTAAGTCCCATCCTCCTTTGGTTGAAGGCTGTTCTGAGGGTCATTAACATACTCCCAAACATACCTACACATCTGCATTCTCTAGTGTGCTTTCAAAATTAGTTTCCTGGAAGAAGAGGCCCTAGGTCAGAATTTTTTAAAAATGCTTTTATTCACTTGAATCCGAATGCTACAGCTGCAAAGGAAGTTGGAACTGTCCACTAGGGCTGTGACTGAAATAAGGGACACCCTAGGGCATGTGGCGTGGATGGTGGATAAACTAGAAGCTAAACAATTTGAGCTGTATTTTATGAGTAAAATACATCATCTTCATTCTACAGAATCCCTGTATTTTCCTTATTTTGACAAATATTCCTCTTTCATTAAAATATGAACATTATTGAATCTCTGAAGAAATTGTAATTTTAAAAAAGATGTTATCCTCTTAGAAAAATAATGTCACTTTGGAGCTCAATTTAAAAGATCACAATGTGTGCAATGCTATTGCTTATCAAATAGTAAAGCAAGGTGACAACATGTCTGTTCATTTATTTTAGAATAGTAATAATAAGTTTAAATTTAATTTAAGTAATATTATTTTTAGTTCAAGAGTGAATTATTATGCACTTTGATAAATCAGCCTTCTAAGTCTTAAACAGAAGTGAAATAAAGCATGCTAAAAGTATATTATTGAGAGAAACATTGACATTCAATGTTGACTTTAATTACAAATGTAAGATACAATGAGGCACAAGCTCATATCATCTGTCTTAGTTGTTTTCTAATGCAGGGATAGGAGCATAGAAAGTTAATGTCACATTTGGCCAGGCATGGTGGCTCATGCCTATAATCCCAGCACTTTGGGAGGATGAGATGGGTGGATCACGAGGTCAGGAGATTGAGACCAGCCTGGCAAACATGGTAAAACGCCGTCTCTACTAAAAAACAAAAATTAGCTGGGTGTGGTGGTGCATGCCTGTAATCCCAGCTACTTGGGAGGCTGAGGCAGGAAAATCGCTTGAACCCAGGAGGCAGAGGTTGCACTGAGCAGAGACAGTGCCACTGCACTCCAGCCTGGGTGACAGAACAAGACCTTGTTTAAAAAAATAAAATTTAAAGAAAGTTAATATCACTTTTTTAACAAAGCAGACAAAATCTTCTGCCTTTTAAGATCAAAATCAGTTCCCCTGAGCACCTTTGATTGAAACATCCAGGAGACACTGAGTGACTTTATCTATCTGACTTTAAAAAACAAGTCTTGCAAAGGTATAATTTTAATTTGTATGGTTAATATAGGGGCCAATATTTGAATATCTAGAAAATCTGAATGATTGCATGTGTGAAACAAAAATAAATATTGGGGCCCCAAAATCACTGAGCTAAAAGGAAAAGTCAAGCTGAGAACTACTCAGGACAAACCTGCCTCCCATGCTAGTCAAAGTCACCCGTCTGCTCACTCAGATAAATGCATATCTGATTGCCATTTTTGGAGAAGCTAATCAGAAACTCCAAAGAATATACCATTTGTTTCTCATTTACCTATAACCTGGAAGCCACCTCCCTGCTTCGAATCATTGCACATTTGCTTCAAGTTGTCCCACCTATCCAAACCAAACCAATGTTTAACTTACATATGTTGATTGACGTTGATTGTCTACCTAAAATGTATAAATCCAAAGTGTACTCTGACCACCTTGGGCACATGTCGTCAGGACCTCTTGAGGCTTTATCATGTATACATCCTCAAGCCTGGCAAAATAAACTTTCTAAATTAAATTGAGACTTGTCTCAGATATTCAGGGTTCACACATGTTAACATTTTTAACAAAGCATATAAGGAAGTCTTTTACTCCCATAAATGATGAAAAATGTGACAGACCTCTCTTCCTGCTGAAATAATAGTAATTTAAAAATTACTAAATAATCCAGTTTTTTTCTCTAAAGTCATTGGAAAGCTAAAACACAACTACATATAAATTAGCTAAACTCCAGAGGATTGGCCCCTTCATAATCTTTTTGGAAAAAAATGGTGAAACACAATTTCAAAGTTACAAAATATGAAAATATAAAATGAGACCTATAGTAAAGAGAAAATGCAGTCAATAGAAACAGAGCCAGTAACTATTCATACACTGCAATGATTAGACAAAATCTTTCAAATGATTATGAAAATTTTGTTGAAAATATACATTTAAAAGTATATAAAGAGAAAGAGAATGGGAAAAATAAGAACAGATCTTGAATACATCATAAAAGATGAGTGAAAATTCTTGAACATATATAATCCATATCTCAAATCTTTAAAAAATCACTGGGTGTGAGATTGACTTCCAGAATGGTGGAGTGAGGACTGTGGTGAACTCCAACTCTCACACATACAAAATAAAATGCTTGCAAAACAACTAAAAACAATTATATTTAAGTACTCAAAATTAACCAAAGCCACAGAGCAAAGTAAAAAGTCTGTCCAAGAAAAAACTACTGAACCTCTGTAATACTGGGGTGTATGACATTTCATCATGAGACTATTGATATCTCTCTGTTCTCCTACTTCTCCATCTCATTTATAAGGTAGCCATGGAAAGCCAGAAGTAGAAGAAAGTCACAGAGATGCATACTTAAACATATGTATTAGTCTGTTCTCATGCTGCTAATCAAGACATATCCAAGACCAGGTAATTTATAAAGAAAGTGATTTAATGGACTCACAGTTCCACATGGCTGGGGAAGCCTCACAATCATGGTGGAAGACAATTGAGCAGAAAAGTCACATCTTACATGGTGGCAGGGAAGAGATCTTGTGTAGGGGAACTCCCCTTTATAAAATGATTGGATCTCGTAAGACATATTTACTTCCATGAGAACAGCACAGGAAAGACCTGCCCCCATGATTCAATTATCTCCCACCTGGCCCCTCCCATGACAAAAGGGAATTATGGGAGCTACAATTTAAGATGAGGTTTGAGTGAGAACACAACCAAACCATATCAACAGGTAAAAGTCAAATCTGTGAGAGTCAAGAGACAGAGCAAGGTGGTCAAATAGAAGCCTTCGCCAATCAACCTCCCAGCAGTAACACCATATTTAACAACTATTTACAGAAGAAAGCAACTTTATTAAAAGTAAAAATTAAGGGAATGATCACAGTGCCTGGTTTTAACTTTATATCCCTGAAAAGTAAACTGAATAGGGCAGGAAAGAAAATCTTAAATTGCCAAAGACATCTCACTCCCATCCCATAGCAGTGGCTATGTGGTGTGGAGAAGCAAATTTGTGTATTGGGAGAGGGAGAGTGCAACAATTATGGGATTTTTCATTGGGACTTAGTGCTGCCATGTCACAGTGAAAGACAGTATGGAGCAGATAACCACCGGCACCCACACTGGGAGCATTTAGACTAGCCCTACTCAGAGAGGAATTGCCCATCCCAGTGGTGACAACCAATTTTTGGTAAGCACTGCCACTGAAGGCTAAATTGCCCTGGAGTTCTAATAAACTTGAAAAGCAGTCAAGGCCACAAGGACTGCAAATCCTAGAAAAGTCCTGATGTTCTGCTGGGTATGGAGCCAGTGGACTTGTGGGACATGCAACCTAGTGAGACACTAGATGGGGTGACCAAGGGAGTACTTGCAGCACCCCTCCTCCAATCCCAGAAAGCACAGCTCACAGCTCTGAAAGAGATCCTTTCCTTCTGCTTGAGGAGAGGAGAGGGGAGAGTAAGGAGGATTTTATCTTGCATCTTAGATACCAACACAGACACAGTAGTATAGGGTACTGAGCAGAATCATGAGGTCCCCATTTGAGACTCTAGCTTCCTGGGAACATTTCTAGACACACCTTTTGCCAGAAAGAAACCTGCTGCCTTGAAGAGAGGGACTTGAAAGGGAAGTAATGAGTACTGACAGAGTTTATTACCTGCTAACTGAAGAGCCTTTGGGACCTGAATAATCAGCAGCAGTAACCAGGTAGCTCATGCTGTTGGCCTTGGATGACACTGAGATGTGCTGGCTTCAGGTGCAACCCAGAAAATTCATAGCTGTAGTGACTGAGGAAGGACTTTTGCTTGGGAAAAGCAGAGGGAAGAGTAAAAGTGACTAAGTCTCTTAGTTTAGGTACCAGCTCAGCCACAGTGGGGTAGAGCACAAAGCAGAAACCTGGGGTTCCTGATTTCAGGCCTTACCTCTTGGACAGCATTTCTTGATTTACCCTAGGCCACAAGGGAGCTTACTTCCCTAGGGTGACGTCCAGGCTTTGCAGCATTTATCACAAGCTGAGGGATGATACCTTGAACCTAGAGAGAATATTGATGGTAGCCTGTAAGTACTCAGTGTGGGCCTGTAGTGGTAGTAGCCATAGTAAAAGACTCCTCTCTCTGGGGAATGGGGAGATAAGAATGGGAATGATTTTGTATTATGGTTTGGCTACCAGCTCAGCTATACTAGTATAGAGTACCAGGTAGACTCCTAAGTTTTCGGACTCCCAGATAGCCTCTCTGGAACTATCCCAAGGGTACTCACCACATTGAAGAAAAAACGAAAGTCTAACTGGCTGATTGTAGAGTCCTAGCACCTTGAGTGAATGTAGGCAATAACCAAGCAGTGGTTACAGTGGGCCTTGAGTGAGACCCAGTGCTGTGCTGGCTTCACATCTGGCTGAGCATAATCTCAATGGTGATGGCCACACCTCTCCTCCAGCTTCAGGAAGCTAGGAAGCCCAACAGAGAGAGAGGAAAGAGAGAGAGAGAGAGAGAGAGAGAGAGAGAGAGAGAGAGAGAGAGAAACTTCATTTGTGTGGGAGAAAATAAAGAAATAGAGAAAGAATCTCTGCCCGTTAATGCAGAGAATTCTTCTGGACATTATCCAAGATCACCAAGGCAATGCTTTTATGAGTCTACAAGAACCATGGCGTTATTGGGCTTGAAGTTCTCCCTAATGTAGATATGGCTGCAGTGAACAAAAGCTTAGATCACAATACAAAAGTTTCTTCAAATACACAGAAAGCTTTTCTAAGAAGGACAGGTAAAAACAAGCCCAGATTGTTAAGAATATGATAAATACCAAGCGGTTCAATGCCCAGATAATGATGAACACCCATAAGCATAAAAATAATCTGGAAAAGTATGACCTCATCAAACAAAATAAATAAGGCACCACGGACAAATCTCGAGACACAGATATGTGAACTTTCAGACAGAGTTAAAAATAGGTGTTTTGAGGAAAAACAAATAAATTCCATATAACACAGAGAAGAAATTTGGAATTCTGTTAGATAAACTTAACAATGAAATTGAAATAACTTCAGAGAATGAAGAAGAAATTTTAGAATTTAAAAATGTAAATGACATACTGAAGAATTCATTAGACTCCTTTAATAGCAGAATAGATTAAGCAGAAGAAAGAATTAATGAGCTTGAAGACAGGCTATTTGAGTGGAGACAAAATAAAAAAGAATAAAAACCAATGACGCATGCCTACAAGATCTGGAAAATAGTCACAAAAGATTAAATCTAAAAGTTATTGTCCTTTAAAAGTAAGTAGAGCGAGATTGGGGTAGAAAGTTTATTCAAAGGCCTAATAACAAAGAACTTCCCAAACCTAGAATAGTATATAAATATTCAAATTCAAAAAGGTTATAGAGCGCCAAGCAGATTTAACTCAAAGAAGTCTACCTCAAAGTATTTAATAATCATAGTCCCAAAGATCAAAGATAAAGAAAAAATTCTAAAAACAGAAAGAGAAAAGAAACAAATTACTAACAATGGAGTTCTAATACTTCTGGAAACTAACTTTTGATTGAAAACCTTGCAGTCTAGCAGAGAGTAACCTAACATATTAATGTGGTGAAGGGGAAACAAAGGAAAGTTTTACCCTAGAATAGTTATCACGTTAAAATGTCCTTTAAATATGAAAGAGAAATACTTTCTCAAGACTAACAAAAGCTGAGGGATTTCATCAATGCCAGACCTGCCCTGTGAGAAATACTAACGGTAGTTCTTCAATACAAAAGAAAAGAATGTTAGTGAGTAATAAAAATAATCATATAAAAAAACAAAACTCACTGGTAGTAGTAGGTACACAGAAAAACATAACATATTATCAGATTGTAAGTGTGGTATGTAAACTAATCAATTGATAAAAAGTAATTACAACTACTTTTCAAAACACAGACAACACAATATGACATAAATAGAAATAACAAAATGTTAAAAGTGGGGAAATAAAGTAAAAGAGTAGAGTTTTATTGCTTTTCTTTTCCTTGTTTGTTTATGCAATCAGAATTAAGTTGTCATCAGTTTAAAATAACAGATTATGGGATATTATTTGCAAGCCTAAAGTAATCTCAAATCTAAAAATAGAAAACAGGTACACAAAAAATAAAAAGCAATAAATTAAAACATGCAACCACTGTTATTCAATTCTCACACTGCTATAATAAAATACTTGAGTCTGGGTAATTTATTTAGAAATTTAGAAAAAGGTTTCAATTACCTGAGTTTTCACATGCTGGCATCTGCTCAGCTTCTGGCGAGGCCTCAGGAAACTCTAATTCATGGCAAAAGATAAAGTGGAAGCAGGCACATCTTAAATACCTGGGGGAGGATCCACAAGTGGGGAGGTGCTACACACTTTTAAGTGACCAGATCTCATGAGAACTCACCCATTATCATGTTCAATGGTGAGGATAGTAAACCATGAATGGGAAACTTCCCTTATGATCCAATCACTTCCCACCAGGACCCACCTTCAGCATTGGAGATTACAACTGAACATGAGATTTCAGTGGGGGCAGAGATCCAAACCACATAATTCTACTTTGACCCCTCCAATATATCATGTTCCTTATGCATTTCTTAATGCAATCATACCTTCCCAGTAGTCCCCCAAAGTCTTTATTTATTCTAGCATCAACTCAAAAGTCAAAAGTCAAAAATGTCATCTGAGACGAGGCTCATCCATTCTGCCTTTGAACCTGTAAAGTTACAAACAAGTTAGCTACTCCTACGATCCAATGATGATACAGGGCAGGGATTAGGTAAAAACTCCCATTCCAAAAGGGAGAAATGGGCCAGAAGAAAGGGCCTACAGTGCCCATACCAGTCTGAAATCCAGCAATGCAGTAATTAAACCTTAAGGCTTTAAAATAATCTTCTTTGACCCCATGTCTCAAATCCAGAGCTCTTTGCATGTCTCACATGCAAGGGATGGGATTCCAAGACTTTGGGCAGCTCCACTGCTGTGACTTTGCATGGTTTAATCCCTGTGACTGTTCTCGAGGTTAGCCAATAAATATCTGTGCCTTTTGCAAGTGAACAGCAAAAGTTGTCAGTGGATTTATTATTCTGGAGTCTGGAGGTTAGTGATCTTCTTCTCACAGCTCCACTAGGCAGTGCCCAAGTGGAAACTCTATGGAGGCTCCAACTCCTCATTTCCCCTCCACACTGTTCTAGTAGAGGTTCTCCATGAGGGCTCCACACATTCAGCAGACTTCTGTCAGACATTCAAACTTTTCCATACATCCTCTAAAATCTAGGTGGAGGCTTGTAAGCCTCAACTCTTGCACTCTGTGCATCTGAAGGCTTAATATCACATGAAAGCTGCCAACGCTTTAATTTTGCACCCTCGGAAGCCATACTCTGAGCTGTACCTGAGTCCCTTTGAGCTATGGCTGAGGCTGGAGCAGCTGAGACACATGAATCAGTGTTATGAGGCTGCACAGAGCAGCAGGGTCCTGGGTCAGGTCCGTGAAATATTATTCCCTTTGAGCCCTTCATGCCTTTTCCCTCATCGTCTTGGCTATCAGTATTTGTCTTCATTTTACTTAAGGAAATTTATGCAGTCTGCATCAATTCCTCTTCTAAAATGGGATTTTTTTTCTTTTACTACCGTAAGACTAGGTTGCAACTTTTTAAAATGATCATAGTTTGCTTCTTCTTTAAATATAAGTTCCAGTTTCAGGTCATTTCTTTGCTCACACATATGAGCATAGGCTGTTAGACACATCCAGGCCACTTCTGAACACTTTTCTACTTCACAATTTCTTTTACCACACACCCTAAATCATCACTCTCAAGTTCAAAGTTCTAAAAATTCCTAGGACAGGAGCACAATCTAACTAAGCTCTTTGTAAAGGTGTAACAAAAGTGACCTTTTCTCTATTCCCTAATAAGTTTCTTATCTCCAACTGAGGCCTGATCAGCCTAGCCATCTGTGTCCATATCACTACCAGTATTTTGTTCACAACTATTCAACAGGTCTCTAGGAAGTTCCAAACTTTTCCTCATTTTCCTGTGTTCTTCTTATTCCTCCAAACCAGGTGTCCCCAAACTTTTTACACAGGGGGCCAGTTCACTGTCCCTCAGACCGTTGGAGGGCTGCCACATATTGTGCTCCTCTCACTGACCACCAATGAAAGAGGTGCCGCTTCCTGAAGTGTGGCGGGGGGCCAGATAAATGGCCTCAGGGGGCCGCATGTGGCCCACGGGCCATAGTTTGGGGATGCCTGCTCCAAACTGTTCCAACCTCTGCCCATTACTCAGTTCGAAAGGAACTTCCTCATATTTAGGTGTCTTTATAGCAATGCCCCACTCCACAGTATCAATTTTCTGTATTAGTTTGTTTTTGCACTACTGTAAGAATATATGTAAAACTGGGTAACTTATAAAGAAAAGAGGTTTATTTGACCTATGGTTCTCCAGGCTGTACAAGAAGCATGATGTTGGCATCTGTTTGGCTTCTGCATAGGCCTCAGGAAACTTTTAATCATGATAGAAGTTGGAGAGGAAGCAGACCTATTTTATATAAGCAGATATGTAGCAAGAGTGAGACTGAAGTTGCGCTACACATTTTTAAGTAACCAGATTTCATGAGAAATCACTCACTATTATAACCAAAGAGGATGGTGCTAAATTATTCATGAGAAATTACCCCCATGATTCAATCACTTCCCACCAGAACCCACCTGTAACACTGGGGAATACAAATGAACATGAGATTTTGGTGGGGACACATATCCTAATCATATCACCACCTATTAATATCGCATTAGCTAAAAAAGACAGGGAAGAATAAAAGAAGGAAATAACACCAGAAAACAAATAACAAAACGGCAGGAGTAAATTCTTGCTGATCAATAATAACATTGAATCTGAACAGACTAAACTTTCCAATCAAAAATCATAGAATGGTGGAATGAATTAAAAACAAACAAAAAAGCAGAAAGACTTGAAACTATACTAAAGGGCTACTGTAACCAAAATAGCATGGTAATGGTACAAAAACAGACACATGGATAATGACACAGAATAAGGAACCCAGAATTAATGCCACATGCCTACAACTATCTGATCTTTGACAAAGCTGACAAAAATATGCAATGGGAAAGTGTCACTATTTGCTAAATATTGCTGGGATAACTGGCTAGATATATGCAGAAAATTGAAAATAGACCCCTTCCTTAAGCCATATACAAAAATTAACTCAAGATGGATTAAAGACTTAAATGTAAAACATAAAACCATAAAATTCCTGGAAAACAATCTAGGCAATACCATTCTGGACGTGGAAATGAACAAAGATCACATGAAGACACCAAAAGCAATTGCGCACACACACACAAAACCCCAAATAGACAAATGGTATCTAATTAAATAAAAGAGCTTCTTCACACCTAAAGAAAGTATAGAGTGAAGAGACAACCTACAAAATGGAAGAAAATTTTTGCAAACTATTCATCTTACAAAGGTCTAATATCCCCATCTTTAAGGAAGTTAAACAAATGTATAAGAAAAAAACAATCCTAATAAAAAGTGGGCAAAGGACATGAGCAAATATTTTTGAAAAGAAGACATACATGTAATCAACAAACATGAAAAAAGCTCAACTTAACTGATAATTAGAGAAATGCAAAACAAAAGTATAATGTGATAACAGCTCATATTAGTCAGAATAGTTATTATTAAAAAGTTGAACTATAGCAGATGCTGTTGAGGTTGTGGAGACAAAGGAATCCTTATGCATATTTGAAGGGAGTGTAAATTAGTCCAGCCACTATGAAAGACACTGTGATAATTCTTCAAACACCTAAAAACAGAAATATCATTTGACCCAGCAATCCCATTACTGGGTATATATCCAAAGGAATATACATCATTCTATCATAAAGGCACATGCACATATATGTTCACTGCAGCACGATCCATAATAGCAAAGACATGGAATCAACATAAATCCCATTAATGGTAGATTGAATAAAGAAAATGTGGTGCATAAACACCACGGGATACTATTGAGCCATAAAAATGAATGAGATCATGTTCTTTCCAAGAACATGGTAGGAGGTGGATGCCATTATCCTTGGCAAACTAGTTCAGGAAAAGAAAACCAAATACCACATGCTCCCATGTATAACTGGGATCTAAATGATGAGAAAACATTGACACATAGAGAGAAGCAACACACACTGAAGCCTATTGGAAAGTGGAGGACAGGAGGAGGGAGAGAATCAAGAAAAATAACTAATGAATATCTTGTGATAAAATAATCTGTACAACAAATCCCCCATGACACAAGTTTACCTATATAACAAACCTACACATGTACCCCTAAACAAAAAGTACAAGTTAGGAAAAAGAAAATGAATAAGGCCTTTTATCTGATGGCCCAACATTGTGACTATAGTCAAAAATAATTTATTTGTATATTTTGCAGTATAAGACAGTGTAGTTGGATTGTTTGTAATACAAATGATAAATGCTTGAGGATATGGATACTCCATTTTCTGTGATGTGATTATTACTTATTGCATGCCTGTATCAAAGTTTCTCATGTACCTCATACATATTTATACCTACTATGTATCCATGAAAATTTTTAAACATAATTATGTAGATAAGTGTGTTTTATTTATTCAAAAAGGGAAATACTGTATAATAGTAAAAATGAACTAAACAGAGTTGCACATAACAACATATATAGCAATCTTTACAAACATTATTTAATCTTTACAATATTTTTACAATTTAGATATCATGTTCTTCCAGATGAGTGAATTGAAGTTTAAAGACTAATTTGGCCTAGAGATATAACCTGAAGCCAAGATCTGAATCCAGATTCAGATTTACAAGAATTTCATGTTCATATACTTTGTATGACTCTGGAAGACTTTCAGGTATTTTCCTCAGTCAAGATAGACCAGATGAAATAATAAAATATTTTATCTTCCTACTAGTCCTCAGTTCCATTTTGTCACTGAAAGTCTATTCAGCTCTGAAGATATAGCATGTCTAAAATAGAAGATACATTTCTATTTTCTCATATACAAAGTAAACATCAATATTTTTCTGCAGCTTAGTCTGTTTTTAATTATATGAGACAAAAGATGCATATTTGCTCCTCTAAGTATACAGATGCTAAGAATTATATTGATTCTTTTTATAATCTCATCCCCAGTTTGACAAAGCAGTTCCATAGAGTGTTGGTGAAAGTTTGCTCCAATGAGCAGTTACAGCAATATCATTGGTACATTGTATGATTTTTCTGATTGAACTTTTTTCTAAATACTGTATGTAGTTATTTAATACAAAATAGTAATATTTTCTATCAATAGATGCTCAATAATCAAATATGAATTGAATTTTGCTTTGAGCGTCTACAATGCACAGATTCAGCTGCATGACAATACTAATACTGATAAATTATTGATTAGTTGTCTACCAAGAAATTGCCTCTATTCTATGAGTTAACAGTTCGCTCTCCTGAGTTTCCTTCTTGTTTGTCTAAAATATTTACAAATACAACCTTGTTTAAATTATAAGGAAATTAAAAATTAGGAAATAATTACATGCTTAAAATGATATCATCTACATAGAAAATAAATGCCTTTAAAATATTGGAAAAGGATGTGAAAATGCCATTAGTGGTTGAAAAGAATAAACTTTATTATTTATAGAAACTTAAACTTAGAGCTAGTAGTTTCACTTCATAATGAAGTAACTGGCATTGACCTAGTTTTTCTATCATAAATGGCTATTAAACTGCACAAGCTATAGAAGATAACTGTTATCAATTTTTGCACAATAGGCAGCACATGAGTGTGATCCCTTATAAGAGAAAAACTAGATGACCCAAATATCCTCCCAGACATTCAGCCTGGGTAAATTTTTTTGAACTGTAGCAAAGGGAAAGGAATCTAAAACACCACATGGAGAATGAAATGAACTGAGATGCAGAGGTTAAATTCAATGCTACTAAGCTGGTTGATATTGTGATAAAAGGTAGTAGAGAAAAGGAAGGGAGCTGTGCAGGAAAGGAGATGCAGAAATATGCTTTAAGGGTCTTCTCAATTGTTTGGCTGAGTACTATCCCTGTTGCACATGCATGTGGGTAAGATTTCACATGGTTGAGCAAAACACTCATGGGGAACATCCAGGAACATCATTTACTTGGAAATTGTCAACTGAGTATCTAAAAATGATCACATAACTTTAAACCTGTTAAATTTAAGTGGTAAATCTTACTAAACATGCTGGATATACAGTATATGCTCCAGAAATACTAGACTCTGAGGAATAGAACTAATGAAGCATTAGAGCAAAGGGTACTTAAAACCCACCTTAATAAAGCCTATAGCCAAACATAAACAAAACAGATCTGGATGTAAATTAACCACCTGTCAGTCAGAACAGCAGGTAACAAATAGAATACTATGCTACAGGAGACAAGAAAATCCAATGAACAATATAGAATCTATAATGCCCAGCACACGACCAAAATTTTTATATATATGCTAAAAGACAACTTTGTCCCATAAACAGAATGAAAAAAATGTCAAATTATGAGATTAGTATACAAGATATTAAAACAACTATTACAAATATAGTCAAGGTTTTAAAAGATAAACCACTAAGATAAGGGAATCGCAATTCATACAAAGAAAATATAAAAAGTAATCAAACAGAAATTCCAGAAATGAAAACAATACCAAAAATTAAAAATTCATGAATGGATTTTATAAGTTTAGAAATGTAGAAGAAAAGTATAATTATGAATACAAGGCAATAAAAGTTATTCAAACTGAAGCAAAAAGATAAAACTGTAAAACCAAAAGTGACTCAGTGAATACTGTGACAGTATCACATAGTCTATATATGTGTTATTGATATGCCAGGGGGAGAGAAATGAGGTATAGTGGCAGAGAAAAACATTTCAAGAAATAAAGTTATAAATATTTCAATGTTGATTAAATAATATGAACCTCTCCCCTTTATCACCACTGATTCCACAGAAATATAAACTACCATCAGAGATTACTACAAACAAATATATGCACATAAACCAGCAAATCTGAAAGAAATGGATAAACTCCTGGACACTTACACCCTCCCAAGACTAAATCAGGAAGAAGTTGAATCCCTGAATAGACCAATAACAAGATCTGTAGTTGAGGCAGCAACTGATAGCCTACCAACCAAAAAAAGTCCATGCCCAGATGGGTTCACGGCTGAATTCTATCAGACGTACAAAGGGGAGCTGGTACTAAGCCTTCTGAAACTATTTTAAACAATAGCAAAAGAAGAAATACTCTCTAACTCATTTTATGAGACCAAAATCATCCTGATACCAAAACCTGGCAGAGACACAATTAAGAAAGAAAACTTCAGGCCAATATCCTTGGTGAACAATTGATGCAAAAATCTTCAATAAAATATCAGCAAACTGAGTGCAGCAGTACATCAAAAACTTATCCATCACCATGAAGTAGGCTTCATCTCAGGGATGCAAGGCTGGTTCCACATAGGAAAACCTATAAAGGTAATCCATCACATTAACAGAACCAAAGACAAAAACCACATGATCATCTCAATAGATGCAGAGAAGGCCTTTGACAAAATTCAACAGCCTTTTTATGCTAAAAACTCTCAATAAACCAGGTATCAATGGAATGTATCTCAAAATAATAAAAGCTATTTATGACAAAACCACAACCAACATCATACTAAACAGGCAAAAAATGGAAGCATTCCCTTTGAAAACTGGTACTACACAAGGATGCCCTTTCTCACAATTCCTATTCAATATAGTATTGGAAGTTCTAGTCAGAGAGATCAGGCAAGAAAAAGAAATAATAGGTATTCAATTAGGAAAAGAGGAAGTCACATTGTCTCTATTTGCAGACAACATGGTTGTATATTTAGAAGATCCCATCATCTCAGCCCAAAATCTCCTTAAGATGATAAGCAACTTCAGCAGTCTCAGCATACGAAATCAATGTGCAGAAATCACAAGCATTCCTATACACCAACCACAGAAAGAGAGCCAAATCATGAGTGAACTCCCATTCACAATTGCTACAAGGAGATTAAAATACCTAGGAATACACCTAACAAAGCATGTGAATGACCTTTTCAAGGAGAACTACAAACCACTGCTCAAGAAAATAAGACAGGACACAAACAGATGGAAAAATATTCCATGCTCATGGTTAGGAAGAATCAATATTTTGAAAATGTCCATACTGCCCAAAGTAATTTATAGATTCAAGGCTATCCCCATCAATCTACCATTGACCTTCTTCACAGAACTGGAAACAGCCACTTTAAACTTCATATGGAACCAAAAGAGATCCTGTATAGCAAAGACAATCCTAAGCAAAAAGAACAAAGCTAGAGGCATCATGCTACTTTACTTCAAACTATACTACAAGGCTACAGTAATCAAAATAGCATGGTACTGGTACCAAAACAGATATAGGCCAATGGAAAAGAACAGAGACCTTAGAAGTAATGCTGCACAATTAAAACCATCTGATCTTTGACAAACCTGACAAAAATAAGCAATGGGGAAAGGATTTCCTGTTTAATACATGGTGTTGGGAAAACTGGCTAGCCATGGGCAGAAAGCAGAAACTGGATCCCTTCCTGACACCTTTACATTAAAATTAACTCCAGATGAATTAAAGACTTAAATATAAGACCTAACACCATAAAAGCCCTAGAAGAAAACCTAAGCAAAACCATTCAGGCATAGATAAGAACTTCATGACTGAAACACCAAAAGCAATGGTAACAAAAGCCAAAATAGACACATGGGATCTAATTAAACTTAAAAGTTTCTACACAGCTAAAGAAACAATAGTTAGAGTATACCAGTAACCAACAGAATGGGCAAAATTTTTGCAATCTACCCATCTGACAAAGGGCTAATATCCAGACTCTACACAGAACTAAATCAGATTTACAAGAAACAAACAAACCCATTCAAAAGCAGGCAAAGAATATGAACAGACAGTTTTCAAAAGAAGACATATACGAGGCCAACAAACACATGAGAAAATCGTCAGCAGCACTGGTCATTAGAGAAACGCACATCAAACCAAATTGAGATACCATCTCATGCCAGTTAGAATGGCAATCATTAAAAAATAAGGAGACAACAGATGCTAGAGACGATGTGAAGAAATAAGAACACTTTTACACTGTTGGTGGGAGTGTAAATTAGTTCAACCATTGTGGAAGAGAGTGTGGTAATTCTTCAAGGATCTAGAAATAGAAATTCCATTTGACTTAGCAATCCCATTACTGAGTATATATCCAAAAGATTATAAATCATTCTATTATAAAGACACATGCACAGGTATGTTTATTGTGGCACTGTTTACCATAGCAAAGACCTGGAACCAACCCAAATACCCATCAATGATAGACTGGATAAAGAAAATGTGGCACATGTACAACATGGAATACTATGCAGCCACAAAAAAGGATGAATTCATATCCTTTGTAGGGATATGAATGAATCTGGAAACCATCATTCTCAGCAAACTAACACAAGAACAGAAAACCTAACACTGCATGTTCTCACTCATAGGCAGGTGTTGAACAATGAGAACACATGGGAACAGGGAGTGGAATATCACTCACTGGGGGATGTTGGGAGCTTGGAGGCTAGGAGAGGGACAGCTGGTGGGTGGGGAGGTTGGGGAGGGATAACATTGGCAGAAATCCCTGATGTAGGTGAAGAGGGGATGAAGGCAGCAAACCACCATGGCATGTGTGTACCTGTGCAACAGTCCTGCAAGATCTGTACATGTACCCCAGAACTTAAACTACAAAAATAAATAAATAAATACATAGAAATATGAACCTATATCCAGGAAGATCAAGAAACTGACTCAAGCAGAATAAATTAAAGTAAAATTTTATAAGGACATATAACAATCAAATTGCTGAAACTCAATAACAAAAATAAAACTTAAAGTAGCCAAAGAAAAAGTATGTGTTATATAGAGGAAAACAACCTTAGTAATTATAGCTGATTGTTCATAAGGAACAATGCAAACCAGAAGTCTATGGAAGAAAATATTTCAATGTTTTAATTATATATCTACCAAGAATATCCTTACAAGTGCTGATTAAACAAACATATATTCAGGAAAATAAAGCAGAGAAAATCTATGACCAACAGACTTGCAAGGGAGAAACAGTTGAAGGGAGCTCTTTAAGCCAAAGAATATGCATCAGATGGAAAAATCAAAAGTGAAAATATTCAGAAATTGGAAATATATGTGTAAATGTCTTTTTGTCCCATTCTTATTTTTTCCATTTTAATAATATAATTTGTTTAACCCAATATATCCATAATAATGTCATTTCAATATATAATCAATATAAAAATTACCAGTGAAATATTTAATTTTTACAATTTCTTTAAAATATAATTGAATATATCACCTATTTGTTAGGATGTAGAAAGCTGGACGAGTGTCAACCTCCAAATGAGTGAAAGGAAAAAAGCTGGTTAATCTACAAAATTATAATTTCTTCTTGACCCATTTTGATACCTAAGATCTCAGAACACCCAACTAATGTTAAAACTACAGGAAAACAACATTCAAGGGATAATAGAACATATGCACTTGCTTATCTGAGGCAGAACTTGGGAATAATAGATATATTTCACCATAAAGTTGCTATGAAGAATTCTGCTAAACTCGGTAATAATTTGCTAGAGGATGGAAAAGAGCAAGTGCAATATACAACACTTGAATGACACAGAACCAAGAGGGAATTGTCCTCATTCATTCACAGGCTCTTTTGCAAAATAGGAGCTCAAAAGAAAAATTAGAGGCAGTGAAGGAGAGCTGAAAAAGTCTTCTGTATGCTACAGGCCTACGGGAGGGAAGAAACATCTGCTGAGGAAAAGGGACAAAGGGACACCTGGGACCTTCTTAATCCCCCCTTGGGAACAGAAGTCTTAAGCTTCTGGGAAAAGGACAGAAAACACTGATGTATCCAAGTTGTAAGTAGCTCCGTTGTGGTTAGAGGAAGGGATCATAACAACACCATTTATCTTAGGGCAGAAGCAAGGGTTGAGCCCATTAGAAATTACTAACCACTATGGGAGAGGTAAAATCACTGAGCAATCCCATTCTTGAGACTCAGGGGGCACAGGGCATATGTAAGATTAAGGCTAACTAGGACTATGTTCCTTGTACATAGATTGGAAAAATTCAATATTGTTAAAAGGACAAGTTTCTCCCAAATCAATGTATAGATTAAATGTGAGCCCAACTGATTGTCAGCAAGATTTTAAAAAACAGATGACAAATTGATTATACAAATGCTAATAAATTTAGAGAAAATATTTCAATAAATCTTTCAATAAAATTACAATAATCAAGGCAGTATGGCATTTGCAAATTCATAGGCATATAGAATTACAAAATAGACTAGGTAGTTCAGAAATATACCTAAACAATTGTAGCCAACTAATTTGTGACAGGGTGAAAAGGAAATTCAATTAAGGCAGGATAGTGTTTACAACAAACAATGCTAGAATATTCAGTCATCCATAAATTTACAAAATGAACTATACCACACACTCTATAAAAAATTAACTTTAAACAAACACAGACCTCATTATAAATTTAAAAACCATCAAAGTCCTAGTATATAACGTAGGTGAAAATCTTTGTGACCTTAGTTTAGGCAAATAATTCATAGATATGACAATTAAATCATAAGTCACAAAAGCAAAAATTATAAATTAGACATTCTCAAACATAAAGTGTGTATTCTCTGAAAAATAACTTTTAAGAGGATAAAATGATGAATGACAGACTGGGAGAAAATATTTGTAAATCATGTATTTGTCAAAATACAAAACACCAGTATATATCCATAATATAAAAACACCTCTTAAATCAATCACTAGAGAATATATACAGATGGCAAATAAACACATAAAACTTTACCCGAAATTATTAGTCATTAAGGAAGTGCAAACTAAAGCCACAATTAAATGTCACTTCATATTCATTAGAATAACTACAAAAAACACACGGAAAATATCAAGCACTTGTAAAGATGTTGATATGGAGCAACTGTAATATTTAAGCCTTGATGATGAGAAGTGCAAACTTGTATAGACACTTTGGAAAACAATCTGGCAGTTTCTTATAATTATACACTTGCCATATGACCCAGCAATCCTACTTAATGAAACCCTATTCACACAAAAACCTGCATGTGATAGTTTACAGGACCTTTATTCCTGATCACTAATGACTCTACACCGCCTAAATGTCCTTCAAGTGGTAATGGATTAACAAATTGTGAAACATACCTGTAATGGAATATTATTGGCAGTAAAATCATTGGAATGATTCCACTTATCTGGTGGTCTGTAAAGGACATATCTATAGGAACTGAGGGCAGGTTAGTGGTTCCCAGGGTTTCACTGTAAAAGGGCAATAACAGGGAATGTTTTGCAGTCATGAAAATGTCCTATATCTTGATTGTGGTCATGTATACAGGACTCCATGCATTTGTCAAGACAACTAAAACAGTAAACCAATAATTAATTTTACTGTATGTAAATTTTAAAAGTAGAAATGAGGATAAAATAAAATGTTTTCAAGAATAAAATTTTAGAGAATTAACTGCCAGCCAAGTTGCACTATAAGAAGTGCTAAAAGGAAATTCATCAGGCATAAAATTGTATCTACCCTAAATGAGGGGCACTAGAAATGGTATAAATGACTATAAAGAGCATGTTATATTTTTCTATTTTTCTTATTTTGTTTAAAAACACAATTGGCTGTCTAAAGCAAAAACAGAAGCAATGTATTATATGTTTATGTTAAATGTAAAAACGAAATGAATAAAAAGAATAGCACAAAAATGGAAAGGGAGAATTGGTAATATACACTTTTACTTTGCAGTATATATGAAGTAGTATAATAATATGTGCACATAGCTTATAATTAATAAATAATTATACATTTCAAACACCAGGGCAAACATTATTTTAAAATAGAATAAATGAACATAAAATAGAATTATAATAAATATTTCATTAAAAATAGAAAACAAGGAAAAGGTTACAAGGACAAGTGGAACAAATATTTAAATATAATTAGTTGGTAGATGTTAAACCCACCATATCAGTGCACTATACTGACAATTTAACATCTGCCAGTTGCAAAAGAGAAATTTTTTAATATTTTACTCCATTTTCATAGAGCCAACTAGGAGGGACAAATTTGGAATTGATAGACAACAAATTGTTATCGAGAAGAAACACTTGCAAAACAACTGTATAGTTAGCATCATACTTAATGGGGGAAACAAAATAATGATGTCTCCCTAAGAACAGGACCAAGGCAAATAGGTTTTTTTGTAACCACTTCTATTCAAAATTGTACTCAAATTCCAAGCCTCTGCAAAGAAGCAAGAAAAAAGAAATGTATATTATACAGATTGTTTGTGTATGTCATTCTGTATACAGATACACATACACACACGCAGTATCCAGAAAAGTGTAAAAGATTATATTCATACAGCATACATTGACAATTGTTTCTAAAGCTTAAATGGAAATTCAACAGACCCAGAATACCCAATGCAAGCCTGAGAAACAGGGAAAAAGTTGTGGAATTCACATTAACCAATATAAAATTTGCTATAAAACTACAAAAATTCTGGTAATTTGGTATTGGCAAAATAATACAGTAAGTCCCCACTTAACATTGTCCATAGACTTTGGAAACTGTAACTTTAAGGAAAATAATGTATGCAAAAATCAATTTTCCCATAGGCTAATTGATATAAATAAAAGTAGTATGACATGTTTCTGGTCATGAAAACATCACCAAACTTCTAAATAGATACCCAAGCATTTCTAATATTAAACATTAAAGTAAATGTGAGTTATACATACATTTAAGAAAGAGTAATAAAGACAAGTAAGATAATTATTTAGCCAAATTTTGATTAGTCCATGAGTGATGACAGTTGTAGTGGTGGTGGATTAAATCAAATAATAAATATTTGCAGACCAAAAATTGTAGGGTGTACCTCCTAACACCATGCAATCTGAAAACAACCAAAACAAATAGGACAGGTTCACTGAGCCCTTTTGTATCACACCATTTTTTGTCATCCATCTATAATTGTTGCATACTTTATGAATTTTTATTTGTCAATAATATGTGTTTATTCATTCATTTTCTAACCCAGGATAGGATGCCATTTCATCACAATGCACATTCAAACCTACAGCAACAGCCTACATTCATGTGGACAGGGACAATGTAGACATTCATTGAGATGTGGGAAGAAATCAGAATACCTGAAAAGTACACACACACATAGACATGGGGAGAACATGCAAACACCACACAGACAGTGACCCCTGCTATGAATCAATTTTTTTTTCCTCATCAAAGTTATACAAAAAATGACATTAAATGAAATGATGTTATCAAAAGATCTTCTGTACACACATAGATAAATAGTACACAATGGAGATCCTAGAAATAGACCCACACAAAACAGTAAACTGATTTTTCACAAACCCCAAAAGCAATTTAATGAAGAAAGGATAATCTTTTCAACAAATGACAGTAAAAAGTTGGACTTCTACATTTAGATAAATGAATATGGACAAATATCTTAGATGTTTCACAAATGTTAACTCACTGTGTGTGATGGATCATGATGTAAAATGAAAAATGTAAAATTTCTAGAAGAAACCATTTTAAAATGCAAAAATGTAAAACTTCTCGAAAAAAACATTGGGAAAAATCTGACTGAGCTGGAATTTGGTGATAAGTTACTAGAGAAAAGATCAAAATCATGATCTACAAAGGAAAAAAAATGTAAGTTGTACATTAATAAAATAATACACTTCTGCTCTGTGAAAGATAATGTTAAGAAAATGAAAATACAAGAGGACACAAACAAATGGAGAAACATTCTACACTCACAGATAGGAAGAGTCAATATTATGAAAATGGCCATGCTGCATAAAATAAATTATAGATTTGATACTATTCTCATTGAATCACCATTGACATTCTTCACAGAATTGGAAGAAACTATTTTAAAATTCACATGGAAACAAAAACAGAATCTGAATAACCAAGACAATCCTAAGAAAGAAAAAAAAAATGCTGGAGGGATGATGCAAATCACACTACCTGACTTCAGACTATACTACAAGGCTACAGTAACCAAAACAGCATGGTACTGATATAAAAACAGACAAATAGACCAATGGAACAAAGTAGAGAACTCAGAAATAAGAATGTACACCTATAACCATCTGATCTTCAACAAATCTGACAAAAAACAAGCAATGGAAAAAGGATTTCCTATTTAATAAATGGTGCTGAGAGAATTGGCCAGCCATATATAGAAGATTATAATTGGACCCCTTCTTTACACCTTATAAAAAAATTAAGTCAAGATGAATTAAAGACTTAAATGAAAACTGAAAACTCTAAAAGAAAATCTATGCAATACCATTTAGGACATGGGTACAGGCAAAGATTTTATGATGAACACACCAAAAGTAACTGCAACAAAAGCAAAAATTGACAAATGGAGTCTAACTAAACTAAAGAGTTTCTGCACAACAAATAAACTATTGACAGAGCAAACAGACAATCTATAGAATAGGAGAAAAATTTTGCAATCTATCCATCTAATGATGGTCTAATACCCAGAGTCTACAAGGAACTTAAACAAAATTACAAGGAAAAAACAACCCCATTAAAAAGTGGACAAAAGACAAGAACAGATAACTCTCAGAAGAAGACATTAATGCAGCCAACAGACATGTGAAAAAAGCTCAACATCCCTGATCATTAGGAAAATGCAAATCAAAACCACAATGAGATACTATCTCATGGCAGTCAGAATGGCAATTGTAAAAAATCAAGAAGCAACAGATGCTGGTGAGCTTGCAGAGAAAAAAGAATGCTTGTACACTGTTGTTGAGAGTATAAATTAGTTCAACCATTGCAGAAGACAGTGTGATGATTCCTCAAAGACCTAGAAGCAGAAATACCATTTGACCCAGCAACTCCATTACTTAGTATATCCCCCCAAAATGTAAATCATTCTATTATAAAAATACATGCATATGTATGTTCATTGTTGCACTATTCACAATGGCAAAAACATGGAATCAACCTAACTGCCCATCAATGATAGGCTGGATAAAAAAGATATGGTACATAGGGCCGGGCACGGTGGCTTATGCCTGTACTCTCAACAATTTGGGAAGCCCAGGTGAGTGGATCACCTGAGGTCAGGAGTTCGAGATCAGCCTGGCCAACATGGTGAATCCCCAACTCTACTAAAAATACCAAAAAAATTAGCTGCACTTGGTAGTGGGCACCTGGAATCCCACCTACTTGGGATGCTGAGGGAGGAGAATCACTTGAACCTAGGAGGCAGAGGTTGCAGTGAGTCGAGATTGTGTCACTGCACTTCAGCCTGGGCAACAAAAGTGGAACTCCATCTCAAAAAAAAAAAAAAAAAAAAAAAAAGAAAGAAAATGTTGTACATTTACTCCATGGCATACTATGCAACCATAAAAAGGAATGAGATCATATCCTTTGCAGGAACATGAATGGAGTTGGAAGCCATTATCCTCAGCAAACAAGGCAGGAACCAAAAACCAAACACCGCATGTTGTTACTTGTAAGTGGGAGCTGAATGATGAGAACACATGGGCACATGGAGAGGAACAACACACAATGGTGCCTGTCGGAGTGGGTGGGGGGAGGGAGATCACCAGCAATAATAGCTAATAAATGCTGGGCTTAGTTTCTGGATGATGGGTTGATCTGTGAAACAAACCACCATGGCACACCTTTACTTATATAACAAACCTGCACATCCGGTACATGTACCCCAGAACTTAAAAGTTGAAGAAATATAAAATGACAATACAAGCTACTGTCTGAGAGAAAATATTTGCAATATACATATCTAATCATGGACTCTTACCCAAAATATAGAAAGAAGTCTTATGATGCAACAACATGAAAAGAACCCAATTTTAAAAATGCACAAAAAATCTGAACTCACACCTCACCAAAGTTAAAGAGATGGCAAATAGACATATGAAAAGAAGCAGAACATTATTTGTCTTTAGTGAATTGCAAACTAAATCATCAATGATATAACATCACATATTCATAAGAATGAATAAAATACAAAGCAAAAACAAAACAACCAGACAATACTAACTGCTGATGAGGATGTGGAACAATAGGAACTCTGATTAATTGCTGCTGGGTATGAAATGGTACAGCTACACTGGAAGATAGCTTGGGCATTTTTACAAAGGTAGAAGGATGAACAACATGATTATTTTCAATAGATTCAGAAAAACCATTTGACAATGTTCATCAAAATTCCTGATCAAAAGATCTGGAGACATTAGGGGAAAAGAACATTTTCCTCACTTGAAAAGTGTCTTCTAAGAAAATCTTATAGCTATCATTACAGTCAATAATAGAGGAAAAAGGAAATAATACTAATTCCCACACTGTCTCTATTTAACATTGTGCTGTAGGTTCTAACCAGTATAATAAGAACAAATAAATGAAGCCACAAAATTTTAAAAGAATAAATTAAACTGCTTTTATTTATAGATGACAAAATACTACACGCAGAAAATCCTAAAATCACACCCACAAAACTTCAAGAATTAAGCTGGTTCAACTATGTCAAAAGATAAATGATCAAAAAAGAAAAATCAATTGTTCATATACATATATATACATATCATATGTATGTATATTAGCATTGAACAACTAAAAATAAAACTAGGAACAGAGTTTCATTTCCAATAGCATCTAAAAAATAAAATACTTAGGAATAAATTTAGGAAAGGAAGCACAAAATTTGTATGCTGAAAATGACATACATGCTGCAATAAATTTTAAAAGGTTTAAATAAAAAGAGAAGCATTTCAGGTTAATGGATTAGAAGACTCAGCATTGTTAAGACTGCAGTTGTCTCCAACACTGATCTCTAGAGTAACTACAATCATTATCAAAATCCCATGTGCAACCTTTTTTGTTTTTTAACTTTGATTTAAGTTCAGGGTTCCATGTGCAGGATGTGCAGGTTTGTTATGCAGGTAGATATGTATCATGGGAGTTTGTTGTTTAAACTACCCAAGTATTAAGCCTAGTATCTGTTAATTATTCTTCCTGATCCTCTCCCTCATCCTACCCTCCATCATCTGATGGGTCCCAGTGTGTGTTGTTCTCCTCTATGCATCCATGTGGTCTCATCATTTAGCTCCCACTTATAAGTGAGAACATGCAGTGTTTGGTTTTCTGTTCCTGCTTTAGTTTGCTGAGAATAACGGCTTCCAGTTTCATCCACGTCCTTGCAAAAGACATGATCTTGTTCCTTTTTATGGCTGCATAGTATTCCATAGAGCATATGTTCCACATTTTTGTGATCCAGTCTGTCACTGATGGGCATTTGGGTTGAGTCTATGCCTTTGCTATTGTGAATAGTGTTGCAATGAACAGACAGGTGCAAGTATTTTTATGATAGAATGATTTATATTCCTTTGGGTATATACACGGTATTGGAATTGATGGATCAAATGGTATTTCTGCCTCTAGGCCTTTGAGGAAGCACCACACTGTCTTCCATAATGGTTGAATTAATTACACTCCCACCAATAGTATGTAAGTGCTTTTTCTCCCCAACCTCACCAGCACCCCTTGTTTTTTTTTTTTACTTTTCAATAATAGGCATTATGACTGGTGTGAGATGGTTATCTCATTGTGGTTTTGATTTGTATTTCTGTAATGATCAGTAATGTTTACCTTTTTTAAAAAAAAATGCTTGTTCACCTCATGTATGTCTTCTTTTGAAAAGTGTCTGTTTATGTCCTTTGCCAACTTTTTAATGGGGTTGTTTTTTCCTTACAAATTTGTTTAAATGTCTTCTAGACTCCAGATATTAGACCTTTATCAGATAAATAGTTTACACAATTTTTCCTCTCATTATGTAGCTTGTCTGTTTACAAAATTTATTTTGCTATGCAGAGGCTCTTTAGTTTAATTAGATCCCATTAGTCAATTTTTGATTTCGTTGCAATTGCTTTTAGAGTCTTCATCATGAAGTCTTTGCCCCGGCCTATGTGCTGGGATAACTGGCTAGCCATATGCAGAAAACTGAAACAGGACTCCTTGCTTATCATAGAATTGAAAGTGCAAAAATAGACACATAAATTTATGTTCAATTGATTTTTAATAAAGAATGAAGGTAATTTAATTAGAGAAAATATAGTATTTTCAAAAAATGGTGCTGAGACAATTGTACATATAAATGACAACCAATAAATTGAATTTTATTAAAATATAAAACTTTGCACTTCAATATATATCATTAAGCAAATAAAAATACAATCTTACAGATATAGGAGAAAAAACTTGCAAATAGTGTATATTCTAAAAAAAATCTGTAAACAACTCTTATAACTCAATAATAAGACAAAAACCCAGTAACAAATGAGCAAAAAATTTGAATAGGCATTTCACTAAAAATATACATAAAATATGCTTAAGAAAAATGCTTAAGTTATTGAGCAAATGCAATTTAAAACCACAATAAGCTATCATTTTATACCCACCAAAGTAGCTAAAATACAAAACATCACAATAACTGTTTTCGAAGTTTTGGAGAAATTGGAACCTTCATATACTGCTGTTAAAAACTATATTTGTACAGCCACTTTGTAAAACAGTTAATAGTCTTAATAAATAAAACATGGACTTGCTACAATACCTCATAGAACAGTTGATGTCCACATGATTATTTGTGACTGAAAGTGTATGACAGTATTCTAAATAATAGCCAAAAAGTGGAAACAACCTAAATGTCCATCAAATGGTGAATAGATTAAAAAAAACAATAATTTTATACAATGGAATTCCATTCATCAATTCAAAGGTGTAAAGTACTGACACATTCTAAAGCCTGACTGAACCTTCAAAACATTTTGCTAACTAAAAGAATCCAAAACCAGAGACCACATATAGTATGATTCCATTTTAATGAATTGCTGGAAAAGGCACCCTGTCACCCAGGCTGGAGTGCAGTGGCATGATCTCTGCTCACTGCAACCTCCATTTCTTGCATTCAAGACATTCTCCTGCCTCAGCCTCTGGACTAGCTGAGACTATAGGCGTGCACCAACACGCCCAGCTAATTTCGTATTTTTAGTAGAGATGGGGTTTCTCCATTTTGGTCAGGCTGGGCTCCAACTCCTGACCTCAGGTGATCCTCTGGCCTCGGCCTCCCAAAGTGCTGGGATAACAGGCATAAGCCACCGCTCTAGGTTTAATGTTATCATGTATTAAATATATGACATATTCTTAGGTACATAAATGCATGGCCTCATTTCAGCCACAAAATAAGTCTGTGGGATACTATTCATATTTTACAAATAAGGAAACTGAAACTTAGAGAGTGTCTTAGACTGTCAGGGCTGCTGTAACAAAAGTATCATAAGCTGGTTAATACACACTACTAATATTTATTTCTTATAGTTCTTGAGGCTCAGATATTCGACATCAAAGCACTGGTAGATTTGGTGTCTGCTGAAGACCTGCTTGCTGGTTCATAGATGGCTATCTTCTGGCTGTGTGCTCACACGGTAGAATGGACAAACAAGCTCCCTGGGGGCTTTTTCTGTAAGTGCACTAAACCCATTCATGAGAGCTTCGTCCTCCTGACTGAATCACCTCCCAAAGTTCCCACTTGCAAATACTATCAAGCTAGTAATTAAGTTTCAACATACGAATTTTGGGGAATGCAAATATTCAGTCTATAGCAGAGAGGTAAGTTACTCAGGCCCAAGGTCATATAGGTATTCAGGATTGAAATCTAAATCTGTCTGATTTCTAAACACATGCCCATTATACTGCGATATGGTTTAAAATATTATTTTTTTGTAGTAGACCCTTTTTAAAGTAAAATGCTATTCAAGTAGTGTTTATAAAGATAAGTGCAGAACTTCCTTGTTAGGTAGGGAGTCAAACGTTCTCTTGATATCCCCTTTTCTCACTTGTCACAGTGGTAGACACGAATTTACTAGGGCTCTAATGCATAAAGTCCCTTACTCTTATTTTCTATCTCCTTCACCATTTCATATTTGCATAGGGAAGAGATTGCCCTGAAATGATAAAGTCCCATCTTATTTTTGTCACACTTCCTTATCCAGAGAGAATTATTTTATTTTTTATTTTTGAGATGGAGTCTCACTCAGGCTGGAGTGCAGTAGCATGATTTCAGCTCACCAAAACCTCAGCCTCCTGGGTTCAAGTGATTCTCCTTCCTCAGCCTCCCAAGTAGCTGGAATTACAGGCGCAAGCCACCATGCCCAGCTAATTTTTGTATTTTTAGTAGAGACGAGGTTTCACCATGTTGGATAGGCTGGTCTCCTGACCTCAGGTAACCCACCTACCTTGGCTGGTCCCCCAAAGTGCTGTGATTACAGGTGTGAGCCATCATGCCCAGCCCATATGGAATATTTTATGAAATAGTTTCTACACAACTGTTTCAACCAATAGCAGTGCAGTTTTGTTTCCCTCAGCAGGAGTTTCAAGCAAAAAACATATTTGTGTTATCTCAGTCATGAGGAATATCTGGAGAAATTATTTTAAAAAATGGTAATTTTCTGAAAATGAAATTTAGGTGCTGCAAGAATGTGATACAGCATGAGGAAAAGCCTATATGTGACGCTAAGCTGTTTAACAAAGGAAAACCATCAGATTGACTTGCCTTCCCATTTTCATCCTACAAGAATGGAAAAAAATAGAATGCAATTTATGATGTGTGTCTGACACTGTATATTCTTGGGTAGATTTCAGTTCCTTTAAGGTTAATCTGAAACAAAGATAGAAATCATGAGGCATATGTCAAAGCTCTAGGTCTAGAATCTGGAAATCACAACAGAAAAGGGAACAATAATTCAAGATATGGATACAGAATGAGGTATATCCTTGACAGATAGCAAGGAAAATATACCACGGTCTCAAAGGCTCAAAGTTCAGCCCAGTTTGTGATCTTATTCATCTTATAGATTCATCATGGCATTTAAACCTAAATGGTATTATTTATGCACAAATGTACATGAAAAGATCGCTTATTGTGATGCACTAGTGTACCTTGCAGATTCTCTTCACTCCTGTTGATTCTGTTCATGAGACACAAATAATTGCAGAAAACCAGTCATTGTGACTTGGACAAAAAGATTCTGAGAAAGTAGTCACTGAAATGAATACAAGTCATGAAGGTTGTAGAAAAGAATGCTACTTCTAATGCTTATGGATTTGAAGATTCATAATCTATATGATTACAAACAAGTCTCTAATCACTCTGAGCCCTTATTCCTCTCTTTAAAAAATGTGGTACTTTGAAAATGGGCATATGAGGGTGATCATAAACAAAAAATTACTCTTAATGCTTCTACTTGGAGCTATTATACTGTAAATTTCACTCTTATTCCATAAGTTATGGACTTTTTAGTCTCTAGGTCAAGCCCAAAATTAATAGGGTGGAGGAGTATATTCTGCTCATGGGGAAGACCTTTTTATAGTTTGAAGGCAATAATTGTGAACAATCAGTGATTATCACACAATTCTTAAAAGGTAACCATTGTAAAATTATATGTGTATTACTTCCATACTATGTGTGTTAAAGCTGAATTTTGATAGATAACACAATTCCCACCTTTCTTTCATAAATATTATATATTCACATTGCATTCTTAGATCTGGTTCTATAATTTTAGCAACAATATTTTTTCCTTCAAGTTTACTTACTTACAAACTTGATTTAAATGAAATTTGGAATATATCAAATCCAAATCAAGTTCAGAGTTATACATAACTATTTCTATTATTCTACTCCTTTAATTGTAAATAATTTGACTATTTGAAAAAAATTAATTAATTACCTACCTAATTATTCCTGCATCAGATCGCCACAGGTATTGTGGAACTTACAGCAAGACAAGTGGTAGATAATTCATTCTGATTAACAATGCCACACTTGAATATGTTTTGAGAATTCCAAATAATGAGTTCACCAAAGAGACTGATTTAAAATATTCATTCACTGTTTAATGTAAAACAATGCACTCTTAAAGAATACAATCTTAACATAAATTCTAAATGAGGAAGGGTGAAATTTGAATAAAATTAATGATGTATTTTCCAATCCCTTCTTGAAAACACTTTTAAAATATGAATTGCTGTCACGATTTTTCTTAATTGTAAAGGCTATTCTAGATGCCAAAAAATTAATATACAATGAAGACAGGCCTTAAAAGCACTTCTTATAAAAAGTTCTATGTAGTAGATGCTTTTATAGATAACTAACACACATCCTAGGGAATAAAGAACATGGAGGAAATAGATATACTGATCATCCCATTCTTGTTGGTGGGATGCAGCTTATTATCCAGAATATACCTTTACTCACAATAATCTCAAACTGAGCTTTTCCTACTAACTAGCTTTGTGATCTTGGGCCAGTCACTATATCTCTGTAACACAGTATTCTCATTTTAGCTTTGATACCCGAGGACTTCTGACATTTGACCAAACCTGTTTCCTTTCAAGATGTTAAAAATAATTCTAGTATCTCCATCACAATGTTGCTGTTATGGTTACAATAGACAAACAGTGTATGTGAAAATACTTTGTAAACTGTTAGGCATCACCTAAATGCTAAAAAGAGCATCTATCCAGCTTACTTTATAAAATAGTGAGGAATATGTGAATTAATTCATGTCAATGAATGAACGAATGAAGGGTTTCTACCCTTCTCATCCTCCTTTGTTTGTGCCTTTGTCATTGAACTTGTTATAGTCTGCCATATACTGCAGATATTTATGTTTCTGTCTCATCCAGTAGATTCTATGTAATCGAAGGGCTTAAGCTGTATTACTTCATTTATTTCTTTGCTTTGTGTAATGTCTATGGCACATGGTGGATCCTCAGCAGCTTAAATTATGATGTGCCAGACACTGTTCTCAGCACTTCATATATATTAATTCATTTAAACCTCAAATGTTCAAGTGAGAATGATGAAAGCTTAGGTGAATTCAGTGACAATGAGAATGGAAAATGAATTTAAGAGGATAACTAAGCAGGTCTTCTTAACAGTTTCCTTAAAAATCTATCAAATTCAAGACAATAGTTTGGGTACTACTTTATACAGGAGAGTTTTGAGATTTTATTATCTTTAATAAATTTACCCTTTGTTCACCACTATATGCTTCTGTCTTATCAAACAAAACACAAGACAGGTTCCCAAGTCCTCTAATTTTTAATTCAATGCTAATCAGCTTCCAGAGAAATTCTGCGTTAGGACAAATATGTCCAAGGTCCAGTTCTATGTTGTAGTGAGCTTTGGAAAAATCACTTTCTCTTCTTTTCTTCCTTATATATTCCTAAATTGTAGCAAATAATAATGGTTATTTCCTTAAGACAAAATACATAATTCATAACCATATTAGTGACTTTCTTGGAGCAAAGCTACTATATTTAAGTGTGACTATTACATAATGTTTATATAAGCGGTAATCCTGCTTTCACATGTCCTTAGTAGAAGAAAATGTGTCTTTTGTATTGCAAGTGAAAATCTAAATATCAAAGGATAATCAAATATAAAGAAATAAAAATAAATTCAGTATGTTATCCAGAGTTTCATAAGCTATTTAATATTTATTTTTAAAATTACCAGCAGGACAACAGACTCTCTGGTGGATTCCATGAGGGGAAGGTGTTCTTGCTATCCCAAAAGCTTTGCGATAAAGGATAAGCTATTGCTGTAAACATGAAGGGAAAGCTGCTTATACTATAATCCCTGAGTTGGCAAGAGAAAGGATGAATCAGTTTGCTTTACTTCCCGTAGTTCCCCCACGGGATTCTTCAATATTTTGGAGAAACAGCTATAGCAACAATAACCAGCTTAAAAAAACACCTAAGTTTTCAGCCTCAGGATCACCTAGTAGTTGAAACCCCTAGAAAAGTCATCATTTTATTATATAATCTTCCTGAAATTGACACAACTCCAGAGTTCCAATCTAGACATTGTCTATTTGTTCTGTTTTGCTTTTCCCTGGTGGAACATACTGTGGACCCAAACAGTTGGTTTAAAATTGGAAAAATTCAAACAAACTTATCTAACATCAGATAGACAACCAAACATTCCTGGACATTTTACTGAAATCAATTTGTGTGTTTTGCTGACTTTTTTTCTTTATGATCTGCATAGAAAAATATTCTTGAAGACCTTCTGGTAGTGAAGCTGCAAGGCAACTTGCTAGTGGGGCAAGTATAAAGAAAATGTAAAGAACATAAGTTGGGGGGTGGTAGGGGAGAGACCGCAGCGGGTGGGGAGGGATAACATGGGGAGAAATGCCAGATAGAGTATGCACCTAAAGTAAAATAAATAAATTTAAAAAATAAATGAATAAAAATAAAAATAAATAAAAAAAGAATTTCTCATATTTCCCTGTTATATTTAAACAGACCTGGTGTTAAATATTTTTATTCATAATAGCCCAACGTCATGTTATTATATCTATTTCTATTTTCTATGCATTATTTATAGAGCAATGGATAACTTCTGAATTGTCTTATAAAATTTAAAATAGATTTGAATACATTTAAATTCTGAAAGTTCTTGAAATAAAAGTTAAAGTGAAGATATATGAAGTGTCACTTAAATATAAGGTGAAGACCTCTCAAACTGAACATGTGGGGGCTCCTGAAAGGTGGTGCATCCAGGAAGGACATGGAAGCCCTGCAACCCTTTGCCATACCTTGCCATGAACACTTCTTCATCTGTATTCTTTGTAATACCTTTTTTTTTTTTTTTTTTTTAAGAGATGGAATCTCTTTCTGCTGCCCAGCCGGGAGTACAGTGGTGCTATGATAGCTCAGTGCAGACTTGAACGCTGAGGCTCAAGTGATACCAGCCGCCCAAGATGCTGGGATTATAAGCATGAGAAACTGCACCCAGCTCGTAATATCCTTTGTAATAAACTAGTAAACACAAAAAATAAATAAATATTAAAATAAAGCTATTGGTTTTATAATGTGAAGACCTGAACTCATTCATTCAGATAAGTGTCATTCTCTTCTAAGTGGTTCACATGACAAAACATATATTACTGTAATTATTATATTATTATAATCATCAAATCATCATTATTTCAGTGAAGAAAGCTACTGCTCAAATTTTTTGGTTTTGTCTGTTTGTTTGTTTGCTTTTTGTTTTTAGAGACAGAACCTTGCTCTGTATCCCAAGCTGGAGTGCATTGGTACAATCTGGGCTCACTGCAAACTCCGTCTCCCAGGTTTAAGTGATTCCCCTGCCTCAGCCTCCCAAGTAGCTGGGATTCAAGTTGCCTGCCACCACGCCCAGTGAATTTTTGTATTTTTAGTAGAGACAGGTTTCACCATGTTGGCCAGGCTGGTCTTGAACTCCTGACCTCAGGTGATCCGCCCACCTCGGCCCCCCAAAGTGCTAAGATTACAGGCATCAACCACTGCATGGGGGCCAGTTCAAATAATTTTTGAATCTTCTTCATTCTTGGAGTTACCTCTGGAGCCTTTTTGTCATTCATTTATCCATGAGATCTGTAATTTAGGATCTTCTATGTGCCAGTAACTATTTTTGTATTACTCTCATCATTTGTAGACAGATAAGATTTTCTTAAACTAAAAGTAAAAAGTAGGTTGAAGTTACTCTAACAAATGTAAAATTCACAAATATTTTACACTAAATATTTTGGTGTAAAACATGGTGCAATAATTGTTGAGAACAGGTTTCTCAAGTGGCTTTCAACTGGCTTCAAATAAAATTTCAAATGATGAATTCCAAACCTACTTTGAGCACTGATAATAGTATTGGAATAATTGTTACTTTGCAAAGACACCTTCACTGGATGTAAAATGCTTAGAATACATTAAAATTAGAATCTTTAATTTGCATAAGTAGAATGTCCAAATTGTTTTATGTGTATATATAAGTGTTATTTTATATCTTCGACTATAAAGTGTGCTCTTGTTCATAAAATTAAATCAATGTCTCCAATTTCTGCCATATAGTCTACTCATGATAATGTAAACTAAATTTGAGTGAGTTCATCAGAGTTGTACTGTAAAGTACAATCTTTTGCTGAATTTTCCCTGGCCTATAAAATCACTGAATAGCGCCTGCCTGTAAAACTAAAACTAAGGCTAGGAATTTTGCAAACAAAACTAGTGTGATAAGGAAAACTTCAAAATCATGCTTTTGATTCCACAGATTTAAGATTGCTGTTTCATTACGATATGATATAGCATTCTTAACTGGAGCATATTATTTTATTGCCAGTATCTACTACTAGCTGATGACTGGAATATTTTTGTTGGATACCTTCTCACCAGCATGGTTGTTAATCCTCTTTGAAACTCTAAAATATGTTCATGTTATTTTCTCCCATGAGCAGCTGAAACATGTAATTTGGTTGTCTTTGATAATATTTTTTCATTTCCACATATCAAATTATTTGTCACTATGTCAACACTAAAATGATTAATGCTGTTTGTTGAAACATCAGGAGTATTAATAGTCCTATTAAAATGAAGTGGGTTATAAATATTCTCAGAGCTGATCAATGCAGCATATTATCATGGCAATAAAGATTGCTGCCTAAAGAAAAGACGCATGTTCTTCTCAAACGTTGACTAAGGCAGAATGACTAAGGTTGATATCACTCACTGTGGAAGCTGTGCATTTTCAATTGCAGAAATAAATTTTTACTTTAAAAAAAGCTCCAATAGAGCATATAACAGAGATATCTTGGAAATAAATGATGTGTATTTTCTGCTTTGTGTTCTTGTCAATTAGAGTACTGTGGCTACAAAGCCCTATAGATACCTAGTGCAATATAAAAAGTCTGTCAAAACTAAAGAATGAAAATCTATGTAGAAAGACCACACTACATCACTGAACAGTTATTCTGAAATTTTCTATCAGGTTAAGGAAAAAGCTGCAATTCCATAAACTCTGGAACCAAATTGCCTGGATTTGAAACCTAGCTTTGCCATTATCTAATTGAGTTACTTTGAGCAAATGTATGTTACTCTCTGTGCCTCAGTTTTATCATCTATAACATGGGAATAGCAATAATAATAATTTCATCAAAGGGTTGTTGTGAGGATTACATGAGTTCAAACATATAAGCACTTTGAATAGTACCTGGCATATAGTGAATCCTCTTAGTACTAAACGTTGTTGAGATAGTTATTTTGTTTTTAGCTGAAAAAATACGATGATAATATTTTCTTTCATGGCTACTATTGGAAAATTTCCTTCATTTTATGTCTTGCTGGTGGTAGTCTGGGTTATATATGTGTGTTTTGAATAGAGATTATTTTCTAAAGTTAAATGATAAGTTTGGTTAGTTGACTTATAAGATCTCATCAAACGCTGAGATATGATGACAGGTTAATTCTTAGAAACGCACACACACACACACACACACACACACACACATATACTTTCTTTACTGGGCTGAACTCTGCACCTTAGTTTGCTATTTATCTAACCTTCTCATGAAGAAACTGTCAACATGAATGCTATCATATGCTTTTTCTGCTCTTGCTGCAAATCGATATCTTCTATTAAGTATTAATGTTGTGCCTGGCACAAGTATTTTATATATGTTATCTTAACTAATACTTGTAAAACTAGATAAGGTATATATTAACCTCATTTGAGAACATATTAAAGGGAAATTAAGTAAATTGCTAATGTCATAAAACTAGTAAACGCTATTGTTGTGAATTTGAGCCTAAATGTTAATAGGATCCAGATGAAGTACAATAGAGTGTAAAATAGAGTGATTAAGTGAAATAGCCAGTACAGATTATACTTTCAAATGTTTCTTGAGAGATTGAATGAAAGCTATAGGGGAACATAATATAAAATGACATTTTGGGGGTTTCTTTGTTGGGAGAAAAGAGAAAAGTTTTAGAAAAGTTATAGACCAAAAAAACTCAGGGAAAATATATTTTTATGTCTATCTATCTATCTATCTATCTATCTATCTATCTATCTATCTGTCTGTCTGTCTGTCTGTCTGTCTGTCTGTCTGCCTCTCTATCTATTTATCTATCTAGATTGAAGGGGGAAGAAAGGAAATCAGTGACAGAGCTAGGGCACAAAGGCAACAGAAATGGACACAAGATGGAGCCAAAGCCATCAGTAGATGTGTATGCATGATTAAATAAGAAGAAAATCTGCTGAGAATCACAAGGGTCAGAAGGAGTAAAATGTGAGGAAAATAAAAAAGTGTGATGAATAAAGACAAGTAAAATATTTACTATCAATCCTTCACACCCAGAAAATATAGCAAAAACAATGTACTTGACATGATGCTGGCCTGCTGTGTTTTGTGGTACTCTTTAGCACTGTTTAACTTTCCAGGACTAATGGCAAAGAATATGTTTGCTAATAGCTGTAGAATTTGCAGTTTTGCTGGTTATATTATGTGAAATATCTGAGTGCAAGTGATTCACTATAATCTGAATGTTTGAACCCCCCATTAATATCTTGAAATCCTAATCCCAAAAGTAATGAAATTAGGAGATGGGGTTTGTGGGAGGTGATTAGGTCTTGAGACTGGGGCCCTTATGAATAGAATCAGTGCTCTTATAGAAGAGACCAGAGAGATCCCTATCCACTTCCACCATGTGAGGATGGAAGGCAGGATTCTTCTGTCTGGATTTCATTTGGCTGGTTGGTCAAGCTTCTCCTTTCTTTGTTAAAAGATATGAACACATATTTGCATTTATTGCTCATGTAAACACATATACATTCACAAAAATGTTAAGTGAAGTGTGTTCAACAAATCTGTGTTTTTGTTAAACTTAGTAATTAGTGTTTATCATGACAACCATGGCTACAAAGAATAAAAGAAAAATAAATATTTTAGGAACTCATTGCTTTGAATTTTTAAAGTTTTTATTTTAGGTTCAGAGGTACATGAACAGGTTTTTTATATAAGTGAACTACATGTCACAGGAGTTTGGTGTACAGATTATTTTATCATCCACATAACGTGCATAGTACCTGATGGGTAATTTTTCAATCCTTATCCTGCTGCAACCCTCCATCCACAGGTTGGCCCTGGTGTCTGTTGTTTCCTTCTTTGTGATCATGTGTATTCAAGTGTTTAGCTGTTACTTATAAGTCAGAACATGTTGTACTTGATTTTCTGTTTCTGCACTAGTTCACTTAGGATAATGGCCTCCAGCTACATCTATGTTGCTGCAAAGGACATGATCTTGTTTTGGGGGTGAATTTTAATGTTTTATTTTAAAGACTATTTCATACATTTATTAAATTACAGTGTTTGACAGACAAAACGTTGTGTTTCAATTATGAGAATTAAAAATATTCCATGCTTTTTAACAAATTATATAAAAGCAAGTAAGATGAACACATTTCAAATTATACTGAATATTTCAGAAAAGAAACTTTCAATCAGTTATTCATGCAATTGTAATTTTTCTAATTATGCCATTTATATTTAAGAATATAGGTGAATGATGTGGATAATCATATGGTTTGCTGTGTCCCCACCCAAATCTCATCTTGAATTGTAGTTTCCATAATCCCCATGTGTCATGGGAGGGATCAGGTAGAGATCATTGAATCATGGGGCCAGTTTTCTCCATCCTGTTCTCATGATAGTTAATTAGTTCTCATGAGATCTGATGGTTTTATAAGGGATTTCCCCCCTCACTCTGTACTCATTCTTCTCCTTTCTGCAGATATGTGAAGAAGAGTGTGTTTGCTTCCCCTTCCACCATGATTGTAAGTTTCCTGAGGCTTCTCTGGCCCTGCAGCATTGTGAATCAATTAAACTTCTTTTCTTTATAGATTACCCAGTTCCTTATAGCACTGTGACAATGGACAAATACAGATAATGATGAATGAGAAATTTCTTTCTCATTATTCATAAAATACTAATAATTAAAAGTAAATTTTACATCTCTGAATTATACCATTTCTCTAAAGAAAGATTCACAAAGCAGTCAGGAACACTTGGTGTGTATATACTCTCTGTTAGATTATTTGGATAGAAAAATTATGTCAATATTTTAAAGTTTTCTGAGATAATTTATTTGCTTGAAGGTCTCTTGTATCTTTGTGCTAAAATTGATGACAGGTAAAAATTATGTATAAGTTATGCACTAACAAGAAATATTTTAGATTCACATAACTGAAAACACAGATCTTCATAAGACTGAATCACAGCATATAAACTAAACAATCAAAATACAGCACTATACAGTTTCAGCTAGATCATAAATCTCAGCTATGGCCTTAAACACATAGCAAGTACATTGCTAAGACAATATTTTAGAAGAACATCTAATATCATGAGAAAATGGTGATGGTGTATAATTAAGAAAAAATTTTGCAGAGCGAGAACCCAATTTGTGGACAAAATGTAGGCATGTAATGCATTTAAGCAGAGGTAACTGTGGAAAAACATACAATCAGGTCAGGTCTTTTATTGCTGAACCATTGTACTATAGACATTTTCTTGGTTTTAATATTTTTCTCAGTAATACTTTTATAGTCAGAGGTTAAGGTAAGATTTTTAAAGGTTTAGAGTGGCAATTATATAGAGAAAACCTGGTATAATACAGTCTATTACAAGGATATACTTATCCTGTTCCCCAACATTCAGTGCTGGGTTTTCTGCCAGTAGAATTATTTTGTGCTGCAGTAATAAAAATGGCTGCCATAGGAATTTCTCAGTAATTCTACAATGTATTGGGAAAAACTTGATGAGGTCCTAAAATGGAACTACAGATTAAGAATTTTTACATTTCCATTCTCCACAGTATGAAAATAATGAGTTGCTAACAAGCCTTAAAGACATTCATAAATGTTTCCAGTCCTTTCTCAATTAGAATTGCAACATAGACTACAACGGAAACAATTTGGATATAGAGAGAATAATGTTATCATTCCCATTTCCACATGTTAGTTAACAACCAGACCTTGATTTACAAGCACAATGGCAGCTGAAAAGTAATTACAGATCACTTGGATGCAGAGTTTTCCTGATGAACTCTATTCAGTTTCAGGAGTCAATAAACCCTAAATTATCTTGATTTTTTAAAAACAGCTTGTTAAATTACTAACCGGAGCAAAAGAACAGTAAAAATATTTGAATATTTGCTGTAGATAATGAACTCCTTCAAGATTGCTGTTGACAAATTGAGTTATAAACAGTTCTCTTTTAATGTATCGTTTAAATATTGTTGTTTTCCCGATTTGATTTTAATATAGGAATTATGCAAACCGTGTTTAAAACAGGATACTTAATTTGGCAGCAGTTCATGAAATGAATGGAGTACAGGGTTGAAGGTACTGATGAGAAGAGTTAAACTCTACTATGTAATAGAAATCTATAGCCACCTCCTAGCCAGCCAATGCAGTGATCCTCCTAACAACAAAAATGAATTTTTATGTGATGGCTTGCTGACTTTACACTATAGTACTCACTCTATGTCTTTCCAAATACTCTCAAGACATATAACAATCTATTAAACATGTGTGTGGTATTATGGTCAAATACATTGGGTTATAGTCTGCAGAAAATGCTTGTTTCTCTTCTTTTATAAAAATTATAACATTCCTCTCTCATAATTTTTTCATCATTTCTCTCTTTCCTTGTGATTCCTTAATAATTATTGAGAGTAGTGTGAAATGTTTATCTGCAAGTTTTTGTTTTCAATAAGCTGGAATGCAATTTATCATTTCAAGATCTTAAAGGAACATAATTTTTAAGGCAGAGGAATTCTGAGAAAATAAACAAAAAGAGATGAAAAATAAGTCAGAGTATGTTTATTGAGTAAATAAAATGGCATAATTACAAAATAAATTAATATGAGAGAAAATAAATGGTCATTCTCTATGTGTTATTAATTCTGTTCTACAATAAAAATCTTGGGTTAAAGGTGAAACAAATCTCCCCTGCCAAGAAATGTAAGAGGAACATTTATTACATTAACTAAAGAGATATTTTCATAAGAGCAAGATGCTATATCTATGTGTATAATTTTTATATGCTATGGGATGTTGGAAATTTGTTTACTTTGTGCGTTTATTTCTTTATCTGTATGATGGAGTTAATAATTTATCCTCAAGAGTTGCTCTGATGAATACGTAGGATAATTTACTAAAGGCTCTGGCACAATTACTTTGACTTAATTTAAACCCAAATTCAATAAACCTTAATGAATTATTTCTTAATTTGCATTTGTCTAGTTTTTTATGTAATCAAATAACTTAGTACCTCAATATTTAAAATATTTTATTAGAATTTTTCTTAGAACATATATTACTGACTCACAATATTCTTGAGGGATTATTTATGTTTTTATTTATAAATTGGTAGAAGTATTGGTTTCTGAAATATTTGTTCTGACTCTGGATAGCATTTGTAACAAAACATGGAAATGATAAGTACTCCAGATGAAGGATACCGTAAATATTCTGACTTGATGATTACACATTCTATGCATGTAACAAAATATTACGTACATGGTTTGGCTGCATTCCCACGCAAATCTCGTCTTGAATTGTAGCTCCCATAATTCTCACGTGTTGTGGGAGGAACCTCAAGGGAGATAATAGATTCATGGGGTTGGTTTTCCCCATACTGTTCTTGTGGTAGTGAATAAGTCTCACAAGAGCTAATGGTTTTATAAGGGGAAACCCCTTTCACTTGGTTATCATTCTCTCTTGCCTGCTGCCATGTAAAACGTGCCTTTGCCTTCCACCATGATTGTGAAGACTCCCCAGCTACATGGAACTGTGAGTCCGTTAAACCTCTTTTTCTTTATAAATTATCCAGTCTTGGGTATGTCTTTATCAGCAGCATGAAATCAAACTAATACAATTACATTCTCCAACAAATAGGTACAAATATTTTTTCCAGTTTTTTTTTTCTGCTTCTTTTTCACTGTTTTTTAAAAAATATATTTTTTTATTGTACTTTAGGTTCTAGGGTACATGTGCAAATTGTGCAGGATGGTTGCATAGATACATACATGACAATGTGGTTTGCTGCCTCCATCCCCCTGCCGTCACCTATATCTAGCATTTCTCCCCATGTTATTCCTCCCCAACCTCCCTAACCCCTGCTGTCCCTCACCTAGTTCCCCCCAACAGACCCCAGTGTGTGATGCTCCCCTCCCTGTGTCCATGGGTTCTCATTGTTCAACACCCACCTATGAGTGAGAATATGCAGTGTTTGATTTTCCATTCTTGTGTTGTCAGTTTGCTGAGAATGATGACTGTCAGATTTATCCATGTCCCTACAAAGGACACAAACTCACTGTTTTTCATGGTTGCATAGTATTCCATGGTGTATATATGCCACATTTTCCTTGTCCAGTCTATCATCGATGGGCATTTGGGTTGGTTCCAGGTCTTTGCTATTGTAAATATGGCTGCAATGAACATACTTCTGTATGGGTGTTGTGACAACAAAAATATATAACTTTAAAAAATTGAAATGTAAGTTATTTAAACTATTATAACATTAAAATACTGTTTGAGAAAGCATGGAGGTAATTTTTAGGTCCTTATCAGGTGTTGACCATATTTCTCCCACAATCCAAAGCTGCTTTCCTTTCTGTATTATCTCAGAATGCAGAAATATGTCCTTTTTTGGGATGGCAAATATTTTAGGCAAGCAGAATAGAATAATTTAGTGGCATACATCTGACTGGTTCTTGCATTCCCTCAGAAAAGTATCTGTTGTCAGGGTCACAGCCAGCTTATTATTGTTTTCTAGGAAATAAATAGGCAAGGAAATCTCCCATACCAGCTGTAACTCATAACAGGAATCCAAATTTTTGCTATCTGAGGATGACTTGTGTTTTGGTTTTTTGAATGGTGTGTGTGTGTGTGTGTGTGTGTGTCTGTGTGTATGTGTGTGTGTTTCTGTTCCTCTGATTAGACTGCCCATTTTTGAATAACTCAATGATCCTTTTATGCTTCCTTTTATCTCACACAGCTTCTGGAGCAGTATTTGAACTATATCAATAAAGTCCCAGAAAGAGTTAGTGAATAGCCGGGTGAGAAACAATTCATTATGCAGGGTAACTCTCTAGGTTCTGCCACTTAAAAAAACTTGGGTCTGTTCATCTCTAAATCAATGAGTGGGTTTTAGGCATCAACCATGCTGTGATGAGAATAGCCCTTATCAGATAGAGTGGGTAAGTCAGAGAACAAATGAGATACTAAAATATCAAGTCTATCTTATTCTTTTCAAAAAATGTCTATGATTATCTGGCCAAGTAGAATTGTTTTGTGTGAAGATTTACTTCCATAGTAATAGTATAATGTTACTTTCATTAAATCACTTCTATTCTTTTTACCATAAATATTTATTAGGCATTGACCTAAAGAGTTGGCAACATTACAAAGGTTAAAATAATTTAGGGATATTTTAGAAGTGTAAAATGAAGGCTGTGAACATTCAGGACTTATGACTGGCCCAGTGGGGCCAGATCATGAATAATTCCTCAGGAAAAGTCTTAACCCCCCAAACTACTAAGTTAGGTCTCTCCATTATTTGCTTTCATAGCACCATATATATGTGTGTATATATATATATATATATATATATATATGTGTGTGTGTGTGTGTGTGTATGTGTGTGTGTGTGTGTATATATGTGTGTGTGTGTATGTGTGTGTATATATATATATATATATACACATATATATATGTGTATATATATATATATTTGGAGGGGTTAGCATTTTATTTTTATAAAACTTCAAATTTATAGGAAGGTGGCAGGAATAGTACAAGAAAATCCTGAATATGCTTTACCCAAATTCTCCAATAGTTTATCCTTCATCCCATCATTTTCATTCTCTCTCTTTCTCAAACTCCCCCCTTCCTTGTTTCTTCTTACCCCTTATCATGTAAGAATAGGTTGCACACATGTTCATTTATCTCTATTTGTCTTTTCCCTAAGAAAGCTCTCACATAACCACCGTATCCGCAGTAGAGTCATCAAAATCATGGCATTTCATACATTCATATAATGTTATTATCTAATTCATAAAAAAGTTGTTAAATATCTCAATGTCATTTATAACTTTTTATTTTCCTAGTACAGGAGCCAATCAAGAATTGCCAGTCAGGCACTGCATTCAGTTGCCATATCTCTTTCCTTTGGTCTGGAATAATTTCTCAGCCTTCTCTTTTATTCCTTAATTTTGACTTCTTTAAAGAGTACAAATCAGTTATTTTGCAGAATATTCACCTATTTTAGTTTGTCAACATTTCCTCATTAAATTCAAGTATTGCATTTGAGGTAGAAATAGTCCAAAAGTTAAGGAGTGCCTTTCTCAACACATCATACAAGAAGGTATGAGAACACACGGACACAGGGAGCGGAACATCACACACCAGGGCCTGCCGGGGAGTGGGGGTGGGGAGCTAGGGGAAGGGTAGCATTAGGAGAAATACCTAATGTAGATGATGGATTGATAGCTGCAGCAAACCACCATGGCACATGTATACCTATGTAATAAACCTGGACGTTGTGTACATGTATCCCACAACTTAAAGTATAATAAAAAAAAGAAAACAGCACTAACTTAGCATAAGAGGTTTGGAAGATGATACAACAATATCTAGAGAGACAACATGATTGTCAAAGCCTGGGGAGCTTGCTGAGTGGGTGAGCAAACACATTCTGAGTAGCCTCTGTATTGGGAGGTGAGAAGTCCTGTATAAAAGTAATAATTATCAGCATTAATGGATTTGTTAAAAAATAAAATAAAATCGCTTATTAATGGACAGAAAAAAAAGAAGTTATGATATCTATTTGTCCCTTTAATGGCTAATTTTGGTCACTAGGTGATGGCAGCATATGCCAATTTTCTCCATTGTAGGATTATTGATTACTATGTAATTTATAAGTGGTTTGTGAAGAGCTGTGTTGAGATGATATAAATACCCTATTCCTCATCTAACTTTCACCAAGTATTTTAACACTCATTGACTCCATCATTTCTTATACATTTATTAGTTGACATTATACTTTGAGGAAAAACTTTTCTTTATCCTTCACTTAGTTATCATTTATTGATGCGAGTGTGGGACTATTAAATCTTATTTTATTCAAGGATTACAATCTCTTAAATCATTGTTTATTTTAATGCTTACATTTTCCTAGAATTAACCAATCTCAGAAGTGACCCCTATGAAATAACCCCCATCATTATTGAATACTTATTTACTTTTAGACACTAAAAAAGCTTATCTTGTACTTCCCCTGATCCATCCTTGGAATTCACCATTTCTCAAAAATATCCTGATTCATTTTAGAAGCCAAGATCTTGGTTGGTAGGTGTGCTGATCACATTGAGCCTATCTCAGCTGACCAAATTCACACTATGGGCTGATATTGACAAAGCCAATAGAAATACAACACAGTTTTCATATTCTTTCTCCTATCAGTAATTCATTATTATAGTCTATAATACCTAAAAAGTAGCTTAAAAACTTCTGACACTTTCTGTTGTGAAAACTAAACCTACCGACCTTTCAAGTAGAATTCACTATTTGCATACAGAGAAACACACATTTGAAATATACCTGTGAGATATATATATCTCCATGTATCCACCATGCCTATCTAGATATAAATTATTTACAACACCAACTTTCTTTCTTCTCCCTTGTAATCAACTACTATCCTACAAAGGCAATAACTGCCCAAGTTTTAACCATAGATTATTCTTTACAGAATGTTTAAAAATGTAACTATAATATTTTATGTCTGGGTTTTCCCACTTGTACCATAATGTTTTGAGTTTTATCTATATTGTTGCATGTGTTAATTGTTAATTATTCTGTTGTCGAGTAGAATTCTATTGTGTGGATATAAGTAATATTTTTATCCATTGTTCTGTTGATAGACATTTGGGCTATTTCCAGGTTTCAGCTCTCAGGAATAAAACTGCTATAATAACTTACATACAAATCTTACTGGTGACATATATTTTCATTTCTCTAGAATAAACATATAAGACTGGCATTGCTGGGTCATAGGTCAGGAATACCTTTCCCTTCTTAGATTGACTTCCAAAGTGGTCATACTCTTATACTTTGCCACCATTAATATATGAGTCCTAATTTCTCTGTAAACTAGAGCATTTGATGTTGCCAATCTTTTTAGTTTTAAACATTCAAATGTTTGTGTAATATTCTCTCTTAATAATTTTAATTTGCATTTTCCTGATAACTGATGGCATTAAGCCTTTTTCATGTGATTATTGCTCATTTGCACATTTTCCTTTCTAGTATGTGTGTTTATATATTTTGCCCAATGTCATTGTGATGTTGGTCTTTCTACCACAGAGTAGTAGGAATTATTTAAAGTCTGGATAAAGGATTTTTCTCAGGTATATTTTACAAGTATTTTTTATATACTAGCTTAAAGATTCATTCTCTTAATGATTACATTTGAGGAGAAAGAGATTTTAATTTTGATAAATTTTACTGTATCAATTTTTTTGTTAGTGTGTTCTGATAGAATACTTTGACTGCCCCAAATTTATGAAGATATTTTCATGGTTTTTGTCTGTAATTTTTATTTTACATTTTTAGATTTATATGACTTTTCCAAAATTAATTTTTATGAGCAGTATAAGATATGAGTTGAAGTTTTTATATTTCCATATGGATATCCAGTTGTTCCAGCATTATTTATTAAAAATACTTCCCTTTCTTCATTGAATTCCCTAGGCACATTTGCAAAACATAAACTCACCTTATGAGTGTGACTCTTTTTGTACTCTGTAGTTTGTTCTGTACCTATTATCATGCCAATATTATGCTATCTTGTAACTTTACAATAAGCCTTGAAAACAGGCAGTGTAAGCTCCACATTATTGTTTTACTTTTTAATATTATCTTGGCTATTCTAGGTCCTTTTAACTTCCATACAAATTTTAGACTAAAACCCATACCTTACTGAAAGAAAGGCTTTCTTTGATTTTCAATTTTGTTAATATTTATGAGTACATTTTACACACACACACACACACACACACACACACACATGTATTTGTGTGGTTTGAGATATTTTGACACAGGCATACAATCCATAGTAATCACATCAGGGTAAATGGGGTATCCATTTCCTTAAGCATTTATCAGTTTTTGCGTTACAAACATGTCAGTTGTACTCTTTCAGTCATTTTACAATGTAAAATGCATTTTTGTTGACTGTAATTACCCACTTGTGCTATCAAATACTATATCTTACCCAGTGTATCTAATTATCTTTTTGGAACCATTAACCATTCCCACTTTCCCCTTCATGATTATCGTTCCCTGCCTCTGGTAACCATCATTGTATTCTCTATCTCCAAGAGTTCAAATGTTTTAATTTTTAGCTCTCACAAGTAAGTGAGAGCATGGGTTGTTTTTCTTTTGGTTCGTGGCTTATTTCACTTAAAATAATGATATTCAGCTTTATCCATATTGTTGCAAATGATTGGATCTCATTATTTTTTTAATAGCTGAATTGTATTCAATTGTGAATATGTACCACAACTTATTTATTCATTTGTCTGTTAATGAACACTTAAATTACTTCAAAATCTTATCTATCATGAATAGTTCTGCAATAAACATGAAAGTACAGCTATCTCTTTAACATACTGATTTTCTTCCTTCTGGATATATACCTAGGAGTGAGATGGCTGGATCATATGGTAGTTCTATTCTTTTGTTTTCTCAGGAACCTCCAAACTACTCTTTATAGTGGTTGTACTAATTTACATTCCCACTAACAGTGTAAAAAGGCTCCGTTTTCTCCACAGCCTTGCCAGGATTCATTGTTGCCTGTCTTTTGGATAAAAGCCATGTTAAATGGGGTGAGATAAAGATATCTCATTGCAATTTTGATTTGAATTTCTGTGATGATTAATGATGGTAAACATCTTTTCATACACCTGTTTGCCATTTGCACCTCTTCTTCTGAGAAATATATATTCACATATTTTGCCCATTTTTTAAGGTTATTAGATTTTTTTCCTATGAAGTAATTTGAGCTCCTTATATACTCTGGTTATTAATCTATTGTCAGATGGCTAGTTTGCAAATGTTTTCTCCCCTTCTGTGGGTTGCTTTCTTAGTTTGTTGATTTCCATTGCTTGCAGAAGCGTATCTTAACTTGATATTATAACTTGATAACTTGATGTTATAAATTAGATAGGTATATAAATACACCTACTCTTGCTCTTTTTTATTTCTATTTTTACGCAATATATTTTTCCATCTCTTTGCTTCAATTTATATGTGTCTTTATGTGAGAACTATGTTTCCTGAAGTCAACATAGCATTGGGTCCCATTTTTTAATCCATTCAGTCACACGATGTCTTGTGATTAGAGATTTTGGTCATTTACATTCAATGACAATATTGTTAAGAAGGGACATACCACTACCAATGTGTTACTTGTTTTCTGTTTTTTGTTTTTTTTTTTTTTTTTTGTAATTGTCATTCTTTTCTATCTTTCTTTCTGTAAAGTTTATTTTCTTTGGTAGTATGCTTTAATTTCTTGCTTTTAATTTTTTTGTGTATATTTTGTAGTTTTTGTTTATCTGAAATTACCATGAGGGTTGCTTATAACTGGGATTTTGAATTTAATCTTATTAGATCTACACATCAACATAGGAAGAAAATAAAAATGTAAAACTCTTAAGTCTGTTCTCAAGCATGGTTACCTCCCCATTTACTTGGGTCTCTAATTCTTTTCAGCATCACTTTGGGTTGTCAGTACATGGATCTTTCATATAATTTTTAAATTTTATTTCTGAATAGCTCATACTTTTTAATGGTATTGAAAAAATATTTTGTTTCCTAATTGCCTTTCCAATTTTTTTGTGACAGCAAATGATTAGACTTTAGATTTTTATATATTGATTTTATGTCTTATATCTATTCTAACTTCACTTATCAATTCTACTTGATATTTTATAACTTCCTCATAAACTTCTTTATAGAGAAGCACATTGACTATTAAAAGGAACAAGTTTAACTTTTCATTTTTTTAAACTTTTATTTTAGGTTTGAGGGTACATGTGAAGATTTGTTACATGGGTAAACATGTGTCATGGGGGTTTGTTGTACAGATTATTTCATCATCCAAGTATTAAGTCCCAATTGTTATCATCTCTGTTCCTCATCCTATGCTTACACTCCCAACTCAAGTAGACCTCAGTGTCTGTTGTCTCCTCTTTTGCATTCATCATTTCTTAACATTTAGTTCCCACTTGTAAGTGAGAACATGCAGTATTTGCTTTTCTGTTTCTGCATTAGTTTGCTAAGGATAACAGCATCAAGAGAGTTTGTATCATAAATGTGTTTTAAGTTGTCTCAAATCCTTTTTCTGCTGCTATTTAAATAATTACACTTTTCTACACTATTCTGTTAATATGGTAAGTATGTAATATGCAATAAAATTTGGTTTTCAGTATTGAAAATGTCCATATTTGAATCTTCAAATAATCTCTATGTGGTTAAGATGTATCATTTATATATATATATATATATATATATATATATATATACATATATATATATATATATATATATAATTATATGTTATTTACTATTATTAATACTTAACTATTTTCATCAGGGTTATTAGTCTGCAATTTTCTTATAATATCTTCATAATATTTTTGTACTAATGGATTTATGAAACAAAATGTGTTTCTCTCTCCTCTATTTTCTAAAAGACTCTATGGAAAATTTGCATGCTTTTGTTTCTTTAAGGCTTGACACAGTTCATCAATGAATCCATCTCTTTTTTAAGTTTCCATTTAGTGAAGATTGATACTTAATTCAAATCATTTAAGATATATGGCTATTCAAATTTTCTGCTTAATTTTATTTCAAGTTTAATAAATTGTGTTTCCCAAATATTTTACATTTCACTAAATTACTCAAATAATTTGCATAAAGTTTATGTAGGTTGAAACCTCTGGGAAGCAGATGCTGAAGTCCAAAAGGTTTATTAAGGAATAATACCTGTGGGAAAAAAAAGGGGGGGGGGGACAACATCAAGCCACCGCAACACCATGCAGGTGCAGCATAATTTCTTGTAGAGCAATAGGGAACTTTACAGCAATGAATGCGTACCATAGGAGTCCCATGCCTGCAAAAAAAATCCTGCTAGTTCCTTGTACTACCATCTTACTTAATCAATATTCATGGAAACCTTGAGAAAAGTACAAGAAACATTACCTTGAAATTTGAGATACATCTTGCAGGCAACAGTTAGAGGCTGTCAGCTAACCACACTCTTTGCATGTATGTAGCATGTCTTTTCTTGAAATGGGATGTTAGCAGTGAATTTCTGTTTCTGCCACATTTTGGGTATCCATGCATACATTTTGGGTATCCATTTGTCTGTACACATTTGAGAAATAGCTACTCCAGAGTTTCAGTGGACTGTATTTCTAAGAGCAAAGGCAGTAGTGAGGTTTGTGAGACAAATTGTAGCTCTTTTAGTTGAAGTTAGTTTTGAGGCTACAATCAGAACTCATAACGTCCCTTCTCCATTCAGCTGTTACCTCTTCTGGTCTCAGTGGTTAACAGATGGTACCAAACCAAGGTGGCTCAACCTAGTTCCATATATATATATTTCTCCCTTTGTAAAAATTATCCAGCCTTATCTCATTCTGCTGGTCAGGGTCCATTCCCCAATGCTGGCTTCTCTTCTTGCCTACTGGCCTATGAAATAAGGAGCTCAAAGTGTCCCAGGAGGCAGTCAAGTTTTATTACTCAATGAGACTTTTGCTATGCCCCCTTGTAAGAGTATTCTTCTCTGCAGGGGGTGCTGAAATCGCAAAGTTAAGAGGACAGGAAACAAAGTTTATCAGTGTGTAACTATGAGAGGTGGTAATTGTAGTAACTTCTGATTCCACTCTTTCTTTCCCAAATCCATGTCTTCATACTGTTGGATACTGTATTAGTTTCCTATCACTGCTGTAACAAATCATCACAAATTTGGTGGCTTAAAAGAATACAAATGTATTCTCTTACAGTGCCATAAGTCAGAATTCTGAAATCAATTTCACTGGGCTACAGTCAAGGTGTTGAGAAGGCTAGTTCCATATGGAGGCTATGAGGGAACAATCTGTTTCCTTGACTTTTTCAACTTTTCACTATGATGTACCATGTAGATTGTAGATAGCTACCATCTACAGTCATTGGCTTGTGGTCCCTTCCTTTGTCATCACAGTTCATCACTATAATCTCTGCTTTTGCCATAACATCAGTTTATTCTCTTCTACAGTCAAATATCTCTCAGCCTCCCTCTGATAATAAGAACATTTATTATTACATTTAGGGCCCAACTGTGTAATCTAGTATAATCTCTCATTTCAAAATCCTTAATCACAACTGCAAACTCCATTTTGCCATATGAAGCAATATTCATAAGTTATGGAGATCAGGATATGGAAATGTTATGTGTGTGGGGGGATATTACTCAGTTTACCATGGGGACATAGTATCTAAAGAGATCTGATACAATGAACCTACTTTAGTATAGAGTATGATCTCCCATCTTCATAGAATGTGATCAGATGTTTCAGCTGGGTCTTTAGCTCTATCTTTTTCCAATCACTTAATGAAAAATCTTAAACTCTCCAACTATCTTTGCGAATTTACCTATTTTTCTTCAGAATTTTGTCAGATTTTTTCTCCATGTATTTTAAAGCTTTGTTATTATACACATTCAGATTTATATCTTTTTTTTTAGTCCTGTTGAATTAATCTTTTTATCTTTATGAACTATTTCACTTTATCTCTGGTGAGTAATACACCTTGTCTGGAAGTCTACTATATTGATATTAATATAGATACATTGGCCTTCATATAACTGTTGCAGGCCTGATATAACTTTATCCTTTGATTTTTAGCTGATCTGTCTCTTCACATGTAACTAGGACTCTTTAGGCAACATACAGTTGAATTTTGCTTTTTACATAGTCTGACAATCTCCCCTTTTCACAGTAAGGATTTAGTCTATTTATAGTTCATGTAAGCTCCATCATCTTAATATTTGTTTTTTTTTTATTTGTTGCAACTGTTTTTTGTTTTCCTATTCATCTTTTCTGGCATTTTGAGGGATTAATCAATTTTTACAATATTCCATTCTATTTTATTTATTGGCTTATTAACGATATCTCTTTGTATTGTTTTTAAGTGTTTGCTCTCACGATTACAACAAGCCTACTCACGTCATCATAGTGTACATAGGGATAATGTTAGATTATTTCACACAAAATGTATAGATATTTCAATAGTATAATTCCATTTACTGCACTCCATCTTTGTGCTATACTTGTATTATATGATATATGCACATATTTAGTTAATACCACAATATAATTTTATAATTTTTGCCATAAATATTCTTTTATAGAGTTTAGGGCATAAAAAGTAGTCTTCCATATTTATCCACATACTTACCATTTACAATGACCTGTATTTCTCACTTTATACTCAAAGTTCTGTATAGTTTGATTTATATTAGCCTGAATAATTTTCTTTATTATATTGTGAAGGTTAGGCCATGATCATCCAGTGATGAATTTGTTCAATTTTTGTTTATTCTAAAGTATATTTATTTTGCTCTCACTCTCTTTCTTACAACTTTTATTTTAGATTCAGGAAGTACATTTGTAGCTTTATTACCTGGGTATATTGTGTGATGTTGTGCTATGGGTTTTTTTTTTTTTTTTTTTTTGAGACGGAGTTTCACTGTTGTTACCCAGGCTGGAGTGCAATGGTGCGATCTCAGCTCACCACAACCTCCGCCTCGTGGGTTCAGGCAATTCTCCTGCCTCAGCCTCCTGAGTAGCTGGAATTACAGGCACGCGCCACCATGCCCAGCTAATTTTTTGTATTTTTAGTAGAGACGGGGTTTCACCATGTTGACCAGGATGGTCTCGATCTCTTGACCTTGTGATCCACCCGCCTTGGCCTCCCAAAGTGCTGGGATTACAGGCGTGAGCCACCACGCCCAGACTGTGCTATGGGTTTTAAATGATACCACCATCCAGCTAGTAAGCATAGTACCTGATAGGTAGTTTTTAAATCCTCACCCTCTTTCTACCCTCCCACTCTTAGTAGTTCCCAGTGTCTATTATTCCCATGTTTATTGCCATGTGTACTCATTGTTCAGCTCCCACTTATAAGTGATAACATGCAGTATTTTATTTTCTTTTGCTGTGTTAATTCACTTATAGGATAATTACGTCTTGCTGCATCCATGTTGCTGCAAAGGACACAATTTTATTACATTTTATGGCTAGGTAGTATTCCATGCTATATACATATACCATATTTTCTTTATTCTATCCACCATTGAAGGGCACCTAGGTTAATTCTATCTCTTTGCTATTTTAAATAGTGCTGTAATGAACATATGTGTGCACATTTTTTGATGGAATGATTTATTTTGGACACATAGCCAGTAATGGGATAGCTGGGTCAAGTGATATTTCTGCTTTAAGTTATTTGGGAAATCCCTAAGCTGCTTTCCACAGTGACCGAACCAATTTACATTTCCACCAACAGTGTATATGTGTTCTCTTTTCTCTGTAGCTTTGCCAGCATCTGTTGTTTTTAGAATTTTTAGTAGTAGCCATTCTGGCTGACATGAGACTGTATCTAATTGTAGTTTCAATTTGCATTTCTCTGATGACTAGTGATGTGTAGCATTTTTTTTTCATACATTTGTTGACTGTAAATACATCTTAGAGAAATGCCTGTTCATATTCTTTGCGTATTTTTAATGGGGTTGTTTGTTTTTCTTGGTTGATTTAAATGCCTTATAGATTCTGGATATTAGACCTTTGTTGGATACATAGTTCGCAAATAGTTTTCTTCCATTCTGTAGGTTGTCTGTTTATTCTGTCGATAGTTTCTTTTGCTATGTAGAAGCTCTTTAGTTTAGTTAGGTCCTGCTTGTCAATTTCTGTATTTGTTGCAATTATTTTTGAAGACTTAGTCTTAAATTCTATCCCAGGGCTGATGTCCAGAATGCCACTTCCTCAGTTTTCTTTGAAGATTCTTGCATTTAAAAATACATTTAAATATGTAATCCATATTGAGTTGATTTTTGTACACAATGAAGTGTATGGTCTAGCTTCATTCTTCTGCATATGGTCACCCAGATATCCCAGCACCATTATTGAATAAGAAGTCCTTTCCCTATTGCTTATTATTTTTTTTATTTTGTTGAAGATCAGACAGTTGTGAGTTCATGGCATTATTTCTGGGTTCTTTATTCTGTTCCATTGATCTATTTGTCTGCTGTACCCATACCATGTTGTTTTGGCTGCTGTAGCCTTATAATATAGTTTGAAATTGAGTAATATGATACCTCTAGCTTTGTTCATTACTTAGGATGGCTTTGGCTATGCAGGCTCATTTTTGATTCTGCATAAATTTTCGAATAGTTTTTTTTTTTTCTGGTTCTCTGAAAAATTACATTGATAATTTGATAGGAATAGCAATGAATCTATAGATTGCCTTGGGCAGTATGGCTATTTTAACTATATTGATTCTTCCTAGTCATGAGCATGGAGTGTTTTTCTATTTGTTTGTGTCATCTATTATTTATTTTAGCAATGTTTTGTAGTTCTACTTACAGATATCTTTCACCTACTTGGCTAGATGTATTTCTAGATATTTTATATTTGTGTGTGTGTGTGTGTGTGTGTGTGTGTGTGTGTGTGTGTGTGACTGTTGTAAATGGTATTGCGTTCTTTGTTTTTTTTTCCTTTTCTTAAAAAATAGTTTCCACTTTTATTTTAGATTCAGGGAGTACATGTGATACTGAACATAGTACCCAGTAGCTTGTTTTTCATCCCTTGCTCCCTTCCCTCACTCCCACCACTGCTAGTCCCCAGTGTCTATTGTTGGCATATTTACGTCCATGAGTACTGATCGTTTAGCTCCTGCTTGAGTGATAATGTGGTTTTCTGTTCCTTCATCAATTTGCTTAAGATAGTGGCCTCCAGCTGCATCCATGTTGCTGCAAAGAACATCATGTTCTCTTTAACGGCTGTGTAGTATTCCATAGAGTATATGCACCACATTTTCTTTATTCAACCCACTGTGGTTGGGCACCTCGTTTGATTCCATGTCTTTTCTATTGTGAATAATGCTGCAATAAACACATGCATTTATGTGTCTTTTTGGTAGAATTTTATTTTCCTTTGGGTATATATCCATTAATGGGATTGTTGGGTCAAATGGTAGTTCTAAACTCTTTGAGAAATCTCCAAACTGCTTTCCACAGTGACTGAACTAATTTACATTCCCACCCACAGTGTGAAAGCATTCTCTTTTCTCTGTAGCCTTGCCAGCATCTGTTGTTTTTTGATTTTTTAATAACAGCCATTCCGGCTGGTGTGAGAAGGTATCTCATTGTTGTCTTGATTTGTATTTCTCTGATGATTAGTGATGTTGGCCATTTTTTCATATGCATGTTGGCCACTTGCATGTTTTATTTTGAGCAGTGTGTGTTCATGTCTTTTGCCCATTTTAAAAAATGGGGTTCTTGGTTTTTTGCTTGTTTATTTGTTTAAGTTTCTTTCTTTTTTTATTGCATTTTAGGTTTTGGGGTACACGTGAAGAACATGCAAGATTGTTGCATAGGTACACACATGGCAGTGTGGTTTGCTGTCTTCCGTCCCCTCACCTGTATCTTTCATTTCTCCCCATGCTATCTCTTTCCACCTCCCCACCTCCGTCCCTCCCCCATTTCCCCCCGACGGACCCCAGTGTGTAGTGCTACCCTTCCTGTGTCCATGTGTTCTCATTGCTCAACACCTGCCTATGAGTGAGAACATGTGGTGTTTGATTTTCTGCTCTTGTGTAGGTTTGCTGAGAATGATGGTTTCCAGGTTCATCCATGTCCCTACAAAGGACGTGAACTCATCGTTTTTGATGGCTGCGTAATATTCCATGGTGTATATGTACCACATTTTCCCTATCCAGTCTATCATCGTTGGGCATTTGGATTGGTTCCAGGTCTTTGCTATTGTAAACAGTGCTGCAATGAACATTCGTGTGCATGTGTCCTTAGAGTAGAATGATTTATAATCCTTTGGATATATACCCAGTAATGGGATTGCTGGGTCAAATGGGATTTCTATTTTTAGGTCATTGAGGAATCACCACACTGTCTTCCACAATGGTTGAATTAATTTACATTCCCACCAACAGTGTAAAAGTGTTCCTATTTCTCCACATCCTCTCTAGCATCTGCTGTTTCCCGATTTTTTAATGATAGCCATTCTAACTGGTGTGAGATGGTATCTCAATGTGGTTTTGATTTGCATTTCTCTAATGACCAGTAATGATGAGCATTTATTCATATGTTTGTTGGCCTCCTGTATGTCTTCTTTTGTAAAGTGTCTGTTCATGTCCTTTGCCCATTTTTGAATGGGCTTGTTTGTTTTTTTTCTTGTAGATGTGTTTTAATTCTTTGTAAATTCTGGATATCAGCCCCTTGTCGGATGGGTAGACTGCAAAATTTTTTCCCATTCTGTTGGTTGCCGATTCACTGTACTGACTGTTTCTTTTGCGGTGCAGAAGCTGTGGAGTTTGATTAGGTCCCATTTGTCTATTTTGGCTTTTGTTGCCATTGTTTTTGGCATTTTGGTCATGAAGTCCTTGCCTACGCCTATGTCCTGAATGGTTTTGCCTAGATTTTCTTCTAGGGTTTTTATGGTGCTAGGTCTGATGTTTAAGTCTTTAATCCATCTGGAGTTAATTTTGGTGTAAGGTGTCAGGAAGGGGTCCTGTTTCTTCTTTCTGTACATGGCTAGCCAGTTTTCCCAACATCATTTATTAAACAGGGAGTCCTTTCCCCATTGCTTGTTTTTGTCAGGTTTGTCGAAGATCAGATGGTTTTGGGTATGTTGTATTTCCTCTGAGGCCTCTGTTCTGTTCCATTGGTCTATATCTCTGTTTTGGTACCAGTACCATGCTGTTTTGATTACTGTAGCCTTGTAGTATAGTTTGAAGACTGGTAGTGTGATGCCTTCTGCTTTGTTCTTTTTGCTTGATTTGACTTGGCTATGTGGGCTCTCTTTTGGTTCCATATGAAGTTTAAGGTGTTTTTTTTCAGTTCTGTGAAGAAGGTCATTGGTAACTTGATGGGAATAGCGTTGAATTTGTAAATTACTTTGGGTTGCATGGCCATTTTCACAATGTTGATTCTTCCTAACCATGAACATGGAATGTTTCTCCATCTGTTTGTATCCTCTCTTATTTCATTGAGCAGTGGCTTGTAGCTCTCCTTGAAGAGGTCCTTTACGTTCCTTGTTAGTTGTATTCCTAGGTATTTTATTGTCTTTGTAGCAATTGTGAATGGCAGTTCGTTCTTGATTTGGCTCTCTTTAAGTCTATTACTGGTGTATAGGAATGCTTGTGATTTTTGCACATTGATTTTGTATCCTGAGACTTTGCTGAAGTTGTTTATCAGTTTCAGGAGACTTTGGGCTGAGATGATGGGGTCTTCTAGATATACAATCATGTCATCTGCAAATAGAGACAATTTGATTTCCTCCTTTCCAATTTGAATACCCTTTATTTCTTTTTCTTGCCTGATTGCTCTGGCTAGAACTTCCAGTGCTGTATTGAATAGGAGTGGTGAGAGAGGGCATCCTTGTCTAGTGCCTCTTCTTTTCCTATTTGAATGGCTTTTGCTTGTTTCTCTTCCCTGATTTCTCTGGCTAGCAGTTCACTTGTGTGACTTTCTTGCTTAGGACTTCAGTACTATGTTGAATGAGAGTGGTGAGAGTGGGCATCCTTGTCTTGTTCCAGTTCTCAAGGGAGTGCTTCTAGCTTTCGCCTAGAAGTTCAGTATGTTCAGTATGATATTGACTGTTGATTTGTCATAGATGTCTATTATTTTGATGTATATATCTTCAATGCCTAGTTTTTTAAAGTTTTTGTTATGCTGGGATGTTGGACTTTATCAAAACCTTCTTCTGCATATATGAGAAGATCATGTGTTTTGCTTTTAATCCTGTTGGTGTGGCAAATCATATATATTGATTTGTGTTTGTTGAACCATATTTACATATCAGAAATAAAGCCAACTTGATCATGGTGTATTAATTTTTTGATGTACTACTGGAATTTGTTTGCTGGTATATCACTGAGTAGTTTTTGCATATATGTTCATCAGGGATATTAGCCTGAAGTTTTCTTTTTCCATCATGAATCCACGAGATATTGATATTAAGCTAATGCTTACTTCATAAGTTAGGGAGAAGCACCACTTCCTCAATTTTTTGGAATAGTTTCAACAGGATTGGTACCAGTTATTTTTATATCCAGCAAACTTCAGCTGTGAATCCATCTGGTCCAGGGCTTCTTTTTTGTCATTGGTATATTTTTTCTTACTGATAAATTTCAGAGCCTACTGTTAGTCTAGTCAGAGTTTCATCTCTTCCCAATTCAATCTTGGGAGATTGTGTTAACAAAAGTTTATTCATTTTCTCCAGATTTTCAAATTTGTGTGCATAGAGTTGTTCATAGTATTCTCTGAGTATCTTCTGCATTTCTGTGGAATTGATTGTAATTTCACCTTTCTTGTTTCTGATTTCATTTATTTGAATCCTCTCCCCTTTTATCTTTGTTAATCTAGGTAGCAGTCTATCAATTTTCTTAATCCTTTCAAATAACCAATTTTTGGTTTATTTGTATAGATTTCCAGGTTTCAATTACCTTTAGTTCTGCTCTGATTTTAGTTATTTATTTTATTGTACTAGTGTTGTGGTTAGTTTGTTCGTACTATTCAAATTCCTGTAGGTGTAATGTGAGATTGCTAATTTGAGATCTTTCTAGCTTTTTGAAATAGGCTTTAGCATGATATACTTTTTGCTTAACACATCTTTTGCCATACCACGGAGATTCTGGCATGTAATTCCTCTGTTTTAATTTACTTTGAAGATGTTTTTTTTTCATTTCTGCTTTAATTACTTTGTTTACCCCAAAGTCATTCAGGAGCAAGTTGTTTAATTTCCATTTAATTGTGTCATTTGGAGAGATATTGACATTGAATTCTATTTTTATTCTAGTGTGGCCAAAGAGTATTGTTGGTATGCTTTTGATTTATGTAAATTTATTGAGACTTCCTTTATGGCTGGGCATGTGGTTGATATTAGAATGTGTTTCATATTGCAGAAGACAACAATGTATATTCTATGGTTAATGGGTGGAGCATTCTGTAGACTTCTATTAGGCCAATTGGTCAAGTGTCATGTTTAAGTACATAATTTGTTTTGTTAGTTTTCTGTCTTGATGAGCTGCCTAACACTGTCAGTCAGGTGTTGAATTTTCCTAATATTATTTTGTGGTTGTCTAAGTCTTTTCATAGGTGTAGAAGCATGTATTTTATGAATCATAGTACTCCAATGTTGGGTACATATATATACTTAGGATGGTTAAGTCTTCTTGTTGAATTAAACAGTTTGCCATTATATAATGCCATTGTTTGTCCTTCTTTACTTTTGTTAGTTTAAAGTATGTTTTATTTTTAATAAGAATAGTGGCCCATGATTTTGTTTTTATTTTACTTTATTTTTTTCTGTTTGCATGGTAGCTCTTTCCATCACCCTTTATTGTAAGCCTATGATTATAGTTATGTGTGAGATGGGTCTCTTGAAGACAGCAGATGGATGAGTCTTATTATTTTATCCATCCTGCCATTCTGTGTCTTTTAAGTGAGGATGTTTTGATCATTTACATTCAAAGTTAATAGAGTTAATAGTGATATGAGGTTTTAATCTCATCAAGAAATTTTCAGCTGTTTGCTTCGCAGTTTCTATTGTGTAGTTGTTTAGTCTGCAGGCTATGTGATTAAGTGTGTTTTTATGGTAGTAGGTATTATTCTTTGGTTTCCATGCTGAGAACTCCCTTGAGAATCTCTAGTCATGCTAGTCTAGTTGTAATGAGCTCCCTTAGCACTTGCTTATCTAGAAAATATTTTATATTTCCCTGGCTTATGAAACTTAGTTTGGCAAGGTATCATGTAACTGATTGGAATTTTTTTTATTTAAGAATGCTGAAAACAGGTCCCCCATCATTCCTGGCTTGTAAGGTTTCTTTTGAGAAGTCCACATTTAACCTGACAAGATTCCCTTTTTATGTAATCTGACCTTTCTCTCTAACTGCATGATAGATTTTTTAAATTTAGGGTTGATCTTGAACACTCTGGTGAATATATGCCTTAGTGATGTTCATTTTGTATGGTATCTTGCAGGTGTTGTCTGGAGTTCTTATATATAAATGTCTACCTCTCTAAGAAGATTAGAAAGATTTTCTTAACTTATTTCCTCAAATATTTTTTCCAGATTGTTTACATTTTCCCTGTCTCCCTCAGGATTGCTAGTAATTCATAGGCTTGTTTGCTTTACATAATCCCATATTTCAGGCCGGGCATGGTGGCTCATGCCTGTAATCCCAGCACTTTGTGAGGCCGAGGCAGGTGGATCATGAAGTCAGGAGTTCGAGACAAGCCTGACCATCATGGTGAAACCTCGTCTCTACTAAAAATACAACAACAAGTTAGCTGGGTGTGGTGGCACACGCCTGTAATCCCAGCTACTCAGGAGACTGAGGCAGGAGAATTGCCTAAATCTGGGAGGCGGAGGTTGCAGTGAGCCATGATTGTGCCACTGCACTCCAGCCTGGGCAACAGAGTGAGACTTTGTCAAAATAAATAAATAAATAAATAAATCCTATATTTCTTGAAAAAAATGTTTATTTTTAATTTTTTCTCTTTATTGTTGTCTGACTGGGCTGATTTGAAAAACTGGTCTTCAAGCTCTTAAATTTCTTTTGGCAGCTTGGCCCAATCTATTGATAAAGCCTTCAATTGTATTTTGAAATTCCTGAAGTAAATTTTCAATTCCAGAAGCTAATCGATTTGTTTTTATGATGTTTCTCTTCCTTCATTTCCTGAATTGCTTTAGACTTCTCTTTGTGTCAATTTACAACCTGGTCTTTGATCTTACTGAGCTTCCTGGCAATACATGCTTTGAATTCTTTACCTGTCATTTCTGAGTTTCCATTTTGGCTGAGGACCATGACTAAAAAGCTAGTGTGATCTTTCGGTGGTGTCACTACATTTCAGATTATTCACAGTGCCAGAATTCTTGTGCTGTTACTCATAATCTGGAGATGCTGCTGACATTTCTAATTTTTGTAGTTATTCTTGTATGGGTAAGATTTTAATTTTTTTTTTCTTTCTTTACCCACATGACTCCCTTTGCACTTGCTTCTCTGGAAAATATGTTTTATTTATCTTTCACTTATGAAGCCTTCTTTGGTGGGATATAAAATTATTGATTGGAATCTCTTTTCTCTAAGTATGCTAAAAGTAGGCCACTGATCTATCCACACTTGCAAGATATCTGATGACAAATATGCTGTTAACCTGATGACATTCCATTTGTATGTAATATGAACTTTTTCTGTAGTTAGCTTTGAGATTTTTTATTTCCATTTTCCTCTTCACCCCCTCTATTGGGTGTAGCTGTAGAGAATGCTGGGTAGGGTCTTTTGACTTTGCTTCTGAGCCCCATGCACTTCTTTCAGCAGGTTTTATATCGGGATGTACAGTTTTACCTGTAAGCCAGTAGATAGTACTTACAAATGAGAGTTGGCTGTGGCCAATGTGGCTAGACATAAACTTGGTCCTTATTTACTGGCTGAAGCTCTCTGTTGCCTCAGGCAATGGGATAATTTGTGCATGAGATTGGGAGTGGCTTAATCTCCTAATTCAAGGGAATGGGTCTTCCAGATGCCTAGATATCTGCCTGGGCTTACAGTGGCAAGGGCTTCCTTCCATCAGGATCTTTGCACAGGAAATAATGGGGTGGGACAAGCTGCTGATTCAGTTGAGGAGCTGCTCCAAATGCCTGAAGATTTGTCTGGGTGTGAAGCAAAGAGTGTCCTGTTGCACGGTGATCTATGCCAATGAAGGACAACACAGCTCAGGCTCTTGAACATGCTGAACAAATGCTCCAAAGGCCTGAATTTCTGTCTAGGGGTGGAGGAGAGAGGGCCCTGCTGTACCAAAGTCTCAGGAGAGTAGGGCGGGGCACCCAGCAATGGCATATGGAGATCAGTTCCAGGTGACCAAGCTGGATCTAGCTGAAAGTCTCACCACCCAAGGGAAACTGCAGCTATAGTGGCTCTCTTCCCATCCCAGACTTGGTGGAGGTTGGGAGAACACAATTCCACTACCTACTGCTGAGATTCTTTCCATGGTTTTGGCTGCAGAGGCCCCTACTCCACTCAGCAGCAGGTGCTCCAATATCTTTCTGAAGACTAAAACGTCTATGTGGCCACACTGCCGAGTTGCCACAGAATGACTGGCTTCATGTGTGCCTGGATTTAAATGACATCCTGCTCTTAGTTGCTGATATGAAACAAGATCTGCAACATTTTCTGGTGTCTTTCTCTCACAACATCTCCAAGCCTTTCCTCACTTTAACTTTAAGGCTTAGGAGAAACAAAATGCTCTCTCTTGACCGGGGATGCTTGGAGTCCCAGTGGAAAGATGAGTCACAGAAAGAGTGTCTCTGCTTCTCATCTGCCATTTTGGACTTATTTGTCATCCTTTTTGATATTTTTTCTTTGTTCACTTTAAAAAAAAATTATCACATAGACTTTTGACTTTTTTTTTTGTGGTGGAGGTAAGGTGAGATGGAAGGCAGCTGTTATTCATGTCATTGTTTCTCTATGTGAAATGGATCATTTTTCTCTGATTGCTGTCAAGATGTTCTCATTATCTTTGCATTTTAGCAGTTTGACTATGATGTGTCACAATGTGGTAGTCTTCGAATTTGTCTACCTAGGAATTAGCTGAAATTCTTAGATCTGTGAATTTATGTTTTTCACCAATTTTTGAATTTTCAGACTTTTTTCCTCAAATACATACATTTTATGCTTCGATTTTTCTTTCTTCTATCTCAACTACGATAAGTGTATATTATATTACTGAGTCCAGCTCAGCCATGGAGACCCCCACCCAGGCAGTGCTGAAGGCATTAAGAAGCAGACACCCAGATAGAAAAGCAAAGTGGGACTATCGGGGGGCCAACAGCCGTTTGAGCTGAGAGCTTTAGGGGATGACAGCATTCCAGGCTAAGGACCTTGAGCAGATTCTGATCTATGTATTTATTCTCTCTGAATAGGTGATTATTATTAACAAATAGGTGATCTGTGTTTTCTCATAAACCAAGATAAACTAGGTAGGCAGCTGATGCCTGCTTACCACTGATCAAGGACAAACCAGAAAGTATTCTCCAAGAGGGAGCCATGGGGGCAGGGTCACATATCTTGTACTTAAAGAATTGTTTTAACTGATGTATGATATACATATACTGTCTTGTCGCTTTAGAATGCCCCAAGTAGTTTTCCACTTGGGGATGGGGGCGGCTAGCTTTTCTTTGCCATCATTCTTCTTAGCAAACAGTATACAGTATTTTCTAATACACTCAGTATTTCTCAGCAATCATACATTCAGCATTTCTCAGCATTATATAATTCAATATTTCCTCACAGGTCCCTTGGACTTTTTTTTCTTTTTTTCTAATACTTTCTTTCTTCTCTGGATTGTATAGTTGTTGTTGTGGTTCTTGTTGTTGTTTATGTCTCTTTCTTTTTTTTTTTTTAAGACAAAGTTTTGCTCTCATTGCCCAAACTGGAGTGCAGTGGCACGATCTTGGCTCACTACAATCTCCACCTCCCAAGTTCAAGTGATTCTCCTGCCTCAGCCTCCCAAGTAGCTGGGATTACAGCTAACTCCCACCGCACCTGGTTAATTTTTGTATTTTTAGTAGAGATGGGGTTTCACCACATTGGTCAGGCTGGTCTCGAACTCCTGACCTCAGTTGCCATCCTCGGCCTCCCAAAGTGCTGGGAATACAGGCATGAGCCAATACACCTGGCCAATTGTATGGTTTGTATTGGTATATCTATAAATTTACTGACATTTTGTCTTTCCTCTTCATTTAGCTGTTAATCTCATCTAGTGAATTTATTATTTCTAGTATAGTATCTTTTCATCTGTAGGATTTCCAAGTTTTTATTATTTTAATTTATTTGCTGAGATTCCCCATAAGTTAACTTATTATGAATATATTTTATGCTTTTTAACACATTTATAGTTGTTGTTTAAAAGTGCTTACCTGTTAATTCAGGCATGTAGGTAAACTAAATTATACCCCTTTGACAGTCTTTTCAATTTGTTTTCCTGACTAAAGATAAAAATCTCATTTGTTCACATGTCTACTAACATCTGATTAGGTATTGAGTATTGTAAATGACATTTTTTAGAGAGCCTACATCCTGCTATATCCCTTTGAGAAGTGTTTTTTTTTTTTTTTCTTTTTTTCCCCTGGGGGCGGGGGATGTATTAGGAAGTTAACTTGTTTGTAATCAGATTCCAAATTCTGTCTGTCTTGTACTGGGTGGCATCTGAAATTGCCATTCAACTTCCTTAGATTTTCTGCCATTACTTTATATTGTACTTCTTGCAGTATCCTCATGTATAGTTCTAAGGATATAAAGATTTGCATGGAGCTTATACACAAATTTTATGGCCATCCCCTCTTTGGCCTCCTTGTTACTGCAACTTCCACTCTTCCTGTCACTCCAGAAGCGCTAAAATCCATCTTTGACATTTCAACCTTATTTATCTCCAGGTTTATGTCAAATTTCTAGCCACACAATGATGCATAAACTGTCAACATGCAAAGAGCCAAATAAATATTAGTGTCACATAGTGACATTCAATCATTGATTTCTATTCAGTTTCTATTTACTTTTGGTCACACTTCATTGCCATTGACTAGTTATCTTTTAAATATTTCATACAGAGTTTATTACTTTATCTGAGAGATAATTTGTCTAATATAATCTACTCTGCCATTAATAAAATTTGGAATCTCGTGTACTATTTATTCTTAGTTTTTACCATAATTGTACCAAGATATTATCTATTTGTACAATCACTTGCTGTAAACTCTGTCTCAATGGCTAGATAGTGTAATTTTACTTGTGAAAAGTCTTGTTCACTCTTTTAAGCCCCTAAGTCTAACTCATTTACTGGCACAAAGGTCTTGTTTACTGTTGTAGTCCCAGCATCAAACACAGTCCTGGCATTAGAAGAGACATAATACATACTTAAGAAGTGTGTAAAGAATTTACTATAATATATTATCATTCACCAAAGCTTATGTCCTCACTTGCAAAAGGATTATATCCAGCCCTGTTGAAATAAAGAAACACTATGTTATGTGTTTTAGCCACTGGCATGCAAGTCAGTAGTGATATTGTCTTACTCTCAGTCAGAATCTTTAAGATTATTTTTTTCTCCACAACTATAGAGTCATTGAAGCATGTATTGAGATGAAGCTTCTATGATCCTGGGCTTCAGAATAGCCATGATGAGATGAGAAAAGTCATATTTTAAAGCAGAATAGAAATAAAATGGAAAAAGGAGATTATACATATATATATATATATATATATATATATATATATGTAATACACACAGCACAGTATTGTCACTGAGATTTGTGAGTTGTTTGTTACTGCAACTTTGATAGTATTGCTTTACTTACACATGCAATAATGAAGCAATAACAAAGTTACATATGTCAACCCCATGATATATAATACAACCTCCATGAGAGTAGGGATTTTTTTGTCTATATTGCTCACTGCTGCATTCCCAGTACCTAAAACAGTGTGTGGAATAGTACAGGTTCTCAATAAATTTTTATAAATTAATTTGTTGAATTAATTTAAGAAGGAGCATAAATTAAGGTTAACATCAATGGAAAATAAAGAAATATAATTTCAGGTTATTTGAAATAATGACACTGAACAGAGCTCCAGCCTTTCGAAAATCTCTTCAGCCTACATTCTCAACTATTTTAACTTTTGTTTATGCATCACAAATATACAAACTTGTGTTTTCCAGTTGTAAGTAGAAACTGAAGAAAGTCACTCTTGACTTTAATGCAAAAAGAATGGATCTTAGAATATCAAACATCCAAAGTGACGTCAGCAAGATGGTGGAATAGGAACTTCCAGTTTTCTTTCCCCCACATAACACCAATTTAATTATGATCTATGAACCAAACAACGTTTATGAGAAGTCCAGAATCCAGTTAAGGGGTTGCAGTACCTCAGATGAGCACAAAACTGAGAACAGCCAATATTGAATTGGATAACAAGAGCAACTTCACTGTACCAACCTTAGTAAGTCCCCCAATAATGCACAGCTCAGTGCCATGAGCAAACACCTTGGCTTACAAATTATTTCTTAAGTGGAATGAGATTATGTCTAACATTTCCAGATTTTTGGTGAACTGCCTGAATAACCAGTTTGTCTTTTTCTGTCTTTCCTCATCCAGAGGAAAACTGGCAGAGCTGGCATAGTTTATATGTCTTGGGACACCCTAAGAACAATTAAGAGTGGCAGACAGCTTGCTGAAGCTGGTACAGTTCTGCAAGATTGAGACAAGGTACAGAACCTGTGGCAAATCTCCCAGAAAGAAAAAGGAGAAGTGGAGTATGCCTCCAGTTCCTCAACCTATAGTATAGCAGTAAGACAGCAGAAAGCCAAAGGATTTCAGGCTTCTGAAACAAAAGCAACCCATAGATCCCTTTTAGTAGGAATCTACACACAGAAGGGCACAGAAGACACATCTGTAGAAAAGGTTTGAGAAGCTGCCAAAATTTCTAGCCAAGTCAATTTGTGAAGGCTTTTCTTTGTCAAAGCCAGTTCATAAGCATGAGGAGATGTGACTCCTTCTTCAAATATGCAGATACCAACACAAAGCTACAAGAAACCTAATTAGGGGGCCAGACACAGTGGCTCGTGCCTGTTATCCCAGCACTTTGGGTGGCCAAGGCAGGTGGATAATGAGGTCAGGAGATCGAGATCATCTTGGTTAACACGGTGAAACCCCATCTCTACTAAAAATATTTTAAAAGTTAGCTGGGTGTGGTGGCACACGCCTGTAGTCCCAGCTACTTGGAAGGCCTAGGCAAGAGAATCTCTTGAGCCCAGGAGGCAGAGGTTGCAGTGAGCTGAAATTGTGCCACCAAACTCCAGCATGGGTGACAGAGCGTGACTCCATCTCAAAAAAAAGAAGAAAAAAAAAAGAAAAGAAAGAAAAGAAAAGGAAAAGAAACATAATTAGAAATACATGAACCCATCTGTGAATTATTTAAAATCTTGTGTAACCAACCACAAAATGTTGGAGAACTATGAATTACCTAGCAAGCCATTTAAACTAATCATCTGAAAAAGCTCCAGAAGATACAAATCAACACAGATACAACTAAAGTAAATCAGAAAAATGACACAGGAACAAAAGTAGAATATTGAGAAAGATAAACTATTAAAAAATAGAAATTCTGAAGCTGAAGAATAAAAACGTAAGCTACGAAATTCACTAGATGGCTTCTACAGCAGATTTTGATCTTGCAGAAGAAAAAGCAGTAAGCTTAAAAACAGTTTATTTGAAATAATTCAGTCTGAGAAGTAAAAAGAAAAAAAAGACTTTGAAAGAGTGAATAAATCATACTGGACTTACAGGACACCCTCAAACCAACCAGTAGATGCATTATGGAATTTTCAGTAAAAGAAGAAAGAGAATAATGATTATTAAATAAATAATAACCAAAATGTTTACAAATCTGGGAGGTAAATGAAAATTAAGATTTATGAATCCATATACATTCCAAGTATGATGAATCCAAATAATTCTACACCAAAATCTATTATAATTGAGTTGTCAAATTTCAAAGAAAAAGAGATAATGTTGAAAGCAATAAGAGAAAAGCAATTTGTCATGTAATAGTGCCTCATAAAAATATTAATGTTTTTTCAACAGGAAGCTTGCACGCCAAGGGCAAGTGTTGTGATATGTTCAAACCTGCCAACCAAGGATGTTATGCCTGACAGAAATGTCCTTTAAAAATGAAGAGATAAAGACTTTGCCAGACAAACAATACCTGAGCTAGCACATGAGCGCTAAATTTTCCTTACAAGAAATGCTAAAGAGAGTTCTTCAAGTTGAAATAAAGGAATGCTAAAACAGGAGCACAAAAGCATACGATGGTATAAAACTCATCAGTATATGTAAATATACAGATAAATATATAATACTGTAATACAGTAATTGTAGAGTGTAAATTATTTTTAACTCATAGAATTTAGAAGACAGGAATATTAAAATAAATATAACTACAAACACATTTATGTATATAAAATATAAAATGATGCAAATTATGAAATCAATAATGTAAAGGCTTGGGATGAGTAAGAGTATAGAGCTTTTATTTCTATGTGATTGAATTTAAATTGTTATCAGATTAAAATAGACTTTTATAACTATAAGATGTTTTGTGTGAGCCTCATTGATGTTAAACACAAAGAAAATATCTATAGTAGATATATGCAAAAAAAATAAATAAAATCCCAGAAAGGAATCAAACCATATCACTATAAAAATCAATGATTCACAATGCAATATAATAAAAGAGGACTACAAGACAGACAGAAATCCATGAACAAAGTGAAAATCATTCTTTTCTGATCAATAACTTCTTTAAATGTAAATACATTGCATTCTCTATCCAAAGACATAGAGGTACGAAATTGATTTTTTTTAAATCCAAATATATACTGTCTGTTAAAGAGTCACTTTGGATTTAAGGACACAAATAGGCTGAATATGAAGGGATGGAAAAAGGTATCCCATGCAAATGGTAATTAAAAAGAGTAAGGCTGGCTATATTTATATCTGAAAAAATACACTTCGAGTCAAAAACTATCATAATAAACGGGCCAGGCTCGATGGCTCATGCATGTAATCTCAGCACTTTGGGAGGTTGAGGCGGGTAGATGATGAAGTCAAGAGATCAAGACCATCCTGGCTAACATTGTGGAACCCAGTCTCTACTAAAAATACAAAAAATTAGCTGGGTGTGGTGGCAACGTACCTGTAATCCTAGCTACTCAGGCGGCTGAGAGAGGAGAATCACTTGAACTCTGGAGGTGGAGATTGCAGTGGTCACACCACTGCACTCCAGCCTGGGTGACAGACAGAGTGAGACTGTCTCAAAAAAAAAAAAAAAAAGAAAGAAAGAAAGAAAAAGAAACCTATCATAATAAAGAATGCATGTTATGTATAAGAATGCATATAATTATACATAAGAATACACATAAAAGAGGAAATAATGCATATATAAAAAGTATAAATTTAAGAGGAAGACATAATAAATATATATGCAGCCAACTTCAGAAGACATAAAAATAAATGCATCAAATATTGGTAAGACTGCAGAGAAGAATATACAGAAATGCAATAGTGGTAAGAAACTCCAATATTCAACTTTCGATAATGAGTAGAACATCCATATTGAAAGTAAATAAAACAGGATACTTGAACACCACGGATCAAATAGAACTAAGAGATATATACAAAATAATCTATTAGATTGACATGTTAGGTCAAAAAACAAGTCTTAACAAATTTAAGAAGATGAAAATCATACAAAGTATCTTTTCTGACCACAATATAATGATTCTAGAAATCATTTACAGAAGGAAAACTGGAAAATTTCAAAATTTGTGGAAACTAAAACATACTCTTGCACAACCAATCAGTCAAGGAGGAAATTAAAAAGGAAATTGAAAAATATCTTGAGATAAATGAAAATAGATTTACAATGTATCAAATCATATGGGTTGAAGCAAAAACATTACGAAGAAGAAATTTTACAGCAATGAAGGCTTGCACTACAAAGGAAGAATTTCAGTTGAACATCTTAAATTTACACCTCAAGAAACTTGAAAAAGAAGGAGAAATTAAGCCTACAGTTGTCAGAATGAAAAAAATAATAATTATTAAAGCAGAAATAAATGAAACAGAGAATAGTAAAACAATATAAAAATTAAAATGACAGTTAATGTTTTTAAAAGATTAGGAAAATTGAAAAAAAGAAAATTGACAAATCTGAGCTAGATTAACTAAAAAGGAGAAGATACAAATAAATAAAATAAAAAATTAGATACAAGACATTATAGATGATACCACTGAAAGATAAATGATGAAAAGATACTACTATCAATCATGATATGCCAAATATTGGATATCTGAGGAGAAATGGATAAATTCCTAGAAATAGACCACCTGCCAAGACTGTGTCATGAAGAAATATAATATCTGAGCTATCAAAAATGAGTAATGAGCAATCTATTAATAAAATACATTTCTACTATAAAAGCCCAGGACAGGATGGCTTCACTGGTAAATTCCACCAAATATTTGAAGCATAATTAACATTAATTCTTCTCAAATTCTTCCAAAAAATGAAAGGAGATAATTTTCAAACTTATTTTTTGAGGTCAGCATTACCATGATACCAAAGCAACAAAATGACACTACAGAAGTAAAAATTACAGCCCAAGATCCCTGATGAACCTAGATGCCAAATCTTCAACAAAATACTAGTAAACTGAGACTAAAAGCACATTAAAAGGACCATGCAACATGATCAAGTGGAATTTCTTCCTGGGATGCAAGACACACAAATCAAATAATGTGATACACTGTATTAACAAAATGAAGGATGAAAATCATATGATCATCTCAATAGATGCAGAAAAATCGTTTGACAAAATTCAGCAGCATTTCATAATAAAAATCATCAAGAAACTAGGTTTAAATAGAATTTAACTTGACGTAATGAAACAAACATATGACAAGCTCACCGGTACATCATTTTCAATGATGAAAAGCTAAAAGGTTTTCCTCTAAGGTCAGGCACTAAAACATGATGCCCACACTTGCTACTTTTATTTAATATAGTATTGGGAGTCCTGGCCAAAATAATTAAGAAGGAGAAAGGAAATAAAAGGCATTCAAATTGGAAAGAAGCATAATTATTTTTGTGGGTAGATGACATGACATTCCTATATGTAGAAAAGCTCTAAAGATGCCAAATAAACTGTTAAAGAATTCAGTAACTTTGCGGGATACAAAATCAACTGCAGAAATCAGTTGTTTATCTAAACATTAACAATGAACTATTCATTAAAGAAATTAAGAAAATCTCACAGAAAATAGCATCAAAAATAATAAAATACTTAGCAATAAACTTAACCAAGGAGGTGAAAGACTCATACACTTAAAACTATAAAATATTGGTTAAAGTAATTGAAGAAGACACAAATAAATGAAAGTTATCCCGTGATCCCGGATTGGAAGCCTTAGTCTTTTTAAAAACACTATGATACTGGCATAAAAACAGATATATGGACCAATAGAATATAATAAGGAGCCTAGAAATAAAACCACACCTATATAGTCCTGATCTTTGACAAGGATGCCAAGAATATACAATGGGAAAAGGATTGATTCCTCAACAAATTGTGCTGAGAAAGTTAGATAGTCGTATGTCAAAAAGAGTTACTGGATTGTAACAGCTTATTGAACATAAAAATAAACTCAAAAGGGATTTAAAACTTAAGCATAGAACCACAAACTATTAAACTCCTGGAAGAAAACAAAGGGGAAGATCTTTGTGCCATTGGTCTGACATGACATCAAAAGTAGAGGTACCAAATGTATAGAAAAGTGTGAATACATTAAAATAAAAAGTTTCTGCACAGCAAAGGAAACAATCATTAGTTATGTGAACAACATACAGAATGAAATAAAATATTTGCAATTTATAACTAATAAGGGGTGAATATTCAAAATATATAAGGAACTCCTAAAACTCAATAGCAAAAAAAAAAAAAGTAAAAATGGGTAAAGTATTTTAATAAACAATTCTCTGAAAAAGACATACAAATAGACAAGTATATTAAAAGATGCATGGTCTGGTGTGGTGGCTTATGCCTGTAATTCCAGCACTTTGGGAGGCTGAAGCTGTTCAAATCACCTGAGATCAGCAGCTTGAGACCAGCCTGGTCAACATGGTGAAACCCTGTCTCTACTAAAAATACAAAATTAGCGGGGTGGGGTGGCACATGCCTGAGATCTCAGCTGCTTGGGAGGCTGAGGCAGGAGAATCACTTGAACCTGAGAGGCAAAGGTTGCAGTGAGCCAAGATCACAGCATTGCACTCCAGCCTCAACAAGAGTGACAAGAGAAGAAACTGCATCTCAAAAAAAAAAAAAAAAAAAAAAAAAAGCTTAATGTCTCTAATTATCAGAGAAATGCAAGTTAAAACCACAATGAAATATCACTTCACAAATGTTAGAATGACTAGTATGAAAAAAAGATAAGTTTTAGAGGGGGCATAGTGAAATGGGAATATGGTACACTGTTCGTGGGAATGTAAAATAATAGAACCACTATGGAAAACAATAGAAGTTTCATTTCTAAAAGTTTAAAATATAACTACAAAACAACTTGTGGATATTTACTCAAAAGATTTGAAATCAGTATGTCAAGGAGATAACTATACTCCCATGCTCATTGAGCCATTATTCACAATAATGAAAATATGGAAATAAACTATGTGTTCATCAATGAGTGAATGGATAAACAAATGTGCTATGCACAATTTAATAGTATTTATCTTTTATGGAGAAAGAAATACTCTTATATGTGGCAACATGGGTGAAGACATTATTCTATGTGAAATAAGCCAGTCAGAAGGACAATATTGAATGATTCCACTTAAATGAGGTCTCTAAAATAGTGAAACTCGTAGAAACAGAGAGTAAAACGGTTGTTGCCAGCACCTGTCTGTTCAATGGATATAAGTTTCAGTTATGCCAGATGAATATGTTTCAGAGTTCTGCCATGAAACACTGTGCCTATAGTTTAACAATTCTGTATTGTGCACTCAAAAATTTGGTTAAAGGGTAGATTTCATGTTATGTGTTATTACCACAGTGAAAAAATAAAATAAAAATTATTTTCTGTGGTTTCTATCAAATGCAACAGATTAGAAAAACACAATAAATTGTTATATATTTAAATAGAAGTGAAAATTGTTATAATTTATAATTAGATATTGCCAACCTATAATAACAGAAAACCAACTGGAAGGTTTTCACAATCTAGTAAAAGATTTTGGTGTAATGTCTATATGCAAGGAAACTTTGAATAATTAATAACTATAGCTGACTAAAGCCATTCTGTCCAATATGTTATCAGCTAGCCACATGTAAGTATTAAGCACTCAATAGGTGGTTACTCACAATTAAGATGTGTTCTGACATAAATACTGGATTTTTAAGATGTAGTATGAAAAATGATGCAAAACACTTTATAAATATGTAAAATGTCTTTAAAATAATATAAAATATCTTTTATGATATAAACTACAGGTTAAAAATGTCACTATTTTGATATACTGTGTTAAATAAAATTTGTTATGAACAATTTAGAAAAAAGATCAAATATTTAATATAATTATGTGTCATTAGAATGAGTATGAAGAGGATACTTGATGTTTTCTGTATGCAGATGGTTTTGCCAAGTTCTTCCTCAGAGCCTTCTGGATACCTTGATAATTCTGGTCTGTAGTTTGAGTGACTACCACTAGAGGGCAATCATATCCTCCAAAGCACAGTTTTCTTTTAAATACAATGGTCTCTGGATACATAGATAAGAGTTAATCTGCAGAAGTAATGGAGCAGACCACATTTTTTAGTCCAATAATATAAAACAAGAGGGTTCTTAGGCACCATGAAGATATCCTATGTTCCATGTACATGCTAGATACCTGGTCTTATTTATTAATCTTTTTACCTCAGAACAAACGACAAATCCAAAATATCTTTTGTTACTGGCCAGAGATTGCAAAAGTAAACTTGATGTTGTAATATTTGTTAAAATTCAGTTGCCGTATAAAGGTTAATCTCTTCAGGTATATATTCCAGTTATTGCTGCGGGCTTAATTTGTGTTTGGCTTCTTAAGTATTACCGACAAAGCGTCTTGTGCTATTCCAGTCCAAATAGTTGTAGATCCTATTTTCCCTTTGGAGTTTAACTATACTACCAAGACACTCATGTCTCCTCCTTAAATTCAAACTGTATTTTTTTATGCTAGTCAAGTCGGTGTAAAGCCAACTACAGCTTTTCTCACCCTCTGATTACTAATAAGAAATTTGGACTACATATGAAAAGAAACTATCTGAGGACTTTGAAAATTAAAGAATAATAAGGAGTTTGGAGAGAGAAGTTAAAAGGTGAAGGACAAGTACTACGGTGCTTTTCTTGTTTGTTTGTATCTTTGTTGTTTTTCTCCGTGAGCTCCTAGCTTTGATCCAAGTTGCAGAAATCCACAGACAGAAAACTCCTATAGACATCTCCTATTGTGGCTCAAAGACCAAGGGAAAGGCCCACTTGACAACTGCTAAGTAGAGAAGAATCCCCCGCCCTTCTTTCCTCCCTTTCTTTTTCTTTTTTTCACTTTGACAGTATTAAGATGTAGAAAATATTTTTTTCCAAAGGTGCAGCATGAGGGAATTTGGAGTGGGTGGGTGATGAAATTGTTCTCAGTAATGATTGTGGTTGCAGTTACATGGCTCTATGCCTTTCTAAACACTCAGAAACCAAAAAGTGAAGCTTACTGTATGTAACTTAGAAATTCAGTTACTAAAATAACAAACTGGCCCTATATGGCATGTTGTTTTGAATGGAACATAAGATTTTGAATTGGGAAGTCATAGGTTCAAGTCTAGCCCTTTTTGGGATGCTGAATTTGAGCTATCAATGTAAAACAATGATATCACTTTTTTTTTTTAATTTTCTTTCTTTCTTGCTTGCTTTTTTTTTTTTTTTTTTTTTTGAGACAGAGTCTCACTCTGTCACCAGGCGCCAGGCTGGAGTGCAGTGGCACAATCTTGGCTCACTGCAACCGCCACCTCCTGGGTTCAAGCAATTCTTCCACCTCAGCCTCCCAAGTAGCTGGGACTACAGGCGCACACCACCACGGCCAGCTAATTTTTGTATTTTTAGTAGAGATGGGGTTTCACCATGTTGGCCAGAATGGTCTCGACCTCTTGACCTCGTGATCCGCCTGCCTCGGCCTCCCAAAGTGCTGGGATTACAGGCTTGAGCCACCGCACCCGGCCAACTTTTTTTCTTTATTCTGCTCAAGAAAATATTCTGTGGTTGGCACTTGATGTAATTTCATAATTCTAAAACTGTCTTATAAAAGTTGAAGAGCAAATTGAAGGGAATCCTTTTTGAGTTGATTATATGAATTAATATGGTTCAGCTGTGTCCTCACTCAAATCTCACCTTGGGTTGTAATAATCCCTACAAGTCAAGGGTAGGGACAGGTGGAGTTAACTCAATCTACTGAGTGATTTCCCTGTACCGTTTTTGTGGTGGTGAATAAGTCACATGAGATCTGGTGGTTTTATAAATGGGAATTTCCTTGCACAAGCTCTCTTGCCTGCTGCCATGTTAGATGTGACTTTGCTCCTCATTTGCCTCTCTCCATGATTGTGAGGCCTCCCCAGCCATGTGGAATTGTGAGTTCATTAAACCTATTTCCTTAATAAATTACCCACTCTTGGGTATGATTTTATTAGCCATGTGAGAACAGACTAACACAGTAAATTGGTGCTAGTAGCATGGGGTGCTGCTGTAAAGACACATGAATATGTGGAAGCAACTTTGGAACTGGGTAACAGACAGAGGTTGAAACAGTTTGGAGGGCTCAAAAGAAGACAGGAAAATGTGTGAAAATTTGGAACTTCCTACTGACTTGGAAGGATATGAATACAGGAAGTTGTGGGAACATTTCAAACTTCCTAGAGACTTGTTGAATATGGATTTCACCAAATGCTGATAGTGATATGGACAATAAAGTCCAGGCTGACATGGTCTCACATGGATATGAGAAACTAGTTGGAAATGGGAGCAAAGCTGAATCTTGTTGTGCTTTAGCAAACAAACTGACGTTTTTTTTTTGTCCTTGACCTAGGGATATGTAGAACTTTGAACTTGAGAGAAGTGATTTGGAGTATCTGGCAAAAGAAATTTCTAAGTAGCAAACTGTTCAAGAGGAAGCAGAACATAAAAGTTTGAAAAATTTGCCGCCTGACTATGTGATATAAAACAAAAACCCATTTTCTGGGGATAAGTTCAAGCTGGCTGCAGAAATTTGCATAAGTAACAAGGAGTCAAATGTTAATCACCAAGAAAATGGGGAAAATATCTCCAGGGTATGTCAGAGACCTTCATGGCAGTCCCTCCCATCACAGGTGCTGAGGCCTAGGAGAGAAAAAATGGTTTTGCGGGCCAGACGCAGGGCAACCCTGCTGTGATCAGCCTCTGGCCTTGCTCCAGCTGTGGCTGAAAGGGGCCAAGGTACAGCTTGGGTTGTTGCTTCAGAGGGTGGAAGCCCCAAGCCTTGGCAGCTTCCACATTGTGTTGAACCTGTGAGTACACAGAAGTCAAGAATTGAGGTTTGGGAACTTCTGCCTAGATTTCAGAGGATGTATGGAAACAGCTGGATGTCCAGGCAGAAGGTTGCTTCAGGGGAAATGCCCTCATGGAAAACCTCTGCTAGGGAAATGTGGAAGGGAAATCTGGGGTTGAAGCCCCCACACAGAGTTCCCACTGGAGTACTGCCTAGTGGAGCTGTGAGAAGATGGCCATGATCCTCCACAACCCAGAATGTAAGTCCACTGACAGCTTGTACCGTGCACCTAGAAAAGCTACAGACAGTCAACACCAGCCCATGAAAGCTGCTGACAGGGAGGCTGTACCCTGAAAAGCCACAGGGGTGGGGCTGTCCAAGATGGTGAGAACCCACCACTTGCATCAGCATGGCCTGGATGTAAGACATGGAGTCAAAGGAGATCATTTTGAAGCTTTAAGATTTCACTGGCCCACTGGATCTCAGACTTGCAGGGAGCCTGTAGCCCCTTTGTTTTGGCCATTTTTTCCCATTCGGAATGGATATATTTACAGGTATTGATCGACTTACGACCTATGCAACTTACGACCATTCAACTTTAAGACCGCAATTGCTAGCCAGGACTGCTCTGCGTCTGGCAGCGCAAACGTTGCCCAGCTGGGCGTACAACAGTGCGGACCAGCTTCTGGCAGCACTACCATCTCCGCGTGCACCATTTCAACTGTACATATAGCCTACTCAACTTACGACCAAATCGTGTTATGACCGTTCCACAGTCCCGACCTGGTTGTAAGTCGAGCAATAGCTGTACCTAATGCCTGTATCCCTATTGAATCTAGGAAGTAACTAACTTGTTTTTGATTTTACAGGCTCATAATCTTAAGGGACTTGCCTTTTCTCAGAGGAAACTCTGGACTATGGACTTCTGAGTTAATGCTGAGATGAGTTAAGACTTGGAGAGACTGTTGGAAATACATAATTGGTTTTGATATGTGAGATGATATTTGAGAGGGGTTAGGGTTGGAATGAAATGGTTTTGGTATGTCCCCATCCAAATCTCACCCTGAATTATAATTATCCCCATGTATCAAGGGTGGGGCCAGGTGGAGATAATTGAATCGTTGGTGCAATTTCCCCCATATTGTTCTCATGGTAGTAAACAAGTCTCACAAGATCTCTTGGTTTTATAAATGGGAGTTCCCCTCCACAGAATCTCTTTCCTGCCTCTAGGCAAGACATGACATTGCTCCTTATTGGCCTTCCACCATGATTGTGAAGTCTCCCCAGCCATGAGGAACTGTGACTCCATTAAACCTCTTCCCTTTATAAACTACCCAGACTCAGGTATGTCTTTATTAGCTGTATGAGAACATACTAATACATGAATGATGAGAATACTTCTCCTGCAAGGCTGTCTACAAGAACATACTAATAAGATGGTGACAAAATAGTTCAGCCATGATGACTAGTGAAAAGAACTGAATCATCGAAGCTGACTATGCTGTGGTCTATTTGTATGGCCATCCTTAAGTTCTAGAGTAGAATCATAGACTCTTCAAGGTGGAAGGGATCATAGATGCCATCTTTAATTTCTTTTCTTTTTTTTTTTTTACATGCAATACTTTTATTTTAGACATGCAAGGAAAGCTATTTCAGAATCTACTAATTTAAAGCAAGCAGCTGTATACAGATAGCAAAAGAAGCAACATTTTGTTACAGCTTAGCACAAGGCATCCAACACAAACAGGCATGAGACAATGCATATTTATGTAGCATTAAAACCAGATGAATAACATATTGTGGGGCAGGAGGAAGAATGGAGGGGAAAAATGGAATTGAAAGACTAATGTGTTTCAATGCTTCCAATGTATGGTGCTAAATTTCCCATTTGATAGCACATCCAGGTGCTTCAAATGTAGTGCATTACAGTGAGAATGTTAAGAATGGAAAATCTTATCTGTAAACCTGCCTAATGCTAAGTGTGGTCAAAATACCTTTTCATACATCTTCTTTCAGTGGTAAATCAGTTTGAACATCTTGTGAAGTTATTGTTTAATAACTTACTTAACTCAGGCTTTATGCTCTCCAGATATAAACAATGAATTGTTTTCCTTTTGTAATAAAATATGCTGCATGTTTTATTAAAAGAATATGCAATAGTTATCAATATTAAAGGTTTTAAAATTCAGAAATATAATGCCACAGTTAACAAAGCATTAAGTATTTAAACAAGGACTTAATATATTAGAATGCCATCACTAGTAAAATATGTCTTTAGGTATTCCTTCCAATTCAGAAGTCTTTTTCTCAAATGGTTGGATCACTGGTATCCAGCTTTTTCTTCACCACTCTTAGCAATGAGGAAGCATACTGACTCAATTATTTTTGAGGCACAGGGCTTTCCATAATAATAGCTGACTGACTTATACCTTAATCATTCTTACAAGAAAAAAACTCAATTCCCAAACTGAATCCCACAAGAAAAGCAGTCTGCCATTTATACAGGTAGTACATTGAAAGATTAAAACGTATATGGATTTAGGAACATGGAATAAATCGTTGTAAATGAATATAGTGCTATAGTTAGTGATAAAATGATGTGTGTTAAATATTTTATGTAATATTTAAATTTTACTCCCATTTTGATAATGAACTAAATGTAAAGAGGTTGTGACTTAATTTTTAAATTATTCAGTTTGTATTTCTAGGATTATTTTATTGACTATTTGAAACCAATATTTATTGAATTCCACTCTGTTTTCAAGGCTGTGGAAGACATTGAGTGTTAGTTGAATAATTATCAAGGGCTATTGAGGGGAATATAATTTAAATAATTAACTCCAATGTAACATTGCTAAAGCTAGATTACATTCTAATTTACAAATCTGATCATACACATGTATTTTGACAAACATAACTTAAACCAGGTTCATATAAAATGACCTGGCCTAGGCAAAACAAAATTTTTAAATATTTGGAATAAATTGCATGATATTTTTATTTCCAGTATCTTTTTGTATGCATTACAGACTGAGAAGAATAATTTGACAAGTATGATGAGTGACTATCTCAGTAGGACAAGAAGACATATAGATGTATTGGAAGCCCCAAAGTAAAAGTGCTGTTTAAATGACCAAGTCTCTCCCTAATGATATGTCTATTAAAAGGGCACAACTTAAAGACACAACAAAGGTTTTAAGTGAAAACATAGCACTTTCACCAGTAGGGTTTTATATTAGTTCATATTGATGCAAATTTAGTGGCTTAAAATAACACAAATTTAGTATCTTATAGTTAAGGAGGTCAGAAATCGCAAATGGAACAGCAGGGCTATGTTCTTTCAGTAGCATCTAGGGGACAATCCATTTCCTTGCCTTTTCCAAATGCTAGAAGGTACCCACCTACCTTGGCCCATGGCCCCTTCCTCTGCATTCAAAGCCAGTAGCATCTTCAAATTATTCTCTCTCACTCTATTTTCCTTTTTCCTCTTTCTTTTCTTGTTTCTCCTCTCTCCCTTTCTCCTCTCTCTTTCTCTTACATATACACACGTCTCTGCTTCCATCACCCTATCTCCTACTCTGACTCTGAGCCTCCTGCCTTCACTTAATGAGGATTCTTGTGATTACATTTGACCCATCTAGATAATCCAGGATACTCTCCTTATCTCAAGATTGTTAACATTAATCACATCTGCCAAGTCATTTTTACCATATAAGCATACATATTCACAAGTTATGGGGATTGGGACATGGGCATCTTTGGGAAGCTGTTATTCTGTGTACCATGGTCTCTATGTGCCTGAATGCAGGGATGTGTCCTAGATGACCTAAATGTAACAGTTACGTAGTTAAAAGTACCCTGTTCCCCTAAAGTAAATAAAGTTTTAAAGTGTTTTATATATTTATTTTAGGTCAAAAAAATTAAAATAAAATATTATGATAATAATTAAGTTAGTGATAATTATGTCCTTATTTGTTGATAAGAATAGTCTTATTAAAAATGTCTAAGTCAGAAATCCCAACAAAATCTTAGAAGGTTAGTCTGCCATTGATTTACTTATGGAAAACACAATTTTCACAAGCTTGTTTAGACAGTTGTTTGAATCATGCTCCACATATCACTCATTTTCTTTTCTCTTTTTTTTTTTTTTTTTTTTTTTGAGATGGAATCTCATTCTGCTCCCCAGGCTGGCATGCAATGGCATGATCTCGGCTCACTGCAACCTCTGCTTCCTGGGGTCAAGCAATTCTCCTTCCTCGGCCTCCTGTGTAGCTGGGATTACAGGCATGTGCCACCATGCCTGGCTAATTTTTTGTGTTTGTAATAGAAGTAGGTTTCACCATGCTGGCCAGGCTGGTCTCAAACTCCCGACCTCATGATCCACCCACCTTGGACTCCCAAAGTGCTGGGGTTACAGGCATGAGCCACTGCACCGAAAAACATCACTCCTTTTCTGTATACTATGCCCCAAGTTAGTACATTGACAAATACTTGAACAATGATCATTTGTTTCAATACATTATAGATTTAAAATACAAAGATAGTGCTTTCTATTTGGTTGGATATTCCTTGAATAATAAATAGTTTTTCTGTTAGTGTTTCTTTTTAACTATGCAAATGATGTGCTTTTGATGTTTAACTGGTCTTGTATGCTTTATTTGTTCACCATATGGTTTTTTAGATAACCGTTGTCTAATTGGTTTGAATCAAGCAACTGACACAAATATGCAAATATAGTTAGAATAGAAAATATTTCTACTGTAGTTCCCTTCAGCACTGTTTATTGAAAGATGAATGCTTAGAAATAGTCCTGTGGAGCTAGTCTATTTGAATAGTTTGTAATTACATTCATTACCAATTGTCTACATTCAAGAGTGATGCTAACAAGGAAAAATGACTGACCAAATGTGTTTATTTAATGCAGTACCAACTCTAGAAGAACATTATGCTTGTGATTATTTGTAGTTGGTTAGCACAAAATCAGCATATTTCTCAGTGAAACTGCTGTTAAGAGTATACTGTTGTATGACAAAATTCAATGCTTTTAGGCTAATGTTAGATTACTTGCTTGGCAAAGTTGTTATTTTTTAAAGGAATATTTATTATAGAAAAAATCGTCTTTCTTTCCTTTATGCAGTTTTTTACCATTTGTTTTAAACAGAAAGCCAAGTGGAGTTTCTTTGATTAAGATCTCTAGCTGGTTACATCCCTGTGTTATTTGCCATCATCCTTTTTTCCTTCTGACCTTCCACAAGCTGTTCATATTAGATATGAGGAGGACTGTGTCATCAGTGAGCATATTTTCATTTGAAGGATTGCCAGGATAACTCTCTGCTGTTCCTTTCTATTAGCCCAAAAGTATTGATGAGGCTATTCTATTCTCCACTTAGCATTTAGTTTCAGACAGTTACCAAAGCCCTTCATAAAAGCCATGTCATCCTTGACTATTCCCTACCTCTATGTATCATCATTTCCCTTCTCACTGTGGACACTATCTAACATGATTCTCTATTTTGATACCAATCCCAATGTCATGTTTCCCATGAATATATATTCTAAAACTCCACAAGATCGAACATTTGAAGAAGTTGAAGTACACTTTCCACTTCATCTATCTTCCCATAGTACGTAGCACTAGGCTTTACATCCAGTGATAACAAATGCTGATGACGGTCAGTCCATGTATAATCACAGCATATCGTGAAATTATGCATTCTATAGGCCAATTTTCTCTAGTATATACTTAGTCTCTTAGTTTTAGGAGGTCAAACATAAATTACTTAGGTTGCTAAGACACCTCTGAAAAAGCATCTTTCATAGTCAGTTGTCACCTTAATAATAGTTTGCAATTATTAGAATGCCTCTAGAATTTATAAATGATTAATTAGAGCATATGAAGTCTTGTTGGGCTGATTTTCCCCTTCAGATTGATCAGCTTATAAAGCTAACTATAAATTAGGTACTTTTCTTTTTGAAAGAAGTCTATGTCCAGGGAGAGTTCAGTGGATCTGTGCCTAATTTGAAATTGATCCAACAATAAAGCACAAAGATAAGCACAGACTAAAAGCAATTCAACCAAATACATCGTTTTGAGTTAATCACTTTTCATTTTTAAATAATCCAGGAGGAATAATGGTAACATTAACTTGATATTATTACTTGTATTATATATCAACTATCAGACAATCTAGAGTACAGAAAGTATGCCACTATTAAGCTTCAGCTGCTTTTTATTTATTTTTGAGGAAGTAAACTATTCTTTATTTAAGAAGTGATTCATCAGCCATTGTTTTTCTTAGCACTCAATCATGTCTTAATTTTTCTTTCTCATCCAGGCATTTTCCCCTAAGGCTGGTGATTCTTTCAATGACAAGAGTTCAATGTTCAAGATAAAACAACAGGGATATTAGTAAAGTCTTCTGAAGAGTGAGATTTATTTTTACCCTTGTACTTGGAGGAATATTGTTATTATGATGGTTTGACTTTTTCAATAACTTATTTACTCTTTTCATTGAAATCAGCATTGTCCCACCTATTCACTCTCAAACAATTATGTATACATAGAAATGTAGACATATATATTTTAATATATGTTTGGGATAATTGCTGTGTTTGAACTGATTGAGAATCAGACCACTAAGATCTGAATTAATGCTATTTGACATAGAAACCAGATGGAGGAATGGGCAAGGGTTGTGTGTAATGAACCCACTATATAGGAGACAAATTACCTTTTGCCAAGATGCACTCTCAGTTCTCACTAGGGAATCTTATTCACTTCTGTATCCTCATGTGCCATCTGAGCCCTGTCCATCTGTGATTTACCTTCAGGCCAAAAATCACTTGTATTTTTTATCCTAATAAAAAATAACCCTCAAAACATACAGATCATTGCTTCCTCTAGTGCATGTTTTCATACCAAGTCTATCTTTTGTCAATAGCCTACTCTGTAGCACTTTGAGTTAGAAAATAAGAAAGAACCCATCCAACCATTTCCCAACCAAGAAGAAACCATTGCCTTGATGGCAGATAATATTTAGCATTACATGACTTGCAGTGACACTGAGGTATACCATGCCTGATCCTTAGGCATCCATATGGACCATGACTAATAGGCACATATTCTAAACTGTTGTGTGTATCCAACTGAAAAGGAATATAATAGATGGTGAAAAGGATTATGAAAGTTAAAAACCCCATTAATGCAATACTAGTATTGCATGTACTGACATTAATGTACCAATCAAATATAACTCTTTGTAAGACATAGGATACTTAACAGCCAGTAAATATTCAGTATTTATAGAAAATTTCTGCTTCTACAATTACCCAGATTTATGGTGCATTATTATTATTATTATTGTATTATTTTTGTATCGTTATTGTATTATTGTTGTATTATAGTGCCATATATTGGTTCATCACAAAGCATTGGTCAAGTCCTGGACAGGGAACTAGTTTACTCATGTTACCCTAGTGAGCAGTATTTTATGTACATCCCTTCTGAAGTCATGCTATAAAGGAGGACAGCTTTCCCACATGATGAAAGAATATTCCTTAATACATAGTATACAAATAGCTGTACTCTCCAACTAGAATTACATTTAGTAAATATTACTAGAGTCATTCAAATGAAACTCACTACGTAATCTCAGTTTCTTACTTTAAGAGTTGATCACATCTCGGCAGGGCACAGTGGGTCACGCCTGTAATCTCAGCACTTTCACAGGCTGAGACAGACGGATCATGAGGTCCGGAGATCGAGCCAATCCTGGTTAACGTGGTAAACCACTGTATCTACTAAAAATACAAAAAATTAGCCGACGTGGTGGCACATGTCTGTAGTCTCAGCTACTCGTGAGGCTGAGGCAGGGGAATCTCTTGAACCCGGGAGATGGAGGTTGCAGTGAGCACAGATAGTACCACTGCACTCCAGCCTGCATGACAGAGGAAGACTCCAACTAAAAAAAAAAAAAAAATAGTTGATCACATCCCAAGTGAAATGCAGTCATCAGGAAATCCTACCACTTTTCACTACCTCTACTCCTATGGCTTGGTTCCAAGCAACCATCTCTTCTCACCTAGATTATCACAATAGTCTCTTAACTTGTTTCAAAAACTTTTTCCATAGTTTGCTTCAGACTATTATCAAAATAGCAACCTGCATCATTACCCTTCTCAAAACTTTGTAATAGCTTCTGTTCTTACTCAGAATGTAATACAAATCCATACATTGTCCATCAATGTCCAACTTAATTACTGCCCCCTCATTTTACTGACTTTAACTGCTACTCTACCTCTCATTCACTTTGCCACAGACATTACTCGTTATTCCTGAAGATTACTATAATTTTGCCTCAGTTTTTGTGCTTACTGTTTCCTTTGCCTGAAATGTTCCTCCCTTAGATATATACATGACTCCTTACTTCACTTCTTTCAAGTCTTTACTCAAATTTCAGTTTTTTAGAAAGGATGTTTGTGTCCAAACTAACTAAAATGCAACTACTCATTCATATCCCATTTTTTCATTTTTCTCTGATTATTATCTAATATGCTATATATATTTACTAATTTATATCTTTCACTTTCTATATCTTCCACTGCAATTTAAGATTCACAAGTACAATTCTTACATGTTTTATTTATAACTAACTCCCTAGTTAGTGCCTAGAATATTGACTGGTTTGTAAGAGTATAGAAACACACTAGTCCAAGTATTTTTTTGTAGGTAAAAATAAAGCAGAAATTTTTTTAAATGGAAAGTTGAAGTGATTCTTTATTTTGCCATATAGGTTACTTTAAGCCAGTAACAATGACATCAGTTTCAACCAGCTATTATGCCTGATATTGTTGCTCTTTTTCCTTCTAACCTATATCGTCAATCACTTATGCCTCTAGTGATGTATTCCTCAAAGTAACACAAAACAGAAAATGTGTGTATTCTCAACTCATTAATTAAAAACAGTCATGCTTGGTGTAGCAGCTCATGTCTGTAATTGCAACACTTGGGGAAGTTGTGGTGGGAGGATTGTTTGAGCCCAGGAGTTAAAACCAACTTGAGCAACACAATAAGATATCATCTCTACAAATATAAAAAAAAATAATAATTTTAAAAGCCTTGTGTGGTGGTATGTACCTATAGTCCCAGCTATTTGGGATGCTAAGATAGGAAAATCACTGAAGCCTGTGAGGTCGAGGCTGCAGTGAGCCATGATTATACCACTGTACTCCAGCCTGGGTGACAGAGCAAGACTCCATCTCAAATAAAAGTCATATAATAAAGCAAATTTGGTTTATTCAAATTAGCTTCATTATGGATGGAGGGTAGGGATGTGATGGGGAGTGGAAGCCTAGAGAGATATTTTACTAGGCTGTCATTACTGAAAAAATTATGGAAAATCATGGAGAATCATTGACTTAATTCAGTATTTTATTGTGTTTCAGCCAATGGAAATAGAGAAACAGATACTTATCACAAAGAAAATTTTAATAACGTTATAGTTTTTGAGAAATCGGATTACTTATTAGACAAACTAGAGTACAAGTCACATATTTATCCAATTATAGTGTTATTGGACCAATATTTGTATAATTAAATTGATCTTTCTAAGGTAGAAATTAGTACTGCTTTAAAGTTTTTAACAATATTAAAGAGTAACCTGTTGGCTTGTCTTGTTAATGAAAAAATGAGCATTCTATACAAACAAGGAAAGAAGTCAGATATTGTGCTTTGTTGACTTTCAGAAATGAAACTAATCTCTTAGTAGTGGGGATTTGGTGTAGCATAAAAGTTTATTCTGCCTTTTGACGTGTTGATATAGAGGTTTTATTGTCAGGTGCCAAGAAATTTGTTAAGTTCTAGCATATTTGCTTCCCTTTCCTATATCATGGAGAGAGAGAAAAATGGAACTGCTAGCCAAAAAAAAAAAAAAAAAAATTCAGATGTTCTCTTAAATTTTTCTACAGGGCCACTTTTTCAGGAACAGGAAACCTGGAAAAAACAGTGCAGTATAACTGGAAAGTCTTCAGATTTAATGGAAATTTTCTTTGTTCTTATAGTGAGAGATATGGTTTGGCTGTGTCCCCACCCAAATCTCACCTTGAATTGTAATAATCTCCATGTGTCAGTGGTGGTGGACAGGTGGAGATAATTCAATCATGGGGCAGTTTCTCCCAGACTGTTCTTGTGTTAGTGACTAAGTCTCATGAGATCTGATAGCTTTATAAAGGAGAGTTCCCTACCACAAGCTCTCTTGCCTGCCACTATGTAAGACATGCCTTTGCCTTTTCTTTGCCTTCCACTGTAATTGTGAGGACTCCCCAGCCATGTGGAACTGTGAGTCCATTAAACCTCTTTCCTTTATAAATTACTCAGTCTCAGGTATGTCTTTGTTAGCAGCATGAGAACAGTAAGTCTGGTTTAAAATTAGGCACATAGACAAATAGGTTTCAGATTGAGAGCTATTCAAGGACAACTTATAAATCCAACCCAATATACATGTCCATAAATGTCAGAATTTAAAATTTCTTGATTTAGGGGTGTGATTGTGCAGTTATTGAAAAGGCAGTTAACTTCTTCCTGTGGAAATACTTTCTTTTCATTCATATAGGAAAACATAAGGGATATATTAGCTTGAAATCAAAGTGGGAATTTCTCAAAGGAAAATGATAAGGCACTGGGTGAGTTTAATCTCTCTGTGACATGAGTTCACCAGGAATTTGTAGACCTAGGTGATATGGATTTAAATATCTTAAATAGCTCTAGGGTGTTTGTTTTGTCTCATCATTTATATCTAGCTACTTCCAAAAAGGAACACAGAGAAAATATTCAATTTTAGTAATACACATACAGAACACATGACTTAGGGTAAATATCAGACAAAAATTTAGAGGTTATAGAAAGAAAAGGGAGAGATAATAATGTGCAGGGTTATGGATAATTCTTACTGTGTAATATACAGATCTAATATTTTTAAAGCCATTTCTTTTACTTTTATTTATCTTGCATAAAAGCACGTCATAGAAAAGAATGGTTGCTGTCTCAGGAGCAGGTAAGAGGTAGATAAGCTAGAGAAGTAAAATATGTTCTCTTATTTCTTGGGCTGCCTTTCCATTAAGTTGAATTTTTTTTTTCCTTTTCTGTGCAGAATCATTTTAGTTTAATGTAGCCCTGCTTGTTACTTTTGCTTTGCTTTCCTATGCTTTTGATATCTTTTCCAAAAATTTATTGTCAAGACCGTTGTCAAGGAACTTTACCCCTATGTTTTCTTTTAGGATTTTTAAGTTTTCAGATCTTACATGTAAGTATTTAATCAAATTTGAGTTAATTTTCATATGGTTTAGGACTAGGATCTGATTTAATTCTTCTTACTGGATAGGTGTCATTTTCTAGTACAATTTATTGAAAAGTCTATCCTTTCTCCCTTGTGTATTTTTGGCACTCCTATCAAAGATTTGTTGACCATATATGTATGAGATTATTTCTGGTGTTTATATTCTGTTTCATTGATCTATGTGTTTGTTTCTATGCCAGTGCCACACTGTTTTGATTACTAAAGCTTTGTAATATAGTTTGAAATAAGGACGTGTGATGCTTCCATTTTAGTTTTTCTTTTTTCAAGATTGCTTTAGCTATTTGGGGTCCTTGTGGTTGCATATGAATTTGGGGATTTTTTTTTCTATTTCTATGGAAAATACCATTGGAATTTTGATAGGGATTTCACTGAGTCTGTAGATCTTTTTGGGTTGTGTGGATATTTTAACAATATTAAGTCTTCCAGCCCATGAACATGGGGTATCTTACCATTTACTTGTGTCATCTTCAGTTCCTTTCACTAATATTGTATCGTTTTCAGGTTACAGATCGTTCACACCATTGATCAAATTTAACCCTAAACATTTTATTGTTTTCATGCTATTGAAATGTAATTGTTTTCTTAACAGTCTTCATAGTTCATCATTAGTGTATAGAAGCGCAACATATTTTGCATTGTGATTTTGTGTCCTGAAACTTTAGTAAATTTATTTTCTAGTTCTAACAGTTTTAGGTGGAATCTTTAAGGTTTTCTGTATACAAGAATATGATATCTGCAACAGAGACAATTTAATTTCTTTCTATTCAATTTCAGTGCCATTTTTGTTTAATTACTGTGGCTGGCACTTCTAGTACTCTGTTGAATAGAAGTAGCAAAAGTGGTTTAGAGATAGATTTTTAACATCTATATGTGATTTTTATTCACAGGGACAATAGCATATTTATCTCTCCTAAATTCAGACACTGGACTTCTTAGCATTGCCTATATAAAGATAATATTGCTGACTATATTTAAGATACAATTTATCAATAAATAACTAAAATATATTAACATTTTGTTAATTGCTATTAAGAGCTGCTATAATGCCACAATTTTTGTTCTGTCCACCTGCTACTCCCCACTTTCTGCACAAATACTTCTGTGCAGCAGAGGCAGAAACACTTCCCTGTAGATGATAACCCAGTGGTCTGAGACACATTCCCATCCCTCAACACCTACAGAGGCTGCTGCTTGCCCTGCACATGAAGACAAGAGTGCAAGCCTGCCTGACCCAGCCTCTACCTGGCTTTGCCCCTTCACTCACCCTGATAGCTTAACACCCAGGACAGAATCTCTTGGGAGTTACTTGACTCCACCTACTTAAACCAGAGTACCACCCCTGGGCAACGTAAGACAAGTAAAAATCCCACTGCTACTACCACAGGTGGTGTTCCTTTGCAAGTGCTACTTTCTGGTTGGAGACCAACCAATACAATCCATTACAGCATCTCCTGGTAGAATAACACTGCACCCAGGAAGGAGGAAATGGATGTGTGATAGCTATTACCACTTCCTACACCACTCTGGCTAACTTGTTATTGATTTGCCAAGGCAAGACTAACAAAAAAGAACAAATCTGGAGGCATCACATTACCTGACTTCAAACTAAACTGTAAGGCCATAGTCACCAAAAGAGCATGGTTATTGTTACAAAAACAGGCACATATACCAATGGAACAGAATAGAGAACCCAAAATGAAGTTACTGAAATAACATACAGCTAAATGATCTCTGACAAAGCACACAAAAACATAAAATGGGGAAAGGGCAAATGGTGCTGTGATAATTGGCAAGTCACATGTAGGAGAATGAAAGTGGAGCCTCATCTCTCACCTCATATAAAAACCAAGTGGATTGCCGGGCGCGGTGGCTCAAGCCTGTAATTCCAGCACTTTGGGAGTCCGAGGTGGATGGATCATGAGGTCAAGAGATCGAGACCATCCCGGTCAACATGGTGAGACCCTGTCTCTACTAAAAATGCAGAAAATTAGCTGGGCATGGTGGCACGTGCCTGTAATCCCAGCTACTCAGGAGGCTGAGGCAGGAGAATTGCCTGAACCCAGGAGGCGGAGGTTGCGGTGAGCTGAGATCGCGCCATTGCACTCCAGCCTGGGTAACAAGAGCAAAACTCTGTCTCAAAAAAAAAAAAAAAAAAAAAAAAAAGAAAAAAAAAACTGGATTAAACAGACTTAAATCTGAGACCAAAAATCATAAACGTTCTAGAAGAAAACATTGGATAAATTCTTCCAAACATTGCCCTAGGCATATAATTCATGACTAAGGCCCCAAAAGCAACTGAGACAAAAACAAAATACAAAAACAAGACAAAGAGCTTCCCTATTTAACAAAGTGGGATGTATGTGCATGTCAAACAAAAATAAATACATGGGACCTAATTAAACTGTTTCTGCACAGTGAATGACATAATCAGCAGAGTAAACACACATCCTACAGAATGAGAGAAAATATTTACAAACTACAGATCTGACAAAAGACTAGAATCCAGAATCTAGAAGAAACTCCAAAAAATCAAGACCAAAACAAATATTACTATCCAAACGTGTGTAAGGGACACTAATAGACATTTCTCAAAAGAAGATATACAAATGGCCAACAAACATAAAAAAAAAAAATCTCAACATCACTAATCGTTGGAAAAATGCAAATTAAAACCACAAGGAGATATCAACTTACTCCTACAAGAATGGACATTATTAAAAATTCAGAAAACAATAGATATGGGCTTGGATGTGGGGAAAAGGAAATGCTTATACACTGCTTGTTTGAATGCAAATTTGTACAACTTCTATGGAAACAGTATGGGGCTCCCTTAAAGACCTAAAAGTAGATTTATCATTTGTATTAGTCAGGATTCTCTAGAGGGACAGAAATATATATATATATATATATATATATATATATATATATATATAATTTGTTTATTACGTATTAACTCACAGGATCACAATAGGATGTCTGCAGGCTGAAGAGCAAGGAGAGCCAGTCAGAATTCCAAAACTGAAGAATTTGGAGTTCAGTGTTCAATGGCAGGAACATTCATCATAGTAGAAAGATGTAGGCTAGGAGGCTAGGCCAGTCTCTCTTTTCACATTTTACTGCCTGCTTTGTATTCTAACCATGCTGGTAACTGATTAAATTGTGCCCACTCAGATTAAGGGTGCGTCTGCCTTTCCCAGCCCACTGACTCAAATGTTAATCTCCTTTAGCAACACCCTCACAGACACACCCAGGATAGATATTTTGTAGTCTTCAATCTGATCAAGTTGACAGTCAGTATTAACCATCACACATTTGATCACAGAACCCCACTACTAGGTATCTACCAAAGGAAAAGAAGTAATTATATGAAAAAGACACCTGTGCATGTATGTTTATAGCAGCGAAATTCCCAATAACAAAGCTGTGGAACCAACCTAAGTGTCCATCAGCTAATAAGTAGACAAATAAAGTAGTATTCCATGGTACAATATGGAATACTATTCAGCTGTAAAAATGAACAAAGTAATATCTTTTGCAGCAACTTAGATGGAGCTGTATGCCACTGTTCTAAGTGAAGTAATACAGGGATGGAAAACAAAGAATCACATGTTCCCACTTTTAAGTGGCAGCTAAGCTATGAGTATGCAAAGGCATATAGAGTGATATAACGGACTTTAGAGCCTCAGAAGTGGGAAGATGAGAGAGGGGCTAGAAATGAAAAAGAGTACAAATTAAATATAATGTACACTACTCAGGTGATTGCTGCACAAAAATTTCCAAATTCACCACTAGAATGCATCCATGTAACAAAAAGCCACTCGTACCCCAAAAGCTAGTAAAATAAAAATTAATTTTTAAAACTTGGATATTTACAAATGTCTTTAGGCTATCTATGTATTCTATCCCTAGGCCATTCAAATGCTTCCCTGTCTCCACAGTACCATCTTGCATTTTTTTATTATCATGCAGTTGTTCTTTTTAAAAGGGACAATTGTTTCTCATTCCTTAAAGTCTCTGGGTTTGACAGTTTTCCTACTAGCGAGAATATATTCTTAATGACTTCAATAGTTTAGCATTTATTTTCAGACAAATGCTGAGTGGGAAAAAGGTTGATGCGCTTGATATATGTTTCCACTTGAGGTCCAACAGTGCAATGCTCTACTGGCTTGTTTCAGCTGTCATGTCAAAAGGAGAGTTGGGTGTGTGTGTGTGAGGGGGTCTATTTAGTTCTATGTCTTTTGCAGTTTGGTGGATTTTGTTGGTTGTTCCACTGTTTAAAATGTCCACCAACTGTGGTGCTGAAGTACTATCTAGTTTTCCAAAGTGCAGAAAGAAAATGATATGTCTTACAGAGAAAATATGTGTATTAGATAAGCTTCGTTAAGGCATGAATTATCGTGCTTTCATGATGAGTTTGATGTTAATGAATGAACAGTAAGGGACATCCAGATAAGAAAGAAAAAGAATTCACTAATCTGTATAAGAAGCCAGTCCAAAAACAGTTGAAATAACATTTCCCATGTGTGATGAAACTGAAAAATTGACTAAATTTGTGGATTTATAAGATGATGTCTGATTTTTTTTTAAATGTATAGTACACAGCAATTTATTGTTAAATTAATCTGGGTCAGGAATAGCTGAAATCCTTCTCAACTACTGTTTTATTATAAAGAAATCCTGCATATAATTTATGTGGGAGGAATATATATTAAATAATGTACATAAACATATAAACTTTATGTACTAAATAAGGTACATAATGTACTAAATAAGTATGTACTAAATAAGGTACATAAACAAAAACATAACTTTAAACATAAACACACATCAAACAATGATATGTATTGATCAGTTGATGGAAATATTGTGACCGTAGACTTGCAGGATGCTAACTCTGTGATTTCCCTTGGAGCAATGACTTGGTATTTGCTAACTCACTATTTTCAGTGACTTTATGTAACATAACTACTGTAAATTATGAGAATCAACTCTATTTTCCATTTTGTATACTGCCTATTCATAAACTTACCATTTTGTTCAGTTGTTTGCTTCATGTATTTGAAAGAGTTGTTTACATAACTTCGTATGTATCCTTTACTTGCAGAAATGCAACAAATATCTTTCTTCTACTAGTCTCTTGCTTGCTTTAGTTTTATGATGCTTTCTTCACGTAAAAGTTTAATTTAATGTAGAAGAATTTATCAATTTATCTCATCTATTTCTGTGTTTTTTTGGTATCTTCTTTAAGATACCATTTCCCATGTCAAAATTATTTACTAGTGTTGTACATTATTATCTACTAAGTTTAAAAACTTATTTCTATTATTTTAACCCCTCATCTATCTACAACTAGTTTTTATATAAGAAATTTCTCTTACTCTTACAGATTACTTGGATAACAAATTATTTAAAAATTGTGTTGAATAGCCCATTCTTACTGACTTGTGATGAGCTCACTCTTATATATCAAGTTCCAATATATTGATTTCTCTTTTTTTCTAGGTTTCCAATTATATTCCACTGGCCCATTTTCTATGAAAATAACAATTTCTAACTATGTGTCTTAGTATTTGGTAGGATATGTCTCCCACTTTGATGCTCTTTCATTGTAATCACTGCCATCGTTGACAGACATTTATTCTCTCCCTCCTTCTTTCCTCTTTTTTTTTAATTCTCTGTAGTAAAAACAATGTAATATGGTTCAGCTGTGTCCCCACTCAAATCTCACCTTGAATGATAATAATCTTCACGTGTCAAGGGTGGTGCTAGGTGGACATAATTGAATCATGGGGGCAGTTTCCCAAATACTGTACCTTTCTCATAGAGGTGAATAAGTCTCATGGCATCTCATGGTTTTACAAATGGGAGTTCCCCTCCACAAACTATTTTGCCTGCGATCATGTAAGATGTGACTTTGCTCCTCATTTACCTTCCACACTGACTGTGAGGTATCCCCAGCCATATGGAATTGTGAGTCAATGAAATCTTTTTTCTATATAGATTACCCAGTCTCAAGTATGTTTTCTTTAGCAGCATGAGAAAAGATTAATACACTATGGAAATTTGGAATTTCCTCATGTTTGATTATTCAGTAGATTTAATCACTAAGACTGTATAGCCCTATTGAAGTTTGTTCATTTTTTTGTTGTTTCTTTTCTTCTGCTTTCTTGATAACACTTTATTTGAAATTGAAAACTTTTCTTCCCCTTTATCCTTCCAAACTGCCAACTGCCTTCTATTACCTGCTCTTGAACTTAAAACTCTAGAAGTTAATAGTTCCAGCCTACTCAGTGGCTGTGATTCTATTCTATTTTTGAACTATAAAGATAGTTATCATATTTTCAAGCCTGGACATATCTTTTTGATTTAGTTTTATTTTGTTTTGCTCTATCATTGTTACATGATTGGACCATATTTGTGAATGTAGAAACTCACAGAGTCATACTGACCAGAAGTTTGATACATCCCTTTTGTTTTATTTTCAGCAAATATCATACTTCTACAATCACTGGTTAAAGATCAAGAAGTCATTACCAGCCTCTAGGGTTCCCTTTTGTTAAAATATTATTTATTCTAGGAGTAGCTACCTTTTTAGACTGAGCCATGGGTATAAATGCAGTTAATGAGTTGTTAATACATTTGATACATATGAACAATTATTTACTTAAGAAAAGAGAGTGGAAGATAAGTATTTATAATAGGGTACAAGGGTGACTGTATTAATTAGGTGAGGAAGATCAGTTCTTTACCATCCTATTGTGATTTTCCAACTTTGTCTATTAAGTTACAGCCTAAGAGAACAAGTTGATCACTCCCAAGAAGGGTTTCTTCGTACGAAAAGACTTTTCCAAATGATAGCAATGTTACAGATAAGAAGTCAAAGTCAATCCAATATAGTAGCCAAGACTTATAACACAAAAATTTCACTTCCAGGAATCTGTTCTAAGTAAACAGAGATATAGCAAAAGGAGTTTATAAAAAAATTTGGAGCCATCTGAATGACCTAAACGTAGGAACAGGTAAAAAATATCATGGTACATTTATGAGTATAGCATTTTTTGATTCCTAAAAAACAAGATATTTACACTATGAAATCCCATTAGTGTGTTGTATGTGTGAAAGGAAAATAAATCTTGGGGCCCCAAAATCATTAAGCTAAAAAGAAAACTCAAGATGGAAATTGCTTAGGGCAAGCTTGTCTCCAATTCTGTTCAAAGTCATCCCTCTGCTCTCTGAGATAAATGCTAATCTGGTTGCCTCCTTTGGAAAGGCTAATCAGAAACCTGTGACCTGGAAGCCCCCTCCCTGCTTGAGTTGTCCCACTTTTCTAGACGGAAATAATGTACATCTGACATATATTGATTGACATCTTATGTCTCTCTAAAATGTATAGAACCAAGCTGTGCCCCGACCACCTTGGATACATGTTGTCAGGACCTGCTGAGTCTGTGTCACAGGTGCTTATCCTCAACCTTGGCAGAATAAACATTCTAAATTTACAGAGCTCTAGCTCAGATTTTTGGGGTTCACATATGTAAAGGGAAATTATAATGATAACAATGGAAGATAATAACCATAACTAACAAATTTGCTAAGCACTTGGTATGTGCCAGGGAATGTGCCAAATGCTGTATATTCGCTGATTTAAATTTTTTTTGAGATGAGGAAAACTATTTATCTTACCTATAAAATGAGGAATCTAAGGCTTATGGAGGTTATATCATTTGATCGGGATGACACAGCTCAAAAGAGTAGGGCCAAAGCTCATGAATAAACATGTTTGTAAGCTGTGTCTATCCATGTCTCTTTGTGCATGTGTGTAATATGTTGGAGCAAGATAATGGGAATGGAACCTAGCAAAATATTAAAAGACCTCTGATGTGTTTTAGCTCTGGGTCCCCACCCAAATATCATCTTGAATTGCAATCCCCACTTTTCAAGGGAGGGACTGGGTGGGAGGTGATTGGATCGTGGGGACAGTTTTTCCTGTAATGTTCTTGTGATAGTGATTAAGTCTCATGAAATCTAATGGTTTTACAAGCGGCTCTTTCCCCTTCGCTCCTCACTCTTCTCTCTCCTGCTGCCTTTTGAAGAAAGTCCTTGCTTCCCCTTTGCCTTCCACCATGATTGTAAGTTTGCTGAGGCCTCCCTAGCCATGTGGATCTGTAAGTCAATTTGACTTTATAAAGTACCCAGTCTCAGGGAAGTTATTTATAACAAGGTGAAAATGGACTAATACAACCATTATAGTTATATAGACTATTTTACTCATACAGACATATGCACATGTATGGTGTGTGTGTATGTGCATGCATGTCTATGTGTATAAATATCTATTTTAAAAATTATCTGCTGTGATCATGGAAGTACTTTATAATCAGAAATAAAAATGATTGCAAATATTTGATAACTAGTTTGCTTTGACCTTTTTGGTGTGGTCGAATTTACAAGAAAGATTTTTTAGTGAAATTCTGTTTTCTTTCATATGGATCAGGGAGGTCAGTAAAATTGTCATGAATGAATTTACTATAGATTTTTATTAAACCAGGTAGATTTTATAAATTATATTTGTAAGCACATAGATAAAAGCAAGCTAATGTATTTGAATTGAGCATTTCATATTCTAGGCCATTCTCAGTGCCATCTATGAGAATACAGTGGTATAGTATCCTTCACAAAACCAACTTCTGAGCTAGAGATATGAGATGGTAAGTAGATTTATAAATGTGAAGATGCATTTGCCAGACTAGAATTAAAATAAAGCTTATTATAGTAAAAAATGAAATGTAAGCTAGTAATAGCACAATAAGACATAAGACTGCTAAGAACTTTGTGATTGGAGTTTGAGCATACATGCTATTATTAAAGATTAGACTGGAGTTAACTTTATTCTCGTGGTACATTCATACAATTACAGGAAGTCATGCAACCTCACTCATCCATTGTATCCCATTTATCACATGAATATGCTTTACCAATGTTGCTGCCAAGACAAAGGAAAACTGCAGAGTGAAAATGTCTTTATTTTTCCTCTTCTCTTTAGTGTCTAATGTTCTGCAAATAGTGAAGTCTATTTTGCTATGTATAAAAAAGATGCCCAGCACAGTATAGGGGAGGGGTCTTCAAACATTTGGATGAGATGACAGTGCCACAGGAAAGAGACTTAAATCCTCAAAGACGATTTATTCCTCTTGGGGATATTTCTTTCCCTGGTGATAATCTGTTATTTGTGAGAGTATCCTGACAAAGTCAAGATTTATCAATTTTTCATCTGGTGTCCTACAAAACTCACTAGGTGCCTAAGGTGTATACTCAAAACCCTTTAGCGCTTCCTTGTCTACACATTTCTATGTGATTTCCTGACCAGAAAAACTATTTTGAATTGCATATTTCTTACTAGGACTCCAGTAACACCTCCCTTCACCCAGATTGATAGCCATATATTTATTTCGCCACCACCCTGCCTGTCATTCATTGAAGTTGATAAGAGAAGAATAAAAGTCAAGAAGTCAAGGAAGTGTTGGTTCTATATTAATTTTAAAACAGTGGTTTTTATTTTGGAGGGAGGAGTCCAAAGATTCCATTGAGAATCTGATGAAAGCAGTGGACCCTTTCCGTTAAAGGTTTTCAATACATATATGCCACGATTTATGTAAAAATTGAAAGTATTTTTAAGCATTTTATAAAACCTTTACATGGATTATTTCAAAGTATACACATTCCAGGTCTATTCAAGGCCTTTTCCCTCATTCTATTACAGACAAAAATCAGCTCTGCTATCATTGAATTCACTTTGATAAGGTGGACTGTGGAGACAGAGGGTTAGACCTTCATTTTCAATGAACCTAGAACAGCAATATCCTTAAATAAAATACAAGGATGGTACCTGGAGGATAGGGGCTCATAAGGCCACTGGATACGTCCTCCAGGTCAGTCAAGTTATCTTGAATCTTAAATGGATTTATCTCATTTCTTCAGGGCCTAGGTTTGCATGGCTAAATTCGTAAATAATATACATTTATCTAGTGTATTCTGTGTTGATTCACCAATGCATACAGGATGGCAGTAAATTGTTAGAGTAGTAATGAGGGTTTTCACATGTGACCCCACTGCATCTTTCTTTACCGTAGGCAAAATGAACACCAGTCAAGAGGTAGAACATAGTATGATGACAGCAAGCTGAGCTTTTAAATCTACTAGAAGATTCTGCAGCTTCTGGAGATATGATTGCTATGGAGTCAATTTGTACATGTGAACTAAGATGTGAGTCTCTGCCACCATATTTTGGTTACAAGAGACTGAAATGGGCCCCTATGCTAATAAGGTATAGACTCTGCATTTTATTTGAATTATGCAATTTTGGAGTCACATGCCTTTGCCTTAGTGAAAGGAGTATAGGTTTTCGAGTCAGACAGAGCTAAGTCTGAATTCTAGCTTGGGCACTTCCTATGACCTTGTTCATATTGTTCTTAATATATGAGTCTGTTTTCTAATCTGTAAAAAGAGTATAAATACTATTTACCTCAGGCTTACTGCAAAAATTCTAAATAGTTTAAAATTCCTGATCATAGCTCTAAGTAATTAGGAGCCATATCTGATTATCACCCTGGGGCCAATGCTTGTGTGCCAGTGTGATTAATTCAAGGTAATTATTAAAACTATCAAACAAATTTTGGCATTTGTTGGTATCAGGATAAGAAGTCCACGCTTTTTTCTTCAGACAATGGGGCATCATTAAAGATTTATCTCTGCAAATTTTGTATGAATGAAAACAAAACAAAATAAGCTCATTGAAAATAATAAAAAAAATTATTGCCACAATCCTATAAATCTAAATGAATTTAATTATTTTCTGCAGGCCTCAAATCATAGTAATTCTTCAAGTGAATGATTTAATATTGCAATGGCATTGCATTCTGTTGTAGTTAGTGCTTTCCTTACTAGAGGAGCATGCTGTGGACAATTAGCTCACACTTCAGTGATGACTTTTGTTCAAAAATTGCCAGAATCACTCATGAAAGATTGAATTGCACTATTTGAAGAAAAGTGAAGGACTAAAAGATGTGAGTTTTAACATAAGTCATATTTACTTTTATCATAGGAGTTATAATTGCTGAAAGCCTTTCTAATTGGCCCAAATGTGGAAACTGAGTCCCTGGCAAGAGAAGAGAGTTGTCTTCAATTACATAGGAAGACAGAAATAGATTATGAAGTGGAACATGTATGTCTATTACTGAGAAGCATGAATGAAACCTTTGTGGGTGGCAGGTCTTTATTCAATAACTACGTGATTTTATACTATGGGTGGTGTCAATAATTCAATCAATATGTAAGGCCCCATGATTTACCAGGCACTATATTATATGAACACATCAGAAAACCCCACAACCCTCATGGGGCTTATAGTCTAGAAAAGTCAGACAGTAACATGTACACACTTGTTCATCTAACAATAATTCTGTAACTGATACAGGTGAGGCACAGGCCTAAGAAAGAATATAAAATGGGCAGATGATCTAGATAAAGAGATCAGTACAATTTCACTGCAGTCCCAAACAAGTTTTTAAATTCTTTTAGAGGCTGCTCTATCCAGGACAATAATTCCAAAGGCTATAGGAGTCTTTATGCATTAAGTAACTCACAGTTTATTCACATCCTTTCAAAAACCATGATCTTAGCATAAGGTCCAACCAATATCTGTTTTCTAACTTCACTTTATATTTTCGTTACAAAATTTCTTACTACATAAGCGAAAAAATTATCGCCAGATTTCAGTTTGTGTTTCACTGATTTGGAGCTATTACCTTCACCAGGGGGTGATTTGGACAAGTCCAATCACTAGGGCTCCCCTTGGGACACGGCCCCAGTAAGAGGACCTCTAACCTATATTTGTGGCTGCAGTCAGCCTATACAGGAAATAGTGTTTAGAATTTGAGTTGGGCCTGGAAAAACAGTATGATTTTGAGTAGTCTTGGATGTGAGAAGAACCTCAGTTATTCCAATCAGCAAAAACAGAGAGGGGCATGTGTAGGAGGCTAATTTAGTCTGAGAAAAGCAACTAAATCAACTGGGCTGGGGCATTGATTGTATGAAGAATATGACGGCACCATAAAGAAATAATAAATGCTCAAAGTGATATATTTGAAGTGAAATTGTTTGAGTCTCAACCACTAAGCTAAGGAATTTTAGTTTTGTCATATTAACAATCAGGAGTCTTTGAAGCTTTTTAAACAAAAATAAACAGAAGAAGCAGTGTTTAGGAAGCCTTTAAAATGTGCAATAGTTGAAAAGAAAAAAAAAAGTAGAGCTGGTTAGAAAGTGAGAACGACCAAAATATCAAGGAAAATAAACAGAGCAGCATGGTTAATGTCTCAGGATAGCACATAAGAATAGAAGCACAGAAAACCTAGCATGGGCATTCGGAAAATTGTCAGCATTTAAGTATAGGATATGGATGAAACAAGAGAGAAAGAACAGAGGAAAAGTGGCCAGAGGGGTTCAGATTCTGCTGAAACAGTCAACATGAGAACAACTGACAAAGAGTTTTCGTGGACTCTGTAGAACTAGAAAAATCTATAGGCCTAGACAATGAAGAATAAAAGTCAATACAAATAAAACTATGCCCTTTGATTTTAAAAGATATAGATAGAACTTACCTTACTAGATTAAGTAACCATGGGATGGACAGTAGAGCAAAGAAATTGAGAGGAGAGCTCAGTAAGATAGGATGAGGATGGAATTCTGCTCTGATGTGTGACCTTACACACCATACTTTCCTCTCTAAGCATCATATTTCTCTTATGTAAAATACAGGTACTAATACTAACTCATGATTCTTTTGTGACTAATACATGTGATAATGGATGCATAAAGTCTTTAACATAGTGCCTGGTATATAATATTTATTAAGAGTTAATTATGACATTTAGCCTAAAGAGAATGGCCCCTATGCCTTTCTAAGGCCTCTGAATAAAACCTCATATGCAAGATTATCATAGAATATGGTGTCAGGAAAATAATGTTGGTTTTCCTTAGAAATTGCTGACCTTCCTGCTTTGTAATAAAGAGGGCAATGCAAGTTCTACGTTTAGTTCACTGGTCTGTTTCCGTTTGACTTGGTTTCCTGATATATTATGACTACTTTTAAAACTCAAGTCTAACAAATAAGTTAACCCTTACCATTTTCATATGTTTTTCTTTATTTCAGTGCTTCTGAGTTTATGTTTTTAATGAATTTCATGGTTTTTAATTACCATTTATTATTTATTAGGTACTTTTTTTCTTGGCATGCTGTTAGTTATTCTACAAGAAAGCTCAAAACACCCTTGTAAAGTAAGAATCATTAACTTTATTTTATATATGAGAAAACTAAAGTTCAGGGAGGTAAAGTTCCTTCCAAAGTCACACAGTTAACAGCAGGAGTAGGGATTTGAAACTACATTTCCCTGGCCTCAAGCCTTCACTATTTCTTTTACATTTGTTATGAGTCACAGGAATGGGTAAAGTCATAATAATATAAAAATGACTTAGAAGCAGTGGAGTTGAAAAAGTCTGGGGTTTTTAATGGCTGTACATGTAAAATATCTGAACTCTATGATATGACTTCCAAAAAAAATTAGCATATGGGACCAACTCCTCCGCTTCTTTCTGGCCTCACTAGATTCAGTTCTGGCATTGTACTTCAGCAAGAGGACAGCCAAACTCTTCTATACTCAAAGGAGGCTAACCAGATGGTAATGAGACCTTAATCTAGTCATGTGAGAGTCGCTAGAATAAACCTGAGAACATTGCATGAAGAAAAGACATAGCGCAGGTATCTATACTGTTTTTTCTTATATTCGTGAAATAATAAGCAAGTAAACTTGCTTTCTGTGGTGAACAAGGACAGAACTAGAACCAGTAACAGAAGTTGCAGGGCAGAAGATTTGAAATAAAAATAGAATTTTCTAGTATTAAAGACTAGCCATTAATAGAATGAGGTGGGTCAACAGGTGAACCTCAAAGCATTTGAGTTTTTGAGAAGAGGCTGGATAGCCACATGGGAAAAGCATTGCGTAAGAGTTTCACATAGTAGGTATGGGATTAGACAGGTGCTAAGGCCATTCCAACCACTAGGTTGTTACTGAAATAAAGATAACTGTATTGCCCTATCCATATGTTTTCAGTCAGATGTTTCTGCATCATAAATGTAAGTCAGGATAAGAAATAATGTAGATCCCCAAACACTCTATTGTATAAAGCAGAAAAGTTTCATCTGTTTTCATGCTTGGACTCTATCCTGGATCAGCCAAGAAGCTCTGCTCTGCCTAGTCACTCAGAGCAATTACTTCTGATGTTAACTATACTGGAGCTAGGCCAAATTTTACAGGTTACGGGTGATGTCCTTTGCAAGACTGCCCTAACTTTATATATCAGCCACAAGCTTGGAGGTTTCCAGGGTCACCCACACTTCTGCCCAACTAGCCAAAAATTTGAGATTTTCACAACCCCTTTTGGTTCAATAACTTGCTAGAACAAATTAGTTTATTATAGCAAAATCAATACAAATCAGAAACAGCCAAAAGCTGAAAGAATAGATGCATAGGGTGACTGGGAGTGTCTGTAACACAAAGGTGTCCTCTCCCTGCGTATTTAGGATGGATCATTCTCTCAGTATAGAGTGTTCTTAACCAGGGAGACTCACTTGAGAAATTTGCTGTTGGTAGTTTTTATGTCTTCCATTACATAGTCACAAATGATTGAGTCATTGGCTAAGAGATTGAATTCCTTCTTTACCTCTCCTCCCCTCCCTGGAGGTTGGGCTGATGCCATCTGGCTCAAAACTCTAACACTGTAATCATATAGTTGGTCTTTTTGGCATGGCCAGCCCCCACTCTGAGTCACAATCTCACTCTCTTCAACTGTTTAGGAGCCAACCAAGAGTCACCCAATTAGCATAAACTACTAAGTGTGGCCTGAGGGGCCCACCATGAATGACAAAGACATTCCAACTACTGAAGAAACTCAAAGTTCAAAGGCTACTTCCCAAAAATGAGAAACAGGTCTGTTAAATTTTTTACATAACATTCACGAATCCCAGGAGGATGAAGCTCTCACCATCTTGAAATGAGAAACACAAAAAGAAATTTGGGTAGTCTTACACTGGTAATTAAATGTCCTGTCCCAGAAAATGGAATGTTATTTCTGTTGACAACTCATTGGCCCAAATTAGCCAAATGACTCCAAATCACAAGGGTCCACAAAGTACAATTCTTCAGTGGGATTGGAAATGAAGACTAAAATATATTTGACTGATAGCTCCAGTGATTTACCATAAAGGTTCTTCAGTTGACCATCATACACTTAGCATAGTCACATTTTCCCAATATTTTCATTCACAATTTTTTTTAACGTGGATTGTTAAAACTAGCTAAATATCACTATATTGAACAATCTTATTTGGAAACTCATAATTATTTTCATAGATTTATGGTTTTATTTTTAATAATACACCATCTGTGTTTGTCTTTTATTTCCCTTAACCATGTTAATTTTAAATTGTGTGTTAAAAATAGAAATGACATGTAGCAGAGTATTGAGTACTTTACGTAATTTTGTTTCTGTGTGAATTTATTTCAATACAAATAATTGTAAAGGGTAAAATAAAATCACTCTGCTACATTAAGTTAAAAACTTGGGGTTGAAAAACAAATATTTCTCTTGTATTTTCCAAGTAATCTAGACTACTAGCTAGATTTATTTTGATATTACAAATACTAAGGGGAATAAGGTAGTCTTAAATTATTAGTCACAATGTTATACTGTGATACCCTGCTTTTTGCCAGCTAAAACTAACTCTCCTTTTCCCTGACTAAAAGCCGTTCAGGCTTTATTTTAGCCTTTTTGGGTTGAACAGACTCCATCTTGGCTTCTGCATTTTAGTAACCTCTTCCCCATTAAGTATGTAACTTTAGTATGAAGCAAGGTCAGACTGACTCTGGGCACCCAGAAACGCCTTTGTTGATAAGAGGACAAGCGGTATCAGCAGAGCTTGAAAATGCAGCTGCAGTGAGCACCCAGAGCCCTCCTTTTTTAAGTTGTATGTCTTTCATGACAGCTGTACTCCTCACACCTGGCACTGTTTTATTCTTATGTATAAGTTTTTTTTCTTTTTAACTTTTTGCTTACTTTGCCTTTGTGAAAACTTTGTTTCAGCTAGGTTCCCCACTTCCTGTTAAAACTAGTGTATAAAAGACCACCTAACTTTTTCTTCTGGGCTGAGAGAATTTTGGGCGTTAGCCACTCTGTCACCGGCTTAATAAAGGACTCATAATTCATTCTCTGATTGTGGCTCATTCCTTGACTCGCTTGGGTACAACAATACAAACAAACTGTTATGTAGTTATTAAAATGAGTTCAGAATATAATATTTTTTTTCCTTTGTAAAATAGAACTTATAAATAGAGTAAATAAATTAAGAAACTTAAAAGCTGTATTCAAGGCTATTCATCTGACATTCAGTGTTCACCATTTATTACCACTTCTGGATGATGTCAATGCTATCTCATCTGTAGGGAAGAATGAAAAGAATTGAGAAGGAGAAAGATGATTATTTTAGAGAACAGACTCGCTTTTGTTTAAAGAATTGCAATAGTTGAACCTGATATCTTTCCCCATGCCCCAGGCCTATGTGAATAATTGACAGATATATTACTTCACATCAATCATCACCTAAGATGGCATTTCTAGTATCTTTCTGAAATTCAATCATACTTTCCCCCATCTCCTCTTCTGCTAGGAATTCAAGGAAAAAAATACCTATCTAGTCAGGCAGCATAAAAATTTATAGTTAATTTTGAAAAGGCTCTTACAGTATTAGAAAGTTTGTTTAGAAATCAAGTTTAAAAGGAAGAATATAATCTTGAAACCAGAAGTCAAGAAGTATCATATAGGATAGTTAAAAAGTAATTTACCAGTAACAACAAAAATTCTAATTACACTCTTATCACCAGTCCTTAAACAGCAGTAAAAATAAAAGAATAAAAGTAATTTTTATTATATTAAGGACCTAATATGTGTGATTTATATTCATTATCTCTAATCATCCTACTAACATGTGAAATAAATGTTAGCATCCTTAATAGTAAGATGAGGAAATGGAGGGTCTGAATAGTTAAATTACTTGATCAAAATCACCATAGTCACAAGATTCACAACTAGAATAATTCTCCTTTCCTTTCAATCAGTAGTTAATTGGAGCTGACCTTTACTGGTGCACAGAAACCAATTGTTAAACATTCAGGAATTATTTTTGCAGGCTTGTTGTTAAATATAGCCATTATTAAAAATGAAAATATATACACCTACAAGAAATTATATACAAATATATAATAAATACTCAAATCTCATCACTTTCTGATTATTTTACTATGTTCTACTACTCTCTGTGTACTTGAGGTTATTACATACATTGTTTCAGAATGGTGAAAATAATGTATAACAGTGCACTGCTCGGCATCTCTTCCTAGTTCCCCATTCATTACCATCATATTGGTAGTTTGAATTCACCCATTGCAGAAGTGTTTACATCATGGAAATCAACACATGCTATAAACAAGGGGTTGGCTTGTTTGAGTGCTTTTCTAAATTTAGTAGAATAATAAAGTGTTAATAATGCAGATTAAACTTAAAAGTGTGCCATGCCTACAACCATCATGTTGTGAATAGTGTAAGTAATTGAAGAAATAGTCTTCCAACATTTGAAAACTATTATCCAATCCAACAGAAATGGACTCATTTTCTTGCCAAAATTAGTGAAGTTTTGACTTTCATCTTTGATGTTTTACTTTCACCTTACTTAATATAAATGAAAGTCTCAGCCAACATTTATGTTAGAACTACATTGATTCATGAATTGTAATGAGAATATAAGTATTAGGAAAAAATCAACAAAAGTACTCTGTGAGACTAACAACTGTATGGATTGACAATACAGTACAAGAAATAGTATTGTATATTTTATTCATATTTGTAAATTGCATAACACATGCTAAATATCATTAAAATTTATAAATTTATTTAATATAGGCATCTAGGTATGCATACACACACATACATATGCTTCTATATTACCTGCTGGTTACACAGTTGCCAGAACACCAACAGCTTTCAACGATATGATGTCAAAATTCAGTGAAATGACTTCCCCCACCCCGCAAAAAAACCAAAAAAAACAAAAACAAAAAAACCTGATAAGCCTCCTAGGTACAAAATTCAGTTCTTTAATTTTATTTATTTGTAGCATTTGTCACGTCAACAACTCTTTTTTTTTCCCCTCAGTGAATTATTCTTTGTTTCCGGGAACCACTCCATCTTTGTTTTTATCATAGTTCAATGCAAGTTCCTACATCCTAAATATTGACATTCCTAGGCATTCTATTATATGGTCTCTAGTGTCACAATATTTACTCTTTGGACAGTATTAGCAACTCAAATAGCTTTAACTACAACTAATAATTTGATAACTTCCAAATATTTACTTCTAGCATAGCTATCTCACTTAGCATTATTTAAGCAAATGTGTAAATATCCCTAAGTGGACATTTATTGATAACTTTGCTCTTAACACAGCCAAAATCAAATATGTCTTATCTTGTAAATTTGCTTCTTCTTTGTTAATTTCGAACCTGATTAATGGCATTAATCAACCATCCAAAAATATGTGAATCATCCTAGACTTCTCAACTCAACTCTATTTTCAATTATGAGGTCCCTTGATCTGATACAATTCTCTTTTCTTTCCAAACCTTGAGTTAATGTTTTAGTTGGGCTCTAGCCATCTGTTGTCTGGACTCTTGTAATAAGTTTCTAACTCACGTGTATTTTTGTCCAGCTATGCTTAGTCTAACAAACTGCTGCCAGTGAAGTATTTATAAAAATGAAAATATAATCATATTATTTTCCTAGATGAAATTCAATTCTCTATAGCTGTCTTTTTCACTGCAACCTATGGGGTTTTTGCTTGTCAAGAACCAGTGTATACAATGGGCATATGAGCATGAACCTACATGGAAACATACATACAACTGAAAAAACAAATAAGAAAACAGTGCTTTGCACTCTGCTATTTGACATTATATATAATTTTTTAAAATGCTGGCTGACTACAGACCACAAAGTTATTTTATGACCTACTAACTGAATGTGAGTCATCAGTTTATAAATTATTGAAGTAGAATATATATATATATATATATATATATATATATATATCTTATGCATAGTACACAAAGCCACTCATGATTAAAGATAAAACTAGAAAATGTTTTGAAATGAATAGTAATAAAATATAAACTATCAAAACTTGTTACAGGAGTCCATAAATCTGAAACTATTCTAAAATAAAATTTATTAAAATATTGGATATAGCAAACCAGTACTTAGAGGATATTTAACATTTTAAAGGTTTATATTAGAAATAAAGCTTTAAGATAACTGATGCAAGTGTTCTCCTTGAGAGGCTAGAAAAGTCAAATTAAATTAAGCTCAATGTACATAAAGCAAATGAAAAGTATAAGAACACAGATAAATAAAACATAAACCAAACATATGATTATAAAATAAAACCAAGCCTGGGCATGGTGGCTCATTCCTGTAATCCCAGCACTTTAGGAGGCTGAGGTGTACAGATCACCTGAAGTCTAGAGTTTGAGACCAGCCTGGCCAGCATGGTGAAATCCTGTCTCTACTAAAAACACAAAAATTAGCCAGGCATGGTGGTAAGTGCCTGTAATCCCAACTACTTGAGAGGCTGAGGCAGGAGAATCGCTTGAACCAAGCAGGTGGAGGTTGCAGTGAGCTGAGATCTTGTCACTGCACTCCAGTCATAGAGAAAGAGGGAGACTCCATCTCAAAAAATAAAAATAAAACAAAACCAAGTTATTTATTTGAAATCATTAATAAAGTCTATAAACTCCTAGGATAGTTGAGTTAAAAAAAGAAAAGACATAAAAATAATTTATCAATATCAGGATAAAATGGCAGTGATATTCCCAGCAGAATCTACACAAAGGATCAACTGAATTTTCTGCAATGATGGAAATGTTTGATAACCTGTGGTGCTTAATGATGTTGCTTCTACTCACATTTGGCTCTTAAGCATATGAAATGTAGCTGCTGTAACAATATAACTGGAATTTTAATTTAATTTTTAATGAAATTGAATTTAAATTTATATAGCCATGTATATGGAATTTTGAATCCATGGACATGGTATGTCTGTAATTATTTAGATTTTCTTAAATATTGTTAAGGTAGCAATTCTCCTAAGTTATAAGAATTTCATGGGTACTTGTGTGTGTTTATTCAAGGTGATTTCAATCATAAGACCAATGGGCTTTTTCATACAAATTGACATTCTGATTCTAAAATTTATATGAAAAGAACTTTAATATCCAAGGCAATCTTGCAAAGGACAAAACAAATGGATACCTTTATTTAACTCAATTTTAAGTCTTAGTATAGTGCACAATAATCACTACAGTATGATGCTGATTTAAGAATTAACACCTAGATAAATGGCAGAGAATAATATACTCATCTGATTTTCAACAATGATGGTGATGGAGTCGAATGGGAGAAAAGTATATTTAATGAATGAAGCTGGAATAATTGGACAACCATAAAGGGAAACAATGAACCTTGTCCCTGCCTCACAGTATACATAATAAATAAAGAGATAGGTTATAATCTTAAATATAAAAGCTAAAGCCATACATTTCTTAGAAGAAAGTCTAACAGAATATTTTCATGATTTGGACTAGTCATAGAGAACAATAATCACAAATTATAATTGATATATTTGATTTAATTAGAATATTAAAATTATATCTATATATCAAAATAATACATTAAGAGAGTTAATAGGCAAGTCCAAAACTAGGAGAAAATATTTGTAAACACATATCTGGCAAAGAATGTCATTAATTATAGGATTAATTAATTATAGAATTCATTAGTTCATTCATAAATTAATGAATTCTATAATAACATTACATAATTCATTATATAATCATATAATTTGATTTCAATTCAATAATCAAAGAAAAGCAACCTAAAATATATGGGAAGAATATTTGAACAGACATTTCACAGAGAAAGATATATGAATGGCCAGTAAGCAAAGGAAAAGGTGCCCAATATCATTAGTCATGAGGGAAATACAATGTAAAACCGGAGTGTGATAACACTATACATTTTCCTTAATGCCCAAGACTTTGATATGGCTTCGCTGTGTCCTCACCCAAATTTCATCTTGAATTGTATTTCCCATAATCCTCAGATGTTATGGGAGGGTCTTGACGGAGGTAATTAAATTATAGGGGTGGGTCTTTCTCATGCTGTTCTCATGATAGTGAACAAGTCTCATGATATCTGATAGTTTTATAAAGGGTATTTTCCCTGTACTCACTCTCTTGACTGCTGCTATGTAAGATGTGACTTTACTCCTCCTTTGCCTTCCTCCATGATTGTGAGGCCTCCCTAGCCATGCAGAACTGTGGGTCCATTAAACCTCTTTCCTTTATAAATTACTAAGACTTGTGTATGTCTTCATCAGCATTGTAAGAACAGACTAATACAGTAAATTGATGCCAGGTAATGGGGCACTACTCTAAAGAAATCCAAAAATGTGGAAGCAATGATATGGTTTGGCTGTGTCACCACTCAAATCTTATCTTGAATCATAGCCCTCATAACCCCCATGTGTTGTTGGAGGGACCTGGTGGAAGATAATTAAATCATGGGTGTGGGTCTTCCCTGTGCTGTTCTCATGATAGTAAGTCTTACAAGATCTGATGGTTTTATAAAGGGGAGTTCCCCTGTACACTCTCTCTTGCCTGCCACCATTTAAGAAGTGACTTTGTTCCTCCTTTATTCATTCTCTTCTGTAACATCCCTACCATATTGATTCTGGCCATGTGATAAGCTATGCACAGTGAGACATAAGCAATAATGATACAAGATGGGGTTTGATATGCGCTAGTAATTGGGGCTTGTCCACTTGGAACATTCCTTACAGTAACTTAGCTACTCTACTGTGAAAAGCCACACAGAGAGGCCACATGTTTTAGTTACTTATCACTGAGTAATAAAACATTCTAAAATTTAAGGACTTAATTTATTATTTCTCATTATTTCATGGGTTGACTAGGTACTTCTTCTGCTTCATGTGGTAATGGTGACTGGGAAACTAGGGCCGTTGGAAAGTTCAAAGTGACTTCATTCACATGACCAACAGTAGGTTCTAGCAGATGCCTGGTAACACAGCTGGAAAAATTGGCCAGAGGCCTTATTTCTCTTCCATGAAGTCATTCCCAAATGGCTGTTTGGGTCTTCTCCCAACTTGGCAGCTGGGTTCCAAAAAGTCTTTCAAAAGGCCACAGGATTACTTCACAGAAAAGTAAAATACTCCAAGGGAGAAACTTAAACACAGGCACAGATAACAATGCATTGAAAAAGCATCAACATTTCAAAAAAACTAGGACACTAGATACAGATTTCACAAAGGCAAATGCATTAGAAATATTGAGGATAATAATACATAGTTCATCTAATAAGCATGCTAAAAAATAAAGGAAGATATAAACAATATAAAGCAAGAACACAAGAAGATGAGGAAGGAAATCATATTTGGTTGCAAAAAATATATCGATGTAATAAACTTTGCAATAGATAAAATAAAGAACAGAATTGATACAGGTAAGTAAGAAACCAGCAAAATTATAGACAAGATTGAAAAAATTTCATAGAAAAAGGAAAAAGAAACAGAAAGTATAAAAGAAAAGCTAAGAAATACAGAGTATTGATGTAGGCATCATATCAGAAGGAAAATAATAGTAGAATGAGAGGCAGCAATAATAAAGATATTTTTTTCCAAGCTAAAAGAAATGAAAAACCTCAGAGTGAAAGAGCCTACAGGGGGCCAAAGAAGAAAGAGAAGCAAAAGCCGCACCTACATACATTGAAAGTATATTCATAGAAAATAAATAAATAAATAATATGTCTTAAAAAGCAAATATCATATGCAAAGGAACAAAAATCAAGTAGACATTAGATTTTCAACAGCGAAACTGGACTTATGAAAATAATGGAGTCAAATACTTTGGAGTACATAGGAAAATAACTTAGATGTACAACTTTTATCCAGCTAAATTGTCTTTCAAATGTAAAATCGTTATACAGGCTATTCTTAAGTATATAAGAACTCCAGAGTTTTGCCACACAAAGCCAGCCTCACACTGCAAATAGTTTTAGATGAAGTGCTTAAAGAAAACAGGCAATATAGGGGATAGCACAAGAGAGAAAGGAAATTAAGGTGTTCAAAAATTTGGTGGAATTGTTTGTATTAGGTAAAAATCTAATACCAAGGGGGTAAAGAGAAAATACATTAATAGTAATTCAGAATACAAATTTTAAAATAATATTTGCTGACAGAATGTGGGACTCAAAGAGAACAACAGATGTGAAAACATTAAAGTTATTGTCTTATTAAAATGACAATATAGCATTTCAAAGTTAAAGTAAAAAAGGATAAAAAAGAAAGAAACATTGTGGAAAATGGAAATAATAAATAAGTACGATAGAAATAGGTCCAATGTATCATATCAATGATTATAACAAATGCAAATAGACTAAGTTGACCAACGAAAGAACAAATATTGAATAATTGGAATAAATGCAAAAATGCAGTTTATCATGCCAAGGTTAAAAGTAAAGTGATGAAAAAAGACAAATGGGGCAACTATAAACCCAAAGAAAACTACTGTAGATATACAATTGTGATGTAAAATAGACATTAACATGCAAAAAAGGATTATTAGGGATGGTAAAGCTCACCATATATAAAGATAAATGTTTATATTGAAGAAGATCTAACAAGGTTAAATATGTATGCACCTACTAAAATAGCTTCAAAATTTATGAACTAATATTTGCTGAATCTGTACAGATAAATTGGTGACACTACCTTCCTTCTGAAAATTTCAACACAACTCTCAATTGATAGGTAAATCAGAAAAGGAAATTAAAAATGATATAAAAGATACAAATTATGCAATTAACAAGGTTTACCTAATGAATATTAGAATATTCTATAACAAATATTAAGTTATATTAATCTCTGTGGCTTGGTAGATAGATAGATCAATAGATAGATGATACATAGATGATAGTCTTCCAACAATTAGAAAATCAACATTTTTTTCAAACACACGACACATGAAACATTGTATATGTACTCGGCCATAAAATAAAGAAACCTCAACGAATTTCCAAGATAAACCATAGCATATAATAATGATCTCATATCTCACTTTTTAAATACATTAGAAACTAATAATAAATACAGCCACCCATATGGAAATTGAAAAATATACTTAGAACTGAAAAATGCCTTAAACCAATGCATTCAGTGTTCCCTTTTTGAGTCAGAAAAAGGGGAACAGTATAAATCTAGAAAGAATGCAAGAAAAAAATGATTCCAATAATAAACAGAAATTAATGAAATAGAATAAAAGATGCAGTCGAAAAGATCAACAAACAAAAGCCTGGCAAAGTTAAGCAAGAGACAATGGAAGAAGAAAGCATGTTAGAAATGAAAAGGGAATGTAGTTACAGCTACAATGGAGTTTTTACAGAAAAAGAGATTAATCACAACTATATACCAACAACTTTGAAAGCTTAGAAAATATAGAAAAATTTCTAGAAAAATATAACCTACTAAAACTGAATCAATAATAATTTTATAATGTATGAATAGTCCTATAATTATTAAAGAAGTTGAAGCTCTGTTTTAAAATCTTTCCACAAAGTAAACATCAGATGCATATGGGTCAACATATGAGTTCAACCAAATTTTCAGGAAACAGATCATCCTTCTCCAAGACTCTGGGCCAATGAAAGGAGTTCTTTAGAACTTCCGCTGGAGTGATTGACTTTTAGTTTTTCCCCATGACTGCGAAATTCAAACATAAACCGTTGGATCTTCCAGATGGAGAGAGATGGGAGGGGGGCATGGCACTGGGAAATTCTTGCCCTTAGAGCTACGTCCCCTCATGGACCCGGAAAGATAATACATTCCCTCAATTTATATATGTGTGTGTACACACATAGCGACTGGAATCATCTCTATCACTGCACCTGCAAGGTCATATTGTAGTTCTATCTTTTTGTATCTAACTAACTACACAACCCACATCTTCTTTTTGCTTTGTGTGAGCTACATGGGCACAAGGACAATAACTTATTCACTTTCCTATCACCATTGGCTACTGTGCATATTACTGACAATAGACGTTCAAAAAATATGTATTGAATAAATTATTTAATGAATATTTTAGTTCAATATATTACATATACTAAAAGCAGGGATGCTAAAATAGTAATTTATTTGGCTTTGAACAGATGTATTAAGCTACCTGATTTCATTTGATCAAAGTAACAAAGAAAGTGATATCATGAAATCACTGAGTATGTTATACTCTAATGAGGAATCTTTCTTGCTAATACTCTTTTCTTACTGTTTCAATTATTTCTATTATGTCTGTATTAATTTTAATCATGTGTAATTTGCATTCTCTATCCAGTGGATATCATCTGTACCTCTTGAAGTTCTGATCATGTTATTTGCTGTGTCTTTTGACTTACTTGAGATATGTGCATTCTTTGTGTTTTGTAATTAGAATGTCTTGTTTCTTAAACAACTTTCTTTGATCTATAATTGATATAAAAGGAACTGCACCTATTTAAGTGTACAATTTAGTTTAGACATATGCAAACATCCATGATACCATCTCCCAAAGTTTTCATGTGTCCCCGTGTTTTTGTGTTCATTTTTAAGTGTGTGTGATAATAACACATAATGTGAAATATACCACAATAAAAATATTTGAAGTGCACAATATTGTATGTTCACCTTAGGTAGTATTGTACATGGGGTCCCTAAATCTGGAATAACTGAAACTTCACACTATTGAATAACTCTTCAATTTTCTCAGCCCCTAGTCCCTGGCAACCACTACCATATTCTCTGCTTCTCTGTTTGACTATTTTAAATGCCTCATGTAGGTGAAATCATATATATATCCAAAAGTGTGATTGCTGAATCATATGGTAGTTCTATTTTTAATTTTTTTAGGATCTGCCATACTATTTTCCATAACAGCTGCACCATTTTACATTCACACTAAGAGTGTACAAGAATTACAATTCTTCCACATCCTCACCAACACTTGTTAACTTCTTTTTGTAATAGCCATTCTAAGATACATGAGACAATTATCTCATTGTAGTTTTGCTTTGCATTTCCTTGACAGCTATTTACGTTGAACATCTTTTCATATACCTGTTGGCCATTTGTATGTCTTTGAAAGAAATGTGTGTCCAAGTCTTTGCCCACTTTAAAATCAGGTTATTTGCTTTTTTTGCTATTAAGTGTTAGGAGTTCCTTGTGTATTTTGGAAATTAATCCCTTATTAAATATAACATTTGCAATTATTTTCTTCAATTCTGTAGGTTGGCTTTTTACTCTATTAATAGTTTTGCTGTGCAGATGCATTTTAGTTGGATATTTTTCCATTTAATCATTTTTGCTTTTGTTGCTTATGCTTTTGATTTCATATCCAAGAAATAATTCAGAAGCCTAATGTCAAGAAGCTTTTCCCCTGCATTTTCTCTTAGGAGATTTACAGTTTCACATGTTACAGTAGTTTTTAATCCATTTTGAGATACTATTGTGTATAATGAAGTTAGGGGTTCTATTTTATTGTTTTGCCTGTGGATATATTCAGTTTTTCCAGAATCATTTGTTTGAAGAGATTATCCTCTATTGTGCATTTTTGGCAACCTCATTGAAAACCATTTTATCATATACGTGTGGGTTTATTTCTGAGTTCTCTATTCAGTTCCATGTTACTATAGCCATGGACCCACACTATACTGTCTTATTGTAGCTTTGTAATATATTTTAAAATCAGAAAATTTGATGACACTAGCTTTCCTCTTTTTCTCAACACCTTTGCCTGTTAAGTAGCTTTGTGGTTCCCTATGAATTTTAGCATTGTGTTTTCCATTCCTGTAAAAAATGACATTGGGATTTTGATGGGGATAGCCCTGAATCTGAACAGCACTTTGGGAACAATGTACATTTTATCAACATTAAGTCTTTCAATCCATGAATAGGAGATATTTTTCCATTTATTTGTATATTTTAAATTTTCTTTTATTATTTTTTGTGGTTTTCAGTGTACAAGTCTTTTGATTCCTAGGTTAAATTTATTTTTAAGAAGTTTATTCTTTTTATGCATTGTAAATGATGTTGTTTTCTTTATTTTCATTTGTTCTTTGATAGTAGGTAGAAATATAACTGGTTTTTATATGTTGATCTTGTCTACTATGACTTTGCTGAATTTGTTTATTACTTCAGTTTTTCGTGATGTCTTTAGGATTTTCTACATATAGGATCATGTAATCTGCAAACGGAGATAATTGTACTTCCTTCTTTTATTTCTTTTATTCTTGCCTAATTATTCTGGCTATAATTTCTAGTGCTACTTTGAGTAGAAGTGGTGAGCAAGAGCATCTTTGTCTTATTCCTAATCTCAGAGGACAAGCTTTTCATTTCTCAAAGTTGAGAATGAAGTAAGCTGTGGGACTGTTATTATATGGGCTTTATTATGTTTGATTAACTTCTTTCTACACTTAGTTCTTTGAGTAATTTTTTCATGAAAGATGTTAAATTTTGTCAAATGCTTATTTGGTGTCTATTGAAATGGTTGTGGGATTTTCTCTTTTTCATTCTATTAATGTGATATATCACATTTATTGATTTATGTATGTTGAGCCATCTTTTCATACCAGGGATAAATTTTATTTGATCACATTGTATGCCCCTGTTAATGTACCATTGAATTCAGTTTGCCCGTATTTTGTTGGGAAACTTTGCACCTATATTCATCACGGATGTTACCATATAATTTTATTTTCTTGTGGTGTCTCTGGCTTTTGTATCAGGGTAATCTTGGCCCCATAAAATGAAGTTGGAAATATTCCCTCCTATTCAGTTTTCTGGCTTTTCTTTTTGAGAGTTTTTTAAAATTAATAATTCAATCTTCTCACTCATTTTGGTCTTTTCAAAATTTCTATTTCTTCATGATGAGTATTGACAGGTTGTAAATAACTAGAACGTTTTAAATTTATTTTTGGTTGTCAGGTTTGGTTGACATATTTTTATGGTAATCTCTTAGGATCATTTCTATTTCTGTGGCATTATTGTAATATATCCTCTTTCATTTCTGATCTATTTATTTGAATCTCCTACATTTTTTTCTCAGTCTACTAAAGGTTTGGCAATTTTGTTTAGTTTTGTAAAAACAACTCTAGTTTTCATTGCTTTATTTCTATTGTTTTCCTTGTCTCCACTTTGCTTATTTCTGCTGTAATCTCTCTTAGGTCCTTCCTTTGGCTAACTTTGGATTTAGTTTCTTTCTTGTTTTTTCCAGTTCCTTTCTAGGAAGCTTGTTTACTTTTGATCTTTATTCTTTTTTAATGTAATTGTTTTGAGCCAAATTTATGTTTATTATGCATGAGCTAGGTTGAGAATTTTCATCTCTGAGATATGTCTATTTTCTTCTGCTGGCTTCCTAATAATATTGTCAAGTCACTGCCATGTTTTATGTCAATTACCCAGTGTAAGAATTTTTGGGGCATGCAGGTAGTATACATTTGTATCTCAAAACAGAGTGAAGACCCATGTTTACTAATTCTGCAATTATAACCAGTTTAAAGTAGTAAAGCTTTATTTTCTTTTTACTCTGTAGATAGACAAGTATTTCCCACCATTTAACTGATGGAGTAACTCATTAGGACATCATTAGTACCTCGGCTTTATGCAAGTGTTTCTATTCCAAATCCCCATTTTCTATGAGCTCAAAGCCTCCTGTAATCATGGCCTTTCAAATACAAATTTGTTACTTATTAAGAAAGCAAATTCACTGAACATATTGCAGTGCATTTCTGTTCTCTTCATTTTATTCTCTAGAATTTCCCTAATTGTATTGTGAGTTTAGGTACTCAGTTGAAATAATGTTGTTTTATTTTATTAGGTATTTCTTGGTGATTTTAGTTTTGTATTTCTGTTTACCTGGTGGGTTTTCAGAATATCTTGTCTGTCACCTGTCATATTACTCTAGGTGTAAGTCTGTTTTCTTTTTTTTTTTTTAATTCATTCATATAAGTTTACCTACCTCATTTTCTTCAAATCTAAATTGGTGAATACAAAATTTTCACTAAAGATTTTGCAGCAGATTCATTCTCTATAATTATAAAAGCATCTAACACTCTATACTATATAACATAAATATCCTGAAAATAAAATTCAAAGATGTTGAAACCAATTGAAAATATCAGCATTTTTTATTCATAACCATATGATACTTGGTTATTCACATCTGATCTATTTCTTGCCTTCCTGATCCTGATATTTTCCAGATTTTGTCTTTTTTTTTTTTTTTTTTTTTTTTTTTCAGTTCCTGCCTCTGGCACAGCTAGAAACATTAGCCCATTGAGATTTTCAGTGCTATGACTATGAATTAAATTACTTTGTCATCTGTACCAGAAAGTGAACAAACTCAATTAAAACCAAAGACTTGACAGGATACCATAGCCTATCTTCTCCCTCAGCACATGGAGATTGCAGCAGTCTGTGTCAGAGGTCTTAAATGTCAAAATTTTCTGGCCAGGATGTGGAAGGTAAACACACGTTTAATCTTGAACCTGGCAATACAGTAGCTGTTACAGGACAGTTTTTTGATGCTGCTGGTGTAACATTTCCTTCTTTACTTGAATAGGCACCTCTCAGAATTCCTAGAACAAAGATAAGGTGCCTGTGCTAATAATAATGTAAAATAATTTGAAGCTAATGTTTTACTCATTTTTTTTCTTTCATTGTTTAAGTTGCCTAGATAGCTTAACTGCTCTTGAAGCCCATTCAGATCACTGCCTTCTTTCCGTATTTCTCTCATCTTGGTAGTGTATGACATTTCGTTTGTGCTCTGTGTCCTTGCAGCTGCCATCACAATGTCTCTTCTCACATCAGTATGTTGATAGAGCGATAGCTGGCTGAGCTATAGTTCATGAGTATATGACAATAAATTACCTCTCGTTTTTGACACAGCAGAGTCTTACGTAGATTTATAACTAAGAGTGATTTTTAACTTCAGCAAAACAGAACAATGGTGTAGCTTTTACCATTGGATATGGAGTGTAATACATGGTTTACTGAACTTATATAAATATCCTGAGTTTTTCCTTTATAAAATGTGTTCTTTACAATGCTGACTTCCAAGAAGTTATAGAATTATCCATTATTTCTAATGTATTGAACCTTTAGATTGAAAATAACACCTTTCATGTATCTTATCTTTAATGTTCCCATATTTGTAGATAGTATAAAAGCTTCATCTAGTTTTATCAATATTCTCTAGCACAAAGAACTCCACAGCCTCATTTCTCACTAATACCTTGCTCATGATGCAGCCAAACTGGACTATGGATATTTTTATTAATTACCAAAACACTTACCATATCCCTTTTCCCTACATTAGCCTGTGTAGACCAGATAGGATGCCCGGAAGAAAATCTAAGTATTTTATCTCCAAATATATTTATTTGATATATTTTTAAATAGCCCTGCAAATCTGTCTCTTGTGGGAGAAATTTACATTCTGCAGAAAATGTTTTCCTTACTAGGTCTTTTTGAGGGGAGTCTGACACCTTTTAAGGTCTGATAAAAGACACTCAACATCCATTCTTTTTGAAGCCTGCTATCTGTAAGTTTCATCTATGTGACAATGAGCTTGGGTTTCACAACCCCTCTTATCTTAACTCAAGCTGATTTCAATGTTTCACCAAGCTTCCTGTATCATGGAAAAAGGCCAGGTTAATATCCATGGCATAAATGAGGTCTAGGGAACTCCAAGTCTAATGACAGTAGGTGGTATAGAGGCATAGGTGAGAGCAGATAATTCCTATTCTCTAGGCCCTTCGTGCTTCATGGGTGCAGGCTGCTTTAGCACTCATGGTGGGATCTTACTAGGACTCAGGGTTGCAAGGATGGAAGAGGTAAAAGGGACACTTTTCCTTCACTCCCTCATGTATCCTGGGCATCTGCTAGGAAGAGAAGGAAACCAGGGATGCCTGTTCCCCTCTTTCCAGATGGGTAGCCATTCATTTTCAGTCTGTACCCCTTTAGAATGCATCATGAATCTCTGGGACTCCTTTGAAAAAAAATGCATTCTTTTTTCCGCTCTTCTCTTCTGTCTTCACTTCACTGATAGATAATTGTGTCTCCATACTACAGGACACTTCCCTTACATGCATCCTCCAAACAGGAAAGAGTTAATTTCCCCAACCTTAAACTGGTTGACTTAGATTTGGCTTAGGAGAAGGCAACCCAGAAGCCCAACATGCCAGCAAAGTGGTAATGTGTTTTTCCTAGGTGGGCTTTTGGTCTCCTTCTCCCTGTGCAAACTGGCAAAAGGCCTTGGAACTTTTGAGCTGTCCTTACCCCTCCCCTTGTTTCATTTTGATACACATTTTCTAGTAACTTGGTTTGTCTGTTCTTATTTTCAGACCATCAAACTCCAAACAGTCATACAACTGGAGCATCTGACAATGCCCCCTTCTGCTGGGAACTTTATATAGGCCTCTGAGGGAGTTCTGACTGCCATTTTCCCAAAACAGCACTCTGCATCAGCATGAAGAAGATGGGTCTTTGTCCTTATCCTTAGTCTAAGTACAGTTAGATATACTTTAGAGTGGGGAATGAGACAGCCAAGTGGGAAAACATCCTCAGAAAAATTCCAATCAGCCCTAGCACTGGGGTGGAACCTTGGGGAGTTTACACCGTTTACCATGGGGCAGAGCCTGGCCTCTCCTCTTCCTGTGTGGAACCTGGGATTCAAGCTGGGTGGGGTGAGAGAAGCACTAAGCAGGGACTGTGACCTGTTGAGAGTCCCTGTTTTGTCCTTTTCGTTCTTTTCACCCAATAAAACCCTGTTTTACTCACCATTCAAATTGTCAACAAGCATCAATTTTCATGGCCTTGGGACAAAGAACCCTGTCTTTAGCTGAACCAAGGAAAAGTCCTGCAACATATTGAAGATGATAATTGAATGAAATCACTCTGTAAATGTATAAGTGGCTCACCAGGTAGCAGAATGTACCTGAAGCTTTGATTGTCTTCCCAGGAATATTGGTCTGACAAACAAAACTTTGGTCATAAACTATTTTAGCAGTAGAAGTCCCCATACCAATATATATTTAATTTTGATCATTTTATCTTCTCCATAATGAGTCATGAATGTAGAACTTTTAATAACCAAAGGTTTAAGAACCCAGGAAGAACAGGTGGCCATCTTGGTTCTCCATGAGTCCATGTTTAACATTGGACAAACTTGTGTGTTAGGGAGTTCTAGTTGTTTCTCCAACTTAGTTACATAGCACTGATAACTGGTGAGTGATCATAGGTAATTTTACTTAGACCATGAAGTTCACTAAAATCATATATTTAAATGATATCAGCATTGGCTGATTTAGCATATCTGGCAACATATGTTCTTGGCATTTAATTAATTTTTGTTCTACTAGGGTTAGCAGCTTTATAAACCTGTTAGTCTTTTCATTGAAGTTCCAGGAATTCTTAACCATCTGAAAGAAATGATACTAAAGTTACTAAAGTTATAAGAAAACTGAATTCAAGAGTGGTTTTCAGAATCATTTACATCCTTTCATGAACCTTTTTTTTTTTTTTTTTTGAGACAGAGTTTTGCTGTTGTTACACAGGCTGGAATGCAATGGCGCGATCTCGGCTCACCGCAACCTCCACCTCCTGGGTTCAGGCAATTCTCCTGCCTCAGCCTCCTGAGTAGCTGGGATTACAGGCACGTGCCACCATGCTCAGCTAATTTTTTGTATTTTTGGTAGAGACGGGGTTTCACCATGTTGACCAGGATGGTCTCGATCTCTTGACCTCGTGATCCGCCCGCCTCGGTCTCCCAAAGTGCTGGGATTACAGGCTTGAGCCACCGCGCCCAGCCTCATGAACCTTCCTAAAGATATCATATTCTAGGATTTTGTGTGCTTGTGACGTTTTAAGAAACTGCATTAGAATTAAGCAATTAGCTGTGGAAGTGACTTTAAATAGTCATAAAGTCACAATCGACAAGGAAATTTGGTTATTTATATGGTTTATAATAACTTAATATGATAACCATAATTATGATTAGTAGCATATACTCAGACATGTTCAAATTTTAGAAATCTCATATGTTTAAAACACATATTAATAACATTCAGTAAAATTTAATCTGAAGAAAGTTAAATATTATTTCTTATTTTGACAATGCTTTCCATGTAACTTAACCTGTCAAATGATCCTGCTTACCTCTCTTCTGGATGCTTCAGGAACCCTCTGAAGCATTCCATAGTGAGTTGTCCAAAAAGACTTAACTTTGAAGCTGAAATCGGATTTTGGAAAATTTGATTTTTTGCCTAATATGTTAAAGGTTGAAAACACTTGACCAAAGTGGAATCGTAGGTCACAATTAAACAATAGTCATTAATTTAATGAAAGTGATAATTACAATATACTTGAAACTAATATTTATCATATCTGTACACTTTGATAAAGGAGAATAAGTTTTCCAAGCAATTAAAATTCTCAAGACAGCATGAGATAAAAGCTGTGTCTTCTTCTTTTCTCTTTCCTTTTTTTCTTTTTTCGGTTTACTCAAAAAGCGAATGAAAATATTTCACTGTGTCTTATAAGTACTACACAAGTTTCTTTTTCAAAAAAGAAAACATAATTTATTTTTTATTGGTGTACTATTAATACTAAAACTCATTTTAATAAAAGCTCATTCATCAAAATTGTCATCTTTTAACTGTAAGATTTCCATAAAACTTTTGTTTTATATTTTTCCTCAACTTTTTATATTTATCTTGTTTTATCTATTTTTACGCCTTCAATTTGAAGACTTTAAGTAACTTTAAACCAGACAAAATTGTTACCACACATTTTTATGCTTTTATAACTTTTCTTATCAAATGCATATTTTTGCTTTGGTTATATACTATCTACAGATTTGTTTCTCTCATTTGTAGTCATTTTCAATGCCTAATAGCTGAAAATTTCTAGTGGAAACCCTAGAGATAAATTTTGAGCTGTATTATATTAGGATTTGTAAGATTAAATCCATTTTATATTTTTTAAGAAAAATAGTTTTTCAAATTATCTTTTATTGATAGATCAAATTACGTTTACTTTTTCTATATAATGTAAAAATAAGATGTCAAGGTATATACCTGTAAACTTAAACTCATGTTTGGTAATTAATATTTCAGTAACTTAACTTACAGATGACTAAGACATTTTATGATCATTATTTAACATAACAAGACTCAAAGATTTTAAACTACTGAAAATAATTTTGAAACTATGACACGTCACCTTTCTAATGTCTTCCCCCAGTCATTCTAGGTCCCAAGCAGCCACCTGGCCACCAGGAGGACTATGAAGGCCAAGGCCTGTCTGAGACCATCAAGACAGAAGACAGAGCTGTGAAGACTATACCTGGAAAATTCTTCCCCTCCCAAAATAGCCAGGAGGCAAAAAAAGAGAGAGAAGAGTAATAAGGGGTCATATTGGGCTTGGTTCTGGCTTGCAGCTGCTGGTCTAGGCACTAGGAATATGTCTACCAACTTCATCATGACCACTTATCCAGACTCTGAATCTAGAGACTCTAAACAAACGACATAAGCTCACAGTTAAATCACAGAAGTATTTAATTATATTTAACTGATAATTGTGAAGCCATTTCTATTTGAGTAACAATTTAAAAACTAGCTTTATTTACCAAATATAGCATCTATATAACACATATAGACATACAAACACAAAGAAGCAGATCTTACAGCTCTCCTAAGAGATTTTCATTTGTGGGCTTTTAAATGGTTTGTTTTCTTCCCATTCTATCAGTCTTCCAATTACAATACTTAACTAGACAATTTGCATTTCTCAAGGGACAACTCTTAGGTGGAACCAAAAAAAAATATTTCATGAGCACAGAGCTAAGATTTTAGGCCTAAATATTGTATTATCATTTGCTCAAACTAAGGGGAAAAAACGACACTCTCATGAAAGTTCCATCGAGACAAGATGGCCAGAAATGTGCCTTTATCTGACTCATTATTTAAATTTAAAAGAATGGTAAGAATTTGTAATTTAATAAGCAGATATCCATAAAAATTGAGATTTCATTTATAGACGTAATTTTTTTTTTTTTTTTTTTTTTTTTTTTTTACAAAAGAGTTTCAACATAGCAAATTAAATTCCAGAAAGCTGTAGTGTAGTTCGATGGGGTGTTCTTTTTAACACAGCTACTGTTTTTAGCTAAAATTACTGAGTTCAGGGTAATGGGCGGAGTCCATTAAAGAAGAGGACCAACAAAGCATTGTATGTCTGGACTCAACATGGATAGATTTGAAAAGGAAGCAAGCCCATTTTACCTGAGGGGACTACCTTTTACAAACACTTTGTCTACAGTAGCTTTCTTTCCACCTTTAGGGCAGGATTCCACCTTTGGCTTTTCCACTGAGCCGAAAGGTTTGCAGATTTAATTTTCTTTTTATCAATTAGTCGCTTAAGCTTTTTATTTGCCTTTCACAAAGTCTTTAAATAAAAATATTGCAATCTTTTTAGAAGCTTCTGCATATCAATAGGCATCTGTAGATGAGACTAATTTGGGAGCCCTCTCAATCAAATGCTATTCAGTGCAGTGTTCACTTAAAATATTCCACTGTAACTTGTCTTTAATAATATTTTGCCATTTCTGTAAAACTGCTGATTGCAGGGCCTAATACTCATGCATATATAAGGCAGAAGGAACTTAATTCTTCAAAAATTAAGTGTCCCATTTTTACCTTAAATATTGGCTTTCCTCTCAGGTTCCCTTGATCAACTTAGCAAATCATTTTTTTTCCCTACCTAAGTGCACAAGAAAAAATAAAACAAAAGGGTAGAACACAAAAATACTTGCAAATTTTCAAAAGCTAAATTTTACACCCCTTGCAATACTGCCGTATACTCCTGGTTTCTTTCTGACCCACTGAGAAGTAAGACATCTGCAACTGGATCCAAGGCAGCATCCTGTACCCAGTCTAGTTTTTCTCGTGAATTCCAAACCCAGTTTGGATTAAAAATTTGCTGAAAAAACTTTTAGAGCTCAATACACAAATTCGTGGAATTTTTTAATCCGAGAGAGAACTTACCATGATCCTCAACTGCTCCAAGAGAACAATGAACATGATGAAATTGATGGGTACCTGGCTTGGTCACTCAGCACTCCTGGGGGTTGTTAGAAGTTGTACTTCAGATCTTATTTCTGACACCATCTGTTAAAAGAAAAACTTCAGCTCAATTAAATCTAACAGTGTTTAATTGAGTAATGAATGATTCATGAATCAGGCAGCCTCCTGAGCCAAAGTAGCCTCAGAGACTCCAGTGAAGCTGCATGGTGGAAGAGGATTTCTGGACAGAAACAAAAAGTTACTTACAGAAAATGGAAGTGAGGCACAGAAACAGCTAGATTAATTTAGCTTAGTGTTTTTTTTTTTAATTTGAACATGATTTGATTTGAGCAGTTGGCCACAGCTGAGTGATTAGCACAAGAACAGGCTTTAGTCTGTTTACAATTTCATTTAAGTTATAGTTCACAATGTACAGAGAAACATTTAGGCTTAAGTATGGAGGTAGCTTTAAGCTAAACTTGATTTAACAGTTTTCTAAAATCGTATTTCCTCTAAATTATACCTCCATATTGCTTTAATTTTCTTATTTTCCACAGTGTCCTGATGATACTTCCATTGCCACTTAATAACTGTATGACCTTGGGTAAGTTACCTGATCTTTTGTGCACCTCTTTTATCATCTACAAAATTAAAATAATGGCACTTTTTTTGGGGGGGGGGCGCCAATGCTGTCGTTTATTGCGCGTAATGGGGGTGTGGGGGTTAACGGGGCATGGGAGGGCACTGCTGCCTCGGCTAGTCAGTACATTCATCATGGCGGCGGGACCCCAGCCTCGCCCCCGCACCCTGTGCAGCCTGCACGGCCCGCCCCTTGCTGCCGGTGCTAGAGGGAGCCGGGGAGCTGGGCAGCTGCTCCCGGTCACTCCGGGACGCCAGGTGACCGGGCTGGGCCGGTTATTGCGTGAGCGCGATGGGGGAAGCGGGAAGCCAGCGGGCCAAGTATTGCACTTAGAAAACAATCCTCATCGGACAGCGGGCCACCTTGGGGGGCTGGGAGGGGGCGCTCCACAGTGGGCTCCTCTCAGCCACTGGGCTGCCCTGTCCATTTTACAACTGGGGGAACTGAGGTTCCCTAAAACCCAGAGTTTTAGGGAAAGGATGTTTAAACATTTATAGAAAAGGGTCTACTACCAAATCTATCCAAAGGGCATATAGAATCAGAGAAATATTTTTAGGAGGCTAATTAGGTGGCTCTTTTATCAATCCAGGCCAAAAGTAATGAGGGCCTGAACTAAAGTAATGGTGGTGGGGATGAAGAGGAAGGGACAGATCCAAGACAGAATGTACAAATGTCATGGTTGTGGTTGGGGACTAGAGGTAGAAGAATCTAGGATGCCTGCCAAATTTCTTATCAAGGGCCGCTGGGTGGATGACCATATAATCAGCTAACATAGAGAACACTGTGAGAAGGCAAATGATGAGTTTAATTTTTTCACCGTCTAAATATTAGAACTTAAGTAAGTGCTTTATGGGGAATATTTTATTTAATGTATACAACTGTCTTGGGAAGTCAGTAACATAATTATTCCTGTTTTCAGATATAGAAACTAAGGGTTAAATAAGTTAAATAGCTTGCCCATATAAGAAATCAAATGAGTCATATAATCAAGCACAAAATGACATCCGCCCAATCCAGAGCAAATGTTCTTAACTGTTACTAGTCCAGCGTGTGCTGGTGTAACCAGTGAAGGATATTGCTAATGTTTATTTTTAAATGCATCCAAGTGTCTCATTATAAAACTAGCAATCCTTATTTTTCTAGTGGTATAGCCTTTAAATCTTTGTTAAATGAATTTTCTAAAATGATGATTGCAAAATATACAGAACATTGAATTCTATTTTGTTTACTAAATGTATATGAATTAATGTATCTGAATTTCACAGACATGTCCTCAGATATGTGAAACGTTAATTTTTCCATGACTGAAGACTCTATTGGTACTCAATAGTGATAAAATTATCCAAGCTGACTCAAGATAAACTTAATCACTTTCAGTTCACAACTCAGTTTCATTTGCACAGTCAATTTGATAGTTTTCCCCTCCTTCTTTATGTTCCCTTATCCCTAAGAAGATGGAGGTGTTTATGTTCTTAAAATCAGAAAGGATTTGAGCATCTTATCCACGATAATCCATATTCTACTCTGGCTTCCTCTGAGATGTACCTTGCAGACTTTTGTTGATTTCATTTTGCCTTGCTCTCTGTTGCTGACAGCTGTAGTCCTGCCATCATCTCCCATCACTGGGCCATTGGGATCCTGGGAACTGTTAGGCAAGCTCAGATACATTGGCCTAACCCCTGCACTCAGTCATGGCTGCTCTACAACTCTGGTCCATTCTAGGGCTTCTGTTGGCAACTCCCCTCGCTCCAGGTACTCTAGCCTATGCTGGGGAACTGCTGTTACCCTCTGCCTCTCCATTCCCAATCTATGGATTATGTGAGTTCAGTTTTACATTTGCAGTTTGTCATACTTGTGGAAAAACTAAGAAGAGATGGTTAGTGAGCAACTGGAAATATGTGTCTGGAACTCAGGAGAGATTTCTCAATTTGAGATAGATCTTACAGAAGCATCAGCATATATAGATGGTGGTTTTTGACATGGGTGCTGATAACGTAATTCAGGAATCATGCATGAACTTATAAAAATACAGGCAGCAATCATTGATTATGGTTATAATTTAAGGGTATGTAGAGGAAGCAGAGCCTACAAATATATATATTTGAAATTGAGTTTTGCTCTTGTCACCTAGGTTACAGAGCAATGGTGCAATCTCAGCTCACTGCAACCTCCACCTCCCAGGTTCAAGCAATTCTCCTGTCTCAGCCTCCCAAGCAGCTGGGATTACAGGCAGCTGCCACCACGCCTGGCTAATTTTTCTAATTTTTAGTAGAGATAGGGTTTCACCATGTTGGCCAGGCTGGTCCTGAACTCCTGACCTCAGGTAATCCACCTGCCTCAGCCTCCTAAAGTGCTGGGATTATAGGTGTGACCCACCACATCCAGCAAGGTATATTGACATAGATACATATCTACATGGCATAGCTGGCAAATACACTCATATTTCAAGGAGTCTAAATAACTGGATCTAAAATACTAGAGAATTTTAACAGGGATTAATGTAAAGATTTTCACGTCCATTCAAAAAGTCAGCTGTACATAGGTACAAGATGAGGAAAGTCAGGGTTAATACTGTACAACTCGGTTTTAAAAAGACCCAGAAATATTAAGGCTTGCTGACTGCAACATTAGTGCCTAAAGTAAGAAACAATCCATCTGATAAAAACTGATTTCTCCAAATAGCTTTCTTACTTCCCTGCTTTATCTAATAAGGCCATTTATCTTCAAATTAGCATTTGACTTTTTTCTAGCTCTTAAGATGCAAAGCGTGTAACACCCCGTCTGCTATTTTTGAAAGCCTCTGCTTTAAGACTCCTGCAATGGTTGCTTCACAATACCGCTATGTTCCAGTGCCTAATAGTATCCTCATCTCATAGAAAGATATAATCATTAGTATACCTTACATCGTTTTCTCTCTTGGCCATTTTGGCCAAATTTTTATCCTCAGAAGTTAGGACACCCACTTCTGATTGAGAATATATATTTGTCTTTCTTCATTTTCCTTGTTTCTCTTAAGATAATGACCTCCAGTATCATCTATGTTGCTGCAAAACACACTATTTCATTTTTAATACCTGAATAGTACTCTATTGTGTATATAAGTCCACTATGCAATCTATGCACGTAACAAAATTGCACTTGTGTCCCCTAAATTTATATAAATAAATGAATAAAATGAAGATATAATAAAGCCAAATAGAATTTTCTTTCAGTGAATGGAAGTATTTGACAGGGAATCACCTTTGGAAGCAAACATTGAGAACATCTTGTTACAACATAAAACAAGTTAGGATAATTCAGTTTTGAATCTATTACACTCAAACACCTCTGCTTCAGTAACTTAGATCTAATAGTTATCAGGCTTGGATAAATATCTCAGACTGACACGTTACTCTAACCTGCTGTTTTGTTCAGTCTGGGCTGGCTTGACAATATTTGAGCCTGTCAGTCAACATATTCCTGAAAGCTTGAAAAAAGTATTCATGAGTTCAATAGACTAAAGGCACCAGAACTTAGAATCTTTAGACATATATCATTAAGCCTTTGTAAACTCAATATTGCTTAGTTTATTTTTGCTACTATAACAATACAACATAGACTAGCTAGCTTATGAATAACCAATATTTATTTCTCACAGTTCTGGAGGCTGGGAAGTCCAAGATCAAAGCAGCAGCAGATGCGATGTCTGGTGAAGACCTGATTTCTGTTTTTGCTTTTTTTTTTTTTTTTTTTTTTTTTTTTTTTTTTTTTGAGATGGAGTCTCCATCTGTTGCCCAAGCTGGAAAACAGTGCCATGATCTCAGCTCACTGTGATCTCTGCCTCCTGGGTTCAAGTGATTCTTCAGCCTCAGCTTCCTAAGTAGCTGGGAATATAGGTGTGTCCCACCACACCTAGCTAATTTTTGTATTTGTAGTAGAGACAGGATTTCACCATGTTAGCCAAGCTGGTCTCGAACTCCTGACCTCAGTTGATTCAACCACCTCGGCCTCCCAAAGTGCTGAGATTACAGGCATCAGCCACTGTGCCTGGCTCTAATGTCTGTTTTATAGATTTCTGTATTCTCCCTGTGTCTCCATGAGGCAGAAGTGTCAGGGGAGCTTTCTGCTGTCCTTTATTAAGGTCAGTAATACCGTTCATACAGGCTTTCCCTGACCACCTAATTAATAATCTCCAAAAAGACTTCACCTTTTAGACCATCACTTTGGGGATTAGGTTTCAATGTATGAATTTTAGAAAGGACACAAACATTCAGTCCATAACATATTTCAAACTTTGTTTCATAATTATTCGATTTAAATTACTTTACTTTAAAATTTTCTCCAAGTAATGTCGTCTTTCTTTTTCTCCTCAATTTTCCATTACTAAACTGACAATTGCAGTCTAGACTTTTCATATTTATTCATTTATGTATGGTAATTCTTGAACATTTTTGTTCTTATATCTTTTGTTTTTTTTCAGAGAATTGTGTTAAATTACAGATATATTTGTTTCATTTTAAAAAATTTACTACTATTACTATAATTTCTATCAATATAGCAGTGATCCCTGGCATTCACCTGAGGGCATCAGCTCTCAATTATTAGCTTGATCCTATGTTTGCTATAGGAACACTATATGAATGCTTGTGTAATACAGTACATTTTTTCTCATCAGGAGAATTTTCTTTTAAGTGGTGTTTTGTATAGATCCCGTTATCTTCTTTAATTATTTCATTCAACCATATAATTTGAAAATATATCCACATTACTGTGTATTTACCTAGTTCATTGTTTCTCACTGCTATAACATTACACAGCATGTATCCATTGTATCCATCACATTTTACTTTGCTTTGTACAAAAATGATGAATTAGTGCTGTGTTTCTGCTCTTTTATATAACAAGACTTATTGAATCAGATACCTATACTTGTTGTCTTCACTTCCTCACCTCTTATTCTCTCTTGAACACACAATAATTGGACTCTTGGCCCTAAACTTGCATTGTGCTACTGCATGGGAAACATGTTTGTCAAGGTCTCCAGTGAATTCTGAGTTGCCAAATCCAATTGTCATTTTTTAGTTGTCATTTTAGTTGACCTTTCAGCTGCATAATTTGGCCTACCACTTCAACCTCATATCCTATCACTTTCTACTTTATTCACTGGAATGCAACTACGTGTATTATATTATTTTTCTGCAAATATACTATGCCTGATTTAATACCAATTTCTTTGCTTTTACTGGTTACTCTGCCTGAGACCCTCTTATCTCCAGATAGGTATACACATAGCTCATTTCTTCTGTTAATTAACACCTCCTCACGGTAGCCCTGTCACTGCCATTCTCTATTTCCTTACCCCACTTTATGTGAACTCATACACTTTTATTATCATATGAAATTTCATTATATCATTATTTAGGTGTTCTGTCTCCTCTCATTCAAATGTAAGTTGCTTGAGTGCAGAGATATTTTTTCAATTCTCTCACCACTATATTGCTCTTGCAATAGTTAAGTAATGAGTAAATTTTAGTTGAGTCAATAACTGAATCATGACACATAAAATGCTCTTGTGGTTTATGTAAGACATACATCTTTACTCAATCTTTCATTAGCTATTTTAATAGTGTTGGTACAAATGAGGAAAACCAGGTAATAGAATTGTGAGTGTTACTATGGTCAATCGTTTCTGCCTGAGGGTGTGTCATATCATGCATCAGACCGCTCTCCTATTCATACTACCAGTTGCTCTGGCATGGTGGAAACACTCTTTGTCTACTACTGTCCTGTACTCCTTGTAGGAAGCATAGAACCTATACACAATAGTAACAGAAAATCTCACAAGAAAAGGGCCAAAACTAGTGTGTATGACATCTAAATGTTATTTAACATTATTTAAGCTAGAAGATAAAAGGGCAGAAGAAAAATTATTTAACTGGTTTACACATTTTGCTTCTTTAAATTGCTCCCTCATTGCTTATTTTGAAGGGACCAGAATTATGTCTGGTCCAAAGGAAAGCGTCACCCTTGAATTTGGTAAGTCCGTAAAAGAGCTATAGACTTGTAAAGGACTATGAAATATATATTACATAATAAATGTAATGAAAATTATATAGAAATAAAAATTGCTCTTTCACCTATGAACACCCCAAATATAAAAACTCAATTTATAAACAGTGTATTTGCCTCAAAAATAACAACTTTATTGTATATTTCAAACTATAAACCAAATGAAGTTTGTTGTTTCTTAAATGCTTAATTGTATCCTCTAACAGATAATATTTCTACTGCTCTAAAGAAATATCAATAATCAGTATGTTATGAAATCTTAGAGGATGTGATAAGATTGGCCTCTATTCTAGAAAGCCTACTAAACCATATCTAGAAAGCACCAATTAGTAATTATGTCAATTATTATTGCCATTTTCACTCTAAAATTAAGCCGCCTTGTTTTTTCAGCTTTTGTTATATCAAAGACAATTTGTTCTTGAAACAGATGGGCCCTTGCTAATTAAGAAAACTGCTCCAGTTCATTAGAGAAGTAGCAAAGAACCAGATGATGTGTAATTTCTTAGGGTCACTCGATGTGTAAAGCTTCATCACATTACTCACTTGTTCCATCATACTCTGAAACATTGACTCAACCTAAGCATTTGACATATATTACTTTTAATTACTGTAATTGCAAAAACCACAGCATACTAAAAAGGGTTATGTGTGTGTTATTACTTGGGGGGTGAATAGCTCATAAGTCTTTTTATATCTCTAAAAAGATGATAATTATAAAATTATCTTCATACTTGGAAGAGACCTTAGGGATCTTTTAGTTTAATATCTTTCACTCAGTTGTTCTATACTTAACCAGCCTCTTCTAGAATTTGCTAGAATTTGTGCTAAGTGCTTATGATGCAGATATTAATGGGACTGTCTTTGCCTTCAAGGATTTCACAATCTACTGGAGGATATAGATAAATATAAGACAATCATAATACATTGTATTACTTTGCTATTAAAATATTTAAGAAATTTTGTGAGTGCAGAAAGAAAGAAATATCTCTTGTGGGTGGGTGGTAAGGGTGCTAAGATAAGGTTTTTGGGGAAGAGCAAATATTTGTATTATGTTCCGAGACATGCAAATGTTTCCTTGAGCCAGGAGTAGAGGTAAGCATGTGGGATGAGAAAGATTTCCAGGAAGATGGATCAGTATATTCAAAGATACAAAACCATAGACAGGTCTGACACATTTGACTAGATTAGACTGAAGAAATAGGCATGACTGAGATCATAAAGAGCCTGTTTGGCCTTTGTTTATAAGTTTAGAACTGATCCAAAACAGGTTTCAGATAGGGAAGTTACATGGTCAAATAAATATTGTAGACATGCCACCCTGGCATCAGTGTAAAGAAAATATTTGTCAGGTATAAAACTATAGGTAGAGAAACGGTGACAAATTTTTAAAATATCCTAAATGAGAAATAAAGAATATCTGAAGTAAGGTTATTGTAATGCTGGGGAGGAAACATCACAATAGGGCAGTTCTTGGCATATCTGAAGAACAGAAATAAAGCCAAAGTATTTGAAGGGCTGCAGACATGTGGAAGAGTAGTTCCAGGGGATAAGAGATCAAGGTATATAATGCCTTGCATAGTCATGGTCAGGTTTGAACTTTATTGTAGATGAGATGGAGAGACATTGGAGGGCTTTGAGCACAGGAGTATCTTGCCTAATTACTACAAAGAAATTTCCTGGCTGGTATATTGACAACAGCATACAAGAGGACAAGAGGGAAAGCAGAGGGATCAGATCAAAGGCTATTGCAATAATCCGGGGAAGAGATGATGGTGACTCAACTGAGGGTAGTAGCAGTGTAAGTGTTAATAAGTAGCTGGATTTTGGATACATTTTTAAACCACAGTACCCATCTCCATTCATAGCTTTAGTTTCCCATGGTTGCATGTTCCAAAAATATTAAACGAAAAACTCCAGAAATAAACCATTCATCAGTTTTAAATTGCAAACCACTCTGAACAGTGTGATGAAATCTCATGCCATCCACTCCATCCTGTCCAGGACTTGAATAATGTCTCTGTCCAGCATATCCCTGCAGTAGGTACTACCCTCCCATTAGTCACTTAGCAGCTATCTAGGTGATCAAGATTTTAAATTAACTGTCTCAGTATTGCAGTTCTTCTATTCAAGGAATGCTTATTTTACTTTTATTACAGTATATTGTTATAATTTATTATTGTTAATTTCTTACTATATTTCATAAATTAAACTTCATCATAGATATGTATATGTATGTTTATATAGGAAAAAAAATAACATACATAGCGTTTGGTACTATGAGTGGTTTCAAGCATCTCCTGGGGGTCCTGGATAAAAGGGGATCACTGTGGAGCTACTAGGATTTGCTGGTAGATTGAATGCATTTGGTGAGAAATAAAATAATAGACAATTTCACCTTCAATTATTTTGTCCTGAGGAGCCAGAAGGATTCAATGGACCATTACTTAGTGAAAAGGGTTGTGGAAGGGTCAGGTTTTGGAGTGAGGAATCAATAGTTAAGTTTATAAAATATTAAGTTCAACCTTAGGATTAAACATACAATAGATGGCAAGTATGAAGCTGAACATTGGGATCTAAAGTTTAGAGGATAAGTATTGGCTGGTGATATAAATGTGAGTCATTGGTATATAAATAAGGACACATGCCATGAACATTCCACTGGTTACAAGTTGAGAAGAAGAGAATCCAGCAAGTAAGATTGAGACATAACAGCCAACAGAATAAAATGACAACTAAGAAAGTGTGATATCCCAGAAGACAATTGAAGAAAGTCCATGCTATATATGCTCTGCAAGTAGACACACACACATATACATATTTATATAAATATACAAATATCTCTTTATAACTTAATGTGTGTACACACACACACACACACACACACACACACACACACATAGATAAGTATATAAATACATTACAAAATGCCTGGATGGTCCAGGAAAAGGGAGTGACCAATTGGCTGCTCAGTGGTTTGTTAAGATCAGGACTGACAAAGTATCATGGAATTTTGCAACATGGAATTTATAGGTGGCCTTGACAATAGCAGGATCAGTGGATTAGAAGGAATGAAAGACTAGTCAACATAATTCAAGAAAATAGGAAGAATGTAAGTGAAGGCAGTATGGGCAATGACTCTGAGAATTTTGCTAAAAACAAGGCTAATGTGTCCCGGGGGAAAAAGTGTTACATGTAATGGTATCATTGACCAGTTAGAACCAATAAAATAGATGTAAATAAAACAATATAAATATGTTTGTAAAGGCAATAGTGCACAGAATGAAATATTTAGCACCATATCATGTATTTAGATATAAAACTAAAGCTCACAAAATAATATCTCCTCCTTCCCATAATCTCCATGTCCAGTGTCATCCTCAAATATAACCATTGACATTGATATCCATTCAGGAATAACACACACACACACACACACACACACACACACACACACACAGACACACACACACACACACAGATGCACACATTATTTTTGGTATAATAGTTGACTCTTTGTTTTGCCATTCCTTAAGATTGTTTTTAACTGTATGGTCAAGGTGGAATTGATGTTATGTCCATGTTCTGGTTCAAGAAGAGATGGGAAAAATACTCCAGGGAAGGTTATTTTCTATAATTTATGATGGTCTGGAATTCAAGTACCTGACTTCTACTCCCATTTCAAAAACCCAAAATTAGACACATGGCCACTCTTAAGCTGAAACTTACTGTCTGAGAGTTAAGGTGAGACTGCTATAAGAGCTTAAGGAAAGACATGATAAACTATAATCATTAAAAAATAGAAAAGTAAATTGATGGGGAACAGTATAACTGCAGATAGCATTTGTCTTAGTCTGTTCATGTTGCTATAAAAAATACCTGAGAATGGGTAATTTTAAAATAAGAGGTTTATTTGTCTGACAGTTTTGTGGGGTGAACAAGAAGCATATTCTTGTCTTCTTGTGAAGGCCTCAAGCTACTTCCATTCATGATACAAGGTGAAAGGGAGCTAGCATGTGCAGAGATTACATGGTAAGAGAGGAAGTAATGGGGAGAGAGTGGGGAGGGGCCAGGAAGTTTTTAACTGGCTTTCACAGGAACTGAATGACAACTCACCCCCTCCAGGAAAAAAATTGATCTATTCATGAGTGATTCTCCCTCATGACCCAGACACCACCCATTAGACCCATATCTCCACCATTGGGATCAAAATTTATCAAGAATTGAATGTTTGAGGAAACAAAGATTCAAACTATAGCCTTCCATCTCTGGCCTCCCAAATCTCATGTTGCAAAATACAGTCATTCCGTTCCTACGGCCTCCAAAATTGTTAAAAATCTGAAATTCAAAGGCTCTTCCAATATTCAGGGTTAGTTCCTTCCAGCTATGAGCCTATAAGATAAAAAACAATTTTTTAACTTCGAAGATATAGTGTTTTTTTAGGCATTTGGTGAATATTCCCACCACAAAAGGGAGAAAGTGGCCAAAAGAAAGGAGTAACAGACCCCACGAAAGTCCAAAATCCAGCACAGTGGACGTTTTAACTTAAAGGTCCAAAATAATCTTTGATGCTGGTTGCAAACCACACGGCTACTTCACAGGTTGAAGTTTAATTCCTGTGGCTTTTTCAGGCTGTGGTTGCACAGTGCTTGTGGATCTACAGTTCTTAGGTTGTCAATGTCACCTCACTCCTGTGACTCCACTAGGTATTGTTCCAGTGATGACTCTCTGTGGCAACTCTTTCTCTGCCACAGAGAAGAGAAAAGTACATACTCTGCCTGGGCACCCAGGATTTCCTATTCATCCTCTGAAATTTAGGTGGAAGCCACCAAGCCACCACGACTCTTGCATTTTGGACACTTGCAAACTTAGCACCATGTGAATGCTGCCAAGGCTTCTGGCTTACACTCTGAGGCAGAGTGGCCCAAGCCATACCTGGGGCCATTTGAGCCACAGCTGATGTCAAGGCAGGTGGGATGCAGGAAGCAGCATCTTCAGGTGGTGCAGGGAAGTAGCACACTTGGCCTATGCCCCAAAACCGTCTGTCTTCCTAGGCCTATGGGCTTATTTATGGAGGGGAAGCCTCAGAGATCTTTAAAATACTTTCAGGGCCTGTTTTCCCATTGTCTTGACTATTGGCACCAAGCTTTATGTTAGTCATGCTAATTTCTTTAGCAACCACTTGTTTCACAGAATCTTTGGGTTTTTCTCTGAAAACGCTTTCCTTCTCTACCATATAATCTGGCTTCTATTTTATTTTAATTTTTATGTTGTACTTTCCTTTTAATTATAAGTTACATATTTAGGTCATTCATTTGCTGCCATACCTAATCATAAGTTTTTAAATGTAGCCACACCATTTCTTTCCTTATTAGAAATTTCTTCGATCTAATACCCTAGGTTATAATTCTTAAGTTTGACCATCCACAAAACCTTAGGACAGGCGTCCCCAAACTTTTTACACAGGGGGCAAGTTCACTGTTCCTTAGACCCTTGGAGAGCCGCCACATACTGTGCTCCTCTCATTGACCACCAGTGAAAGAGGTGCACCTTCCTGAAGTGTGGTGGGGGGGCCAGATAAATGGCCTCAGGGGGCCGTAGTTTGGGGACGCCTGCCTTAGGACATGAACATAATTGCCCCCGAGTTTTTTGCTACAGTGTAAGAAGAGTGACTTATGCTCCAGTTCCCATTAAGTTCCTCATTTCCATCTCAGATCTCATCACCATAGATGTAACTTTCTGTATTTCTATCAACATTTGGTCACAATCACTTAACCAATTGTATTTGTCCATTTTTACACTGCTATAAAGATACCACACAAGACTAGGTAATTTAAAAAGAAGAGGTTAATCGACTCACATTTCCACATGACTGTGAGGCCTCAGAAAACTTATAGTCACAGCAAAGGGTAAGAGGTACATCCTACAGGGGCAGTCGGCTAGAGAGAGCGAGCAAGACCAGGGAAAATTGCTTTATAAAACCATCAGATCTTGTTAGAACTCACTATCATGAGAACATCATGGGGGAGTATGCCCCCATGATCCAGTCACCTGGTCCCTTCTTTGTCACATGATGAATAGGGGATTACAATTCAAGATGAGATTTACGTGGAGACACAGCAAAACAATATCACCAGTCTCTGAAGTTACAATCTTTCCCTTAGCTTTTTAATTTTCTTCTGAACCCTCCAAACTCTTCCAACTTCTGTCTATTACCCAGTTCTAAAGCTACTTTTCCATTTGCAGAGATCTTTATAGCAGCACTGCTCTCTTTGGTCCCAATTTCTTGATCTTAGACTGTTGTGTTGCTATAAAGGAATATCAGAGGCTTAGTTATTTATAAAGAAAGAGGTTGATTTGCTCATGGTTTTGTAGGCTTTACACAAAGCATAGTGCCAGCATCTTCTCAACTTCTGATGAGGGCTTCACGCTGGTTTCACTCAATGGCAGAAGGTTCAGGTAAGTTGGCACGTGCAGAGGTAACATGGCAAGAGAAAAAGCAAGAGAGAGAGAGAGAGAATGGGGAGGTAAACAGGCTCTTTCTAACAACCAGCTTTCCTGGGAACAAATTCAGTAAGGACGACCTCACTCCTCCTCAGGGAAGACATTAATCCATTCGTGGGAATCTACTCTCATGACGTAAACAACTTTCATTAGACCCCACCCACACATTGAGGATCAAATTGTAACATGAAGTTTAGGGGTACAGACCTCCAAAGTATAACAGCATTGAAGGCTCACTTGAGATTTGTGATTGGAAATTTCAAGTGAATCTAGTTAACAAAGTTGTTCTGTCTCCAATCATGTTCAGCTTCACCAGGATATTTCCACATAGGAAATATCCTGGGTATTGTATTCAACCAGGGTGGGTTTGCCAAAGAAGTATTAAAAACTTGAGAGAGAAGCAAAGGAATCTTAAATTTATGCAAGGGAGTGATAATAATGGCTGAGAACTTCATAGACAAACAAACAGGTTCATAGAAGCTCAAGAATAAATGTCATAAATCCCTGGAAATGTCTGGAGCCACAAGTTGAACCCAGGTCAACCTGATAACAACTTCTGACCTTACTACATTGTAACACATGGGATTATTGCTTAAAAACAGAACTGAACAACACAACTTGATGGGTTGAAGAAATCCTACTATCGCCGGGCGTGGTGGCTCAAGCCTGTAATCCCAGCACTTTGGGAGGCTGAGGCGGGTGGATCACGAGGTCAAGAGATCGAGACCATCCTGGTCAACATGGTGAAACCCCATCTCTACTAGAAATCCAAAAACAATTAGCTGGGCATAGTGGCGCATGCCTGTAATCCCAGCTACTCAGGAGGCTGAGGCAGGAGAATTGCCTGAACCCAGGAGGCGGAGGTTGCGGTGAGCCGAGATCGCACCATTGCACTCCAGCCTGGGTGACAAGAGCGAAACTCCATCTCAAAAAAAAAAATAAAAAAGAAAAGAAAAGAAAAGAAAAGAAATCCTACTATCAGAGAAGTAGATGTGCAACTTCAAGTAAAAGTAGCCAACTCTGTGACTTCAAAATTAAGATAAAATGATACTTGAATAGGAAAAGATGCGAATGATATAGATATAGAATAAATAAAAAAGAGCTTCCTAGTAGATCTATACAGGCAGGGCTCATTGCCTTAAAAAGTTCTTTTTTATCATCAAGTGACTAGAGTCCAAGTACTTAACTTTGTTAATGAAGAAACTGAGGTCTAGAAAATCTAAGGCAGGGCCAGAACTAGAACAGAGGTCCCCTGATATCTGAACTATCAATCTTTCTATTGCACCATGCAATATTATAGGGCTCTGGTATAGTCCTGTGTAATGCCAAGAAGATTGGACATATGACCTCCTGACATTGCCTTCATTCTGTTGTTTAAGACATAGTCTCTGATTCCGTAATACCTCCACAGGATTATAAACATTGATACCAACTAACATTATTCTTTTAGTCTCTTCGTGGCTCGGTGTTCTTTATCCTAAAGGTGTATGGAAGCTAAGAATTCAATGTATTAATTTGGGTATTTCAAGAAAAACTCAGAGCAAAAATAAATAAGGGATGATAATAGACAAAGCAGCAGATTTTTCACGATCTCCTAAGCAATTTTCAACTGAAGAAGCCTGAAGATGAGCTTAAGAACTATAACTGGTAGATAGTGATTATTGAATTTTTTCTTACATTGCTGAATAATTTCAGGTTACTTAGTCTGTGCCATTATGCATTTCTATCACAATAGGGGGAAAATCATTAAATTAATGAACGTTGTGCCTCGTTTGTCAAGATCTGAGTCATTAGCTTGAAACATCTTTTATTGTAAATGCAGTTGGGGAGATTCAATCATATTTCTCCTATTTGAAAATACCTGAGTGGTTAATATTGAGCCATTTTATTAATACATTGAATATTAAAAAGAATTTGACATATGGAAAAGCTATTTGAGACTACACGACCAAAAAGAAAAACAATAAGAGGCTCCATGTTTTATTTGTATAATCTACAGTTTATCCTTTTGTGAAAACAGCAAAGCTGTTATAAGAACGAATACTTATGGAATGTTACATTGCTTTAAATATTTTGAAGGAATCGATTTTTATTTTCCTAAACACTTTTGTCAAGATGCTCTCTTTGCAAGTATCAAGTGGGTGTTCTTCAGTGTAAACATCTCAGCACATGAAGGAATCAGTGGACACACTATTTAAGAAAATGTACAAAGTCGATAATCCGTATCTGGAGTGTACAGCTATTGAGGCCAGAAAAAAATTGAGACAGTGAAAAAAATAAACCACTTGAAGGAAAGAAGAGGAATATGTCATATCTCCCTTTTTTAACCCCGGTTTATGAAACTAGCAACCCTAGCCTCCATCAGAAGACTGGAAAAGAAATTAAGCCTAGGAAAATGGAAATGGCCAGATGTTTTGGCAAGGTTCATGGAATAGTATTTTCTGTCATATGTCAGATATGAGCTTTTGAATATTAGGATTCATGCCTGAATATTAAAATATTATTTACAGATCCGGAATAGAATGGAGTTGAGATCTGCCTGGACACATAGGCATTATAGTTGCCTTGCCTGACTACAATGACTAGTTATTGAGCTAGAAATGACACAGTATACCTTTGCAGGAGGGGAAAGGAGTCTCTTATGCTAATCTCCTATGATGTGTGTGATAGACAAGCCCTAAGGTGGCCTCTAGTAATTCCCACCTCCTAGTATTTGTGACTTTCTGCAACTTTCTCACTCTGGGAGTGGGCATAACCTGTGAATTTCCTTCTAACAAAAAGATTTTGGCAAAAGCAATGGAATGTCACTCCCATGATTAGGTTACATTATATGGCAAAGATGATTATGCTACATTGTCTAAGACTCTATTTATATATGTCTCTGTCTTAACAGACCGGAATTACAGACTATGGGAGCTTGATGAAGCAAGTGGTCATGTTGAAGATACCCATGTAGAAAGGAACTGCAATTGCCCTCTAGGATCTGTGGGCAGCCTGCAACTGATAGATAATAAAAAGCTGTAGCTCTAAATAATACAGCTGTAAAGAAATGAATTCTGCATACACCTGACTGAGATTGGAAGTAAATTCTTTCCTGGTCAACTTTCCAGAAGAGATCTCAGTCCCAGCTAACATGTTCATTGCAGCTTTGTGAGAGAACCCAGCTAAGCCATGTCCAGACTCCTGATGTACAGAAATTTTAAGACTAGAAATGTGTGTGTTGTTAAAGACATAGAGTTTGTGCTAACTTATTATGCAGCAATAGAAAACTAACACAATGCATTCTGTATGTTCCTGAAAAACCTCACAGTTTGTGGATTCATGTATAGAGCATAAAAGCATTTATGGGGAAAATAGGATTGGAAAGGTGGCTCATGCCTGTAATCCCAGCACTTTGGGAGGCTGAGGTGCATGGATCACCTGAGGTCAGAAGTTTGAGACCATCCTGACTAACATGGTGAAACCCCGTCTCTACTAAAAATACAAAAATTAGCTAGGCATGGTGGTGCATGCCTATAATCCCAGTTACTCAGGAGGCTGAGGCAGGAGAATAGCTTGAATCTCTGAGGCAGAGGTTGCAGTGAGCCAAGATCGTGCCACGACACCCCAGCCTGGCAACAGAGTGAGACTGCATTTCAAAGAAAAAAAAAAACAAAAGCATACAACTTCATTAACAGAGCACAAACAAAAACAACAATGATAAAATCCTGGAAAATTTTAAAATATATGATAAATTGCTAACAAAAGGAAAAAAAAAGTAAAAGTAAATATATATCTTACCCTTACCCAAAAGGTTTAAAGGTAGTTTGATGGAAGGCAGTGTAAGGAAGGGTCAAGAGGGTTGAGATATGTGAGCAAAGGGAAAATGCACAATGATCTAGGAGAAGTGAGCAATAAGTACTTTCCAAGCAAGGCAGGTCGTCTAAGCTTTTATAAAGAACAAGCTGGAGAATGGGCATCACATACAGTACGTTAGTTGGCTAGAGAAGTTGTAACAAAGTACGACAGACTGTAAGGCTTAAACAACAGAAGTTTCAATGTCTTAGAAGCTACAGATCTAATACAAGACGCTAGTAAAGTTGATTTCTTCTGAGGCTATGAGGCAAAGATATCATCCATAGCTTTCTCTTTGGATGGCAAATGGCCATCTTCTCATTCATTCTTCATATCATCACTCCATGGATGTGTTTATGTCCAAGTTTTTCCTTTTTATGAAGACACCAGTCTTACTGTTAGGTCCCACCCTAATGAACTCAGTTTAACTTGGTTATTTCTGTAATGACCGTATCTCCAAATGAGATCACATTCTAATCTACTGGGGGTTAAGACTCAAGCAGATCTTCTTTTGAGAGGACACAATTCATACCACTACAGGCAGTAATAGACTCTTCTGTGGCTTGCTGGATTTATTTCTGTCAATGTATTTACATTTGGCTGCTGTTACTTGGTGGTGCAAAAGTTTAATCTATAATAGGGAAAAATAAAGTATAGACCAACTCAACTTCCCATTATGTTCACATTATTTTTTTTAGCAGAAAATGATTTATTAGGCAAAGAGTTTGCAGAGAGCCATTTATTAGGCAGAGAGAGAAAGAGAGAGGGAGAAACAGCTCACATGTTGTTGTGGGAGGGGATTCAGAGAAGGAGTCCATATAGGGAGAGAGGGAGAGACAGCTCCCACGTTGTTGTGGGAGGGGATCCCAGAGAGGGAAATTCCTATGTTGACATTATTATAAAGCCCCACTACGGGAATCTTTCCTATAACAGAACAGTCTAGAAAGCATCTGTGGCTCTCTTTTACTCTTTCAGTCTCATAGGATGACTCTGTGTGTGTGTGTGTGTGAAAGAGAGAGAGAGAGAGATTTACTGAGTGTTCACCACATTCAATTAAAATACAGCATATTCTCATTCATATGTGGGAGCTAAACATTGAGTACACAAAGATATGAAAATGGGAACAATAGGTACTGTGGACTATCAGAACAGGAGGGAAGATGTGAGTGTGGGTTTAAAAACAACCTATTGGGAACTATGCTCACTACCTGGGTGATGGGATCCATACCCTAAACCTCAGCATTGTGCAGTATTCCCAGGTAACAAACCTGCACGTGTATCCCCTGTATCTAAAGCAAAATTTGAATTAAAAAACATTTCTTCCTATCAATGAGCAGGCATTTTACATTTTTATTTTAGCAATTCCAGGACATAACATACTTTTGGTTGCTTTTGTGAATTTTTAAATTATCGTAGCCTTATTTAACCGGCTGTGGCAGTGTTATAGAAGCTTTTTGGTATCTTGATGTCATTTGCACAAGTTGCTAAAAAAATCTTACCTCTTGCTGGATGTGGTGACTCATGCCTGTAGTCCCAACACTTGAGAGGCTGAGGCAGGAAGATCACTGAAGGCTGGGAGCTTGAGACAAGGCTGGGCAACATAGTGAGATTCAGTGTCTTCAAAAAACTATGTGTGTATGTGTATATACATATAGATATACACACATATATATATATGCATATATATATATATATATATATATATATATATATGCAGGCATGGTGGTACACACCTGTAGTCCTAGGAGGTTGAAGCAAAAAGATTGCTTGAGCCCAGGAGGTTGTGGTTGCTGTGAGTGAGCTGTTATGGCACCACTGCACTCCTGCCTGGATGACAAGAAGAATGTCTGTATCAAAAAAGAGAAAAAGAAAGAAGAAAAGAAAAAAGAGAAATCCTACTTCCAAAATTTTATTTTCAGGCTTTTAATAATCTTATTATATACAGTTAATGTCACTATTTTCTATCTAAATAACACACTCTTTATTACTTCTTATCTGAGATTTTAGTAATTGTTTAAGGTGTTGAATTTGGAGCCAACTTCTTGGGTTCTTATACAGCTATGGAAACCTATGACATAATCCTACTTTTAAATTATCTCACCCTTTTGTATTGCAATTTCATCATGCTAGCATGTAAGTTCATACTGGTTACATCTTGAAAAATTGTGGTGAAAATTAAATTAAATATGAGAATTAAATTAAACAAATTACATGGAAAATACTTTTACAATAAAATATTTGGGAAAATCTCCAAGACATTAAACTGGACCAAAATTTCTTGAGCAATATTCTATAATCACAGGTAACCAAAGCAAAAGTAGACAGTGGGATCACATCAGGTTAAAAATCTTCTGCACAGCAAAGAAAACAATCAACTGTGTGAAGAGCCAACACACAGAATAGGAGAAAATATTTGCAAACTACCCATCTGACAAGGGATTAATTATCAGAATATATAAGGAGCTCAAGCAATTCTATAGGAAAAATTCTAATAGTCTCATCAAAAAATGCACAAAAGATTTGAATAGACATTTCTCATGAGAAGACATACAGATGACAATCAGGCATATGAAAAGGTTCTCAACATAATTGATCATTAGAGAAATGCAAATCAAAACAACAATGAGATACCTTCTCATGCCAGTTAAAAGAACTTATATGCCAATGACTAGCAATCACAAATGCTTGAAAAGATGTGGAGAAAAGATAATCTTACTACACTGTTGGTGTTAATGACAATTAGTACAAGCACTAGACATAAGAGTTTGGAGGTTCCTCAAAAAAATAAAAATAAAAATAGGGCTACCATATAACCCAGCAATCCTAATCCAGTGTTTATACTCAAAAGGAAGGAAATCAGTATATGGAATATGTATTTACACTCCCATGTTTGTTGCAGAACTATTCATAATAGCCAAGATTTGGTAGCAATTTAAGTGTCTGTCAACACAGGAATGCATAAAGAAAATGTGGTACATATATGCAATGGAGTACTACTCATCCATAAAAAAGAATAAGATTGTGAGCACAGATCATGCCACTGCACTGCAGTCTTGGTGACAGAGCTAGACTCCATCTCAAAAATAAATAAATAAATAAATAAATAAATAAATAAATAAATAAATAAATAAGATCAAGTCATTTGCAACAATGTGGATGCAACTGGAGATCATTATGTTAAGCAAAATAAATAAGCCAGATATGGAAAGAGCAACATCATATGTTCTCACTTGTCTGTGGGATCTAAAAATGGCAAAAAAAATGGATTTATGGAAATAGAAAGTAGGAGAATGGTACCAGAGATTGGGAATAATAGTGGGAGTTAGGGACATGGGGATGTTAAATGAGTCAAAAGTATTTAGAAATTATGAATGAGACCTAGTAAATACATACCTAGTAAATACTAGGTCCGATTCATACTTTCTAAATATTTTTGGTGACTGTGGTCAAAATCATTTAATTGTACATTTTCAAAATAATGAAAAGAGTATAATTTGATGTTTTGGTAACACAGAGGATAAATGCTTGAGGGAATGAATACCCCTCCTTCATGACTATATTATTATACATTTCATACCTGTATCAAAACGTCTCACGCACCTCATAAATATGTACCATGTACCCACAAAAATTAAAAAAAAATTAAAAAGTCTAAGAAACTGAGGAGAATAATGAATGTGCAGGTCTCAATAGTCTTACCTATAAGAAAGCAAAATTCCAGCTTCTAAAATATTTTGTTCCTTCCCTAAGGGAAAATGGCAGCTATATTAAGAAGTGGTTAGATTAAGTAGTGATTAGTAAGAAGGATTAGAAAATAAAATATAAAATTGACGTTAGGTGTACAGTTTATTTGAATCTCCTTTAGACTCTAATCTATTAAGTGGGTCAGTAATATTTATTAATGAGTTATTTTAATAAAGAAGCTTGTGGATATTTTCTGTAAAATATAAATTGTAATTGAGTTCAAAAGTATACCACATATACATAATACATTGTATTCCTTTATAGAATAGCTGGGAAAATGGAGTTGCAAAGTAATAAAATGCCTTCTTTAGTAATATATTGATAGGTAATTGCAGAGTCTGGGTCACAGATTTCTATCCCAGCACCTACACTGCACTTTTGATTCTCTCATTCAATTTATTTTGCCTGTGAAGAAACTAGTTTAGAGTGTGAGATAATTACCAAGACACTCTCATCTATTATGGGGCATAACCTAAATATATTCTAAAAACAAATAAAATGGCTTGGGAAGAAAAAGAAACTCTCGGTTCTTTTTAGTGAAAACTTACATTTACAAAATGGTGCAATAGGCTGCCTCTTTCAGGGAAAACCTAAAAATGATGAGTGACCCATCAGCATACTTCTTGGTATGTTTGCTATGCACATACCCAGCACATACAGTTATGCACACCACCTACATGCAAGTATGTAAAAAGTAAAATTAGTGGGTCTGTATTTTCCCTCCACCCTGTTCTCTGTGAGAAATATCTCTGACAACCTCCTGGCTTTAACCACTATTCTCTTGGGCTTAGCACTTTTACTCAGTGAAGTTTTCAACTCTGCTGCCTGTACAGGTGCCTGAATGTGCTCACAAATGAGCTGCCAATCAGTTGAAAAGTGACACATAAAGCTCAGAAAGATGTGTTTTTGTTGTAGTTACATTTAAAAATGAATCTGGTAAGCACAGTGTCTGGAAAGTCTTTACTACTATAAATTACAGCTTTGGTTTTGAAAATAGATCTCCAAAGAAGTACAACGAAAGTATTTCAAATAACTGTATTTAACCTAAGATGTTGCTCTGGATAGGCAAATCTCATCTTGGATTGTAACAACCCCCACGTGTCAAGGGTGGGCCAGGTGGAGAGAATTGAATCATGGGTGCAGTTTCCCCCATACTGTTTCCATGTAATGATTAAGTCTCACAAGGTCTGATCGTTTTATAAATGACGGATCCCCTGCAAAAACTCTCTTGCCTGCTGCCATGTAAAATGTGACTTTGTTCCTCATTCACCTTCCACAATTGCGTGGCCTCCCCAGCCATGTGGAACTGAGTCAATTAAACCTCTTTCCTTTATAAATTACCCAGTGTCAAACATGTCTTTATTAGCAGTGTGAGATCAGAATAATACAGATGTTTATAATTCAAATAAGTTTATTCCTTTAAAAATTTAGGTTGATGATTTATTTAACTACAAAACTGTACAGAAGTAAGTAGAAACCAACTTACTCATGGTAATACCAGATATTTCTATTCTGAAATTAAAAATCCTGCCTTAGAGAAGGAGATTTGCTTCAGGTTCTCCCAAAAAGAAATTTTTTTCAAAAACAAAGTTTATGAAGAAACAAATAACAAGATTTAACTTCAGGGATGATTATATGAGAAACAAGGTGAACAAACTCCCAAGAGAAGCAACCACAATAGGTAAAAATTATTTTTTGGAAACAACCATTTATCTTATCTGTAGAGAGTTCTTAGGGCTCACAGAAAATGAAGAAATATTTACTTAAAAAAAATCTACCAAATCTTGCTTAAAAAGAAAAAGCAGTGAAAACCTGTGGCACTTGAGTCACAACCTTCTCTCTGCCTCTCCCCACTCAGTTCAATATAACAGAAGATCCACATCAGGCAGGTAAGGCCAAGAAGATGGGGCCCTCTTACCCTCAGCTTCCAGTCAAGAGGTATGGTATGTCCCTGGAAGAGCCAGTCCATCAGAATTTCTCATGTTCCTTAGCTCAATGTTGCAAAATAGTATGAAATTGCAAATCAGTACCAAAAATATGAGAAATTCACCAACATATGGAAGTTAAACAAGACACTTTTATATAACCAATGGATCAAAGAAGAAATCATGTGAGAAATTACCAAAAAAAATGAGATAAAATAAGATGAAGACATATCACTTAAAAATTTTGGGGAGCCAATGAAAGCAGTACTAAGAGGAATTTATAGCTCTAAACTCATATATTTTAAAAAGGAAGTTCTCAACTGTGTATCCCATCTACTTGGAAAGATATTGAAAAAAGATAAGCAAATTATACCTTAGAGAAAAAGAAGAAAATAATAAAAAATACAGTGGGGAAAATCAAATAAAGACTAAGAAAACAGAGCATATCAATAAAATCAAGATTTCTTTGAAAAGATAAACAAAACTGAAAACCTTTATCAAAAAAAAAAAAAAAAAAGACTAAGAAGAAAATTAAATTAAATTACTGATAACAGAAATAAAAGAGGGGACCAACTAAAGAAAAATGCAGATTGTTAAAAAAAAAAAATGACAACTGTATGACAACCAATTAGATAACTTAGATGAAATGTAAGAATTTCTAGAAAATATAAATTAATAAAACTGTTTTATAAACAAATATAAAATCTAAATAGAACTATAAAATGAAGTGAATTGGCCGGGCCCGGTGGCTCAAGCCTGTAATCCCAGCACTTTGGGAGGCCGAGGCGGGTGGATCACGAGGTCAAGAGATCAAGACCATCCTGATCAACATAGGGAAACCCCGTCTCTACTAAAAATACAAAAAATTAGCTGGGCATGGTGGTGCATGCCTGTAATCCCAACTACTCAGGAGGCCGAGACAGGAGAATTGCCTGAGCCCAGGAGGCGGAGGTTGCGGTGAGCCGAGATCGCGCCATTGCACTCCAGCCTGGGTAACAAGAGCGAAACTCCATCTCAAAAAAAAAAAAAATGTAGTGAATTAGTGCCGTTAAACCTTCCTGAAAAAAAAAAAAAGCCATGCCCAGATAGTTTTCCTGTTGAATTCTACCCAATATTTTAAAAATAATAATCACCATTCTCTCACAAAGCTTCCCAAAACATAGAAAATAAAGAATGCTTCCCAAGTAATTCTATGAGGCCAGTAATACTCTTATACCATACAAAATAATGGCATCACAAGAAAAGGAAAGTGAAAAACAAAATATCAAATTAATACAGATGTAAAAAATCCTCAACACAATTAATCTAGCAATGCATAAAATGCATTATACACCATGAACAATTGAAATTTATTTCAGATAGTTAAGGATGATTTAACATTTGAAAACCAGTTAATATGATATACCATATTAATAGACTAAAAAAGGAAAACAGTATGATCATTCAATTGTTATCTAAAAAGCATTTCATGAAATTTAACACCTAAAAACAACAAAGAAAAAACTGTCTATAAACTAGTAACAGAAGGTGTGTGCTGAGGTGTGTCCCCTCAAAATGCATATTTGGAAATCTTAACCCTCAGTACCTCAGAATGTCACTTTTTGGATATGGGATCTTTAAAAGGGTAGTTTAGTTAAAATGTGGTTACAACTATGGGCTCTAATCCAGTATGACTGGTGTATTTTTTTTTTTTTTTTTTTTTTGAGTCGGAGTTTCGCTCTGGTTACCCAGGCTGGAGTGCAATGGCGTGCTCTCGGCTCACCGCAACCTCCGCCTTCTGGGTTCAGGCAATTCTCCTGCCTCAGCCTCCTGAGTAGCTGGGATTACAGGCACACACCACCATGCCCAGCTACTTTTTTGTATTTTTAGTAGAGACGGGGTTTCACCATGTTGACCAGGATGGTCTCGATCTTTTGACCTCGTGATCCACCCGTCTCAGCCTCCCAAAGTGCTGGGATTACAGGCTTGAGCCACCGCCCCCGGCTAGACTGGTGTCTTTATAACAAAAGGAGATCGGCCAGGCATGGTGGCACATGCCTGTGGTTCCAGCTACTCAGGAGTTCGTAGTGTAATGACTACTTGAGCACAGAAGATCAAGACTGCACCACTGCACTCCAGCCTGGGTGACAAAGAGAGACTCTGTCTCAAAAAGAAAAAAGGAAAAGGATATTAGGACACGGACACATACAGAGTAAAAGACCATATGAAGATATAGACAGAAGACAGCCATCTGCCAGCCAAGGAGATGAACCTCAGAAGATATCGTCTCTGTCAATGCCTTAGTTTTATATTTTTAGCCTCCAGAACTGTGACAAAATCAATTTCTTTTGTTAAGATGCCCAGTATACAGCACTTTATCATCATAGCTTTAGAAATCTAATGCAGAGGGAAACTTCCTCAACTTGGTAATTAACAAGTACAAAACACTTTAGCTGTAATTATCCTTAATAGTGACAAACTCTGTTTTCCTCTAAGAGTGGGAACGAGGCACAGATGTTATACTGAAAGTCCTAGTTAATGTAAGAAGATACGAAAAGGAAATAAAAAGATATAAAGTTGGGAAAGAAAAAAATAAAAATGTCATTGTTCACAGATGACTTGATCGCCTATGTAGAAAATTTGGAGGGAAATGATGAAAAAACAAACAAAACTCATGGACCCTAATATGTGATTATAGCAAGTTTGTAGGATGTGATGTTAATATACAAAAATTAATGCCTTCATATAGTCTAGCAATGAATAAGTAGAATTTGATATTAAAAACACAATATCCTTTCTGATAGAATTAAAAAATAAATAATTACAAATTCAGTAAAATTTGTACAGGATATATATGGAGAAAACTAAAAAATTCCGATGAACAAAACCTAACGGGATCTACATAAATGGAGAGATATTATATTTTCCTGTACTGGAAAATGTAATTATTAAGTTGTTAATTCTTCCCAATTTGATCTATACACATTCAATGCATATCCCAGTTCAAATCCCAGGAAGCTTTCATGGAAATAGACAAGCTGATCTAAAGTTTATATGCAACGGCAAAGACTTACTTGAATGGCTAGAATCCAAAAAAGTGGCAAAACCAAATCCTAGCAAAATGCAGAGCCACAGGAACTTGCATTCATTGCTGGTAGGAATGCAAAATGGTACAGCCACTTTGGATGACAGTTTGGCAATCCCTTTCAAAATTAAACATAGTCTTAATACATACAATCGAGCAATTGCAATCTTAGGTATTTACCCAATTGATTTAACAACAAATGTTCACACAAAAAACTACATGTAAAGGTTTAGGTTGAAAGTAATCAAGATTATCTTAAAAAGCTGAATGAACAAACTCTGATACAACCATATAATTAATTATTATTCAGTGATACAAGAAAATGAGGTATGAAGTCTTTAAAGACATAGAAGAATTTTTTTTTTTTTTTTTTTTTTTTTTTTTTTTTTTTTTTTTTTTTGTGGCTTAAACAACAGGTTTATTTTCTCACAGTTTTGGAGGCTGGAGTCTGAGATCAAGCTGTCAGAGGTTTGCTTCCTCCTCAGGCCTCTCTCTGTGTCCTCAGGGTCTTTCTTGTGTGTGCATCTGTGTCCTCATCTCTTCTCATAAGGGCACAAGTTTTGTTGGATGAGGGTCCACCTTAATGACTTCATTTACCTTTAATCACCTCTTTAAAGACCCTACCTCCAAATATGGTCACAGTGTGAGACACTGGGAAGTTAGGATTTCAATATATGAATTTTGGTGGTAGGAGGCACACAATTCAGCCCACAACATGAGGCACAAGCAAAAATATAAATTTAAACAATGTTGGCAAAAACAGATTCAAAAGCAACATGCAGTGCCAAAGCATGAGGAAAGGGAAGAAGTTTTGGATCGTAGGCATTGACAAGGTGGTCCTGGAGGACAGAAGAGGCTGGAGCATCACGCAGAGGGGTTTGGCAGGCTCTAAGTGTTTTTTCTTATTGTAGAGGGGGTCAGAACGACATGGAAGATTCTTAAATTCACATTGTTATGTGAAAGAAGCCAATATGTAAAAGGTATGTACTTTATGATTCCGATCATATGATATTCTGAGACAGAAAAAATGATGGAGACAATAAATGGGTAATTGGTTACCAAGGATTCAGCGGGAGAAGAGAAGGATGAACAGGTGAAGAACATGAGGATTCTGGTGCAGTGAATTTATTCTGTGTAATATATAATGCTGGATACAAGACATTATGCATTTATCAAAACCCGTATAACTTACACTGCAAATAGTGAAACTTAATGAAGGTAATTTTGAAAAAAAATCATTTAGAAAGTCAGAGGATCCCAGATAGTAATGAAGAATGTGATGATAGTATCTAACTGTATTAAAATGTGTGAAACAAACTCACTGAAGGGAATGAAGGGAAAAGTATTGTCTAAGTATTAAATAACACTTGAAATTAGTGGTCTATAAGATTAAAGGCAAGAGCAAATGGGAAAACATCAAGTTAAAAAGCTTTTACACAGCAAAGGAAACAATCAGAAAAGGAAAGAGACAACCCACAGAATGGGAGAGAATACTTGCAACCTACTCATCTGACAAAAGATTAATAATTGGTATATAGAAGGAGCTCAAACAACTCTACAGAAAAAAAAGGTTAATAGTCTGATTTTTAAGTGAGCAAAAGGTCTGAATACATACACATTTATCAAAAGAACACATGTAAGTGGCAAACAGTTATATAAAATGATGCAAATCAAAACTACAATGAAATATCTTCTCACTGCAGTTAACATGGTTTTTATCCAAAAGAGGTGGTAACAAAGGCTGATGAGGATATGGAAAAAAGGGAACCCTCAAACACTCTTAGTGGTAATGTAAATTACTAAAACCATTCTGGAGAACAGTTTGGAGGTTCATGAAAAACTCAAAAATACATAATCCAACTAAAAAATACATAATACAAAATACATAATGCAAGAAGGTAAGGAAACCTCCAAACTGGGTAATGACCAAAGAAATCCACACTAAGACACACCATAATTAGACTTCTGATAAAGACAAAAAGGAAATTATGAAAGCAACCAAAGAAAATGACACTTCACTTACAGGAGGAAAGCAATTATAATGACAGTGTATTTCTTATCAGAAACCATGAAAGCCAGAATGAAGCAGTGCATATAATATTGTCAAGTGTAGAAACAAGAACTGTCAGCCTAGAATTCTGTATCTGAAGAAAAATAGTATCCAGGAATGAGGGGAAAATCAAGACATTCTCACATAAAGAAAAATTACAAGAGAACTTGTCACCAGCTAGTACACCCTACAAGAATGGTTAAAGGAAGTAATCTAAACAGAAGTAAAAAAAATGAATCTTGGCGTACAAGGAAAAAGTAAAGAATACAATCCGCAGAAATACAGATAAATATATAGAAAATACGTTAATCTGCAATTCTGCTTATTGTATTCTTTTCTTTTTCTTCTGAAGTGTTCTGTAGCTGCATATGTCTACTATTTTGGATAATGCATTTCTTGATAATGGACCTGAAATATGAGATTTCTGTGGTGGGCAGGTCACTGAGAATAAGAGCATGCTAATGGCATTGGATTGGAAGTCATGATGACAAAATCACTGAGAATGTGAGGGCACATGGGGCTAATGGTATATATAAGTAAGAGGTGATAATGAGAGAAGTCACGTTTTGCAGGTGGAACCATCACTCATGATGGCAATATTCAGAGTGTCACCATGGGAGTCTTGGCTGCAGTGGAATGAAATAAAATATTTTTGGCAATAAAGATGGCAAAGATCTGAAGGCATGGAGCTTTGGTTGGGTTAACCGTATACATGTTTAAGTCTAGGCAGATGGTGACAGGAATAGGAAAGTCAGGAGATCACATGAGCTTAGGTCTAAAATTAAGGAAGAAATTTAAACAGGGTGCTGGTAGAAGTGATAGCAAGATTTGTAGTTAGATATTATGGACTACAAGGGAGCTGGGTAATTTTTAATGGAGGGGGGAATTAAATGAAATCCAGCAATGTCAGAGGCTGACGTGTTTCCCATGCCCCTATGAGAGCAAACCGAAAAATGAGAGAAAAATATTAACGATGACATTAGAAAGGACAAGTGTCAACCTAAGGCTTTTGTCAAAATTGAATGTGTAGTGACATGCTAGATATGACCATGGCCTGCATCCCTTGGGGCCTTGGGAACACGCGTGATAGAAGACAGAGACAAAACATTAAATAAAATAGAGTTCAGGTATTCCACAGAAGAATATTGACTTAGGAACCTGGAAATAAGGACCATAATGGTCTTTTTAATGGCTGACATTAAGATATTTTTCAATTGGAATAGAAAAGCTAATAACTAATAAGCAATTCAATTTTGCTGCTGAGTGTCCATCATGATATTAAGGAAGGCAGTAAAGGGAGCCAGTCGGTGAAGCAGGATGAGCAACCATCTCTAACCCTCACAGGAAAGAGCTTCCTGCAGAATCACTGACTCTACCTGGGGACACAAACACACAGCTACATGCACAAATACAAAATGCAGACACTTTTATTCAATAGTATTTTATGAAGAACGACCCAACAGACAGATGAGTTTGCAGAGCTAGGACAAGTACTTGCACAAACACAAAGTGACAGGGCAAAGTCTACAGGACAACATGCTCCCGAAGAGGGTCTGGACCCAGTAGTGTTCTGGCTCCAAGCCAGGGTGGAATCTCTGAGAGCTTGCATCTCAGCAACTTGAAGATCAGGTCCAGGACTCAGTAAAGCATTGCTGGGAAAAATTAAATTCCTACTGATGAGGATTCAGAGAGAAGAAAACAAGTTTAATAGTTTTCCTCTATCATTGCCTCTCTGTTCCCTGATTCCATTCCAGACTCCTGTTTTTGAACATACAAGGCTCCCTTTGGTTGTATCCAGACAATTCAAACCCAGAAACCATCACAGAATACCTCCCAAATAAATGCGCCAGGTTGTCCCCATTCTTGCAGAGTATGCCTCTGTAGGTCTCAGGGGGTGAAGTAATCTTGAAGACAGATTTCCCACCAGAAGCTTAGAAGCTCATAGCACAGCACCCCAACATATGTCAGATCCACCTCTTCACCGTAGGCACTTCTCATGATCATTTCAATTGAGTAGGTAGTCCAGAGTCCCACACAATATTTCTTCTTCCAGAATAGGGTAAAGCACTGAGCAGAGGCCCTCCCGGACAGGGAGATTTTTCTTCTTTGGCAACAAGAGAACTGGTAGCTGCAAGGTCCCAGGCAGCTCTAGACAGACTGCTTGCTGAAAAAGAGGTTAAGTAACTTGTCCACCGTTACAGAGCCCATGAGTGACAATTTAACACCAATAGGCAGTCTGGCCTCAGAGCCCAGGCTCCCAAGTGCTACACTAAAGAATATGGCTAAAAGCCCAATGTAGGGCTAGCAGCTGTGGAGAACATGAACCGTAGAGAAAGGGGATGTGAGTGGGAAGATTTATGACAGGGACAACAGGGGCCAACTTGGTGACTCCCAGAAGTTAGCACTCTGTGAACCAGCAAAAAATCAAAACCTGGGAAACCCACAGTTATTTGGCTCGTTAAGCACATCTACACAGAGTATCATTTACTCTCTCCAGTATTTCACAAAAGAAAGGACTTTTAAAAGCAAAGAAGGCAGAGGAAATCATCTTAAAATGAAAGCCCATATTCTAAATGGAGACACACTTTGTTGCTGAAGACTGAGATGCTGCATTAAATGAGCAGAACAAGAACAGTGCCTAGGACAGGCTTGATGTCTTATCAGTGCTCATGACATAGTAGTTGCTTGTCCTTATGTTGGCCCACAAGAGAAGGAAGGAAAGAAACAGCTTTCTCAGGCTGTCTTTCAGCGTCATTTGATGATATGTTTGTATCCTCTACAATCATCTCCCTTACCAGTGGAGAATCCTGCCCCATGACTTAGGAATCAAAGAACCATCTTATAGGCAAAAGAACAACTCAGATTTTAATCCTTAACAGAGAGTATACTTTTCCCCAAAAGATATCAGGTGACAGTGATGGCAAATGCCTCCTGGGTGCCTGCCTCACGTACCCTCATTCTTGGAGAACAGCTCATCAACAATGGTCCTTGCTAACTGGGCTGTGGGGACTCCCTTATCTAACCAAGGTGGGTCATTCCACTTCCCTCTTGTGGAAATTTAGGCAAAGTTTCTCAGACTGAGGCCAGATTGTGATGGGCACTGCAGTAAGCGGTCGAGGGAAATATGGGGTCACATGCTCATTTCCTGCTGCAAGGACATCCATGCAGGCAAGTTGAACTGCAGATAAATATTGAGAGTACAGATGTAAAACTCGAAGGGAAAAGTAGAGGCAAGTAATCTGGGGGCCTCAGAGAGTGAGAACTGGGCAGATAATTCTTCCCTCAAATTCACTGCAGCAGAAAAATCCTATCAGCAGAGAGTGGCATGAGCAGGCACAAAGAAATGAACAATGACAAGAGACTCCTCCTCCCAAGGCCAGGACATATTGTGGTCCCTTTCAGTTCTTGACTTCAGTCTCTCCTGGGGCCCCGCTGGACATTCTGCACTTAGCTTCCACAATATATACCCCTTCTCTTCCAATACATTATCTCTTTGTTATGAATCAGTTTGAATGGGAGTTTAATTCTAACCACACCAATCCCTGGTAGAAGCACAGGGAGACCAGGCGAAATATGAGAGCCAAGCAAGGCAGGGGCTGCCGGGGATAACGAAGGTGGGTGCCTATGCATTCTGCGCTAACCAAGCCTGGAGCAAGAGGACAGAATGAAGAAAGAAGCTGCAAGTGCCCTGAGTAAAGACAGATAAGGGCCAACCCAGCAAGACTGTTTCCCAGATCTGCAGGGTCACCTCCTGGTTCCAGGCCCCTTGGGCCAGATCCTCGGGGCCAGGACCTCTTAGTAAAGATTGTGTCTGCATCCTCAATGATCACTGACCCCTAGGAAGCCTAAGAGATGCAGGGATGTTGGCCTTGTGTCCATGGGATGGAAGTAGAACCTGTCACTCAGTCAAGGGAAAAGATCCAGAGGGAATCAAAGTCTGGATAACTGTGTACCTCCTGGGGGCCGAGCTCTTTGCGAGGCTCATGGTGGGTGGGGAGAGTGGATGCTGCCTTTGAAGAGAATGCAATTGTGCTAGCGTGAAACGTCGTTCATGGGGGAAGCTGCCGAAAAGTGTCACAAGACAGTCATAAGCCCACATGCCCAGAGAGGCTCAGACAGTGAACACTGTGGGATGTCAGAGAAAGGAGGAAATAATGATAACAATATTCATAAGACCAACAGTGGTAATGGCAGTGGCAGCTGCTGCTGTGTTTTACTCATCTTCACTGTGCGCTTGGCTCCATATATAGCACTTTACATACCATATTAAAGTGATTTAATCTTCCCAGCTCTGAAGCCAGATTCTCCAGTTTGTATCCAGCCCTTGAGTCTGACACTTGCCAGCTGTGTGACCTTGCTTTCTCTGAGCTGCAATTTCTGTGTCAACAACAGTAACAGTTCCCACTTTGCCAGGTTGTTGTGCGAATCAAAGACAAAACGTTCATAAGGCAAACACTGGAACGCCTGGCCTATGTGTGCACGTAGTGTGTTTTTGCTACTTTCATTCATAGTCCCAAGGCTGATGAAGTCAGTGAATTCGTCATCTGCATGTAAGTGAAGCTTCCCTCATTGAGCTGGGGCTTAGGGAGCTGTAGCTAGTCACCTAGAAGTCACATGTTTAATGAGCAGATATCTCTTTGCTTCTCCATCACCACAGTCAGAATGGGATGAACCCCCAGCAAAGGGTCCTACCATCTTGCCATCTGGAGCATGTCTCAGCATATAGGGAGCCCTCAGCATCCAAGCAGGTCTTCTCATGCCTCCTGAGTGACACATATTCTTGCATTTGTCCATGGCTGGAATATTCTCCATACCCTCCTCATTCCTCATTCTTCCCGCCCTCCCTGAGAAGGTGACTTTAATTGTTAGCCCCCAGGCCTCCTCAGCCCACTGTGGGTATAGTGATTCAGACTGGAGGCTCTGGTGGTTTGAGTTTCTGCTACTCAAGAGCTGTGGGGCCAGGGGCAGTTAACTTAATCTCTCTGAGCCGCAAGTTTCTGTTTTGTAAAGTAGGAGTAATAATAGATTCGAACTCAGAGGAAATGAACGTTAAATGAGGTGATATAGAGTAAGTGACCCCCGGCATATTTCAAGGGCTCAGTGAAGGTCAGCTATTATGGTCGATTTGTTATTTGTTAGTATTTTTCCTATTTTCTCTCTCAGCAGCCTGGAAAAGCTCAACCCAGCCCACATTTCTGCTTTGTAATTGTGCCAAATTCTCAGCATAAAAATGCCAAAACAAGGGCAGGCACAGACAAGGGTTATTTTAACTAGAACTGCCAGGAAAGGCCTCTCCAAAGAGGTGATATTTGGGAAGATCCTGAAAGAATGTGAAAGGGCAGCCAAGAAGAGATCTGGAGACAGTGTCCCAGTCTAAGGGAACTCCACAGGCGAAATCTGGGAAAAGCTTGGCAGGTTCAGGTCAACGTGGCTGGAGGCAATGAGCAAAGGAAGAAAAGGAAGAACCAAGGTGACGGACAGTCCTCTGGGGTGGGTTGCATGGGGCCTTCCAAGGCATAGGTGAGGGGTTGGGTTTATTTTAAGTGTGATGGAAACATCATTGCTTCCCTAGCCATTTACTGAGCACTTAGACCCAGCACTGCTCTAGGTCTGGTGACAGAGCACAAACAGGAGCTCATAGTCTGGAAGTGGAGATAAATCATCCACAAGATACTAAGTCAACACAGAAAATGACTGTCAGTAGGATCATATGAGTTTTGAAGACAACAAAGTAAAAGTAAGGAGACGAGATGAGGGGTATCTTTTCATAGGACAACCAAGGAAAGCGTCCTGGAGAAGGACACTTTGGGGCGACCCTGGAATGAAGCAAGGGATTGAGCCACAAGCACAGTGAATGAAAAAATACTAAGAGTAAGGTCTGATGGCAGTAAGAGTAGAAAGTGTGGTGACTGCTAGATACTACCTCTGGCCTGTTGTGTATTCAACCCAAAAGGATACCAAGCTCCTGCATACTATTAGTGATGAATATTGAAATGGATTCACATTAAGCAACTCAGTGTCGCTGGGCACGGTGGACATACAGAAAAATTAGCTGGGTGTGGTGGCGCATGCCAGTAGTTCCAGTTACTCAGGAGGCTGAGGCAGGAGAATCACTCGAACCCAGCAGGTGGAGGTTGCAGTGAGCCGAGATTGCGCCACTGCACTCCAGCCTGGGCGACAGAGCAACACTCCATCTCAAAAAAAAAAAAAAAAAAAAAAAAAAAGACACACCCAGATTTCTCTGGCCACCTGGAATATTCCCCACCCTGAGAGGTGTCAGCAAGGTTACCTGTGTTCTGGAGCACAGCCACTGGGGGCCTCTCAGCTCCACAGCCTCTAAAATGAACCTCACCCCTCCCAGGATGTATGGCCCTGGGTGATACCTTTACACCTAGAAACATCAAGGACCAAAATATAAAATGCAAAAAGGAAGATAACAACTCCCTTGTAGGGGCTTTGTAAAGTGACAGTAAACATTTCTTTAATTCAACGTTTACCAAGTGGTGGTCCCTGGACTAGCAACTCAAGATTGGCATCACATGGAAATTTGTTAGAAATACAAGCTATTTGGGTCCCACTCAGATAAACTGAATGAGAAACTCTGCTGGTGGGCCCTGCAATCTGTGCTTTAACAAGCTGTTTTAGGGGAGTTGGATGCTGATTCAAGCTTGGGAACCAAGCTCTAATTCAAAGTCCGGTGATTAAAATGGAAAAATACTCCTATCTACCTTTAGAAAGGTGATGTAAAAATGCTCAGCACAGACTCTGGCACATGACACTAAATATATAAGAGCTGCTATTATTAGTAGTCTTATTATTGAGATAATCATCATCATCACAAGGCTATTCATAAAGGGCCGTGGGACTATAATTCAGTGATGTCACTTTGCAGGGACACTGGCACTATTTGTCAAAACATAAACGTAATGACTCACTGACTCAGCAAGTAGCCTCGAAGACAATGATTCACAACTTTACACAAAGACACCCTATTCCACCATTTGACATATTCATTTATTTAAAACAATAGAAACAGCACTTATGGGGGGGTTCTTAAAATACAAGTAGGTCTCTGGACACACTTTTTTTACAGGCCACATGATTTAACACCTGGGGACATCAGGACTAACTATTCATCTTAAATTCTCAGGAAGCAGAACCTCACCCACCTCCTGTCTTCCCTTCTGGCCTTCCTGGTCGTCATAACCATATGCAAATATGTGACCATGAGATGTTCCTGGCTGATGCCCAGTGGTTCAGGGACCACATCTGGACCTCATCAAGACACCATCAGCCCATCATCTCCACCTACAGACCTCAAGGCAGCACTAAATTCTGGAGAAGTGTAAGAACTGGAACAAGTGAGGTCAAAGGAAGTGACACCACAGGGCACAGGTGAGAAAATATACTGAAGGCAGCATTTCAAGTCCAGTGCCGAGAAGTGATCAATGGTCTAAACTTCAGCACCATATCACCTGGGTTCAAATTAGAGTGCTGCGTCTTACCAGCTGCAGGAACCTGGACAAGGACTGAATCTCTCTGTGCCTTGATGTTCTCATCTGTCAAATGGGCATAACAATGGAATTCATCTGTGGTGCTATGAGGTATATGTATATGTTTTTGTTCATGATTCTTGGCTCATAATGCCCATAGCTCTTGCTATAGTCTTTTATTATAATGTTAGCTGTGTTAGGCCTCAGGGGAAGGCCTCCGACCCTCTCCTGCCCTTTCACTCAGTTCCCCTGCCATTCTGATTGTAGATCTTAAGAGTTGCCCAGGAGGGTGTCCCATGCTATACTCCGGGGGAATGAATGCTGACATCATGAAGCTCCCTTAAAAATCCAAGAGAACTGAGGTCCTGAGCTTCTGGATAGATGAAAACGTGGAGTTTTCTAGAGGGTGACACTCCCAGGGAGGGCATGGAAGCTCTGTGCTCCTTCCCCCATACTTCACCCTATGGATCTCTTCATCTGTATCCTTTGCAATAGCCTTTATAATAAACCAGTAAATGGAAGTAAGTGTTTCTCTTAATTCTTAGAGCTGCTCAAGCAAATTAATCGAACCCAAAGAAGGGATCATGGGAAGAACTTGAAGCCAGACAAATTCCAGAAGCCCACACTCGAGACTGGTGTTGTGCGTGTTGGGGAGGAGCAGTCTTGGGGACAGAGCAGTCTTGGGACCCTCACATTGTGGGATCTGACATTGTCTCTGGATAGATAATGTTGCAACTAAATTAGAGGACACCCGGCTGGTGTCTTCTCCTTGATATCTGGAGAAAAAACCCACAGATTTGGTCACAGAAGTCTTCTGTGTGGGTTGTTACTGTGGTGTGAGACTAGAGGAGAAACGTGGCTAGAGAGAATTTTCCCTATACACCATCTTGTAACGGGGGTTTTTGGAGCTCGTGAGGCACAGCTCCCCCGAGAGAATGTTGTAGGTTCTTGGTCTCCGCCCTCTTAGGAATGAGGAAGGGGACCACAGCAGGTGCGTGGTAACTTGTAAAGTAAATACCAGACCCAAGAAATGTTGCGGAAAGGTGATTTTATTTAGTTAGAGAAAAGAAGAGGAAAAAAAAAGGAGAGGAGAGAAAAACTTCCACAAAGAGTGTGGAAGGGGACTCCAGAGGGGAAATCCAGGAGAAACATGGCTTGCACAAAGGGAGTGTTTGTGGAAGGAGACCCAAACACGGACTCCCAAAGGGGTGTGGAAGAAGGAGACTTTTAACCTGGCAGGAACCCCTACCTTCTCTAAGACCCTTGGCCAATGAAAGGAGTTCCTTAGAACTTCCGCTGGAGTGATTGACTTTTAGTTTCTTCTGGTGCACACGAAATTCAAACAAAAGTCATTAAATCTCCCTGATGGAGAGAGATGGGAGGGGGGCATGGCGCTAGAAAGTTCTTGCCCTTAAAACTACGCCCCCTGGTGGACCCGGAAAGAGAACGCATTCCCTCAATCTCACAGAGCTGTTGTTGGGATCAACTGCTTTGGTACATGCCGAGTGCTAAGTATCAGCTTTTACTGCTCACAAATTAACGGTTTTGTGAATGTTTTTGGAAAAATAAGGTTATGAGCTTTCAAAAATGTTATTTTTCCCCGCTTTTTAAGCATCTAAAAAAATAATATTTGACTTCTGATTTTAATCAAATGCTTAAAAGTACTATAGTTTTTCAACAATTAGTAAGAATTTGCATAAATTTAACTAAACTGAGGCTGTACATTTCTATTTTGTGATATTTATTCAGAGAATATTTAAAGATGCAATCATTAAAGTAAGAAAAACATTGTATGTTCTCATTTATTTGTGGGATTTAAAAATCAAAACAATTGAACTCATGGAGATGGAGAATAGAATGATGGTTACCAGAAGCTGGGAAGGGTAATGGGGGATGGCAGCAGAGAGGAAACTGTAAAACTGGAGAAAATTATGTTAGACTGAATAAAATCTAGTATTTCATAGCCCAACAGGGTCATAACAGTCAACAATCATTTAGTGTACATTTTTAAATAACTAAAAGAACATAATTGGAATGTTTGTAACAAAAGGAAATGATACATTCCTGAGGAAATGGATGCCTGATTTACACTTATTACTTATTGTATGCCTGTGTCAATACATCTCAGGCACCCTATAAGAATATATACCTACTATTTACCCATATAAATTAAAAATAAAAATATAAAAATAAAAAGATTATATTGGCTGTGTGCGGTGGCTCACTCTTGTAATGCCAGCACTTTGGAAGGCTGAGGTGGGTGTATTGCCTTAGCTCAGGAGTTCAAGATCGGCCTGGGCAACACTGTGAAACCCTGTCTCTTCTAAAATACAAAAAATTAGCTAGCTGTGCATGGTGGCATGGGCATGTAGTCCCAGCTACTTGGGAGTCTGAGGCAGGATAATAGCTTGAACCCAGGAGCCAGATGTTGCAGTGAGCTGAGATCACGCCACTGCACTCCTGCCTGGGCAACAGAGTGAAACTTCATCTCCAAAAATGTCCCTCAGTTTTTGAAAAAAACACTGAGTGTGAGTACTTCCTTCTTTGTGATTGAATTTGAACACCTCCATATAAAGGGCCCATATACACACCAAAATAAAACTTATAGACAATTATTTTCATATATCCTGGATAGCCCCTAAGGAGACTAGACCCTGCGATCTGGCTAATTGTATTAGCCCTTATTAAGTCTTTAATGCAGGCGTCCCCAAACTACGGCCCGCTGGCCGCATGAGGCCCCCTGAGGCCATTTATCCGGCCCCCCGCCGCACTTCAGGAAGGGGCACCTCTTTCATTGGTGGTCAGTGAGAGGAGCACAGTATGTGGCGGCCCTCCAACGGTCTGAGGGACAGTGAACTGGCCCCCTGTGTAAAAAGTTTGGGGACTCCTGCTTTAATGAGACTGTCTTCTTTTCTTAACTACTTAAGTGACTAAGCAATCTAAAAGGTCTATGCAAATGTGTTACATCTACAAGTGTAAACGCAGAGTCTCAGCCTCTTATAAGCAGTCTGTAACCTTCCTTTCTCTTCAGGTTCTTGAGAATCCTTAGAACCATAGGCTTAGATATTGAAACAGTAGATCTTATATGGGTAATCTTTGTGCCTAGAGCTGCTGCTATGTGGGATACCCATGAAATTCACTGAAACTCCCATATGTTCCATGCTCTGATTCAGAAAATAAACAAAACTGTGGACAATATTAGCCACACTCTCAACATCATTAGTAGAGACTTACAGGAACTCCAGTGAGTGATTCTTTAAAATTGTCTGGGATTAAAATTGGTTCTGGCTTCCTAAAGGGGTTATTTGTGCAGTCGTTGGAAGCTTCTCTGCATATGCTCCCCTAAACATCCCTGACATTTAGAAAAATTATTCGAAAAAATTAGAAATATTTTAGAAAAATTATTCAAAACACAAAATGAAACAAAAAAATTCATCAAATCACCACAGCCATTTTCACTTTGCCATCTGAGAATGTTTTGGGTTAAATATCCTAGAATTATCTTGATCTTCTAACCTCATATCTTGGTTTTACTCCCTTATTTAATCTTAATAATTATTGTTTTTATTAATTTCCTGGCATACCTCTCATTGATCTCTAAGAGTCTTCAACAGATGTCTGTCCAACAGCATGATCAAAAAGTAATATAGCTAATCCTTCAAAGCCAAAAAGAACATGAAGACCAGCTCATCCAACCATGAGACATCCTTTGGCTGTTAAGCACAGACATAATACTCTGTTTCAAAGTAGTATTTAGCTTGCCCAGTTTCAATACTGTATAAAGTTTTTGGTGTTATTTGAAGAATATTTATTCTATAATTTAACAGAATATCTTAAAATAATGAGATGCTTCATTTTAATTTTTAAATAAATAACTTGCTGTGCATGTATGGGCTTTAGAAAATAAAAACAGGTGCACACAAGAAGTAAAATAATTTGCCACAAAATTATGTGCTCATTTTATCACCAAATGGACACAGTTAGAATTTCCTTCCACTCTTAATTGTGTGAATGAATTATTTTTAAATATCCATCTCAGTGGAAACAACAAACCATGTATGGAAACAGCTATTAGAAAAGATAAAAATAGAAAAACTTTGAATTTTAGTGCACTTGATTTTCTAGAATTTAAACTATCTAATGTGATGCTTATTCTTAAAAAATGACAATGAGAACTTCTTACAAGTAATGATTCCTAGCCATAAAGCAAGAAAAAAGGTAAACAAACTGAACGTAAGTGGCTTTTCTTGGACATGTTTGAGAATTGAAGTCACAGAGCAAAATGCTACCCCTGAATGTGTAGAACAGGCGAATACAAGAGATACAGAGATACATATCTGAAGATCAGATTATCAGCAGTAGACACTAACTGGTGGTACTTTGCTTCAGTAATTTTGATGAATCCTTAGGAGCTAAGTGTGGACTAGGTGAGAGTGAGAAACTCTTCAGGGCTATAGTGAGTGTTAGGGAGGCCACCACACTTTCATGGGTTTTCCTTTCAGGAATCCTAGCAGATTCCCATGTTGTAAACCCAATAAAAATCTCCTGCTGCTCTAGCAGGAGGAGGAGAAAAGTATCCATCTTTCTTTTTTATTTTTTATTTTTTTGAGACGGAGTTTCGCCCTTGTTACCCAGGCTGGAGTGCAATGGCGCGATCTTGGCTCACCGCAGCCTCCGCCTCCTGGGTTCAGGCAATTCTCCTGCCTCAGCCTCCTGAGTAGCTGGGATTACAGGCACGTGCCACCATGCCCAGCTAATTTTTTTTTTGCACTTTTAGTAGAGACGGGGTTTCACCATGTTGACCAGGATGGTCTCGATCTCTCGACCTCGTGATCCACCCGCCTCGGCCTCCCAAAGTGCTGGGATTACAGGCTTGAGCCACCGCGCCCGGCAGAAAAGTATCCATCTTTAAATAGTCCAGCACATTCTTGTACTAGGAGTCTCCAGTGAAAAAGAACCAATGGGATGGCCATACATGTAGAGATTTATCATAAGAAATTAGTTCATGCAATTTTGAAAGCTGACAAGTCCCCGGTTTGTACTCAGTAAGCTGGAGACCTAAGAGAGTTAATGGTGTGTGTCCACTTTCAGTCTGAAAGCCTGAGAATCAGGAGAGCTGATGATATGTTTCAGTCTGAAGGTCTTCAGTCTCAAGAACTAGGAAGAGCCAACGTCTCAGTTTGTGTCTATAGGCAGCAAAAGACTACTGTCACAGCTCAAAGGCAGTCAGGCACAGAGTTCCCTCTTATTTAGCCATTTTGTTCTCTTCAGCCCTTCAATGGATTAAGGAAGGCCCACAGACATTAGGAGGGCAATCTGCTTTACTCAGTCTACTGAACCAAGTGTTACCTTAGCAAGAAACATCCCCATGGATACAACCAGAATAATGTTTAAATAAATATCTGGGCACCCTATGGCCAGTCAGGGTGAAACACAAAATTAGCCATCACAAATCTCTACAACCAAGGCCTACTCTCTTCAGAAAATGATTTTTACCAAAGTCTTATCATACCCAGGAAGCAGACAGTTTCTTAACTCCACCTCCCTCTAGCCTTCTCATCTTACCCAACTGAGAAGGAAAGGTAAGAAACACTTGTTAAAGCCACAGCTCAGACACATAGTAAAAAACTGAGATGTAATAACATAACAGAATGTGGCTCCTCCTCTATACCTTACCACCAAATAGACAGTGCTCCAGGACAGTTACTCCAGCTGAAAGAGCAACTAAGTATGGAAACTATTTAAGAATGTGTTCTTTAAAAACCCCAAAGGCAAGAGAGACAAAAACAAGAGCACCAGAGGAATTTGAAGTTTCTCACACTCAAAGCTACAGCAAAAATTAGACAAACCCAACTCCTAACCGCTAGCATAAAACCTGGCAATGTTGACCTTTACCTGAGCTCTGTAATCCTGGAAACAGTTACCATTTTAAAAACATCACAACCACCTTAATTTTCCGGGAAACAACGTATTGCAAAGAATCATCCTTCTCCATATGACTTAGCTAAGACTTGTAGGAAACCCGTTTGTTTACCTAGGACAAGGCCAGGCACAGACCTTCCAAACTCCCATTCTAAGTGATTAATTAGCTGAAGTCTTTGTTCCCACTGATAATTGCAAACAAAGTGCCTGTTAACTTGACTTAGAAAATCTTAGTTAAGCATCTCTCCTTCCCATAGGATCCTGAGGTTTGACTCAACCCTAAGTTTAAACAGTCATTAACAGTCATTGGCGTACAGAATGACCAATCCTAATGATTACTATTGAAAATTGGTTGACATCAAGGAAAGAAATTTCTGGCTGCAATTATACTCACACATCTAATAAACACGGAAATCTTATGAACAGTGTGATTATGTCACTGGTTTATCTCACTCCCCAATAACCAGTTCTTTCTAGCCTTATTTACTCTTTATTATGAAATAAAATTTCTTTCGTGCTTACTTTTGAGACACTTAACAGATTTTGTGAGTTCTCCCTATTGCAATAGTCTTTTCAAATAAAATCTGTCTTTACTGATGTCTAGATTTTATATATTTCCTCAACTTCACACTAAAAGCTTATTCACCTCAGTTGCTATTACCCTATATATCATGTATGAAGTTCAACAAAAATCACAAGTCTAAAGGCAAGAAAAAAGAAACACAGTCTTGAGAGTTGACACGAGCATTAGTACTAGTCTCAGATATGGCAACGATTTTGGGATTTTCAGGTAGGAAATTTAAAATAACTTTGATTAATATGTTAAGCTCTCTAATGAAAACAGTAGACAATATGTAAGAACTGATGAGTAAAGTAAGCAGAGAGATGGAAATTCTAAATATTAAAAGAAAACCCAGAAATCAAAAACACTAACAGAAATGAAGAAGCCCTTTTATGGTCTCATCAGCAGACTGAACACAACTGAAGAAAAAATTATTTAACTTTAAGGTATGTCGATAGAAGCTTTCCAAATTGAAATGAACATACAGAAAACAAATAAAAGAAACACAACAGCCAAGAACTGTGGGATAATTTCAAAAGTAGTGGCCTATGCATGCATTAAAATGTATAGCATAGCAGAATGTGTAGAAACAGAAAACAAATCAGATATAATAATATTACATCTAATATTGTTATTGTTTTACATAACAATGGCTGAGAAGTTTCCAAAATTAATGGCAAACACCAAACCACAAATACAGGAACCTCAGAGAACACCAAACACAACAAATATCAAATAATATACACCTAAGCATATCATATACAAACTGCAGAAAACCGTAGACAAAGAGAACATTTTCAAAAAGACCAAAGGAGGAAGCAAACAAAAATAATCTACCTATTGAAAAACAAGAATAAGATTCACACTGGACTTCTCATTAAAAAAATAAATTCCAAAGAAGAGTGGAGTTAAATAGTTAAAATGTTGAAAGAAAATAAATACCAACCCAAGAATTCTGCATCAAGCAAAATTATTCTTAAAAGATATAGGAGAAAAATAAACTGTCTCAGAAAAATCTGAAGGATTCACTACTCACACATCTGCCCTGCAAGAAATGTCTAATATTAATCAGGGTAAAGAAAAATTTATCTAAGTAAGAACTTTAGATTTACATAAAGAAACAATGAGAAGAAACAAATGAAGGTAGAATAAAAGCTTTTTTTTATTCTTAATTGATGTATTAGATAACTGTTCAAAGTAAGAGCAGTAACAATATATTGTTTAGTTAGAGCAGATGGATAAGTGAAATGAGTTACCCACTATTATAAGGGACATGGGGGAAGAATTGGGAATACCATGTTACAAGCTATCTTTACTACCCATGAAATGGTATAATATTGCTTGAAAGCTAACTTGGATCAATAATGAATTTGTATTGCAAACTCTAGGGCAAGCACTAAAATCATTTTCAAAAGAAATATATTTGGTATGTTAAGGGAGAAGAGAAAATGGAAATGTATAGAATACTCAATTAAAAACAGAAGAAACAGAATAAGAAAGAAGGAAAAAAGAAACAAATATATAATAGGCAGCTACTAATAGAAAATAATTACAAAAAGAACAAAAACATGGTAGATACTAATCCAACTGTAACAATGATCACCCTGAATACAAATGGTCAAAATACACTAAAAAACAGATATGGCAATAGTGGATTTAAAAAGAAAGACAGGACCCAACTATATCTTGTTCTAAAAAAAAAAAAAAAGAAATGACATTTAGAAAATGCATAACATTTTCTTGGTAAGAAAAAAATGAAATGAGCTAGGGAAAAATATCTCAACCACAAAAACACATTTTTTTAAAAAACATTCAATTAGCATTTGACTAAGAGGAAGAAAACAAACTAATTCATGAAAAGTAAAATAGTGTCATAAAAAGACGTTAATTATCTCCAGTCTGGTACACAGTAAAGTAAAAAATAGACTGACTTCACATTTATTTGTGAAAAAAAAAATCCCACTATCTAAGTGCCTAGATTAAAAGTCCATTTAAGAGTAGCCACAGGTGGGATAGTTGAGGGGTAGGAAAAACCATTATATTAGCTTAAGAAAGTACCTGATACTTCAAATAGAATGTTCAGGAATACATATAAGAGTAAATTTAAAGTAATTGCTTAAAAGTTCTATCTCCTGGTAACATTTAATTTGTTTTAACTTGAGTTTCTTTTCACAAGCTTGTTTCAATATTGAAATGAAAATAGATAACACACGTATTATGTATCCACAAAGTTAAAAATTTTAAAGGTATGGCAATGAATAAAATGCATAAGGGAGTTACTCTCATTTATATTTCAATATTTTCTACTCCATTTGATTTGATGTTTTTCAATCAAAACAGCCAGCATTGCTGTGATCCCATGGCCTTCATGAAGTATTTTAGTCCCACATTTATTCATACATGTATTTTTCCATATGTCTTCTTTAATATGCAAACTCAGTGATTTAAAACCAGATATAATAAGGTTGAATTCATTCATTCATTCAATAAATATTTATTGAATATCTGCTTTGTGCCAGGTACTCTACTGGGCACTTGGGATACAATGATAAGCATGATATACAAAAATGCCTGTTTTCCTGGAACTGCACTGGAGAAGGTTGATATCTTAAATTTTACACATCAGCTTTTATTTAATCCCCCTTGATAATTATATTCAGTATTTTAAAAAAAACATTTTACACATAAAGAAACTGAATCCTAGAGAGGTCAAGTGACTTGTAAATATCACATGGCTAATAAAAGGCTGGGCCAAATTTATAACCCAATTTTGCTTTTGACTTTCAGAATAACTTCAGGATATGGCATTGTTCTTCTTACAGGAATGACGATGCTATATTTGAGTAAGAAATGCTTCTGAAAGTAAATTGGAAAATGATCAAGCACACAGCTACTGAGTCCCATCCTACTGGTTCAATCTTTTAGGATTTAATGGCCATTCATTGATTCCTGATGCCTTATTTTTTTTCCAGTAATTAGGACAGACATTCCATCTTCAGAGAGAAGCTAGAGTTTGTATGAGAATTAGAATAGTTCAGACACTTAGACATGGTATTTGAAAAAGTGATTGATTTATAGAGAATCTGTCATACATAGATAATGTTTATAGCGGTTCTTAAATCATAAAAAAAAGTCCTTAGGACCAAAATACATGAGAATGAAGTAAAGCAATGTATTATCTTGGCATGACAGGTTATATTCCAATCAGAAAATAATTTTTCTAATAATCCATCATTTTGGAACTATGCAAAAAACATTTTAGAATAATTATATACCTTGTTATTATAGATTAGAATGTTATGTCTACCTTGGTGTAATTTCCTTTTTTGTGAGAACTTAGATAACACTATGTTGATTACATACAATGAAAGACAACAATAAATTGTAAAAAACAAAAATGTGCCAACCATTCCATGGTGGATTTTATTCTGGTTTTTGATGCAGTCTCTGTTTTGTTTTACATGCTTTCCCTTGAATGATTTATTTTACTCATATGGATTTACCTTCTTGCTATACTTCAATAACTCCTATTCTGAATTTTCTTCTAAAATCTGAGGTTATATTTTCAACTGCTAGCTGTACATCTCCAACTACTCAGATGCAACTAAAACCCAATGGAACTAAAAGTAAATTAATCAGTCTTATCCCGTAGCCATCTCACTCTTTGTATTAGCCTAAACCAGTTTATGTCTCTACCATCTATCTCTGTCCCTAAATATATCTGTATGTATATATATGTATATATATATATATATATATATATACACACACACATACATATATACGTGTGTATGTGTATATAATATGTGTGTGTATCCAATCCATTGTTAATATGTCAACATGTATTTTCAATTTCATTTTCATAACTCAAATGGACCCTGCAAATACCTCCACAATGCTTTAGTTCATGTGATACTGAGCTCTTGGCCAAAGGTTTGAAATATTTATCTATTTAGTATTCTTACCCGCAGTGTCTCCCTGTGCAAATGCATCCTTTATGCTACCATGAGAATTAACCTCAAAAACAAATCTGACAACGTCACTCCTCTACTAAGGACACTTCAATGTTTCCCTGTCATTCTAAAGTCTAAACTTTTTAGCATTGCATTCAGGGTCCTTCATCATTTTTTTCTCAGCTTACCTCTATTGTCTTCTGGTAGACTAAGAAGTTTGGGCTTTATCCTAGGTCGTGGGGAGTCATGATAAATTTTAAGTATAAGACTGGTATGGAAAAAAATTCCATGTTAGAAAAGTCACTCCAGCTGCAGTGTGTAGAAAAAACTGGAAGCAATTTTTCTTATGCATTTCCCCTAGTTATATATCAAAAATTTCTGGCAATTGTCTGAATTTTCCTCTTTCAGAGCTGCATTTTGCACATCTAATTTCTCTTTACCCAACTGCTTCAGATTTGTTTTCTTTTTTGAGACGGAGTTTCACTCTGTAGCCCAGGCTGGAGTGCAGTGGCATGATCTGGGAGGACTGCAACCTCCGTCTTCCGGGTCATGGTTCCATCAATTCTCCTGCCTCAGCCTCCTGAGTAGCTGGGATGTAAAAGAGAAAGTAGCTAAGGGGGACTCCAAAGTTTTGAACCTAAGAAATTGATAGATTATCATTGCTATTTACTGATATGAGTAAAACTGAGAGAAAGTAGTTTGAGGGGAAAATGTCAGTAGCTCAGTTTTGAATATGTTAAACTGGACATGCTCATTGTAGAGTAATTTGTAAAAACAAGTCTGGAACTCAGGCAAGAGGACTAGGCTGGAGAGAGTAACTTGGGAAGCATCAGCATGTAGATATTATTTAAAGCCTGCATCTAGATGAGCTCACCAAAGAAATGAGTATAGATATAAATGAGTAAACGTCCAAGGATTATGTTTTTAAGTCAACTATGTCAAGAAGCCTGTGACATGTGAGGTATACAGCAAAGGAAACCAAGAAGGAGCAGCCAGAGATGTTGAAAGATAATCAGGAAAATGCATTGGCTTGAAAAACCAAGTGAAAGAAAAGTATCTCAGGAAGAAGAGAATGAGCATCAGTATAAAATATTGTTGATAAATCAAGTAATAATATGAAAGTGAACTGACAGCAAATTTGGTGACGATGATAAATGTCATGTTCCAGTTATCTATTACAGTACAGCAAACCACCCAATCATTTAGTGGCTTAAAGCAACAAAATTTATTTGATTATCTTCTCTCACAGGTCTCAGATTTGACTGGGCTGTGTTCAGTATTTCTCACACAAGGTCTCCCGTGTAGTTGAAGTCAGATGGTGGCTGAGGTAGAAATCATCTCAGAGGCTTCCTCAGCCATGTCTGGAAGCGAATGCTGATTGTCTGCTGGAGCTGTCAGCTGCAAATCCCACAAGTGGGCTTTCAGTGTGTCCTGGGCTTCCTTTCTGCATGGTGGCTGAAGTCCAAGCATCAACATCTTAAGAAAGAAAGCCAGGTAGAAGCAATATTACCTCCTATGATCAGCGTTGGAACTCACACATTAACTTCTGCAGTATTTGCCTCACTGGAAGTGAGGCAATAAGGCCAGCACTATTGAAAGAGAGGGAAATTAAATTCCACCTCTTGATGGGAAGAATGTAGAAGAATTCACAGAAATAGTTTTAAACTGGCTCACACCTTTAATCCTATCCCTAAAAGATGCACTGAAGATATATATATATTTTTTAAATAAGTCCTGAGTCACTGAGTCCATCCCTGCCCAACTCCGCCAAGCAACCAAGTGCGGTGAACATCTTTGGGCAGTAGGGAAGGGAGAACACAGAAATTGTGAGTCATTGAACCCAGTGCTGTCCTATTAGAACAGAAAGAAAAACTGGACCAAACTCAACTGATGCTTGCACACAGAGGGAGCATTGAAATCAGTTCTACCAGAGAGGAATCACAGGAACTTGAGTTCCTGCAAACCTAGCCACCAAGAGGTACAGTGCTCTATGTCTCCAGGTAAACTTGAAAGGCAATCTAGGCCATAAGGACTGCAAATCTTAGAATTATCCCAGTGCTGAACCAGACCCCAAAACAGTGGACTGATTGGGCACACAACCTGCTGAAAAACCAGCTGAATTAGTTGTAGGAGTGCTGACACCACCCTTCCCCTAACCCCACACTGCAGAGTTAGCGGCTCCAAAAAAGACCCCCTATTTCCACCTGAAGTTAGAAAAGAGAAGAGTAAGGAAGACTGTCCTCCATCCTTGACACCAGCTAAGCCACAGCAGGATAGGGCACCCATCAGTCATAAGGCCCTTGTCATATAAGGCCCCCATAAGGCCCTCACTCCCTGATGACATTTTCAGACTCAAGCTGGGCCAGACACTGGCATCCTTGAAGGAAAGTACCCAGTCCTGGCAGCATCAATCACCTGCTAACTAACAGTTCTTGGGCCCTGATCAGCAGTGATACCCAGGTACTACACTGATGGCCTTAGTTGAGCCCCAGAGGTTTGCTGGATTCAGGTGAGACTTGGCACATTACGAGCTATAGTGGCTATAGAGACAAAACTCCTTCTGCTTGAAAAAAGCAGAAGGAGAAGTAAAGGGGACTTTGTATTACAACTTAGGTACCAGCATGGCCACAGGGGTATAGAATGCTGAGTGAAAGCTTGAGGTCCTCAGTGCCAGGACTTCACTGTTGGACAGCATTGCTGGACCTGTCCAGGACTAGAGGGTAGCCCACTGCCCTTAAGGTTGAGTCCTAGGCAAGGCAGCTTCAATGCACGCTGTCTTAAGTTCCCTTGGGCATTTAGAGAAGATCCCTGGTAGTCTGGCAGTACTCTTTGTGTCATGGGGTGCTAGTGGCTACAGGGTGAGGCTCTACTGCCTTTGGAAAGGGTAGAGAACAGTAGGGAGAACTGCATTGTATGAATTGAATGTCAGTTCAGTGACAGCACAATAAAAAACCAGGTAAACTTCTAAGTTGTTTTTAGTCCCTGAATACTGGACAGCAGTTCTGGACCCAACTAGGGCCTGAGGATCTTGTCTCCCTGAAGGGAAGGGCACAGGCCTGACTGGCTTTGTCACCTGCTGATTTTAGAGTCCCAGAGCCTGAGCAAACACAGGTAGTAACCAGGGAGTGGTTATAGCAGGCCTTGGGCGAGATCCAGTAATGCACTAGCTTCAGGTCTGGCCTAAGTTCAGTCTTAGTGGTCATGGCCAAAAGGGTACTTGTGTCTCTCCATGCCCACTTTTATGTGGCTCAGAACAGAGAAAGATACTCTGTATGTTTGGGAGAAAGTAAGGAAGAGAACAAGAGTCTCTGTTTGATAATCCAGAGAATTCTCCAGGATTTTGTCCAAGACCATCAAGACAGTACCTCTATGAGTCTGCAAGAACCACAGCGTTACTGGCCATGGGGTATTCTATAAAGCAGTTACAGCTTAGATCACAACACACAAATCCTTTCATATATCTGGAAAGCCTTCCCAAGAATGATGGGCATAAATAAGCTCAGATAGTAAAGATTAAAATAAATACCTAACTCTTCTATGCCCAGACACTAAAAAATACCTACTAGCATCAGCACCATTGAGCAAAACTTGACCTCACCAAATGAACTAAATAAGCCACCAGAACCAACACTGAAGAAGCAGAGATGTATGACCTTTCAGACAGAGAATTCAAAATAGCTGTGTTGGGGAAACTCACAGAAATTCAAGATAACACAGAGAAGGTATTCAAATTCTATCAGATACATTTAACAAAGAGATTGAAAAAATTTAAAATAATGAAGCAGAAATTGCAAGAGCTGAGAAACCCAACTGGCATACTGATGATTGCATGTGTCCTTTAGTAGCAGAATAGATCAAGCAGAAGAAGGAACAAGTGAACTTGAACACAGGCTATTTGAAAATAAATATTCAGAGGAGGCAGCAGAAAGAAGAGTGAAAAACAATAAAATATGCCTATAGGATCCATAAAATAGCCTCAAATGAGCAAATCTAAAAATTATTGGCCTTTAAGAGGAGGAGAAAAAAGATATAGGGGTAGAAATTTTATTCCAAGATATAATAATAAAGAACTTCCTAAACCTAGAGAAATATATCAATATTCAAGGTACAAGAAGATTTTAGAACATCAAACAGATATAGCCCAAAGAAAACTACCTCAACACATTTTATAATCAAACTCCCAAAGGCCAAGGATAAAGAAAGGATCTTAAATGCACAAAGAAAAAAAGAAACAGATAAAATACAATGGAGTTCCATCCTTCTGGCAGCAGATTTTTTAATGGAAACCTTTCAGGCCAGGAGAGAGTTGCATGACATGTCTAAAGTGTTGAAGGAGAAAAACAAACAAACAAACAAACAAACAAACAAAAAATGAAAAGCAAAAAACAAAACCTTTACCGTAGAATAGTATATCTTTTCAAAATATCCTTCAAGCATGAAGAATGTTTCTCCCAATCTGTTATTGTGATAGTGAGCGAGTTCTCATGAAATCTGATAATTTTAAAGTGTGGCACTTCCCCCTCCACCCGCTGCCATGTAAAATGCGCCTTGCTTCCCCTTCATCTTCTGGCGTGATTGTAAGCTTCTTGAGGCAGTGTCAGCCATGTGGAACTGTGAGTCAATTAAACCTTTTTTTTTTTTTTTTTTTTTTTTTTTAATATGAATTACACATTCTCAGGTAGTTCCTTATAAAAATGTGAAAATGGACTAATATAGTATATATATGTTTAGAAAGCCGAGACAGGCCGGGCGCAGTGGCTCATGCGTATAATCCCAGCACTTTGGGAGGCAGAGGTGGGTGGGTCATGAGGTCAAGAGATTGAGACCATCCTGGTCAACAAGGTGAAACCCCGTCTCTACTAACAATACAAAAATTAGCTGGACGTGGTGGCTCACGCCCGTAGTCCCAGCTACTCGGGAGGCTGAGGCAGGAGAATTGCTTGAACTCACGAGGAGGTGGTTGCAGTGAGCCAAGATCGTGCTACTGCACTCCAGCCTGGGTAACAAGAGCGGAACTCCGTCTCAAAAAAAAAGAAAATCCAAACTGGATCATAGCACATAGCAGCCTTGACCTCCTGGACTCAAGCAGTTCTCCCATTCAGCTTCCTGAGTAGCTGGTACTACAGGGACCTGCCATAACATCTAACTAATAATAATAATTAAAAAAAATTGTAGAGATAAGGTCTTCTTGTTTTGCCCAGGCTGGTCTTGAACTCCTGAGCTCAAGCAATTCTCCAATCTAAGCCTCCCAAAGTTTTGGAATTACAAGCATGAGCTACCATTCCTGGCCTGGTAATTTTGTTTTTAGGATTTTTGTTTGTTTGTTTGTTTGTTTGTTTGTTTTGGGAGTCTCCATAATATTTTCTATAGGAGTTGCATCACTTTACATTTCCACCAACAGCACACAAAAGTTCCAATTTCTCCACATCCTCATGGATATTTGTTATTTGTTTGGTAATGGCCATCCAAACAGAAGAGAGAGTATACTAACTCATTGTCATTTTGATTTGCTTTCCTTGATAATGAGTGACCTTGCGCATCTTTTCATACAATTGTTGGCCACTTGGATGTCCTTGAAGAAATGTTTACTCAAGTCTTTTCCCTATGTTTTGATCGAGTTGTTTCTCTGCTATTTCATTGTAGGTGTTTCTTACATATTTTGGAAAATAATCTTTTTACATATGTATGGCTTGCAAATATTGTTGCCTTTCCATAGGTTGTCTTATTATTTTGTTCATTGTTCCCTTTGCGGTGCTTTTATTTTGAGGTATTTCTACTTGTTTATTTTTGCTTTTGCGACTTGTGCTTTTGGTGTCTCATTTAATAAATTATTTCCAAGCTCAATGTCATGAAGATTTTCCTCCATACTTTCCTGTAATTTTATAGTTTCAGGCCTTGTGTTTAAATATTTAATCCATTGGAGGTGATTTTGGTACATGGTGTAACATAAGTCTCCAATTTTATCTTTTTACATGTGTCTAATACAGTTTTCCTCAACATTATTTTGTGAAGAGAAAGAAGAATCGAATTTAATAATGATAATCTCAGGCAGAGAGGTGTGCCAAGCCTGTACGAAGCACACTGGGGTAAAGGGCCCTGCCTCAAGCCTGCAGATTTCTGGGCCTCCCCTTGGATTCCTGGTAATAATGAACATGCAGATTCCTGTAGAGAGGTTATCTCACTCTCTGTTCATAAACTGCCTCTTGAGCTCTGCTGAGGAAGGTCTCTAGGCCAGCAGTATGGTGATTTTATTCAGAGTCTATGGATACTCACTTGACCTCTGCTCATGGTATTCTGCACAGGAGTGGTCTTGTAAAAGAACATAGAATACATAGAATTCCTCTTGACTTCTGATGAAAAATGAGTCTGGTTTAAATTCCTTCCACCTCTTACTCTATAGTTTGTCTACATTATCATTATAGTTTCAAAACATTTAGACATAGTTAGCAGAATAGAGTGATTCTCTCACTTGATAATTCTAGATAACTCTGCTACTGATAATGTACCCTGACTTTGCATCACACTGTTTGTTTCCAGTAAACTTATCTCTTTGGCATGCATTTTTGATAAGTTTCATATTCGAATAACTATTACAAAAGCAGCATGTAGGAAACAGTAAGATAAATTTGTAAAGAGATTAGAAAAATTATACTTGATGGGATAATTGAGAAAATAAATTTTGAAAGTGGCAATTAGACTGGCTTTGAAGGATGTTAGAATTGGGGTCACAGAGAATAGCATGGGTACAGGCAAAGAGGAAAACAGGAATACTTAGATGAAATAATTGAAGTAGTCATTTTTTGTGCAGCATGTGTTGTTTGAATAGAGTTTGTTATGAACGTAGCTAGAAAGGTAAGTTGGAGCCTCTTTATAGGTGACCCTTAGTGTAAATTGAAAAGAGTTTGCACTGTATTTTGTACGTGCTAAAGAGCAAGTGACATCTTTTGAGACGGTGATGTATATAAAGCATAAAATACTATCCTTTTCAAGAGGAGCCACAAAGATAAGAACAAAGGGGTTCTTATTTTTTGTTGTTTTTTCACTTAGATATACATTTTTTCCCTGTTCATGTCTTCTTTTGTCATTTCTATTTTTCTTTCTTAACACTGTGTATCCTTGGATCTCTTTTTAACTCTAAGTGTGCTTAATTCTTCCTGGAATTTGGTAATCTATCCATCCATGTTTAAATATATACCACGGTTCTTTGGAGGAACAATCTCAGCTCTCCTGGCATAGAAATCTGTTACCTTCCCCTATAACAGCAAACATTTCAGTAGATGCTACAACAGAAGATTAAGGTGCAACAGGGTTAAATAGTTATAATGTATGCAGAGCAGGAATAACAGCACTGGTGTATCCCTGGGCATAAGCTCTCTGTCCACATCATCCTGGTAGCTGTTTAGATAATCGATTTTCTGTAAACAAGGCATGAAAATGCTCCCACTTCCTTTGGAAGGACAGCACACCCAGGGTGTCTTTCACTCTTATTGATTTTAAATCACATTCAATGACTGACTTTGAATCATCAAGTGGGTTTCCCTGGAGTTAAAGCACCAGAAAGATTTAATTAGAAAGCCTCAGTCCAGATAAAAGATACCATATCATTGACTTAATATCTCAACTGAACTTCTCTTTTGATGCTGATGGGTGAAAAATGAAGTTGTTTTGGTTGTTTCTAAAATATTTTCTGTGGATTTATTGAGGTCAGGGAATCTGTCTGACAAATTTCTTTATCTGCAAACCCAGCAGAGGGCCTAGCATTGAGCAGGTGTTATGAAAAGTTTTCAATTTCTTTAATTGAATAGCCTTTTAGCCTTTTAAAAGTAATTCGAAATGCAAGTTCATAACAAATTAATTATTGTATACCCTAAAACTATTTGGAAAAAAACTTAGGTTCCAAAGAATATAAATATCTTGTCTTTAAGTGTTAGTAAGAGTGGGAAGTATCTTATGTTAAGCAGTTATGATGTGAAACTGAAAGGAGGTTTCCAGTATCACATGGAAATGATTTTAGGTACAATCCTCAGCAATAGTTATGGTTTTTGTCACACGATTTTATGTTTTCTATCTATAATGTGTATATTACATGAAAATATATGGACCTGTGTGAACATTTCTTTGGGAAAAATCCTCACAAAGAGATTTTTTGTTTTTTGGGGGTTTTATTAAGAACATATGATCACAGAAAAACAGAACAACAAACACAAGAGTCTACTTGAGGTTGGAGAAAGACTGGTAAGGATTGAAAAACCATCTATCAATCACTAAACTGATGTTACTTGGGTGGCAAAACAATCTGTACACCAACCCCCAGCAACATACAATTTACCTATGTAACAAGTCTGCACATACACCCCTGAAACTAAGATAAATGTTAAAATTTAAAAAAAGTATTGTAAAACAAAAGAATTGAGTTTTAAGGTATACATATGTTTAATTGACTAACTGATACCAAATTACTCTCCAGAAAGTTTGCACCCCATCAAAAGTGCAATTCCCATCAACAGTGCAATTTTATAACATCTAAGTCTTGATTTGGTGTTATCCATCTTTCTATTTTTTGTCAATCTAATAATAAGTACATCTTTATAATTTTCACATCGATTGATTAAAGTGTTTTAGGTTCTCTGGTTTACACGTGAGAAAGCTGAGACACAGCAAAATGAAGCTCTTTGACTTTGATATGCTGGCAGGTAACAGAATTGCTTTGTTTATTGCATTTGGAGCCTGGGTGATTGACTCAAAGAATTTCCTTCCTTGGGGAATTATGTTCCAAAGAATACTATTCTAATTTTTCTTCAACTAATTGCCCACCAGTTCCTGATTATTTTGGATCTGGGAATCATTAAAAGTATATCTGGAGATATATCCTTAAGCTGTAACCAATGAACACAATCTGATTGTGTATAAATATATAAGAGCAACCAATTTGCCTAATTGTCCATTGCTAACAGTCTATAAACATGAAGAACACATTTAGGAATGAAACTATTCACCTCATCGCAAAGAGATTTTTACATGAGTGTTAGTCATGTACTGGCACAGGGTTGCAAGTCTGACTTATAACAGTCTCTCTGGTCTCCTACTCAAAACTCTGCTGTTCTAATACTACCCATATGCTAAGTCATCATTTTCGTCATGTAATTTTGCTTCTAGCCCCTTTCCCACTGATATGATTTGGCTCTATGTCCCCATCCAAATGTCATGTCTAATTGTAATTCCAATGTTGTGGGAGGGACCTGGTGGGAGGGGATTAGATCATGGAAAAGGATTTCCCCTTTGCTATTCTCATGACAGTGAGTGAGTCTCATGAGATCTGGTTCTTTAAAAGTATGTAACACTTCCAAGGTTTTTATGGTAATAGGTCTGATGTTTAAGTCTTTAATCCATCTGGAGTTAATTTTGGTGGAAGGTGTCAGGAAGGGGTCCTGTTTCTGCTTTCTGCACATGGCTAGCCAGTTTTCCCAACACCATTTATTAAACAGGGAGTCCTTTCCCCATTGCTTGTTTTTGTCAGGTTTGTCGAAGATCAGATGGTTGTGGGTATGTTGTATTTCCTCTGAGACCTCTGTTCTGTTCCATTGGTCTATATCTCTGTTTTGGTACCAGTACCATGCTGTTTTGATTACTGTAGCCTTGTAGTATAGTTTGAAGTCCGGTAGTGTGATGCCTCCTGCTTTGTTCTTTTTGCTTAGAATTGACTTGGCTATGCGGGCTCTCTTTTGGTTCCATATGAAGTTTAAGGTGTTGACACCTTACACCAAAATTAACTCCAGATGGATTAAAGACTTAAACATCAGACCTATTACCATAAAAACCTTAGAAGAAAATCTAGGCAAAACCATTCAGGACATAGGTGTAGGCAAGGACTTCATGACCAAAGCGCCAAAAGCAATGGCAAGAAAAGCCAAAATAGACAAATGGGACCTAATCAAACTCCACAGCTTCTGCACGGCAAAAGAAACAGTCAGTAGAGTGAATCGGCAACCAACAGAATGGGAAAAAATTTTTGCAGCCTACCCAGCTGACAAGGGGCTGATATCCAGAATTTACAAAGAACTAAAGCAGATCTACAAGAAAAAAACAAACAAGCCTATTCAAAAATGGGCAAAGGATATGAACAGATACTTTACAAAAGAAGACATATGGGAGGCCAACAAACATATGAAAAAATGCTCATCATCACTGGTCATCAGAGAAATGCAAATCAAAACCACATTGAGATACCATCTCACACCAATTAGAATGGTGATCATTAAAAAATCGGGAAACAACAGACGCTGGAGAGGATATGGAGAAATAGGAACACTTTTACACTGTTGGTGGGAATGTAAATTAATTCAACCATTGTGGAAGACAGTGTGGCGATTCCTCAAGGACCTAAAAATAGAAATCCCATTTGACCCAGCAATCCCATTACTGGGTATATATCCAAAGGATTATAAATCATTCTACTACAAGGACACATGCACACGAATGTTCATTGCAGCACTGTTTGCAATAGCAAAGACCTGGAACCAACCCAAATGCCCAACGATGATAGACTGGATAGGGAAAATGTGGTACATATACACCATGGAATATTACGCAGCCATCAAAAACGATGAGTTCACGTCCTTTGTAGGGACATGGATGAACCTGGAAACCATCATTCTCAGCAAACTGACACAAGAGCAGAAAATCAAACACCGTATATTCTCACTCATAGGTGGGTGTTGAACAATGAGAACACATGGACACAGGGAGGGGAGCACTAAACACTGGGGTCCATTGGGGGGAAATGGGGGAAGGGAGGGGGGTGGGGAGGTGTGAAGAGATGGCATGGGGAGAAATGACAGATACAGGTGAGGGGACGGAAGGCAGCAAACCACACTGCCAAGTGTGTACCTATGCAACAATCTTGCATGTTCATCACATGTACCCCAAAACCTAAAAAGCAATAAAAAAAAGTATGTAACACTTCCCCTTTAGCTGTCTTTCTCTGCCATGTGATGAAGGTTCTTGCTTCCCATTCACCCTGCTGCCATGATTGTAATGTTGCTGAGATCTCTCCAGTCATGCTTTCTGTACAGCCTACAGAACTGTAAGTCAATTAAATCTTTTTTCTTCAAAAATTACCCAGTCTCAGGTGGTTCTTTATAGCAGTGTGAGAACGCACTAATACACCAACTTTATCCTTTTCTTATCAAGAATTGTAGATGATCTGTTTTAAAATAGTCTCCACTGCATCAACCTTCTTAATTTACTTTTAAATTTCTCTTACACTTAGCATTAATCAATGCAAGCACCATTCCAAACTCTACCCGTTTTCAACCTAGCCATCCAACCTATAGCAACAATTATCATTCTTCCAATATTTTAAGATCTTCTCATAATTCCAAAACAGAACTTGCAGTACTACCAAAAGGAGCTCTCCATCCAGTTAAAGAGGGAGGGAAAATTGCTTTAAAATCATACATTTACACACGTATTACCTGTTTGATTATGGACAAGGTAACATAATTTCTGTGCACCTAAGTTGATCCTTCTGCAAAATGAAAACAATAAAATCCAAATCATACAGCATTTGTGGGCATTAATGAATAAAAACTACCTAGAACAATCAACATCTGATACATCATAAGCAATAAGTAAATTATTTTCATTAACATTATTGTTATCTTGAGTTTTTCAAGATAGTATCTGTACAATAAATTTATTTTCTTGAAGAAATATAAATTAATTGTAATATGCATGCTAATTACAAAAGTGAAGTACATTCATTATAAAGGTATACAAGAACAAAAAGTGTACAAATTTTAAAAGGAAAATTCACATTAATCCTCAGGCATGTTTCTCAAAGGTAATTCTAGTCCTTAAAGACATTTTTCTTTGCCTATGCAAATATATAAACATTATGTAGATTTCTTATTAATGAAAATAGGAATATAATGTGCATACTTTCTATGATTTAACTCTTTTCTTATCTATTCATATTTTCATTTAAAAGCACAGAATTCTATAGCATGATTACACTCAGAGGTCAGCTATTAAGTGTCTAATAACTGATTCTCCAGAAAAGAAGACTCTATTTAATACCATATTCTTATTTTTTCTTGTTGCAAAAACTCGAATGGCTGAATTCAAGCAACCACTGTGACATTAATAACCACAGAATTAGAAAAAAAAGTTAATACTCAGTTCTTGCAAAGCAGTATAAAGGAATTCTTGCACACAACTGGTTGTGCCATCCTTTCAAAAAGAAAGCAATGTTTTTATAAGGAACTTTTAATAAACACAGGGGCATCATCTTAGGGTAGACCAAATAGATTGTGGTGGAAAATAGTATGAGGATTTCTCTATGAAAATCTAAGCAAATACATAAATAACAAGCCTATATTTTCTCAAACACTATATTTTAAATGATATAAAAAGTATAAAATCTCATAATTCATAAAGGCACACTACAAGTACAATATCAACAGTTTTATGAAAAACAATTACACACACAGATACACACAGTTAAAGATAAATATTTTTTAAAATAAGAACTGACTAGATATGAAGTTGATTATGAGAATTTTGTCAGAATAGTAGATAGAATTATTGGTTACCTTAATTCTCTTCTTTCAACTTTTCCGTATTTTCAAAGTATTTTTTTAATCTCATATTAGGTTTATAATTTGAAATTCAGGTTAAAAAAATAAAAATCCACTTTTATGATCTCATTCTGTAGTTCTGTGATATTCTCTTTTTAAAGGTATTCTAAATATAAGGCAATCCAAGTAGTGTAGGAACTCAATCTATGTAAATCATCACTGAGATAATACATAATTATTTAGCCACTAAATATTAAAGATCTACTGTTTAAATTTTTTAGCTTTTAGAACTCGTTTATGTCCTGGTTTAGCAGCAGCACCATTATTCCCTGCAATCCATCCTTATACATTCATTCTATAAGATTTCAAATGAGTACAATTTAATAATGCATATTTTAGGAGCAGTAAAATGCTAAATCAAATCAAATAAGTATTATTGAGAGTTACTTGATAAGAATTTAAAACTACCAATGTACTATTTCTTTTTTTCTTTTTTGGGGGTCTCTTGTGTTCTTCATTCTCTTTTTCTCTTTTTATGCCTTCTTTTGGATTAAAAAATACAATTTTTACTATTTCATTTTATCTTCCTTTTTGGATTATTAGCTTTATTAAGTACTTCATTGTTTTTTAGGAATAGTTGCTTCATGATTTGATAATCCAAAAGAGTTATCAAACAAGTATCAATATCACTTATTTGATTTAATATTTAATAAGATTTAGTATTCAATACTGATTTAGTATTTAGTATTTGATTTGATTTAATATTTAATAATATTTAGTATTTAATAGTAGCTGAGTGATTTCTAAGTACACAATTTACCTAGCAAATAGTAAGTACTGAGTAAATGTTAACTTCCCTTTCTGTTATAACATCATTTATTTGAAACTCTAGGCATGTGTATTGTCAGTGCTCAATAATAAAATATACAATTCTAAGTTTTTCAGATGGGAAGGGATTTAGTAAGTATGTTAGTTATCTACAAAATCACTGCAAGGGAAAAGACTTCACTGACAGTGATGTAGTAAAAACATCTGTTTTTACCCTCATGCCCATAACAACTATAATGATAGACAAAATAAAAAAAAAATGCTTTTCAAGGCACTAGGTTTCAGATAATGAAGAACAGTTATCCCTGTGAGAAAGCAAATGAACAAGATGAGACTTAAGAGGACCCCAGCTTACTGGCTGGTGGGGGTTTTTAGGCTGTGGCATAAGAACAAGAAACTCAGGAGGGTTCTTGTGGCTCACTCTGAGTTGAAGAGACAACCTGGGAGTCCAGGGAGGCCAAGGTGGCTAGAGTTCATAGGAAAGAGCATGAGAGAGGACAAAGATGCACAGAAAGAGCTTCAGGTATCTTCAGTGTCCCTCTTAAATATTCAGCAGAGTATTTTGAATGCATGTGAGGAAACTCGCCCAGGTAAAGGAAAGGACTACAAATACTCAAAAAATATTAAGAACAGTCCCAAGTTTCAAAACAGGGCTGGGAGCAGTGGACAAAATATTCTATAGCACACAGTGTAGTGCACTCAGAGGGTTTTGCATCAGGATTAGGAGGAAATTAGCCCTGGACTAAATACTACTCTGGTCTCACCTAACAAAGATTATATGTAATATTCTGAAGTATCAAACTGCTTCTTGGCAAATCAGTTGTGTCTCAAAACAAAGAAAAAGAATATTTACAGAAATATATGTATTTATATCCAGGACACACCAAGTTAAAATTCACACTCTCTAGAGTCCAATAAAATGTTTCTGAGAATGCAAAGAAGGGGAAAATATGACCCTTCTTTGAACAGTTATATTTTGAAGAAAAAATAAATTGACTATATGTAGTCGAGAGATATCACAAATGATATGATTAATGGACACTATTTAAACACTGATTGTAAATTTATTGTGTATGTTCCAGAAGCTTGAAGAAAAAAATAAAAGACGTGGAAGATATTTTCAAAAGTCAAAATGAACTTTTAAAGGTAAAAACTTTCTCTTGGATAAGAAATATACTGGATATTTCAGCATTTTTTGATATTAAAATAGCAATTTCATAGAGTTCAAATTAATAAATATATATAAGTCCAGAGATCAACAATTTGATGTTATCCTTTATTTCTATATCTTAAGTTAATTTTTTAAAAAATTATTGCCTATACATTTTATTTTGTGTCTCTTTTTAATTAAAGTTTATATATACATATATAATATGTATAAAACATATTTTTATATATGTATACACACATGTATATTATATATGTATACTGGATGTAATTAAGTGTTGATTCATCAGAACAGAAGAAAATATTATTGAAGTTGAAAGCATAGAAATGTCTAAAATGAAGCACAAAGAGAAAACAAACTGTAAAAAAAGAGCTGAGTATCACTGAGCTGTGGGAGAACTTCAAAAAAACCTTATATATGTAGTTAGAATTATTAATATCAAGGCACAACATAATCAGTATATTCAAAACCAGTGATACAGAACAATCTTATAAGCAGCTTTTGGATAAAAGGTACATTATGCACAATGGAACAACAGATAGGAATGTCAGCTGATTTCTCAACAGAAACACTGAAAATGATAATGCTGTGCCCAATAAAAGTATGTTTCAAAAATGAAGGTAAAATGCGTATTTTTTCAGCCATACAAACATTGAAAAAATTCATTTGAAGCTGGCTCACACTGTAAGAATGATTAAAGGAAGTCTTCCACATATAATAAAATGATACAATATGGAAATTTGTACCTACACAAAAAAAGAAAAACAAAGGTGAGTTTAGCTATGTGGATAAATATAACGGTCTTTTTTCTTATTAATAAAAACAACATTGAGTGTTGAAATCAAGAACATTCACAATCGGCTGGACGCGGTGGCTCAAGCCTGTAATCCCAGCACTTTGGGAGGCTGAGGTGGGTGGATCACGAGGTCGACAGATCGAGACCATCCTGGTCAACATGGTGAAACGCCGTCTCTACTAAAAATACAAAAAATTAGGTGGGCATGGTGGCGCGTGCCTGTAGTCCCAGCTACTCAGGAGGCTGAGGCAGGAGAATTGCCTGAACCCAGGAGGCGGAGGTTGCGGTGCGCCGAGATCCCGCCATTGCACTCCAGCCTGGGTAACAAGAGTAAAACTTCGTCTCAAAAAAAAAAAAAAAAAAAAAAAAAAAAAAAAAAAAAGAAAGAAAAAAGAACAATCTATTGTAAGGGTTGTAACATAGGGAGAAGTACAATATTTGAAAAAAAGACAAGAACGTAAAGTGTCTCATTTCACATCACTTGCCTCCTAACATGATAGGTTGTCACCATTTCATAGACGCCGACAGAAACCACAAAAGTTCTGAGTCAGAGACAAAGGACTTTATTGCTCATGACAATAACTTTAGCAAGAGTACGTACATTTTCTTGTGCCAGTTACTCAGGTTGCATTTCCCCAAAGTAGCTTTAAGAGTTCCAGGTGACACCAACATATGCAGAAGATTGCATTACAGGATAGGAATCTTGAGTTTGGGAAAACCTAATATTTTTTAAAGGGCACCAAGTTTGTTTGTCCTTTGATTCAGAAGGAGATACTATCTTTATCTTCCATGACTGATTACTACACAAATATCCTTGAAATAGTAGTTTACAGTAGAGGCAGTAGAGGCAGCCAGTTTCTTTGTTAATAAGACAGGCAAAAGTGAAGGAGATCTATAAAGAATTTTACTCAATGTAAATAGCAAGACAAAGTAAAATTTTTTGTTGTAATATTTTTATAACAAACATAAAATGGTATAATATATTTTGTAGGTGGACAATGATCAAAGATGCATACTATAAATCATAAAGCAACTATGATTATAAAACAATAAAGTACTTGATAAAGTTAATAAACCAAAAGAGTAGATAAAATGCAACACAAAAAATGTCTATTTTTTAACCCAAAAGGAGGCCTAAAAAGAGGGAAACAATAAAAAAAAAGAGACAGTTAAAAAAATATAGTAAACTAGTAGATTTAAACTCAACTATATCAATAGTCACATTAAATGTAGGTAGTCTGAACACAGTAATTACAAGGCAGAGATGGTCAGATTGAATAAAAAGCAAGACCCACCTGTCTTCACAAGAAATCCATGTGAAATATAAAGACATATATAGAAAAAAGCAAAAGGGTGCTAAAACTAAGCAAAAATAAACAAACACACACAAAAAACTGAAATAGCTATACTAACATATGACAGAATAGATGTAAGAGCAAATTATAGCAACAGAGAAAGTCTTTATTTCATAATGATAAAGGCTCAATTCATTAAGAACATGTAATAATATTAAGTTAGCAGAGCTTACATGAATCAAATACATGAATCAAAAATTGAAGTAACTGCAAGGATATATAGAAAAAAATCAAAATTATAGTCAGCGATTTCAGTACCTCTTTCTCAATAATAGGTAGTAAAAGTATGGATAAAATCTTACCTAAGGATGTGGATGACCACACTGTCAATCAACATATCCTTATTGACATTTATAGAATACTCAATAAAACAATGTAAGGATAAATATTTTATTCAGTTTTACACACAATGGTTGCCAAGAATGATTATATTCTCACCTATAAGATAAGTTCCTAAAAATGTAAAAGGATACAAATCATGAAAAGTATTGTCTACAACCTCAATGGAATTAAATTAGAAAGCAGTAGAATAATATTTCGAAAATCCAAAATTTCTGGAAGTTAAAAGCACATTTCTGAATAACCTGTGGGGGGAAAAAAAGTCAAAAGGGAAATTGGAAAACAACATGTCAAAATTTGTGGAATGCATATAAAACAATATTTAGAGGCAAACTTATTCTGAACAGCTACATTAGAAAAGAACAAAGGTCTCACATCAATGTCAGTGAAATAGAAAACAAAATCAATAAAGCCAAAAGCTGGTTCTTTGAAAAGATTAGCAAAATTGATCAATTTCTAGTCAGACTGAAAGGGAAAAATAGAAGACACAAATTAGAAAAATCAGAAATGAGAGAGGGCATACTGCATATTTTACATAAAGATAATAATAAGGGAATACTATATATAATGTTATACAAACATATTCAACTACTTAAAATAAATAAACAAATTTCTTGAAAGATGTAACCTAAAAATACTTCACATAAGAAATAATTAGAATAACCTTATGTGATAACTTTTTTAGGTTAACTTTTGGCTAAGCTATGGTGACCAGTTATTTTAGTCAAATACCAGTCTAGATGTTGCTTTAAGTAAAGTAGATTACGTTCAACTGTATTAGTGGGCTTCACTCAACTAAGACCTTCAACTAAGGTCTTAGTTGAAGACCTTAGGAGCTAAAACTGAGGTTTCCTGGAGAAGAAGAAATTCTGCCTCTTAACGGCAACACAGAAACCATTCCTGAGTTTCTAGCCTGAATGACTGCCCTATGGATTCAAGACATATATAACATGCGACATCAACTCTTACATGAATTTCTAGCTTCTTTCAGTCTACTCTGTAAGTTTCAGATTTGCCAGCCTCCACAGTCATGTAATCCATTTTTTTTTTTCTTTTTTGAGATGGAGTCTTGCTCTGTCACCCAGGCTAATGCAGTGGTGCAATCTCATCTCACTGCAAACTCTGCCTCCCAGGTTCAAGAATTGTCCTGCCTCAGCCTTTTGAGTAGCTGAGATTACAGGTACCCACCATCATGCCTGGCTAATTTTTGTATTTTTAGTAGAGATGAGGTTTTACCATCTTGGCCAGGCTTGTCTTGAACTCTTGACCTCATGACCCACCCAACTCAGCCTCCCAAAGTGCTGGGATTACAGGACTGAGCCACTGAGTCTGGCCTTGTAATCCAAGTTTTAAAAATCTCTCAGTAGACAATAGATAGAGATTTATATACACAAAGACACGTCTATATCTAGGGAGATAATATGTATTATCTTTTTTGAGATGTAGTCTCACTTTGTCTCCCATGCTGGAGTGCAGTGGCGCGATCTCGGCTCACTGCAACCTCTGCCTCCTGGGTTCAAACAGTTCTCCTGCTTCAGCCTCCCAAGTAACTGGGATTACAGGGGCACGCAGCCACACCCAGCTAATTTTCTTTTGTATTTTAGTAGAGATAGGTTTTCGCCATGTTGCCCAGGCTGGTCTCAAACTCCTGAGCCCAGGCAATCCACCCACCTCGGCCTCCCATAGTGGTAGGATTAGTCGTGAACCACCGTGACAGGCCTGTATTCTCTTTATATATATATATATATATATGGACTATATCCTTATATATGTATGTGTATATATATATATATATATATATATATATATATAAGCCCTATAAGTAATATATCTATATATCTATATAGATATAATAGAATATATGTAATGGGGTATATATCCATATGTAATTTGAACTGTATATACATGCATCTATGTATCTATCCATTTACCCATCCTATTGATTCTGTTTCTCTGGAGGGCCCTGACTGACAGCTGGATCTGGAATATCTCAAATGTTCCCGGCCTCCAACCTGGGCAGAATGCATGGATATATATATATATATATATATATATATATATATATATATGCACTTGAGAACCCATTGAGTGTACTTGCCACTTATAGCTGAAGAAGATAAAAGGACTCTGCTGATCCTCTGCCTTCCACATCTCACAATAGTGCATCTTACCAAAAAATGTAAGACCTGTATGGACCTCAGCTGGCAAGGAAGTCTGACATATGTAGTCCCAAGTTTTCATCCCCTGCAATAGAGGGGAAGACAGAGAAGGGGATGAAAGGGCATTAAATGAAACAGGGAATATGGGGCCCAGCATAAGATTGAAAAGCTAGTTAGGCAAAAGAAAGGATTGAGTAAAGTATTTTTTCTGAGCTTGCTATTTAACTTGGAATTAAAATCGTTACCTGCTTATTGATGGCTGTATCATTTATCATATAAGCTTAGACCATTTTTATAAAAGTAAAATGGGGAAAAATTGTAAGCATCCCTGGATAAACAAGAATAAAAATCAAAGTTGTGCTGAGCAAACCAGGACAAACTCTCTTTGACTTCAAGCTTAGTGTCCGTTGTGCTAACTTCATGCTGTTTTTAGTATAATCATTTACTAACAATTTCTCTTCTTTCTTATAATACAGATAAAAGTCTTCCTATGGACCTGTCAGAAGGTTCATGAAGCTGAATGGAATATTTTATATGTTCTCTGACAAAGATCATAATGAAAGATGAGGGTCTACTGCCTACTGTGTTTTAGGTAGTGCTTCCCAAGATTTAATGTGCTTGCAAATCGCTTGGGGACCTTGGTAAAATAGAGGATAATTGAGGAGGTTTGGCATGGGCCTAAGATTCTGCATTTCCAACAAGCTTTTAGATGATGCTGATACTGCTGTTCTATAGCTCACTCTTTCAGTAACCAAGTTATATGATATGAATTGATCTGGTTAATTCTTGGATTCCATTACAAACATGTTTAATTCTGCCAGTGACAGGAAAACTCATTTGTAACCCTGTTTTGTCTCTAACATGAACTCCTCTATTGCATCTAATTTAAAAAACATGTGTCTGAAAGTTGGCCATTTATTGTTCTTGGATTGCATTAGTTCTAGGTGAGGGTAAGCAATCTATGGTTTTGGATACGTTGCTGCTCAACAGATGTGCCTTTTCATTTTTCTTCTATTACTTCTTACATCAAGTGTATGCTCTTCTCTTATTTTGTCTTTCATGTTGTCTAGTATCACCATTTACATGAATGACAAGGCTGACCACTATGTTCTCTGAATAGCCACAGTAAACATAAATATTAAAGAAGAATATCTCTGTTTTCCTTTACAGAAAATGTATCATTGGGACAGTAGATTTGCCCAAGATAAATCAGCATTGGATCTAGTCAGTGGAAAGAATGGCTGAATCATTTATCGAGTAACTCTCAAATGTAATAGTGTCAGTGTGACTTTCTCTCTTCTTGGAATGACATTAAGTACAAACTGAATATTGAAACAATTGGGGCCTGGCATGGTGGCTCACACTTGTAATCCCAGCACTTCGGGAGGCTGAGGCGGGTGGGTTGCTTGAGGTCAGGATCTGGAGACCTGCCTATCCAACATAGTGGAACCCCATCTCTAATAATAATACAAAAATTAGCAAGGCGTGGTGGTGAGTGCCTGTAATCCCAGCTATTCAAGAGGCTGAGGCAAGAGAATAGCTTGAACCCAGGAGGCAGAAGTTGCATTGAGCCGAGATCACATCATTGCATTCCAACCTGGGTGACAGAGTGAAACTCCTTCTCAGAAGAAAAAGAAAAAAAGAAAAAGGACACAGGGAGGGGAGCATCACACACCGAGGTCAGTTGTGTGGGTGGGTAGGGGAGGGACAGTGGGAGTGGGGAAGGTAGGGAGTGATAATGAGGGGAGAAATATCAGATATAGGTGATGGGGGGATGAAGGCAGGAAACCACCTTGCCATGTATGTACCTATGCAATAATCCTGCATGATCTGCACATGTACCCCAGAACCTAAAGCACAATAAAAAAAAAGAAAAAGAAAAAATTAGAACAATAAACAGTAACCTGGACACTATTCTGTCCTTTGATTTATTTAGAGCTCCTGGGGCACTTGTTATCAAAGGGCATTTGCATGAGGCAGCCTTGCAAGGAACATCTAAAATGTCTTTCAAATTATTAAACATTCTAAAACAATGTAATTGCCTAAGGGTAATCTCTGATACAGATAACCCCAAAAAGGATAGCAATTTTAAATTAGGAGTAAAAAAACTAACATTTTGGAGAATTGTAGAAAAAAACCTGAAGGATTTAGAGAAATGAGATTTGTTTAGAGAGGAAAAAGGAACAGAATGAATGTGTAATTACTAACAAGCACCTCCCTCTCCTCTTCTAATGATAAAAAGAGCAATATCACCAAAATTTAATCTCAGAAAGCAGTAACAAGGGGACATGATCTAACATCTCACTATACCAACCACTATCTCCTGATCCTTTGTTTCTAATTTATCATGAATTCCTTCATTACTTTGAAAGGATCTTTAAAAAATCTTGAGTCATCGTGTAAGCATTTTAAATTGTGGGCTGAAAAACTGATATTAGAAATTCCTTTTAAAATCTTTAACCTCTTGGAAACAAAGGAAATTCCAATAAACTGATACTGCTCGCCCATTTATTTAGCGCTCATTCACTTATAAACATCTCAAAAGGCAGCACTCAGAAAGACAGCTGCCCTCCTCTGCAGTGACTTTCCCACAGTTCTAATAAATGTCATTGATGCTTTCATTCAGAAAACATTACCCCCTGACACACATTCCCTTGGATTTTCAGAAATGTCCTTGCTGATAATAATGACACATATGCTTCACTTGGAAAAGTAGACACGTTGGTTCCTCAAAGGCTTTTCAAAAATCAATAGTGTGCAAACTGATCTATGAGGTCATAGAGAAATTCTGTTACTTTGAAATTTCAAAGTGTTTTCAGTCATGTTTCTGATGGATCTTCAATTGTCAAAAGGCTCTTCAATGGCCCCCTTGTAGCCATGTGTAGTAAAGGACCTGTAAATAGTCACGAGGTCGAGGATAACAGAGAATTTAAGAAGATCTTTCACTAAGCCAATCTTTGAAGGGTTTTTTGCTCAGATTTTACTATATCATTTTAGGTTTTGGCAACAGCCTTATTTGGTTTGAAAAAAATTCAATAATGTCAGCCCACTAAATAGTCCAAAATCATCAGGGAAACAGTCTCAATAGAGAAGGGCTTTCTGAGTTATTCCTCCCCCTCTTCTACTATTCACTTTTCAGCTACTTTTCTAAAAGCGTCATTGAAATCACATATCCTTTTGGTCAGTGCTAGAAGAAGAGGGCTTTCTGACTGTGAAACCAGCTCCTTCTTAGCAACAGATGACACACACGCACCCGGAATAGCTACAAGCTCTATGCTTTCTGTGTGTCTCTTGTATGATCAGTGACAATTTGCTTAGTTTCCCCTCACCTGCTTCCTAGCTAGTAATTACTCAGAGACAGAATCTTTGTGTAACCCTGACTTATAGCATTAGAATAGGATGTAATTGTACCAAGTGTAATTGGCTTCAATGGCAGAGCCCCATTAACCTGGCACAGCCGTTCTTAAAGCAGCCTGTGAACAAGCTCATTAAATTTTATCTTCAGTAATAAGAAAAGTTATAACCTTTGCTGTTCCTGTCTTAATGTATTTACGTGGCCATGTCACCTAGGATGTCAAAACATACAGTGCCATCAAAATGCAGAGGCAAGTCAGCTTTCTATACTCAGAGTTACTGAAAATTGAGTTCCAAATGTGACATGACCTATCCTTAAAGAGTCCTGAGAGGTCCAGTGCAGGAAAAGCTTTCTGCTGTGAGAGTTACCCTCACCCCCAGAGACTCTCCCTCTCCAACAATATGATTGGTCAATTTCTGACTGCTGAGCTCTGTGCCCGGGCAAAGGGGCATGGGAAGATTCCCCAGTACCAATGCGTTTCCACAGTATAAAAAATAGTTAGAAGAACAAATCCAGATACTTCATCTCTTTTCTCAATACAGCATGGCATGTTCTTTTGACAGTTAGTTGTCTAAGAGGCAGTGTGGACAGAGACCTAGACTGGGTCCTAACCTCAGGTTGAGTCAGAAGTTTCCAGGTAAATATGAACAAGGTACTTATACACTCGGGGCTCGGGTCACCCATCTGTAAAGTAAGAATATTGGCTTAAGTGATATCTAAGGTCATTTCGAAGTAAAAATTTCAAAACACCCAAATAGATGTCATATTTTATTTTATAAATATCTGGACACAGTTAAATTTTGTCACACCAATTGTCTCTTTTATTCAGAAATAAGACATCGTATCTACCCATCAGACCTGTGTCTGATAAAGGCATCTCAAGAACAATTTGGTAATTAAAGAAAAAAAAATGTGTATACTGAGAGCTTTAGAATGTGCTAGAAAATGGTTTTGACCTGACAATTTGATTTCATATTTCTGATTATTAGATTCATTGTCAATTTGGCAAGTCTATATTACTCAGTTATTCAAACATTAATCTCGATATTTCTGTGAGGAAGGTAGTAGATGTACTTAACATCTGCAATCAGTTGACTTTAAGTACAGGAGGTTACCCTTGATATTCTGGATGGGCCTCATACAATCAGTCAAAAGGCTTTAAGATAAAAACTGAGGTTTTCTCCAAAAAAATAATGCTGCCTGTGCATGAGAACCTCCGCTCCTGCCCAAGAGTTTCCAGCCTGTTTGCCCTATATATCTCTGACATGCCCAGCCAGACCATACAATTTCATAAACTAATTATGCCTATGTATGTAGTTTTATATATAATACACGCATACACACATACATATAATACACATACACACACACACACACATATATATATATAATTTTGTATAATTGTGTATTTATGTATACATATATGTACATACACATATCCTACTACTATTGTGGGTTGAATTGTGACCCAAAAAGATATTTTAGATACATTAAGGTCTGAATCTTCTTGCAAATTTGATCGTATTGTATTAGGGTGGGTCCTTTACTCTGGAGCCCCCAGATTCATAAAGCAATTACTGCTTGATATGGTTTGGTTCTTCGTTTACACCAAATTTCATGTCAAGTTGTAATCCCCAATTTTGGAGGGGGGTGTCTTGGGGGAAGTGATTGGATCATAAGTATGGTCCTTCATAAATAATGTAGCACCATTCCCTCGGTGCTGTTAGTCTGATACTGAGTGATTGAGTTATAGTGAGTTCTGGTTATTTAAAAGTGTATGAAACCCCCCTTCCTTTCTCTCTTCCTTTTGCTCCAGCCATGCAAGATGTGTCTGCTTCCCCTTCACTGTTTGCTATGCTTCTAAGTTCCCTGAGGCCTCCTTAGAAGCAGATCCTGCCATTCTTTCTATACAGCCTGTGGAATAGTGAGACAATTAACCCTCTTTTCTTTGCAAATTACCCAGTCTCAGATATTTTTTATAGCAGAGAACTGACTAATACACTACTAGACCTAAGAAATATTGAGATACCAACATAATAAGAATGGGGGACTTCAATACACCACTGACAGCACTAGACAGATCATCAAGAGATAAAGTCAACAAAGAAACAATGGACTTAATTACTCTAGAACAAAAATACTTAACAGATATTTACAGAACAGTCTACCCAACAACAGAAGAAGGTATATTTCTCTCATCAGCAAGTAGAATATTCTCCAAGATAGACCTGATAGGCCACAAAAGAAGTCTCACTAAATTAAAAAAGATTGAAATCCTATCTCTGATATCCTTTCTTCTGCTTGATAGATTTGGCTGCTGAAACTTGTGTATGCCTTTCAAAGTTCCTATCAATTATCTTTGCAGACCACAGTGGAAGAAAACTAGAAATCAACTCCAGAAAGAGCCCTCAAAACTATACAAATATTTGGAAATTAAATAATCTGCTCCTGAAAGATTTTCAGATTAACAATAAAATCAAGATGGAAATTTAAAAACTCTTTGAAATGAATGATAATAGTAACAAACATTATCAATACCTTTGGGATATAGGAAAAGCATGCTAAGATTAAAGTTTATAGTGCTAAATGCCTGAATCAAAAAGTCTGAAAGAGCACAAATTGACAACCTAATGTTACATGTCAAGGAACTAGAGAAACAAGAACCAACTAAACCCCAAATCAGCAGAAGAAAAGAAATAACAAAATTGGAACAGCACTAAATAAAATGGAAACAAAAAATATAAAAGATCAATAGAATAAAAAGCTGCTTCTTTGAAAAGATAATCAAAAGTGATAGACTATTTAGCTATATTAACCAAGAAAAAGAAAGAAGATCCAAATAATCTCAATGAGAAATGAAACTGAAGACATTTACAAGTGACATCAAAGAAATACAAAAGATCACTTGAGACTATGATGAACACCTGTATGGTCAAAAAATAGAAAGTATAGAGGAAATGAATAAATTCCCAGAAATATACGATCCTAGATTAAGTCAGGAAGAAATTGAAACCCTGAACAGACCAATACAAAGCAGTGAAATTGAATCAGTGATTTAAAAACATTCTCAACAACAAAAAAAGCCCAGAAGCAGATGAACTGACAACTAAATTCCACAAGACATTCAAAGAAGAATTGGCAGCAATTCTCCTGAAACTATTCCAAAAGATTAAGAAAGGGGAATTCCTGCCTGGGTCATTCTATGAAGCTGGTATTACCCTACCACCAAAACCAGGAAAGGACATAACAAAAAAGAAAACTTACAGACAAGTATCCAAGATGCACATCAATGCAAGAATCCTCAACAAAATACTAGTGAACCAACTCCAAAAGCATAATAAAAAATGAATCATGATCAAGTGAGTTTCATCCCAGGGATGTACGAATGATTTAACATACACAAGTCAATAAATGTGATACATCACGTAAGCAGAATTAAAAACCATATGGTTGTCTCAATAGATGGAGAAGAAAGCATTTGATAAAATCCAGCATCCTTTTATGATATTAAAAAACCCTCAACAAAAGAGGCATAGAATGAAATTACCTTGAAATAATAAAAGTCATTTATGGGAAACCCACAGCCAATATCATATTGAATGGGAGAAAATTGAAAGCATTTACCCTGACAACTGGGAATTCACATTTTCAGCACTTATGTTCAACATAGTTGTGAAGTCTTAGCCAGAGCAATCAGGCAAGAGAAAGAAATAAAGGACATCCAAGTTGGAAAGAGCTTTCTAGGTGCACAATCATATCGTTGGTACAAACTATCACTGTACACTGATGATATGATTGTACACCTGGAAAGCCCTGAAGACTCATCCAAAGATTCCTAGATTTGATAAACAAATTCAGTAAAATCTCTGGTTACAAAATCAATAAAATAAAAATACCTAGGAATACACTTAACAAAGGAGGTGAAAGATCTCGACAAGAACTACAAAACACTGCTGAAAGATATTGTGGATGACACAAGCAAATGGAAACACATCTCATGCTCATAAATTGGAAGAGTCAATATTGTTTAATTGGCTATACTGCCCAAAGCAGTCTTCAGGTTCAGTGCAATTGCTATCAAAATACCAAACATAATTTTTCAAAAGAGTGTACAATTCATATGGAACTAAAAAAGATCTCAAATAGCCAAAGCAATCCTAAGGTAATGGAGTAAATCTGGAGGAATCATATTACTGGGGTACAAATTATACTACAAGCCTATAATTACCAAAACAGTATGATACTGATAAAAATGTGGACCACATGAACCAATGGAACAGAGTAGAGAACCTGAAAAAAAGCCAAATACTTATAGCCAGGTCTTCGAAAAACTATACAAAAACATACATTGGGGAGAGGACAGCTGTTTGATAAATGGTGCTGGGAAAATTGGCAGGCTACATGTGAATGAACGAAACTGGGTCGCTGTCTCTCATCTTGTACAAAAGTCAAATCAAGATAGATAAAAAACTGGACACTAGCCGGGCACGGTGGCTCAAGCCTGTAATCCCAGCACTTTGGGAGGCCGAGGCGGGTGGATCACAAGGTCGAGAGATCGAGACCATCCTGGTCAACATGGTGAAACCCCGTCTCTACTAAAGATACAAAAAATTAGCTGGGCATGGTGGCACGTGCCTGTAATCCCAGCTACTCAGGAGGCTGAGGCAGGAGAATTGCTTGCACCCAGGAGGCGGAGGTTGCGGTGAGCCGAGATCGCGCCATTGCACTCCAGCCTGGGTAACAAGAGCGAAACTCCATCTCAAAAAAAACAAAACAAAACAAAACAAAACAAAAAAAACAAACAAAAAAAAACTGTACACTAAAATCTGAAAACATAAAAATTCTAGAAGATAACATAGAAAAACTCTTCTGGATATTGTCTTAGCCAAAGAATTCATGACTAAGACCCTGGGAGCAAATGAAACAAAAATAAAAAATAAATAAATGGATCTAATTAAACTAAAAAGCTCCTTCACAGCAAAGGAACAATCATCTGAGTGAACAGATGACCTGAGGAATAGGAGAAAATATTTGCAAATTATGCATCTGACAACGGGCTAGTACCCAGAATCCACGAGGAACTGAAATAAATCAGCAAGAACAAAACAAATAATCCCATCAAAAGGTAGGCAGAAGACGTGAATAAATATTTCTCAAAAGATGATCTATAAATGGCCAACAAACATGAAGTGACACTTGACATCACTAAGCAACAGGAAAATGCAAATTAGTACCACAGTGAGATACTACCTTACTCCTTCAGGACTAGCCATTACCAAAATGTTAAAAACTAATATATGTTGACATGCAGGAATGCTTATGCACTGCTGGCAGGCATGTAGATCAGTAAACATGAAATTAAAACTCCCAGAAAAATCATAGGGAGGAAGTTTCATGTAAGTAGTCCAAAACAGGATACCAAAATTGCAAACAACAGAAGCAAAGATAGGCAAGTGATATATCAATCCAAAATATTTCTGGTACGGCAAAGGAAATAATTAATAAGGCAAAGAAACAACTCACAGAGTGAGAAAAAATACTCACCAAGCATATATGTAATAAAAGATTAATATCCAAAATATATAATCTTATAACTCAATAGCAAATAAATAAAATAACCCATTAAGAAATATGCAAATAATCTGAACAGACATCTCTTCAAAAAAGACACACAAATGGCCAACAGCTATATGTAGAGATGCTCAACTTTATTAATCCTCAGGGAAATTACAGTCCAAAGCACAATTAGATATCACCATCTTGTGTTCTTCAGATGGACCCTTGTTGAATGTCTTCTGGGTGGATTTTAGCCCATAGGAGGTATCAAGGTGACATTCGTGAGAGGAAAGAGAGAGAAAAGTTAGGGTAGCATTTCTCTCCAGCTCACTCCTTGTTTCTGCACTGCTTCTCTGGAGGTAGCTGCATTCTACCACAGTTAAGAGTCCTGCTAGGTGTCCTTCTCTCCAGGAATCCAGCTGGCATTGATCTCTGGAAACACATGTACTTCTCTTCACCTCTTTAGAGCTACAGATCATAATGGCTTCCTTCTGCTTCTAGTCTCTGGATAGTCAGCATCCACTGTGAGTTCCTCTAATTCTTCTCCAACTCTGTAAGAGATCTCTTCACTAATGTCCTTTCATTTGAACCACCTAAGGTGAAAGTTGTTTTCTGCTGGAACCATGTTTTTACAAAGTATATTTAAAATAATTATTTTGGGAAGACAAACTTAAAATACTGAGGAATGGAAACGGACCATACCTATAGAATGCCAGATGTCCATATAAAAAGTGAAAGGCTAAGTTGTCTTAAACTACCTTGAATTAAATCCCTACCCTTTGAAGTTGGAATTTGGTCAAACAATAACTTTAGAAAGTACATATCAGGAATAGAATACTGGACTACCTAAGTTTCATAAGAATATTTAGATGAATAGAAACATCTAGAGACAACACATCTAGTTTAGTCCCTGATTCCCATTCATTGCTGTACATATTTTGGCCATGTAAGTGGAATGAGTTAACTTTGATAAATTCTTTCCTCTGTTTGACATATCCTCAGGCCACTGAAGGGAAATCTAGTCTTTTTCTTTAGCTGATGCAGGATAATGGGGAGTGAATGAGAAAGTAGCTTCTAATACAAGCAATGGTATAACATTAGAAACATAATGACCCTAGGTCAGCCTTACAGGCAAAGAGCAATAACCCATGTATAGAAGTATAAGAGGAAAACCATGTTAAAGATCTCAGAACTCAATGTCTATATGCATTCCATTTACATTAGTCAGTCCCCTCTTAAATGGGTATATTCCTTTTCGAATTCAATGTATATATATTGTTTTGGCACACATATTCCAAAATACTATACTAGTTTCTTCCACAAGCTTATCAATGATCCAAAGAAAGACATAAACCGTTGATGAAAAAATGAACTGCTTAAATAATATATGCTCTATATTTGGCTATTCCTTTTTCTTGTCAATAACTTCACTACATCTCAACAATAAACATAGAACACTAAAGTACTGAAAAGAGGTGAGTTAAACATGCCATTCTTAGCTTAAACTATAAGACAAAATTCTTGCATTCCATTATAACGTGATAATAAAGAAAGAATGTAACACTTGCAAAAAACAGTAATCTACCTTTCACTACCAGTTGCCTATACTTTTTCAGGAGACTTCATTTTATGCAGAAGAAACTTTCTAGGGTTTTCAAAATCACTATTGAGCACTCAAGGACAATACATTCCTGCAACATCCTTAACAATTTTATACCTAAGGAAAAAAAAATAGCTTTTAAAAATGGAATCCAACTTCATTTCAAGGCTCCGTACAAATAAAAAAGCCATTGTTAAGGGCTGTTATTCTCTCATGTGATAAAATAATTATATATACTTATCCTTCAATTTTATGGAAGAAAATAAAAAGGCAACTATTATGACGAGCTTTCTAATTTGTAAATGCCATCCAATATACATGAACATTTGCTAAGGCCTATTGCTACTCACCAGCTCAAAATTGCCATCGTGCTATCTGGAGAAAATTTATCTCTTTGGGAGATTTGTTCATTTGGACTTGCACCATAAGAGCTTGAATGCACTAAATAGAGACTTTGCTTTTTTCTATTTTCGGTTATAGTGAAAGCCCTTTTTCTGCACACACAAAGCCACATTCCATGAGCAGAAGCTCCTAGAAATATCTGTTACCCCAAAGAAAGATGTACACACAATGTAAAATGGAATTCTAATGCACTTCAAGTCTTTCAGTTAAGATATGAGCATATTGCAAATGGGTCATTTAGTTAAGTCAGTCAGCTATTTGGCCACAAGCTGAAACCACTGGCCCAGGTAAATAATTGTCAGTAGTATGTTGGTCAGAACTGGAGCCAAGTGGGTTGAATGCATTCTCATCTACAACACAAACAGTGAGAGGCTTTAAGTTGTGTCTTTTTTTTTTTTTTTTTTTTTTTTTTTTGGAGACAGAGTCTCCCTCTGTCACCAGGCTGGAGTGCAATGGCATGATCTCGGTTCACTGCAACCTCTGCCTCCCAGGTTCAAGTGATTCTCTTGTCCCAGCCTCCTGAGTAGCTGGGATTACAGGCGTGTGTCACCACGCCCGGCTAATTTTTTTATTTTTAGTAGAGATGGGGTTTCAACATCTTGGCCCAGCTGGTCTCGAACTCTTGACCTCATGATCCACCTGCCTGGGCCTCCCAAAATGCTGGGATTACAGGAGTGAGCCATTGCACCCGGCCTCAGTTGTGTCTTATAAAAACAAACATGAAACTACTCGTTCTAAAAGAGGAATTTTTAATTTTTGAGGTCCACTGAATTTCTTAGGTTGTACTTTGTGTGAAATGAAGATGGAACATCCTACGTAAGCAAGAAAAATAAACTTTGGCTCATTAACTCTAATTCTTGGAAGAAGTAAGGTGCTATGGGGCCAGTCCTAGAGGGAATGGGTTAGGGATTATTATAGCTGAAACATATAATATACAGTTTTTAAAAAGACATAATGAAGAGAAAAAAAAACATTTCTCAAAAAAAGTCACATAAGCAGCCACCAAACAGAAGATGAATGCTCAACATCACTAATCATCAGAGAAACATGAATTCAAACTATAATGAAATATTATTTTACACTGTCATAATGACTATTTTTAAAAACTCAAAGAACAACACTTGTTGGCATGGATGCAGAGAAAAGGGAAAGCTAATACACACTTGGCGGGAATGTAAATTAGTTCAACCTCTGTGGAAAACCATATGGAGATTTCTCAAAGAATGAAAAAACACATCTACCATTTGATCTAGCAATTCTACTATTGGTTATCTAATCAAAGGAAAAGAAATCATTATATAAAAAATACACCTGCATTCATGTTTGTCACAGCAGTATTCACAATAGCAATGTCATGAAATCATCCTAAGTGTCCGTCAGCAGTTGGTTGGATAAAGAAAAAGTGGGATATGTACACCATGGAATGCTCTGCAGCCATTTTCATAAAATGTAATGAAGTCACATCCTTTGAATCAACGTGGATGGAGCTTGAAGCCATCATCCTAAGTGAAATAACACAGAAACAGAAAATCAAGTACCACATATTCTCACTTATAAGTGGGAGGTAAACAATGGGTACAAATGAACATAAAGATGAACATAATACACACTGCATACACCAAAAATGAGGAAGTTCATAGTGGGGTGAGGTTTTAAAAATTACCTACTGGGTATAATGCTCACTGCTTTAGTGATAATACATTGGAAGCCCAAACCCCACCATTACACAATATATGCATGTAACAGTCCTGTACATGTACCTCCTGAATCTAACATATATAAAAAAATTGAATAAGTAAAAGACTAGAACCACCATTACCTAACAGATATTTATTGAACTGTGTATACCAAAACTTCAATAAATATAGCAAGCCATAAATAATTATGTTCCACTATATATATATATATATATATATATATATATAATCTACATATTTCTTTTTTAATTGACACTTTATAAGCATATATATTTATAAAGTACAGTTTGCTGTTTTAATAAATGTAAATGTGAATCAAATCAGCGTAGTAACCATATCTATCACCTCATGTGTTTATTATTTCTTTGTAGTGAGAATATTCAAAACCTTTATTCTAGTTAGTCATATACAATACCTTTCTGTTAATCAGAGTCAGAATTTTTTTCAATAGACACCAGAACTTATTCCTCCTACATAAATGGTACCTTTTAACCCATTTCCAACTTCTACTAATCTTCTCCTTTACCCTTCCCTCCCTAGTCTCTGATAACAAATATTCTATTCTCTGCTTCTATGAGATCAACATTTTGTAAAAATGTTTGTAAGTGAGATCACGTCATATTTTACTTTCTGTGCCTGGCTCATTTCACTTAACATAATGGATTCCAGTTTCATATCTGTTGCCACAAATGACAGGATTTCATTCTATTTTATAGCTGAATAATATTCAATTGTGTATCTGTATCACATGTTCTTCATCCATTCACCCATTGTTGGACAATTCATGGATTCCATGCCTTGGCTGTTTAGAATAGTGTTGCTGTAATTATGGAGGTATATGAATCTTTTTGACATATTGATTTTATTTCCTTGGAGCCTGGAGAATGGCCACCTTGCCCACCACATCCTGAACCCATGTGCACCAAATGGGGGCCTGCAGACCGGCACACACAGTCAGGCGTCTCCCATCATTTCCCAAGTATGCTGACTGTGGGCTTCAGAATCACCCCCACCTTGTCCATCACCATTAACACCTATAAACTCCTCCCAGCAAAATCATTTTAATACAGAAACTTGTATGCAATACAAAACACCTTCAAGAACAAATGAAACTCAAAATTAGTAGAAGGAAAGAAAAATAATAAGAGCAGAACTAAAAAAAAAATAGAGACTGAAAAAATACGAAAGTTCAATGAAACAAAAACATAGCTTTTTGAAATGACAGAAAAATCAATTAAGTAATTATTAGACTAACCAACAAAAACAGAGCAAATACTCAAATGAACAAAATAAGACAGAAAAAAGGAGACATTAAAACTAATATCATAGTGTATTAGTCAGGATTCTCTAGAGGGACAGAACTAATAGGATATTAGTTCTGTATATATGAACGGGAATTTATTAAGAAGAATTGACTCACAGGATCACAAGGTGAAGTCTCATGATACAGCATCCACAAGTTGAAGAGACAGGAAGCCAGTAGTAGCTCTGTCTGAGTTTCAAAATCTCAAAAGTAGGGAAGCTGACAGTGCAGCTTTCAGTCTGTGGGTGAAGGCCTGAGAGCCCCTGGCAAACCTCTGTTGTAAATCCACAAGCCGGAAAGCTGAAGAACTTGGTGTCTGATGTTTGAGGGCAGAACACATCCAGCATGGGAGAAAGATGAAGGCTGGAAGACTCAGCAAGTCAGCTTCTTCCACCTTCGTCTGCCTGCTTCTTCTAGACGTACTGGCAGCTGATTAAACACCTACATTGTGGGTGGGACTTCCTGAGGGTGGGTCTTCCACTCTGAGTCAACTGACTTAAATGTTAATCTCTTCTGGCAACACCCAGAAACAATACTTTGCATACTTCAATCCAATCAAGTTGACACTTAATATTAAGCATCACACACAGAAACACAAAAGATCATCAGAAACTATTATGAGCAACTATACACTAACAAACTGAAAAACCTAGAGAAAATGAATAAATTACTGAACATATAAAATCTAACCAAGATTGAATATGGAAAAAAATAGAAAACCTGGACAGACCAGTAATGAATAATGAGATTGAATCCGGAATTCAAAAATGTCTCCCAGCAATAAAAAGCCTAGGAATGTATAGCTTCACTGCCAAATTCTACCAAATTCACACAGAAGAGTTGACACCAGTTTTCCTCAAACTATTCCAAAAAAAGAAGAGCGAGGAATTCTTCCTAATTCAGTCTATGAGGCTACCTGTTCCCCGATACCAAAATCAGACAAAGAAACAGCAGATAAAACTAAGGACTAACATCCTTGATGAACATAGATGCAAAAATACTCAATGGAATACTAAAGAAAACCCAATTGAACACCACATCAGAAAGATTACTCACTATTATCAAGTAGGAATCATTCTAGGAATGCAAAGATGGCTTAACATACAGAAATTGATAATTGTGATAGATCATATCAATGTAATGATATGATGCATTTCAATGTAATGAACAAGACAAACCATGAAATCATATAAATAGATGCAGAAAAATAATTTAATAAAATATCCCCTCATGATAAAACCTCTAAACAAACTAGAAATAGAAGGAACATGCCTTAACATAAGAAAATCCATGGATATAGTTTAGGTGTTTGTCCCCTCCAAATCTAATGTTGAAATGTGATCCCCAGTGTTGAAGGTGGAACCTAGTGGGAGATGTTTGGGGCTTGGATGGGGATCCCTCATGAATGACTTAATATCCTTCCTGTGGTAATAAGTTCTCACTCTATTATTTCATGGAAAAGCTAGTTGTTTAAAGGAGCTTGGCATCTCTCTTACCTCCTCTCTTGCTATATGACATTCTGCCTCCCTTCACCTTCTGCCATAATTGTAAACTTCCTGAGGCCCTCACCAGAAGCAGATGCCAGCACCATGCTTTCTATATAGACTGCAGATCCATAAGCCAAATAAATCTCTTTCTTTATAAATTATCCAGCCTCAGATCTTTCTTTATAGCAATGCAAAAGTGATTAACACGGAAAATTGGTACTGAGAAATGGGGCATTGGTATAAAGATAGCCAAAAATGTGGAAACAACTTTGGAACTGGGTAATTGCAAAAGTTGGAAGAATCTGAACATTTCAGAGGAAGACAGGATGATGAGGGGAAGTTTGGAATTTCTTAAAGACTGACTACAGTGCTGATAGTAATATGGACAATGAAGGCAAGGCTGACAATGTCTCTTATGGAAATGATCTTATTGGTCACTGGAGCAATGGTCATCTTCATTACAGCTTAGCAAGGAACTTGGTTGCATTGTGCTCATGTCCTAGGGCTTTGTAGAAGGTTGAAGATAAGAGTCATGACTTGGGGTATTGCTGTTCCACAGGCTGTACAGGAAGCATGGCTGGGGAAGCCTCAGGAAACTTATAATCATGGCAGAAGGAGAAGCAAGCATGTCTTACATGATCAGAGAAGGAGGAAGAGAGCAACGCAGGTGCTACACACTTTTAAACAACCAGGTCTTGTGAGAAGTCACTATCATGAGAATATCAAAGGGAAAATCTGCCCCCATGATCCAATCTCCAAACACCAAGCCATTCCACCAACACTGAGGATTACAATTTGACATGAGATTTAGGTGGGGACACAAATCCAAAGCATATCAAGTTGCAAGTTATATTTAGAAAGGAATCAGAGTGTAAACATTGAGAGAATTTTCATGCTGGCCATGGGTAGAGAAGCAAAGGTTATTTTCAGGGAAGAAATTCAAGAGGGTAATGTAGCAACCACTTATTAGAGAGACTAATATGAGTAAATGGGAACCAATTGCTAATATCTAAGGCAAAGTGGACAAGACGACAAAAACATTTTAGAAATCTTTCAGGCTTCTCCTCCAAACAGAGATTCAGAGGCTTTGCAGGAAAGAATGGTTTCGAAGGTGAGACCCCAGAATGCCACTGCCCTGAGCCTCTCTGGACATTGCTCCCTGCATCTCTGCTGCTCCAGCTCTAACTGTGGCTCAAGGGGCCCCAGGTACAGATCAGGCTGCTGTTTTGGAGGGTGCAAGCCATCATCCTTGTAAGTTTCCACATAGTGCTAAGTCTGCAATTACAGAGAATGCAAGAGTAAAGGAGGTTTGGCAGCTTCCACATGGATTTCAGAGTACGTAAGGAAAAGCCTGGGTGCTCAGGCAGAAGCCTGATACATTAGCAGATCCCCTGCAGAGAGGCTGTACTAGGGTAGTACAAGGGGGAAATGTGGGCTTGGGCCCCCACATGGGGTCACCATTGGAGCACTGCTAAGTGGAACAGTGGAAGAGGGGTTACTGCCTTTAAGATCCAAAAATAGTAGAGCCAGTGGCAGCATGACTCTCCACCTGGAAAAGCTGTAGGCACTCAACTTCAGCTCATCAAAGCAGCCATGAGGGATGCAACCTGAAAATACACAGGGGTGGAGATGTGTAAGGCCTTGAGAACCCACACCTTGTACCACTGCCCTGGATGAAGAACATTGAGTCAAGAATTATTTTGGAGGTTTAAGGTTTAATTACTGCCCTGCTGGGTTTCAGACTTGTGTCTGGCCTGTAGCTCCTTTCTTTCAGCTGATTGCTTCAGTCAAATTAAATTGGAATGGGAATTTATCAAAATTCTTAAACTTCACAAAGTGCCATTAATTCAAAATGAAATATTTGCTTTTTCCACATCCTCTCTTGAAACAACATGGTTGTATATGCAAGTAAGTAATTAAAATAAGTTACTACCCATATCATTGAGTGAGTCAAGGTATTAATATAAGGCAAGAAATTAAGGAGAAAAGAGATAGTTCTAATGAGTAAGTTGTATAAACTCAGGTGTTGGACTGCCTCAATTTAAGCCCCAGTTTAGTCATTTCTTAACTGTGTGACTTTGGGCAAGTTACTTCATTATGTCTCAATTTCCTCATTTGTAAAACAAAGAAAACAATGGTCTTTATCTTATAAAACGGGAAAAAGGATTAAATGATAGAATTTATGTAGAACACTTAGTACAGTGCCTGGCACACAGTATGGGGGAAATAAATGGTACACATTACTATTATTATTTCTTGCAAGAGACATCTCACCATAAGCAAATATTTACTCCTGTCATATGAGTCTTTATGATGCTCACTGCTCTTTTGGCCCATGGCCGTTCACATTGAGGCTTCACTTGGAAAGGGAGGCCCATTTTAACTCTGCAATTCTACCTTCCCTGGTGTTAGCCCAATGACAGTGATGGCATTTTATACTTATGAAATAGCTATTTGTGGCAGTTTCTGTCTTATTGATAGATTCCAACTGCTGCTTGGAACATATGCTGCTGTGGGTATTAAAACAGGAAACCAGCAAGATCTATTTTGATACAAAGGTTAGGGAGCAGTGAGACGTTTTATTTGGCAATATAGCAATAGTTTACCTTAACATTTTTTACTTCTCTTATTGCCATAATATGTGAATAGTTCCATATAGATATAATGGAGTAGGGCAATAATTGTATAAATAATTCTAAATTAAAACAACACATATTTACAACACCTGTACTATATTAGGTGCCATTGAGAATACATATGTATATAAGACATGGCCCCGTCTCCTAGGGAACTGATGATCTGGTTAAAGAGAGAAGAAATATATGCATGCATAGAAACGCTACATAACAAATCCTGAAGTCTCAGTGTCACTTGCAAAAATACAAACCATTCTATCATAGAAGAAACAGTTTTATCAGCCCTTAATGGAACTATGTGCCTAGAGGAGAGAAGGGGAAGTAATATTCAAGTATGGAGATATGTGAGAATATACATATGAGCAAATAGGAAGTATAAGTTTAGCTGGATCTGGGATTTTTTTTGGGGGGAGAGATACCTGGACTCTAAACCAGAAATAGGTCTTAAGGGTAAGATTGTGAAGAAACTTGCAAGTCACAATAAGAAATATGAAACTAGAAATATGAAACTTGTTTCTGTAATTGAAAGCCACTGAAGGACTTGAAGAAAAAGATAAACAGAAGGAAAGTGAAAATTTAGGGCAAAAATGATTGAAATTGTATTTGTGGGAAGAATAAGCAATAATCAGGTTTACCAGGGTGGACATTATAAAAAGAATCTAAGGCCACTGGATGAGAAGAACAACGATGCAATGGAATAATTAATAAGATGTCCTGATTGACTGGGTGAAGGTGCCAAAGAAAAAAATGAGACAAAATTCCTGATTATTTTTGAAGCTTGGAAACGGGTGAGACATTACAAACAACTGTAGGAGTTAGAAAGTTTGATTGATTTTTGTTTGTTGTGTTTTGTGAGTTTTATCTTGTTTTTTATTTTTTATTTTTTTGAGATCAAATGTTGAGTTGAAGTTATATTAGTTAGAGGCAATAATGTGGAAGTAGATAGAGCTCATGAGAAAGTAGAACTCAGAATTTGGAGAGTTATCCTTAGTGGTGGCATTTGGAAGCATGAGTATGATGGAACTAAGCAAGAATGAAGGGTCTATGGATGAAGACCAAACCTTGAGTAATATTGACATCTTAAAGAAACTGGCAGAATGGTCCCACCTCCACAAAGACCAGCAATCTGAAACACTCTGGACTGAGAGTTTCACAGCAAGTACAGCTGGATCTCGGACGGTCCAGCTCTGTAGAGGGAAGGGCATCCAACATTACCGAGGCAGTCCACCACTACTGAGGCAGTTCTCCATTACTGAGGCAGTCCACCCTTACTGAGGCAGCCCGCCATTACGAGTCAGTCCGCCATTACTGAGGCAGCCCGCCATTATGAGTCAGTCCACCATTACCGAGGCAGTCCGCCATTACGAGTCAGTCTGCCATTACCGAGGCAGTCCACCATTACCGAGGCAGTCCGCCATTATAGAGACAGTCTGCCATTACTAAGGCAGACTGCCATTACTGAGGCAGTTCTAACTATACCCCTAAAAACAAAACTGCAAGAAAGCTCACACAGCAGCTGGGCAGAGCCCACAGCAGCTCTGCAGTGTCTCTGCTGGCAGACTGTGACTAGGCTACCTCCTTGCTGGGCAGGGCATCTCTGAAAAAAGGCAGCAGCTCATCAGGAACTTATAAATAAAGCCCCACCTTCACAGGACAGAGCACTTGGAAAAAAAAAAAAAAAAAAAAAGGTGTTTATTAGTCCCACTGCAGCAGATTTAAACATACCTGCCCAGCAGTTCTGAACAGAACAAGAGAGCTCACAGCTCAGCACTTGAGCTCCTATAAGGGATAAATTGTCTCCTCAAGTAGCATCCTGACTCCCATATATCCAAAGAGACATCTCATAAAGGAGAGCTCAGGCTGATATCTGGAGGGTATCCGTCTGGGACAAAGATAACAGAGGAAGAAACTGGCAGCAACCCTTACTGCTCTGCTGCCACCACAGGTAATCCCTAGGAAAGCAGAGTCTGGAGTGGACCTCAGCAGTCTGATAGCAGAGGGGCCTGACTGTTAGAAGGAAAACTAAAAATCAGAAAGAAATAACTTCAACATCAATAAAAAGGACTTCCCCTCAGAGACACTATCTGAAAGTCACCAACTACAAAGAACACAGGTAGATAAATCCACAAAAATGGGAAGAAACCAGTGCAAAAAGGATGAAAACACCCAAAACCAGAATGCCTCTCCTCCTCCAAGGGATCACAACTCTTCACCAGCAAGGGAACAAGGCTGGATGGAGAATGAATCTGATGAATTGACAGAAACAGGCTTCCAAAGGTTGGTAATAACAAATTTCTTTGAGCTAAAAGAACATGTTCTAACTCAATGCAAAGAAACTAAGAACGTTGAAAAGAGGTTTGATGAAATGCTAATGAGAATAAATAGCCTAGAGAGGAATATAAATGAATTGATGGAGCTGAAAAACACAACACGAGAACTTCACGAAGCATACACAAGTTTCAAGAGCCAAATAAACCAAGCAGAAGAAAGGATATCAGAGATTGAAGATCAGTTCAATGAAATAAAATGAGAAGTCAAGAATAGAGAAAAAAAGAGTGAAGAGAAATGAACAAAGCCTCCTAGAAATATGGGATTATGTGAAAATAGTTAATTTACGTTTGATAGGTATACCTGAATGTGACGGAGAGAATGAATTCAAGCTGGAAAACACTCTTCAGGATATTATCCAGGAGAATTTCCCCAACTTAGCAAGGCAGGCCAATATTCAAGTCCAGGAAATGCATGAACCAGCAACCAACAGAATGGAAAAAAAAAAAAAATTGCAACCTACCCATCTGACAAAGGACTTATATCCAGAATTTACAAAGAACTAAAACAGATTTACAAGAAAAGAACAAACAAACCCATTCAAAAATGGATGAAGGATATGAACAGACATTTTTCAGAAGAAGACATATATGAGGCTAACAAACATATGAAAAAATGCTCATCATCACTGGTCATCAGAGAAATGCAAATCAAAACTACACTGAGATACCATCTCCTGCCAGTTAGAATGGCAAACATTAAAAAACCTGGAGACAACAGATGCTGGAGAGGATGTGGAGAAATAGGAACACTTTGCACTGTTGGTAAGAGTGTAAATTAGTTCAACCATTGTGGAAGACAGTGTGTTACTTCCTCATGGACCTAGAAATAGAAATTCCATTTGACACAGCAATCCCATTACTGAGTATATATCCAAAGGATTATAAATCATTCCATTATAAAGCCACATGCACACATATGCTCATTGCAGCACTGTTTACAATAGCAGAGACTTGAGACCAACCCAAATGCCCATCGATGATAGACTGGACAGGGAAAATGTGGCACATATACACCATGGAGTACTATGCAGCCATAAAAAATGATGAGTTTGTGTCCTTTGTAGGGACATAGATCAACCCAGAAACCATCATTCTCAGCAAACTGACACAAGAACAGAAAATCAAACACCACAGTTCTCACTCATAGGCGGGTGTTGAACAATGAAAACACATGGACACAGGGAGGGGAGCATCGCCCACTGAGGTCTGTTGGGGGGGCTAGGGGAAGGAGAGTGGGGGGTAGGGAGCTGGGGAGAGATAACATGGGGAGAAATGCCAGATATAGGTGATGGGGATGGAGGCAGCAAACCACATTGCCATGTATGTACCTATGCATCAATCCTGCATGTTCCTCACATGTACCCCAGACCCTAAAGTACAATTATATATATATATATATATATATATATATATATATATATATATATATATATATAATGCTGGCAGAGGAGAGAGCCATTGTTAGTTTTATTCTGTGGGTTAAAAATATGGATTAAGAATATTCTCAGCCAATTTATCGTTACTTCCTGATTACCAGGAAACTCGAAATTTATTTGGTACAAAAACAGAATACTTGCCCAAATACTTCCATCTTTCCTGATGATTTCAGATTTCTTTTTTAGTTTTATGTTATTCCCCCTTCTTTTCCTTGTGCCTCTATATTTCATGTCCACACAAACCTTTTCTGATGATAGGCAGAATATAAATAACAGATGAAGAAAGATAGGTGTCAAAAAACCATGAAGAAAGACAATTCAAAGAAGGTGAATTTTTCTAATAGTTTCAAATGCTGTAGCAACACAGAGTAAGCACTGAAAGGCATCCTTGCATTTACTAATTAGGAAATTGTGTGACTTCAGCAATCAATAAAATGTTGGAAAAATTTAGGATTGGAATGTCATTGCCAAAGAGAGGGGCAAAACTAGTGCTAGGGAATCAAAAATCGGAATAAAATATTATACAAAATACCACAAATAAAAAATAAAAATATTTTGAGATTTGTATCTTAAAAATCAGGTTTTGATAACACCAAATACTCTTATTATCTTCCAATACCATGAAGCAAGTATTTGGCTCCCGAGCTGCTTTTGTGGCAAGGTATCCTATGGAGAAAGATTGAGAATTGGAGACACAAGAGGATCACCAACCTTTTCTATCTGCTGCATATGTTCTCAAGATAGGCCAAACAGGAAAGCTGGCAGTCACATATGGGCAAGACGCAAATGCACAGGTGGAAGCCCATCTAGAGGGGATGTGCATAGTTCTTCCAAACACTACTTACTGCAGTTAAACTGGAAACAGATAATGGTATTTAAAGTGCAGGACAAAACAAGATAAATAGGACAACAAATCTTATTTTATTTGGGCTTCAGTAATAATCATCAAACTTCTGACTGTTTGTCCCTTGGAATATCTGCATTTGTCAATTATTTCTTCTCAAGGACCTGCTTCAGGTTTTTCTTTTCTTGAGTCCTCCACTGATAATGATAACAGTGACTTCCAACACCCCTATGATGATCACTGCCAACCATAATAATATATATTGAGTGCATACAGTGTGCCAGATACCCTCAAAGTCACTACATTTTTCAATTTTCATAACAAGCTCTTGAGATTAGTATTATTTTTCCAATACTGATGATAGAAACAGTGACATTCAGATGGGTGAACCACTTTGGAGGACGGCCATATTTACAACCCAGTTTTGTCTTTTACTTAAACTTGTTGTATCACAATGAATCTCTTCTTCCAGAATTCTTACAGTAAAACAGTTAGGTACATTGGCAATTGACTGTGTTTGTCTTGTTCACTGTTGTGATCTAAGTGCCTGGTACAGAATCTAGTTTAACTGAGGTTTACTCTTTCACATGTGTTTATTTTCCTTAACTCAATTGTAAGTTTTTACATTTCTTACATCCCCTTCCCTTATTTATTTTAAAGACATTATCCTCTGAGATTTTTATACTCTTCCCCATATTTCTGTAGTTAATACTCCCCTGTTCATCTCTGTACCCACATGAACATATCTTTTCTATACATACACCTCTGCCATTCTGCATGCTGATATATACTTCATGTCCCTTAGATTCCTTCATTTGCACATTTTCAGTCTCCCAGAGAACCCTTGAGCCTGAGATTTATCTCCTCTGTTTCCCTGGATAAGCAAGTGTGATACCTTCATGAATTCCTCTTCCTTTGCTTGCCCTTAAAGTTTCATTTTCCAGAGTTTATTTTGCTCTCACTAAGCCCTTTCCTGGAGCAGGTTATTGTCTTTCATGGATTCTGTGGCCACGATGAGCTGATGTCTCTCAAATCTACATGTCTGGCATCAATAAATTACCTTTAGCTCCAAATTCTATATGCCAAATAATTACTAGAAATTTTAACATGTACATCTTGCAAGACTTCAAAGTAAATATATTAGAAACTGAATTCATTAGCTTCTTCTAACATAATTGATCTGTCTCTTAATTTTTCCAGTTCAGTGGATAAATTAATATCAACCGATTTGGCCAAGCCCAAATCCCACATTTCACTTCTGTAAGATCTGGAAACTGCCCTCTTTTCTGGCCTTACTGTTCTCTGATTACTAAGTACCACTTGATATTTATGTATTCATCCAGATTGTCGTAGATGTGTGGCATTGCCTCTGTGTCATCTGTTCTGTTCTATTGGTCTGTATCTCTGTTTTGGTACCAGTACTATGCTATTTTGATTACTGCAGCATTGTAGTATAGTTTGAAATCAGGTAGTGTGATGCCTCCTGCTTTGTTCTTTTTGCCTAGGATTCTCTTGGCTATGCAGGCTTTCTTTTGGTTCCATATGAAGCTTAAGATGGTTTCATTCATATGAGCATTTAGCTGTTCAACAGGTGTGAACCAAATGCCTATTATATATCAGGCACTGCATCCAAATTATGTTATTTTTTCCACCTTTTGATGCCTTTGTACATGCTTCATTTTATACCTGAAGTATCCTTAAAGGTGTAGAGAAACAGGGAGAATGGTGATTCTACTTTCAAAAATATGGACGTTTTGAAGAGAGTTGGTTTAGAATTGAGTTCAGATGATAACTTACATTTAGAATACATTAGAATTTGATGCCTAATTGAAATATCCTAAGAGGTGATATACCCTGATGCTACTAAATGACTCAGTGTTTGCCAAAATAATTGAACCACCTTCTGTTTAGTAAAGGTCTTTCAGCCATCTTATCAACCACATGAGATGAATTCTGAATCCACAAAATGGAGATGTATCATAAATATTTGGCTTATATTCATTTTTACTTATTTTCTGTCATAAAAATTATTTCTACTATTGAAAATGTGATGACCAATATCTTCAGATTTGTAATAAATATGTCATTGGTTTTGTGTGCCAACACAGAATGGAAGTAACAAAAAAGTGCCACGGCTCTTACTCTTATGAAATTAGTTTTTGAAATTTTAAAGATTGCATAGGGTAACTATTCTGAGTCATGGAACTTTTAGAGAATCTTATAAAAGTTATGATTCTCCCTTTTGAAAAATTCACATTTCTATACAAACAATATTGCACACATAAACTTAAATAATATTTTAAAAACTGTGAAATCTATATATGAACTTTTGACAGTCCATGGCCCGGGATTTGTCAACCTTAGTGAAGGGAAGTTAAATAATTCTATGTATCAACCAAAAAAGCTTTAAGTTCATGTCCTTTGCAGGGACATGGATGAAGCTGGAAATCATCATTCTCAGCAAACTGACACAAGAACAGAAAACCAAACACCACCTGTTCTCTCATAAGTGGGTGTTAAACAATGAGAGGACATGGACACAGGGAGGGGAGCATTACACACTAGGGTCTTTCAGGGGGTGGGGGGCTAGGGGAGCAATAGCAAGGGATGGGGCATAGGGGAGGGATAGCATTAGGAGAAATACCTAATGTAGATGATGGGGTGATGAATGCAGCAAACCACCATGGCAGGTGTATACCTATGTAACAATCCTGCATGTTCTGCACATGTACCCCAGAACTTAAAGTATAATACATTTAAAAAAAATAAAAATAAAGCTTTGTAAGTTTTTTTTCCTTCCTATAAAATAGCATATGACTCACTTTGAAAAGTGGTTTTGATAATTTGAGATAATGTGTATAAAAAAGTATTTCCTATGCTGTTCTTCATATAGTAATTTATACACCTCATACTGTTTAAACCTCTCAGGATGTTTCACAAAGCCTTCAAATGTTAATCTTAACTAAAGGACACTTGAAATTATGCATTGTGAAAATTGCATTGGAATGACATATTTTTAATAAATATATTTTTAAATTATACAAGAGAACAATCCTGGAAAAGATAAGTTACTTATGATCTGACACAAACATAGTATTTACTATTTAGAACGTTTCTTTATATATCTACTTCTTAAAATAATAAACTCCAAGTTTATTTATGTTTTTCAAGTAAACTGCAATGATAATTCATAGATGATTAATTTTAATTTTGAAATTTGTCCTTAAATATTACTTAGATTTACTTACAGAAACTTATTCTTTGTTCTGTTAAACTTAGAAATAGCCTCTGGACAACACAATTCAGTAAGAACCTGACCTGGTAACAGAAACATTGATTTTTGTTTTCCTCCACTGTAAGAGTCAAGAAAGCTTATCAAGTTATCTAAATATAGTAACATAAATGACACCAATAAATATCACACTTATCTTTGAAGAACCTTCATGTGTTTCTCTGCAAAGGAACAATACAGGGAAAACTAGTGTCTTTTTCTCAAGCCCTGGAATATCATGAAACTGCTTGATTCAGAGGAAACATATGTCCTTTAGTGCTGAGGCAAATATACAATATATTAATGACCGATTTTTTACTTTTAATTTTAAGGGATTTTACAGTCCCAGTTAGAATAATATCTTGTTTATTGCATTCCAATCTATCTTAATGTGTTATAAAATCATACATTTGATCTTCAGAAGAAAATTATGTCTCACATTCAAATATTTCTCAGTTTTGTATTGTGAGTTCGTATTTAAATTTATCTTAACTGGTTAACATATTTGTGTGTGTGTTTATAAAAAGAGCTTTTTGGTGGCAGTATTACATTTTACTAACTTATCAGTATGAAAATATAATATCTATGCCATACATTCTTTGTAAAATACCAACAACGAAATCTTTTAAAGATTAAATGTAGATGGTAAGAAATCAGTGGTAGGGTCTGAATTGTTCACTATGTAGCCAGGAGCTCAAGACATCTAAAAGTAGCCATTTTGAATGTCAAAATAGTTAACTCTAGTAGACTTAGTATAAGCTTAGGGAATTATTTAAACCTCTTTTTTTTCTCTCTCAGAAAGAGTCATCTTTTTCAGTAACTGGAGATTAAATAGAAATATAAATGGTGAAGCTATCATGTTGTAGATTTCTCAGTACTACATTATGCTAGTATTCTTGTTGAAAATCCTCCTCAGTTATGACAAATTACTTGTTTAATGTATTCATGAATTTTGTTTGTATAACTGGTGTATCCCAAAGGTCACATTTGATAATACTTGCAACGAGGCCTGTTTTAACTGACATTTTGTTGATTCACCCAACCTATTAGTACATACAGCATTTCCAGCTCACTGCAATATCTCTTCCTACTAATTTCGTGCTTCCCTAATGGTTGCAAGTATTTGTTTGTTTGTTTGTTTTTGTTTTTGAGATGGAGTCTTGCACTGTTGCCTGAGCTGGTGTGTAGCGGCATGATCTCACTCACCGCAACCTCTGCCTTCAGGTTCAAGAGATTCTCCTGCCTCAGCCTCCCGAGGAGCTGGGATTACAGGCACCCACCATCACACCTAGCTAATTTTTTGTATCTTTAGTAGAGAGGGGGTTTCACTGTGTTGGCCAGGCTAGTTTCAAACTCCTGATTTCATGATCCACCCTCCTCAGCCTCCCAAAGTGCTGGAATTACAGGTTTGAGCCAATGTGCTCAGCCACATTTTTTAAAGACTATCATTTTTTTTTTCTAAGACTGTTGCCATAGACCTTGCTTGGCTCTGAAATCCCAATGTTCAGTTTTAAATATACATGTGAATATCTTTCTGTAGGGTACACACTTTTAGTTAGACATTTTAGGAGTCCTGCAAAGTCTGATGTCCCTATCATTGACTCAGACATCCCACACTGTATCTCTGGGCCATCAAAATGAGATAGAGTCCATCTTTCTTATCACTATGATGCGTAGCAATATATCAACAATATTTGAAGGTTTTCTGTAAATTAATTACCAAAATAAATGTCACATTAATAATAGGAATGATAACCAGCATGTATTGGCTTTTTTTCCTATGTGCTAAATAAGGAAAAGAACACAAAGAAAGATTAGACAATATCTGTGGTTGGGTTTTTTTTGGAAGCAAGTGCTTGAGATCGGAATTCAGGTGGCAAAACCTGTATGAGAGGGATGGAAGTGGGTCAGGAAATGGGAAAGAGCAGAGGAAGATGTCTCATGTAAAGTTTAGCTTTGTTTTAATCCATGTGGCACTGGGGACAGCGTGGGCTCTGGCAGCATAAGTCAAACTATAGTTATTTTGCCTCATAACAAGAGTCCCACACGCCATCCCCAGAGGTGGAAGGTTAATCTCCCAGGCATCTCTTGGTCCGATAGCTTTTATCAGCCAAGAGGATTCTCATGAGAAGTTTGAATGTGTAAGTTATGTATCCCAGCTCTCACACAGCTCAAGGACAGGGAAGCTGTCCAGTTAAGGAAAGCTGACGAAGATATTGCCAGTGTGCATTAGAGGTAAAATGAACTGTTGCGGGTTGAATTGTGTTCTCCTCCATCCCCAGGTATTCATATGTTTTAGTCCTACCCCTAGTACCAAAATGTGTTCGTATTTGGAGAAAAGGTCACGACCAAGGTAACTAAGTTAAAATGAGGTCACCAGAGTAGGCTGCAATGAAACACGAAAAAGCTTGAATTGGAACGTAGACATGAAGACACAAGGAGAAGACAGCCATCTACATGCCAAGGAGGGAGGACTGGAACAGATACTCCCCCCACAGCCATCTTTTGTAGAAATTTGGTACTATTTTCCACCATGGGTGTACTAATTTACATTCCCACTAACAATGTGCAAGGGTTTCCATTTCTGTACATCTTTACTGACACATTTTATCTTTTATCTTTTTGATAATAGCCATTGTAATATGTATGGCGTGATATAGTGAATTTGAACATTTTAAAAATATATTTCTGGCCATTTGTGAATTGTACATGTCAAATGAGTGAACTCTATGTTTTCTGAGTTGTGTTTCTATGAAGTTGTTATTAAGAAGGAAACAAAGGAAAAAGTAGCATACCCTCCTGGAGATAAGACCAGATCCTTTCTTATCTTCTTTTTTTTCCAAGAGCTTTAGTGATTTAATTTTTTATTTATAATGGACAGTATGATGTTTTGATGCATGTATACATAGTATAATCATCAAATTGGGGTAATTAATATATCAATCATGGCTGGGTACGGTGGCTCATGCCTGTAATCACAGCACTTTGGGAGGTCGAGGCGGGCAGATCATGAGGTCAGTCGATGAAGACCATCCTGGGTAACACAGTGAAACCGCATCTCTACTACAAATACCAAAAAAAAAAAAAGAAAAAAAATGGCCAAGCATGGTGGCATGCACCTGTAGTCCCAGCTACCCAGGGAGCTGAGGTAAGAGAACTGCTTTAACCTGGGAGGAAGAGCTTGCAGTGAGCTGAGATTGCACCACTTCACTCCAGCCTGTGCAACAGAGCGAGACTCCATCACAAAATATATATGTCAATCACTGTAAGCATTTTTCATTTCTTTGTGGTAAGATTATTGAAATTCTTCTCTTCAAGCTATCTTAAAATCTACATGACATTGCTATTTGCTATAATCACCCTACTATGTAATAGAGCACTATAAATTATTGTTCCTGTTTAATGTTTATGCCTATTTTATCATAGCTTACTTTTCATTCTCCAGAACCTTTTGGATTTAATGGCTACATATGGTTCTTTTATGCCCCATTTCTCCATGCTGCAATTAGGAGGTTTTGCCAAAAAAAGAAAAGAAAAAAAAAAAACTCATGTTATTTAAAAAAAAACACTGAATGCATTTTATTGGGGCATAACTTGATGAAAACTGATACTTTATATTAATATGATTCCTATAGTCCCTTGCAAGACTGTTTTCTGCCTTTGAGGATCTATCCCAAATGGAGGTGACAACCATACATTTTAAAATGTCATATGTACAAATGAAGAGAGGAGGGTCTGCTTCATCTGTACAAATGTGAGTTTCAGCTGCAGCTTAGCCCATACAAAGGCTACTGCTGCCAGTAGTGGCTGGGTACCATATTGGTATGCAGGAACACCTGATGCTAATATAGTAGAGCATGTTGATTCTAGCCTAGTGAAAGCAAAAGGTACATTAATTCTCTTAATATGGATATATTTATTTAAGATGGATCACTATATAGAACATGTTTTCTTTCTCAAAGATTCTAAAATCTTAAATGTATGACAAATTCTATATAATCTATGGTGTCTATAGATCATGAATAAGAAAGTAGCATTTTTATATGCCTGGATAGACAAATGAATGCGGAGAAAGCTGACATAAATAATATCACAATCAATTTTCTGTGAGCACCGATATAAATTGCGCTTGGTTATGTTTTTCTGATTGCATTGCCACATATGAGATTTCTCAGCAGCTATGCCTGCACTTCCACATGAAAAGGCAAATCCAATTGATTGTCTAAAGTACTTTAATATTTAATTCAGTCATTAATTAAAATGAGCAGAGACAGAAGGAATAGGATTAAAAATGGACATGTTCATGTCGTCTCTCTAGGGCATTCATTTTTCTGAATTCTTTTCGTAATATATCAAATACTAAAATGACATTTTGCATTTACATTACTGGTAAAAACTTATCTTCTCTGATTCTGTGGATTAATGTGTAACTTTTAGCTTATTCTTGATTTTTGGCTATTAGGGAGAGTGCAAGATTGTGATACAAACTGAAAAAAAACCTAGTCCCCGTATAAGTTTTTTGTTTTTTTAAGAGCCCTTAAATGTACATATTTAATTTTTTTCTGAGAGCCACCTCAAGGAGTCACCAGTGTTGGAATGTGACAGAGCTCAGGGGCCAACTATCTTATAAATACATGGTCATTTAGCAAGTAGATTTCAAGGTTGCTTCTTTATCTGTTGAAGCTACAGGATTCGTGTACAGTACTTTAAGGCCAAGTAAGCTTATAAGATTGTGTGTTTACATCACTTTGGGAATTAAAGCACATCATGATAGGTCCTGTGCAGCAGAAATTAATATGATACAGATTATCACCCCTCCTCCTATGCAATCCAATGAGAATAAAACTAATGTGGTATGTAAAATCACAGCACAAGATAGTTAAACCACATTACCCCAGAAGTATAAGGAAAATACTGGCTACTCTCATTGTTGACCGGAATACAGAAATATGATAATTCTTCCTGTTTTTGTTTCTAAGTGTCTATTCTTTTCCTATAATTGGGAGTGACCAAATCCAGAATTTCCTGTCAGTTGGAAACACTGTGATACATTAGTGGCAGAATATTTTTTAATGTGACTAGAACAGCAAACACCCAAGAGGCATCAATCCCTGTATATGAGAAGTAACAGTAAAAGGGATTTCATACGTAAACATCAAAAGCAAAACTCATAGAGTAGGAGCACCACAGAGATTTTGATGAAGGGCAAAGACTAAAGTCAGACTTCTTGAATTTAATTCCTAATTTTTCATTACTAGCTAAATGATCTGCTGATGGTGGGGAGTGAAGCCAGCTTGTTACTATGCAGCCTTTTGGAACTAGTAGTCCAGAGCAAGTGTTTCTTTAAGGTAATCTTTTGACTGGATGTATATATTTGAGTGGTTATGAATTAAAATATGATAGTCTCTGTCTTTAACACTAGTAATGATAATAGCTGAGTTAATGAACTTTTCTCTGCCTCAATTTTACTATCTGTAAAATGGGGAAAATAGTAGCACTTATTAGAATTAAATGAACTAATCCATGGAAAGTAATTTTTTAAATAATTAAGACATAGCAAACATAGATTATCATATTTTAATTAAAAACTACTCAAATGTATATATCCAGTCAAAAGATTACCTTAAAGAAACACTTGCTATGTACTACTAGTTCCAAAATGGCAGCATAATAGCAAGCTGGCTTCACTCCCCACCATCAGCAGAAAACCACAACCCAATATACAGCACTGAAGTTATTACCAGCGATATCTCAGAACTCGAATATCAGGAAGAGACAGTTTCTAGGACCACAGTGAAGTGAAAAACACTCAGAGACGATGGCAAGAGAATCAGACTTCCACATTCATGATGCCCCTCTCTGCATACTGCCTGGTACTGAACATGTGAAAAATTTCCCCCCAACTCCTACTTTCTATGCTAGAAAAATGAGATTTAAATGGATAATCAGCTTCTCTACTACCCTGGGTTCCCTGGAAGGGGAACTGTCCTTGCTTTCATCCATGGGAGGCATCAAGAGTGACTGAAAGGATAAATAACCCTGAAGAAAGGCAGAAACAAATGGAGAGTCAGGACTATTATCTCCAGCCATAAAAACACTGCTCTGTAACTTAGGCAAAGGAGACACCAAATCAAAGTGGCTGTTCAGCAGCAGCTTAGTGTAGGACATATGCTCCACAGGTCTCCTGCACATGAATCCCTAGCCAGCCTTCCCACACTGCCAAGATGTTTCTTTTGGGATCTCCCCCATTTAGGACGGGCAGCACTCTGATTATTGACTAGAGCTGAGGCAAACCTGGGATAAGCAGATATATCCAATAAGCTCTCAAAACATAAGTCTGAGACTACTGGAATTTAATAACTAACCCTTCAATGCAAAGACATACATTTACATCCACTAGAAACACAGTAAACAGGGAACCATGACCTCGCCAAATAGACAAAGCAAGGAACCAGTGAATTATCCAAATGAGACCGGGTACCTGAGCTCTCTGAGCAATAATTCAGGATAGCAGTTTTAAAGAAATGTGGTGATCTCCAACATAGCGCAGAAAAACAATTCAGAAATTTATCAGAGAAATTTGACAGAGGTTGAAATACTTTAAAAAAATCAGACAGAAATCTTGGAACTGAAAATTATACTTGGGTAACTAAATAATTTACTGGATTCTCTCAACAACAAACAGGATGAAGCAGAGGTAACAGCTAGTGAACTATTTGAAATAACAAGGAAAAAATAAAAAGGAAAGAAGATTGCCTACAAGATATAGAAAGTTACCTCAAAAGGCCAAACCTAAAAATTATTGATGTTCAAGTGGAAGTTGAGCAAGAGCAAGTGGTAGAAAGCTTATTCAATGAAATAACAGCAGAAAACCTTTCAAAACATGACAAAGATATAAATATCTAGGTACAGAAATATCGGAGACTAACAAACAGATTCAACTAGGATAAGACTACCTGAAGATATATAATAACCAAACTCTCAGATGTCAAAGACAAAAGAGAGGATCCTACAAGCATCAAGAGAAAATAAGTGATTAACAAATAAAAGAGCTCCAATTTGTCTGGCAACAGACTTCTCAGTTTGTTTGCTGTGGATGGAGAAAAATGACACTTTCAAATTGTTAAGAAAAGAAAACTGACTCATTCCATGCTAGAATAATTTATCCAGTAAAGCTATCCCACAAATATAAAGGAGAAATAAAATTTTTTCTAGACAAACGAAAGGTAACAGACTTTATCACCATTAGTGCCATCATGGAAGAAATTCTAAAGTGAGATCTACAATCTGAAAGGAAAGAAAATCACTAACGTACGAAAAGAAAACATTTGAAAGTATAAAACCCACAGGTAAAATTACATACAAAGACGGTTCTAAAATATTCTAATACTGTAATCGTGGTGTTCAATCCATTTATAACTCTGGTATTAAGCCTAAAAGATAAACCTTTTGAAAACAATAATAGCTACATTGACCTATTAAGATATAGGCAATATAAAAATATGTTTAAAACAACCAAAAGTCAAAATGTTGGGGTGGATGGAGTTAAAATGTAGAAATATTTTTAGTTCTTTTTCTTTTTGTTTTCTTTTTTGTAATCTAAAATAAGGTGTCATCTACTAGTAGTAAGCCCTTACAAAATAATATTAGCACTGAATGTAAATAGGCTCAATTCTCTGACTAAAAGAGAGTGGCCAAATGGATGAAGAAACATGACCCAACTATAGGCCACCTACAAGGAACTTACTTCACCTATAAATATATGCATAGACTGAAAGTAAAGGAAAAATATATTCCATGCAAGGGGAAACCAGAAAAGAGCAAACAGAGTTATACTTATGTCTGACAAAAAAGACTACTAGTCAAAACTTGTAAAAAACAAAAAAGACAAAGACCATTACTTTATGATAAAGGGGTCAACTCAGCAAGAGGATATAAAAGTTATAAATATGCACCCAACACTGAAACACCTAAGTATATAAAACAAACATTAACAGATCCAAAGAGAGACATAGATGACAATAATATAATAGCAGATTTCAATGCCCCAATCTCAGTAATGGACAGATTATCTGGACAGAAAATCAACAACGAAACATCTGCATTAAACTACACACTAGAACAAAGGGCTTTAACTGACATTTTTAGGACATTTTACCCAATCACTTCAGAATACACATTTTTTTTTAGACGATAAAATATTCTTCAGAATAGACCATACTTTAAGGCACAAAACAGACTTCAACAAGTTATGAAATAAAACCAAACATAATTAATAGAAAGAAATAATAAAGATTGGTATAGAGTAGAAATTAAAAAAAAATTGAGAACTAAAAAATACAGGAAAATGAAATGGAAAATTGATTCTTGGAAAGATAAAATGGACAAACTTTTACTTAGACAAAGAAGAAAGAAGAACCAAATAAATAAAATCGGAAATGAAAAAGGAGACAAAGCAACTGTGACCACAGAAATACAATGAATTGTTATGGACTGCTGCAAACAATGATATGCCAACAAATCAGAAAACCTGAAAAAATGGATAAATTCCTGGACACATAAAAAATACCAAGATTGAACCATGAAGAAATAAAAGACCTCAACAAATGGATAACAGGTAATGATAATTGAAAACATAGCAAAAAGTCTCTCATTGAAGAAAAACCTGAGACCCAGTGGTTTCACTGCTGAATAATATTAAATATTTAAACAATAACTAATACCAATTCTACTTAAACTCCTCAAAAATATTGAGAAGGGAATTCCTCCAAACTCATCCTATGCTATCAGCATTATACCGATACCAAAACTAGGCGATGACGCAACAAAAAAAGGATACTGGCCAATAACCCTGATGAGGATAGATGCAAAAATCTTCAACAAAATACTAGAAAAGACAATTCAACAATAATTCTTAAAATTTCATTCACCAAGGTGAAGTGGAATTTATTCCAGTATGCAAGCATGGTTCAAAATATGTGAATCAATAAACATAATACATCACATTAACAGAAATAAGAACAAAAACCATATAATCATTTCAATAGATATTAAACACCCTAATCATACTGAGTATAGAAGAAAAATACAACAAAATAGAGGTCAGATATGATAGACCCACCACCGATATTATACTGAACTGGGAAGAATTGGAAGCCTTTTCTGCATCATCTGAAGCAAGGCAAGGATGCCCACTTTCATAACATTGATTCAGCATAATACTGGAAGTCCTGGTTAGAGTAATTAGGCAAGAAAAGGAAATACAAGTCATGACAAATTGGAAAGGGAGAAGTCAAAGTAGCCTTGTATGCAGACAACATGATCTTACATTTAGAAGAACCTAAAAGCTCCACCACAAAAATTTTAGAACTAATAAGTAAATGTAGTAAATTTACAGAATTCAAAACCAACACACAGTTCACCAACATAAAGGGCCAAGTTGGATGACTAGAGGCAGCTAGTGTGTGCCACTCTCATGGACAGAAGAAAGAGTGTTGAGAAATAATAGCTCTTCTTCTGCTCAGCAAAATAAGCTGCCATCAGAGTGAACAGATAACTTAGAGAATGAGAGAAAAATTTTGTAATCTATCCATTTCACAAAGGTCTAATATCCAGAGTCTACAAGGAACTTAAACAAATTTACAGAAAAGAAAAAAAAAAGACAGTAAAAAGTGGGCAAAAGTCATGAACAGACATTTTTTGAAAGAAAACATTCATGCAGCCAATAAACACTTTTTATAATGCTCAACATCACTGATCATTAGAGAAATGCAAATGAAAACTACATTGAGATGCTATCTAACACTAGCCAGAATGACAATTATTAAAAAGTCAAGAAACAATAGATGCTGATGAGGTCGCAGAGAAAAGGGAATGCTTTTACACTGTCTGGCCAAGTGTAAATTAGTTTAATCATTGTGGAAGGCTGGCAATTTCTCAAAGAGCTAGAGGTAGAAATATTGTTTGACCCAGCTATCTCATTACTGGGTATATTACTGGGTATATACCAGGTATATACCCAAATATAAGGCATTTTATTATAAAGATACATGTGCATGTTCTGTTCATTGAAGCACTGTTCACAGTAGCAGAGACATGGAATCAACTTAAATGCCCATCAATGATAGACTGTATGAAAAAAATGCGGTACACATACACCATGGAATATTATGCAGCCATAAAAACAAACAAGAACATGTACTTTGCAGGGACGTGGATGGAGCTGGAAGCCATTATTCTTAGCAAAGTAACACAGGAACAGAAAACCAAACATTGCATGTTCTCACTTATAAGTGGCAGCTGAGTGATGAGAATACATGGACCCATGGTGGGGAACAACACACACTGAGGCCTGTCATGGTGAGAGAATTGGTGGAGGGAGAGCATCAGGAAGTATGGTTAATGAATGCTGGGTTTAATACCTAGGTGACGGGTTGATCTGTGCAGCAAACCACCAGGGCTCACTTTCACCTGTGTAACAAACCTGCTTATTCTGCACATGTACCTCAGCTCTTCACCAAGTGAAACCCACAGTGTAGACCAGCAGAGGATCCACCCCAACCCCTGGCTGTACATTCTCAGTAGCAGAGGCTTCATGCTTCCATGTTGTGAAGCTTCCAGAGTCAACCAAAACCCTTCTGCCACTGTCAGTGCACTGGTGCTACCCTTGCTGCCCTTGGACTGGGGAAGAAGAAAATACCTGAGTGCTTTAACCATGCTTCTAGCAAACTGCAGTTGCCCTAAGGAAAAGAGACCAGTCTGTCTCCCCTGTGACCTTCACCTGCTCATCACCAGGCTGCCACCCCACACACACAACTTGGGCCCACTTGCAGCTGTCCCTATACTGGGCCCATTGCACTGATTGGTAGTGATGCCCCAAGAGAAAAGGGAAAGGCCCTATGCCACAACCACTACCAATGTCCCTTTCTCTGCTGCCTCCAAGATGGGGAGGAATACAGAACGCCTCAGCATGACCCAGAGGTGTGGTGTGCAGCCAAGGACTGCCAAACTCCTGAGTGGTACAGCACAGCCAGCACTGCAAGTGAGAGAGGATGTTTGCACTGAGATTTACAACCAGCACTCAACTGGAGGAAAAATCCACACTTTTAGAGCACTGAAAGGAAGCACTGCTACAATCATGAGAAAATAACAGAGGAGCCACATGGTTGAAGAAGAACCTACATACTGACCATTATGCTTAAGTGCCATCTACTGGATCACAGCCCAAACTTCAACAACAAAAATACCTTTTTAATATACCCCAGTGTGAAACCAAGTGCAAGAAATCAGCTACAAATAGAGATCCTGCACAAAACCTCAGTCCTCTAAAAACATCCAGTAAAGAAGTGAATTGTACTCAAATTAGGCCACAGTTAAAGAAATATCAGACTACACAGATGAGAAAGAGCCAGAGCAAGACCACTGGCAACCCAAAAAGCCCAAGTGTCTTCTTACCTCCAAGTGACTACACTAGTTTCCCAGGAAGGGTACTAAACTGGGCTAAAATGCCTGGAATGATAGAAATGAAACTCAAAATATTGATAGAAACATAGATCATAGAGACTCAGCATAAAGTTGAAGTCCAATTCAAGGAAATAGATGGAGAGAAAGGTAACTTGGAAAACATATTTTAAGATATCATACATGAAAACTTCACCAATCAGGCTAGAGAGGCAAACATGAAAATTCAGAAAATTCAGAGAAGCACTGCAAGATACTACACAGGAAGAGAATCTCCAAGACCCATAATTATTAGATTCTCTAAGGCCAAATATATGTGTACGTATGTAATCATAATCATTAGATTTTCTAAGATCAAATATATATATGTTATGATTGATGATATGTAATGATCTAATTATTATGATTACCTTTGTGGGTGATCTGCCCTTTCTGTATAGCTGCCATACAGAAGGGGTAGATCACCTACAAAGGTAACCCCATCAAGCTAACAGTAGGCCTGTTAGCAGAAACCCTAGAAGTCAGAAAAAACTGGGGGCCTACATTCACTATTCTCAAAGAAAAGAATTTTCAACCAATAATTTCATATGAAGCCAAACTAAGTGAAGTAGGAATAAGATCCTTTTTTGCTAAGTAAATGTTTAAGAAATTGGTTACCACAAGACCTGCTTTAAAAGAGTTCCTGAAGGAAGCACTAAATATAAAAAGGAAACACCGTTCTAAGCCACTAGAAAAACACACTTAAGTACAAAGACACATGACATTTTAAAGCAACCACACAAACAAGTCTGCATAATAACCAGCTAACAAGAAGAAGACAGGATCAAATCCGCACATATTAATATTAACCTTGAGTGTAAATGGGCTAACTGCCCAAATTAAAAGGCACAGAGTGGCTAGCTGGATAAAGAAGCAACACCTAATGTTATGCTGTCTTAAAGAGATCCGTCTCACACACAATAACATCCATAGGCTCAAAATAAAGGAATGAAGAAAAATCTACCAAAGATATGGAAAACAGAAAAAATCAGAGGTTGCTATTCTAATTTCAGACAAAAAAGACTTTGAATCAATGAAGATTAATAAAGACAAAGAAGGGGATTATATATTGGTAAAGGGTTCAATTAAATAAGAAGACCTCACTATTATAAATATATATAGCTCAACATAGGATCAACCAAATACACAAAGCAAGGTCTTAGAGACATACAAAGAGACTTAGATTTCCACACAATAATAGTGGGAGATTTCAACACCTCACTGATAGTATTAGACAGATCATCAAGGAAGAAAATTAAGAAACATATTTTGGACCCAAACTTAACACTTGATCAAATAGACCTAATAGACATCGACAGAACTCTCCACCCCAAAACAACAGAGTATTCATTCTTCTCATCTGCAAGTGGCACACTAAAATCAACAACATAATCACCTTTAAAACAATTCTAAACAAATTGAAAAAAAATAATAATGTTAATCACACTCTTGGACCACAATATAATAAAAATAGAAATAATTAATAAGCAAATTGCTCAAAACCATGCAATTACATGGAAATTAAACAACCTGATCCCAAATGACTTTGGGCAAACAATGCAATTAGGAAATACATCAAGAAATTCTTTAAAACCAATGATAATAAGAATATAACATACTACAATCTCTGGGTCACAGACAAAGAAGTGTTAAGAGGAAAGTTTAAAGCACTAAACATCCACATCAAAAAATTTGCAACCTAATTTTCCTATCAACCACATCAAAAAGTTAACAACCTAAAGATCATAAGTTGAAAACCTATCATCACACCTACAGAAACAAAAGCAAACCAATCTAAAAGGTGGCAGAAGACAAGAAATAATCAAACCAGTGCTGAAGCGAAGGAAACTAAGTTGTGAAAAACAATACAAAAGATCAAATATTCCAAGAGATTGTGATTTGAAAAAAATAATATGATAGATGTACCACTACCTATAATAATATAGAAAATAGAGAAGATCCAAATAAACACAATGAGAAATGACAAAGCGAATTTTTAGAATGGTTTCTGTATGACTGGTATGAGCTGTTCTTTATACATCTGGTAGAATTCAGCTGTGAATTTTTCTGGTCCTGATGCTTTTTTGTTTGTTTGTTTGGGTAAGCTTTCTATGACTTATTCAATTTTGGAACTCATTATTATGTTTAAGAATTTTGTTTCTTCTGGTTCCATCTTGGTAGGTTGTATGTGTCCATAAATTTATCCATTTCTTTCAGGCTTTCTAGTTTTGTTCATAGAGATGTTTGTATTAGACTCTAAGGAATTTTTATAATTTTAATTATTTATTAATAAATAAATAATTTAATTATTTGAATCATGAAAAGACCACATGCACCCTGGAAATATGTACATCTAATATGTATCAATGGAAGGAAATATGGAAATAAGTAGTTAAGATAATATTCAGTTGAGTTCTGTTCATGATATAAAAACTACATGTGCAACACAGGAGTGGCTAAATTAATTCTGGTTCATTCATAAAATGAAATACTATACAGTTATTAAAATGACCAAATGTATTCAACTGTATATATTTAAAAACACGATTATTTATATACATATATATATATATATATATATATATATATATATACACACATTAAAATAGTGTTGGAAGAAGCAGCAATGGAGGAAGGGTTTATGGTGTGCCTACGTAATCTGTTTATATGTATCAAATAAATCAGGAACAATAAACTGTGGAAGACTGCAGGAGGCCTCTGCAGAGGAAGGCCTCTCTATGCCTCATGTTCTGGTGCAGGGTGACCTAGACTCTGTTACCATAAACATTGTGCTCAAGGACGTAAAACCCCTTTGTAGCACTAAGATGTAACCAGACTTGTAGGCTCCTTGTGAGGCCTGTGTTCCACCAGCTGCACATAGGTAATAGGCTAAAGAAAACCACATGTTCTTGTTTTGTGAAACTTCCAAACCACCTCTGTTATCAATGTTTTTTTTTTTGTTTGTTTGTTTGTTTACTTTACTTCAGGTGCATGTGATATCTGGCATTTCTCCCCCTGTTGTCTCTCCCCACCCTCCCCACCCTTCCCACCCCCTGCTATCTCTCCCCTACTCCCCACCAAACTGCCCCCAGTGTGTGATGCTCCTGTCCCTGAGTCCATGTGATCTCGTTGTTCAACACCCATCTATGAGTGAGAACATGTGGTGTTTGGCCTTCTGTTCTTGTGTCAGTTTGCTGAGAATGATGGTTTCCAGATTTATCCAAGTTTCTACAAAGGACACAAACTCATAGTTTGTTTTGGCTGTGTAGTATTCCATGGTGTATATGTGCCACATTTTCTTTGTCCAGTCAATCATTGATGGATATTTGGGTTGGTTCCAGGTCTTTGCTATTGTATACAGTGCTGCAATGAACATAGGTGTGCATGTTATCGATCTTTAGAATGGCATACCAGTTCTGGCTCACTGTTTCTGTTCTAGCTCACTGATTCACTCCATCATCATGTCACCCTCTCCCCACCATCACTCCACCCCTACCTTATAGATCAAGTGATTGTAACCAATAAATAGTGTGGTGGACCTACCATGGGACCTTTACCACCTCCGGTAATAAGTAATGGCCCCCTGGTCCCACTTTCACTCTTAATCTTTTTCTCAATCCTTTGTCACCACTGAACTCAGGGTACCCACAGGTGATATGGAGGCTGGCTCCTTACAAATAGAAAAATATAAGATTACAAACTAGAATATTATGCTGTGTGATTGCAATTCAATATGTATAGGAGTACATGCATATTGATAGGAACTTATACATCATAGGGAACCAAAAAACCTCTGGAGGCATATATAACAAAATGTAACTATAGTTTTGGTGGCAGGATGAACAGTGACTTTTTTTCTTCTTTTGCTTACCTGAATCTTAGAATGTTCTTTTAATTGACAAGTAAATGTGCAGTACTTTAGAAAATTATGTAAAAACCTAGAAAGAAAAAAATGTTTTTGAGTTTCTGGTTTAATGATTTTTGAGAAGATAGTGGCACTATTTATTATAGGGGATATACAAAACTTGTTTAGAATCACTTAACAGGTCCAACGTTACATGAATTAGACACAACATGAATCCGTGTCACACCCATTTAGCTCAGTTTATCTCTCCACATATAAAATTTAACAAAGTTGTGTGTTTGTTTGCTTACCCTGGCTATAAGGCAAAATTAACAATTTGACTAAAAGTTTCAGTGATGCTAAAAATGTCACATATGTTTGGATCATGCTCTTTTATTTTGATTACCCTGCAACAATAATTTCTAGAGACCAAATATGCACTGCTCTCCTGTGAAGATCCAAATCATCCTGTGGACAAACTCCTTGTAAAGCTTTGGAGCACAAATAAAATAGAGTGGGCTTTTCCAAAGGACCTCACCAAACACATGTGAGAATTCAGGGAGTGGGAGTTTGCAGAAAATAAGCTGTGCTTCACCAACTGGCAACTTTTGCTTTCTATCACAGTTATCTTGTTTCAAAGCTCTCCATTATGCCCATTCTGTCTCCCATCCTGTTTCCTAAACACCTAAAAACTCTCATAAGCTGGGCTCCACTCTTCACCACCGAAGACGCTAGCCACATGTGGTTATGTCAGCTTAAATTTCAATAAATTCAAATTAAATAGAAATTGAAATTCAGCTCTCAGATGCACAAGACTTATTGCAAGTAACTAACAGTCAAATATGCATAGTGGCTACTGCATGAGGCATTATAGAATCTGTCACAGAAAATTCTATTGGACAGCACTACTCATCTCAACCAGGAGTTGGTCCCCACTCTCAAGCACATCTAAAACTTTCCCATAGTTTTCATTTCTGTTATGAAGATCATAGTTTTCTTTAAGATAATTTGATCAGTGCCAGGTATTACCTCCCCCTTCAGGTAAGCCCCTGCTCCCTACATACCTACTCTAGCCTCTACGTGGTACAGGTTCATTTTCTATCCCTTAACCATGGAGTGACTGTAACAGTCACTCTCCTGAAGTTATCCACTTCAGTAATAAAGCTGTTCTCTCACAATGGATTCCCTTTAGAGATTGAATCCTTCCCTTGTGGAGCTGAATTCCATAAATAGGAGGCTCGTGTCATTCCAGCAGTACTGAAGGAAATCTGCTTCAGTGTCCGTTCATAGCTGACTCATCCTGATATTTTGGTTTATTTTTCTAAATGAGTCTTGGTGCACACCCATCATCCTGCTATGATTATGCAATCCCCCTGTTTTGATTCTATTAACTTCCTCTGATTCTTTCTCAGATTTTGCATGATATGAAGATTTCACACAAAGCCAGTCACCTGGGTAATTGGATTCTTCCACAGCTTGAGGTTGCAGCTACTGAAAGGAACTTCTTTCTGGTTTTATGGTTTACAGTCCTTACCAAATTCATAAACATAAATTATTTCATAGAGTGTCACTTTGAGAAGAATATTTTGCTCCAAGTACAAAGAAGTTTCTTTAATGAATCAGCCTTTCTCATGGTTTTGTTCACCTCCCACATTCCTGGGGTGTTCATTAAAATTGAAACCATCTAGAGTGATTTTTTTTTTTTTTTTTTTTTTTTTTTTGAGATGGAGTCTCACTCTGTTGCCCAGGCTGGAGTGCAGTGGCGTGATCTTGGCTCACCACAACCTCTGCCTCCCTGATTCAAGCAATTCTCCTGCTTCAGCCTCCTGAGTAGCTGGGATTACAGGCCCATGCCACCATGCCCAGCTAATTTTTGTGTTTTTAGTAGAGATGAGGTTTCATCATGCTGTTCAGGCTGATCTCGAACTCCTGACATCGTGATCCACCTGCCTCGGCCTCCCAAGTGCTGGGATTACAGATGTGAGCCACAGCTGCCCAGCCTAGAGTGATTTTCTACACTCTTTAAGTGGCCACACTGAGTTAGAGATTAAGATCCTTCAGTTCATAGCTTTCAAACTTTTTTGAACATTACCCTCTAGTGACCCAGTGTATGCACACACACACACACACACACACACACCACAAACTCACAAATGAAACTAAAGTATCAAACCAGTACTTGCCCTTACTTCCTATTATGCACTTAAAACTGTTCAATTTTATATTGTTCTTCAATTTTTTTATTTCATCACCAAAAGATGGAATGCAAACTGGTACCATATAGTGATCTAGACAATTATTATTGCAAGGTAAATAAAATCTGATATAAAGTAGCGTCGGTAAATGGAGTATTTTTGGAAGGCTGACATGTGTTTATAAAAATGAAGGACAAGATGAAAAACCAACTAAACTTCCAGAAGGCAGTAACCATAACACTCTGGGACCAGAAACAGGGACTTGACCACTGTTAGAACTCTCTCTCTGTCTCTCTCTTTTTCTATTTCATTCTATTTTTCCCCAACTCTCACCTCTGCTTCTGAGTCTTGACTTCTTTCTTGGTGAAGCTAAAGCTATGGTCTTTAGAGGAATTTGAAAACATCAGGGGAACAAATTTTGATTAGACTAGTTTGGAACATGTTCCCTCTCCCCAAACTGATACCTGACTATTGTGGACAGCTCAGTAACGTCAATGTAATGACATGGAAACATTCTTTGCAACCTTAGGTAGTACTAGCGGTGGATGAATATGTAATTTCTGCCAAAAAAAAAAAAGTGGGGTGTGATAGCAGAGATGTCACAATTAAAAGAATCAGTGGAAGCCAGACAGCCATGTCAATTTCTGAAAAATGTATCTTATCCCTTGACTGCCTAGCATACACACACCTTCTTCCCATGATAAGAGTGAAAAATCTCTCTCCAATTGTTACGATCAGCACCAAAAGTATTGCAATTTTCACACATGCATTCTCCAGGCCTCCTCCATGAAAGACAACCCAGAGGCAATTGTCTTTCAAGTCTTTCAAGGCTACTCCTGGTAAGAGAATTTGAGTTAATTTTAGGTCACATGCTTTATTATAGTTGGCTAATTTCTCACTCTCTTGATCACAAGGTATGAATAGGAATGTATGTTACTTAAGAAAACAGTAGACTCCATTTAAACGATGTATTTGAGGGCAGAGAATTCCTCCATGAAAGGAGGGTGGCACAAGCATGTTCACTGAGGGGATTGTTGTGAGCCAGGCGGTGATGCTCATTTTATATCCACTACTATTATGAATGAGTTCAAATGAACAAACATTTGTTGAAGGCCTATTATGTCCAGCTTCTCCTCTTGGGAATTGGATGAAGGCAATATGGCTAGATGCTAGCCGTAGCAGTCAATGCTGAGGAGGATTATAACCTTTGGTGACCTTATCAAGACATGTTGCTGAGGGCAGCCCCACAAGACTGGACAGACTACAGAGCAATTTCAGTACTGCTGTATTAATTTCAAAGCTACAGAAATAATTGAAAATCCAAGGGGATAAATGCAAGATTCAAAATGAAAAGTAACCTAAGAAATATGAAAGAAGGGACATGTCAGGCAACAGTGACATCAAGAAAAGAAGGTAAAGGGCTTTATCCCTGAATGCAACTCAAGGGCTTGGGTTCTCTCTAGCTGGGTGCCAGCTGTAAAGAGAAGAATCAGATGGAGTCATGTTTATAAATAGATAATGTGCCAACATAAAATCCTGTCTTACAAACTATACTGGTTACACAGGTGCTAAAGTTGTGGCTTACAATACAACAGTATCTTCTCTTTTGGCAGTTTTAACACATGCCCTGGGAAATAAGCAAGAACATAGTGCTTTAAGGCACAAAATAGTGTGTTGCAGTGGAAAGAATCAAGATCTAGAAATGAGAACTTATTTATTTGTTAATTTATAAGTTTAACAAATATTTTGTGGGTGCCTATTATATTCCGGGTACTGTCAAAGGGGCTGGAGATATAGCCATGAATAAGATAAGGCTCCTGTTCTCCTGGCTTAGATTCTGGATGAACAGGTAGGGGCATATAATCAACACCTGCAGTTACCGCTCCAGGATCTCAGCTGAAGAAGAGTCTCTGTAGTCAGCAACCAGGCTTCTCTCAAGTTGCTCACAGGAATGTGTTATTTAAGAAAATAGTAGATTCCATTGAAACGATGAATTTGGAATCTACTATTCCAAATAGTAGAATTATGAACTTACAAACTACTTGATTCTGAGCAAGTCACTTAACTTCTCTGTGCCTCAGTTTCCCTATGTACTGAATGGGAGATGCTAATAGCAGTATTTAACTCATATGGTTTTTGTGAGAATTAGGGTTAACACAGGTGTATTAGTCCATTTTTGCATTTCTATAAAGGAATACCTGAGACTGGGTAATTTCATAAAGAAGCTTAATTGGCTCATGGTTCTGCAGGCTGTACACAAAGCATGGCACCAGCATCTGCTTCTGGTGAGGCCAGAACTGGTACTTCTACCTAATAGACAATTCAACTTGTTATGTAAAATGTTATCATAATTGTATTCATAGAATTCTGGGGGAGATAAAGGAACAGGGATTGATTTTGTTGCCTCAGCACTGAAACCTGTGACAAGAATGAAGCAGTTAGGGGTAATTTCCAGGCTAGATTCTAAATTCCTTAAGGGCAGGGTGTTTGTCTGTCTCAAACATGTATACCCAGGGCTTAGAGGCTTACTGAGCACTTAGTAAATTGTCAATCAATGTTTGTCGAATGAATGAAACAATTCATGGAGATGAGAGAACTACAGCAATTGTTTGTACCGTATTTACAGTAAGCCAGCCCACTAGTGAAAAAGGGAAAAATTTAGTCAAACAGGTATTTGATGCCTTAGGGATAAAAGTGGAGGGAGTTAAAAATTTTATATCCATAATTTGGTAAAAACATTGTACATTTTTATCTGTTTTCAATAGCTTGATTCAGTATTTAATGTGATCAAAATACCAGTTGTTATAGCATTATGTCAAGTTGGCTTTATAACAACAAACAGGCTAGGTGCGGTGGTTCATGCCTATAATCCCAGCACTTTGGGAGGCCAAGGCGGGCAGATCACGAGGTTAGGAGTTTGAGATCAGCCTGACCAACAAGGTGAAATCCCATCTCTACTAAAAATACAAAAAATTAGCCAGGCGTGATGGTGCACGCCTGTAATCCCAGCTACTCTGGAGGCTGAGGCAGGAGAATCGCTTGAACCCAGGAGAGAGAGGTTGTGGTGAGCAAAGATCACGCCACTCTACTACAGCCTGGGCAACAGAGCAAGATTCTGTCTCAAAAAAAAAAAAAAAAAAAAAAAAAAGCAAACAAACCACAAATGTTTAAGGCCTTTAGGAAACAGGTCAAAATATCAGGGTACCTTCTTTTCTCAGCAGTGACATCTCCAAATGATTTGCTCAGGTTATTTTCAATCATTGCTGATAAATTACCTAGTTAACCTTCTTCATGTTTTCCTTTCCCACTCTTAAAATGATGGTGAGGTTATTTTAAGAAGATATTTTTAGCATTGTTAAAGCAAGAGTGTTAAAGCAAGAGTGTTAGTGCTGTTTCCCAGTGTAAAACTACTTTAGTTTCAGAATAGCCATTTGGCAGCTATGGAGTTGCTCTACTGTCCTTGTTTAATTATATGAGCATTTTGGGAAAATATAAGCTTTAATGTACACATTACATTTGTATGGATCTTGTTCATCTGCAGCTTTTTAAATTCTGTTGCCATGTTTATTGCTATATGTGCTAATACAAGTGATCAGTCCTCTATTGATTATAGGCTTTCCCAGATCCATCTGTCTCTACTAAGGCTTACCCCCAGACATCTCCCCTACCTTCCACACCCATGTAAAACAAAAAAATAATAAGAGCTTATGTATAAATTAGGAACATTGAGAGACTTATGTATAAATCTCTCAATGTGTTATTGACTTATGTATAAGTCTCTCAATGTGTTAAGATGATTCACCTAGAAAGAGGATATTGCCATATACTGGTGTCTGACACATAACAGACATGGAACTCAAGGATACAGGAATAGCAGCATGCATATACCTTGGAAAGTATGTGGTTTTCATGACTGGTTCTCTTTCGTTCAGGACTTCTGGAAATAGCCCTCCTATCTATTGTGTGAGCTTTAGTCCCTCAGAGTACTCAGCCCTCCTTCTTGCCTCATTCCTGCTAGCAACACAGCTAGAGAACCTCTCTATTCCTTTCTTATAATCAACATTGCTTCCAGGTGATCTGCTGCTACTGCAATTTTTTTTTTTTTAACACTCCTGAAACTTTATCCCCAATATTGTTCTCTACACTTTCAATCCCCTTGGAATTGGAATCTGACCTCTACTTAGGATTCTATTGAAGTTTAGGATTTTCCTTGGTCCTTTTGTCAAAAATTGTTGTCCCCTAACTCTTAAGGAAAAAGAAGGCTGCCAATTCCATCAGGGGAGAAGGGAACTTTTCTTATTTCTCTGAATCTGCCCCCTATCCCACTCCTCTACATCACCTTCCTATCTGGCCTTTATTGAGTCATGTTTTATGATAACTTCTTTTTAGAAACCACATCTGACTTGTTCACCATATTAGCACTCTTTTTATCAATTGACATTAGTCCAATGTAGTTGCCTTGATGATCTCTAATTTGTAAATAAGGAAATGAGACTCAGAACAATTTTTTATTGTTACTGTGTAACACTATACAGTAAGCTAATGGCACAGATTTCCTTTGTCCTGTACCGTTTGCTTCAGCACTACTGTATAAGATGCTGATGTTTCTGTTTCATATTAAAACTATTCACAAAAGTCAATATGTATTGAGCTTTATTGCAATTTTAAGAACCGTATAAAATAAACTTTATTTTAATACATGATTTTATACAAATAGTTACTTAAAATTTGCTCCCAATTAATTGAATATATATATATGTCCATGATATATAATATGGTATCTAATTTTCTAGGTTTCTATGAGGTTTTTGTTTTCCCAACCATTGAGTAAGGCTGGAGCCCAGTGCCTTTAAGGAAACTCAGATCTTTGCCTGCACCTTCCACCTCATGAGAAGGATGAGGGGGAGCTCTTTTCTGTTATACAGAAATAATTTAATGAAATCTTCTAAAAATGAAAAGGTGAACAAGGTCAGAATAGGTGTTGCAGAAGAGGAATCTAACTTCTTGCTAGGTGAGATAGAATGCTAGTAATAAAATCAGATTTCTTCAGTATCTAAATTGTATAGATTTAGAATATTTAACATAAAACATGGTTATTGTAGTCTAAGAATGTACATTGGAGTAGGAAGTAATATGTACAGCAATTCAATATTCATCAATTCAAAAAACACTTAGTGAGCACCTTCCATGCAGCAGACATTATTCTAGATAAGAGGTGCAGGGGATACAGCAGTGAACAAAAAAGGGAAAGACCAAATTTTTGCCTTCAGGGAGTTCATATATTAGTACATACAAACAATAAACAGAAAAGTATTTGGTTACTGGCAATAAGTGTTATTGAGGAATCGAAACAGAGAAGAGGAATATAGAGTGATAGAAAGGCACAATATTTTATTTAAGATACTCAGAGGAGGCATCAACGGTGAAGTAAAATTTGAACAGAAACTTGAATGAAGTGAAAAAATAACATATGAAGATTTGGAAGGTGTGACCAGCAGAAAAATGTTCCCCAAACATATCCATGTTCTAATCCCTAGAATCTGTGAATGTGGTACTTCACATGGGAAAAGGGTCTTTGCTGATGTGATTAAGTGAAGGATTCTGAGATGGGAAGATTATCCTGGGTTATCTAGGTGAGTTCGATGTAATCACAAGGGTCCTTGTAAGTGAGAGAAGAAAGCAGAAATGTGTGTGAGAGAGAGATTTAAAGGTGCTCTTTGCTTGGCTTTGAAAATGGAGAAAAGTGCCACAAGCTAAGGAGTGTGAATTGTCTCTAGAAACCGTGAAGGACAACAAAACAAATGATCTCCTGCAGGCGTCCCCAAACTACAGCCCACGGCCTCGGCCGCATGCGGCCCCCTGAGGCCATTTATCCGGCCTCCCGCCGCACTTCAGGAAGGGGCACCTCTTTCATTGGTGGTCAGTAAGAGGAGCACAGTATGTGGCGGCCCTCCAACGGTCTGAGGGACAGTGAACTGGCCCCCTGTGTAAAAAGTTTGGGGACGCCTGTCTAGAGCCTCCATTAAGGAGGCATCTCTGCCCAGACCTAAATCTTGGCTCAGTGAGACCCATTTCAGACTTCTGATCTCCAGACTTGTAAGATAATAAATTTGTGTGTGTGTGTGTTTTAACAGCATTTTAGGTTTTGGGATGCATGTGAAGAACATGCAAGATTGTTACATAGGTACACACATAGCAGTGTAATTTGCTGCCTTCCTCCCCATCACCTAATATCTGGCATTTCTCCCCCTGCTATCTCTCCCCAAATCCCCACCCCCTGCTGGCCCTCCCCTATTTCTCCCCAACAGACCCCAGTGTGTGATGCTCCCCTCCCTGTGTCCATGTGTTCTCATTGTTCAACACCCACCTATGAGTGAGAACATATGGTGATTGGTTTTCTATTCTTGTGTCAATTTGCTGAGAATGATGGTTTCTAGGTTCATCGATGTCCCTACAAAGGACACGAACTCATAGTTTTTAATGGCTGCATAGTATTCCATGGTGTACATGTGCCTCCTTTTCCCTGTCCAGTCTATCATCGATGAGCATTTGGGTTGGTTCCAGGTCTTTGCTATTGTGAACAGTGCTGCAATGAACATTCGTGTGCATGTGTCCTTATAGTAGAAAGATTTATAATCCTCTGGATATATACCCAGTACTGGGATTTCTGGGTCAAATGGAATTTCTATTTCTAGGTCATTGAGGAATCACCACACTGTCTTCCACAATGGTTGAACTAATTTGCACTCCCACCAACAGTGTAAAAGTGTTCCTATTTCTCCACATCCTCTCCAGCATCTGTTGTCTCCAGATTTTTTAATGATCGCCATTCTAACTGGCATGAGATGGTATCTCAATGTGGTTTTGATTATCATTTCTCTAACGACAGTGATGAGCATTTTTTCATGTTTGTTGGACTCATGTATGTCTTCTTTTGTAAAGTGTCTGTTCATATCCTTCGCCCACGTTTGAATGGGCTTGTTTGTTTTTTTTCTTGCAAATCTGTTTTAATTCTTTGTAGATTCTGGATATCAGCTGTTGTGCTGTTTTAAGCCACTAACTGTGTGGTAGTTTGTAAAAGCCTCAATAGGAAAATAATACAAGAGACAAGGCTTTTCTAAACAGAGGGAACAGTAAGTGAAATGGGCTAGAGATATGAACATGCTTGGTGTATTTAAACCAAAGCAAGGAGACTAGGGTGACTATTACCCAGTGAGCAGAGAAATAGTGATGAGATGAGGTCATAGAGCTAACACTGACTCTATCGGATAGAGTCTTGCAGGCAATGGTAAGGCCCTTGCATTTTATTCTGTATAGTAAGTTAAATCATTAGAATATTTTGGCTTGAATGATCAGAGTAGACTGGCTGGAGGAGTGAGCATTTTTATTGATTGTATAGGAGTTATTCAACAGAATGTGAGATAAAAGAGTATAGCATGAATAAAACAGTGGTTGCAGGAAGTTTGTGAAAGACTCTGAGATGGCATTAGACTAGTTTACATAGAAAAGTACTATAGAAAGACTGGTAAATTAATAAAGATTGATGCATTGGACCTCATCAAAAGTTAAACTTTTTCATTGTGGAACTCTAAGATGATGAAAAGACAAGCTATCAAATAAGAAAGAAATAATTGCAAATTGCATATCTGATAAGATACTAGTGTCTAGAATATATAAATAATTATTTAAAAATCAACAATAGAAAAATAAGCAATAAAATTTAAAATGGGCAAAAAACATGAAAGGATATTTCACAAAAGAGGATCTTGTATATAAGCAAATGAAAAGATGTTCAATGTTATTAGCTATTTAGGAAAATGCAAATTAAAAAAGCAAAGTGAGATATTAGTACATACCTATCAGAATGGCTAAAATTAAAAAAAATAGTGACAGCACCAAATGCTAGTGAGAATGTAAAGAAACAGTCACACATACATTTCTGGTAGAAATGAAAAATGACACAGGTACTCTGGAAAACAGGTTGGCAGTTTCTTTAAACACTGAGTATGCAACCACCCTATCACCCAGCAATTGCACTCCTGGGCAATCATATCAGATAAACAGAAACTTATTTTCACACAATAACGTGTATACAATGTTTACAGCATCTTTATGTTTAGCATCAAAGAATTGGAAACATCCCTGTACCTGGTGGCTCAGTACTAGACTCCTTTTTCTTTAACCATTAACTTACTCATTAACTACATTACAGCCATACTGGATTTCTAATTCTTAAAACTGCCAATTACTTTTCCCTTAGAGTTTTGCCCAATTCTTCAGAACAGTCTTACCCTAGACCTTCATATGGCTTGTCATTACCATTTCCACTCTTTCTTCAAGCCTCTTGTCCTTTAGATCTCCCATCATTTATATTTTTCTTCACATTCCCTCATGGAGGGTAGTCCTAACAACTCTGACTAAATTAACTCTCCTCCAGTAGTTTTCTCACACCCATCTAATTTCTTTTCTTCCTAGGAACTCATCTTGTTTATTTATTCATTTGTTCTCAGTCATATGCCTCCATTCCCACTAGAATGTAAACAAAATAAAAACAAGATTCTTTATGTCAATATTCTCAGATCCTCTAGGGATGAATGCCTGACCCGTAGAAGAAACTCAGTAAATATCTGAGGAATGGATGAAAGAATGTATTTAAAAACAACTTGTTAAGTGGAATTCCTCTAAAATTTAACAGAGTAGCTGGTCCATTAAATATGCCCTTCATATAAAGCAATGAGTAGGTGATAAAAATGGAATTAGAATTGCATGGTATTCTTAAGTATAATATCTGCTATCAAATGTCTAATGTGTTCAGTTAATACCACTTCAGCATGTCCAGTTAAAGGTTTAAAACAGAATTTGGGAATGAACTCATTCTTTGCAATTTTATTAGATAACCTTTGTTCAACCGAAGGCCTGGTGTTTGCACTTAAATCGGATTTAAAGTGAACATTTAGGGTCTGTTTATTTGTTGGTCAAAGAACATGCTTTATATGCTCATTTTCTTTCCCATTGCAACCAAGAATATCAATCATTGAACATGAACACTAAAGTAAAAGACAAAAACTACAAAGTTAGTGATAATTGCTTTAAAGTAAATAAGAAAAAGTATAAATAACAAATTAATGAAAATGCAGTGACATGAAAACGATACTACATCCCTTAGCAGGAGCAAGGGGGTCACAAAGGGAAATAAATAAATGTTAGATGTTATGAACATAGAAAAAGATAAATGCTGTAGCTTCTCATTCATCCACCATTATTAAAAAAATAATTTTGAAGCTATGTGAAACCTAAAACCTATGCGTTTATATTTTTAAGTGTTGAATGAAATATTATTTAAAGGCATTGTTATTTCTTTCTCCTTGGCAAACTCTTTACTTGTCCACACTCACAAATAACACATTTTACTTTGCAGGAACTTCTAACCTAACTTCCCACTCATTAACAGAAACTTCCTGACACCTAATCGGCAATGCTACAGAAGAACTTTCACAGCTCAGAGTCATCTGGAATATTTTAATATTAAAATATTATGCTGATTCATTTAGACTTTAATGACCTTTTAAATAAAAGCATCCATTATCTCTGATTTTGACAAGTTAAATAAGCATTACTGTGCAATGACAACTATACAGTCGAGTTTTGTCCTAGGTTTGAAACTCTCTCCATCTCTTCAGTCTCAGTTTTCTTTTCTTTCTTTTTTTTTTTTTTGAGTTCTAATTCATTTTATTAGATATAAATTCCAACATAGAATTTCTTTTTTTAAAATTGTATTTTGGGCTCTGGTGTACATGTGCATATCCTACATCCTGCCATGGCAGTTTGCTGTGTCCATCCGCCCCCACCCCCCGCCCCATCATCTACGTCAGGCATTTCTCCCAGTGTTATCCCTCCCCATCCTCCCTGCCCCCACCTCCTGCTTTCCCTCCCCTCCCCTCCACCCCCACACCTAGCCCAGTGAGTGTTGTTCTCTTCCCTGTGCCCAAGTGTTCTCATTGTTCATCACCTGCCTATGAAAGAAAACATGCCGTGTTTTGTTTTCTGTTCTTGTGTCAGCTTGTTGAGAACTGTGGTTTCTAGATTCATCCATGTCTCTACAAAGGACACAAACTAGTCGTTTTTTATGGCTGCATGGTATTCCATGGTGTGTATGTGCCACATTTTCTTTGTCCAGTCTATCATCGATGGGCATTTGGGTTGGTTCCAGGTCTTTGGTATCATAAACAGTGCTGCAACAAACGTATGTGTGTATGTGTCTTTATAATAGAGTGATTTATAATTCTTTGGCTATATACCCAGTAATGGGATTGCTGGGTCAAATAGAATTTGTATTTCTAGATCCTTGAGGAATCACCATACTGTCTTCCATAATGGTTGAACTAATTTACACTCCCACCAACAGTGTAAGAGTGTTCCTTTTTCTCCACATCCTCTCCAGCATCTGTTGTCTCCAGATTTTTTAATGATCACCATTCTAACTGGTGTGAGATGGTACCTCAATGTGGTTTTGATTTGCATTTCTCTAATGACCAATGATGATGAGCATTTTTTCATATGTTTGTTGACTGCATATATTTCTTCTTTTGAAAAGTGTCTTTTCACATCCTTCGCCCACTTTTGGATGCCTTTGTTTTTTTCTTGTAAATCTGCTTTAGTTCTTTGTAGATTCTGGATATTAACCCTTTGTCAGATGGGTAGATTGCAAAACTTTTATCCCATTCTGTTTGTTGCTGGTTCACGCTAATGATTCTTTCTTTTGCTGTGCAGAAGCTCTTAAGTTTAATTAGATCTCATTTGCCTATTTTTGCTTTGTTGCTGTTGCTTTTGGTGTTTTAGTCACGAAGTCCTTGCCTGTGCCTATGTCCTGGATGGTGTTGCCTAGGTTTCTTCTAGGGTTTTTGTGGTGTTAGAACTCATGTTTAAATCTTTAATCCATCTGGAGTTATTTTTTGTGTAAGGTATAAGGAAAGGGTCCAGTTTCAGCTTCCTGCATATGGCTAGCCAGTTTTCCCAACACCATTTATGAAACAAGGAATCCTTTTCCCATTGCTTTTGTCCAGTTTGTCAAAGATCAGATGGGTATAGATGTGTGGCATTGTTTCTGAGGCCTCTGTTCTGTTCCATTGGTCTATATCTCTGTTTTGGTACCAATAACATGCTGTTTTGATTACTATAGCCTTGTGGTATAGTTTGAAGTCAGGTAACCTGATGCCTCCAGCTTTGTTCTTTTTGCTTAAGATTGTCTTGGCTATGTGGACTCTCTTTTGGTTTCATATGAAGTTTAAAGTGTTTTTTTCCAGTTCTGTGAAGAAGGTCAATGGTAGCTTGATGGGGATAGCATTGAATTTATAAATTACTTCGGGCAGTATGGTCATTTTCACAATATTGATTCTTCCTAACCATGAGCATGGAATATTTTTCCATCTGTTGTGTCCTCTCTTATTTTCTTGAGCAGTGGTTTGTAGTTCTCCTGGAAGAGATCTTTTACATACTTTATTTTGTTGTTGTTGTTGTTGTTGTTGTTGTTGTTGTTTTTTGAAACGGATTTTCGCTCTTGTTACCCAGGCTAGAGTGCAATGGCGCGATCTCGGCTCACTGCAACCTCCGTCTCCTGGGTTCAAGCAATTTTCCTGCCTCAGCCTCCCGAGTAGCTGGGACTACAGGCGTGTGCCACCATGCCCAGCTAATTTTTGTAATTTTAGTAGAGACGGGGTTTCACCATGTTGACCAGGATGGTCTCGATCTCTTGACCTCGTGATCCTCCTGTCTCAGCCTCTGAAAGTGCTGGGATTACAGGCATGAGCCACCACGCCCAGCCTTACATCCTTTGTTAGTTGTATTCCTAGGTATTTTATTCTCTTTGTAGCAGTTGTAAATGGGAGTTTGCTCATGATTTGTTCAGTAGTAATTTTATAATCTGCAAAGCGAAGTGGTTGGCTTTTGTTATATTTCTAAAGTTCTGCTTCTAAAAACTCAATTATTCTGTGAATTGGCTTTCATTAACCATAGTATAGTATAAAATGTCTTGGGATCTAGTGATGGTTGGCAATGTAAAGTTTATTATAGTGTCAACTTTTTCTTTTCTTTCCTTGCTAAAATTGAACAGACTATAGAGCATGAACAGCCATTCTTTCTTTCTTTCTTTTTTGTTTTGTTTTGTTTTGTTTTGTTTTGTTTTTGAGAAGGAGTCTCGCTCTGTCACCCTGTTGGAGTGCAGTGGTATAATCTTGGCTCACTGCTACCTCCGTCTCCTGGCTCAAGTGATTCTCTGGCCTCAGCCTCCAGAGTAGCTGAAATTACAGGCATGCCCCACCACACCTGGCTAATTTTGTATTTTTAGTAGAGATGGGATTTTCACCATGTTGGTCAGGCTGTTCTTGAACTCTTGACCTCAGGTGATCTTCCTGCCTTAGACTCCCAGAGTCCTGGGATCACAGGAGTGAACCATAGCACCCAGCCACATTATTTTAATGTAGGCTCATCTGTGCTCTTTAAGGATAACATTTGCACTTTAGGTAACCAGGAACTTCATGGAGTTGACCAACGGAATACAGTAATTCTGGATTTACTAAAAGTAGCTCTGAAACTTTTTTCCTACTGTGTTAACTTTTTATCTAAAACAATTGAAATTTAAGGTTTAAAACTTGTGAAAGAGTAACTAAAGCATAAGTGTAATATAAGGAGATATAGTGATGATCTTGATTTCCTGGATTTGTGAGTTGTCCTTATTTGCTTTTGTTTTGTTACAGAATATAGACTATGAGCACCGAGTTTGTTACCAAGACATTCCCAGATGATGTCAGAAGAGATGAGTCCCCTTGATGTCCTTGCCTCTGCTTTTACTAAGAATTAATAAACTTAGCTATCTGTGCCAATGCCTATATTAGCTCACTAATTCTTTATTATAATGGAATTTCTAGCCAACCCTATATTTTGTCATTCCATTTACTTTATACATCTTGGTTCTCTGAAAGACAAGGTTAAAATAAAACCCATCAGCTTGAGTAATTCAAATTGAGCTGCCAAAACAACTCAGCAGAAAGCAAAATTAGAAAACTATGCCACTCCTCCCCCTTACATCTTCCTTTCTTACCTTTTACTTGTGTAATTTCAAGTGTTCTTTGAATTAAGTCCTGTGGGTTTTACAAAGAAAGAAAAAATGACATTTTAAAAATAATGTCTTTGATTTTTCAAATTGCAAAAGCAAAAGAAGTTTAAAATAGAAAATTTGGAAAATGTATCAATATAAGAAAAAAGAAACAAAATTATTTCCATCACTGAATTTTCATTATTGTTTATAACTCAAAGGCTTTTCCTCCTATATGGGATCATATTATAAATAAAACGAGGCATTCTTTTTTTTTAACATTTAAGATTATATCATGAGACTTTCCTTTGTCATTAAATGTTCTTCAAAAATATAATTTTACTGGTAGCATATCATTCTATCATAGGGATGTATGAAAACTGACAGTTAACCAAACCAAAGAAAGAGCTGATTGAAATGAATTATTAAAGCTGTCTTTCTCTTCTTTCCATCATTCTTGATGGTAACAGAGCAGTCAACGTAGTTTGAATTGTGTCATTCCTTCTCTATGAGCCATGATGACAGGAATCCCATTATCATCTGTCTCTGGTAACAAAGGTGAAAATCATACTGTCCTCTTAACCCCTTATTGAATACTTCTGTCACTTGCTATATCTTCAGGGCCTCTCCTATGTGTGATGCACAATCATTTAGTACTCAGCAGAGAGGAAGTGACAGAAGCTTTGGCAGAGAGCACTTCACATTGGCATCAACACCCTCACCCGCAGAACACAAGGCAGAGACAGAGGTCATACTAATATTGTAAGTGAACCACAGCCAAGACATCCTCATACTTAGATCAGGCAGAATGTCAGGTAATGCTGTTTGCCTCTCTCCCTAGATCCCTAGAAAATACACATTTGGAAAATCGGGTAATCTCAAAGTCTGCTCTCCAATCCATCAACTCCCAGAGTCCAGAATCAGCCATCACAGAAAATATGAGGTCTGTTGACAGTAACATTATAGAAATTGCTGAAGAGCAGTATTTGCTTACTTATTATGTGCCCTTATTTGATAGCACATTAAATATTTTTCTACTTTTAATAGAATGTGAATTTATTTCCTTCCTCCTGGTTTCCAATAGAAGTAATAATCTCTAAGCTTCTCCTTCACCATGTTATCACTATGATTGATCTATTAAGAGGAGTCTCACTTAGGTACCTCGTTAGCAAATATAACCAAGCCTGTCTCCCATCAAAGACTGTGTAGTGCTTTCAGCAGCTTTGAAATTGAGTTTAATATGACTCTCTCTTGTGTCTCACTTTCCAAAACTCTAAAGACTTACCAGGGCACATAACCTCACACCTGTAACATCTCAAAAACTAAAAATTTTCAATTGCTTCAAAAGCTTATAATAAAAACATAAACAAAAGAAACAGCAAAATCATGTCTTCAGGACAAACAAAAATAATGTCTCCAAAGAAGCACATGTCAAAATCTTGACCAGTATTGTTATTTTCACCTGCAGACCTGGGCAGAGGTTTAGTATTTCTTGGAAGAAAGTTTTCAAATGGAGTAAGAAAAGTGAGTAAACACTGTGACTTTCAGCTTCACTTCAACTCCAGTCAATCTGTCACAGTTGACTATACTTGACAGAAAATGAATTGACACTCATCTTTGAGTTAGCCTTCAATCAAGAGGCTAATTTTAACAGTCAACTTTCCTAATCCTTGAAGAAGAATCCTACTGCATATATCACCTTGCTTCTTAGTGGCATTTGAAAAACCCCATCATTCGGTAAAGTTTAGAAATGTGTTACAGTTCTACCCCCTTTTTCCGTTTAGAGTACTTTCTATATTAAAATATTTGCATTTCCATCCCTCATTCACAAATGGCTCTAAAAGAAGAGCAGGTATTTACCAAAAAAGAAGTAAAAATAGTATCATACTATAAACAACTGTCTGAATCTTTATTTTCTCACTTAAAATATGGCATATATCATTATACATATGACATATTTTTAGCATTTAAAATTATATTATTAAACATTTTAAAACTAAATTATATATTACATACATTACATACATATATTACATACATATATATTATGTAATACATACGCACACCATGAAAATAGTATAAATAAGCCGCTATCTATCTATCTCTTTCTCTCTCTCTCTCTCTATATATATATATGTCACGGCTTATCCAATGATTTCACTGTCTGTTGCCTCTTTTTATTTTTTCTTTCTTTCCTTCCTTTTTACCTTCTTCCTTTCTTCCTTCATTGCAGCATCATTCACAATAACCAAGATATGGAAACAACCCAATTGTCTATTAACAGATGAATGAATAAAGATAATATTTTATATATACACACACACACACACACACACACATAATGGAATATTATTCAACCTTAATAAAGAATACAATTCTGACATATGTGACAATATGAATGAACCCAGAAAACATTATGTTAAGTGAAATAAGCCAGGCACAGAAAGACATATACTTCATGATTCCACTTATATGTAGGAACTAAAATAGTCTTTGCTGTCCGTTACAAAATAATGGCTTTAACAATTGTCTGTTTTCATTGCTTCCACCTCCTTACCTCCATTCTCTCACCCACCCACTTCATTAAAATTGAATTTTTTATCATTCCACCAAAACTCCCTCTATCAAAGATGAAGTGACCTCCACGTTACACATGCAGTGATTAATTCTTGTTTCTCCTTTTTTTGTGATCCACTGGCAACCTTACAATCATTAATCTTTCTTCTTCCTTGAAATACTCCATTCTTGTGTTCAAGAATACTTATTCTTGTTTTATCTTTCTCATGTACTGCTTTTTATCTTTCTTCTTTGCTGGGTCCTTATCTTCTCGTTGATCTCTTAACATTGGAGAAACCCAGAGCTCAGTCCTCAGACCTTTTCTATACATTTATTCCCTCAGTAATATTTTCCAGTTCCATTATTTAACTACCATCTTTGTACTAGTAATTTCTGATTTATCTTCCAACGTTTTCTATCACCAGCTACTTATGTGACATTTTCACTTAGATGTATGAGTCAGATTATACTGCAGTGAGAAACAGCATGAAAATGCCTGTGGCTTAAAACAACAATGTTGATTTCTCATTTATAACAAATGCCTTCCAAGAATCAGCGAGGGGCCTACTTCTTGTAGTTATTCATGGACTGTGGCTGATGGCAGCTCCATTTTGACACCTGTTTTGACAATCACAGGGTCAAAAAGAAAGAGAACATGGCAAATCATGTATGTTGAATCTTGAAGCTCTCACTGAGAATAAATACACATCACATCTGTTCACATCTCAAGCACTTACCATCTGACATATTATTCACTTAACAATTTATGAATTAGTTTTCCATTTCTGTCTATTACAATGTAGAGCTCTGTGATTTCACAGACTTGGTTGCATTTGCTGCTTTATTTTTAGTACCTAGAATAGTGTCTAGCACATAGTAGGCACAAAATACATATTTATTAAATAAATGATTCTTGTATTTATTTCAGTATATTTTATTCTACTTAATTGAGTGATTGATAAACACATAAGACTATTCATCTTCTAAATTCATCTTTCACCATCATCCATATACTTTGCTGTGCAGTGCTCTCACTGATAATATATTCTGGATAGTCTGCAGTTGTAGTCCGAAGTTCCCCTTTGACCTAAGTGTTATACAGAGCAATATTTAAAAATATTGGTTGGGTAATTCTATGAATTTTAACTGTCTGTTTTTAATTTCTAGCTTTATTACACAGTAGTCAGAGAAGCAGTAGAGGAGTATGCCAAAATACAGAAATTCTATCACCAGAACACTCAGTGCACATAAAAAAAATATGCAATTATAACAAATAATTAACTACAGGATAAAATATCAGATCTTTTGCATTTTCATGAAATCTAACGATACTAAATATTTCATCTCTTCTATGCTTTCTTCCAAGGTTTCAGCATGCTGTTCCCTTGACAATATGCACATTTAAAGAGGGTTATAAAGTCCCAGCATGTAATCCCAGAGGACTATAAATTAACTTTCTTATAGGAGACATACTTAAGTTGTTCCTGCCCATTTTGTATTTAACAGCTCTGTCCTTCTAAATTCTCAAAAAAATATATATGCTGGGGAGGCAGAGAAAGATGACGAAATGGAAGGCTTTCGCAGTTGTGACTCCACCACTCAAGTACACCAATTTAACAACTATATACATAAAAAATGCACCTTTATAATAACCAAAAATCAAGTGAGCACTCACAGTACTGGTTTTAATTTCATATCATTGAAAGAGGCATGGAAACGCTAGAAGAAAACTGTCTTGATTCATCCATGGCACCCCTCCCCCCGCTCGTGGCAACTGCAGCAATGTGGCAAGAGTGTTTAAGTGAACTGCGAGCTGGAGAACGCAGCAATTGTGAAGCACTGAACTCAGTGATGTTCTGTTAAAGCAGAAGTAAAAACCGGATCAAATTCAACTAATGAAAGGAGAATTCAAACCAGCCCTAGCAAGAGGGGAATTACTCAATCCCAGAGGTTGGAATGTGAGTTCCTGTAAACCTCACCAACATGGCTAAGGTACTCTGGGGCTCTAAATAAACGTGAAAGGTGGTCTAGGAAACAATGGCTGCAACACCTAGAAGAGTCCTAGTGTGGAACTTGGTCCAGAATCAGTTAACTGGGAGGCAGTAGCCCTACTGAGACACCAGCCAGGGCAGTCAAGGGAGTGCTGGCATCACCGCTCTCCTCACCTCAGTCTGCAAAATTGAAAGCCCCCAAAGACTCCCTTCCACCAGAGGTTAAGAGAGGTGAGAGTGGGAAGGACTTTGTCTTTCATGTTGGATGCCAGCTCAGCCATAGCAGGATAGGACAGTCATCAGAGTCCTGAGGCCTTGTTTCCAGTCCCTAGTTCCCAAATGACATTACCAGACACATGCTGAGCCAGAAGGGAATCTGGAAGGTTGCCTGGAACGGAAGGACCTAGTTCTGGCAGCATTCATCACCTGCTAACTGAAGAGCTCTTGGGCCCTGAAATAACCAGCAATGATACCCAGGCACTAGATTGAGGGCTTTGGGTAAGAGTCTGAGACTTGATGGATTCACGTAAGACTCAGCAAATTTCTAGCTGTGGTAACTGTGGGGAAAGACTCTCTCTGCTTGAGAAAAACAAAGAGAAATGTAAAAGGACTTTCTCTTGTATATTAGGTACCAGTTTAGCCACAGTGGATAAAACACTAACCAGGCACTTGGAGTCCCTGATTCCAGGACTTGGCTGTTGGATGGCATTTCCAGACTTGCTCTGGGCCAGAGAGGAGTTCATTTCCTTGGAGGGTGGGTCCCAGGCCAGGCAGCATTCACCACATACTGACTGAAGAGGCCTTGGACTTTAAGGGACTATTGACAGTAGGCTAGTAGTATTTCACATGTGCCTATGGTGGTGGTGGTCATGGAGTGAGGTTCCTCTGCTTTTAGAAAAAGGAGGAAAGCATGGAAAAGATGGCATCTGGTGGTTTGAGTGCCAGCTCAGCCACAGTATAATAGAATACTAGGAAGATTTCTAAGATTTTTGAATCTAATTCCTGGCTCCCAGACTGCAACTCTGGAACTGCCTGGGGCTTGAGTAAACTTGCTGCCCTGAAAGGAAGGACACTCACCTGGCTGTTTTTGCTACCTGCTGATTGTAGAGCCCCAGGGCACTGAGAAAACATAGGTGGGAGAAAGGAAGTGGTTAAAGTAGGCCATGGGTGAGACCCCATGATGCACTGGCTTCAGGTCTGACCCAGTGGAGTCCCAGTGGTGGTGGCTACAGGGGCACTTATACCACTCCATGCTCAGCTTCAGGTGGCTCAGAACAGAAAGCGAGAGACTCCGTCTATTTGGAAGAAACTAAGAAAAGGGAACAAGAGTTTCTGCTTGATAATCAAAAAAATTCTCCCAGATCTTGTCTAAGACCTTCAAGGCAGTACTTCTATAAGTCTGCAAGAACCACAGTGTAACTAGGCTTGGGATGTCCCCTAAAGCAGACACAGCTTAGATCAGAACACCCAAGTTCTTTTGAGTATCTGGAAAGCCTTCTCAAGAAGGACAGCTATGAACAAACCCAGACAGTGAAGACTACAATAAATATGTAACTCTACAATGCACAGACACAGATGAACATCTACAGGTATCATGATCATCCAGGAAAACATAAACCCAACCGATTAACTAAACAAGGCACCAATGACCAATTCTAAAAAAACAAAGATATGTGATCTTTCAGACAGAAATTACAAAATAGTTGTGTTGCAAAAATGCAAAGAAATTCAAGATAACAAAGAGAAGGAATTCAGAATTCCATCAGATAAATTTAACAAAGAGATTGAAATAATTTAAAAGAAGCAAGCAGAAAATTTGGAGCTGAAAAATGCAACAGGCATATTAAAGAGTACATTACCTTTTTTAAATAGCAGAATTGTTTAAGGAGAAGCAAGAATTAGTGAGCTTAAAGATAGGCTATTTGGAAAGGCACAGTAAGAGGATAAAAAAACAAAAAAAAAATTAAAAATGAAGCACACCTACAGGATCTAGAATATAATTTCAAAGGGGAAAATCAGAGTTAATGGCTTTAAAGAGGTAGTAGAGATTTAGAAGTAGAAATATTATTTCAAGTTATAATAAGAGAGAATGTTTTAAAGTCAGAGAAAGATGTCAGTATTCAAGTACAAGAAGGTTATAGAGCACCAAGCAGATTTAACCCAAAGACAATTACCTCAGGCATTTAATAACCAGACTCCCAAAGATCAAAGATAGAGAAAGAATCCTAAAAGCAGCAAGAGAAAAGAAACAAATAAAATGCAATGGAGCTCCAAGACATCTGGCAGCAGACTTCTCAGTGGAAATCTTACAAGCTGGAAGAGAATGACATGCCATATTTAAAGCGTTGAAGGAAAATACTTTTACCCTAGAATAATATATGTGGTGAAAATAGCTTTCAAACATGAAGGAGAAATAAAGACTTTCTTGGACAAATAAAAGCTGAAGGATTTTAGCCACACACCTCCTAAGTAACACTTAATGGAGGACTTGATCCAAAAAAAAAAAAAAAAAAAAAAAAAAAAAGGATGTTAATGAACAATACCAAATCATCTGAAGGCACAAAATCCTCTGGTAATAGTAACTAAATAGAAAATGAAAGAATATTATAACACTGTAACCGTAGTGTGTAAACTATTCTTATCCTAAGTAGAAAGACTAAATTATGAAACAATCAAAAATAATAATGATCACAACCTCTTAAGACATAGGCAGCACAATAAGATGTAAATAATAAGTACAAAAAGTTAAAAAGTAGGTGACAAAGTTAAGGTGTAGTTTTTATTAGTTTTCTTTTTCCTTGCTGGTTTGTTTTTCCATGGAAACAGTGTTAAATTGTTATCAGCTTAAGACAATGGATTACAAGACTTTATTTCCAAGCCTCATGGTAACCTCAAACCAAAAAACTTAAAACAGACACACCAAAAATGAAAAGCAAGAACTTGAATTATATCACCAGAGAAAATCATATTCACAAAAAAAAGATAGCAAGGAAAGAAGGAAGAGAAGACAAAAAAGCAAGAAAACGAAGACTAAGATCTTATGAATAATAACATTGAATGTAAATTTACTAAACTCTCCAATCAAAAGACATGAACTAAAATTTCCAATAAAAAAATACATTGGCTGAATAAATAAAAAAAAGTAAGACCTACTCACCTGTGGCCTAAGAAAAATACAGTGCACCTATAAAGGCACGCATATACTAAAAACAAAGGGGTGGCAAAAGATATTTCATGCAAATGGAAACCAAAAAAAAAAAGAAAAGGAGTAGCTATACTTATATCAGAGAAAATAGACTTCAAGACAAAAACTGTAAGAGACAAAGAGGAACACTATACAACAATAAAGGAGTCAATTCAGGAAGTTAATATAACAACTTTCATTATATATGCACTGAATAAGGAAGTCCCCGGGTAGATAAAGCAACTGTTATCAGAGCTAAAGTAAAAGGTAGACTCCAGTACAGTCAGAGCTGCAGACTTTAACACCATACTTTCTTCACTGGACGTATCTTCCAGGCAGAAAATAAACAAAGACACATTAGACTTAATCTGCACTATAGATCAAATGGATCTAACACATATTTACAAAACATTTCATCCAATGGCTGTGGAATACACATTTTTTTTCTTCATCCCATTGATCATTCTCAAGGAGAGACCATATGTTAGTTCACAAAACACATCTTAAACAATTGAAATTATATCAAGCATCTCCTTTGACCACAATGGAATAAAACTAGAAATCAATAATAAGATAAATTTTTGGAAACTATACAAACATATGGAAGTTAAACAATATGCTCCTGAATTATCAGTGGATCAATAAAAAATTTAGGAAGTAGATTGAAAATTCCTTGAAACAATGACATTGAATATACAACATACTAAAACCTATAGGATGTGGCAAAAGCATTCTTACTCTATGTATCATTGTTTGCAGATAATATAATCTTTTATTTGGAAATATCTAAAGACTCTACAAAATAACTATTAGAATTATTAAACAAATTCAGTAAAGTTGAAGATACAAGATCAATATATAAACATCAGTAGCATTGCTATATGCCAACAGTGAACAATGTGAAAAAGAGATTAAAAAGCAATCCCATATTTACACTAACAAAGAAGTTTATAACTATCAGAACCTATATCAGAAAAGAAGAAAAATTTCAAATAAATAATCTAAGGATGCATCTTAAAGAACTAGAAAAGCAATAGTGAACTAACTTCAAAGTTAGTAGAAGAAAAGAAATAATAAAGATCAGAGCAGAAATAAATGACATTGAAATTAAAATATACAAAATATCGAAACAAAAAGTTGTTTTTTTGAAAAGTTAAGCAATATTTACAAACCTATAGCCAGACTAAGAAAAAAAGAGAAAATACGTAATTAAATAAAATCAGAAATGAAAAAGGCAATACTGCAACTGATACTGCAGAAAGTCAGAGGATCATAAATGGCTACTATATGCCAATATATGCCCATAAATTGAAAAATCTAGAAGAAATGATCAAATTCATAGACAGGAACAACACATCAAGGTTAATTCAGGAAGACACACAAAACCTACAGTCTATTTCCAGTAATGAAAGCCCAGGACCCAGTGGTTTCACTGTTAAATTCCACCGAACATTTAAAGTACTAACACCAATCCTACTCAAATTATTCCAAAAAAATAGAAGAGGAGAGAATACTTTCAAATGCATTTTGTAAGGCCAATATTACACTGATACCAAACCCAGACAAAGCCACATCAAAAAAAAGTAAACTACGGACGAATATCTCTGATATATATTGATACAAAAATCCTCAACAAAATACTAGCAAGCATAACTCAACAATATGTTAAAAAAAATCCTTAATGATGACCAACTGAGATTTATCTTAGTGATACGAGGATGGTTCACCATATGTAAATCAATCAATATGATACATCATATCAGCAGAATGAAGGACAAAAACCATATGACTATGTAAATTGAAGTTGAAAAATTACTTGATAGAATTTAACATCCATTCATGATAAAAACCCTCAAAAGACTGGGAATAGAAAAAACATACCTCAACATAATAAAAGTAATAGATGACACATGACACACCCACAGCTAGCATTAAATTGAATGGGGAAAAGATGAAAGCCTTTCTTCTAAAATCTGGGGCACAAAAACGATGCCCACTTTCACCACTGTTATTTAGAATAGAATTCAAAGTCCCAGCTAGAGCCATCAGACAAGAGAAAGGAACAAAGGACATCCAAACTGGAAAGGAAAAAGTCAAATTATTTTTGTTTTCAGATGATATAATCTTATATTTAGAAAAATCTAAAGACTCCACAAAATAACTATTAGAATTATTTTTAAAAATTCAGTAAACGTACAGATATGATATCAATATATGAGCAACAGTAGCATTGCTATATGCCAACAGTGAACAATGTGAAAAAGAAATTAAAAAGTAATCCCATATACAGTAACCACAAATAAATTAAATACATAGGAATTAACCAAAGAAATGAATTACTGATTGTTATAATGAAATCTATAAAACACTGATGAAGGAAATTGAATAGGACATCAAAAAATGGACAAATATTTTATCTTCATGGTTCAAAAGAATAAATATTGTTGAAATGACCATACTACCAATTGCAATCTACAGATTCAGTGCAATCCCTATCATAATACCAATGACAGTCTTCACAGAAATAGAAAGAAAACAATCTTAAAATTTATATGGAACTAAAAAAGACAAGAATAGCCAAAGCTATCCTAAGCAAGATGAAAAAATACTGACAGAATCACACTACCTGACTTGAAATTATACTACAGACAGAGCTATAGTAACCTATAGTAACCTAAACAGCATGGTACTGGCATAGAAACAGACACATAGACCAATAGAACAGAATAAAGAACAGAGAACCGGGAAACAAATCCACACTGCTACACTGATCTCATTTTTGACAAAGGTGCCAAGAGTATACACTGGAGAAAAGACAATCTCTTCAATAAATGGTGCTGGAAAATCTGAATATCCATATACAGAAGAAGAAAACTATGCCTTTCTCTTTTGCCATATAAAAAATCAAATAAAACTGGAATAAACACTTATCTAGGACCTCAAGCTATAAAACTTCTACAAGAAAACATTGAAAAAAGTCTCCAGGTCATTGGTCTAAGCAAAAATTTCTTGAGTAGTAACCTCACAAGCACAGGCAACCAAAGCGAAAGTGGACAAATGAGATGTATAAAGTTAAAAATCTTCTGCACAGCAAAGGATAATATAGCTACTAGTCAATGGCTACCCATTTACCTATTAATCGCCAAATATTATCCTTATAATCTCTTATTTAGCACTTATAATAATGCAGAATAGTTATTTTGATCCAATTTTATAGATAAGGAGTTTGGAAATATTAATTAACTCCTTCAAAGTCGTAAAGCCAGTGAAGGCTGGGCACAGTGGCTCACGCCTATAACCCCAGCACTTTAAGAGGCCAAGGTGGGGAAGATCACCTGAGGTCAGGAGTTTGAGACCAGCCTGCCCAAGGTGGCCAAACCCTGTTTCTACTAAAAATGTAAAATATTATCTGGGCATGGTGGCAGGTGTCTGTAATCCCAGCTATTCAGGAGGGAGGCTGAGGCAGGAGACTCTCTTGAACCCAGGAGGATGAGGTTGCCGTAAGCTGAGATTGCACCACTGCACTTCAGCCTGGGCTACAAGAGCAAAACTCTGTCTCAAAAAAAAAAAAAAAAAAAAAAAAAAATTAGTGAAGTACTGAGCCAGATTTCAAACTTAGTTCTAGGTGACTGCAAAATTTACAGTCTTTCCACTGTGCCACTTCACCTTAATAGTTACAAGACATTTATATAGTTTCATTTGGTACAACTTACTGCTTACATATTATTCTATGGAGCTAAGTTATTATTGGTCTTATTTTCTAAATAAGAAAATGAAAGTTCAGTGAATGTATATGGTTTTCCAAAAGTTGTATAGCTAGTACATGGTAGCACTAGGGTCTGAACCCAGGGCTTCAGATGCCTGGGTCAGGTCTTTTCCTACCTCTAATTACTTCCTCTTGAGTAATGAGAGTGTTAACATAGTGTTGAGCCAGGGCACATTGCACAGATAATAATTAAAGAATTTGCAACATATGCTGCAATTGTTAGGGAGTCAAAAGCTTTTGAGTATTGGAAGGGTGTCCTTATTTAAGTTTGCTTTAAGAAGATGAACTGCATAGCACTGGACATATAAATGGAAGAGTTGGACAGACACTAGAGTTCAGGAAAGCAACAGTAGTTTATTCAATTATTTGCACTGTAGCAGGGATGTTTATCCATTTTGTTCACTGATGTATTATCAATGCTTATCCAAGTGCCTTATACACAATAAACGATGTGTATTCATTAAGAGAATTTAGAATTTTTTCATTGAAGGAATATTTAGAGTTTATGTAGTCCAATCCATTCACTTTATTAGTGATGTAAATGAGACCCAAAGGAGCTGAGGTTTCACAGTCATCTTCTGGTAAACACTAGAACACAATTTTTACATAAGGATTCTTTCCACTTAGCAATACTACCCAGCACTAATATGTTTAAAATGGAATTTATGTAAAGTTTTCAGGCACTACAGTAATCAAGGAGTCATTTTATTACTACAAATGTACACATTTGATGCCATATATTTTCTTCTCAATTTCTGCAAAACTTCTCCAAGCAAAACCCCTAAATTTTCAATCTCGATTTGTAGATACAAAGAAAAAATGTTGCAAGTTAAAAATACAAATAAATGTCTATAAAAGGGTACATAGGAAGCATCCATGTGGGGAGAATGATTTGAAATGCATATGAAAATGGGTGAGAGTCATTATATTTGAGCACTTAGGACCTGATTAAGGTATTTTCAGAATTACAATATACCAATAATTCCTCCATAATTTTATTATCATGCTGAAAATGCCTATCTTTCATTTTGTCCCGGTTTTACTTATTTAGAGTAAAATAGGCTTTGCCCAGATATTTATGTAAAAACAAAACATGTTCTGGGCCTATTCAGTTTTCATACGCCAACATGAAACCAGGTAGGCAATACTAGCTAGGCTTCTGGCCCAGTGGTCTTGCTTTGTGTTAACTCAGCTGTAGAGCACAACTTCCTGTGGTCCTGGGAAACACCAGGGTGGCAGAACATGTGAACCCACCCACCCCGCCACTGGTAGCCAGGTAGGCAACACCTGCTAGAGCTTTCAGCCCTAGTGGTCCTGTTCTGTATGAACGCAGCTGGAGAGCACAGTTTCGTGTTGTCTCCAGAAACAGCTGGATGGAAGGGTATGCGACTCCATGCATCCCTGCCACTGAGAGCCAGGCAGGCAAAGCCTGCTAGAGATTTTGACCCAGCAGCCCTGCTTCAGTGTGAACTCGACTAGAGCGCTTTCCCAGGAAACACCCAGACAACAGGGAGGGCATTCCCACTCACTCCCATTGCTGGTAACCTGGTGAAACATGCCTGCTAGAGCTTTTGGCCCAGCAGTCATTTTTCTGCCTGAATTTGTCTGGGACACAGCCTCCTGTTTCTCTGGAAACATGCAGATGGCAGGATGGGCAACTCAACCCATCCCCACCTTTTGTAGCCAGATAGACCACACCCACTAGAACTTCTAACCCAGCAATCCCACTTCTGCCTGAAACCCTGTGGGCAAATTTTCCCAGGGAGCACGTGGAAAGCAGATTAAGGCTGATCAGGCAAGGATACAGCTCATCTGCCAACTGCAGCCCATGCCTGAGGGAGCCCCGTGGACCAGAACATCCAACAAAAGAAATGCAGTCACGGAGACAGTAATTGGAGGGGACTCCTCCACCACATTGAAGTGGACTAGACTTGAAGCTGGTCAACTGAACCCATCTTATGCCATAATCAAAGCCTCTAGAGCATCAAATAAGAAAAAAAGACTTAAACATCAGACCTAACACCATAAAAACCCTAGAAGAAAATCTAGGCAAAACCATTCAGGACATAGGCGTAGGCAAGGACTTCATGACCAAAACGCCAAAAGCAATGGCAACAAAAGCCAAAATAGACAAACGGGACCTAATCAAACTCCACAGCTTCTGTACGGCAAAAGAAACAGTCAGTAGAGTGAATCAGCAACCAACAGAATGGGAAAAAATTTTTGCAGTCTACCCATCTGACAAGAGGCTGATATCCAGAATTTACAAAGAACTAAAACAGATCTACAAGAAAAAAACAAACAAGCCCATTCAAAAATGGGCAAAAGATATGAACAGATACTTTACAAAAGAAGACATACAGGAGGACAACAAACATGAAAAAATGCTCATCATCACTGGTCATTAGAGAAATGCAAATCAAAACCACATTGAGATACCATCTCACACCAGTTAGAATGGCGATCATTAAAAAATCTGGGAACAACAGATGCTGGAGAGGATATGGAGAAATAGGAACACTTTTACACTGTTGGTGGAAATGTAAGTTAATTCAACCACTGTGGAACACAGTGTGATGATTCCTCAATGGCCTAAAAATAGAAATCCCATTTGACCCTGCAATCCCATTACTGGGTATATATCCAAAGGATTATAAATCATTCTACTATAAGGACACATGCACACGATTGTTCATTGCAGCACTGTTTACAATAGCAAAGACCTGGAACCAACCCAAATGCCCAACGATGATAGACTGGATAGGGAAAATGTGGTACATATACACCATGGAATATTACGCAGCCATCAAAAACGATGAGTTCACATCCTTTGTAGGGACATGGATGATCCTGGAAACCATCATTCTCAGCAAACTGACACAAGAGCAGAAAATCAAACACCGTATATTCTCACTCATAGGCGGGTGTTGAACAATGAGAACACATGGACACAGGGAGGGGAGCACTACACACTGGGGTCCGTTGGGGGGAAATGGGGGAGGGAGGTGGGGTGGGGAGGTGGGAAGAGATAGCATGGGGAGAAATGGCAGATACAGGCGATGGAATGGAAGGCAGCAAACCACACTGCCATGTGTGTACCTATGCAACAATCTTGCATGTTCTTCACATGTACCCCAAAACCTAAAATGCAATAAAAAAAAGAAAAGAAAAAAGCAACAAACAAACAACAAACAAACAAATTCAAACGACAACAACGTCAAAGAATGAAGAAACATGAACCCACACAAATGAGAAAGAATCAGTGCAAGAACTCTGGCAACTCAGAAAGCCATGGTGTCTTCTTACCTTCAAACAACTGCACTAATTCCCCAACAATGGTTCTTTTTTTTTTTGCATTTTAGGTTTTGGGGTACATGTGAAGAACATGCAAGATTGTTGCATAGGTACACACATGGCAGTGTGGTTTGCTGCCTTCCTTCCCCTCACCTGTATCTGTCATTTCTCCCCATGCTATCTCTTCCCACCTCCCCACCCCCATCCCTCCCCCATTTCCCCCCAATGGACCCCAGTGTGTAGTGCTCCCCTCCCTGTGTCCATGTGTTCTCATTGTTCAACACCTGCCTATGAGTGAGAATATACGGTGTTTGATTTTCTGCTCTTGTGTCAGTTTGCTGAGAATGATGGTTTCCAGGTTCATCCATGTCCCTACAAAGGACGTGAACAATGGTTCTTAACTATGCATGCCTATAATCTTAGCACTTTGAGAGGCCAAGGCAGGTGGATCATGAGGTCAGGCACTCGAGACCAGCCTGGCCAAGATGGTGAAACCCCATCTCTTCTAAAAATACATAAATTAGCCAGGCATGATGGCCTGCACCTATAATCCCAGCTACTGGGGAGGCTGAGGCAGGAGAATTGCTTGAACCCAGGAGGCAGAGGTTGCAGTGATCCTGCCATTGAACTCCAGCCTGGGTGACAGAGCAAGACTCTGTCTCAAAATAAATAAATAAAGTGTTCCTTTCTTTTTTGTCCACATCTCTGCCAGCATTTATTTTTTGACTTTTTATAATAGTCATTCTGGCCGGGCATGGTGGCTCACACCTGTAATCCCAGCACTCTGGGAGGCCGAGGCAGGTGGATCACTTTGTCAGGAGTTCGAGACCAGACGGGCTAACATGGTGAAACCCCATCTCTGGTGCAGTAGTGGGTACCTGTAATCTCAACTACTCAGGAGGCTGAGGCAGTAGGATAATTGCTTGAACCTGGCAGGCAGAGATTTCAGTGAGCTGTGATCACACCACTGCATTCTAGCCTGGGTGACAGAGCAAGACTTTGTCTCAAAAATACTAATAATAGCCATTGTGACTGATGTGAGATAGTATCTCATTGTGGTTTTGATTTGCATTTCTCTAATGATCAGTGGTGTTGAGCTTTTTTCCATATGATTGTTGGCTGCATGTATGTCTTCTTTCAAAAAGTCTCTATTCATGTCATTAGCCCACTTTTTAATTGAGTTGTTTGTTTTTTGCTTGTAAATTTGTTTAGGTTTCTTACAGACACTGGATATTAGACTTTTGTTGAATGTGTAGTTTGCAAAATTTTTCTTTCATTCTGTAGGTTTTCTGCTTACTCTGTTGATAGTTTCTTTGGCTGTGCAGAAACTCTTCAGTTTAATTAGGGCCCATTTGTCAATTTTTGCTTTCATTTCAATTGCTTTTGGTATCTTTGTCATGAAATGTTTGCCCCTGCCTATGTCCTGAATGTTATTACCTAGGTTGTTTTCCAGGGTTTTTAATAGTTTTAGATTTTACATTTAAGTCTTTAATTCATCTTGAGTTGATTTTTGTATGTGGTGTAAGAAAGGGATCCAGCTTCAATTTTCTGCACATGGCTTGTCAGTTATTCCAGTACCATTTATTGAATAAGAAGTTCTTTCCACATTGTTTGTTTTTGTCAGCTTTGTCAATGAGCAGATGATGGTAGGTATATGGCCTTGTTTCTGGGCTCTCTATTCTGTTCTGTTTGTCTGTGTGTCTGTTTTTGCATCAGTATTGTGCTGATTTGGTCACTGTAGCCCTGTAGTATAGTTTGAAGTCAGATAGCATGATGCCTCCAGCTTCGTTCTTGTTGCTTAGGATTGCCTTGGCTATTCAGGCTCTTTTTTTGTTCCATATGAGTAGGAGCAAAATGATGAGCACACTTAGACACATAGAGGGGAACAACACACGCTGGAGCCTACTGGAGGATGAAGAGTGAGAGGAAGGAGGGGATCAGGGAAAGCAACTACTCATATTAAGTTTAATACGTGGTTGATAAAATAATTGGTACAACAGACCCCAATGACACAAGTTTACCTATGTAACAAACCTAGACTTGTACCCCTAAGTTTAAAATAAAAGTAAAAAGAAGACTATCCAAAGCAAATAATAAACATTGGAAATTATACTAAACACACTCTTGGACCACAGTGCAATAAAAATAGACATCAATGCAAACAAAATTACCTAAATCCATACAATTACATGGAAAGTAAACAACCTGCTCCTGAATGACATCTGGGTACACGATCCAATTAAGTTAGAAATCAATTAATTCTTTGAAACTAATGAGAACAAAGATATAACATACCAGAATCTCTGGGACATAGTCAAAACAAAGTAAGAGAAAAGTTTATTGCATTAAATATCCACATTAAAATGTGAAAAAGATGACAAGTCAACAACCTAAAATCACGCCTGGAGGAACTAGAAAAACAAGAGCAAAACAACCAAAACGCTAGCAGAGGAAATAACCAAAATCAGAGCTGAATTGATGGAAATTGACACATGAAAAAAACATACAAAAGACTAAGGAATCTAAGGGTTGGTTCTTTGAAAACAAATAATAAGGTAGAAAGACTGCTATTTAGACTAATAAAGAAAAGAGAGGGAGTGGCCAAGATCACTGACAAGAAGCAGCTAGTGTGCATGGCTCTCATGAAGGGAAACAGAAGGGGCAAGAAAATACAGCATCTTCAACTTAAACATATAGGTACTTTCATTAGAACTAATCAAAGAAACAACTTGACCCATAGAGAATAAAGAAAACAAAAAAACAGGACAATGACCCATGCAAGAGCAACATGGAGCCAGAGGAACTGCCCTCAACCAGGTAAGTGGTGAATGAATGTGTGACTCAAGGAAATCATGCTTTTCCCATGGATCTTAGCAATCTTCAGGTCGGGAGATCTCCTCGTGGACCAACTCCAACAGGGCCTTCAGTCTGACAGATGGAGCTACATGGATTCTTGGCAGAGCAGCCGCTCAAGTATGCATGGAGACCTTGGAGCCTTAGATACTTGGGCATTCTGGCAAAAGTAGCTGCAGTTCTGGAAAAATGGAAGGTTAGATCCCTGTACATACCTCTAGGTAGAAGGGTGAATCCAGGAGGCTAAGCAGAAACATAGCGCTGGCTCCACTTCCATAGCACCTCAAAAGATACGATCCACTAGCTTGGAATTCCAGCCAGCGACCAGTAGTGGCATTGCCCCTCTGTAAGAAGAAGATCCCAGGTGGAGGGGAGCTGCTATCTTTGCTGTTTGGGAGACTTAGCTGTTTCAGCCTTCGGGCGTTGAAGACTTTGAGCTGACTATGGTAAAAGGGATTCTCCAACACAGCACAGCTCTCCCATAACATGGACAGAATGCTTCTTTAAGTGGGTCCCCATCCCATTCCTCTTCACTGGGTTGGACTTCCCAATTGGGGTCAACAGAGATTTATAACCTCCCTGGGACCAAACTCCCAGATGGAGAGAGGCAGGGCACCATTGTTGCTGTTCGGGCAATTTAGCCCTTCATACTTTCATGAATCTGAGTGTGTGAGGCAATTATGGACTGAAGTGGGCCCCCAGTACAATACAGCTGTTCTACCAAAACATGGCCAGAGTGCTTTTTTAAAATGGGACATCGATTTCATTCCTCCTCACTGGGCAGGACCACACAACCAGGTCTCCAGCCACCCACTACTGGTACCTTAGGGCCAGGAACAGGCCCATGCCTTTCTGGAACAAAGCTCCCAGAGGGAGGGACAGGCTGCCCTCTTTGATGTTTCACAGCCTACACTCGTGATACCTCTAGGTACTGAAAAATCTGAGGCAAGAGACTATAATGAGTACCAAGCCTATGACAGCAGCCCTTCAGAAAAGTAGCCAGACAGTTATGTGGATTCTCATTCCCATATCTCTTCAATGGTCAGGTCCACCAGGCCTGGGCCTCCATCCAACCCACACCAGAGCTATCAAGTCAGTAGCAACCTGGCAACTCCTCAGACAGAACCTCCAGGGGCAACTAAAAGCCCCTCTTCCACTGCCTCCACAGTGGAACTGCCCTTGCCACCCTCAGAAAAATGAATAAGCAAGGTCCCTAAGTGCCTTATCCAACCTTCCAACAAGCTGCAATTGACCCAAGGAGAAGAGTCCAGTCAGACTATCTCAGATCCCACACATGTCCCACTGCACATCTCCATAAAGGGAACCCTTACTTGGGACCACAGCACAGTCACTCCATCCTGGGCTGATTGCACTAGGTGATTGCTGACCTGTGTCACTCTGGGGGAGAGCTCTCAGGAGAGAAGTAAATAACCTTTAACCACAAGCACTACTAAGGTGGCTTCCTTTGCTCCCTACAAGTTGAGGAAGGAAGATAAACACCAAGATTTTTCCAAAGCTGCTGTGGGCAGCCCAGGAGTGTCAAGTAATAATCTACAGCCAGCACTCAAAGGGGAGAACAATCCACACATTCAAAGCATTGAGAGGGAACCCAGCTACAATGGTGAGAAAACACAGGTGAGCCACACAAATGAACAAAAGTCTACCAACTGATAAATAAGACTAAGCACCACCTGCTGGATCACACCTCAAAGGTTCAACGCCAAAAATATCTAACATATCCACCTCTGAAACCAGAAACAAGAAGCCAGCTTCAAATAAAGACCCTCTACAAAGCTTCAGCCTGCTGAAAACAACCAGAAAAGAAGTCTATTGACTGTACTAAATCTACACTGCAGTTAAAAGTACATTCACACACAGAAATAAAAATGAATCAATACAAGAACCCCAGTATCTCGAATGGCCAGAGTGTGTATGTCCTCCAAATGATCACACCTGTTCTCCAATAAGAGTTCTTAACCAGGGTGAACTGGCTGGAATGACACAAATAGAATTAAGAATATGGATAGACACACAGATAATTGAGATTCAGTAGGATGGCAAAACCCAATGCAAGGAAAAGATGAATGATAATAAAGTGATACAGGAGCTGAAGGGTGAAATAGCCAGTATAAACAAAAGAACTGGTTTTATAAAGCTGGGTAACACAATACAAGAAATTCACAATGCAATCACAAGTATGAACAGCAGAATAAACCAAGCTGATGAAAGAACTTGAAGACTGGTTCTCTGAAATAAGATAGTCAAAAATAATAATAATAAAGAAAGAAAAAAATAATAAAGAGCAATGAACAAAAACTCCCCAAAATATGGGATTATGTAAAAGTGCCAAATCTATTAATCATTGGCATCCCTGAAAGGGAGGGGGAGAAAGTAAATAACTTAGGAAACATATTTCAGGGTATCATCTATGAAACCTTCCTCAACATTGCTAGAGAGGCCAACAGTCAAATTCGGGAAATACAGAAAACTTCATCAAGATTCTACACAAGAAGATACTTCTTAAGACACTAAATCATCAGATATTTCAAGGTTCAAATGAAATAAAAAAATACTAAAGGCAGCTAACAAGAAAGAACAGGTCAACTAAAAAAGAAACCCCATCAGGCTAACAACAGATCTCTCAGCTGAAATCTGACAAGCTAGAAAGAGTGGGGGCCTATATTCAACATTATTCAAGAAAAAAAAAATCTTCAACCAATAATTTCATATTCAGCCAAACTAAGCTTTCTAGGGATAGGATAAATAAGTTTCTTTTCACATAAGCAGATGTTAAGAGAGTTCATTACCACCAGACCTGCTTTACAGGAGATTTCAGAAAGAGTGCTAAATATCAAAAGGAAAATCCAACACTAGCTAATACAAAAACACACTTAAACATACAGACTAGTGTCACTATAGAGCAACCACACAAACAAGCTAACAATAGCCAGCTAACAAGAAAATTACAGAATCTGAGATATATTAATACTAACCTTGAATATAAATGGATTAAATATCTCACTAGGATATTTCAGCACAGAGTCGAAAGCTGGATAAAAAAGCAAGACTCAATGATATGCTGTCTTCAAGAAAACCATATCATGTGTAATGACACTGATAGGTTGTGAAAAAAAGGGATGAAAGAAAATCTACAAAACAAATGAAAAACAGAAAAAAGCAGGTGTTGCAATCCTAATTTCATGTGAAACAGATTTCAAATCAAAAAAGATCAAAAAAGGCATCATGTAATGGTAAAGGGTTCAATTCAACAAGAAGAATTATATTAAATGTATATGTACCCAACACAGGATCACCCATATTCATAAAGCAAGTTCTTAAAGAACTACAAAGAAACATGGACATCTACATAATAATAATGGGAGACTTCAACACTCCACTGACAGGATTAGAAAAATCATTAAGGAAGAAAATTAACAAAGATATTTAGGTCCTAAACTCAACATTGGACCTAATAGATCTGATAGACCTTTGTAGAACTCTTCACCCAAAAACAACAGAACATGCGTTCTTTTCATTGCCATGTGGCATATACTCTAAAATAGACCACATAATTGAACATAAAGCAATCCTAAAAAAATATAGAAAAACCTAAATCATACTAAACTCACTCTCACACCACAGCACAATGAAAATAAAAGTCGAGAATATGAAAATAGCTGAAAACCATGCAATTACATTGAAATTAAACGACATGATCCTGAATAACTTTTGGGTTAATAATAAAATTAAGACAGTAATTGATAAGTTCTTTGAAAACAATAAAAACAAAAATACAACATGCCAGGATCTATGGGACAGAGCTTAAGCAGTGTTAAGAGGGGAAGTCATAGCACTAAATTCCCACATCAAAAAACAAAGCAACACAAAAAACTTAAATTAACAACCTAACATCACAAATAAAAGAATTAGAGCAGCCAGAACAAATCAAACCAAACAACTAGCAGAAGACAAGAAATAACCAAAATCAGAGCTGAATTGAAGGAAACTGAGACATGAAAAACCTTTTAAAAAATCAAAGAATCCAGGAGTTGGTTTTTGAAAAAAATTGATAAAATAGATAGATTATGTATTAGTCTGTGCTCACATAACTGTGAAGAAATACCTGAAACTGGTTACTTTGTAAAGGAAAGAGGTTTAATTGACACAGTTTCAAATTTCTGGGGCAGCCTCAGAAAACTTACGATCATGACAAAAGACAAAGGAGAAACAGGCACCTTCTTCACAGAGTGGTAGAACAGAGTGAGTGCAAGCAGGAGAAATGTCAGATGCTAATAAAACTATCAGATCTCATGACAACTCACTCACTGTCATGAGAACAGCATGGGGAAATGACAGCTATTATCCAATTACCTCCACCTATTCCTGCCTTTGATTTGGGGATTATGGGGATTACCATTGTAGGTGATATTTGTGTAGGAACACAGAGCCAAACCATATTATTTTGTCCCTGGGCCCTCTCAAATCTCACATCCTCACATTTCAAAAAGCAACTCTGCCTTTTCAACATTTTCCCAAAATTTTAATTGGACAACTCCACCCACTGTGGCTTGCAAGGTATAGCCTTCCTATCAACTGCTTTCATCAGTTGGCATTGAGTGTCTGTGGCTTTTCCAGGTGCACAGTGCAAGCTGTCAGTGGATCTATAATTCTGGGGTATGGAAAATGGTGGCTTTTTTCTCACAGCTCCACTAGGCAGTTCCCCAGTGGGGACTTTGTGTGGGGACTCCTACCCCACATTTCCCTTCCACACTGCCCTAGCAGAGGTTCTCCATAAAGGTTCCACCCTTGCACCACACTTCTGCTTGGACATCCAGGCATTTTCGTACAACTTTTGAAATACAGGTGGAGGTTCTTAAACTTTAATTCTTGACTTCTGTGCACCCACAGGCTCAACACCATGTGGAAGCCATCTAGTATTGGAGCTTGTACCCTCTGAAGGAATGGTCTGAGCTGTACCTTGGTCCTGTTTAGCCATGGCAGGAGCTGAACCAGCTGAGATACAGGGCACCATTTCCCAAGGCTGCACAGAGCAGAGAGGAGAAGATGAAGATCTTCTGCCTGCCATGAAGTTATCTGACATGGTAGGGAGATATTTTCCCCATTGTCTTGGTGATTAACATTAGCCTTCTGATTACCTATCCAAATTTCTGAAGTAGGCTTAAATTTCTTCTCAGAAAATAGGTTTTTCTTTTCTATTACATAGCCAGACTACAAATTTTCCAAACTTTTATGCTCTGCTTCCTCTTGAATGCTTCGCCACTCAAAAACTTCTTCTACCACATGCCCTAAATTATCATACTCAAGTTCAAAGTTCTACAGATCTCTAGGGCAGGGGCAAATTGCCACCAGTCTATTTGCTAAAACATAGCAAGAATCACTTTTATTCTACTTCCCAACAGATTCCTCATCTCCATCGGAGACCACCTCAGCCTGGACTTCATTTTCCATATCACTATCAACATTTTGGTCAAAATCATTCAACAAGTCTCTAGGAACATCTAAACTTTTCTGTAGCTTCCTGTCTCCTTCGGAGCCCTCCAGGATATTCCAACCTCTGCCTGATACGCAGTTCAAAAGTCACTTTTACATTTCATTTTTTAAATTTATTTTTTATTTTTATTTTTTTAGGGAAGGGAGAGGAAAGGAAAGGAGGGAGGGAAGAAGAAGAGGGAGGGAGGAAGGAAGGCAATCTTGTGGTCTTTCAGCTATCTTTCTGTTACTGATTCGTAGTTAAATTCATTGTGGTCTTAAACATGCTTTGTATGCTTTCTATTCTTTTACATTTGTGTTTTATGGCACAGAATGTGGTCCTTCTGCGTGAATGTCCCATGAAAGCTTAAGAAAAATAGGTTTTCTGGTGTTTTTATATGGATATTCTATAAATATCAATTAGGTCCAGCTGATTGGTGGTGCTGTTCTGATTATCTACAACCTTACTGATTTTCTCCCTGCTTTATTTATCAAGTATGCAGAGGAGTGTCTCTAAACTTATCATCATCTCAAGTATAGTAATAGCTGCTTTCACTGTTTCTTCTTGTATTTTTACCACTTTTGCCTCATGTTTTTTGACATTTTGTTATTAGGTACATAAAGATTTTGAATTGGGATGTCTTCTTGGAGAATTGACTCCATTGTTGAATAACCTAATAATATTCTTTATTTCTTCATTGTTTGAAACATATAGTAATTTGAGTTTTCCTTCCTTTACTTTTAATCTATCTGAGTATTTACATTTAAATTGATTTTCATTACATGAGATTGAAAAAGGTCTTTTAAAAAAATATTTACTGTGACCATATTCTTCCTTAATTGTTGATTTTATATAATTCACATTTAAAATAATTACTGACATAGTTGGTTTAAAATCTAACATTTTTGTAGTTTGCATGTTGCTTACTTCTTCTATTAAAGGCTTTATATTATTAATTATGGTTAGGTCACATTTCTTGTCTTATAACTTCAACAACTGTGTCATGCATAAGTCTGGTTCTGATGCTTGTATCTCCATGCTATATTTTTCTTGTGTTTTGGCACGCATTGTAATTTTGTGTTAAAAATCAGACATATGTTGGATAATAAAAACTAAGATAAATAGAACTCTAATGAGAATTTAGTTTAAGCTCGTTAGGAAGTAAGCTGTGTTTAAGTGTTGTTTGTTTGTTTGTTTGTTTTGTGTGTGTATTTTTTTTTTTTTTTTAAGCTGGAGGTTCCAGAGGCTTCATATAACTCCAATATCCTCGCTTATGTCTCCCCTCTTCACTTTGGTACGTCCTATATATTTCCTCTTAGAAAGTCTGCATCTTGTAGGTGTGTGTGGTGAGATTATGTATATTCTTATAATTAAATCCCAGTCTTATATTGGGCCTTTGTTTCTGGGATATGACTTTCACCAGGAGGCAAGTAAGACTCTTCTGATTATCTAAAAATTCCCTCCCTGAATGATCTACCATGTACCAGATTGACTAAAGATCTGTTTGGCCATAAATGTAACATATAGTAAACAACAGCATGTGAAGAATAAGTGGCAGATCTAACATTCTGAAGGGATCAAGTTTCCTCATCTTTATATCTTCCATAGCTGGAAGGAATAGACATAGGTATATTCCACCCAAATATTTAGAGTTTGAAGTTGCTATGAAGTTGAAAGCTCAGTTTTCTGTGTTTGGCACCTGCCTTTGTTTCCTAGGACTTCTGTAGCAAGTACCATGCATACATTGGGTTGCTTAGCATAACATTTACTGTCTTATAGTTCCAAAAGCTAGAAATCCAAAATGAAGGTATTATCAAAGCTGCAATCCCTCTGAAACCTGTGTGGTAGAATCCTTCCTGACTCTTCGCTTCTAGTGGTAGTGGCCATCAATCCTTGATATATTTTAGCTTACATAATGTCGCTCCAATCTCTTCTTCTGTTGTCTAAATCTTCATGTGGCCATCTTCCCTTTTGATACAACAGTCTTATTATATTTAGTGCTCACTATAATGGCCCTGTCTTAATTTGATTACATCTCTAAAGATCCTCCTCCAAAATAAGGTCACATTCTTACATACGAGGGGTTAGGACTTCAACATGTGAAATTTGGAGAACACAATTTAACTCATAACAACTCCCTTTTCATTATTTTTCTGGCTCTTCCTTCTTATCTGTTCAATGTGGTAAAATAATGCTGCAGTAGCCTCTAAGTGAGAAGGCTTCTGTTTCTACTCCAGAAAGACATTGTAATAGGAGATGAATTCTCAAAGCTCCAAAAGTTCTAAAAGACATGAGCTACATAACATGGTTGGCTTTGGCAGTCTCTCATCCGGACCTTATAAAAAAAGACTCACTTTGCCTAAGTCCACAGGTAAGAGACCAATAAATAGTCTAGACAAAATAAAAGGCAACTTTTCACAATTCACATAATATCCAGCTGAGTTGACTATAATAGGGAGGAGTTCTCTAGGTCTTAGGGTCAAATCTCTACATAATATAAGGGTATTTTTTTCTTCCACATTCATTCACTAGAGATAATGGTTCCAGTTAAATGAAAAACTCTGCCTTTCTTCTTAAACTTTGATAATTTCAGACTGGCAAAGGTAGACAAGTATTAGACTTAGCTTGTAATAGCACAACACAGTTGAATGGCTATATATAAGAAGTAGGACAAGCTTGAAGTCACCTACAGAAATTTAGGAGAAACATGGTAAAGAGAAAAACTGATGGAGTGGTAGGGAGGAGGAGAGGATAAAGGAGCTATTAAGATGTATGAGACTGAGGCACTGTGTAAATTGCAGTAAAATTTCCCTAATGGTAGGAAGAAAAATAAACATTTTATATGTTGTTATCTCTGATTGTTGGCAGAATATATGATCCCCATCCACAATTTACACATTGTAATCCCCAGTACATGGCAAAAGAAATCTTTCAGATGTGATGGAATCAAGGATTTTGAGCATGGAGACTATCTTTAATTATCCAGTGAGCCCAAAGTAAATGGCAAGGACCCTTATAAGAGAGAAGCCAGAAGATCAAAGTAAGAAAAAGCAGATGGAACAATGAAAGCAGAAGTCTGAGTGATTCTCTTTGAATATAGGGAAAAGATCCATGATCCCATCTCTAGAAGCTGACAAAGGAAGAAAACATGTTCTTCTCTGCAGCCTTCTGAAGAAACCAGATGTGATGACACTTTGATTTTAGTGAAATTTCCTTCTGACCTTCAGGGCTGTAAATAATCTGTTTTGTTTTGAACAACTAAGCTTGTGTTAATTTGCTATGGCAACAATAAAAAACTAATACAATCAGGCATGCCAGAATGTTCAATTTGACATTTTTTTCTGTTGCTGAAATATGAACCACTATTCTGTGCCCTTCCATTCCAATCAAATTTGTGAACTATAACATACCAGCACATATTTTGTGTGAGTAAGGTTGGCATGCATATGTGTACATGGCAATTGAGGAAGAGGCTGTGGTGCATTACTTTATCTGTGTTATAGAAAATGGAAAAGGAAATGTCAGACAGCAACTCTGAGACAGAAATAAGTCTAAATGCATAAGACCCCATCAACACTCCAGAAGTTGAGGGGAGGCCTGTGTGAATCCAGTGCCATTATAGAATCCTGTCTAGAGGTGCATTGTACAACCTCTCTCTAAAAGATATATATTTAACAGAGTTCTCATGGAAAAAAATAAAATCTAATGATGAAAGTGACAAAAATTGACATGGTGATAATTTTCAGCTACAACTAAACTTTTATGTTTTCATAGATACTCTTTGCTGAAAACATTTTGCTGTAAGAAATAAATAGATTTCATGGATTCATTGATTGATGTACACAAACATAAACTTCTCGTGATCAAAGGCAACTAATTATCTCAAGACTTTAAAAATCTCAAAATCTATTTGCACGTTGTATAATACTTGTCTTTTAGAATTCTGTTGTTCAGAAACGGTCTCTCTGAAAAAATTTTCAGTTATAATACAGTGCTGCAAATTGATACATATTTAGGCAGGAATTTATGCACACTGGAAAAAGACTTCAGAAATTATATGTTGAATAGAATTCTAAATTATCTAAAACAATTAATGCTATTTTAATTACTGGAGCAGTTGAGGGTGAAGATTTTAGTGCCACAGTGGAATAGAGCCTAAAGAAGAAGTCAGAATCAGCTGAATTCTATATTACAGTCATGAACAAATGACGAATGTTTCAATGTATAGAAAAATTATTGGAAGTTAATTCTGGGGATTTTGCACTTATTTAGGTAAAACATAAGCTTTATCTCACTGAATATGAATGTGTATAAAGTATATTTCTTGTGTGTCTGGGACGACCTAGAGAATGTGTATAATGACAACAATGGTTTAGTTCTAATCTCTTTGGTGCCTAGTTTTCATCTCTCATTTACTGTTGTTTCCTCTAATGGCTAGCACATTGTCGGCTCAACAATTTAATAATTATTTAAAAAATAATTTAAGAAATTATACTTATGAAAGATCAGTGTTTTATAATTTTTATAACAAATTCATTTTTCCTGGTATTTAGAATAGTTCACGATTACATATTTTGCTCTGAGTAAAGGTGCCATCTCGAAATATACAGGAATACTATTGAATTCACCTCTATATTAATTTCCTATTGCAGCTTTAACAAACGAACTGGTGTGTAGTGACTTAAAACAACACAAATATCTTATAGTCTAGAAGGCAGAAGTACAAAATGAGTCTCACTGGACTAAGATCAAGCCATTAACGAGGTGACATTCTTTCTGGAGGATCTTGAGGGAAATCCATTTTCTTGCCTTTTCCACCTTCTAGAGGCCATCTGCATTCCTTAGCTTGTGGCTCCTCTACATTCAAATCCAGTAGGGTATTATTCTCAAATCTCTCTCTGACTCTGATCTTCTTCCTCTATGCTATTAAGACCCTTCACATTACATTGGGCCTGTTCAGATCATCTAGAATAATCTCCTTATCTCAAGGTCAGTTGATTAGCAATCTTAATTCTCTATACCACCTTAATTTTCCCTTGCCATGTAATATAATATATTCAGAAATTCTGAGGATTACATTATAGACATTTTGGGGAGAAAAAATTATTCTGCATACCACAACTTCTCAAACTTCTCAAACACTCTTTCCCGGGAACTGAATCTCAGTACTCACCCAATCACTTTTACACACCTCTCACCCCCATAGTTACAGTCATAGGGCTCTTGGAAAACATGCTCATATAACATGACCCTCTTACCTGAACCCTACTCATACACCACAGTTGATTGAACCAGATAAAGATGGGCTTCTGACACCATTTGTGTGAATGTTTGTTTCCTGAATATTCAAAGAATTCCAATTTTATTTTGACTGAATGATACAGACATGCAGAACGTCAGAGAGGAAAAAAATCTATGTGAGCCATACCAACCCCAAGTTCCAGATCACTGCTGACGCTCGGTTGCAATATTGACTTTCAGCTCCATGAGACATCTACAATTCTTTTAATAATCCCCCCTTTCTCCTACGCTAATTAGAGCATGCTCTTATTACAACAAAAAGGACTGTATTCAATAACATTTATACAATATTGTTATTACTAAAAGGTACTTTATAAATGACTGAACATATAGATAAAAACATTATGTTGATTAATTTGTTCAACATCATATAATGACTCACAGCACATGTCAAGGCAAGAAGCTTGTGTTCTTGCCTTTCAGTGCAATGCTGTCTTCTCTTCACTATAAAAGTACTAGGTAAAAATAAACATCAGCATAAGGTCAATGCCACATTTGAATAAAATCCACTCATGTGTACTTAAATAATAGACTAGTAAAAATTATTTGGAAGCTACTCTACATTATATTTAAAATATAGCAATTTTTCATCTAGATGAGTACTATTTGTATCAAAAATACATTTTAAAATTTATCTTCCAAAAAAATTGTTCAGGAAAAATAACTGCTGGTACTTGGCTTATTACCTAGGTGGTAAAGTAATCTCTAAAACAAACCCCTGTGACACAATTTTACCTACATAACAAACCTGCATATATGCATCTGAACCTAAAATGAAAGTTTAAAAAAAGAAAAGAGCAAGCTATAAACTGTACATAGGGTAGATCTTAACTTTGAAAATGCAGTTATTCAAAGATAAATGGATATTTACAAAAAAGAATTATTCACTAATTAAGTTACATGTGAACGAACATGTAATCAAAACCTATTTGTAAAGAAACTCTGTTATTTGTCTTCTCTTACAGATGTTTCATATGTGCCTTTCCTGGCACATGACATTCATCAATTCTGTGGTCTGTTCATCACAGAATAACACCACTACCAGTGACAGCCAGGATTCGTTCCTTCATTTCCTTAAGGCTATGAAGAAAAGGTGGCAAAAACGCAAGGTTTTAAACATATATCCACAAGTAGAAGTTGCACAGTATAGTGAATTTTGTAATGTGTTCAACTATTTTTAGTAACCTTTAAAAATAGCACAAACATGCATATCCATTTTGGTACATGCACACATATACATACACATAGACAAAAACACTAGAAAAAGGTAGACGAAAATTCAAACGGTTATTATCTTTGGGCACTAAGATCATAAATTACCATTGTGTGTTTCCTTATTTATATTTTTCTGTATTTTGTTGCATCTACAAATGAACATGCTTTTTTTATAACAATAAGTAGTAAATTTTATAAAGATAAAAAAACTAAAAAATTTGTTATTGTCAAACAATTGTTCATTTCTTCGAAATGGCTTTCTAATCTATTCAATATGTCACTTTTCCACACTGCTAACCTGGAGCAGATGGCTCAATACCCCCCACCTCAAAGAAAATGTAATTCCTGGAACTATGGCAGGGCCCAGCAGTTCACTTTCCATGTCACTACCTGCACAGTGAGACACTTATTTGATTCAGAGAAATGGCAGATTATTTATAATTTTCATTGTTCCTGTAGTATTCTTTAGATAAATCTCAATGAAGAATTCCTAATCTATAACCAAGAATTCCGAGTAAAGTATTGAATATATAGGAGAACTAAAATATGTAGGAAAACAAAGTATAAGAAAAAATACTGGTTTTACAGTTGGTTTTGATCCACAGTGCATTGAATTTCCGTAATAAGCCAATGTACAGCAAATATTCTTCCAATAAAAAGACTTGCATTGCAGTGATTATTTACTCTAACTCTATTATGGCTCTTCTACAAACATGACTTAACGAATCTCTCTGTATAGTCTATGATAATAGTACAAATTCAACAAATATGATGTGCAACAGCAGCAATTTGCAGAAGTGGGAGAAAATAGAATTTAGATCACATTCCTGCCTTCAAAAATGTCACATTCTAATAGGTGATACATGGACAAAGGGGAATAATTGCCAGTACATGTTTGAGCTTGTAAACTACAATACATGGGGCTAAATTGAAATCTATAAAATAGGGGCAGTGACTTGGACAAGTGCTTTTCAAACTATTATGAAGATCCTTACTTTTTTTTTAACTGAAAATATGATAGGGCCAAAGAGAAATGTTTGGAGACATTGAATCAACTGGGCTCTAATAAAAACCTATATTTAAGAACACCTATAGCTGACACATTAGCAAAGAACTATGGGGCCAGCAAAGTTAAAAATAGCAATTCCAGATGTAGATATTGGTGAACGCTTTCTAAAGAACGTGTCACATGAGTCTGGTTTGCCAAAAGGGAATTTCATTTGGAATTTATTACTTTATTAAAATGTTAGCTCTTTCACTTGGAATTTGCTCTTTTACTTTATTAAAATATTACCTCTTCAGATACACGTTTACCTGATTAACCGATCTAAATATTTTCCTAACTAAACACCAAGGAACCACTTGTCTATAGACTTTTTCTGCTTTACTTTTTATTCATAGCACTTAACACTATTTTAAAATATATAATAAATCTGGCTGTTGCTTAATTTTAGGTCTTCTCCAATCAAAAGAAAGCTCCTTGACAACTTGTTCTGTCTTGTTTACTGTTATATCTCCAGTGTCTAAAACTGTTGGGGAAATGGTAATCATCCATTGAACATCTGTCAGATAGACAAGAAGGAGAAGAACATTTTATAGGATATACTGATAAGAAAAATATATATGTCATAATGGTTAATAAGTCATTGCGATAGTTTTGTGAAGGATTCTGGATAAGAGAAGGAAAATTGGAAAGAAGGGAGCCTGTAAGATATTTTAGAGGCAGAATTCATGAAATTTAGTGGTTGACTGAATGCCATAATCCTGCAGCAAAGATATATCAAATATAACTACAAGAGGTCAAGTTAAGGAATCTGCAATGATTGTGACATTCAGACATGAACTCACATCAGCAATGCACCCGAATGCCAACTCTATGCCATATACTGTGCTAAGTCTATATAAGCAGTTAACAACTTTTAGACAGGAACCATGACTGATTTATTTATTTTATATTTATTTATTCATCTACTTGAGATGGAGTCTTGCTCTGTTGCCTAGGCTGGAAGTACAATGGCATCACTTCAGCTCACTGCAACCTCCATCTTCTGGGTTCAAGCAATTCTCCTTCCTCAGCCTCCTGAGTAGCTGGCATTACACACATCTGTTACCATGCCTGGCTAACTTTGGTATTTTTAGTAGAGACTGGATTTTCACATGTTGGACAGGCTGGTCTCAAACTCCTGACTTCAGGTTCTCCATCCGCCTCTGCCTCACAAAGTGCTGGCATTATAGGTGTGAGCCATCATGCCCAGCCTCATATTTGTGCTAAGAGCATGAAGATAAATCAGACATGGCTCCGGTCTAAAAGTTGTTAACTGCTTATATAATAAAAGCAGAATTTCAATGAAATGTGCTGAAGTGCTATGATAGATATTTGCACAGGGGGGCAACACACTTCCACACATCAGAATGCCGATAGAAAACATAGAAACAGAAGCAGATTTGCAGGAAAATATAAGCTTGAGTCTAGTTATGATAGATTTGAAACTCAAAATGAAGATGCCAGCCGTTCACATTATCTGAAATTTGAGGGCAAGATATTGGCTAGATATATGAAATCATCAGAGCCATTTACAAAGGAGTGCTTGGTTTGGAGGAGATCATCTCAGTAGAGTACATGGACAAAAAAGTAGTAACCTAACAACAGAAATCTGGGAGGCTAAATAGCTAGGAGACGAGCAGATAAATAGAGGAGAGAAATAGAGGACTGTGAAGGTGATTAGATAGAAGCTGTCAGATTGGAAAGTAAGTAAGAGAGGGAAGTTTGGTTGAGCCAAAAGAAAAAGCAATTTTAAGCAGGAAGAAATTGTTGAGATTGGAAGATATCTTCTAGAAGGTCATTCAATTTTTAGTTGAACTAAAATAATAACATTACCTATCCATCCTTCTATCTATCTCTTTATCAACTGATTTATTCAGTAAGTATTTATTGAGCACCTACAATTATGCATCAAGTAGGATGTTCAACATTGATGAATATAGAGGTCTTTCCCTCATGTGGTCTTTAGTCTACTTTGAGAAATATGCATTAAACAAATGATTTAAAAAATATATTATAGGGCGATGTCACAACAATGGTGCAGCATAAGGTACTGGTGATCATTGCCCCCATCCCCCCCCCACACACACACACAAACCACATATAGACAGCTTTCAAAAACCAAAATAGCTCAGAGAGTACTTGAGGGCTCATTAAAGAATCTGCAGCAACACAGTGGAGCAAAATAAAACCCAGAGATTATGCACATGGAAAGGATTGCTGGCGAGATTAGCATATCTGAGGCATCAGATGACTGCTAAGAGGAAGAAACACGGAAGTTATAGATATCAGCCATGTGAGGAGAATCATGTTGGTCACCACTGGCCTGCTCTGCAGAAAACACTGGCATCCCTGCCACTGAGGTAAGCAATATCGATTCCCACTGGAGAACCCCATACAAGGAGATGCAGCTACACATCCCTCCCCACCCAAGAAGCAGTTTCTCTTGATCAGCCTTGGGAAAGGATCCTCTACCTCTCCCATCCCTAACCCCAGAGCCACTGTTCAAACAAAAATTGTTAGGATAAATAAATTCAGTAAAGTTGAAGAACACAGAATCAACATAAAAAAATCAGTAGTATTTCTATGCACTAATGACAAATTACTCAAAAACAATTTAATTTCAATAGGTACAAAAAAAATTTAAACTCAGGAATAAATTTGACAGAGGAAAAAGATCTGAACACTAAAAACTGCAAAACATTGACAAAATAAATTGACGAAGACATGAATAAATGGATAGATATCCAGTGTTCATGAGTTAGAATTATTATTTGTGTTAAAATCTTAATACTATCCAAGGTGGTCTACAGATTCAATCAATCTCAAAATTCCAATGGCATTTGTCACAAAAATAGAAAAGATAATCCTAACTTTTGTATGGAACTCAAAATAACTGGAATAGCCAAAGCAACCTTGAGCAAAAAGAACAAAGCTGGAGGCATCACACTACCTGATTTCAAACCTACAACAAAGCTGTATCAATCAAAACAGCATGGTACCTGCATAAAACAGACATATAGACTAATAGGACAAATTAAAGGCATGAGAAAAAAAAACCATGTTTTTATGGTCATTTGATTTTTGACAAAGGTAATAAGAGGAGAAAAAACAGTCTCTTCAATAAGTGATGCTGAGAAAACTAGATATCCACACACAGAAGAATTATATTAGACCCTTATCTCTATATACAAGAATCAACTCAAAATTTTTAAGGACTTAAATGTAAGACCATAAACTGTAAAACTACTAGACAAAAACATGGGAGAAGAACTCCATGACATTGTTCTGGGCAAAGATTGTTTTCAATATGATGCCAAAAGCACAGGTAACTAAAGCAAAAATAGACAAATGGGATTATATTAAACCAAAAACCTTCTTTATAGCTAAAGAAACAATAAGCAGAGTAAAGAGGTAACCTACAGAATAGGAGAATATGTTTGCAAACCATCATCTGATAAAAGGTAAATATTCACAATAGGTAAGAAACTAAACTCAGCCTATATATATATATATATATTGCCCAATCAAAAATAGGACAAAGACCTCAAAGAAGACATACAAATAACAAAAAGGTGTATAAAAACATGCTTAACATAATTAGAATTCAGAAAAATGCAAACAAAATCATAACGAAATATTATCTTTTAGCCATTAGAAAACAGAAGATAACAAGTGTTGGTGTGGATGTGGACATATAGTGGCATGCGATAGTGGGATGTGATAGATAGTGGATGTGAATATTGTTGGTGAAAATGTAAATTAGAACCATTATAAAAAACTGTGTAAAGGTTCCTCAAATGAATAAAAATAGAACTGCAATATGATCCAGTAATTCCACTACTAAGTAAATATTCACATGATATTAAATCAGTATGTTGAAAGATATCTGCACCCTCATGTTTTTGCAGCATTATTCAGAATAGCCAAGATACTAAATCAACTTTAGTTTCCATCAACACATGAAGGAATAAAAAATGCAGTATATATACATACTAGAATTTTTTTTTTTTTTTTTGCCTTTAAAAGGCAGGAAGTCCTGTCATTTGCACCTATGTGGCTGAAACTGGAGCACATTATATTAAGTAAAATAATTCAGGACAGAAGGAAAAATGTCAAATGATTTAACTTATATGTAGATTATTTAAAAAGCCAAACTCACAGAAACAGAGAGTAAAGTACTTGTTAACAGAGCTTGAGAGTACGTGGATTAGGAAGATATTGGTCAAAGACAAAAAATTTCAGTTAGAAGGATAAGCTCAAGAACTTATCCTTCTAATTTTAGTTAGAACTTTAACTTTCTGCCTAGCTAAAATTTTGTCATGACTACAGTTAATAAAAATATATCTTCCATATGAAAATTGCTATGAGAAGAGTGGACATTAAATGCTCTCAGCATGAAAAAAACAAGTATGTGAGGTAATAATATATGTTAATTAGCTTGATTTAGCCATTTCACAATGCACACATATATCAAAACATCATGCTGTGTATCATAATATACACAATGTTGTCAATTAAAAACTAAATTTAAAAAATATATATAATTACAAATTGTGATGATTCACATGTATGAATTAGAGAGTGCTATAAGAATAACCCCTAAAGGGTTCTGCTGTAGATGATGGCATCAGGAATGGTCTATTTCAATAGACTGAATGCTTACAAACTCCAACATTTACATGTGGATATCCTATCCCCGAGGTGATGGTATTAAGAGCTGGGGCTCTGGAGAGATGACTAGATTGTGAGGGCAGAGTTATCTATAAGGCAGGTGCCATCTATGAGAAAGCAAGCCCTCACTGGACGCAGAATTGCCAGAACTTTTACCTTTAACTTTCCAGCCTCCAAATCTATGAGAAATCAATGTTTGTTGTTTATAAGCCATACAGTTTATCATATTTTCTTATAGTACCTCTAACAGACTGATATGATCTGGCTCTGTGTTCTCATCCAAATCTCATATTGAATTGCAATTCCTAATGTTGCAGAAAGGACCTGGTAGGAGGTGATTTTCTCCTGTTGTTTTTGTGATCGTGAGTGAGTTCTCATAAAATCTGGACAGTTAAAATTGTGTAGCACATCTGCTTTCATTCTCTCTCCCTTCAGATCCAGCATTGTAGGACATGCCAGCTTCCCCTTTCCCTTCTGCCATAATTGTAAGTTTCCTGAGACCTCCCTGGTCATGTTTCTTGTACAGTTTGTGGAATCTGAGCCAATTAAAGCTCTTTTCTTCATAAGGTACCTAATCTCAAGTAGTTCTTTATAGCAGTGTGAGAACGAACTAATACAAAAATTGGTATCAGAGAAGTGAGGCATTGCTATAAAGATAACTGAAAACGTGGAAGCAACTTTGGAACTGGGAAACAGAGCATGGAACAGTTTGTAGGGTTCAAAAGGAGAGAGAAAGATGAGGGAAAGTAGGGAGCTTCCTAGAGACTTGCTGAATTGTGACCAGAATGGTGATAGTGATATGGACAATGAAGTCCAGGTTGAAGTGGTCTCAGATGGAGAAGATTAACTTGTTGGGAACTGGGGTAAAGGTGACACTTGTTATTCTTTAGCAAAGAGACTGGTGGCATTTTGCCCCTGCTCTAGAGATCTGTGGAACTTTGAATTTGAGAGTGGAGATTTAGGGTATCTGGCAGAAGAAATTTCTAAGCAGCAAAGCATTCAAGAGTGATTTGGCTGCTTTTAAAAGCCTAAGCTAATTTTCATAAACAGAGAAATGACCTGGAACTGGAACTTATATTTAAAAGGCAAGTAGAGCATAAAAGTTTGGAAAATTTGAGCTGACCATGCAGGAAAAAAAGAAAAAACTATTTTCTGGGGAGAAATTCAAGCTTGCTACATAAATTTACATAATTAATGAGGAGCCAAATGGTAATAGCCAAGACAATGGGGAAAATGCCTCCAGGGCATTTCAGAGACCTTTGCAGCAGCCCCTACCATCACAGGTCTTGAGGCCTATGAGGGGAAAATAGTTTCATGGGCCAGGCTCAGGGCCCCACTACTTTGTGCAGCCTCAGGATATGGCACCCTGTGTCTCAGCTGCTTCATCTCCAGCAATCGCTAAAAGGAGGCAACATACAGCTTGGGCCATTGCTTCAAAGTGTGCCAGTCCCATGCCTTAGTGGATTCCACATAGTGTTGGACCTGTGTGCACACGGAATGCAGGAGTTCAGGCTTGGATGCCTCTGCCTAGATTTCATAGGATGTATGAAAATGCTTGGATGTCCAGGCAGAAGTCTGTTGCAGGGGCAGAGCCCTTGTGGAGAATCTCTGCTCGGGGAAAGTGTAGGAAAAATGTGGATTTGGAGCCCCTATACAGAGTCACCACTGAGGTACTGCCTAGTGGAGCTATGAGAACTGGAGGGCCACCATCCTCCAGATCCCAGAATGGTAGATCAAACAACTGCTTCTATCATGCACCTAGAAAAGTTGCAAGCACATAATGTCAACCCATAAAAGCAGCTGCAGGGGCTGTACCATGCAAAGCCTCAGGGTTGGAGCTGAAAAAGTCCTTTGGCACCCACCCCTTGCACCACTGCTGCCTGGAAGTGAGAAATGGAGTCAAATGAGAGTATTTTGAAGCTTTAAGATTTAATGACTGCCCTGTTGGGTTTTGGACTGGCATGAAGCTGGTAGCCCCTTTGTTTTGGCCAATTTCTCCCAATTTGAATGGGAACATTTACCCAATGCCTGTACCCCCACTGTATCTAGGAAGTAACTAACTTGTTTTTTTATTTTACATGCTCATAGGCAGAAGGGACTTGCCTTGCCTTAGATGAGGCTTCAGACTTGGACTTTTGAGTTAATGCTGGAATGATTTAAGACTTTGAGGGACTGTTGGGAAGGCATGATTGTGTTTGGAAATGTGAGAAGGACATGAGATTTGGGAGGTGCTAGTGGTGGAATCATATGGTTTGTCTCTGTGTCCCCACCCAAATCTCATGTTAAATTATAATTCTCAAATTGGGGAGAAGGACCTGATGGGAGGTGATTGGATCATGCGGCAGATATTCCCCTTCCGGTGATAGTGAGTGAGTTCTCATGAGGTCTGGTTGTTTAAAAGTATATAACACCTTCTCCCCCTTTCTATTCCTCCTGCTTAAGCCAGCTTCCCCTTCACCTTCCATCATAATTGTAAGTTTCCTGAGGCCTCCCAAGTCACGCATCCTATACAGACTGTGGAAGCATAAGCCAATTAAACCTTTTTCCTTCATAAAGTACCTAGTTTCATGTAGTTCCTTATAGCAGTGTGAGAACAGACTAATACACAGACTAAAATATCTCCCCATGAAAGTTATATTGAAATTGATAACAAAAGAATGAATTAGGATTTAGCAAGGTAAAAATAGGGTAGAGTGAGGGGAGAATTCCAAGCATATTGAACAGCATATGCAAAGGCCTTGAGATAAGAAAGCTTTTAAATGTGATCTAATAACTCAGATAAGTCAAAGTATTTGGAGAGATAGAGGAAAAAAAAAAAAGCAAGAGAGTGAGTAGAACAAGAAAAGACTGTTAAGATTGGCAGGTTTCTAATCATGCAAGGCCTGCTCTTTGTGTTGAGCATGTTTTACTGTGTATTAAAGAGAATGGGGAGTCTTTTAAGAGTTTTAAGCAGAATACTGTTATAATCTGACTGGTGTTTTAAAATGTTACCCTAGTTAAAATATATAGAATGGATTATCAACTGCCTTGGGTAAAACAGAGGTGTGGAGAAATAGCTGCAGGTTTGACTCTTTTAATCTTTTTTGTTAATGAAAAATGTAGGTAATCAAACAACTGAAAACCTAACATGCTAATAATGATCTCAAGGGATTATGCCTCTCCCATAAAGTCTATCTATAATATCCTGAAAATTCAGATTCTAGAGAGATGGATGTAGGGAGAAGGTGATGTCAGAGATACTTCCCAGGCTTCCAACATGAGTAACATGGGAGCTGGAGAGATGGGGAGGTCACGTGCTGAAATGAGCAAGACTTTGAGAAGTAGGTTTTGGGGATAAATCAATTAGGCAGCTGCATATATAAATTTGTAGCTTATATGAGAGGTCTGGGCTGAAAACAATGGCAGATAAAACAGATAAAATAAACTCTTATATATGTACTTGAACTGCTTCTGAAATAGAGGCTTATGCTACCTGCCCATTGTTGTTCCAGCCATCTTTTCTGGCACTCTGCTTTTATTTTATGAACTTAATTCCAGGAACCATAATTAACTAGCTATGTGACATTGAAGACATAACTTAACCTCATGGGAACCTCAGCCTGGCATATAACAAATTATAATATAATTGTTGAAGGCAAGAGCATATCTGTGTTCCAGTATCCTCTGTACCATTTATAAACTGTATGACACTTAAGTTATTTAAATTATCTTTGCCTTTGTTTCTTCATCTATAAAATTAAGGATAAGGACATGATTTACTCTAAGACTTCTTTTGAGGATAAATAACTTATAATCTATATAAATTTATTTTCATCACAATGCCTGAAACATGGTGAGACTTAAATAAATGTGTTATCACAGCAGTTGTAGGGCAGTCAATAAATGCGTCCTACTTTCTTTCTTCCTTCACCTTCTTTTCCAAAAATTTTACTTCGGTCATTTTTTGACCACTTACTATGTTCACCATATTTTGTTTCTTTGCTTAGAACACATTAAAATATGAGAATTTAGTGATTACCTTGTCACTACCATAATCAAATATGTAATAAAAATAGCAATGCAAAGAGAATGAATGAAAAGCACTTCATTGTTTCTCTAGTATGGATAAGAACAGACTGCATTTCTGGGGATATATTGGGTTCTGTCTTCTGAACTCTGTTGCAAAAAAAAAAAAAAAAAATTATTTCTCCTGTGTGGGAATTCTCACTGCCAAAAATAAATACATAAACACACACACACACACACACACACACACACACACACACACACACACTTATCAAGAGTTAAATAATTTTGGCCGGGCGCGGTGGCTCAAACCTGTAATCCCAGCACTTTGGGAGCCTGAGGTGGGTGGATCACGAGGTCAAGTGATCGAGACCATCCTGATCAACATGGTGAAACCCCGTCTCTACTAAAAATACAAAAAATTAGCTGGGCATGGTGGCACGTGCCTGTAATCCCAGCTACTCGGGAGGCTGAGGCAGAAGAATTGCCTGAACCCAGGAGGTGGAGGTTGCAGTGAGCCGAGATAGTGCCATTGCACTCCAGCCTGGGTAACAAGAGTGAAACTCTGTCTCAAATAATAATAATAATAATAATAATAATAATAATAATTTTGCCTATTGAGGTCATCTCTTTTCAGCTTACAATCTGCTAAAAATAAGCTTTCCTAATAATGTGGGGCCTACTCATCTAAGAATTAATCATTCTCACTATGAGAGATCAGATAAAACCTGAGACCAGAGACTCATTTTCTTCTAAATTCTTTTTTCCAGAACATTAAAAAAAGAAGGGTGGAAAATGTGAAAGGAAAATAAATCTCAAGACCCTCAAATCCCTAAGCCAAAGGGAAAAGTCAAGCTGAGAACTACTTATGGCAAACCTCTTTACCATTCTATTCCTAAAATAGATAGCTACTAAAATGAAAAAGTTACATACTTCCTTCACAGTTTGTCTATAAGAAAATTATTTGTGGACAAAGGACAGACAGAACTCAGTCATCCCTCTGTTCACTGAGATAAATGCATATCTGATTTCTTCTTTTAGAAAGACTAATCAGAAACTCAGAATGCGACCCTTTGTCTCTTATCTACCTGTTACTTGAAAGGCTCCTACCTGCTTTGAGTTGTCATGCTTCTCTGGACTGAACCAATATACATCTAACATATATTGATTGATGTCTCATGTCTCCCTAAAATGTATAAAACCAAGTGGTGCCCCAATGACCTTGGACACATGACATCAGGACCTACTGAGGCTGTGTCGTGGGCACATCATTAACCTTGGTACAATAAACTTTCTAAATTGACTGAGACCTATCTCAGATATTTGGGGTTCACAGACATTTTTAGATTTGATATATAAGAGAGATCATACATATGTGTTTTTCTGTCTCTAGCTTCCATTACTTAGCATAATGTTCTTGAGGTTCATTCATGTTGTGGCAGATTACAGAGTTTCCTTCTTTCTATACGCTAAATAATAATATTTCATTGTTTATGTGTGTATATGTTTGTGTATGTATTCATTAATCCATGCACAGACACTTAGGTTGTTTCCATATCTTGGCTATTGTAAATAATGCTGTAATGAACATGGGAATTCAGGTATTCTTTCACATACTGATTTTATTGCCATTAAATACACACCTAAAAGTGGAAATGCTGTGTCATATGGTAGTTCTTTTTTTAACTCTTTGAGGAAACATGATACTGTTTTCCATAACAAGTCTACTAATTTACATTCCAACCAACAGTGTACAGGGGTTCCCTTTTCTCAACACTGTCACCAACAATTGTTGTCTGTTGCCTTTTGATAATAGCCATCCCATCAAGGGAGGGGATATCTCATCGTGGTTTTGACTTGCAATATCCTTGATAATTAGTGATGCTGAATACCTTTTCATGTAACTGTTGGTCATTTTTATATCTTTTTTTGGGCAAGTGTCTATTCAGGTCCTTTGCCCCTTGTTTAACCGAATCATTTGAGATTTCTGTTTTGCAAATATTAAGTTATATCAGTTCCTTTTATATTTTACATATTAACTCTTCACTTGATATTATAATTTGAATATAAATATTTCCTTCTGCTTCAAAAGTTGCCTTTTTTTAATTTATTATTTCTTTGACTGCAGGAAGTACAGCAAAGTCTTAGTTCAATGTAGTCTCAATAGTTTATTTTTATTTTTGTTGCCTTTGCTTTAGCATTCATATTAAAGAAAAAATCATTGCAAGACCAGTGTCAAGGAACTTTTCTCCAATGTTTTCTTCTAGTAGTTTTACAGTTTAAATCTTACATTTAAGTTCTTAATCAATTTCAAGTTAATTTTTGTGCATTGTGTAAGACAAGGATCCAATTTCACTATTTTGTATGAAGATATCAAGTTTTCCCAACACCATCTATTAAAAAGATTCTCCTTTCCCCATTGTGTGTATTCCTGGCAAAGATTAGATGACTGTATATGAGTGGATTATGTAGGGGATTTCTATTCTCTTCCACTAGTCTATGTGCTTGTTTTCATACCAGTACCATACTGCTTTGATTACTATAACTTTGTAGTAGATTTTAAAGTCAGGTAGTGTGATGCCGCCAGCATTGTTCCTCTTGCTCAAGATTGTTTTGGCTATTTGAGGTCTTTTGTAATTCCAGTAAATTTCAGCATTCTTTCTGTTTTTGTAAAAAATGCCATTGAAATTTTGATAGGAATTTCATTTAATCCGTAGATAACTTTTGTCAGACATTTTAGCAATATTAATAATTTTGATTCATCAATAAGATATATATTTCTCTTAATTTTTGTCCCTTTTGATTGTTTTCATCAATGTTTTATAGTTTTCACTGTACAGGATCTTTTATGTCCTTGGTTAAATTTATTCCTAACTATATTATTATTTTTGTGCTATTATAAATGGGATGCTTTTCTTAATTTATTTTTGAATAGTTGGTTGTTTGTGTATAGATATGCTTCTGATTTTTGTGTGTTGATTTTGTATCCAGCAACTTTACTGAATTTGTTTATTAGCCCTAATAGTTTTGGAGGGACATCTTTAGGGTTTTCTATGTTTAAGATAATTTTGCCTGCACCCAGAGACAATTTCACTTTAATGCCTTTCTTATTTCAATGCCTTTTATTCTATTCTCTTGCCCAATTGCTCTGGCTAGGACTTTCAGCACTCTGTTAAATATAAATGGTGAAAGTAAGCCTTGTTGTCTTGCTCCTGATATGAGAAGAAACATTTTCAGCTTTCATCACTGAGTATGATGGTAGTTATGGACTTGTCATATATGGCTTTTATGATATTTAAGTACATTTTTTCTACACCTAGTTTTTTGAGCATTTTTTTATGACAGGATCTTGAATTTAGTGAAATGATTTTATGCATCTATTCAGATGATTATATGGATTATATATATATTTACATATATATACATATACATATTGTATTGTACTTTAGGTTCTGGGGTACACGTGCAGATCATACAGGATTATTACATAGGTACATACATGGCAATGTGATTTGCTGCCTCCATCCCCACGTCACCTATGTCTGGCATTTATCCCCATGTTATCCTTCCCCAACCTCCCTTCTCCCTGCTGCCCCTCCCCTAGTCTCCTCCAACAGACCCCATGTGTGATGCTCCCTTCCCTGTGTCCATGTGTTCTCATTGTTCAACACCTGCCTATAGGTGAGAACATGTGATATTTTATTTTCTGTTCTTGTATCAGTTTCCTGAGAATGATGGTTTCCAGATTCATCCACATCCCTACAAAGAACATGAATTCATCATTCTTTATGGATGCATAGTATTCCATGGTGTATATGTGCCACATTTTCTTTGTCCAGTCTATCATTGGTGGGCATTTTGGGTAGGTTCCAGGTCTTTGCTATTGTAAACAATGCTGCAATAAACATATATATGTATGTGTCTTTATAATAGAATGATTTATAATCCTTTGGATATATAACCAATAATGGAATTGCTGGATAAAATGGAATTTCTATTTCTAGGTCCTTGAGGAATCACCACACTGTCTTCCACAAAGGCTGAACTAATTTATACTCCCATTAGAGTAGCAACCAAGAGAATGGAAAAAAAAATTGCAATCTACCCATTGGACAAAGGGTTATCATCCAGAATCTACAAAGAACTAAAACAGATTTACAAGAAAAAAAACAAACAAACCCATTAAAAAATGGGCAAAGAACATAAACAGACACTTTTCAAAAGAAGACATATATGAGGCCAACAAACACATGAAAAAATGCTCATCTACAAGAAAAAAACAAACAAACCCATTAAAAAGTGGGCAAAGAACATAAACAGACACTTTTCAAAAGAAGGCATATATGAGGCCAACGAACATATGAAAAAATGCTCATCATCACTGGTCATTAGAGAAATGCAAATCAAAACCACATTGAGATACCGTCCCTTGCCAGTTAAAATGGCAATCATCAAAAAATCTGGAGACAACAGATTCTGGAGAGGATGTGGAGAAATAGGAGCACTTTTACACTGCTGGTGGGAGTGATCATTTGGATTTTTTTCCTCCATTCTCTTAATGCTATCACATTATTGATTTATATATACTGAAATTTCATTGCATCTAAGGTATAAATCCCATTTGATCATAGTGCATGATCCTCTTAATGTGATGTTGAATATTTTTTGCTAGTATTTTGTTCAGAACTTTTACATCTAAGTTCATCAAAGATATTAGCCTATAATTTTTTCTTGCAGTGTCCTTTTCCGGTTTTAGTATGAGAATAATGCGAGCTTAATAAAATAAATTTGGACATGTCTTCACCTCTTTAACTTTTTAGAACAGCTTGAGAAGGAAAATACAGTGTGTTTTTAACAAAGTCTGGAAACCGGACACCCAGGTGAATGTCTTCAGATACTGTCTGAGTAAGGGAATATAAAACCTGTTTTGAGACAGCCTTAAATCAGTGTGATTCATGCCTGAGGCTGTCTCTTCAGTGACAGAGGCACTGTATTATTCAAATATGTTTCCTCTTCTTCTCCAGCGCCTTGACATTAGTTACATAACATGGAGTAGGCATTTAAGGTTGGAAAAAAATATAGTCCATAGTAAGCTGGAGCCAGCTTACAATAGCGTGCAAGAGTAAACATCTTCCTAATTCCATGTTCAGTGACAGCCCATACATAGCTTGAAAACATCCATGCTGAGTTGGAGTGTTTGCATGGTGAAAATTACCAAATGTTACGAACAGCACAAATAAAGTCTTCTCTTATTTTTATTTTTATTTATTTATTATTATTATTTCGAGATGGAGTTTTGCTCTGGTCACACAAGTTGGAGTATAGTAGCATGATCTCAACTCACTGCAGCCTCCTCCTCCTTGGATCAAGCAATTATCCTGCCTCAGCCTCCCAAATAGCTGGAATTGCAGGCATTTGTCACCATGCTCGGTTAATTTTTGTGTTTTTAGTAGAGACGGGTTTTGACCACGTTGGCCAGGCTGGTCTCAAACTCCTGACCTCAGGTGATCTCCCACCTCGGCCTACTGAAGTGCTGGGATTACAGGTGTGAGCTACTGTGCCCGGCCTCTTTTTCTTTTTACAAGCAAATGACTGGCTTAGTAGTATATACTGGTTGGTGCCTAAAGAAACTGAAGGTTAGAGGAGGCTAATGGCTCATCCAATTTGAGCTAGTTTGTGGCAGAGATGGAAACATAATCCAGGTTTACTGACCCCCAATATAATGTAAAAGCTGTTGCTACCTCCTCTCTTATTTGGATAGAAATCAGAGAAGAAGAGAGAGTTCATAAAGTGTGTGATAATACAGAGCATCACAGACTCTGCATTGTAAGAAAAGTTGAACATCTTATCTGGTATTTCCCAACAGTAGCTTCATATAAGAGTTACCTGGGGCAACTGTAAAAGTTAACATTTTCCTGAACTATCTACTGAATGAGACACTCCAGGTGAATCTGCATGCTTAATATGAATCTCTGCAAGTTGTTACACAGCCAGAGATTCTCAGTCAGAAATCACTTTATGTAGCCCAATTTTGTATTCTATGTGTGACCTCCACATTATTCATGTTTTATCCTGGATGTGTATAACCCTGACCTCTAAGTTTTAAACAGTTCATTCCCATAAGTCATTTTTTGTGGCATAAGGTATGCACATTGCAATGTGAAACAAGTTTCCAGATACTAATAACTTACAGTATTAAAAATTTACATATACAATTTATGTTGGTGATAAGATAACTTTTGTTCTTGGGGGCTTTATATTCACTGTCTTCTTTGGGATGCAGGAAAGAGTTATCAGAAAATGTGTGTGTGTGTGTGTGTGTGTGTGTGTGTGTGTGTGTGTGTGTACAGAATGGGATAAAGGGTAGCCTCAACAATGTCCTCATTTCAGGGCTCTGTGAGGAGCCTGGAGTGCTCAGGGATGCCCTGCTTTGGCACTAAGTGTGAAGGCATGGAATGTCCCGCTGAAAGAAGCCAGCAGTGATCACTGGCAGGGACAGCAATAAAAACAGAGACTTTGTTCTCAAAAGCTTGCTGAAAGTATAACATTGGGCCATTGAGACAGCTCAGTCTCTCACACACACTCCCACTGGGCTTTGCCAAGGTGCAGGAAGGCCTTGCTCAGCCTAGCACACAGAGAACTGTTCCCTCTGAAAGGAACCAAGTAGCTCGCAGACAGTAATAAAGTTTTGGAAAGTGTGTGCCAAGGGAAAGTTTTCAAACTTTAATTTGTTTACAACTTAAATCCAGGGTTTATCAGCAAATATGATTTGGAGGTATTCAGGATTAAGTGGGTATTTTTTTTTTCTGTCGAAATCATACAAAGCTCAAAGGATACCAGCGGCTGCAAGAATATCATTTTCTCTGCAATTCTTCTTGACTATTGAAAGGATCAATGAAAGACATATTAATAAAACTGTGACCTATAGTCACGTAAGAAGGCTTCCAAAATACTCCTTGTGGTTAGGAGGGCCATTATGTCATTACTGTGGCAAACAGTGTGAATTTCACTCTGGAAACCCTAAATCCCTAGTTTTCTAGATAGTCTAATTAATGTATAAATGAATGTATGATCTAATGAATGAATGAACAGAAATTAGTTATCTACCTGATGATAGTGCCTGAAAAGAAACCAATAAGAAACAACACATCTAAAATCTTCACAAGGAGGAGAAAATATTGATTCTTTGATTTATTCATCAAAAGTTGACCAAGCACATGTTATGAACTAGATTCTGTGATGACCACTGGGAGTATCTGTCTCAGTAGTTCTCAAAGTTGCATGTGCATCAGAAACACTTGAAGGGCTCATTAAAGTAGATTGCTGGTCTCACCACTACAGTCTCTGACTTATTAGGTCTGCAGTGATGCCTAAGGATATTAATTTCCAACAATTGCCCAAGAGATGCTGATAGTCAAGGGACTAGACTTCTAGAACAAACGGTTGTTCATACAGGAGGGAACATGTAAATGTTTGTAATGGGCAGTGATAAGTAGTAAGTGTCATGAAGTGTGTTGTAAGAGCACAAATGCAGGGCATTTTATGCAGCATTGGGATGAGGGGACGAGGGGAAGATGTCACAAAAGGCTTTCCAGAAGTGGTGACACCTCAGCTGAGTCTTGGAAGGTAAGTGAGATTTTCTGTCAGGGGAGGAAAAATTGAGAAGATACTTCGGATGGAAGAAATAGCATGTATGAAAACTAGGTGGGAAACAGCATGGTGTTTTTAGAGAACTAAAAGTAATTTTTGGCAAGAGTTGGAGCGGATTACAAGTTTCCAATTACACCATCTAGTACCAGCTTGACACAAAAGAGGCACTCAATATTGTGTAAATGAATGAAATGTTATAGCATTATGTTAGGTACTATGAGAACTCCAGGATAACACGTGGTCCTAAGCTCAACCCTCAAGAAGTTGTCAGAACTGTTTGGGAGAGGATACATGGTGCTTTCAAAGTGAAGAGATAATTCCCCAGAGAACACAGGTTGATGCGGTTCACAGCTGCCAGGGAGGCTGCCTGGATCACAGTGATTTCTTCTCTCTTCTGGAAATAATACTTAGCCTCAGGTTTCCAGACAGAGTTTAGGTTAAGTGATTCTGCCTCATGCCATGCCAGAGATTTCTGGAGACAGGCATCTGAAGCAAGTGGTTCCATCAGAATACCTCCCTACAATTATCTGCAACGAAATGGAGGAGAAAATCTAAATCCTCCTCTAGTGGAAAGCCTGAGTATATATACAGCACAGGAACTGTTGGGCACCATGTCTCCCAGAAGAAGCTGAGAGAAAGAAGGTATCATGATAACGGAAGCAAAGATGAGAGAGGGAAAGAGCACTGACAGCACTCTGAGTCTCAGATTCCAAATGTCCCCAAGGCCCAGCTGCCCTTGATCTTCCCACCTTTTCTTAGTAGATTAAATTTCTCAAGAGCCTTCCGGTAAATTTCCCTTTTGGCCTCAGCCGGATCGAATTGAATTTCTGTCACTTGCAATCAGATCAGCCGTGACTGCTATAGTCAGCAATCACTCAGGATTGAATGCATGAAAAATACACTGAAAGGACCTATAATCCATGTGCTAAACCTGTGCTAGAAGTGGCGTGGCGGCCGTGGGACTTGAGTCGGCATCAGGACACCAGGGCACGATTTGGCCAAAGAGAAATGAAAGATGGCGCTACCAAATAGAGAGAATAGCTTAAAACAAAGTGTTGTATTAAAAATAAACATGGTTTCAAATGTCAAGGGAGAGTTCTACCAGCTGGACAATGGCTTCTTTCTGGGGTAAATATGAAGAAGCATTAAATATGAAGGGACTTGGGTGCTAAGCTGAGACGATTGGACTTTCACCTGAAAGTCTTGAAAGACAAACAGAAGTGTTTTTCAAGAGCATGAATCTTATGACGGTTTTTTCTTCTTTTTCTGGGGAAAGTTCTCTTTCTCTCAGTCTCTCTTTCTGAGAAGATGTTTGTTTTTTTACGGAGAATGCTCATCACCAACCTTCCCAGGAATTGCTAGGAACTGGGTGTGGGCAGTAGGGCTCACCCTGAGACATGGCTTCTCTTAACCCACAGGAACCGAGAATAGCATTATAGAACATGGCCACCCAGAGCATAGCAGCCGCCAAGTGCTGCAGTGGGCAGAGCACTGGGTTGGGATTCAGAAGGTCCATCCTCTAATCTCTAACATAGGAATAATAATCCCCACCTTGGGTTTCTCACAGAGTGCTATAAAGAGAATTAAGATCCTACATATCTGAGAACTTTCTGCACTGCAAAAAATTGGCAAAAAAATTGTGAATATTGTGGCGTGATTTAACCCTTTATTTCAGAATATCTGTGACAGAGCTTTCCTACGTCATCACTAGCAGTGCACTTTTATTGGATGGGTGAGGTATTTCCCAAGCCACCATCTCAGTTTAAGGAGACTGGTTTCCACTGCATATTCTGGGTGGGCCCATCTTTATAAGGCTTTTCTCTTTTTTTAGATCAGATATGCTGCAATTACAAATGACTTTCAAGACATTTGAAATCAATTGGAGAATTACGCACAAGTCCTGGTCCATGGTGACCATGTTTGCTTATCATGTTGCCTCCTTGTTATTAATCCCGTCTCAGGATCCCTTTCTTTAAGCATCTCCTTCTCTTTTATGGGAGGGAACCCTGTCTCACAACTGACAATATGCTTCCAGGAGCCATTCATCTTTTCTTTCATGCATACCACATTTAGCATTCTCTCATGTTTCAGACAGAAGAGTGCACTGACTGTAAATCCACTGCATCCCCTGATGCTGGGATCAGGGCACACCTGTCTGGCACTGCCAACTCTGCCCTGATTTATTCAGAAATGGAGCTGAATGCCCTGAGCATCTTCAGTCCCGGGAAGTCCTTGTCAATGGTGTGATCTATATATGCCTTCAGGGAAACAGCCAAGAGACCAGTCCAAATCAGGTGTCTTCCTTCATATGGATGAAGCGAGGGCAGTGCTAAAGCTATCAGATGACTACAGTACCTTTGAGCATCGTGGGAATGTATGGAGTTCTGTTGCTACTACAGTTTACTTTCTGCCTATTTCTCTACACTGTGTCATTGGCAAGGTTTCCGATTTTGTCATGCTCTTAAAGCTTTACACCATGTAATATAAGAGACATTTCAATTGTAATATAAAAAAGGTATTTTGTCACTTTTATCTTCACTGATTCAAGTCAACACATGTCCAGAAACTTTTCTATTATGGAGTCTGCATTTTAATAAGATGATTCCGAAAAGTACCTATTTTCCTAATTATTTCAGAATTATGTGGACAGTAATTACCATCTTCCATTAGCAGCACTAGTGGTGGTTAAGACAAATTTCAAATGCATCCAGCAAGTGCTTTACACTAATATGTCTGCTTCATTAACTTCAATCAAAAGACAGCAGTGGCTCCTCATAGCAATAACTTTGCTTTGATACATTCTCATCAAATATTGATCTGAATAGTCTGTAGGAGTGCTTTGTCAGGCTGTGTGAAATTTATTTACTGAATAGATTACTTCTAGCCCCAAACTGCCGGTTGCTGTCTCAGAAAATCTGTTTTTTTCATGTTAAAATTTTATTAACATTAAAAAATCACTAAATGTTTTGGCCATCAATACATGTCCAGAAAAAGGTCCTTAGTGCAAAGTCTACAACAGGAAAGGAGAGGATTCAAAATTGAATCAGATAATAGATATGTTTGCTTTTCCAGTTGGTTTGAATAATTTTTTTTCCAGAGAACCAAATATGCTCAATCATGATTAGCAGTGTTTCCTTCCCCAAAACAGGTTTACCCAAATGTAACTTATGTGGCTTGCAATTACACAGATATTTTGTTAAAGTCCATTTCTCATATTTAAAAAAAAAAAAAAAAAACTCTTTATAAAGATACAGGCTTCTGGTATTCGAAACTTCACAGACTCGAGAAAGAGAGAGTAATTCTCTTCTAAATGTATGCATCATGGAGCTGAGTTCCCTATTTCACATGGACTCTTGATTTGCAGCTGAGGCCTGTGAGGATGGCAGAGAAGTGAACAGAATACAGAGCAGCAAAGAGAGCCTCGCTGAAGAGTTCTGAAGGAGGAGATAGGCAAGGTTATTAAATAGGTTCTGACAGTCCCGTAGAACCAACAAAAGACAAAGCACTGGGCATAAAAAATGGGAAACAGAAGGCCATTTAGCAATCCATAATGGCAACCCTATTGGCAACAGAAAGCTAGCAGGAAAAAAAAAATCCAGAAGTTGCTTTTTACCTGATGTCACTGGAGATTTAAAAGTGAAGCTGTAGGAGAGTACAAAGTAAGATTGCTTGTGATGGGGGGGGGGGGGATAGAAAACACAAGTGAGACAAGCCATTTTCCCAAAAATGAGGCATACGATTTCCACTCAATAAAGTGTGTTGTGACTGAATGGAGAGCAAATTGACTCCAAATCATTTGGTGTGTTGGGATCACAAACATTGAGATGGCCTGGAATTCTTTGACAAATATTTACTGGTCATCTACTGTGGGATGGGCTTTTATTTTAGATCATGATGAGCAAAACGTAATTTTAGTATTGTGACTGTTATCTCTGACAATTGCTGTGTTCATCCCAGTTGCCTATGAGAATCATCATTAGCAGTTCTGCACCATGACCTTCTCATCGTATCCAGTGCCCAAGTTATTCCTTTCCCCAACTCCTGGGTGAGATGTGCCTGGACATGGTCTGCAACTGTGGCAGTTGCCCCTCAATAAACATAATTGAGAAGCTGAATGCACACAGGGCCAGAGGCTGTTGTCAGACTCCAAGTCTAAAACTGGCCCAGGTCCCAGATGACTCAAAAGTGCCATTTCAGAGAAAAGAGTCCTGTGTGAGTATTCTCAATCACTTATAGACAGGTCCTGTCCCAGAGACTGCTTCTCCAACAGTAAAAGAATATGAATGGAATCTTATGCCTTTAAGTTTTACACATGCATAAAGAGCTTTATACACAACAACCCTTCTGCAAATATTATCACACTTATGTCCAGGGTGAGTAATGTGATTCCTATATGTCAGGCCAGAAACATCTGCTTCAAATGTGAAGTGACTTTTCCAAGGTCATACAGGTATCAGAATCAAAACTCAAACACTGATTTCCTAATTACAGACATTTCACTGTTTTGATTATTCCACATTACATATCTGCCCAATATTTATGCTTTATAATTCAAATGTGTGTAACATAGATATACTATTATACTCTTAACTATTTGTGTATGTCAATATACCTAATATGTCTATGCAGCTGTTTAGTAATTAACACAGTGATTATTTCTTTTGAATGGTTACTCTGTAGCAGGTGTTATATTAAATATTTTAAAGTTTTTCTTTTTTAATCCTCAACAACCCTACAAGATATGTGCTCTAACATGTAAGGAAATTGAGACTCAGAAGGTGCCATACCTGGTTCGAAGTTACATAATATGTATGAAAGGTCATGTCCTTTCTTTTGGGTAATACTACTTCATTTCTCTGATGCACACGTGAACCTGTTCTCTTTCTCTTTCTCCTTCTTTCCCTCCCTATCTCTCTTTTGATATCTGTCTCTCTGTGAATGTGTGCAAGTTTCTCTCATTGTCATGTAGACTACGTGCAACTCCGCTCTATAATCTAATTAAATAGTCAAATGAGATGTCATCCAATGTAGTGCATAGGAAAACACAGGACAAACAAGAGTAACAGTAGTCTCTTTTGCCATTTGAGTTATTGAGGTGAAGTGTCACCCCTCCTTGGTTTTGCTTGGCCTTTCTGAAAAAAATCTTGCTCAAGAAAAAAAATTTGAGAATAAAAAATCTTTAAGAAGGCACAGATATTTTGCTGGCTTGATCAGAAGTAGTTTGCTTCAGAGCTGTGGAGAATAACATATTCAAAAGGGGTTAGAAAGACTGACAATGAGAGCTATATACTTGTCTAGGGAGTAGAGAATTTTTAGGAAGTATGAGAAATGATTATAATAAAAGATGACTAGTAATTCGGTATAGAAGTGTGATGTATTTTATAGAAAATGAAATAGGAAACATAGCTTGTTACCTTGCTGTTACTTTAGAATTACACGGAGACTGTCCTGAAGGTTTATAATTATAAATCTAAAAGATCGTTATACTGCATTAGAGTGGATAATTACGGACCCGATTTGGATCAAGGTGAATTCAACTTCTTTCATCAAAGTGTAATTATTCTTTATTCATGCCCTTTCCAGATCAAGATTCTCTTTGATAGAAGGGGAAATAACACATTCTTTCTAATACAGGATGTATATTTACTAAGTATCATAGATCCTTAATTGTAAACTGATTTTTTATTTTCATGGGGTCACTGGAGGATTGCACTCCATAATTGAACAATGCCTTAATGAATGTAATTTGGTGGCTCCACTTGCTAATGTGACTAGTTCCTACTGTTTATTTCACTTCAAAATTGGACATGATCAGATATGGAACATAATTACACTGGGTAGAAATAAGATCCAAGATTTCCAGATCTGACAGAAGAAAGCATGTGGGCATGTAATTAAGAGAGAGGGAAAAAGTTGACCTACTTTTTGAGTTTCAGAGATCAACCTGTACATCTGACTATGGATCAATTCATCTTCTCATCTATTCTTCTTCTAATAATCCTGACCTCATTTTTTATTGTTTGTACTAATGAATTAATTTGTAGTCTAATTCTGTTGATTTAGAAATCCAAATAAATGAGAGATTTGGAAGTGTCAATTAAGCAATCTGTGGAATTCCTTTCACAAAGATTGCTTTGTTAGCCTCATTTTGCATTCAGTATGTGAAAATAATTTGGGGGCAGGGGTAATGGGAAGGAATCATGCCAGTTACAAGGTCATTTCAAGGGATGATTCAACTTACAAACTGTCACATGCAACACATGATAACTGGGTGCCTTCTTGAAAGAACTGTCAATATTAAAATTAATCATCTGGGAAAAGTCAAAATCATAATGGCCCTCTTCTTTATAAAGAATAAAGATTATTTTAAGCAAATGATGGAAAAAGAAAGAAAGAAAAAGAAGAAAGATGAGATTTCTCATATCTTCATTCAAGAGTCTAGTTTAACTTCCAGGAAAGGAGGCATTTGATGGAAATAGTTTGTCAGCAAATTCTACAGAACATCCACGAGGAAATACCCATTAGGTTATTACGTATCTGAGGCCACAGAGAAGTGTCTGGACTGGAGACCTATTTGAGAACCATTTGCATAAAAGGTAAAATGGTCTAATATGACTTTTTGTGATGATAAAGCTGTTCTGCATTTGCACTATCCAATATAGTAGTTACTGGCCACATGTGGTTATCGAGAATTTGAAATGTGGCTAGTATGACTGAAGAACTACATTTTCCATTTGATTTTATTTTAATTAACTTCAATTTAAATAGCCATGGAGCAAGTGGCCACCCTACTGGACAGCTCACATACAGAGGAAAATTGAAGACTAATTGAGGATGAGATTGCCCAGAGAGACTGCAGACTGAGAAGGGTGAAAAGTCTAAAAGAGAACTGAGGATAACAAACGTGCATTTCAGGGATGGGGAAGATAAATATGATTAGAAAGAGTCATCCAGCTAAAGCAAGAACCCAGCATATCAAAAGACAATGGAAAATAGAGTTGAAAAATGGGAAGGTGAACAGTGTTAAATGCTGCTTAGGAGTCAAGAAGAATGAAGACTCTATAGGGGCAATGATTTATTCTTGCAGTATTTATAAAATCATCACTAAAAGATAGCCCAAAACATGTCGTCCTCAAAGGGACATAAAATGCTTTGAAACTTATGATTTGTTTTTTAAAAAGTGTCTAAGATTTTGTCTCTAAAAGTAAAAGTTCTCTTCTATTTGAGTTAGTTGGCATATGGTATATTTTCAAACAGGTGTTTGAAAACAGGCAACTTAATTCAGTCAATGCTTTGCTTGGTAACTGGATGCTAATGAGTAGTTTTCAAAGTAACCACTTGTTTGATCAAATTTAACTATTTGGAATCTTTTCAAAGCAATTTATGTGCTGTGTGGAGCTAGCTATAAACTTGTCTTGAGGATGGATGTGGAAACTGTATTCAGCAAAAAGAACAGAGTAATAACACGGACATTTTCTTGACCATCTATTGAAGTCACCAAGGCCTAGGCTGTGCATCTCTGAAAGGAAAGCCCTTTGAGCTCAATGTCTATGTCTTTCAAGCATTGCTGGAACTCTCTTTGAGTTGTTGATCTGCCATTTCTTTCCTTGACTAGTTTGAACTCTTTACAATTCACGTAAAATCCCCACGGTTCACTAACTTTTAAAGAGCAATATTTCTTCCCCACCTCATTTTGTGACAACTCACACAATTGAAGCCACACAATTGAAATATCTTGTCTTGGGCTTGAGAGCTTTCAGTTGAGTAGAAAATAAGCCACATGAAACTATCCTCAAAAGCATTCAGATTCGCTTATTGTGCAACAGTCATTCAGAGGGAAATACAAATGCAGACGTTTTAATTCACTATCCAATCACTTTTAAGTGATATGCCCAGAGAGCTCTGTTTATTTGGCATGGCTCAAAAATCCGTTTTCTTATTTCCCAAGAGTATGCACCCCAATAGCCTCTCTCTGCCTCTCATGGTCTTCCCTGGTGATTTACTCCAACCATTGTCTGACCCTGACTAATTCAATCCACTTTCTTGCAAACACCAGCTTCACAAAAAGCACTGGGTTTTGACAATGTGCAGTACCTCTTTGAGCAGAAATATTATCATGCCCTCTGCAGTGTACAAACCAGAGTAACATGTGTTAATCTTTCTGCAAAGTAGAACCTTGTATTTGACTTGTTCCCCTGGGGCATTCATAGAGAGACTAGTAGATGTGAAGACAGAAAGATAGAAAGATATTCATTCTACAGTTGATGGAAGGATAGAAGAGAAGTCACCCAGAAGCTGCTATTGCTTCCCAATATGCAGTTACAAAGCCACAGAAATAGCGGTCTCTCATCTAAGGTTTCTCTGATGAATATATGTCTAAAATAATATCATCAAGCTCAAGTACAACTGGTACGAATTTTCATCAGTACATTTCAAGGCTAATAGCTTTTAGTTTTCCTTTTTCTTAAGCAAATAAATCTAATTTAGTACCAATCTGTTAAAATTGATAGAAAATTTAATCTCAGAATTTTTTTTGGAGACTACCCCCAACGTGAGATTATACAGGAGACAGAAGAACTATTCAGTACATAAAATATAATGATGAACCTCTGCTCTCCAGTGCTTTATAGTCCTTGTTCAGACCAGCCTACTTTGCTCAAGCTCAGGTTGCTCTCTCTTCCTTTCATGCCAAGCTTAAGCACAGAATGGCATGGGATTCCCAAGCTAAAGCTTCTAATGTCCATCTGTACCACGTAGCCATCTGCCCTTTTGGAGATTTGCATGGAGACAGGAAACATGTATCTTTTGCTCAAGAAGTCTGCTACCAAAATTACAACATAACCCAATTTGGAATCTTTAGGCAAATCCACTGAGTATCCCAGTTTAAGCCATTCCTCACTTTTTGGTCTAGGCATCAGTTTCCTTCTCCTAAAGTCCGGCATGATTTCTTGAGATATCTAACATTGAAACATACAACTTCTTAACTGGGAGAAAAGGAGTTGGAAGGGCAGAGCTCAACCATATCAAACCGGATGTTCTCTTTTTAAACAAATATTTTGTAATGCTCATTTTACTACCATGAAAAGAAAGTCACACAAAATGAAATCTGAATACTTATGGAGTTAAAGTGAAAATATAATATGATGCCAGAATATAAAAGGTAAGTTCAAGGAAAGAAATTAATAATGAGTGAAAGCATGCTAGTTTAAGTAATAATGGGCTAGATGAATTTTTATGTAATGGAGCAAACAAAGAGAAAACATCGTTGCAATGGCCATAATTATGGACAAACAAATTACACACTTCAACATGAGAAAAGGAACAACCATGTGATTCTTGCAAATGAATTTGTTCCCACTGTTATGAGTTATGAAATAGGACAAGAAAGTATAAGTTATCAGGAAAAACACATATTCTAATTTGAAATCCTACTACATGTCGAGGTATACATTAGGTCTCTAATATATAAATAAATCTGGGATAACATATCTTTCAATAGACAATGAGAATAAAGGATATATTAGAAAAGGAACCTAATAAAACAAGTTCTAGAGTGGCTATAATAAACCTCAGGGGACAAGATCAGAATAAGATTGAAAACAAATAGGCAACCCAAACAATTTAATGAAAATTTCCATATGAAATGCTTGCAACTAATATATCTAATTGACCTAATTTATATATTGCAATAATAGTAATAATATTCTTAAAACAACATTTATTGATGAAATTCAGTGAGATCACTGCAACTCATAATTCTGCAAATTCGAAACTATTTACTATTAGATCCATTGAATGAACTTCAAAGTCAAAATTTATTTTGGTCAATTTTCAGATACAGGTGCCTCAAATAGGTCTAGCAGAATCCCTATTGATGCTAAAGTTTGTGATACGGTTTACAACTCTTGACAAAATTCCAAAAAAAACTAAGCACAGACTTTCCCATTTTTACAAGGAATTTTGCATCTCCAAAAAATTTTAATGATTATTAAAATGCGCAACAAATACTTTGGGTTTCTATGTAAAATCAAAGCTGTTTTCAAACTCAGCTAAGTATGAACAGTTTTTATACATACAGTAATGTCTGGTGGGATATTCCAAAATAGTGCAGAAAATAGTATGAGTCTTCTTTTTCCAAAGCCTGTTCTAGCATTGCAGAACATCTAGGCTGTCTGGTCACTAGTCACTGAATGTTTATAGTTCTCTGCAATCCTTGTGACATCTAAAAATAAAAATTAAAAAAAAAAACCAGTGATTACAAGATACTTACAATGTACTTCGTGTGTTCAGGGGAGTGGATGTTCTCCTCCAGCTTAAAGCCAGTGGCCTGGTTCACAAAACACAAAACTTGAGTGTAGAAGGAAATATTACCTTTTGATTTTTCACATTTCCTACAACAAACACAAAAACTAGCCTATTGATAAACCATAGATATTATCATTTTACAAGTTATGGAAATAATGAAAGAAATAGTGGAAACCCCTAGAATTTATGCCAATTTATGCATGTCTGGAAAGAAGTAACCTTTCTTCTCCATTCCAGTTTATGTACCCGTTCCAACATTTACACTGTGGACTCTGTCCGTACCCAAAGCTATGCTGCCACGGAATGCGTTGATTCAAATATATCTTTCTTGAACACTATCTCTAGCTAGTTTAAAGAATCCAAATCGTGTAAAATTAGCCCCTACTTCTTGTGACATTCAGTCCATTCACTTCTCTGCTTTCTCCCTATTGATCAGTCCTCATTCTTCATAGTCCTCTTTGTCCAGCTTAGATTCCGCATTCCACAATTATTATTCCATCAATAATACTATTGCCATCATTCTAATCCTCTTACTCATGAGCTAACCTCAAATATCTATGCTTTCTCTCCCTGCCATGGGAAATTCCAAGGCTGCAGGAGAAATTCTAAAACACTGCAAGTTTATTTTACAATAAATTCATGGTCACCAACCTTAAATAAATCTATCCTCAACATTGCTACACATTTTTAGTATACTTCTTTTCTCAACTGATACTTCCACGCTTTCCAAGCATAATCAACCTCTTCCAGAGCTCTAACTCCACCTTCCCTATTTCAGTGTGCAAAATGATCTTGTTGCTTCCTTCACAAGGGAAATAGATGCCGTCAGACACTGAGCCCTTCAGTTTCTGCCTATTTCATGTTACACACCCACCTATATCTGCTCCAGTCTTTTCCTTCCTCCTCATTACAACAGAGGTTTCCTTCGTTAATTAAAAACAATTCATACAAATTTTTCTCCAAATATATTTCCTCTGCTGCTTGTTTGTACATTCTCATGTATATTTATTTTGTAACCCATTCTGATCTGTCTCAGATTCTTCCTCCTCCACTCAAATCATTTTTGTCCATGTCACCAATGCCTAATTGATAAGTTCTGGCTACACCATATACTTTGGATGAGTTAGTTTGCCTCCAAGATTTAGATTGTCATTGACAAAAGTACAGAAATAATATTGGTTTTGTAGAGTTGTTGCAAAGATTAAATAATGGAATATTAGCGAAATCATTAGAAAAGTACCTGAAACAGAGTAGAAACTCCATAAACATTACCTATTTCTAGCAGTAATAGTAGCAGCAGCTGCAGCACAGTAGCAGTAATATTAATAAACCCAGAAAGTGATTCTTCGTTCTCCTGTGTGACTTCTCAGCACCCTTGACTCAGTTAACCGCACAAAATACTGGCTTTCTGCTCTGTAGGTTTATGTGGCTGGCTTTGTCATGCCATAATATTCTCTATAATGACAAAATGATATGTACTGTTTTTGTTAGATGTCTTCTTTATATTTTATCTTTGTTCTCAGAGTGTTGTGGCAACACAGAGAGTCTCTTAAACCCCTCTTAGAGAAAATTTCACCAACTCTTTTCTGGAAACTGGATGCTGAGCAGTGCCATGATCTTTTTTGTTTGATGCTGTTGTACTCTGCATTCTCAACTCAACCTGAGCAACTCAGAGTTTAATCATTTGGTACAAAAGACATGTGAGCTGTGCATAATACACTGAAGCTCCTTAAGGGTAGAAACTATGACTCATTCATCTGTATACGCTATGGCATGGAACAGGATGCTTAACATATACTAGGTCTCAATAAATGTGCTTTGAATACAAGTAAAATTGGAAAGAACAGGCTGAATACTCAACTTGACATTCAGTAAAGTAGACATTCATGCTTAAGATTTAAACTGATCTTTACAAGGATTTCTCTTGCTGATTAAGCAACCTATTTGCTAAAATGCTGTCTTTCTTTTTCTTGGTAGCTAACATTGACAGGGTCTTCTTTATAGAGAGAGAATCTATCGCCTGAAATAATTAGTATACTCATCAGTCTTCTTCAGATATTGCCATCCCTAGTTGACAATTTCCATTTTAGAGAATCAGCAAAAGGCTTTAGATGCCATGACAAATGAAATGGATGTGAGGTTAGAAATTTCAAGATAGATCAAGTTCAGGCAGATAAAGGAACATATTTTTCTTCTGAGTCAAAATAAGGCACACTGACACCAGCATACTATACACAGTCTGAAATTGTCACATACAACACTTAGTCACTAAAGATGACTTATACACTGAAAACAGATACCTGAAACTTAACACCAACAGGTTTCGTTTCTTAGTCTCAAAATTAGTGTGGCCTTTGGAATAGGTTAATGTGAGTGTGTGAGCATATGTATGTATATACATATAAATCTGTCTGTATACACAAAAAACCCACATTTTTACTGAAAAAAAGATTATTTAATAAATAAAAGGGATCCACAGATAACCGTTTAGAAAAAAAATATGGTTTTAGAGCCTTTTCTCATATCATACATCAAATTAAGTTAAAGCAAAAATAAAGGAGAATGAAATGAAGGTAGCTACTGATCCAAACTCTGGATCTCGGAATGGAAAACATCTTGTATGCTTAAAAACAGTGGAAAAAATGACAAAGTTGATGATTAGTAAATTTGACACCACAAGCATTGTATTTTATTTTATTATAAGTTTTATTTTGGGTTCAGGGGTACATGTGCAGGTTTGTCATATAGGTAAACTTTGTGTCATGGGCGTTTCATGTGAAGATTATTTTGTCACCCTGGTAATAAGTGTAGTACCCAACAAATAAGTGTAGTACTCAACAGATATTTTTTTTCCTGCTCTCTCTCTTCCCACTCTTGACTCTTAAGTAGGCCTCAATGTCTGTTGTTCCCCTTTTTGTGTATATTTCTTCTTGTTGTTTAGCTCCCACTTGTAAGGGAGAATATGTGGTATTTGATTTTCTGTTCATAACATTAGTTTGCTTATGCTGATGGACTCCAGCTCCATTCATATTGTTGCAAAGAACATGATCTCATTTTTATGGCTGCATAGTATTCCATGATATATATGTATCACAGTTTCTTTAGACAGTCTACCATTGATGGGCGTTTAGGTTGATTCCATTTTTGCTATTGCGAATAGTGCTACAATATGCATAGGCATGCATGTGTCCTTATGATAGAGCAATGGTAATTCTGTTTCAATTTTTTAAGGAAGAGCCACACTACTTTCCACAACAGCTAAAGCAATTTTCATTCCCATCAGTAGTGTATAAGTGTTCTCTTTTCTCTGCACCTTGCTGGCATCTGTTCTTTTTTGCCTTTTTGATAATAACCATTCTGACTGGTCTGAAATGGTATCTCATTGTAATTTTGACTTGCGTTTCATTAATTGATATGATTGGGATCTCTATCCTGACCAAATCTCGTGTCAAATTGTAATGCCCAATATTGAAGGTGGGACTTGGTCGGAAATGAATGGAACATGGGGGAAGATTTGTCCTGAATGGTTTAGTACCAGCCCCTTGGTACTGCCCTCATGATGGTGAGTGAGTTACTGTGAGATCTGGGGATTTAAAAGTATGTGGCACTTCCCTTCTCCCTCTCTTTTTGCTCCTCCTATTACCATGTGAGTTTTCTGCTTCCACTTTGCCTTCCATCATGAGTAAATTCTCCCTGAGGCCTCCCGAGAAGCAGAGACCACCATGCTTTATGTACAGCCTGCAGAACCATGAACCAATTAAATCCCTTTTACTTATAAATTACCCAGTCTCAGGTAACTCTTTATAGCAATGTGAGAACAATGTAATACACTAATGGTTAGTGGTGCTGACCATTTTTTTATATTTGGGCCACATATATGTCTTTTTTTTAAAAGTCTCTATTCATGTAATTTTCCCACTTTTTAATGAGGTTATTTGTTTTTTACTTGTAAATTGGTTTAAGTTTCCTATAGATTCTGGATATTAGACCTCTATTAGATATATAATTTGCAAATATGACCTCCCATTCTATAGGGTGTCAGTTTGCTCTGTTGAAAGTTTCCTTTGCTGTACAGAAGGCCTTTAATTAGGTCACACTTGTCAAATTTTGTTTTCATTGCAATTAGTTTTGGAATATTCATCATGAAATCTTGGCCAGATCCCCTCTCCAGAATAGTATTGCCTAGGTTATCTTACAGGGCTGTTATAGTTTTGTGTTTTACATTTAAGCCTTTAATCTATCTTGAGTTGATTTTTGTGTACGGCATAAGGAAGAGGTCCAGTTTTAGTCTTCTGCATATTACTAGTCTGTTATCTCAGCACCATTTATTGAATAGGGAGTCCTTTCCCTATTGCTTATTTTTGTCAGCTTTGTTGAAGATTAGATGGCTGTAGGTGTGTAGTATTTCTTCTGGGTTCTCTATTCTGTTTCATGGGTCTATGAGTCTGTTCTTTTTGACCAGTACTATACTGATTTGGTTTCTGTAGACTTGTAGTGGAGTTTGGAGTTGGGTAATGTGATACCTCCAGCTTTGTTATTTTTCTTGGGATTTACTTGGCTATATAAATTTTAAAATAGGTTTAACTAAATCTATAAAGAACGTCATTGGTAGTTTAGTAGAAATAACATGGAATGTGTAAATTGCCTTGTGCAGTACAGACATTTTAACAACATTGATTCTTCTTATCTATGACCATGAAATATTTTTCCATTTGTTTGTGTCATCTCTGATTTCTTGGAGTGCTCTTTTGTAATTCCCATTATAGACGTCTTTCACTTCTCTGGTTAGCTGTGTTCCTAGGTATTTTATCCATTTTGTGTCAATTGTAAATGGGATTGCATTTCTGATTGTGCTCTCAATTTGGATGTTATTGGTATATAGGAATGCTACTGATTTTTGTGCAATTATTTTATATCTTGATGCTTGGCTGAAGCTTTTTTTTTATCAGATCAAGGAGGTTTTAAGCAGAGACTATAGGATTTTCTATATATAGAATAATGTCATCTGCAAATAGAGATATTTTGGCTTCCCCTCTTCCTATTTGAATTATTTTTATCTCTTTCTCTTCCATGATTGCTCTGGCTAGGACTTCCAGTATTATTTTGAATAGGAGTGTCTTGTTCCAGTTTTTAAGGGGAGTGCTTCTAGCTTTTGTCCATTCAGTATGATGTTAGCTGTGGATTTGTCATAGATGGCTCTAATTATTTTGAAGTATGTTCCTTCAACACCTAGTTTATGGAGGTTTTTTAACATGATGTGATGTTGAATTTTATTGAAAGTCTTTTCAGCATCTTTTGAAATGATCATGTGGCTTTTGGTTTTTGTTCAGTTTATATGGTGAAACTTATGTATTGGTTTGCGTATGTTGAACCAACCTTGCAACCCAGGGATAATGCCTCCTTGATTATGGTGGATTAATTTTTGATATACTGCTGAAGTCAGTTTGATAGATTTTTTTGAGGATTTTGCTACTATATTTTTGAGGATGCTCATCAAGAATATTTGCCTGAAATGTTCTGTTTTGTGATGTGTCTGCCAAGCTTCAGTATCAAGATATTGCAGGTCTCATAGAATAGGTTGATAAGGATACCATCCTTCTCAAGTTTTTGGAATAGTTGCAGTATGAATCTTATCAGCTCTTCTTCATATATCTGTTAGAATTTGGCTGTGAATCCCTCTGGTCCTGGGCTTTTTCTGGATGGTAGGCTCTTTTTACTAATTCAATTTTAGAATTAAAATGTCTTTTGAAGCATTCAATTTCTTCCTGGTTCAGTCTTGGAAGTTTGTATGTGGCTAGGAGTTTTTTCATTTACTCAAGATTTTCTAGATTATGTACACAGAGGTGTATATAGTAGTCTCTGAGGAATTTTTGTATTTCTGTTTATTTCTGTGAGGTCAGTTTTAATGTCCTCTTTGCCATTTCTGGCTGTGTTTATTTGGGTCTTCTCTCTTTTTTCTTTTACTAGTCTAGCTAGTGTTATATGTATCGTATTCATTTTTTCAAAGAATTAACTGCTGGATTCATTGATAATTTGTATGATTTTGATGTCTTAGTTTTCTTCAGTTCAGCTTTGCTTTTGGTTATTTCTTATATTCTGCTAGCTTTGAAATTGGTTTGCTCTTGCTTGTCTAGTTTCTTTAGTTAGGTTATTAATTTGAGAATTTTCTAACCTTTTGATGTGGGTGTTTAAACTTCTCTCTTAACACTGCCTTAACTGTGTTCCAGAAATTCTGGTATATTATGTCATTGTTCCCAATAGTTTTAAATAAATTCTTGATTTCTGCCTTAATTTGAGTATCTACTCAAAAGTCATTCAGAAGCATGTTATTTAATTTTTATGTAATTGTATGGTTTTAAGTAATTTTCTTATTATCAATTTCCACTTTTACAGCACTGTGGCCCGAGATTGTGGCTGGTATGATTTCTGCCTTTTTGACTTTGCTGAGAATTGTTTTATGTGGTCAATTTTAGAGTACGTGCCATGTGGTGATGAGAAGAATGTATGTTCTGTTATTTGGGAGTTGAGAGTTCTGTAGAGGTCTGTTAGGTCTATTTGGTTAAATATAACTTCATTTTTAAATGAAATATTATATGATAATCCAATATTAAAAAATAAAATTGGAGCTGGGTTTTAAACAGCAAAGACCATGCAGTTCCATTAGCTGAACCTTCTTCTTTTTCACCCCACAGTGGTCCCTGAATCAGATTCACAAAGTCCAGGACCTTACAGACATAGTTGGAAAGTCATTGACTTAGGGTGTGAACTCTGAGAAGTCTGAGGTAGAATTTTTTCCCACTGAACTGTTACACTGGAAGCATTAAGGAACTCAGAATACAATGATGCAAGATGCTCCATCGATTTATGGCATTGTCTCTTACCACATTCTGTAGCCACTCAGCAAAAAACGCGGGGAAAGGGAAGCTTGATATTTGGTATGTACATGAAGGAAAAGAATGTACCATCCAAGAAAGTAGTGAATGGGTATGAGGGGAAAATGGAAAAGAAATAAAGAGGTATTTCATAAAAACTAAGGCATGTAGTTGATTTTTTTCCAAAGAAGAAGTGGTCCAAAGGATAAGTATTGATAACAGTTTGATGGGATAGCAACTGGTTTGTGTTGGCTGAGGTGTGAAGCAGTGAGTATAAGCAACCTATCTATAAGTCTGTCTGTACAGGGAAGAAGACTGGGTATCAAGTGGATGTTTATTTTTCTTTCATTGCAAAAGAACTAAGCATGTATAAAAGCTGAGGCAAATCCCTTATTTGAGAGGTAAAGGTTGAAAATAATAAAGAGAAGGAGCAAACAGTAATTAAAGTTTCCTGAATACAAAGGTCTTGAAAGAGTGGGAGATTATGCTGTCTGAAGCTTGAGTTGGGTGTCTGGCCTCAGCTTGAAGGATAGACAGGTCTTATGACAAAAATGAAGGAAGATAAAAATGAGTAGATTCAGGTTCAGGCAGACGTGTGTATGATGGGAGACACAGAATTTTCCTTCTGTAACTTTATTTTCCTTGAGAAAACAGTAGAAAAAAGGTTTATCTACAAAAAGGGATATAAGGCAGCATTCAGATGTGAAATAAATTTTTGACGTAGCCTTTGTGGACATAGGGAAATCAGATTCACCATAGAAATATGAAATGTTTTTCATGACGAATTGAGGGTCCACTGGGAGTTCATATTTATGAATTCATATTATAAGTCATCTGCTCTGTTGAATCACAATTTTTAAAGAATTCAGGTGACTATCAGCACAATCAGAGAAGTTAGCCAGTTGGATCAATGCACAGTTGGGTTTTTGCAAAATACTGAGTTTTCATTCACAATGAAAGGACATAATCTGAGGCTTTTGGGGTATTGGAAAATACCTTATTGAAATGGTTAGCTATGGAAATAGGTTGGTTAAAAGGGGAAGTTGAGAAAGGGGACTATTAATTGATGAGAAGAAAAGAGTGGGTAAGTACTTTGGGTATCCTAAAGAGATTAAATAACAGTTGTGCTACTAGTTGAACTATGAAACTGAAAGGACAGGTAGCTGTGGTAACAGAATGGGCTCTGGAATTAGAGGTTTTAGAAGTGCAGCAGTTATGAATAATGATTAGGTCCAGGGTGTCACTCTCAGTGAACCCTAACATCAAATAAAGCACCAAGTTTTTTCAAATGTATCTCCTAAGTAACTTTGAAGAGTACATTTCTGATCACCCTTACTGCTACTACCCTACTTCAAGCCACCATCCGCTCTCGTGTGGTCTATTGCAATAATTTTCTCATTAGCTTCTCTGTTTCCCTTCTAGTTCACCTCTAATCCACTTTCCATTCTGTAGCCAGAGTGATCCTTCTGAAACAAAAGTAGATCATGCTCCTTCTGTCTCCTCAGATGATTCGAAATGAAAGGCCTTGCCCCAGTACTACTCCACATACATGTACCTCTCATGATCCAATGATAATGAACTACTTGACCAAACATGCCAAACTTTTCTTATACTTGTGCTTATATTCCTGTCTTTGCTTGGAAGGCCTCTCTATAGTCCTTACCTTCTGTGCTTGGATACCTCCTGTTTTCCTTAAAGATTCAGCCCTGGGTAGTCTCTCCTTCGGGATGTTCTCCCTGACATGTTCACCACAAGGGCAAAGTTAGACATTCTCCTCCATTGTGCATTAATAGAGCCGTGGGATTCCCTCCACTATAACACTTATTAAAGTATGTAATAGTCAACTATGTGCTTGTCTGTCTGCCCAGCATGCACAGAAGTTTCTAAATTGTAGGCACTTAACAGTTGATCATATAGAAATGATCTTGGAGAGAAGACTCTACCAGTTTTGGACTCAAGTTGATTAACTTCATACTTCCCCCAGAAGAAGTGGGGTGCTGTGGTCTTTCCGATAGAGGATTGTTAAATCATTGCATTGCCCCTCATAGTACTCTTTGTCTCTCACAAAATATCTTTACTTTGTGCAAATTATAGCCACCGAGCACACAATCTGTCCTATAATGACTTTTAGCAAAACACAATTTTCACAAGATGATAAGAGAGACTTAGCAAACTTACTATGTTGTAACAGTATAAAGTCAGCACTTACTATATAAAGAATGTCCTGAGTAATACACACACACATTTTCAGGAATAAGATTGTTTATAAAAGCCATTGGTACATTTCAAATTCCCATTTATTTCATGTTTACAATTTTTTAAATTTAAACTAAATTTAGACAGAGAGAAAAGTATCAAAATTTATAATGTTCCTTCATGTCTCTCACCCAACTTTCCCTAATGTTAACCTGTTATATAGCCATAGTACAATTATCAAAACTAAGAAATTTACACTGTTTAATTTGGAAATTGTATTGTGAATTAGCTATCTTATCATCTGAAGCTTTCATTCTATTGATGGGAAGGTAAGTTTTGCAGCTCTAGTTGCAAAATGAGATAACTGGAGTAGGTGACTCTGCAGGGAAGTTCTACTCTCTCTACATTTAAAGAGATCAGACCTTGAACTAGAGTACACTTGCCTGCAAAAGGAAAAACAATATCACTTTCTGAAAGGAAACTAATCTTTTATCTAAAGAGGAAAGAGATTTGGCTGAAAGAATGCCGGACAAGGGCACAGGAGGCCTGGGATGAAGGCTCAATTCTACCATCAGTTAACTCTGTGAGACTGTGCAGGTCTCAGCATTCCCAGCCTTTTCACTGAGCTCAGTGACTTCTAAGATCTCTCCTAACTCCAAAGTTTAATAACAGAATATGATGTAAGTGAAAGAGAAAGATTTAAAGTCAGTATCACATTAACATTTAAGAGCCACAAGCTTGACTATATTGAACGATAAAGTGAGGAAATTACCTGTGTATCTAATTGGAAGAGAATTGCCAAGGGGAATAATTATATTTATTTTATGCCACAGAAATACCGTACTTCATGGTTCTCTGTTACCTTTCCTCAATATTGACTTCTGCTTTAATCTTTGGCCAGTACAGCAAAAGAAGCTCAAATATCCAGTTAGGATGCAGATGAAAGGATATATGGAGCTCAATTTGGAAGAAAAAAAACAGTGAAGAAACAATCTTTAATGTTTGCAACAAAAGCAAAGCGAGTTTAGAAATAAAAAGAAAATATAGGACAGCTTATAAAAGTAATCACTGTTTTACCTCAACCACTTTCTTTCTCTAAAACAAACCTAATCTGCAAATGCAATGTGTAGCCCTCCATCACTGAAGAGAGAGAGGAGTAGGTATAATAGGGTTGGGGAAATAGACAGTGGAGGAGCAGGAAGATAGAGACACTAGTGAAACTCCATTCAGTACACAGTATAGCTGAAAGCACTGAGCTGAAAACAACAGCATCTAAGTGAACAAAAATAAGTTAGGCAAATAAATAGCACATAATGACAACATTTATTCAAAGAGCTTTCTCCAATGGACTGCTGGCAGTCCTCCACATGAACTGTTTGCAGAAGAGCAGTATGGTAGTTAGCAATGGCTGTTAAAATAAAGTTCCTTAAATTAGATGACTTAAAACAACAGCAATACGTTATGTCACAGTTCTGGGGGAAGGAAGTCTGGAATCAGGGTTACCAGCAGGGCCACAATCTCTCTGAAGTCTCTAGGGTAGAATCTGCTCTGTGTCTTTCTCTTAGATTCTCGTGTTGTCAACAATCCTTGGCATTCCTAGACTTACAGATGCGTGGTTCCATTCTCTGCTTTGGTAGTCACATGGTGTTTTTTCTTATAACAGATGTTGGTCATATTGGATTAGGACCCACTGAAGTTGAGTATAATCTCATCTTGAATTCATCGTAAAGACTATATTTCCTGATAAGGTCACATTAACAGATACTGAAGATTAGAACTTCAACACATCATTTGGGGAACGTAATTCAACCCACAACAAAGAGTTTCCCAATTTTCGAGTCTGAAAACACTTTATCAATGCCCTCCCACAATGCTACTGACCTCTATCCACATAAAGGGAGTTACAATATTCGTGTTTGTTGATTGAGAAAAAAGGCATTAATTTTTATAAATGTTTTCTAAGTACCATAATGCTTTCAAATACATTTGCATTTTATCATTTTTTAAAATTAATAACAGCACTCATCCACATTTGGAGACCAGTCATATGTAGAGGTGCGATACAGTCATAATCAACCACCTGATAGTTTGAAAACTAATGCTTCTGAGTCTTGACCCAGTTCCAAAGGTGACACATGACCATGGGCAGGTTCCTTAACCAATTTTTTATAGTTCTTAGTTTCATCTATGCCTGAAAAGGGGATATACTAGTTGACCTTTAAAATTTCACTCCTGACATTCTCATAAGTTTATATGAGAAAAAACCTTTTAGGCAAAAATATTTCAGAAATGGTGTTCTTGGTAGATAAATTTATGTCCAATTTCATAATCACACTTCAGCCCTGCTAAGATGATATGTCAGATTGAAATCTGACATATTTTGGCAATGCTCTTACAGAGCAACTTAAGATAATTGAATCAGGTAAATAGTTCAGGGCAGTAAATGCTTCATATTTTTTTAAAGTTGTCCAACTGAAAAGTTACAAACTCACTTTGTCTGTAACTGATTTATCAATAACAAGGACAGCACTAGCAAGGAATAAACCCTTAATGAGTCCCCAATTTATCATCCTTTCTGCAGTTATAGTCTTATAACTAGTTGCTGCTTGAACTGAAAACTTCCTTATTACACACCACAAGTGCACATTACTAAAATAGAGAGTTTTGTCACTTCCACAAGTTGTTACAAATGTGTGTGTTTACATTCCTCACCAGAAATTTAAGCTCACCCAAAGTTTTCATATTCTGCAGGCACTAATTAAGATGGAATATATCTTTAGACAATTACCTTCATGGCATAAAACCTTTGAGAAGCTACTAAAGGACACCATTTTTCAAAGGCACTGTTGGTACTGGAAATAGATATCTGGCAGGGGATATAAATTCCTGGGATCATCACTGAGTACCTCTTCTCTCCTCCATCTACCCTCATCTAATAAATGCCAACAGATTCTACCTCTTAGTTATTTCCCAAATTCACCCAGTCTTGTACATGTCATTGCGATAATGATGTTGAGACCATTATCATTTCTCATTTAGATTAATGCAAGACACTGGAACTTCTGTTTGATGTTCTTGATATTTACTGCTGTTGTTGATACTTCATGGTTCTTCATATTTCTGGGGTACATGGGATAATTTGATACATGCATAGACTGTGTAATGATCAAATCAGGGTAACTGCCATATCATCAGGACACTCAATAACACAACCTACAATCCATTCTCCATACATTAATCTAAATCATCTTCTTAAAATAGCAATCTGATGATGCTATTCCCCTTCAATGGTTTTTTCATTGCTCTTCGTGACATCTGAGTTCTTCAGTCATACATAAAATATTCTATATTATTTGAATCAGGACTCCTGCTTCAACTTCATTTTCTGATCCGCTCCACTTCCTTCATGACACTCAATATTCTAGTTACACTGAATTCCTTATAATCTACTAAATAGACCTTTTTCCTCTCTTGCCTCTGAGTCTGTGTTCATGAGCCTTGCTCTGGCCAGAATGTCTGTCTCTCCTCCTTCCCATTCTTTATCAAGTTTCCTCTTACCCTTGAAGACTATGCTAAGGCATTCCTTCCTGTCAGTCTTTCCTGAACTACCTAGCCATCCTGTGTGCCCACTTTCCCTATGCATTGATATTACCCATACCATAACACTGACTGCTAAGTATAAGATTCTGTTCCTCTCTTCATCCTTTCTATATCTCCTGAAGAGGTGGTATAAGTTAATTTCCATGATACCTGTCTGCCCATGTTTACTATTTGATGGGGTCACTGAGCACTGGGAGATTACAACCAAATGCACAGCTCTCTCTTCTGGTTCCTGCCTCTTGCAACAGGTTGAGTCAGAAAACAGGCATTCACTTTGATTTCTTTATTTTTTTTTAATATTTTCTTCTCACCATATAAGAAAGCCTAAGTGTAGGTTAAACCTCATGTTCCCTTTTCCTCTTCTTCTAGCTGCTTTGGTTTCTTCTGGACTGTGACATTCACAGTTGTTTTTCACCTTTGTTTTCCCTCCTGTAGGTAAGCCGGAAAGACTAGAGGTAGCTAGGGTCAAGTAAATGTGCTTTCACAAACGAACTAAGCTTCTGGAGAAGTCTTTCTCTTGAATAATACATCTATTTAAGGAGAATATTCTGGTATTATTTCACAAAGTTTATTCCTTCCCTCCCCCTGCCAGAGCCAGGAGGAGGTATTTATTGGCTCTTATTTGTGATAATCTGATAGGGGAGTTCCCCAAAAAAGGATGGGTCTCTGCTTAAAAATGGCACCCTATCAGTTTCACAACCTCAAGTCAGACCACACATAGCCTCCAAAAGTTTCTCATAATTCCCATGTGTGTTTCTACCTGTTTGTGGTTTCTATAGCTTCTGCTTAAGGCAGAAAGATCTTGGCTAGATTCATTATATTTGCCTGCCTCTGTAGATTTCAGGATGGTATTTGCCCTGTAACCTCAATTATCTGATTGATTCCAGAAAAGGTGATTTTCAGTTTATTCAGTTGTATTTTTATTAAGATGACAGGAATGATAATTTCCAAGTTCTTTACGTTGCAGATCTACTTTTGTTCACCTATAGCACTTATCACCCGGTGATACACCATGCCATTTATTTATTTATGTGTATTACCTGTTCCTCATGCTAAACACAGTTGATGTGGAGACCAATTAGTGTATGATTACTATCCTAAACAAGAACTCAAAACAGGTCCTTACCTTTTTGTATCTGTGTTTCAATTATCAGAAAGGAATAAATATTCATTTATAATGTATTCTTGTGGGTATAAAGGATGGGCCATGAAGAAATGTAATATTAATCCTGGCACAGTGGCTCATGCCTGTAATCCCAGAAATTTGGGAGGCCAATGCAGGTGGATCAATTGAGGTCAGGAATTTGAGAGTAGCCTCTCCAACATGGCACAAACCCATCTGTACTAAAAATACAAAATAAAATAAAATAAAATAACTGGGCCTGGTGGTGCACACCTGTAATCCCAGCTACTTTGGGAGACTGAGGCACAAGAATCCCCTGAACCTAGGAGGTGGATGCTGTATTGAGTCAAGATGGAGCCAGTACACTCTAGTCTCAGTGATAAAGTGAGATTCAGAAAGAAAGAGAGAAAGAAAGAAAGAAAGAGAGGGGGGGAAGGGAAGGAGGAAGGAAGGAAGAAGGGAAGGGAGGGAGGGAGGGAGGGAAAGGAATGAAGGAAGGAAGCAAGAAAGAAAGAAAGGAAGGAAAGAAAGAAAGAAAACAGAAAATTAATTTTGAGATTCAGCCAGCTTACTGATTTAAAACCGCTGTAGGCTACATCATGGACTATGAAACACACCTTAACTAATGCTAAAGAATAGAAATCATACAAAATATGTTATCAGATAACAATGGAATTTAACTATCAAAAAAAGATGAAAAATCTTCATATATTTGGAAAGTAATATTTTTCTAATGATACATGTATCAAAGAAGTCTCAAGATAAATTAAAAATTATTTGAACTAAATGAAATGAAACTGCAACTTTAGGAAATGTAGTTGATGCAGTGAAAGCTGTGCTTAGAGAGAGACTTGCAGCATTGAATACATGTATTAGAAAATAAGAAACTTAAAATCAGTACAGAAATAAGAGCAATTTTAGCCTCATTCAAGGAGAATAAATTACCAAAATTAGAGAAGAAATCAATGGAATAGAAAACAGAAATCAATAATTACAATCGACAAAACCCAAAGCTGGTTCTTTATAAAGATCAATTCAACAAATAAAACTGTAACCAGGGTAAGCAATAAAAAGAGAGAGAAGAGCCCCATTCGGTGGCTCATACCTGTAATCCTAGCACTTTGGAAAGCCAAGGCAGGGGGATTACCTGAGGTCAGGAGATTGAGAACAGCCTGGCCAACACGGCAAAACTCCGTCTCTAGTAAAAATACCAAAAATTCCCCAAAATTAGCTGGCTGTGGTGGCACACACCTGTAATCCCTCCCACCTACCCAGGAGGTTGAGGCACCAGAATCATCACTTGAACCCTGGAGGCAGAGAGGTTGCAGTGAGCTGAGATGGAGCCACTTTAGCCTGGGCGACAGAGTGAGACTCCATCTCAAAAAAAAAAAAAAAAAAGGAAGAAAAAGAAACAAGTTACTAGTATTATAAATGAAAGTGGCATCATTACTACTGATTCCATGAACATTAGATGTATACAAAAAGGAGTACTACAAACAATTCTATCCCCACAAATTTAATACAAATATGAAATAGATGAATTCTTTGAAATACACAAACTACTGAAACCCATAAGGAAGACACAGAAAATCTGAGTAGGTCTGTATCTATCAAAGCAACTGAGTAAAAAGTTGATAAACTTCCAAAAAAGAAAGCTCCAGACCCAGATGTCCTCACTGGTGAAGTCCACTAAACATTTAAGCAAAAAACTAACTAACTAAATAAATAAATAAAATAAAATAAATTCACTATTTCTTCCAGAAAATAGATTCAGAGACAAAAATTATGAATTCGTTTTCTGTAGCATTTACTAATACCGAGTTCATATAAAGATATTGCCAAAAAAAGAAAATGTATGAACACATACTTCTCATGAGCATAGATGTAAAAATTCTCAAAAAATTATCAAATTGAATCCAATGCTATATAAAAATAATTATATATTATGAGAAGTTGGGATTTATTCCAGGCAGGCAAAGCTGGTTCCACATGAGAAAATAAATTAATGTGATCCACCATATCAATACACTTAAGAATAAAACCATATGGTCATTCAGTTGTAACCTAAGCAGCATTTGAGAAGAATCTAACACACATTCAACATAAAAATTCTCAGCAAACTGTAAACAGAGGAGCTTTTTCTTAACATGATAAACAACCATGAAAACCTGAAGTTAACATCATACTTAATGGTAAGAAATTGGACACTTTTTCCTGAAGATTGGAAACAAGGCAGGAATTCCTTCTCACCAATCCTATTGAAGATCATACTGGAAGTATTAGTGAATGCAATAATACAAGGAAAAAAAATAAAATGTATATAACATGGGAATGAATTTGCAGGTAACATAACTGTCCATGTAGAAAATTCCAAAAATCAAGAAAAACTTCTGCAACTAATAACTAAACATGAGAAAGTCACAGATACAATGTTAATATGTAAATATCTATTGTTTTCCTATATATCACCCCAAAACATGTAGAATTTGAAATTAGAATGCAATATCATTTACATTAGCAAAAAAAATGAAATACTTAAGTATAAATCTAAGAAAATATATTCAGTATCTATATGGTGAAAACTATAAAACTCTGATGAATGAAATGAAATAATATCTAAATAAATGTAAACATATTCTGTGCCCTTGGATTACAAGGCTCAATATGGTCAATAAACCAATGATTCCCAACTTGATCTATATAGATTCAATACAATATCAATCAAATGTATGGCAACCAGTTTGTGGCAATAGAGAAATTCATTCTAAATTTATATGGAAAGGAATAAGACCCAGAAAAAAACAAGAAACACTGAATTTGAACAACAAAATTGGCAGATTGACACTAACAAACTTCATGACGTATTATAAAGTTACAGTAAACAAGGCAAAGTGATATTGCCAAAAGAATACAAAGATGAAGAGAGCAGACTAAAGAGTGCACGAATGGACTCAGTCAAATATAGCTAAGTGATCTTCGACAAAGGAATAAAGGAAAGTAAACAGTAAAAATCTCCTTTAAATAAATTGTACGTCTATATGTGAAAAATAAAAACACCTAGACACAGTCTATGAAGCTGTCACAAAAATTGATTCATAATGTACTACTGATGTAGATATACAATGGAAACAATAAAATTTCCATAAGAAAATACAGGAGAAAATGTAGGTTTCTTTAGGTTTGGCACAGAATTTTTATATTCAACACAAAAAGCACAATCCATGAAAAAAGTCAGCAAGTTGAGCTTTACTAAAACTAAAAACGTATTCTCTGTGAACGATGCTTTTAAGACAATGGAAAGACAATCCACAACTGGTTGAATATGTTTGCAAAACACACATTTAATAAACATTTTGAGTCTAAAATATACAAAGAACCCTTAAAATGCAAGAAGTTAGATAAAAACCTAATTTAAAGATGAGCAAGAATTCTGAACACAAACATCATCAAAGATATACAAATAGCAAATAATCATATAAAAATTCTCAATGTCATTTTCTATTAGATAATTGTAAGCTAAAGCAACAATACAATTGCATCCTTATGAGAATGGGTAAAATAATATATTAAATGTAAAAAAAAATATCAAATGCTGATGAGGATTGAGAGCCACAGGAACTCTCAGGCATGGCTGTTGGTAAAGCAAAATGGTGTAACACTACTGGATAAAATCTGGCAGCTTCTTTCAAAGCTAAACATAGACTTGCCACAAAAATCACACTCGTGTGTATTTACCCAGCTAATTTTAAAACATACACACATGCTAGAAATTGCACAGAAGTACTTATAATGGCTTTATTTGTATTCACCAAAATGTGAACACAACTGAAATGCTCTTCAATAGGTGAATGGTTAAACAATTTGTAGTGCATCCATACAATGGAATACTAATTAGTATGGCAAAATGAGCTATCAAACCACAAAAAGACACGAACGAATCTCAAATCTATATTGCTAAGTTAAAGAAACCTCTCTGAAAAAGCATCATGTTGTATAATTCCAAATATATGGCATTCTTAAGAGACAAAACTGTAGAAGCAACAAAAGGTTGAGCTGCTGTCAGAGATCAGAGCTGGGGAAGAGAGGATTGAACAGATTAAGCTTTGGGAATTTTTAGGGGGATTAAATTTTGATTTAATACTGTATTGGTGGATATATGACATTATGCATTTTTCAAAACCCATACAACTTAACAGTACAAAGAATTATTCTTAATGTATGGACCTTTAGAAAAAAAAAAGCGGTCAAGTGCCCATGGATAGAATGCAGAATGTGAGAGGAGAACTTCACCATATTGTAAATGTATGAAATAACCTCACTGACATGAGTAGAGGAAGAAGGCATGTTGACTTAATTAACTTTGAAAATGAGTATAGGGTTGAATACCAAAGCCAAATTAAGCTACAGATAAACACTGTACTCTAATTGGTAAGATTGTTTACAACAAGGATATGAATTAAAAATTCTGAAAAGACTATAAATGTATACTGAATTTGGGCAATTAAATAAGTAGATGACAGATGATGGGTGCCAGATTTCTCAGTTTACAGTAGGAGTGCAAAGATAAGCAAAAGGAAGACCTAGAGTGAACATGTGGTAGTAGATTACAACTGAAAACATCAGTGTGAGCTCATGTTTAACTTAATAAAGACATAGATGGTTACATATACAAATAGCTATGTGCGTAGAAATGGGTTAGTGTAAACACATATACATATTGAGTAACATTTATGCAAAATATTTGGGATCAAAGGGTTTCAAAGTTTAGAGTTTTTCAGACTTTGGAATATCTACATCAGGCGTCCCCAAATTTTTTACACAGGGGGCCAGTTCACTGTCCCTCAGACCGTTGGAGGGCCACCACATAGTGTGGTCCTCTCACTGACCACCAATGAAAGAGGTGCCCCTTCCTGAAGTGCAGTGGGGGGCCGGATAAATGGCCTCCGAGGGCCGCATGCAGCCCACGGGTCATAGTTTGGGGATGCCTGATCTACATTATGCTTACCACTTGAGCATCCCTAATCCAAAAATCCAAAAACTAAAATGCATCAATGAACATTTCCTTTGAGTGTTATGTTGGCACTCAGAAAGTTTTAGATTTTTGGACACATGGAATTTTGGATGAGAGATCCTTAACCTGTATTTCCCTATTGTGTCAGCTAACATGGCCTCAAATCGATGACACCAGCAATGAGCACACCTAGTGCCCAGATCTTGGTTTCTAATACCATTCGCTAATAAAAGAAATATTCTAATACCATTCTCTAATAAAAGGAGTATTCTAATACCATTCTCTAATAAAAGGAGTATTCTAATACCATTCTCTAACAAAAGGAATATTCTAATGCCATTCTCTAACAAAAGGAATATTCTAATACCATTCTCTAATAAAAGGAGTATTCTAATACCATTCTCTAATAAAAGGAATACTCTAATACCATTCTCTAATAAAAGAAATATTCTAATGCCATTCTCTAATGAAAGGAACCAGGGCTCATTGAAGACATAGCTGACTGTGGATCTGGGGCAGGAAACATACAAGAGGATGGGAAATCTTGTAGCAGAAAGTAATAAAATGTTAAAGAAAAAAAAACCCACAAGTAAAGGAAATGTCAAATGGGAATAGGAGCCAAGTATAAGAGCTACTGTTTACCAAACCTAGAAAAAATTGAGCAGCAAAAGGGAGCATCATTAAACTATAGCTAAATAGATAGATAGATAGATAGATAGATAGATAGATAGATAGATAGATAGATATGGATCAGGACAAAGTGATATAAATATACAATTGAATAAAAAGTGAGGTAGGTTTGGTAGAAAACCTAAAATTAAAATCAATGGGGGAGAATAGGCAAATCTCCTGTATATAAAAATTCCGAACAATTCATGTGGACACTCTGCTCTCGAGGAGATGTCACATAACTTCCCACTCCTTAAGTGTGGGTAGTGCATAGTAACTTCCTTCCAGAGTGCAGTGTAAAAAGATGGGGGAAGAAATAATTTTATTGTGAAGAAATCTGACAAATACAATATCAGCCAAGTAATCAAAGTCAATGTCAACAGTGATAAGTCATGCTGATAATTTTTACCCTTGCTATCATATGATAAGAATGACACTTATCTTAGTCAATCTGAGCTGCTATAAAAAGTACTATAGACTGGGTGGCTTTTGAACAACTAAAATTTATTTATCACAATTGTAGAGATTGAAAGTCTGAGAAAGGGGTGCACATTTGAATTCTGGTGAGGGCCCTCTTCTGGGCTGCAGATGGTGAACTTCATTTTTATTTTTGGTTTTATTTCTGGGGTACATGTGCAGGATGTGCAGGTTTGTGGTACTGGTAAATGTGTGCCATGGTGGTTTGCTGCACCTGTCAACACATCACCTAGGTACTGAGCCCAGAATGCATTAGTTATTCTTCCTAATGCTCTCCAGCCCCCTACCCCACCAGCCAACAGGCCCCAGTGTGGGTTGTTCCCCTCCCTGTGTCGACATGTTCTCATTGCTCAGCTCCCACTTATAAGTGAGAACATGTGGTGTTTGGTTTTCTGTTCCTGCATTAGTTTGCTGAGGATGACGGTTTCCAGCTCTATCCATGTCCCTGCAAAAAAACATGATATCATTCCTTTTTATAGCTGCATAGTATTTCATGGAAGTTGTGAAATAAGTGGGTATTGTTTCAAGCTGCTGTCTTTGTGGTAATTTGTCCAGCAGTAGTAGATGACTAACACAGAAGTTGAGAGGCATATCTGTGCAGCTACCTAGGGAGAAATGCAGAAAAATAGCAGGAGCGTAGAAGAGCAACTTGACCTAATGGAGATCATAACAGGGTCACTTTGGCCACTGTATTGAAAATAGACTGAAGGGGGAAAGGTCAAAGGAGTCTGGAGAGCAGTTGAGAGGCTGTTGCAATAGACCAGTTGAGAGACGATTTTGGTCTGGGTCAGGATGGTGTTTGTGGAGGTGACAGAGAGGAGTCAGATTCTGGACTTATTTTGAAGGCAGTGCCAAAAGAATTTCTTGACAGAGTGAACATGGGGTATGAGGAAGGGAGGAATCAAGAATGACTCCAAGGTTTATAAACTGAGTAACAAAATAATGAAGTTGATATTTACTGAACTGGAGAAACAAGTAAACCCTGGGGTAGAGTCCCTCCTCACTGCATTTTCCTCCCATGAGTTGTGACCTAATTCTAAGAGTTATATTTTAAAGTGAAAGTGCCCCAGACAAAAATAACACTTGATGACATATATTGAACTTCTTCTACATGCCACACACTATTCTAAGTGCTTTATATATCTCAGTTAATTATCTTAGCAGCCCTGTACAGAGATATTCTTAACTCCTATACCTTAAAAATGAAAATATTAAGGATAAGAGAGGTTAAATTTGCCTCCAGGACAGTCTATAAGTTGTGGAGCATAATGTTTATGAACACATAAATACAAGTTCTAGAATCAGAGAAACCGCATTCAAGTTTTAGTTCTAGTTTTTATTATCCACGTCATCTTGAAATGGTACTTAATGTCTCTGAACCTTGATTTCCTGATAATAGTAAGTAAACTGGGACCTTTACATGTGTAGTTTATCTAAACCTCAAAATCATCCTATGAGGCATATTCGATCACCAGATATGGATTCTAATGATTAAATCAGGGAAACGGCCTGCCTGGGTCACCTACCCCTGGGTGTTTGTGTGATGGTTCACAGGGAGAACATGGGAATGGATTGGTGCCAAAGCACTTCATATACTCTGCTGATGGCAAGATGTTGGCATTTCTATGGAGACAGCTATTTTGACAGCAATGCTGATTAAATAGTTCTACTCGTTAGAAATACTGTAGACATTTTATTCATCAAAACTACTGCTCTTTCTGAGTTTTGCGAAACTGGTTGCTATTTAAGTTTCTGGAATAATAATAAAAGCTATTAACTGTTGAATGTTTCCTATAATATGAACAACGTGGCAATAAATGCCTTATTTTATATGTGCTAATAGACATAGTCTTCACAGCCTTGTCACATAAAGATTTTACATTTTCTTGTATTATAGATAAGGAAAGTAAGACATGCAAAGTAGTTTATGATCATTACATAACTGGTATATGACCCATCTGGGCTGACTTCAGAACTGATGTCCTTAACCACTGTGATTTTAAGATTGACCACTTACTTCGAGCTAAGGGACATGGCAAATTCTGCTAACCATAGATAAGACAAATATTGTAGCTATAAAGATCCCAAACCATTGCTCTTCTTCAGTGCTCTTTGATTCAGAGACTATGGTGCTGTGAGCAACACCACTGAGCATATAACCCCCTCTTCAATTTGCCTCTCCATAAGGATGTTTGTTGCCTTATTCCTCTACAGAGTGGTGGCGCACGACTTTGTCTCTTGAAGCTCTCCTGCTGGGAGTGACTTCTCATCCATGCCCCATGCAGTCTTACCCATATGCTGCCCAATAAAGTTTGTGTGCTTCCCATGGTCCTGTCTCTTTCTTAATAAGACCAGAAATACCTGAACTCACTACATTTTCTCATCAATACTAAATCATAGGTCTTTGTGTTTTTGTTTTAACATCTTTATTTGTGGCATAATTTACATACCATAAAATTCATTCATTTCATGTGTCCAATGCAACAATTTTTAGTATATTTTCGGAGTTGTTCAACTATCACCACAATCCAACTTTAGAACATTTCCATCCTCCAAAAGAAACTCATGTCCATTTACACTAAATCCTTGTGCCCATCCCCAATCCCAGGAAACCAACTAATCTACTTTCTAACTCTGTAGATTTGCCTCTACACTTTCTATAACATTTTATCAAGACAAAAAGCTGATTTTGACCCAGGTGAACCAATTTTTAGTTGTATAGTTACTTTAGACATTTGTAAATTGTATTTTTGCAAGTTTATAAAGACTCTAAAAGTCTGTGGTAAAATATATTTGTGTGTGAATACATCACAGATGTAACACAACTCCCTTAAAGACTATCACACTTTTACATCCATTCATTTATTTGAGCCAGACAACATCATGGGGAAGGCAGAATTATATGATAATATTAATAGGATATGGGCTCTGCAATCTGACAGAGCTGAGTTGTATTTAATTTCCATGGAAATATAGACTATTTCCATCACATTTACCATTATACCCTCAATATTCAGCTGAATGCCTGGAACATAAGAGGACCTCAATAATTGTTAGGGGGTTAAAAAAGGAAAGAAAGAAAAGAAAAAAAAAAGAACTCTGTGACTCACCAGCAAGCTGCAATATCAACTTCGCTTTACTGAGCCTCACTTCTAACATCTAGAAAATGGGGAAAATATCCATCTCCTAGAGTTGGGGGTTTGATTGAGACGCTATTTGTTAAGTACCTGACACACAGATAAGGATAGCGAGGTGCAGAAAAGTTTAGTGACTTGTCCGGTGGTATAGGTCGTGCACTGTAGTGTTTGAAGAAGGGCTCAAACTCAGATCTGCCTTTCTGCCTACCTGAGAAAGCTATTAAGCAGTAATTTACAGAACGTTTTGACAGACGGCTTAAATGAGCACAGATAATTGTGATTATGTGCTATATTATTCCAGAGATGTGCAGTGATGGTAGAATTAAATGGTTCTACAATGTCATTTTTCTTCTCGGTAATAGTGGTAGAAATATCCCTTAGTGCAAGCGTATGTGATTTCAGAGTCCATCCTTTATAGTAAATACTGTGCCTTACCTATTACTTATCTCCAGTCCATAAAATGGTGTTTGATCACTTTAAATCCTCTTTTCTGCTTGGCTTTGATTGCAAAACGTGGTCAGGTTAATTGGAACAATTAAAGTATTCCTGGGGGATAATTACCCCTTTTAATTTCTATGTGCGAAGAAGGAGATGACTGGTCCCAAAAATGGTATCCCTGTGGCACACAGAAAAGGAGAATTAAAAACACAATGAGATGAAGCCCGGAAAGCGTTTTCTCTTGTACTTAATATAATTAGCCAGTAAAAGCATATGCAGTCTCTTATATCTGTTTCTGCCAATTCACACACTTTAGAGTAGGCAGAAAGAAATGATCTGGCTTCTGACATAAGAGAAAGCCTATATCTGAGTTAAGGAAGTAAGAGTGAGCAGGAGGGGCTTGAGAGGTGTTGGTACATCTCCACCAACCTTGCCCTCCTTTTCCACCTGACACACCACCATACCATGGTTATTGCCAGGTCTTTCCACTGAGTTTTGCGAAACAACAGCCTCTGATGAATTACCTTTTTATTTTCAAGATTCCAGCCCCTGACACAACAGGAATCTTCTCTGAGGATTCTGCCAGTGATAAAACTCCCCTCCCCACAGCTCCAAAATCACTCTCAGGCCTGAAGAGTGCTACCCTGTCTTAAACAACACAACATCTTCTGGGATTCCAGAACTAAGGTGTATTCCCCAGCAAGATTTAAAGTCCACTCGAGAAAGTAGTACCGTAAGTCTTCTACTTTAAAAGTTATCATGAACTTCAATGCTTCACAAATTTGGGGGGGGGGTTAGAAATTGCAAAACACTCTTTTCACCCTGCAACTTACATTACAAAGCACATTATGAAACTTTCTTGTATTCAGCTTGAGTGACTTGAACACCATGTGATTCAAAGGCAATTTAGGTGTCAAAGTGAATAGGCTCATTTATAAAAGGGATACGTTTCTCACAACAGTCAAAAATTAATGTTTCATGTTTGGTGCACGAACCATGTCCAAATTGACATTCTTTAAAATGACTTCCTCCTGGGTTATCAAGAGGAAAGGTAGCAGAAGAAACTTCAACCACAGAATAATAAGTATTTGACTTACTGGCTTACGCTTCAGCAAGGTAGAATCGTCTGCCCACTGATTCCTTCAGTTATGCTAAATTGCTAGAATGTAGACTGTCAAAACTGGTAGGAGTTTTGAAACAATTTCACCCTTAAGGGCTCTTAAACGTTTAATTGATAAAAGAAGGAGTGGAAAAGGTGACAGAAGAGAAATGGCCATGGTAATTGAGCAAGCATCCCCACTACTACATGACCTTGAAGAAGTTACTTCTTTCTGTGAATTTCAGTTTTCTTTTCTATGATTGGAAGTGATAAATCTTCCTTTGTAAGATTATTGAGGACTAAATGAGCTAGGTACAAAGTGCTTAGCAGCAGGTCCATCAAACAATAAATGTATACTAAATGCTTGTTCTCACACCTTCTCAGGAAGACAGCCCATCACTGAAATGAGTTAAAACGTTCTTTATGCATGTGAACTTTCCTAGAGAGAAAGCCTATAACTTACATCTATTGTTCAAAGCTCCCAAAGGTGAAGAACCACCACAATAGACTGAATGCCTCAAAGGTTCCCCGAAGCCCCTTACTCATTTCTATATACACAGTGGCACATTATTTTGAGACATGAATCAAGTATTCCTCCTGGAACTAGAGCAACCTTTTGGTTTGATTACTAAGAATGGTTGATTTCATATCTGTCAAGAACCCAGCTCTGTACTGGGTGCAAACTGTAGCAACAACCGCATAAATGATAATAACTAGCCTCTATTGAACACTTTGTATGTTCTAGGAATTGGGCAAATGATCTTACAACTATTGATTTATTTAATCACCAAGCAATCCCATGAAGTAGCTATCATTACTATTATCCCCACTTTTAGAAATGAGAAATTGAAGAAGAGAAAGGTTAAGAATCTTTCTTAAGTAGCGTTACAAAACCAGTAAGAGGCAGAGCTGACGTAGGAACCAAGCAGCCTGACTAAGGGTCCACCCAAGGTATAAAGTGAGTTAAGTCTGAGAAACATACCTATCCTGAAGGAGCTCACCATAAACTTAATTCGATTTTTGAGAAGATGTACTCTAGGAAATTTGGACTTGACACCACCCACTAGCACTTGGCCACTCCTCACTCCGTGCTGGGGCTGGACTGCATGGAAGGGGCCCACACAGCTGGCTGGCTGGTTCCCAGCCACAAGCTGCCACAGGCTTCCCCTTCCCTAGCCAAGGGGTTTTACGCCATCAGACAGTAAGAAAACTTAAACTTTTCTCACTGGCGGAGGAACCAGTTGCGTAACAGTAAGAGATTCTTCTCCAGGTATTTTTAAACTGTTTATTTTCTTTCCTCTTCTCCACCCTGTCAGTTAACCTTTAAAGTTTTTTTTTTCTTTTTAACTTTTAGAAGACGTTTTTATGGGGCCAGGACCCCAAACTATCACTGTTTCTACTCTCTGTAAAGTTTTGGTTGTGAAAAAGGATTTGTGGGACTAATCTTGGGCTGTGACCAATCTGGGGTGCTTTGCATGTCTGGATGGTTTGTGTTGCAAAGCCTCCATTTTGCTTTACATGCTGGGGGCATGGCCCAGTAACCACGTGGCAGGGCTTTGTTTAGCAATCGTGATTGAGGGGAGTAGCTCTTTAATGCTTAATATCTGTCTGCATGTTTTCCTAGCTCTGTCTCTTAAGGACCCCACCCAGAGACTGGGTTTTCTTCTGCCTGTGTGTGTACCGTGTGTAATGTCTGTCAAAAGAGTTCTAACTAATTTGACCTAAAGAAACAAAAGCACTTGGATCAAGCATTTTTTTTAAGGGAAGTAAAAGCTGCAGTACCTTTCAGTTCATCTGACTTTAATCCTTGAGAAATAAAAGCAGCCCTAAAGATGATTGGTGAAATGCACGTCAGATGCAAGTGTTTTGAGGTTACAAACTGCTTTTGGGTTTCAAAAACTATTTGACTTGCCAGCTTCACAACTGGTAAGCACTGAGAACATATGGAATTAATGATGCCCTTAACAAAGAAGGCAAACCTTGGCAGCAGTTAGCACACAATTAAAGCAACTTACCAAGTTTTATCTTATGGTTAAAAATTGTGGGGCCGGGCCCAGTGGCTCACACAGTACTTTGGGAGGCTGAGGCAGGTGGATCACAAGGTCAAGAGATTGAGACCATCCTGGAAAACATGGTGAAACCTTGTCTCTACTGAAAATACGAAAATTAGCCATGTGTGGTGGCACATGCCTGTAGTCCCAGCTACTTGGGAGGCTGAGGCAGGAGAATCACTTGAACCCAGGAGGCAGAGGTTGGGGTGAGCCAAGCTTGCGCCACTGCACTCCAGCCTGGTGACAGAGCAAGACTCCCTTTCCAAAAAAAAAAAAAAAAAAAAAAAAAATTGTGAAGAGTTACGGTTATATAATGTAATTGAAACTACTGAAAATAGATTTATAAGCAAGGTGTATAAGAACAATAAGATGTGTTTTATAGTAAAAGGTTATAAGAAGGCATGGAAATGTAAACTTTGGCCTAGGGTGAAAGGATTGTTTTCAGTTAGGAAAAGCTAAAGGTTCAAAGAAGTGGAAGAATGTGGAAATTAATCTTACAGAAGAGGTTCTCTGTGTGAACATATTGACTACATTCAAAAAAAGGGGTATCATATGGTTTTTCTGTAAATTGTGCATTGAAATGAAAGCATAACATGGTTTTCCTAAGGTGCTAATCTGCTCTTTGGCAAAATTTGTAAAGGGTTATACAAGGTTTTTGCTTTTTTAAGATTTGAGTCATCATTTTGGGAAAATAAATAATTTATGGTAATCTAGAATTCTGTTTCGTAATATCAAGTGCTTTATACATATTTAACAGACTTCTCAAAATCAGACCTCAGTTTTAAAGTTGTCTTTTCTGACACCTGGCTTTTTGGATGTTTCAGAGGGCCCCTGGAATGCCCAGGAAAGAGAGATAAACAGAATTATCTGACATACTTGTGTACATGAAATTGCTAAAATAATGTTCAATTTTTTTAGATTATATTTTGGTGAGTAAATGCTAATATATGTTCAAAAATTGTATGGGATTTCTAAAGTTTTAGTGTCTAAGTATATGCTGTCAATCATAATTAAGATTTTTATGTTAAATTATTATAAACCATGGAGATAACCAAGTCTCTTTGTCAATCATTTTTTTAACTGTAACTACTCTGAACATTTTGGTATTCACAGACAATTGTTGTCTTGCTTTAATCCTTTTCAAAGATGGTTTATAATAAGCTATAGAACTGTAGCAGGTGCTCTCAAATGCAGGCTTCTGATAGCCTTGGAGATTGTGACATTTGAGTAAAGAAAAATGTACATGACTCATAAAAAGCTGAAAAGTTCACAAATTTCAATTTCAAGGAAATCAAGAGTTAACTAAATGGACTCAACTCAGAAAGCTGAAGCAACCTTTTTAAATTTTGCTTGTAATATTGCTTATTCTGGTGTTGTTTTTTAGAGTCAAGGAAAGTTATTTTGAGCTATTTATGGCCTTTAATAATGAAGTAAAGTACACTCCTATGAACAAGGTTTGGAGCATGTTTCTTTCTCTCTGCCTGGTTCTTCTAGAATTTAGAAACTATCAGTGAGTATTCTTAACTTATGGCAATAGAGTTGTTTGCATTAGTGCAGTAAGAACCAATTTTTCTTTTGTAACAGGATATGATTGGAAGAATTGGTTATTTTACCAAGGCTTTAACTGGAAGAGTATGATTCCCTCTAAGAATGCTCATTTTGCAGGCCATTGCATGGCAGGCTCAATTTGCATTCCAATTGGCATGCTCAATTTGCAGGCCAATAAAAGTCCAGTGAGGAAACTGGCCTCATACCCTGGTCTATGCAGTCCCTGTACAGCGTTCCTGACCTGTGATCAGTAAAGAATGTCACTTTATAACAGGTCCAGGAGCTCCAAGTTTACTATGGGATGTTAAGAGGAAAGGATCGCCCAACTCACAGGTGTTTGAGGATGCAAATTCATGGTTAGGCTTGGTTTTGAAAGGTCTTATCTGAGATTCCTTGTAGAACAAACATCCATAAAAGCCAATCCAAAAGGCCTATATAGAAATAATTATTGTTGCTTCACTTTATGCAAATAATCAGGCCAAGTATAAGACTAAGTTCTATTTTGCAAACCACTCTGTCCTATGATGATTCATTTTTTTAACAAACACGAAGGCAGGAGAGAGAGAAATCATGTGTTAAAACTTATAATTACATTTGTCATTAAATTCTAAACTCATCATTATTTTCTTTGTTTTTGCCTACATTCTAAACTAACCCTACTTGTTCCTGTGAAGCAATCAGCAATTTCTGGCTGCAGCTCAGAAAGAACAAGAGGGAAAGGTAATGTAAAAATCTGCATCAATATTCTAGCTCTAAGCAAATATCCTGCAAATCCTGCCAGGTGATGGAATAAATAGGGTGTCCATCACTGAGAGATTTCCTTTTGGGGAAAGTAGCACCAAGGGAGCTAACTAAAGTCAAGTACCATGCACCCAAATCCTAGCAAGCATAGCTATAGCTACCAGTTATCTGGTTGTGCCATGATACATCTTTTAATCTCCCTTGTTGGAGGAGAACTCAATTCCACAGCTTCACCTTATCATTTGGCTTATGATAAGGACTCCATTCCATGCAATCCCCCCTGACATACATTTTTGTTCCAGACTCAATTTCAAGTTTCCAGTCAAAGCCCTAGGAAAGAAAACTGGATTCAAAGAATCCAGAGGTAGATGACAAAGGAAGTTAAAGCGCACAGCACAGATGAGTGTGGCTGATTCCTGCCAATTAAGCCAAGTCCAAGCTTCCTGCTTCATGGATAAAGGCCACGTTAGTATCCATGACATAAATGAGGTCTAAGGAATTCAAGGCTACTGACAGCTGGTGTGAAAGAGACATAGGCAAGAGTGGGTAATTCCTATTCTCTAGGGCCCACTGCTTCATGAGTGCAAACTACTTTGGCACTCATGGTGCCACCTGCCAAGGTCACCAGAACTCAGGGATACAAGGATGGAAGAGGAAAAGTGGATGCTCTTCCTTTTCTCCTTCAGGTACCCAGGTATCTGCTATGAAAAGAAGGGAACCACAGATGCCTGCTCCCCTCTTTCTATATGGGTAGCTATTCATCTTCAATCTGTACTCCTTTAGAATGCATCCTGAACCTCTGGGACTCCTTTAAAAAATGCCTTCTTTTGTTCCTTTCTCCTCCACTGTCCTCTCCTTGCTGATAGGCAGTTGCATCTCTGCACTATGGGACACTCCCTTCAGATGCATCCTGCAGACTGAAAAAGGTTAATTTCCCAACCCTTGAACTAGTTGATTTAGGAATGGGCTCAGGGGAAAGGAATTCAGAAGCCTGACATGCCTGCAAAAGGGTGAAGATTTTTTAACCAGCTGGGCTTTTGGCCCCCCTCTCCCTGTACAAACTGGTAAAAGGCCTCATAATTTTTGAGCTGTCCTTACCCCTCTCTTTTTTGTTTTGATACATGTTTTCTAATAACCCTGTTTGTCTGTTTTTGCCTTCAGGCCATCGAACACCGCAGTCATGCAACCAGAGCCTCTGATGACAGCCCCTTCTCCCCTTCTGCTAGGAGCCCATAGATTGGCCCCTGAGGGAGATCTGACTGTCATTTTTCAAAAACAGTGACCCCTATCAGCAGGATGCAGTTAAGACTAGTCTTTGTCCTTTTCCTTATTCTAAGGGCAGTTAGATGTACTTCTTTAGAGGGGGGATTAAGACAGCCAAGTGGGAAGGTGTCCCTGAAGAAACCCTAACCAGCCTGCCCACTGAGGTGGAGTGTCAGGAAGTTCAGGATGTCTGCAGCAGGGAGGCGCCTGGCCCCTCCTCTTCCTGTGTGGAATCAGGGATTCAAGCTGTGGGCCGGAAGTGCTCTAACAGGGATTCTGGCCTTGGGAGAGTCCCTGTTCCCCCTTTTATTCCTTTTCACTTAATGAAACCCTGTCTTACTCACAATTCAAATTGTCTGCAAGCCTCAATTTTCATGGCTATGGGACAAAGAACCCCATCTTTAGCTGAACTAAGGAAAAGTCCTGCAACAATAAGAACATTCTTTAGGATAGCCAGAAAGTAGAAACAACTCAAATACCTGTCAACATTTATACTATAGAATTTTTCTGGAATGAAAAGAAATGAAGTAACAATACATGCTACAACATGGAAGAATCTTGAAAACATTATGTAAAGTGAAAAATGCTAGACACAAAATACCACATATTATAATTTTTATACAAATGAAATTATAATTTTATACAAATGGGATCATCATAAAATGATTCCATTTGTATAAAACTCTAGAAAATGTAAACTAATCTGTAGTGACAGAAGGGAGATCAGTATCAGTGGTTGCCTGAGATAGAGCAATGAGAAGGGAGGATGGAGAAGTGATTACACAGGAGTATAAGGAAACTTCCATGGGTGATGGTTGTGTGTACTGACTTGATTGTACTCATGTTTTCATGGATGTATACATATGTTGAAACTTATCAAATTGCACACTTAAAAATATACTGTTTATTGTTTATCTCAAAGCCATTTTTAAAATGACAATAATATCACCTACATTCCAGGGTTGTGATGAGACTTAAATATAATCATTTACATTAAAGTGCCAAAAACTAACACAAAAATTTAACATAAAAATAATCACATAGTAAACAGAAGTTGTAATTTAATTGTAAAGAATGGAGAATCATTTTTTTTTTTTTATTTAGCAGAGGCATGACATGGTAAGAATCTCATTTCAGCCATTATAGCAGATCAATTTAATTCCCTTCCCTTCATGTGTACATTAACAATGAATTAATGAATAAATATCCCAATGTACAAGTGGAAGTATATATGGATCTGTATTAGTGCATGTGTGTATATGCATTAAGTTTTCACTTAACATCATTAACAGGTTCTTGGAAATTGATGTTCAGCAAAACTATATACTGTATGCCATAGGACCTTAACCCTTGTTTATATCAGCCTACAACAAAATTGGTTTCATTGCACAGCATGTCATTTTGCTTTAAGAAGTAGCTTCCAATAACCTATGGAAGACGTTAACTAAGGACTCATTGTACACATGTATGTATGTGTTTATATACATGTATATATATTCACAAACATATATATATATATATGTATATATATATATATATATATATATATATATATATATATATATATATATACACTTTCTGGGAAAGTCCTTTCTACAAAATGCATTGGAAGTGGTCTACTTTATTTTCATTTCTATTGTTAAAAAATATGTTAGGGTGGTTTGGAATTACTGGAATCAGCAAATTCTCCTATTTTTAATTAAGGCAGGAGCTCATTTTATGCTATGCATTGAACTATGCCCTTGATGTACATCATAACATTTTTCCTGGGAAGAAGGAATCATTACTCTATTTTACAGGTGAGGAAGTGAAGGATCAGTAAGATTAAATTATATATTTAGAATCACACAGCCAGTATGTAGCAAGGCCAGGAAATATATTCAACACAATCCAACCCCAAACCTCATAGTATTTTAGCTCTGCCAGGCTTTCTACCAAAATTGCTATATCTAGTATATGGGTACATGGCTAATGCCACCTCAGCATTCACATGTACATACAAATTACCAAGATGAAATCAAATCTAGTCTCACAATTAGTGTCATGTCAGTGTCAGTGAAGCCAAGGCTATGGTGAAGAGAGGGAGCAGAATCAATTCAGCTAGGCATAAAAAATAATCATTAAATGTATGATTCAAGGTGGGTTTGTAGATATTTTAAGTACAAGCTTATATCCATGTGATAGGAATCAAAATGTTGAGACATTCAGAAATCTTAGGAGCTATATACAAATTTCTGGATGATGTCATTTTATTTTGAAGTCTCATTTTTGTCAGTGTTCTCTGCTGTTAAACTAAAATTTTAATTTTAGAAGATGTTAAAGATGTAGGTAAGTGTATCAAAATAATTTATCTAGTACTATGAATTGAACAGTTTAATCCTGAACAGAAAATTTTAATAAAAGGACCTTAATAAATTTTAAGCATGTAAGGAAAAGTTACTTATAATCATTTTAGCTTTAAAAGAGATTTTCAGTCTTTTATTTGAGATCGTAATAGGTATAAGACCCCTGGGGAAATATAAAAATGAGAAATAAAAAGGTATTTTTACAGTTATGGCTAATATTACAATAGTCTCATGTCTGGGATGTTAGACCTCATGCTTTGATCCCAGACAAGCTTAAGTTAGATTGTCAGCCCCGCCACTTCATAGTTCACTGGGCTGCATTAAGCAAGTGCTTAGCTTTTCTGAGATTCACTTTCTTTTCTTTTCTTTTTTTTTAAATTTTTTAAATTGCATTTTATAGATACACACGTGCAGTGTGATTTGCTGCTTTCCTCCCCATCACCTATATCTGGCATTTCTCCCCATGCTCTCTCTCCCCAACTCCCCACCCCACACTGTCCCTCCCCTATTTCCCCCCAATAGACCCCAGTGTGTAGTGCTACCCCTCTGTGTCCATGTGTTCTCATTGTTCAACACCCGCCTATGAGTGAGAACATGCGGTGTTTGATTTTCTGCTCTTTTGTCAACAAACTGACACAAGGGATTCACTTTCTTATACTGTCAAATTGTGCTAATGGCAACGCCTACCTTTAGAGTTGTTCTGTGAATTATATAAGACCATGTATGTTAGCAACCAGGAATAATTCAAGGTACATAGAAGTGCATTCAACAAATAAGGGATGCTGTTAAAATACAGTTTGAGGTATACACAAGTTTAAAGAGTTTAACTTTACTCCATTGCTTTTCCTGGCTGCAGGCAGTAGTGGCAGCCCTGGGCAGTTAGCTCAATGATGGGTTACATGGTGGCCTGAGGAAGGACCTAGAACTGGATTAAAAGATCCAGTCCTAGTTTTGGACAATCAATGCTAATTGCACAATCAACTGAGGAGCCTTCAGAACGTCACCTTGGCATGTAAAGCATAGCTCTGATTTTACTTTTAATAACTGTTTGGGGCTGGGGGCGGCTCACACCTGTAATTCCAACACTTTGGGAGGCCAAGGCGGGTGGATCACATGGGGTCAGGAGTTCGAGACCAGTCTGGCCAACATGACAAAACCCTATCTCTACTAAAAATACAAAAAATGTAATTTGTTTTAAATACAGAAAATGTAAAGAAATAAATTCAGCGGTAATTTTTAAAAAATACGAAAATTAGCTGGGCATGGCAGTGGGTACCTATAATCCCAGTTACTCAGGAGGCTGAGGCAGGAGAATCGCTTGAACCCAGGAGGCGGAGGTTGCAGTGAGTCAAGATCCTGCCACTGCACTCCAGCCTGGATGAAAGAGTGAAACTCTATCTCCATTTTAATAAATAAAATAAAATAGTAAAATTAAATTAATTTAAAATTTAAAAAATGGCTTGAGTAACAGCAATGACAATGTAAATTGTTAATATTTTTGGCAACTTCGTATGTGCTCTGCCCTATGTGAAGCACTGCACATGCATTATCACATCGCATCCTTAATTATGAAATAAGTGCTATAATTATCCTCAGGTTATAGATAAGAAAACTGCTATATTGTTGAAAGGAAAGGTGCTATTTGACGTCTTTACTGCCATCCCCATCTTTTGCAATTCCAACTCAAACAAGCTGGCTTCCAATTAGTAGTAACCCTTGTGTGTGTGTGGGTGTGTGTGGGTGTGTGTGTGTGTCTGCGCATGCACACACGTGGAGGCATGTGTGTACTTGACAGCATTATATATAGGCTAGAAATCAATTAATTCTTCTATGAAGTCTTTCTCTGATTAGGCCCTCATCTATTTTATGGATATTGGTTTTGTATATAAAAGGATTGCCATCAACAACCCAGTGGTGCTTTTTCTCCCAACACCCATAGCAACAACCTCTCTTTGCGAACTAAAATAAGTTTGGTATGAATCCTCAAACTGGAGTTTTGACAGTTAGGTAAGAAAAACAGATCAGTGGGTACATTACACCCACTGTGCTGTAGAATAATCATTTAAAAAATGGATATAAAGCATTATTGCATTTTTTCCAGGTTTACCTTTAAATTTGTTAGCATGCAGAAATGTAACTAGCTAGCTATAGTCAGTCCCCGTTCCCCAAATGGCAAACACTTCGTAGAGTGCTGATGAGAGGCATCACCTGCATACCTACATAGAGACGTTCTTTCTCTACTTTTTCTAGCACACAAAGCTTATGCCTGAGAGTGGAAATGTTGTTCAGTCTATAATTGTCTAGAAGAGCCAGGCCTGTCAAGTCCAGAAGTAGTTTCTAGGCTCTCTCCAACTTCACCCCAACTTAAACTTTGGCTGCATGTTTCATGAGACTGTAGACTGTATGCCCAGTTTCTGTAAAGAGAAAAATATATAAGGCCACAGGAAAAAGAGAGAGGATAAAAGAGAGTAAAATGAGATACTAGAAACCTGGTGTAGAGAATACATAATAGAATTGATCCCATAAATGTATCCTAAATCAGGGACTCAACATTCCAGCTCATCATCAAGAGAGATGAGCAAATATATCTAAAGACTGAGATTGCCATAAAGGAGTGTGGAATGAGTACAGTTAGTCATGAATGGGGCTAACTTAGAGGTGGGTGCAAATGAATAAATCAAGGGAGACAAATATTGTAAAAGTAATAATGAGAGATTATGGTTAAGGAGGGAATGTAGAATGCTATGTGACCATAAAATAGGGTAATAAAATGGGACAATAGCATACAATGAAGGACTATGGAGAACCCAGTTTAAAGTTTTCTATGATGAGCTAAGAAGGACAGCTAATCATTGAGCACTTCATTACTCACGAATTCCCACTGAATCAAGGCCACAAATTTGGCTCTTAGCCCAAAGATACTTACTGCCATCTGCATATAACAAAGTGCCATCAAAAATAACAAGAAAATAAAACTGTACTGGTTGCCTTTATTAGGTTATTAGGCTGCATGTGTCAAAACAACTCCTATCTAGCAACTAAGGAGGGTGGTCTGATTGGGAAAGAAGAGATAATATATTCAGAAAGAATGTGAATCCTGACTTGACCTCTAAGAATACCTTTCTCTCTTCCCCACTGCCTCATAACCTGACCCAATATCTTTACAAAGATAGAAATTTCAGAATAGTTTTTACTTAGGATACATATGTGGGGTTTCCACATTTGAATGAAGACAATGATATTAACCAAGGCAAACTTCTAAGGAAAGGCTTCATAATGTTAAATCCATAATGCTGCATGTTTAAAGACCATTTCAAGGCAGTGTTTCTGCAGACAGATTCTCAGACATAAACCTGCATTTTAAATGTAACTCTCCCCTCTTGCTTCTTGGTGGTTTATTTTCTCCTAGAATTTTGCCATGATGGACAGTTATAACACAGTCCGTTCATTCAGAAACAATTAAAATCCCTTTACATGCTAGACATTTGAGGAAGGAACAAGAAGATCAAGAGTTTCATCCACCCTTAAGGAGTTGCTCTGTTGAGAGCAAGGCCTACTAAGCCATTTGCAATTACAGAACCACCAGGAAGTTCTGTAATCTCAGCCTGGATGAGAGTTACCTCGATGAGTAGACGCAAAGAGCCATGTGTGTGGTGAATAAGAAAGAGCCATACCCCAGCTGCTGGTCAGCTCAGGGCTGGGCATAGTGGTCGGTGTGTGATAGGTTCTAGTGGCCATCAGAAAGCACTGAGCCGTGGTAGGGGATGGACAAAAAATGTCCAGTCCCTTTCCATGAGTGGTATGATGTTGTAACAGTGGTCTGCAGGGGGTGCTTCAGGACAGCCTCCTCTCACTGTGGTTGGGCAGACTAAAGCCTTGACACATCTACAGTCACCACATCCTGTGGCACTTCTGAGAGTCATGGAGAAGAGGCCAAAAGTCAAACATCAAGCCCAAGCAGGAAAAGACAAAAGGACAATTATGATGGCATTATCGGAGAGTCTGCAACCTTGGGGAAGGAGAACTGGAGAAAGGACAGCAAAGCTTCAAGTGCTTTCCTGATTAACCAGTACCCTGCAGCGGGGGCCTTTTCTAATTCTTCTGTGGGTGCAGGCAATGGTGTAAGATAGGAGGGCTTATAGCACAGTACATGCGTCACCAAACTACGGCCCGTGGGCTGCATGCGGCCCCCTGAGGCCATTTATCCGACCCCCCGCCACACTTCAGGAAGGGGCACCTCTTTCATTGGTGGTCTGTGAGAGGATCACAGTATGTGGCGGCCCTCCAACGGTCTGAGGGACAGTGAACTGGCCCCCTGTGTAAAAAGTTTGCGGACGCCTTGTCTAGAAGGAGAACTGGCATGTTCCCATCTACCACAGGCCAAAAACCCAGAGAAGTCTGAAAATGGACCAAGACTGGAGCCAGGTCAATTAGAGCAAAGTGCTTGTTCTTGACACCTCTAAAAGTGAGTAAATGCCAATGAAATTTTGTATTCTGTCTAGTAGGCTCAGGAAAGGCTTCAAAACTGTAGCATGGGTAGGAGTTAGTAGATGGAGAAGCCCCTTTGTAGGCAGCACTCATGTGGGCCTGAAAATAGACAAGAGGAACTTTGCTTTCTGAGAGCATTTGGTTCGCAGGAATAATAAGAATGCACAGATGAGCTTGCACACTGAATGGTTAAGATTTGTAGTTTGAAAATGCTCTGTCCACTTCCCTGCAGGGACCGATGTTCCCTACAGAGGCCCTGAGGTCCTTGAGAGAATTCGCCTGATGAAGAAGTAAATGCTGCTGCCCTATCTTTGAGTTTAGAAGAGGACAGCATGGGCTGAGTCCTGTTATTGGTAATGAATCAGCCAAGCCCCATCCCAGCCCTAACTGGAACCCTGGCAATCCACATAGTGAGCATTAAAGCCTGATTTAAGATCGGTGTCGGTTCTTGGACTCAGCTGAATGCTCTTAAATGTACAGGCCATGTTCCTGGAAGCATTGGTATTGACAGTCCAAAAGAAATGGACTTATATGCACAAACAAGGTTGACGATATGGCCATCAACATTTATTTTAATTTTCCTTTCACAGTTTAGAGGATTTTATTTATTCTGAAACTGGAGAGACTCATTTTAAATTAAAGTGTTACATGCAATTAATTAATTACCACCAGGAAGTTTCCTTAATCTCCAGAATCAGCAGGACTCCTTCAGAGGAATGCTTCTTAAGCACAGAATGAAAATGGACTCTCTGACTTGCAGGCCACTGGGATCACTTTGGAATTTAATCCAGTTAAAAAGAAGTCTCCTAATTATTATGGCTTCAAACAATACTGTTTTCTTTAGGATTCTCACTCTAATCCTGTGAAAGGAGCTATATAAATCACCAAATGAACTATACTCAGCCTTCTTCCTCCCCCACTCTCACACCCACATCATCACCAGATCAAAGGATCAAAGCCAACTCCAAGTATAACTGGTATTTGCTTCTCTAGAAAATTAGTTGTAAAAAAATTTCAGAGAGGACTAGATATTCACAAGATATTAATGGAGATTTCCCTGAAAAAAAAAAGGAAAAAAATGCTCTTTTGACAGAATTCAAAAGATTATGTAACTGTTAGATGATACGCAGTGCTGTAACCCGATATAGCTAATATAATTTACACTTAATTACCATAAAGGTTTATTTAAATATTGGAAATCGGAGTATGTCAGTATGACTTTGCATTGATAATTTTTGGGGTATCAAAAATAAGATTGAAAACTGACACTGCAGTAAGGGACTAGGTATTGGAATGAATTAAGACAAGATTCCCTGCATTCCTGAAGGCTTTCTTTTTTTTTTTTTTTTTCTTTAACCCAGCCATGCTGCAATTCACAAGCCCTGGGAGAACAGACCTCCTTTATGACAAGTTCAGCTGTGGGAAAGCAACTAACAAAACACCACTTCTGAGAAAGGGGAAGCAATGTCAGGGAGTGTCATCTGCTGACGTTTATTCCCACTCTTAATCCCCTCCCACTCACAGAACTAGGAGCTTTCCTGTCCTTTGACCTCTGAACTCCAAAAGAATGGCAAGAGCTGGTGGAACAGGAGTTTCTGAGAGTCCAGTGTCTATGGCATGTATCTGACAGCTCTGAAAGTATGGGCTGTTAATCAGACTTCCCCTAACAGAGATATTTGTGGATAAGGAACCTGCTTAAAACGGTGAGGCAGTCAGAATGTCAGAGAATTGGGAGACTGAGACTGGCACGTGGCAACAGCAGCAGAAATGAGGGACCTGTAGTTGGGAAAAGAGACGGGTTGGAGGCTACAAAATAGATATCTTCACACAAGAAAAGGAACGCTGCCTGTGAAAGGACACTTTAGCAAGGTAACATCACTGGAACTTTGTGCAGAATCCAGCCATCCATCCATCTGTGCATCCATTCATCCAGCCATCATCGATGCAGCAGTGTTATAGCCAACTATGGAAAAAATGAGCTTTTGTGAGATGTGATTTCTAGCAAAAGCCAGAAGGTGGGTAAAGGTTTTAGGCATGTAAAGGACCCCCCAAATCACACCACATTCCTTATTATTCAAAATCCCTTCATAGCTTATGTCCAGTGCCTTAGTTTCCTATGTAAGTAGTAAAATAGAAATAACAATAAACAGACAAAATGTGTTAACTATTAATGTTACAGGCTTGAAGACTAGGGATCTTTTCTACAAGGTATGCCTGCATTGTTCATTATTAGAAAGCACAGTTTCAAGTTTCCACTTAGCCCCAGTTTTCGTGAAGGAAATGTAAACTATTCCATATTCTGCCTCTACCCTAACTCCTGAAATAAACCTATTGTTGTTCTGTTGCAAATAGATCATATTTGGGTCAATTGCAGGTTTTGCAGCTAAAACCTTAATGAGTGAATACAATTTACTAGAAGAAGTAATTCCCAGAAGCCCAGATTCATGTTTGCCCATACTGCAGAATAATAACTACCAATTATTTCTTACATACTGGAAGATCTACCTAGGGCATCTCAGGGAATTCTCATGACAATCCTCAAATTGAGTGTTATCTTCTCAGTTCTTTTTTTTTTTTTTTTTTTTTTTTTTTGAGACTGAGTTTCACTCTTGTCATCCAAGCTTGAGAGCAATGGTGCAATCTCGGCTCACTGAGTCCTCCACCTCCCGGTTTCAAGCGATTCTCCTGCCTCAACCTCTCAAGTAGCCGGGATTACAGGCAGGTGCCACAACACCCAGCTAATTTTCTTTTTATTTTTAGTGCAAACGGGGTTTCGCCATGTTAGCCAGGCTGGTCTCAAACTCCTGACTTCAGGTGATCCACCCATCTCAGCCTCCCAAAATGCTTGGATTACAGGCTTAAGGCAAGTGCCTGGCCGAGTGTTATCTCAGTTTTACAGAAAAGAAAACAGAGGCTTACACAGTTCACTAACTTGTCCAGTCACGTGGATAGTAAAGCACAAAGCTGACCCCAAACCAAGCCTTGTCCATGACACCACCCTTTCTGAATCCCTCCTACCCCTCCTAGATTAATTACTGTAGCATTTATTCAAGTCATTTCAATAGAGCTATTATCAGATGTATGGGAAAAGAGTTCAATGCCAAATACATTGAAAAAGCTGGTTTAAGAAAAGTTAAACAGGTTTCCTTATGAAAGCATTTCTCAATGGCCTCCATAAACAAAAAGGCGTAAGCCTTATTTTTGCTATTAGTGTTACTGAAGAGCAATTCCAAAGACAGAGCAGTAAAAGTGCTCTGGGAAAAAAAAAAGGCAAACTGCTTTAAAATCTACCTTGCAAACAAGCACCGTCCCAGTGTGCAGGGACAAGCCCTTTTGGAGGCATGGAGTTTGAAGGTGCTGTGCTTTGGCATCTTGGCTCCAGTCCAGCGGAGATGCAGGCTGCCCACATCCTGTTGGGGGGCTAGGGCCAGATAGAGTTTACATCCAGGAGACCCTCCTAGCAAATGCACTAAAAGCAGCGCTGCCTCCAGGACAATTCATGATCTCCTAGACAGTAGGGCAGCTGAGCGTGATGAGGAAGGGCACTGTCTCTCTGATTCCCAGGGCTTGTCATTTCCCAAGGGCTGGTGGAGCCCGGGGATTGGAGGGCAAGAAGCCCAGCCGTAGTCTAAAGGAATGATACTGAATGGGCCCTGTGTGCTGAGCAGAGAGGAGGAATAGATTTCCTCGCTTGTCCCTGGATACTTGCCAAACCTGAAGTAAGTACTGTATATGGTGAATCATTGTCAGCACCAGCATTGCCAGATGCTGGGCAATGCATATAAAAGAGCCTGCATTTGGAGGCATTGATTTCCTCAACAGAGCTCGGGTCTCTCCTCTCTGTTCCTGCCTCCAGGCTTGCCTCCTCCAACCCTCTACCCTCCATGCAGATGCTCAAGAAATCTCCCTAAAGCAGATATATGAATATATCCTTCCTTTGCATAAAAGTCTTCAGCAGTTCCAGAAATAGATGCTTCAAACGTTTAATTCCTTGCCGAAGGCCTCATATCTTTTACTTCCTAGAACAGAGCCTTTGTACTGCTCTGGCTTTTGCAAAAGCTGGTCCCCTTAACTACCACTGCTTTAACCTATGGCTCCCATTTGGATGGTTTTGTGATGGTCCTCATCTGGGGATATCAGCCACAGATGAACACCCCTGCTGGTATTAACCCAACTCCAGATATCTCACAGGATTCACCCATCTTACAGTCATCTCACTGTGCCTTACTTCTCCATTAGACTGCAAGCTTGTTGAGCCAGGGATTCCATATTATTGAACTTTGTATCCCAACCCACAGAGCACAAGGCCTGACCTGTCATAAATGTGTGTTGAAGGGATAATATAAAATTTCCCAGGGCCCCTCTCCTGAGCTCTGTGTCAAAATCTGTGCATTGGAATTCAAAGGTGACTCACTTTGGTTAATCCAAAATATGACACCGATTTCTAGCATTTGTGGTTCTTAAGAACAAAGCCAATAAAACAAAATTGATATTAAAACTAGAATAAAAGAGTCAGGATGGGGATTAAGATGAATCAAAGTACAAAGAGGTGCAATATAGAAACCGATTCTCATATAAGTAAAATTCATTGTTTTAGATAATAGCCTGTATTCATTCCACTGTAGAATGGTCCAGCTGAAATCTGGTTTTCAAAACATAGTGTTTCTTCCTATTGTTACCCTTAAAAATTGAATTTTCAGTTATTCATCATTGAACCTGAAAGCAAGAACATTTTGAACACCCATTTACCTTGTTCTCTAAACTTTTTAATCAGCTCAGCTTTTATGTTATGAAACTGCTCAATGTTAAGTATTTACCATAATAATGTAGCAAAATATAAATTTAACTTGACATGCATTTTAATCTTAAAGTGCACCTTCTAGTCTTCCGCCGACTCTGATCCAGACTGTCTTAGGGAGGTGCAGACCCATGATCTTGAGTTTAAACAAGAAAGGCCATTTTTTTTGTTGTTGTTTTTGGTCTATGGGCAATAGTGAAACCACAGATCATCAATTAATATACTTGCAGTCAAATCAAATGTTTTGGTTCCAGAGATCAAATATTCCAGTATGAATCCCATTTTATACAGTGGCTGAATTGTGTGTCATTATATACATACTTTAGCCAATCACAACACAGAAGAACTCGAAGCGGAGCCCTACCAGTTAGTCTGAGTCATGAAAATGGATAGAGTTTCTCTTAATTCAGCATTGCCTTTTACTGGACAGCATGTACAGCTTTTACCAATACAGAAGGGACATGATTGGGGTCCTGCAAGGGGCAGATGGTGTGTCATTACCTTCTCTAATTTCATGGGTCAGTTAACAGTCCTTTTATATTAGTGTTACAGCCTTGCCTATCTTCTTTACTGCTACATTCCTAGAACCCAGCCAAATGCTAAGCATGTACTATATTCTCAATAAAAATGTGATGAATGAATAAATATTGTTGGGCTAAAGAAAACTTGGGATAATTGGCACAGAGTTAATGCATGTTGAAATTAGGAGCTCAGACACTGGAGTCACACTGCCCAGTTTTCAACTCCGTCTCTGACCTTGACTAACTGTGTGTTCTTGGGCAAATCCCCTTACCTCTCTATGCCACCATTTCCTCATCTGTAAACTGAGGATGCTCCTCAGACCTATCTCAATTAGTTATTGCGATGATTGATTTTAAAACATGACAGACTCTTAGAACAGTGCCTACCTCATATTATACACGCTCAATGAGAGAAGTTGCTATTAGTATCAATTATCAGTTGGCTGCCACGGATGCAGGGTGGTGTGACCATCCACTGTGCACCAAAGTTTGTGCAAATATGTAGAATCTCTTTCTCCATTGCTCCAGGATCTATGGCTTAAGTAGCTCTGTATCTTCAGTGGCTGACCAAGAGGTGGTGTTTAATAAATGAGGCTAGATAGATGGATGCTTATTCAGCTGTCTAAGCTGATTGCCATCCTTACAAATACATACCCTGCCACAGATACTCTTTCTGGTCCAACAATCTAGTTCAAAACAGAGGCTTCAAAGCTCTGTTTGGAACCTTCTCTTTACCAGCTCCCTTGGCATGGTTTTGTGTTTGGAGTCACCCTCTGCCTCCCCCGTACAGTCCTATGGCTGAGTGGGACAGTCCGTCAATCTCTATCACCATTTGTTTCTTAGATAGCATCTCCATGGTTTCTTATGCTCTAGCCTCAGGGAAAATTATACCTTATCCAAGATCCCTGTGGCAACAGGCCCAATCTTTGCTACACTGTCTCAGGTCTCCATTTTCCTTGGAAGTGGAAATTCAAATATCAGAGGCATTATTCATAATATTGAAGGTCAAGGGCTTTGAGATTAGAGCATTATATTAATAGGTCATATCTCCACTCGGCTACCTGTTTGCTCTGTGAACTTAGACATTTTGAACTCTATGGCTCATAATGTCCTAATCTGTAAAGTGTGAATAATTACAGAAAGTACCTCATAACTGCATGGGATAGTTCCTAGCATAATGCTACATACAAAAACCATCCAGTAAATCCTAGCTATTTTGCATCCAATCAGCTCATAACACTGAACATCTACTAAATGCCAAGCCTCAGTTTAGTTATTTAGTGACTTAGTGACAAATGAAACGCTTTGGCTGTCCTCAATAAATTTACATCATAAACAAAGGTGGGTATAAATGATAAACAAGTAAGCTCACTGGTGTGTGACTTAGTATCTGATATGGTTTGGATATTCACCCTCACCAAATCTCATGTTGAAATGTGATTCCCTATGTTGGAGGTGGGGGCCTGGTGAAAGCTGATTGGATCATGGAAGTCAATCCTTAATTAATGGTTTGGCTCCACCCCCTAGGTGAGACTTGAGTTCCCGCTCAGTTGATTTATGAGAGATCTGGTTGTTTAAAAGTATGTAGCACCTCTCCCCTCTATTTCTTGCTCCTGCTCTCAGCATATGATGTACCTGCTGCCATGATTGTAAGCTTCCTGAGGCCCTTACCAAAAGCAAATGCTAGCACTGCACTTCCTGTACAACTTGCAGAATCATGAGCCAATTCAACTTTTGTTTATGAATTGTATAAACTCAGGTATTCTTTTACAGTGATGCAAACAAACTAATACAATGTAAAACACAATATAGGGTGATTTATGTGAAAGGAAACCTGAACCATGTATTCATGTGAGCAGCTGCCCAAGGGTTTAAGCCAGTTATTTAAATGTAGTATATAGAGATGAACAGTTATAAATTGAAGATTAATTGTTTAAGATAAATAACTGAAACATTTCACTTACTAAAAACTAGAAGAAGGGTGCTGAGAGGTTTCCCATCTAAGTGATGCAGAGAGGATTTTTATCTGGAATCTTCAGTTAACTATATTATAACTGCATTGATTCTTAAACATTCAAGCTAGTTTAGATTCAGTTTTAGTTCTGCTGCTTTATTCTGCTTACTTAATTGAACATTTCTGTCTATACATTTTACCAAGCATAAATATTGATGCTTCCTTCAATAAAATTAGGTCCCTTGAACTGTTCTCTCTCTCTCTCTCTCTCTCTCTCTCTCTCTCTCTCTCTCTGTGTGTGTGTGTGTGTGTGTGTGTGTGTGTGTGGGCATGTGTCAGTGTCTATGGACATGCCTGAATTTAGCTATTAAAACAGTTGGATTCTAAAAATATTCACCACTCCATAAAAATAATTAATCCACAAGCATACCTCAGTTCCGTGGAGCTGAATATTAAACATGCTAACCAAGAAATTGCGTGAAATTATAATACCATATGTAGAAATCCTCTTTAAAACTCACCAGAGGGAGTTCAACTAAATTCCTGCCTCTTTGCCCTTAGTTAAAAGTATTTCCTCTCAAGCAAACATAATAAGACAGGAAGCAAAGAGTAGTGAGGAAAACACATGCTCTGGAGGTTTCACATTTGCATTTACATCTCAGCTCTGCTACTTACTAACTCAGGAAAGTTAAGTGACCACTCCCTACATTAGCTTTTCCACAAGAAAAGTGGGGATCACAGTAATACCTACCTCTTTGGTTTGCTGTGTGTATCTGATGTATAGGAAGGATCCCAGCAGAGTGTTAGGTAAGTGCAAGTCCTCAGCAAATGTTAGTTCTTCTTAACTCTTTTCCAAAGATTGTGGAAATATGTTTCTGAAATGATATGAGAGGCTTTAAGTCTGCATGACTTCATTAATATATCTGAATGTGACAACTAGTAGAGAGAAATGGGGACGTGGTGCCCTCTTGATATGGTTAGGCTTTGTGTCTCTACCCAAATCTCATCTCGAATTGTAATTCTCATAATCCCCAAGTGTCAAGGGAGACACCAGGTGGAGGTAATTGAATCATGGATGCAGTTTCCCCCATTCTGTTCTCATGACTGTGACTGAGTTCTCATGAGATCTGATGTTTTTATAATGGACTATTCCCACTTTGCTCAGCACTTTTCCTTCCTGCCTTCTCCTTCGCCTTCTGCCATGATTGTAAATTTCCTGACGCCTCCCCAGCCATGCTGAACTGTGAGTCAGTTAAACTGCTTTCCTTCATAAGTAACAGTATGAAACAGATGAATACACCCCTCCATTTATCAGGTATGCTAAGGAAAGTGCTTAGCACAATCAAGCATCCAACATCCTCCTCTACATTTCACCTCTGTATAGTCCAATATTCAAAGAATCTCATTTCAATATTTGTCTTCAAGTCTTTGTTCTATAGAAAAAACTACCCATAAGTCCAGAAATACAGCTTAATAATTGATGCTCCGATGATCTTTTACACTGGAATTTTACAAAATAAAGATCCTTTATCATTGATGCCCTCACCAATCCTTTCCAAATAGGAAGTTGGTTTATAGTAAATAGTTGTCCAAACAAATAAAGATAAAATGTATATGTCAGATGGCCCAGCCATTTCTCTACTGAATATGCCTTATTGTCAAGAAATACATATGTCTGATAAACTTTTAATGTGTTGATCACCTTTCTTTTCCCTGAAGAATCATCCATATGCTTGGTAAACATTATTACATTGTTTTCCTTTTTATTCTCTTGGTTAAATCATACCAAGGTATGTCTCTTTTTTTTTCTTTAGATTTGATCTTTAATTCCTTCAGTGTGAATGGAAGATAATCATTGATTTTTATTATTTTTTATTTGTTTAGGCAAAAGTGTTGGCTAAGAACAGAAATTGGAATTCCAAGTTTCATATTGTTTAATGCCACTTATCACTTAATGGCATGGCAGAGAACGATGAGTTCTATTAACAACAATGGAACATTCAGCCAGAAATGAGAATTGAACTCCAGCTCACAAAGCCTTGTGTATTTGAGGACCAGAAATGCCTCTGAATTCGCATAATTGTTGTTTTAACCTATCATCACAGTAAATTCAGTGAAACAAACCAATGATAACAGCTTAAATTTAAATCATGTCCCAGATTGAGCTAAAAGAAATATAGATCAGGGCTGGACACAGTGGCCTCGACACCTATAATTTCAGTGTTTTAGGAGGCCAAGGCAGGAAGATCACTTGAGACTAGCATAAGGAGGCCCTGGCTATTAAAAAGTTAAAATAAAAATCAATTAGCTGGGTATGGTGACATATATCTGTAGTCCTAACTATTTAGGAGGCCAAGGCAGGAGGATCACTTGAGACTAAATTAGGGAAGCTCTGGTTATACAAAAAATAAAAATAAAAATTAGCTGGGCAGTGTGGCATATACCTGCAGTCCTATTGGGAGGCTAAGGCAGAAGGATCACTTGAGCCATGGAGTTGGAGGCTGCAGTGAGCTATGATCACACTGCTGCATTCCAGCCTGGATAACAGGGCAAGACCCTGTCTCCAAAAATAAAGTAGATAAGGTATGTTTTATATCTTTATGAAGGAAGGACAAACAAGGACAAACTGGTGATAACATCTTTCCTATCCCAATGGATTGTTACTTTTTCCTTACTCCCAAAGTCTAGCGGATTCTACTTGCCATTGAGTGAGAGTAGGGGAAAATTGCCTCTCAGACATATCACTGTGTATCTCCTCCCTTTGGAAAACCTCAATGTTGATCCTGGACTCTTCTCAAAGGGAAATAGAGTAGAGACAACAGCTTTCTTGCACATTGTGTCACCAAAACAGCCGAAAGCCCTGGGTTTACAGTCCTTCCTTGAGAATGTGGTATTGTAGTTTACAACTTGGCAATCCTGTTTGGAAAATGAAACTGAACGCAGGAGATAGCATGGTGGCCTGAGTTCTAGTTCTGCTTCTGCCCCTAATAGTTATGAGACCGAGGGCAGAAAATCTGATCTTTCTGGATGGCAGTTAGTTATTGCAGTTCGCCAGATGAAGACACTGAACACAGTGCTTCTTCCCCTTGCTATTTAAACTTTTTTCAGTCAAGTATTTAAAATTGCATTTTAAATTCAAACTTTAAGAGAAACCTTCCCCTTCTCATGATGGTTGTTTCATCAGTATTCTCTGCTTTTCTGCTAAATTTATCATGCAAATATATCCCTCTGTCTACATTTTCTTCATATTTAATATAGGTGATGATTCAATAAACAGAACCGTAATTTGTGACATCATAACAGTTTACATTCATAACTTTAACTTAAATATACAATTATGCATTAATTACACATAGCACAGTAGATACTATTTGAGTCCCAATTCTGAGTCATTAGGAGACAAAGCCATAGTAAGTTACCTCTATTAAAATATATGTAATTCTGAGAGACATTAGTATCCATTTTGAGAGCCAAGTGTTGTATTGACTCAGAGAACAATATAGCTAACTATGATTAATTCTAATGATTAATTCTAAAAGAGGTGAGAAACTCAATGTCACTGTACGTTATTATTATAAGTGAAAGAGATGAAAGTAGCATGTTTTAACCTAGAATGTTTGACATAGATGCACACACTATGGCAAACATTCTGGGTTAAAACAGTGATTCATTGATTTTGTTTAAGATTCCACATGTAAGTGAGAAACCGAAGTACATTCTTTCTGTCTAGTGCATTGCATATTGAAACATCATGTTGTGTATCTTAAATATATGCAATTAAATTTTTTAAATAAAAATAAACTAGTTCCAAATGCAAAAAAATGCATACTGAGTTAAAGGACACTTTAAGAGTTGCTGAATCTTCTAAAAAGTGACGACTTTCTGATTTCAAATAGATGCTTTCTCTATCTCATGCACACTTTCAAAAAGCATATGTTTTCAAGATCCCGCTAATATACATCAGCTGATGCTCACCATCCTCAAGGGCTCTCTTTTCCAATATTGCACTTACCACCTAGGCTTTTCTTTTGAAATCCCCAAGAGCTTTGAAATCCCAGAGAGCTTTATTTCCTTCTTGCAGGCAGACAAATGATGTGGAAGAGGTTAAGTGACAGTATCAATTATAGAACATCAAGTCAGAATGGAGTCAGGGACTGAACCTAAATGCTTTCCACAACAAAGGGTTATTTGTTAGCTACCTGGAGGATCTTTAAAATTTCTTTCTAAAAAGTATCATTGGGGTATTGTTTCTGATATATCTTTTATAAGAACACAGATGTTATCTGCATGGAACATCATGCACTAAATTGCAAATTATTAAATGTAATTAAGTGTCCTCTTAAATAACTTGAGTCTGACACTTCCCAAACTTGGCTTGCTCCTGCCCTCTCAGTGTCTTAAATCTGAGAAACCATGTGGTCTCTATACCGAAACAAGAGCCAGTCTGTAACAAACTTTCTTGCATCCACACAGTGACACAGGTGACTTCATTTTTTTTTCAAATGTATGCATCATCTTAATGAGCCAAGGAAAGAAAAATAATGTGTAACCTTTAACCAGGAGAGAATTAGGGAAGATAACTAAAAGTTATGCTATAAAAGTCTCTTTGCAATATATCGTATACATATATTTTGGTTATCATTAGTGATGTTCACAAATATTTCAATTCTTGTCTTTTTTTCAGGTAAATGACAAATTATACTTCCGTGCTTCCCTTTAAATTAGACATGGCCATGTGATTTGCTTTGGTCAATGAAATACAAGTGGAACTGAGGTATAATGGAAGTAATATGTGTGGGTGTGTCACTTCTAGGTGGAAGCTTCAGAACAGGGCATAACTGACTATGTTCTCCTCCCATTGCCATAGTGATCTGAGAAGCACATATTGAGATGATGTCTCCATCACCCTGGGGCCTGGAGTGGCCAGGAGTAGAAGCCCCTGCTGAGCCATATTTTGCATGTAGCATGATTGAAAAACAAACTTTTGATGTGTTAAGCCACTGGGATTTTTTTTTTTAAATCATAGAATGAACCAGGCTATTCTGATGAATTCATTTATTCATTCATCAAGATGTTCAAACAGCTTTTTTGAGGGTTCACTTTAGAAAGCAGTAGGCATGCCTATTCTTCTAGACAAAAGGAAAAGATGATGAAGCCCTTGATAGGACTGGAGGTGGTGGTAGTCAAATTATTGGGAAAATCTCTATCTAATGGTATCTGCTTTCTTGATGGTGCTGGAGATCTGGAGAGGAAGTATTGTAAACTAAGACCTGATTCCTACTAGGGGCAGGAGACCAAAGTTACTTGGAAATACGTATGTATGTAGCCTTCTAGTGTTTCCGAGCCTAAAAGGAGTGATAAAATAGAGACACAAAAACTATGATAGAAAAATGAGTAAGATAAGAGTTTAAAACCAATATGCAATGTGAGAAGAGGTTAGAAGAAGGGGAAGCCACAGAAAGCTGTGTAGAGAAAGGGATATTAAGCTGGATCTAAAAAGCATTACTTGGAAAAATAGGTCTGAAGAGGCGGAGCAAGATAGTGGAATAGAAAGCTCCACTGATAGGTTCTCTGCACCCTCAGCCAATCAAGGCCACCAAGTTAACAACCATCTACACAGAAATAAGAAATAATAATAATGACACGTTCATATGAACCAAACATCAGCAAAGCATTTACAGTCCCTGATTTTACTTCATATGACCGACAGAGACACTGAAGGGATAGAAAAAACAGTCTGGAATTGCTGATGCCCCCTTCCTGCAGCAGTGGCAACATGGTACAGAGAGCATCTCTGGGCACTGGGGGAGGCAGAATACAGTAATTGTGAGACACTGAACACAGTGCTGTCCTGTTAGAGCATAAAGGAAAACTGAACAAAACTCAGCTGATGCCCACCCACTGAAGGAGAATTTAAACACACTCTATCCAGAGTGAAATCTACCCCAGTGGTCAGACCTCGAGTGCCTGGAAAACTCACAACCTAGGGCTATAGAGCTCTGTGTTGTCAAGTAAGCATGGAAGGCCATCAAGGCCATAAAAACAGCAAATCATAAGCAAGTCCTAATGCTAAACTAGGCCCAGAGACATTAGACTAGGGGTGGGGCATGCAATATACTGAGACATCAACTAGGGCAGTCACATTCAGAATGCTGGCATCACCCCTCCCATAACCCTATGCTGCACAGTTCAGGTCTCCAAAAGAGACCCCTTTCTTCCATTTGAAAAGAGGAGAGGGAAGAGTGGGGAAGACTTTATCTATCCCAAATACCAGCTCAGGACAGCAGAATAGGGCCCTGGTCAGAGTTTTGAGGCCCCTATTCCATGCCCCAGCTCCCAGACAATGTTACTAAACATACCTTAGGCCAGAAAGCAACCTGCTGGCTTGAAGCAAAGAACCCTGTCCTGGCAGCATCCATCACCTGCTAACTGAAGAGGACTTGGGCCCTGAGTAACCAACAGCGATAGCAAGCTACCATATTGTGGGCCTTGGATGAGCCTCTGTGACTTGCTGGCTTCAGATATCAGCATGGCCACAGGGTGGTAGAGCACCAAGCAGGCTCTTGGGGGTCTCTAATTCCAGGATTTGACTCATAGACAGCACTTCTGGAACTGCCCTGGGCCAGAAAGGAGTGCATTGCCCTGAAACTTGAGTCCCAGGCCAGGCAACATTCACAAGAAGATGATTTAAGCGGTCTTGGGCCTTAAGGGAAGATCAGGGGTAGTCTGGCAGTACTTCTCATGGACAGATTAAATAATGGGTTATGAGATAGTATTTGCAAGCCTCATGTTAACTTCAAACTAAAATACATACAGTGAATGCACAAAAAATGAAAATCAAGAAACTACATCATATCACAAGAAAAAATCACCTTCAGTAGAGGAAGACAGAAAGGAAATAAAGAAGGAAGACAATAGCATAAAATAACCGGAATACAAGTAGCAAAATGGCAGGAGTAAGTCCTAACTCATCAATAATAGCATTGAATGTTAATAGACCATACTCTTCAATCAAAAGGTACAGACTTCCTGAATGTATGGAAAAAACAAGACACAATGATCTGTTGATATCAGAGACACACTCTACCTATAAAGACAAAAACACACATAGACTGGAAATAAAAGTATGGAAAAAGATATTCCATGCCAATGGAAGCCAGAAAACAAAAGAGTAGAAGTTGCTAGACTTATATCAGACAAAATAGATGTCAAGACAAAAACTAAGAAAACACAAAGTCACTATATAATGATAAAAGGGGCCAATTCAGTAAGAGGAGATAACAATGTATATGAACTCAATAATGGAGCACCCAGATGTATAAAGGAAATATTATTAGAGCTAAAGAGAGAAAGAGACCCCCAAAGTAACATTATTTGGAGACTTCAACACCCGACTTTCAGCATTGGATATATCTTCCTGATAAAAAATCAACAAAGAAACCTCAGACTTAATCTGCACTGTAGACCAAATGGAGCTAATAGATATTTACAGAACATTTTATCCAAGAGCTGCAGAATACACATTCTTTTCCTCAGCACATGGGTCATTCTCCAGGATAGATCATACATTGTATATCATCAAAAAGTTGATATTATATCAAACATCTTTTCTGACCACAATGGCATAAAACTAAAAATTAATAATGAGGGAAATTTTAGAAACTACACAAACATATAGAAATTAAACAATATGCTCCTGAACAACTAGTGGGTCACTAAAGAAATTAAGAATGAAGTTGAAAATTTTCTTGAAATAAATAACAAAGGAATCACAACATACCAAAGCCTATGGGATACAGGATAAGCAGTACTAAGAGGGAAGTGTTTATGTCTCTTAAGTGTCTAAATCACAAAAGGGGAAAAACTTCAAATGAACAATCTAACGTTGCATATTAAAGAAATAGAAATGCAAGAGCAATTAAAACCCAAAATTAATTAGTAGAAGAAAAGAGATAATAAACATCAGAGCAGAAGTAAATGAAATTGAAATTAAAATTATATATATATATATATATATATATATATATATATATATATATATCAAGGGAACAAAAATTGTTTTTTTGAAAACTTAAACAAAATTGACACCCTTTAGCCTGACTGACTAACCAAAAGGAGAGAAGACCCAAATAAATAAAATCAGAAGTGTAAAAGGAGACATTACAACTGATAATGAAGAAATTCAAAAGATACTTAATGACTACTATGGGAAACTATACACCTATAAATTAGAACACCTAGAAGAGATGAAAAAATTTCTCTGGACATACTACCTACCAAAATTGATCCATGAAGAAATCCCAAACCTGAACAGACCAATAACAAGGAATGAGATTGAAACCATAATAAAAAGTCTCCCAGAAAAAAAGAAAAAGCCCAGAAACGGATGGCTTCACTGCTGACTTCTATGAAATGTTTAAACAACTAATACCAATCCTACTCAAATGATTCCAAAAAATAGAGTAGGAGGGAATCCTCCCAAAGTCATTACCAACAGAATGAAGGGTAAAACACCATATAATTATTTCAACTGATGCTGAAAAAATCATCTGATAAAATGTAACATTCCTTCATGATAAAAGCCCTCAAAATCTGGGGATAGAAGGAACATACCTCCACATACTTAAAGTCACATATGACAGACCCACAACTAGTATCACATTGAATAAGGAAGAACTGAAGCCTTCCTCTAAGATGTGGAACACAATAAAGAAGATATAAAGGTCACCCAAACTGGAAAGGAAGAAGTTAAACTATTCTTTGCAGATGATATGATCTTATATTTGGAAAAACCTAAAGACTTCACAAGAAAATTATTAGAACTGATAAATACAGTAAAGATGCAGGATAAAAAAATCAACATACAGGGCTGGGCGCAGTGGCTCACGCCTATAATCCCAGCACTTTAGGAGGCTGAGGTGGGTGGATCAGGAGGTCAAGAGATCGAGACCATCCTGGTCAACAAGGTGAAACCCCGTCTCTACTAAAAATACAAAAATTAGCTGGGCATGGTGGTGCGTGCCTGTAGTCCTAGCTACTTGGGAGGCTGAGGTGAACTCAGGAGGTGGTGGTTGTGGTGAGACGAGATCGTGCCGTTGCACTCCAGCCTGGGTAACAAGAGTGAAACTCCATCTCAAAAAAAAAAAAAAAAAATCCACATACAAAAATCAGTAGCATTTGTATATGCCAGCAGTGAATAGTCTGAAAAAGAAAAAAAATTAATCCACTTACAATAGCCACACATAATAATAAACACCAAAGAATGAACTTAGCCAAAGACATGAAAAATCTCTCTAACAAAAACTATACAATACTGATGAAGAAAAGTGAAAAGGACACCAAAAAAATGGACAAATATTCTATGTTCATGAATCAGAAGAATAAATGTTGTTAAAATGTCCATGCTATCCAAAGCAATCTACGGATTCAATGCAATCTGTATCAAAATACCAATGATACTTTTCACCGAAATAGAAAACAAATTTAAAATTTATACTGAACCAGAATACCCAAGCTATCATAGGGAAAAAGAACATTAGCAGAGGAATCACATTACTTGACTTGAAATTATACTACAGACAGAGCTATAGTAACCTAAACAGCATGGCACTTGTATTAGTTCATTCTCATGCTACTAGGAAGAAATGCCAAAACTATAAAGAAACGAGGCTTCATTGACACAGTTCTGCATTGCTGCAGAAGTCTCAGGAAGCTTACAATCATGGCAGTAGGCACCTCTTCACAGGGAGGCAGGAGGGCCAAACAAAGGGAAATGTCCGTTATGAAACCATCAGATCTCATAAGAACTCACCATCATGAGAACAGAAATCTTATCCAAGACAAGGCAAGTCCCTTCTGCCTATGAGCCTGTAAAATCAAAAGCAAGTTAGTTATTTCCTAGACACAATGGGAGTACAAGCATTGAGTAAATACACTGTTTACAAATGGGAGAAACTGGCCCCAAAAAGGGGCTTACAGGCCCCATGCAAGTCCAAAATCCAATAGGGAAGTCATTAAACCTTAAAATTTCAAAATGATCTCCCTTGACTCCATGTCTCACAGCCAGTTCACACTGATGCAAGAGGTGGGCTCCCATGGACGTGGGCAGCTCTGCCCCTGTGGCTTTGCAGGGTACTGCCCACTCCTGACTGCTTTCACTGGCTGGTATTGAGTGCCTGCAGCTTTTCCAGGTGCACAATGCAAGCTGACAATTGATCTGCCATTCTGGGATCTGGAGGATGGTGACTCTCTTCTCACAGCTTTTACTGACCCAGTGGGGACTCTATGTGGGGCAGGCCTGTATTGGGAGGGGCTGCCCTGTATTGGTGCCTGTATTGGGAGGGGTGCCTGTATTGGTGCCTGTATTGGTGCCTGTATTTGTGCCCTGTATTGATGCCTGTATTAGGAGGGGCTGCCCTGATGGTCTCTGACATATCCTGGAGACATTTTCCCCATTGTCTTGGTGATTAACATTCAGCTCCTCATTACTTATGAAGATTTCTGCAGCAGGCTTGAATTTCTCTGTAGAAAATGGGTTTTTCTTTTCTACTGCATTGTCAGACTGCAAATTTTTCAAACTTTTATTCTCTGCTTCCTATTGAACACTTTGCTGCTTAGAAATTTCTTCCACCTGATATGCTAAATCATCTCTCTCAAGTTCAAAGTTCCACAGATCTCTAGGGCAGGTGAAAAATGCCACCAGCTTCTTTCCTAAAGCACAGCAAGCATAGCAAGAATCACCTTCATTCCAGTTCCCAACAATTTCCTTATCTCCATCTAAGACCACCCTAACCTGGACTTCATTGTCCGTATCACTATCGGCATTTTGGCCAAATCATTCAGCAAGTCTCCAGGAATTTCCAAACTTTCCCACATCTTCCTGTCTTCTGTTCCAACCTCTACCTGTTACCTAGCTCTAAAGTCACTTCCACATTTTCCGGTATCTTTATAGCAGCACTCCACTAGGTAGTACTAATTTACTATATTAGTCAACTCTCATGATGTTATGAAGAAATACCTGTGACTGGGTAATTTATTTTAAAAAGAGCTTTAATTGGCTCACAGTTCCACTAGGCTGGCGAGGCCTTAAGAAACTTACAATGCTGGTGGACACAACCTCTTCACAGGGTGGCAGCACCAGAGTGAGTGCTGAGGGAAGGGAGAAGTCCCTTATAAAACCATCAGATCTCAGGAGAACTCACTAATTATTACAAGAAAAGCACAGAGAAAACTACCGCCATCATTCAATTACCTTCACCTTGTCCTGTGCTTGACATGAGTATTATCACTACAATTCAAGGTGAGGTATAAGTGGTGACATGGAGCCAAACCATATCAGTACTAGCATAAAAACAGACGTATTGACTAAAGGAACAGAGGAGAGAACACAAAAAGAAGTACACCTACAGTGAACTGATTTTCATCAATGGTGCCAAGAATACACACTGGGGAAAAGAAAGTCTCTTCAATAAGTGATGCTGGAAAAACTGTATTTCCATATGCAGAAGAATGAAACTAGACCCCTATCTCTCTCCATATACAAAAATAAAATCAAAATGAAATGAAAACTTAAATCTAAGACTTGAGACTATGAAACTACTACAATAAAACATTAGGGAGAATCTCCAGGACATTGCTCTGGGCAAAAAATTATTGAGCAATACTTCGCAAGCACAGGAAAGCAAAGCAAAATGGAAAAATGGCACCCCATCAAGTTAAAAAGTTTCTGCACAGCAAAAGATGCATTCAGCAAAGTGAAGACAACTCACAGAATGGGAGAAAATATTTGAACACCATTCATCTGACAAGGGATTAATCATAAGAATATATAAAGAAGACAAACAATTCTACAGGAAAAATTCTAATAATCCAATCAAAAATGGGTAAAAGATCATATACACCACTATTTAACATTTAAAAATTTAAAAAGGAAGAACCAAAAACACAGGCAAAATAAATGAATAGACATTTTCCAAATGAGACATACAATGGTCAAACAGGCATATGCAAAAGTGCTCAACATTATTGATCATCATAGAAAATCAAATCAAAACTACAATGAGATATTATCTTACCTTAGTTAAAGTGGCTTATATTCAAAAGACAGGCAATAACAAATGCTGGAGAGGATGTGGAGAAAAGGGAACCATATTGGTGAAAATGTAAACTTGTACACCGTGTAGAGAACAATTTGGAGGTTCACCAAAAAAACAAATAATTGATCTACCATATGATCTAGCAATCCCACTGCTGAGTATACATCCAAAAGAAAGAAAAGCAGTATATCAAAGACATATCTGCCCTCCTCTTTGCTGCAACACTGTTTACAACAGCTAAAATTTGGAAGCAACATAACTGTCCATCAAAAGATAAATGAATAAAGAAAATGTGGTACATACACACAATGGAGTACTATTCAGCCATAAATAAGGATGAGATCCAGTCATTTGCAACAACATGTATGGAAGTGGAGGTCATTATATTAAGTGAAATAAGTCAAGCACAGAAAGACAAACGTCATGTTCTCACTTATTTCTGGGATTAAAAAATCAAAACAATTCAAGTCATAGATACAAAGAGTAAAAGGACAGATACTAGAGGCTGAGACAGGTAGTGGGAAGGGAGTGAGGAGAAGGTGGGAATAACTAACAGATACAGAAAAATACAAAGTATGAATAAAACCTACTATTTCATAGTACAACTAGGGTGATGATAGCTAATAACAACTTAATTGTACATTTTAAAATAAAACCATAATTAGATTGTTTGTAACTCAAAAGATAAATGTTTGAGGGAATGGATACCCCATTTTCAATGATATGCTTATTTCATATTGCATGCCTGTATCAAAACAACACATGTACCCCATAAATGTATACAACTATTATGTACCCATAAAAATTAAAAATAAAAGCTCATTTAAAAATAAAAAAAAAACAGGTAATATTTGAAGAAAAAGGGAAAAAGACATTTTAATCTACAGGAATACCACAACTGAAATCAAAAGATTTGGACTGTTAGTTTTTTGTGGGGAATAGTAGAAAGTGGTTTTATGCACATGAAGCAAAGACCATGTGAACAGGGGCAATGGGAATGGAGCTTTGGGTCAGATCCAAGAAGTCTCTCAATGCCAGGATAATGGCTTTGCATTTCATTTCATCATCAGTAGTGATCCATGGCAGACAATTGAGCAAGTTAGGGGAGTTGGTGCTGTGATCAGAACTGCAAGTAGAACATTGTACATAGCATCCTCTCCAATATAAGACATTCAGATACTTAATACTTCAGTACTAGGTTCAAGAACAGAATTAACCAAGCTAAAGACCCAATTGACAGCTAATACTCAATAAAAGACACAGAGATTTAATATCTGTGTTTCCCAAATTTACATGTTCATGAAAAGCAACTTGTGTGCTGGGGAGAATAAAATAGAGATGTCTAAGCCATCTCCAGCCTTCTCTGCCTGATAATTTATTGATAATTTATATTGTTAGCAGTAAGTAAAGGTAATTATTATGATCATGAAGGTTTGGGAAATCCTCGTCTAATCCAATACAGAGAAAATGACAGTCATGGTTGCCATAAGAATTCCGTTATTTTATTTCAAAAACAAAAGTATTGACTCTTGCATCCTTGGAAGGGTGCTAGGAATTGGAGATGCAAGAGTGAGAAAGACAGAGCACCTGCTCTCTCAAAGCTTACATTCTAAGAGAATGGGATAACAGAAATTGCCTATCAATTCTTTACAATTATGTGGAATGCTACAAAAAATTTTAGTATGCTATGAAGGTGCATACTAAGGATATTTGACTTCTTTGAGGGTGTCAGAAGATTAAGGAAATACAATTGAAGACTGGTATTTGAATTATAAATAGGCATTAGCTAAGTGAAGAGGTGGAAAAGGTAATTCCAGGCAAAGGGATGATCACTGCATCTGCCTGGACAGAGAGTCCAGAATAATAATAGAGCATTTCAAGAAGACTTGGCTACAGAAAAGGAGTTAAACAGTCAGCATGAGCTATAGCTCACACTAGTGACACACTGATGTATACTCAATCTAAGTATGTGCCAACAAGATGGGACTTAGGCCTTGGCCTAAGTCCCAGATTATACTTCCGCCCTCCCCGAGCCTTGTGACCTTTCCCATGAAACCAATATGCTACCATACCAAGAGAACAATATTCTACTATCTGACTCACATTTCTCACTTGAAAATTTTAAACTAGTGAAGCATATTGGGAAAGTTTGTCAGCTTTAAAGCCAACAGATGAATTAAATCCAGCTTTATCACTTACTCACTATATGGTTTTAGGAAAGTCATTTAATCTCTTTGAGCTTTCATTTCTCTAACTGTCAAATGGGATTAATAATAATCTCTATGCTATAGAATATTTTGAAGATTCACTAAGGTAATACATACATAACATAGTGGATAAGAGCTCAAATCTTAACAGACCTATAACTGAATCCCCATTCTACCACTTACTTCCTGGGTGACATTGGGACACGTTGATTTACCTTCCTGAGCTTCAATTTCCGCATTTGCAAAATGGTGATAACAGTACATCCAATGTGTTGTAAGGAATAGCAACAATGTGTAATGTGTTAATACTCCCTCATACAATGGCTGACGCATAAGCAGTAATCTTCAAATGGTAGCCATGATTAGCATTTTGGGGTATAGATAAGATATCTACCACTGATGAGTTCAAAAATAAATTTTAGAGCATGATAGGCAACTGGCCTAAACAGAAAGTCAGGATCCCTTGGGCAAGTGATGTTTTACTCTGAATTTTAGTTCCCATCGGTGTGACATGAGAGAAAAACTACCTATAGTGAAGACTTTTTAATCGCAATACATCAAGACCAATACTTTTGCAAAATACAAAATCACAATCTTGGATGTCACTGCAATGCCAAATTGCTTTAAAACTTCCTAAGTGCTTACTCTCATACTCTGCTCTTAAGTACGTTTTGTACAGATGACAGTCCAAGACTAGTCCATGGACACATATTGAGTAGCATTGGCCTAGATGATCTTAGCAGGCACCTCCAGCTTGTACACACTGGTGCCAAATGGAATTAACACTAGTTCACAACAACAATCTGCTCTACAACAGAGAATTGCAATCTGAAGACCAGAAAGCCCAACAGTGTTTCTCTAAGGATAGCAAAAAGCATGGCGGGCAACAGGCTGGTAACAGTTGTGATGTTCACCTTCAAGTACTCGGTGCTTGATGGGCTCATGCAAGCCACAAATTCAATTTCATTCATCTCTGAATTCCAGGGCCTACCACAGTAGACAGCCCATAAAAATTTAATAGATGGAATTCATTGGAGAGTTTTCCCAATTGTCATGAGATTCAGGCTATTTCTGTGCTACACAATGCCTACGGGTTTTGGCTCTGTGCAGCAAAATAATTTTTAGTAGGAGGAGGGAAAAATAATTAAGTGAAAGACATATGTGTAGTGGCTGTGTACAAAGTATACTTGTGTGAAGCTTCTGAGTATGTGCTAGTAATGGAGAGGACATGGCCAAATACATTTGCAGATATGCAGGGGTAACCAGGAATATCTTGGGTCAACAACTGTGGAGTGTGTGTACAAGAAAGGCAGCCAGCCAAGAACAGCACGTGCTTATATATGAATGGGTATATTTGCGAGTGTGTGTGCTGACAGATGCACAAACGTGTTTTAACTAGGAGAGTACCCTGAACTGAAAGTTTAGATTAAAATTTACCCAGCTTTCCTTTTCATCGACAAGTTGTCTTTCACCATTAAATCATAAGCTGTGTTAAAGCAGGAGGTTTTTGCATTCCCACTACCTAGAACAAGGTCATACACATAGCAACCCTTTAAAAAATATTTGTTGAAATAATAAATTCATGGAAAGCATTTACCACAATACCTGCACACAATAAATGCTCAGTGAATGTTGGTCATTATTGTGGTTATCATAATGCCTTGAGTGCAGTAAGAGCTAAACAAATCATAGTTGAATCTGAAATTCTAAATTCACAGTTGCCTATGTGGAGTGATTTTATTTGTTCTTATTGGGAGGTCTACTAAGCTATTTGTTCTTCTTTTTAAATAAGATTCATTGAGGTATAATTTTTATAAAATATAAAACACACTTATTTTAAGTGACCAGTTCAATGCATTTTGACAAATGTATACTAGTCATATACTCACCATCACAATCAAGACACAAAATATTCACATTATCTCAAAAAGCTCTCCCTCTTTGGACTAGTCACCTGCTTTCTGCCATTATAGGTTTGTTTTACCTGTTCTTAAATTCCATTTAAATTTCACATATACTCTTTTATGTCTGGATTCTTTCACCCGGTAAAATATTTTTGAGATATGATTAGTGTATCTGTAAATCATTACTTTTTGCTCTATTTTATGGATATGCCACAATTTCTTTATGCATTTACCTCTCATTAGACAGTTGGGCTATTTTTACTTTTGGGATATTACAATAAAACTGCTGTATAAATCTTAGCATAGTCATATTCCTTAATTTATCTAGGGTAAATATCTATAAGTGGAATGACTGGGTAATATGCTAAGTGTATTTTTTTTTTTTTTTTTTTTTTTTTTGAGACGGAGTTTCGCTCTTGTTACCCAGGCTGGAGTGCAATGGCGCGATCTCGGCTCACCGCAACCTCCGCCTCCTGGGGTCAGGCAATTCTCCTGCCTCAGCCTCCTGAGTAGCTGGGATTACAGGCACGTGCCACCATGCCCAGCTAATATTTAGCACTTAGTAGAGACGGGGTTTCACCATGTTGACCAGGATGGTCTCGATCTCTCGACCTCGTGATCCACCCGCCTCGGCCTCCCAAAGTGCTGGGATTACAGGCTTGAGCCACCGCGCCCGGCCGCTAAGTGTATTTTTAACTCTAAGAGAAACTGTCAAATACTTCCCCAAATACTCATAGAAAATAAAATGATACAGAATTTCTGTTTGGGATGATGGAGTAAATGGTAGAGTACTTGCTTTCACATAGTAAATGAGTAAACTGTACAAAGCAAATAGAACTGCTTTCAGATATTGAAGATCAAGCAGCAGTAAAATGAGTGTTCCGAGAGAAACAAACCAATTTAGCCCTATGATCACTCTGGTGGGGCACACAGTAGCCCTTGGCTAAATATTTCTAGAATGCTATCGATTATTATATGTTAGTCATCATTATAGCTAGCATAATGGCTGGCACAGAGTAGACGTTCAAAATGATACTTGAATCTAAATCAAACTTAAGCAGTTTCCTATGTGGACTTATTCTATTACTTTGGTGCCTTAAAAAAACCTTTGCATTTCCAACAATGTCAAACCTACTAAAGGTGGCAAAAATGTTGTAAGGAGCTCCTATATATGCTTCTTCCAGAGACCCCATTCAAGTTTCATCAACTGTCTCAATAATGTCTCTTATGATAAAAGAATCCAATCCAAAACCACAGGTCACACCCTATTGGTATATCCTTTGAGTCTCTTTTAATCTAGAATAATACCTCAATCTTTCTTTGATTTCCATGTCCTTTATTTTCTAAAGATTACGGACAGATCATTTTGTAGAATTTGTTTCATTATGAGTTTTTCTAAAGTTTCCTGATGATTAGATCTAAGCTATGCATTTTCTACTGGAACATCACCAGTAATGGTATGTTCTCATGTCACCCTATCAGATGCTACATGATGTTGATTCATCAGCCTAAGGCACTGTCACATTTTGGTCACCTGATTAACATGATGTTTGTTCTCTTCTTGTAGTGTGGAGTAAGTTTGTTTTCTTCTTCATAAGGTATCAGTCTGTGTGGTGGGTGGAAGGGAAGATATTAAATTATGTAAAATCCTATCTATCATGCCGTTTTCACCTGATAGTTTTAGTATGTGTTGATGCTTCTAGCCTGAATTAATTAATTCTATGATGGTTGCCAAATGATGATTTTATAACCTAATCATTACTTTTACACATACTAATTACTATAAGAAAGGGCCTTGTCTTTTACCTATTTATTTATTTATATCTGAAAAGATTGATTACTATGTCTAGTGGACTTTAATACATTATCACTGTTATGTATATGTGTGTGTGTGTGTGTGTGTATATATATATATGTATATATATGTGTGTGTGTGTGTGTGTGTGTGTGTGCTCAAATTGTCCTGGATTTAGCCAATGTGAACCTCATTAAGCCAATTAATAAGCTCTCTTTTGCTGTCTCTCTTTCTAGGGAGAGAGAGCTTATTAATTGGCTCACACGATTACGAATGATGAGAAGTTCTATAACCTGGCCTCTGTATGCTGCAGAGCCAGGAGTAACGCAGAGAAAGCAAATTCCCCTTATTCTTCCTTTTATTGTATTCAAGCCACTAATGGATTGGATGAGGCTCACTCATATTGTGTAGGATGATCTGCTTTACTCAGTCTACAAATTCAAATGTTAATCACACCCAGAAACACATATACACATCCAGAATAATGATGAACCAAATATCTGGGTACTCCATGGTCCATTCAATTTGCCCGATAAAACTAGCCATACACTGATCATTCTTAGAGCATTCTTTTATTACTTTCTCTTGTTTGGGGAACCATAAAATGGCTCTAGGTTCATCTAGTTATTTTCTGGTCCCAACCCTAGATGCAATCATTTCTCAACGTGGCTCTGGCTCCTTTTATTGGATAGTGAGTGGTACAGGAGCTCCCTCTTATCCATAGAGGATATGTTCCAAGATCCCCACTGGATTCCTGAAATCATAGATGGTACTGAACCTTACATATGCTATGCCTTTCTTATACATTCATACCTATAATAAAGTTTAATTTATAAATAAGGCACGGTAAGAGGTTAACAACAACTCTTTATGTGAATGTGATCTCTCTCTCCTTCTCTATCTCTTTTAAAATATTTTATGGGTAACTAAAACCGTGGAAAGATAAACCATCGATAAGGGGGGACTACTGTGTTTATCAACCAAGATTTGCCTGCTGAATGTGCTTACTGCTACCGTAGTGTAACTGCTCCTAGGACTGCTTAGTGAACTAAGTTAGAAAATGTATGTGTGTATACATGTGTGTTTATGTGTATGTATTTTTACATATTTATATATATGTATATATGTATATATACAAATTTAAAATTTCTCTCTATATTTATTTCTATATTATGTATGCATATATATACACATATAATTTATTTGTGTAATATATAATTTATTAGATAATTTATTTCTACATTATATATGTGCATATATGTGAAAATAATATTTCTATATTTCTATTTTTACAATAATATTATGTTAAAATAATATTATTAGAGAACACAGAAATAAATTCATAAACTTATAGCAAACTGATTCTCAACAAAGGTACCAAAAACACACACTAAGAAACAGATGGTCATTTCAATAAATGGTGCTGGGGAAACTGGGTATCCACATGCAAAAAAGGGAAACCAGACCCCTCTCTTTCACCACATACAAAAATCAACTCAAAATGAATTAAATACTTACATCTAAGACCGAAAACTAAGAAACTACTAGAAGGAAACATAAAGGAAATGCTTCAAACATTTGTCTGCCCAAGAATTTTTTAAATGAAGAACTCAAAAGTACAGTCAACAGACACAGAAGTAGACAAAAGGGATTACATTAAATTAAAAAGCCTAAAATTCTTCTGCACAGCAAGTGAAACAATAAACAGAATGAAGAGCCAACCTACAGAATAGGAGAAAATATTTGCAAATTATGGATTTGGCAAAGGATTAATCTCCAGGATATTAAAGAACTCTATCAATTCAATAGAAAACAAACAAACAATAGTAATAATCTGATTTTAAAATGGGCAAATGACATGGAGAGGCAATTCTCAAAAGAAGACATACAAATGGCCAATAGGTATATGAGAAAGTGTTCAACATCATTAACCATCAGGGAAGTGTGAATCACAACCACAGTGAGAAATAATCACACATTTCTCAGAATGGATGTTATCAAAAGAAAAAAAAATAGCAAATGCTGGTGTTGAAGTGGGGAAATGGGAGCCCTTACATATTGTCATTGGGAATATAAATGATCACAGGCATTATGGAAAAACAGTAAAACTAAGAATAGAACTGCAATATGATCCAGGAATACAACTACTGGGTATTTATCAAAAGAAAATGAAATTAGCATTTTCAAGTGATACCATCATTCTCATGTTTATTGTGGCACTATTCACAATAGACAAGAAATGAAGTCAACATAAATGTCCATCAGTAGATGAATGGATAAAGAAAATGTAGTATAGACACATAATGGAATGTTATTCAGTCATTCAAAAGAATAAAATCCTGCCACTTTGACAGCATGGATAAACTTGAAGACATTATTTTAACAGAAATAGGCCAGGAGAACAAAAACTGCCTGATTTCATTCATTTGTGGAATTTTTTAAAGCAGATCTTTTTTTTTTTTTTTTTTTTTTGCGACGGAGTCTCGCTCTGTCACCCAGGTTGGAGTGCAGTGGCTCGATCTCAGCTCACTGCAACCTCCATCTTATAAGTTCAAGCGATTCTCCTGCCTCAGCCTCCAAGTAGCTGGGATTACAGGTGCATGCTGCCATACCCAGCTAATTTTCTGTGTTTTTAGTAGAGATGGGGTTTCACCATATTAGCTAGGATGGTCTCGATCTCTTGACCTCCTGATCCACCCGCCTTGGACTCCCAGAATGCTGGGATTACAGGCTTTAGCCACCATGCCCAGCCAAAGCTGATCTTATAGGATTGGGCACCAGAGGCTAAAAACGGTGGGATTGAATGAGGAGATTGGTCACAAGTACAAAATTAAAGAGAAAGAGAAGGAGTAAGTTCTGGTGTTCTATTGCACAGAAGGGTTGCTATAGTTAGTAATATTGTATTGTATATTTCAAAACAACTAGAAGAGAGAACTTCGAATGTTCTTATCACAAACAAATGACAAATATGTAAACTGATGGATAAGTTATTTACCCTAATTTGATCATTACACAAGGTATACATATATAGAAACCTAACACTGTATCTTATAAATATGCACAATTACTTTGCATCAATTAAAAGAAAAATAAAGCATAAACAGTGAGTAAGAATTACATTTTGCAAAGGAGTTTGTGTTTTAGGAAGACATATGAGAGGAAGATATGAGGTGGGGCAAAATCATGAGACATGACCTAGAGCTAGCCATTCAACCTCTCCAAACTTCCTTCTGTATTTGAAGTATGAACTATTATCATTCCTATGCTCAAAACGTTGCTGGAAAAGTTAAATAAATGACAAAGGTGACCTACCTAAAACAATGTATAAAATATAGCCTCAGTGCATAATATCAGAATCGACTTGTAAAAAGGAATCAAATAACTTGCAGTATGAGTGTTAGATTAGAAAGATGAGGAGACTAGGGAGGCTGCTATTGCAGTAGTTCAACTGAGAAAGTCTTAGACATGAACTGGAGCAACAGGAATGGAAAAGGGTTACACAAGGAAGCAGTGCTATTCTTGAAAATGGACAGGGAGAGAGGCAGGGGAACTTAGGAAAAGGTCTAAGATGCCTGAAGTCTCTCGTGTGGATAGCTAAGAATGGTACAAAATATGAAACAGGTTGTGCAGGTGCCTGTGGAGGCATGGCGTGTGTGCCTGCACTTGGAGTCAGTATCTCAAATGGCTGTTCATTATATTATACGGTCAATACTTACTTATGTTCTTCTGTCAAGCCCTATAGTTGGAACATGGCATCACTAAATCCTTGGCCAACTCCTATTGGTGAGTCCTCTTTGGAAATTTCTAGTTGGAGCGTTGTACAGGACAAATATCCATTATTTCCCGTGGTACATTTTTCCTTATGTTTTCCTTTAATTGCCTCTTATTTTCATCATAAGATTAAGGTCTTGAGAATCTATATTTGAGTGTAGGACAACGTGGTCACTGGGCCAAATTTCAGAGTAAGATGAGGCATGGTCTTTAATCTAGGAGAAAAAGGTGTCTCTGAGGTTCGCACACAGTTTTTTGTAAGTCATCATTCATAGGGTTTGTTGGCTATGTGTAACTAACATTCATTGACTGCACTCCATGTATATAGTTACACACCCACACGCACGTATTATATGTACATATAATATATATATTTATATTATATCTATAATATGTATATAATTATATATAATATAATCACTGAATTGTCACAATATCTCTGCAAAACAGGTACTAGTATAATCCTAGCATGACTGATCATGGGTATGTAGAATTTCAGGTGTGGAGGAGAAAAAAGAACTGTGTAAAAGAAGGATATGAAAGGTTAAGATCAAGTTGCAACATGAGATGGATGCCTATGGCATGCCTCACTAAGAAGGTGACATTTTAGTAAAGGCAATGAAGGAGCAAGCCTTGGGTTCTCCCAGGGAAGAGCTCTCTAGGGAGAGGAAACACCAAGTGACAAAGTCTGAAGCAGGGGCTGCCTGGCCTGCTTAAGGAGCAGCAAGAATATCATTCTGGCTGAGGCAGCATATGAATGAGGGAAGGAGAAGTACAAAGTGAGGTCATGGTGGTAAAGAGAGACAGACTGTGTGTGGCTTGATAGATTTAAGGATTTTAGCATTTTTTTTTTCCGAGTGAATGGGAGCCACTAGAAAATTTTGTAAAGAATGATATGACTTAATTTTCATTTTACAAGGTTCATTCTCACTGCTGTATTCAAATACAATGGGATGAGGAGGGTGAGGAGAGAAGCAGATGAACCAAGCTCCCAAAGGTGGTAAAAGCTAGTATCTAGTGTACCAGTTATTATTGCTTCTAAGCTCCAAAATTACTGTGCTTTCTGTCTCCTGATTGAATCCGACTGTTATGCTTAAGTTCATTGAACTGTATTCATTTGTTGAGGAAACACTAGCTCCTCCCCTTCTACCCTCTCCAGCTGTAACTAATTTTCAGAGAAAGCCATGGGAATATTTGGTGTTTAGTGCAAGATTCAACCATCACGGGTCCCATCATTTCTCAATCACTTTCTATCTGAAAATGTAACTAACAGAATTATAGCCATTGCTTAACGTGTTCTCCATTGAAAACTAAATTAATTCATGTTAGCGCATATTTAGGTTAACATGGGATTGAAAAAAAACTATTTAAAAAAACTATTCATAAATGCTAATTCCAGCTAATAATACACAGATGTCTCTATTGCTCTTTTATAAAAGTTTTTTTCAAATGTAAAATTGTTAATAGATATGAAAATGAACACTCATGATAATAACTAAGAGTAATTATGTACTTTACAAATAGATAATTGAGAAAATATTAAAAAAACCGATAGAGAAAAACTGTCAGTTTTGCTTTTGGAGGAAAACTCAAATGATGCCTCACACAAGAAATACTTACGTAATCGACACTTAATGAGCTGCAAAATGCAGTACTCCTCTTAACTTTCAGCAGGTATTATAAGCTCATAAAATCATGTTATTTTAAGCAAGGAAAACAATCCTCATAACCATTATAGAAAGGCAAACTCTGTGCTATTTTACCATAATAAGTTTTTCCCTTTCCTGACATTCTAAATGCCTATAATTTTAGCCACCAAGACCTTACGTAAAGTTTTACTAGCAGAATGCTGAAGTGCCTTATAATCTTTGCTATTTGTAGGGCACAGAGTTGCCTATTATCTGGTTCTTGGGCCTCCTTGTTTTAAAGCCAATATCACAAATGCAAAGAAACAACATCCTTTTTTTTTTTTTATCAGAGCTGATGATTGACCTTTGATCCTGTGAAAAGCACAGCTGAAATAACATCAAAATTGCCATTTTAAGAAGAAGAAGAAGAAATGGACACACAATGCAGTATAAAACAAACTTACGATGTAATTTGGAAACACATGGCTAGGATTGGTGGGCAGAAATGTCCACAAATTAATTTTTTAAAAAAGATTGCATCTATAATATATGTGACTGATTACAGGTGTCTTTGAGGTTTTTACTGAAAGCTTAGTGAAGGGAGATAATAGTTTATTAATCTTTGTACATCCAGTACCTAGCTTAATCCCTAGCATGTAAGGGAGTCTCCACAAATATTAAATTAAATATCCTGTATCGTTTAATAAATTTTTTTGATAAGTGTGTCAACCAGAATGAGATGGGTGTTTAAAATATCTTTCTTTTGGTTCATTTCATGGTTAAAGTAGCAAAATGTAACACAGTGTTGCTCAGACCTTAATCATTCCCAGGACACCTACAGGCGACTTGCCATATCTCTTACACCATCCATATTATTGTTTACTTATCACTATGCTATAAATTGTCCCACATTTCCTACTTAATTTTATCTTAAGCTGTAATATCTGTGAAATCAGAGCTGTTATCTGCTAATTACATTTTACCATCCATGAAAATTAATGCGCAAAAGGGGATATGTTTCCAGGTAGTTGTGTTTTCTTCCATTTGGTTCCTCAGTGTTTTATAGTTCTCTATAAACAGGACTTGCACCTGTTTGGTTAAATTTACACCTGAATGTTATTTGTTGCCCTTGCTATTGTAATTGAGGTTGTTTTCTTAATTTCCTTTGTGGATGGTTTATTATCAGTGTATAGAAACCCTACAAAATTTATGTGTTATTCTTGTATTCTGCTAGTATGATGAAATTATCAGTTCAAACCAGTTTCTAGTAAAGTCTATCATTTTCCATATAGAAGATCATGTCATCAGCAAATACAGATAATTTTACTTCTTGATTTCCTGTTAGGATGCCTTTTATTTCTTTCTCTTGCCTAGTTATTCTGACTAGGACTTTCAGTACTATATTAAAAAGACCTGATGAGAGTGAGCATCCTTGTCTTCTCTTGATCTTAGATGAAAAGCTTTCAATTTTTCATTGTGTTAATGGGTTGGAAGACTTAATATTGTTAAAATGCTCATAGCACCCAAAGTGGTCTGCAGATTCAATGTAATCACTATCAAAATTCCAATGGAATTTTTCACATAAATAGAAAAAAAAACTTAAATTATATAGAGCCAAAGAAGAACCTAAATTGCCAAAACAATTATTTGGTGAGAAACAAACAAAGCTGGAGGCATCACACTCACTGATTTCAAAATATAAAACAATTATAATCAAAACCATATTGTACTGGCATAAAAACAGACACATAGACAAATGGAATGGATAAACACCTGAGATATAAGCCCACACATTTATGGTCAGTAGACTTTTACAATGGTGTTAAGATCACACAATGAGGAAAGGACATTTTCTTCAATAAATAATGTTGAAAAAACTAGTTACTTGCATGCAGAAGAATAAGATTGGATCCTTATCTCATACTATATACCAAAATTAACTCAAAATGGATTAAAGACTTCAATGTAAGACCTGAAATTGAAAAACTACTGTAGAAAACACACAAGAGGAAGCCTCCAAAACAGTTGTCTGAACGATGATTTTTTTGATACAACCTCCAAAACACAGGCAATGAAAGGGTAAATAGACAAGTGGAATTTCATCAATGAAACACAGCAAAGAAAGCAGTCAACAGCATGAAGAGAGAGTCCATAGAAATGACAGAAAATATTTGAAAGCCATTCATCAGATAAGGAGTTAATATATAAAATACATAAGGAACTAAGGCAGCTAAATATCAAGAAAACAAATAAATTGATTTAAAAGTGAGCAAAGAACTCAAACAGAAAAATATCAAAAGAAGACATTCAAATAGCAACTACATAAAAAAAATTCTCAGTATCACAAATTATTAGATAAATGCAAATTAAAACCACTACATGATGCAGTCATACCTCATTTTATTGTGTTTTGCTTTATTGCCACTTACAAATAATTGCATTTTTTAACAAAATGAAGGTTTCTGGCAATCCCGCATTGGACAAGTCTACTGGGACCATTTTTTCAACAGCATATGCTCACCTCATGTCTCTGTGTTTAACATTTGTGTAATTTTCACAATATTTCCAATTTTTCCCAGTATCATATCTACTTTCATGTCCAAGTTCAGTGATCTCTGATACTGTGATTGAAATTGTTTAGGGGTACTGTGAAATGTGCTTTTATAAGAAAGAGAACTTAACTGATAAATGTTGTGTATATTCTAACGGCTCCACCAACCAGCCATTCCCCCAGCTCTCTCTCTCCTTCAGGCCTCCCTAATTTCAATGTTGAAATTAGGCCAATAAATAACTGCAAAAACTTCTAAGTGTTCAAGTGAAAGAAGGAGGTGCACATCACTAACATTCCATCAAAATCTAGAAATGATTAAATTTAGTGAGAAAGAGACACTAAAAACAGAGACAGATCAAATCTACACCTCTTGCACCAAACAGTGAGCCAAGTTATGAATGCGAAGGAAAACTTCTTGAAGAAAATGAAAAGTGCTACTCCACTGAACACACAAATGATAAGAAAGTGAAACAGCCTTATTTTTGGTATGGAGAAAGTTTTAACGGCCTGGTTAGAAGATCAAACCAACCACATCATTCACATAAACGAAAGCCTAATCCATAGCAAGGCCCTAACTCTCTCCAATTCTCTGAAAGCTAAGAGAGGTGAGAAGGTTGTGGAAGAAAAGTTGAAAACTCCTAGAGGTTGGTTCATGAGGTTTAAGGATAAAAGCCGTCTCATACCATAACAGTGCTAGGTGAAGTTGCTGATGTATAAGTTATTCAGATCTATCCACGAACACTGATGGAAGGGGCCACACTAAACAAAAAATGTTCAATATAGATGAAATAGTCTTTTATTGGAAGAAGATTCCATCTAGTACTTTGATAGCTAGAAAGGAGAAGTCAATGTCTGGCTTCAAAGCTTCAAATGACAGGCTAACTCTCTTGTTAGGGGTTAATGCAGCTGGCACCTTTAAGTTGAAGCCAATGCTCATTCTCATTTACCATTCTGAAAATCCTAGGGCCCCCTTAAGAATTACACTAAATCTACTCAGTCTGTGCTCTGTCGACAGAACAACAAAGCCTGAATGACAGCACACATCTGTTTACAGCATGGTTGATTAAATATTTTAAGCCCACTATTGGAACTTACTGCTAAGGAAAAAAAGATTCCTTAAAATATTCCTGCTCCTTGACAATGCACCTGGTTACCCAAGAGCTTTGGTGGAGTTGTACAAGGAAATTAATGTTATTTTCATGTCCACTAACGATATCAGTTTCTGCAGCCTGTGGATCAAGGAGTAATTTTGGCTTTCAAGTCTTATTATTTAAGAATTATATTTTGTAAGACTACAGTTTCCATAAGATAGTGATTCTTGTAATAGATCTGGGCAAAGTAAATTGAAAATTTTCTAGAAGGAATCCACCATGCTACATGCCACTAAGAGCATTTGGAAGCAGGTGAAAATGTCAACATTAGCAAGAGTTTGGAAGAAGTTGAGTCCAATCTTCAGGGATGACCTTGAGGCGTTTCAGACTACAGTGGAGGAATTAACTGTAGATATGGTGAAAATAGCAAGAGAACCAGAATCAGAAGTGGAAACTAAAGATATGACTGAATTGCTTCAATTTCATTATAAAACTGAGGAGCTGCTTCCTATGGATAAGCAAAGAAAGTGGTTTCTTGAGATAAAATCTATTCCTAGTGAAAATTTGATAAATGTTGAAATGTCAACAAAAGATTTAGAATATTACATAAACTTAGTTCAGAAAGCAGCAGTGGGGTTTGAGAGGAGTGCCTCCAATTTTAAAAGGAGTTCTGCTGTGGATAAAATGCTATCTATCAAACAGCATGGCACGCTGCAGAGAAAATTTTCCTAAAAGGAAGAGTCTAATCGATGCTTCAAACTTCATTGCTGTCTTTAAAAAAAAAAAAAAAAAAAAAAAAAAAAAACTGTCATAGCCACCCAACCTTCACCAGCCACCACTATTATTAGTCAGCAGGTGTCAACATCAAGGCAAGACACTCCACAAGCAAAAATATTATGACTGACTAAATGTACAGATGATAGTTAGCATTTTTAACAGTAAAGTATTTTTTGTTTAGGTTTATACATTGATTTTAGACATAATGGTGTTGCACACATGATAGACTACAATATTATTTAAACATAATTTATATATACATCAGGAAACCAAAAAATCATTTGACTCCCTTTATTATAAAATTTATATTATTGTGGCGGTCTCAAAACAAACCCTCAATAACATTGATTTATTTCTATATCCTCTCATACCTGTTAGAATGGCTTTTACCACAAAGATGAAAAATAACAATTGTTGGGGAGGATGCAGATCGAAGGAGACTCTTGGGCACTGTTGGTGGGAATATAAATTAGTACACCAATTATGAAAAGTTTCCTCAAAAAATTAAAATTATAACTACCACATGACCCACTAATCCCATTAGCGGGCATTTTTTTAAAGAAAAGGAAATTAGTGTATCACATCCTTTATGTTTATTTCAGCACTATTCACAATAACAAAGACATGGAGTCAACCCAAGTGTTCATCAACAAATAAGAAAAAAATCTTTTCTCAGTTTCTTCCAAAGTGGTCCCTTTCAATGATTTCTTGATATATTGTCAACATTAGAATGAATTTCAGTGATAACATTTAAGACCTCTCTCCTTGGGGAAATCGGGATGAGAGGGCATGTAATATACATATAGGGCCATTAACTCTGTCCCATTTTGAACCCAAATTCAAGTTCCTGTCTTACTTTCTTTTGCTATTTTTGTAAATATCCATAGAGGAAAGACTACACAGAGATGAATAACAGAGTGAACAAATAACTGTGTGGAAGTAATGACTGGAATTTACACCTTAGAAGGATGAGGTGGCAAATAAGAAGACAATCTTGAGAAACTTTGCAGAATCCAGAGAAAACAGACATTAAAAAAAACTGAGAGTAGTGATAGTAAATATGGGAGGTACAATAAATATGAGCAACAAATAACAGGCAGCTAGAAGACAGGTCAAAATGTATAAAAGAGAAGCAATACTGAAGAAAAACTTAAGTAAAAGGGTTCTGACCTCAGGAAAATCAGTAAGTCTAGAAACAAGAGCATTCATGGAGTTCTATGAACAATGAATCAGAACAGATTCATATAAAATATAACTATTAAATGTCACAAATAGAGAATTCTTGAATTGCCAAGCATCTACATTCTGCCCAAACCAAAAACAAACCGGTGAATCCAATGATAGTTATCCACAAAGAAACAAGATCAAATTATCCTTAATCTTCTTCAAAACTGAAGAAGACAATAGATTATCGACCACAGAGCTGAGAGTGGGGAGAAGTGTAAACTAAGAATTATAAATTGTAAATCAAAAATCAAATTTTAAGCCCCCAACTATCTGAATGCACCCTCCCCTTGGCCTCCTCTCCCCTTCCAAAGTTAAACTGAAAAACTAGTTCAGGCCATGTTGGGAAATAGGGATTGGACATACCTCATTATATTCTCCTTCCTTTGGAATTCAGGCACATCTGACCAGCATTAACATTAAAAACAGAAATTTTAAGACTGACAAAATAGAGTTTTTGTAGCAATAAGGCACCAAATTCCAGCCTGCTGTAGTATAGCTTCCCATGACAGAAAGCAAACCCTGAAAGAAATCAGTCTTCTACCCAAAATATATATTTCTTTGACACATTTTCTGCCCTGGAAAGCTGTTGTGGGAAAAATCTACATTCTATAGAGAATATTCTTTCATTTCCAGATCTTTCCTCTGATTCAGGAGACAATTAACTAAGACTCTGGCGGCTTTTAAGGTCTGATAAGAGCTATGAAGCCTGTTACCTGGAGGCTTCATCTGCATGATAAAACCGTAGTCTCCGCTATACTTTAACCCAGATGTTCTTTACTTTTAATTCTAGGTCTTTGGGTAATAACTCTTTCAAGAAACTACCAATTAGAAAATCTTTGAAATCATCCATGACCTGGAATTCCTTGCTTTCAGTTGTCTTGCTTTTTTGGAACAAACCAATGTACATCTGACATGTGTTGATTGATGTCTTATGTCTCCTGAAAATGTATAAATCCAAGCTGTAGCCTGATCACTTTGGGCACATATTCTCAGGATTTTCTGGGGCTGTGTCATGGGCCATTGGTCATTCATATTTGGCTCAGAATAAATCTCACCAAATATTTTACAGAGTTGACTGTTTTCATTGACAAAATTAAACCACAGCACCAAATTTTCATTTATTTGTGAAAGAAATGCTATACACCTATACCTATATCTACCCTGAACATGTATGGGTCTAGGATTTGTGCATCTGGAAGCTTTTTACAATTTAAAGGCTCCATTTACAAAAAAGAATATAGAACGGTGCCCAGCACCATGGAGGAAGTAAAGCTACTGCTGAGTTGGCGTAGGTTCTCTGTTCATAGTGGCTCCACCATGTCAAAGGTTTCCTTTAAGATCATGCTGACGTTGGATCCTCAGCTGCCATAAGAATTACTCAGGGTGTTCCTGAAAGTACACCTTTCACAGTAGTCTTAAATCTTGTGCAGAATAATTTAAAGATCTTCCAGCAACAAGTGCAATTAATACCAATGATGGAATAGGAATAAATACTGCACAGACTGCTGGAAATGTTTTTCTAACACATGTTCAAAACTACAAGTTATTCCTAGAGATCATGTTGGAATTTCTTATTATCTGCTGCTTGGGACATATGATTACCTTTAAGAGTAAATATTGGTATTTGTTGTAAATTTGAAATTAGACATTTATCATAAAATGAAAACAGCAAAAGTCAATGAAATAATAAAATCAAAAGCCATTGAAATAATAAAGGTGACTCTTCTCTCTCTTTTTGTTGTTCATACTCTTATTAATGTGAAGAAGGAATGCTTATGAAGTAAGGTTATTACCACCACAGAAGATCATATAGTCTTTGACTGCTATCGTAAAATACAGACAGGTGGCTCATTTGGGGTAAATGGATTATCCAATGTTGTTTTTTAAAAGTGGGATGCTTTTGATAGTTCTTTTTGAGAACATTTGGAAAATTAAAATTTATTGAATCTTACATATTTGTATGAGTTAAAATATAAAAGTATTATGCATTGTGGATGGCAATTTTCTTGATAGCATCTGACTAGTCAGTCACAGTTTGATTCTTAAATATAGCTTATGATAGAGGAAAAAGACATATCAATGAATAAACTGTGTTAACTTTTTATCATTTAGTTTTTTAAGCTTTCAAACCTCCTGTGTCACACAAATTCCAGTTTAATATCAAAGAACCAAAAACAGTATTTTAAAAGCTAACCTTCATGTTTATAAATTGATTTCCCATACCAAATTTTAATGATTTTCTTGCAAAATTGAGTATGTAATGGTGAGAATTGACAATTGAGTAGAAGATTCCTGTATTAGGTCATTCTTGTATCGCTGTAGAGGAATACCTGGAACTGCGTAATTTATAAAGAAAAGAGTTTTAATTGGCTGATGGTTCTGCAGACTGTAAAATCATGGCATCACCATCCACTTAGCTTCTTGGGAGGCCTTAGGGAGCCTTTATTCATGTTGGAAGGTAAAGCGGGAGCAGGAACGTTACATGGGAAGAGCAGAAATAAGAGAGATAATGAGGAAGTGCCAAATACATTTAAACTACCAGTCTTGTAAAAACTCACTCACTATCATGAGGACAGCACCAAGCCTTGAAGAATCCACCCCCGCGTTGCAAACACCTTCCACCAGGCCCCACCTCCAACCCTGGGGATCACATTTAGCATGAAATTTGCATGGGACAAGTATCCAAAACATGTCATATCCTTTGCTGAGTTATGGGTTCCTTTATCAATCTCTTTCAATACAACTTTAAAAGTAGTAATCTTCAAAAAACCATTTTTTTCTTTTAGCAAACAAAATCTGCTGTTCAAGGAACCCCGTTCCTCACCAAATTCAGCCTTAGTTAGCCAGAAATTTAGGAATATCAATTTCCTCAATTTTTGGTTTAATATAAATTTTCCTCCATTCTGTTTCCAGAATGAAAATTTGCCTGCTGTGTCGCACAAATAAATTTATAACGTCCTGTGCCATAAAGTGTTTTATTTATTGTTTTTGTTGTTTGGTTTTGAAAAGTATGTTGCAATGAGTTCCTAAATACATTTTATTAAACAACTAGATATTTTGCTACTAAATAAATATGATCTGTAATTTCTTTTTTCAGAATGATGTGACGTATTACCTTTAGTTTAAATTCATTATTGATTCATAATTAATATCTTATAAAAATACATTGTTATACTATTAGACAGAAAAAATACAATTTTTGATCGAAATGTAAATATTTATTTAGGCTAAGGAAGCACAAGGTATTAAAAATTACAAAAGCTGACAATGACTGTAAATCTGATGGCATTTTCCACAACCATTTGTTGATAGTTGGTAAACAGATTATATTAATAATGTTCATAAAGGGAAATGAAATACATTATTCATCTATTGACATTACTTGTCAAACCCAATGGTCACTTTATTATCTTCCACTTCATAGTTCAGCAGCATTTGGTATAATTGACTACTCCCTCCTTAAAATATTTTATTCTATCAGTTTCTATGACACACTTCTGGTTTCTCTTTTACTTCACCAGTGGATTCTTTTCAGTCTCTTTTTCTGACTTCTACTTCTCTACTGAAAGCGTAGAAAATTGAGTGTTCCAAGAATTTCATTCTAGGCCACTTCTTGCTGTTTTGCTGTCCTTATGCTCGTTTTCTAGGTGATTCAATTTCACTGCATGGTTTTGAGTAACAAAAAGTCCAAGGACATCAAATTGTATCTCCAGTCTTGACATCTCCACTAAGCTTCTGACTTTTCAGGACATATCTAACTCCTACACAATATTGGGATGCTGAATAGGCATCTCCAATCTAGCATACAAAAAATAGATCTTTTCATTTCTCTCTAAGTAAATCTGTACCTCTCCTAGTCTTTTGGCCTCTCAGAAAATTGTATCACCATTCATCTAAATATTCAAGCCAAAAGCCTGATAATAATCCTAGATTTCTCTTTTTCCCTCAACACCCTGCATCCAATCCATAAATAAATCCTCTCAACTTTGTTTCTAAAATAGTTTCAGAATATGTCCATTTCCTCCTGTTTTTTCCACCACCACCCTGGTCTAAGTCAGTATCATATCCTGCCTATACTTTTGTAATGTCATTCTAACATCTTTCTACTCCCATACCCTATGGTCTCACACAGGATATACAGAATGATATTCTAAAAAGGTAATTATTATCTCATCACTTTCATGCCTAAGATCCTCTAGTGGCTTGCCACTTTCTGGGAATAAAATCCAAATTGTTTACCCAAGGTAACAAACAACCCTTTCATAATCTGGATACTCTGCCTTTCCAAAATCAATTCCCAACACTGTCCTTAGCTCCCCATGCTCAAGGCATGTTGTCTCAGTCAAGTTGACACGTGAAATTAACCTTCAAAATACGCAAAAGTATGCATAATATAGAATAGGAAAGATTTGCATTACTCGATAATTATTCTCAGAAAATCAGATAAATATTTAGGAAAAGATGACTTAGATCCTTACCTTACTTGCCACATGGAAACACATTCCAAATGTGTTTAAGAGTTAACTACAAAAAAAAAAAAAAAAGCTATTAAAACATAACCTAAAAGTGTGAGCATTATCATGAGAATCAATAGAAATATCAGACTTCCCACTAATAGAACACTACTGAACATACCAAAAGGTATGTATCTGTCAAAATTTAAAGGCCATACTTAAGATATAGCATTTGGCTAATATATTGTATAGTCAAATACATCTTTCTCTTTGGTATTTACTTTACTGCTTCTACATTTGTAAATTCTTGATTTTCAAGAGAGTTGATATTCACTTGTGATTTTATACCTGAGTGTCCGTTTCCTTTTATAATTAAAATATGAACTATAGTTAATATGAAATTAATATTAAACCCAAATTAAAGACCTAGAAACATATTGGGAAATCCTTTAAAACCTGACCCATTTTCTTTAAATTTAATGCAAGCCTGGGCTTCCAAAGGCTTCTCTAGTAGTTCCTGAAATAATGACTTTTGTCTCTCCTGTGAATCCATCCTGTCTTGTGCAATGAAAAGCCTATAGTAGAAAGAAAATAATGGAAAGAGTGTAGCATTTGGAATCAGTCTGATCTAGGCTCCCATTTCAATTGAATCACTTTTTTTTTTTAATTGTGAGCAACTTATCTAGCTCCTGGAAATTGTATTTTAAAATGGGGTCAAAACTGGAATACCCATGAGATTAAATGAAATAATGTATGTAAAGTATCTAGTATACAGAAGATAATAAATATTAACAGTCCTTTTCCCTCTTTCACCTACCCTTATGGGGTTGCAACTAACTCAACATTCGTTATTGGTATGGTCAACAAGATTTAGTTGCTAAAATTGATTCTTTACAAACTGAGGGTGTCAGCTGGATACCCCTGAAATAAAAACTGTAACATGGAAGTTGTTTTTTCCAATAATATTTCACAGAACATACTAACAGCACACAAGTTCAACTATCAATTTACTAAAGGAAGGCAAGCTTCATTCTAGTATATTTTGTGAATCAGTCAGCTTTTGTTAACTTATTCTATGGTAACAAATACCTCTCAAATCTCAGGAGCTTCCACCAATAAAAGTGTATTTCTTACTCAGTTTTTACAACCTTTACAGATCAACTGCAGTTCTACTCTACATCCTCTTCATTCTGAGCAGAGAAGTGAAGAAGCAGGCCCTTTATGAGATATGCCAATTTCAGAAAGATAGAAAAGAGAAAGAGAAGAACCACGTGCCACATGAAGGCTCTGAAAGTTTCTGCTTAGATGGCGCATGGCACTTCCACTCACGCTTCATTGACCAAGCCAAGTTACATGGCCAAGCCTGATGTCAAGGAGATGAGGAGTACATTCCTCCTGCAGGGATGACCCTGATAGTTATGTTCTGGGTAAGGTTGACGGCAATAAATATTATAACAATACAATCTAACACATCTCGTGTTTCAAATATATGGCTCTCATTTGAGGTAACTGCAGAGTATCTAAGGCTGAGGTAAGACAGCTGTCACTTGAGTGAAATGGTGTAACAGGTATGCAAATTAGTCATTTCTGGATTCTGTTAGGTCCATTATTGTAATGTGTTACCAAAATTTCCTTGCTGCTATAATACTTCAGACTATGTTTTCTGCTCTAAGGAGAAGCCTGCCTTTGGCTGTGATGAAATTCTATGCCCTTTGACTCTTTAAAAGATCTAGGCAAGAATGGCCTATTTGTGAACAGTGCCTCTGTGTCTTTTATAGCACCACAGTTGAAAATATTGCCTACTGTGCTACTCAATACTCCTTAGACAAAGACCCACTGATATCATCAGAAATTTTGTCTGCAAACAAAGCTTGTTTTTATAGACTAATATATGTGATTTCCTTCTTCAGACAATAATAAGAGAAAAGGTCCACCATGTTTTCCTCTTTGGAATTTCATTGCGAGAAATCTTCGTACCCAGTTCATTGCCGAATTATAGTTATTGGCTTCATTCAGCTGGCTGGTAGAATTTGTTCCCTGTTGACTGTCGTTCCTGGTCCATTTTATTCCCTGATAGTCCATATCTGCGTTGTTAAAACTTCTAACCTGTCTCAAATGCTTTTGAAAATAATCCAAATAGTGAATCCTGAAAAAAAAAATTAATGTAAGTCATTATTATAAGCTACTTCAAAAGAAAATGTTTCAGTTGGTACTATGATATCTACGTAGTGTAAACATTCATTAATGAACTATAAAAACTCCTGCCTATTAGGCCCTAGAGTGCAAAAATGGTTTTCAAAATATACATCTGTCACAGGACGTTACATGTAAATGCTTTTATGTATGGAAATTCATAGCCAGATTGTGAGCTGATGAAGACAGAAATTTCATGTTATCTTTGTATTTCCAGCATCTCTCCTGTAGCTCCAAAGGGGAAGAAGAATTGTCTACACATAGAGCACTTGATATGTAGTGGAACTCAGAGAGGTTAAATAACTTCCTGAGGTCACACAGCTAGGAGTCACAAAGGCAAAATTAGAAATGAGTGCTGTGTCACTCCAGAGTGTGAACTTTGCAGTATACCAGGATTTCCCAAAGTAAAGCAGCACATGTAAAATTGGTGAGGCAAGAGTCATTTTTGACAGATACAGGCAAGAATCTTTTAAATTTAATTAAATTATATTTTAAAATAAAAATATGATTTTACATAAAAACTGCAGTAATATACGTTTTATGGTACAATGTGATGTTTTGATATCTGTATACAATGTGGCATGATTAAACCAAATTAACATGCCCATCCCTGCACTTGATTATTACTTTTTGTGATGAGACATGTGAAATTTACTCTTTGTTGTTTTAAAATATGCAACACATTATTGATTCCATTCACTGTCTTAGTCCATTTGTGTTGCTATTAAGAAATACCTGAGGTTATGTAGTTTATTAAATTAACAGGCTAATTTGGCTCATAATACTAATGTCTCCAAAATTTCAAGATTGGACATCTGGATCTGGAGAGAGACACTCAATTGGTGTCAGAAGATGAAGGTGAGCTGCCATATGCAGAGATGACATGGTGAGTGAAAGTAAGCAAGAGAGATGGGAGAAACGCCAGGCTCTTTTTTTTTTTTTTTTTTTTTTTTTTTTTTGAGACAATGTCGCTCTGTCATTAGGCTGGAGTGCAGTGGTGCGAGCTCAGCTCACTGCAACCTCTGCTTCCTGGGTTAAAGTGATTTTCCTAGCTCAGCCTCCTGAGTAGCTAGGACTATAGGCACGTACCACCTTGCCCAGCTAATTTTGTGTATTTTTAGTAGAGACGGAGTTCCACCATGTTGGCCAGGTTGGTCTGGATCTCTTGACCTGTGATCTGTCCAGCCAGGCTCTTCTTAACAACTGGGTCTTGTGGAAACAGGTAGAGTGGGAACTCATTCATTACTGTGAAGTTGTCACCAAGCTATTCATGAGGGATCTACCTCCATGAATGAAATATCTCCCATCAGGTACCACCACCAACATCGAGGATCAAACTTTAACAACAGATTTGAGAGGGCTCAACAAACAATATCTAAACTATAGCAGTCGCCCTGCTGTGCAGTAAGTCTTAAAATTTCTTTCTCTTTTCTCTCTGAAACTTTTGTACCCTTTGACTGATGACATTTTTTCCCTTTCTTTCTCTTCTCTCCAGTCTTGGGTAACCATCATTCTACTGTCTACTTCTACAAGTTCAGCATTTTAAGATTCCACATGTAAGTGAGATTATGTGCTATTTATCTTTCAGTGCCTTATTTCACTTCACTTAATGTCCACTAGTTCCATTTATGTTGATGCAGATGCCAGAATTTTATTCTTTTTTGAGGGTGTATAATAGTCCATTTTGTATTATACCACAGTCAAGGCTCTGACAGGCCTTGACTGCTCTTCTGCCGAACCAGGTGAAGACCTAAAAGGAAGAAATCCGGGAAGGAGATAGTTAAAGACTTGAATTGGCACATGATCATGGTTTGGGGGTACAAGAGGGCAGAAGCTCCCCAAAGTGGAACAAAATGAAGTCCAGCCTCAGAAATCTGGACTTGGTATGTAGGCGGGAGCTGCTGAAGGTTTCTGAGTAGGGCGTAACCTAAACAGAGATCTGCCCATAGAATATTCATCTAGCACTAGGGAGAACTCTGCTCACATGAAAGATGATCTTACCCAGTTGAATTTCGGAAAACTCTAAACAGCCCTGAAATGTTGTGTTTGATACGCATTACAAGGTTAATCATATTTGGCTTATTTCTATTTATCAAGTACATTATTGTGTAACTACAGGTTGAATTTCGAAGGAGAACATTGTAGGAATAAACACACTGAAGGCTGTATGGAAAAAAAGAACGGTTGTTTGATTAGTCTTCCAAATTTTTGCAGTTAAAATCATTCCAAGTTAAAAGAGGCAGAGTAAAGACCAGTGCTTTTTTTCTCATTTTTTTTTTCTTAAACCAGAGCACCTCAAAATATCTTGATAAGTTGGAGCGCTCTCCTGAGTAACATGTCCAACATCTGAGCATTCTCACTTCATCTCTTAAGATTTACTTGGTCCTATCTCCAGCTCTAATCCCATTTGCCCTTGCCTTATGGTTTTTTTTAAAATTTTTATTTTCTGAATCTACTGCTTCTTTCCTCTGCTTCCTTCTCTGTATCTTCTTATGTAATCCTATTTGATATATCCCCTGGAATTTCTCTTTTCCGTCACTGATCTTCGTTTTTCAGTACCTGATAACCATGACCTTAAACTCATTTTACAGAGATAAGCTGGTTTTCTTACAAGTCTAGAAGGGCATGTTTCTGGTTACTGAAAATCCCACTGATCATTGCTTGAAGAATAGAAGCCACTGACAAGAGAGAAGACCCTATGATATTACATTTTTATATGTTTTGTAATGTTTTTCATTATTGATTTTTTTATTTTGGTAGGAAAGTTTAACACAGGATTTACACTCAAGTTTTTAAGTGTACAATAAAGCACCATTAACTGTATATTTGATATTGTACTGCAGATCCCAATGATTTATTCATCTTGCATAACTAAAACGTTATACTTATTGCATAACAAGTCAGTATTTTACCAATTGTTTAAATATTTTACAATTGTTTAATTGTGAAAATTAAAACCAATTATTAAGACTTGCATTTTTCAGCATAGGCTCAAGCCTGTGTGCTTACCTCCTTTCCTTTCCAAAACTCCTTCCTCTTCCTTTCCAAAACTCAATGAAAATCACAGTGAAGAAAAAAACAAAGTAATAATTCATAAGAACCAAGAGAAGCAGCTGGGGAGGAGAAACATCTGCAAGTAAAAATAACAACAAATACCTGGAAAATTAAAATCGAGCCACAAGTAAGGAAGCCAAAGACTAAAGTTTGTGTGAAAAAGCAGTTGCAAAACAGGGAGGTGGTCTGTCCTGCTAAGGGCCAGAGAACTCATAAATCAGAAACGACAGGCACTGCAGAAGGCAGACAGGAGAAAGACTGAAAGTAGAACGATTATCTTAAGATCTACATACACTTTACCCACCTTCTCTCTTATAGATATGCAGAACAATCCAACAGATGTTTACCTTTCAGGAAGATAAAAGAGGGTTCTTCTCTAATGAAACTAATTGAATCACCTAGGGCAAATTAATATGAGAGCTGGTATCCCGAAGCAAAGCCCCCTGTATTGACATTTATGGATCCCAAAGCAAAATATTCATTTTCTATCGGTTTAACCTGAAATGAAAGTTGTCAGTTAACCAGCCAGAAATACCTGAGAGCAGAAAATTCACAGCTTTTCTATTGTCTGCTTCTTACATATGAATGGACAAGCAAGTATCAGTGCCCACCTGAGGAAAATATGAGATACAAAAGAGAAAAATCAAGATCTGAAAAGGAAAAAAAAAGTGATATGAAAGAAAATAGAAATCATTCAAAGAACAGAAGAGGAGAAGAAAGAGGAGAAGGAAAATAAATGAGATGAAAAGTTGTAGTATCAAGGACAACAGCAGCCACAGGCAGTATGCTGTACTCAGTTGTGAGGGGGTGGAGGCAGCAAACCACAAGGGAAGTGGCAGCAAAAAACAACAACAACAAAAAAAACAAGAATAAGATGCATGCAATAGGTATATTAGAGATCAAGAAAGAGTTCTTGAAAATTAAAAGACTGCTGTAATTAAAATATAATAATGGGAACGTCTTTAAAGACACAATGAAACAGAAAAGAATTAATTTTAAGAGAAGAATTTTTTTAAAAAAATACAGAAACTTAATATAAGCAGTATAATATCCAACAAGCAGGTGTTCTGGAAAGAAAGAATTGAGAATATGAATGGGATGAATTGCTAGAAGAAAGAAAAGAGAGTTTCCTGGAGCTAAAGGGCTTGAGTATTCCAAACGTAGCAGCACATTAAGGGCCCAGCACAGAATAAAAGTGAAAATATCTATACTTCAACACATCAGTGTGACATTTCAGAACAGCTACAATAAGATTGTAAGAGTAAACATTAGGTTGCCTACAAAAGAATGAGAAGCAGACCTACATCAAACATGGCATCAGCAAAAGAAGATGCTAAGAACACCGGGTCAAATACATTTTAAGCTAGCACCCTATACCCCTTGGAAGTATTTCTCATGGAGTAGAAAAAGATGAATTGAATTTTCAAATATGCCAAAATTCATGTTCCTCTTAGCTAATAGAGGATATATAAGAGAGTAAGCAGACAAAGGAAAACATGGAGTTCAGCAGACAATCTAATTAATATTATTTCTTATTCATGTTGTACATTAGACATCTTTGTTTTCTATTGCCCATCTTCCTCTGGTAGGACTTTTTCGTATGACTTTTTACTCTTTTTATCTCTTCTCTTGCTTACTTTTGTAAGTTTAAATAATAAAGTAACAATTTCATTGCTGATTCCAATGACTTTAGATAGTGTTTCTGAACTACTGATTTTGTAAGATGATGTTTTGTGAGCCTGTTGAACTGCTGTGATCCCTGGACATCTCTTCATTTCTTTCTTGAGTTAATGTTTCAGGATAGAAAATTAATACACAATACACACAAATCAGTAGCATATTTATAATCTATCTGGAAAAGAAATTGAGAATACAAACCGATTTACAATGCTATTAAAAGGAATAAAATACTTAGAAATAAATTTAACAAAGAACATAAAGGACCTATACATTGAAAACTATGAAACATTTATGAAAGGAATTGACAAAGGCATAAATAAATGGAAAGATATCCTATGTAAATAGATTGGAAGAATTAAAAATTAATGAATCTGCACTAACCAAAGAGACCTACAGATTCAATGTGATCTCTAAAAAGATTCCGATGTCATTTTTCACAGAAATATAAAATAAATCCTAAAACTCATATGAAGCCATAAAATACTCTGAATAGCCAAAGCAATCTCAGAGGAGGATAAATTTGGAAGCATCACTTCTAATGGTTTCAAAGTATATTACAAAGCTAGAGTAATCAAAACAGCCTAGTATTGGCATACAAGCTGACATATAGATCAACGTAACAGAATAAAGAGACCAGAATGAAATCCACTTACTTAAAGACAACTGATCTTCAACAAAGGTGACAAGAACACAAAATTGGGAAAGGGTACACTCTTCAATAAATTGTGCTGAGAAAACTCGATATCCACATAGAGAAAAATAAAATTGGACGCTTATCTCACACTGCATGCAAAAATTGACTCAAAATGCATTGGAGATTTACAAATAAGATTTGAAATTGTAAAACTCCTAGAAGAAAAGATAAATAATAAACCTGTTGACATTGGCCTGGGACTATATTTATCTATCTATCTATCCCTGAAAGCACAGTTGAAAAAAAAACAAAAATAGACAAATGAAATTACATCCAACTAAAAAACTTCTGCACAGCAAAGGAAAGAATCAACACAAGTGACAATCTACGGAATGGGAAAATATATTTACAACTACACAACACATAAGGGGTTAATATTCAAAACATGTAAGGAACTAAGTCAACTCAATAATAAGCAAACAAATAACTGAATGTAAAAACGATCAAGAAACTGAATAGTAATTTCTCAAAAGAAGACATATTGACCAACCTGTATATGAGAAGGTGGGCAACATCATTAATCATTAGGGAAATGCAAATCAAAATTATAATGAGCTATCAACTTACACCTATTAGAATGGTTGTTATCAAAAAGTAAAAATATAATTTTTTGTGGTTATATGGATAAAGGGAAATCCTTGTACTCTATTTGTAGGAATGTAAATTGGTATAGCTATATGGAAAACTATGACACTTCCACAGAAAGTTAAGAACAGGTCTACCATATAATCCAGCAATCCCACTACTGTGTATATATTCAAAGGTTATGCAATCAATATGTCAAAGAGATATATACACTCTCAGGTTTATTGTAGCAGCTTTTATAATAAGCAAGATATGAAATCAACCTAAAGTCCATCAAAAGATGAATGGATAAAAATGTAAGATATATATATATATATATATATATATATATATATGTATATATATATATGTATATATATGTGTGTGTATAAATATATATATTTTTATGTGTGTGTGTGTGTATATATATATATGTTGTGTGTGTGTGTGTGTGTGTGTGTGTGTGTGTGTGTGTTTCAGCATTACAAAAAAAATGTCATTTGGGACAAAATGGATGAACCCGCAGGACATTATGTTAAATGAAATAAGCCAGACACAGAAAGATAAATACTGTATGATTTCACTTGTATGTGGAATCTAAACTTGAAGTAAAAAAGTCAGAGAATAGAATGGTGAATTACCAGGGGTGGGAGAGAGGGGGAAATGAGATATTGATCAAAGAATACAAAGTTTTAGTTATGCATGATGAGCAAGTTCTGGGGATCGAACATACAACATGGTGACTATAAGTAATAATATTGCATTGTATATTCGAAATTTGATGAGAGTATATTATAAGCGTTCTCACTTTCAAAAAATGTACTTATGTGAAGCAATAGATATGTTAATTAGTTTGTGGTAATCATTCATAATGTATGCATATATCAAAACATCTTAAAGTACACTGTAAATTTATATAATTTGTATTTATAATTTTCCCAACACAATAAAGCTGAGAAAAAATGGAAGTAAGAAGTATTTCCATGCAGTAAACAATGTGTTTCTGTTTAAGTTCAGCTTTCACCAAGTAAGAGATGAGAATATCTTGTTGATCCATTTTAGTTAATTGTTGATATTTTACAATTCATTGTTTAATTCAGTAGACTCACATTGTGTAACTGAAAAATTCCATGGGTACCTACAGCTTACATCACTCCAAATACTATGGGGAAATAGAAAGAAAACTACAGAAGGTTGTAGAAAGAGCCTTTGTTGGCAGTAAGTGGAGTGGGGATAAAGTCAGACTGGCTTTACATGCATATCAAAAGCATCTCTATTAATAAGAAAAAAAAAGAGTGTTTTTGTGTGTGTGAGAGAGAGAGGCAATCTCACCCTGTCACCCAGGCTGGAGTGCAGTGGCACGATCTCAACTCATTGCAACCTCCACCTCCCAGGTTCAAGCGATTCTTCTGCCTCAGCCTCTCCAGGAGCTGGGACTACGGACACTCATCACCATGCTTGTATTTTTTTTTTTCTTTTTTTAGTAGAGATGGGCTTTCACCATGTTGGCCAGGCTGGTCTCGAACTCCTAACCTCAGGTGATCTGCCCGTCTCAGCCTCCCACAGTGCTAGCATTGTAGGTGTGAACCACTGCGCCCAGCCAAATAATGCTTTTTAAAGAGAGATTTAAGCTCAACTTACTTTTAAAGTCTCCTAAATGACTTTATTTTCTAGGGACATTTCAAACCTCTATATTCAGAAGATAACTATAAGGAAGCAATGGAAGGAAAATTGATGATCATATGACATTCATGTGCTCTTATCAAATACCATAGCTTATCTCCGTAGTTATCATATTGAGAAAGGACGTCACCATAAAGGATGGTGCATAAATCATTCTATGGTCCATCCAAAAAGCCATAGATCCGGTATTTGGTATAATGATGAAGTCCGATGAAGCAACCACCGAGCTGCAAGAAAGGCTGATTGAAAGGCTATTAGCTCAGATGCTGATTATGTACTCAGATAGGTGAGCTGATCATTTGTGTCAAGTGCCTAGGAAGCTCTTTAGATCAGAATAGTTAACAAGGGTGACTTCTTTCTGTCTAATAAATAAGGCATGAAGTACATTCCCACTAATAGATGATTTTAAAAAGAGATAAAGAGAAATCTACACTTCAAATTATAAAAGGTGAATTAGGCAAACAGATCTGCTTCTCTTCCCTGCCAAGTTCCCCTTGAAACTACCAAAAAGATTTACAACTGGGGGGAGGGGGGCAGGGAGGAAGCTCTTGCAGTGTCAGAGAAATCAGAAAGGCAACAGTTAGTAGACTAGAGATTTCAAAAAAAAATTTCAAAAAAATCTTGAAAGCTACAAAGCAGATGAGACAAAAGTGATTGAGAAAACAAGATTGAAAACCCTAGCCAAAACAGCTAAGGGGAGAAAAGATCTTTCTTTGGGCCTTAAAGAAGCTCCAAGTAAGTAGCTCATGTGAAGAACTGAACTATGGAGTAACAATGATGATCATCATGGAATAGAGTGAATTTTGAATAGCTAAATGAGTCTGCCACTTTCTTTCATCTCCTTCAGCATTCTGTGTGGGTGTCCAGGACTCAGGCTCTTCAAATGAGGAAAGCAGTTAGCCTGGAGAGGGTTCTTGGTGGAGATATTAATTCCTAAGGAAGTAGAAGATGGTGCGGTAACTGTGAATATTCTCATGAAGCATTATGGCATAAAATAAAAGAAAAGAAAAAACAAACAAAAAACAATAAAAGCTCCATCCAGAGTGAAATACTTCTTTTGGGCACTTCAAAGCACCCTGTCAGTGGAGTCCCTGAAAGTTAAGTAAAGGAAATGAGTGGTTTAAAAAGTACTGGTAGAATTGAGATGCAGGGAAATTTACTTTGGGGAAGCAGAGGCTATGGGCTAAATTTTACTAGCTCAGATGCATCTGAGAAATGTCCAGGATAGGATTTATTCTGAAAAGCAAAAGCCTGTCATGCATTACCACACAGTATACATCTACATCCATGATAAACACCTAGAACATATAGATAAGGACCAAGTGGGTACAAGTTGACTACTCATCATATTTAGATTAGGAATTCCCCTTCTCCTTCTCCACCTTTGACATCAAAAAACTCATGTGCACTTTAAATATTATTCTTGTTCAAAATTTTGTTTGAATGGTACTGTGTTCAAGAATTTCCCTTTTTTAAAATTTTTTACGGAGTTTCCCTCTTGTTTCCCAGGGTGGGGTGCAATGGTGCGATGTCGGCTTACTGCAACCTCTGCCTCCTGTGTTCAAGTGATTCTCCTGTCTCAGCCTCACAAGTAGCTGGGGTTACAGGCATGCACCACCATGTCCAGCTAGTTTTGTATTTTTAGTAGAGACGGGGTTTCTCCATGTTGGTCAGACTGGTCTCAAACTCCCGACCTCAGGTGATACGCCCACCCCGGCCTCCTAAAGTGCTGGGATTACCGTCATGAGCCACCATGCCCAGCCAAGAATTCCTCTTATAATCTTTTTTTCCTGATAATGAATGTGGTCCAATGACCTTTATTTCTCCTGAAAGCACACTTTATTTCTGGAAATGCAGAAAAGCACAACACAGGGAATCTCAATTCTAATTTGTTTCTTTAAGATAAGCAGTTGAGTAATCATGAGTTACCTGTCAGGACACTTGCAAACATTGGCAAGCTTGGGTTAAAGACTCAAAGAGGAAAACCCGAATGCTTTCTTCTCTCCTCTCTCTTGGCACTCTTCTAGAGAGCGCATCCTTCTTCAGAGAATATAGGGAAGCTTGGGTATTGAGATTTAATAGATAAGATCTTGGCGTGCTCATGTATGTCTATTTCCTGTGCGTTCTGCTTCTGCAGCTGCAGCTTAGCATAAAGGTGAACAGCTGAACAGCACACAAGCCGAATGTATAGGTCAGCTGGCAATGGCCAGGCCTGCTTTTTAAATGTTTGCATACAAATAATTAAGTACTCAAATAATAATTGAGTAATCCACAAGGTTAAGAAGGGAAAAATAACTTCTAGCAATGAATAGGGAATGCTTTATGGGATGGAGGAAGTGGATTTGAAGTGGACCTCTCACAATACATAAATTTCAGTTCCTAAGCACTCTCTTAACATAATAGTCATTTTTAAATGCCTACATCATGCCTTATTAAAAAGTATATTCAATATTCATTGGCTGATCTTCATCTGTTTAAGGTAAACTTTCAGAAAATCCAAATGACATTAGGAGCTAAGACTAATGAAAAAAGGAAATGATTAATTTTACTTTGGTCAAAAGCAAGGTCTGGCAAGAAAATAATACAATTAATTACATCTGCTTATGGAAAAGTAGTTGGGAAGGTGATTCCAAAATAGAATGCCTGAATATTGGTATCATAAGTATATCACTTCCACAAGAAACAAAATAGAAGGGTTTTCACTACTTGAAGCAAAGTGGATTTTGTCAGGGCAGAAACACATTATGGTACTTTATTAATCATCTATGACCAAGAGAGATGGACACATAGGGGAAGATAAATTCGGTAATATTGGTAGGCAAGGGAAACAAAGTGAATATAGCCCCAGTCAGCAATGGCCCCAGGTCAAGACTCACATATCAAAGAAAAAGTCCAAAAAGATCTATGGAGAACTTGACATTTATAAGCTGAGAATAAGGCTAGGTAAAAAAAAGAGAACAATTATAATCGCCTCTAATTTCAACTACAATAAATAGTATTGATAGGAAAATCTATGCATCTGCCTGTCTATCTGTCTGCCTGTCTGAAAGAAAGAGATTGCTGAATTTCACAGGTACCCCCACAGTTGTACAAACTGGTGGTGATCACAGATACCTGGGAAAATTGGGAAGCAATTGCTGTAATGTCAGTTGGGAAGAAAGAAGAAGATTGTCCCCTAAACTTGGGAAAAAGAAGAGATATTAGAGACATTGCTGTCCATATAATGCCTGTGGGTACCTGGCTCTTTGGCCTTCTGGTACAGTAGTTGAATGGCTTTCTAAATGTTATCAGTGGCTATTGAAATGTTTCTCTTTGCCCTGTTGCACCCTGGTAATGGGGAGAAGTAAACTAGATCAAACTGTGAACATCTCGGATAAACTAAGCCAGAGTGCAGAATCATAATTCTGGTTTTTTAAATTTAAACATGTCATTACTGGGTTGTCATATTCAAAAAATAAATGCTAAATGTTCAAATTAACATGCCTGGAGTTATACTGCAAACCATTAAGAAGAAATTAACTATAGATACCCCCAAATTTTGTAACATTTTACTTAATGATCATAATTTTTAGATGGTACAAATATTAGTTGAATTTTATTTTTACTTCAACATTTAGTGTTTGAAGAATATTTTGAAACTGCCTTTCTCTCTGGCTACTGTTGTAAACACTATTGAATTTCTACCCTATAAGTATACCTTTCCCTCCTTCCTTGCTAGCACAATCAAGGTTTTGTTCAAGCTCTTTTGATTTGCAATGTCCTTCATCAGGCTTGTGTGATGAGTTTTGATTGGCCTCTAAGCCAAGAATAGTTGGGTTCATCCCTCTTGGGAAATGACTGGTTTAGGCATGGGCAAGTGATGTACTTCTGGCCAGTGAGACTTTACAAATCTGTTGGGGACTTCTGGGAAGAAAAGGGACATACGAGAGATACTAGCTCTTGTTTTGAGGATTAATTAAGCTAATATATGTAAACCACTTAGAACAGACAAATAATAGACTGACGCATAACAACCTAACCATTGTTAGGTATTGCTGTTGATGATGTTGCTGTTAAAATTGTTAGGATGTGGCATCTTTGAGTGGCCATGACACCCTAGATATAGTACGTGTACACTTCATTTTTATCAGTAAAAACAATAGCCTACAATGGGTCACTGCTTATAAATGTGCATAGAAGCAGAAAGAGTTTTGATAAGAACAGAGAAACTCAAGCACTCCAAAAGTTTTTCAAGTGAAACATGTAGATCTGGTTCAGAGCTGGCAGGATGTAGGTATGGAGAAAGAGTATTTATCCCATTCTAGCCATGCAGAGAGTTCTGATGGCCTCACAGTGGAACAAGAGAATAACATAATAATCTCAGCCGGGCGCGGTGGCTCAAGCCTGTAATCCCAGCACTTTGGGAGGCTGAGGTGGGTGGATCATGAGGTCGAGAGATCGAGACCATCCCGGTCAACATGGTGAAACCCCGTCTCTACTAAAGATACAAAAAATTAGCTGGGCATGGTGGCGTGTGCCTGTAATCCCAGCTACTCAGGAGGCTGAGGTAGGAGAATTGCCTGAGCCCAGGAGGCGGAGGTTGCGGTGAGCCGAGATCGCGCCATTGCACTCCAGCCTGGGTAACAAGAGCGAAACTCCGTCTCAAAAAAAAAAAAAAAAAAAAAAAAAAAAAAAAAAAAAAAAACATAATAATCTCATGGAACTTGAACTTCTTTTATAATTCTCCACTTGCTATCCCACACCAATCCCCTGAACCAAATCTTTCTATGTGTGAAATAAATGTACATTATGTATTGACTACATGGTAATAACAAGACGACAAGACTTGAAATTATATAAAAGATGCTCTAGAAAATGGAAATCTCAAATTTAATACAGAAGCATTTCAATTCATTGATGATTTTTATTTTCATTGACTTATTGCTAATACGAATACTAATGGAAATATTTAGAAATAATGCAAAAGCAAAAAGTGACAAATGAGACCTAATTAACTAAAGAGCTTATGCACAGCAAAATAAACTATCAACAGAGTCAAGAGACAACCTACTGAATGGACAAACATTTTTGCAATCTATGCAACATACGAAAGTCTAGTATCCAGCCTCTATAAGAAACTTAAACACATTTACAAGAAAAAAAAAAGCCACCCCATTAAAAAATGGGCAAAAGATATGAACGGATCCTTTTAAAAAGAAGACATACATGCAGCCAACAAGCATTTTTAAAAATGCTCAATATCATTGATCATTAGAGAAATGCAAATCAAAACCACAATGAGATATAATCTCACACTTGAAAGGATGGCTATTATTAAAAAGTCAAAAAATAACAGATGCTGGCAAGGTTGTGGAGAAAGGGAATGCTTATACACTGTTGTTGGGAGTGTAAATTAGTTCACCCATTGTGGAAAGCAGCAAGGCTCTTCCTTAAAGAACCTGAAACAGAACTACTATTCAACCCAGCAATCCCATTACTGGTTATATACTCAAAGTAATATAAATCACTCTACTGTAAAGACACAATGCCCGCATATGTTCACTGAAGCACTATTCACAATAGAAAAGATATGGAATCAACCTAAATGTCCACGATTGACAGACTGGATAAAGAAAATGTGGCACATATACACCATGGAATACTATGCAGCCAGAAAGAAGAATGAGATCATGTCATTTGCAGGAACATGGACGAAGCCAGAGGCCATTATCCTTAGCAAAATAACATAGGAACAGAAAACCAAACATCACATATTCTCACTTATAAGTGCGAGCTAAATAATAAGAACAAATGGACACAAAAATGAAAACAAAAGACACTGGAGGCTACTTGAGGGTGGAGGGTGGGAGGAGGGAAAGGAGCAGACAAAACAAATATTGGGTACTAAGCTTAGTACATGGGTAATGAAATAATCGTACAACAAACCCCTGTGACAGGGGTTTATCTATATAACAAACCTGGACCTGTGCTCCTGAAACTAAAATAAAAGTTTTTTATGTACCACATTTACGCAGCCATCAAAAACGATGAGTTTGTGTCCTTTGTAGGGACATGGATGAACCTGGAAACCATCATTCTCAGCAAACTGACACAAGAGCAGAAAATCAAACACCGCATGTTCTCACTCATAGGCGGGTGCTGAACAATGAGAACACATGGACACAGGGAGGGGAGCACTACACACTGGGGTCCGTTGGGGGGAAATGTGACAGGGATGGGGGTGGGGAGGTGGGAAGAGATAGCATGGGGAGAAATGTCAGATACAGGTGAGGAGAAGGAAGGCAGCAAACCACACTGCCATGTGTGTACCTATGCAACAATCTTTCATGTTCTTCACATGTACCCCAAAACCTAAAATGCAATAAAAAAAAAGTTTTTTAAAAAAGAAATAGTAATGATGCAGAACACAAATGCCATTTCCTCCCTGAACTCTTTGTCAAGATGCAAAAGTATAACAAGTATGAATATTAAGTATTCTAGGTTTTTATATCATGCATATTTTTAAATGCTACTTAATGTTAACGACTCATTAATAAACACAAAAAACCTTTCAGCAGCATGAAATAACATAATGCCACACTAGTTCACCACTTGAAAGTTAAAACTTATGTTAAAATATTAGGAAATTATATACATATACTTATCTCAGTATTTGTAAATGTGTACCTCTCTTCATTCTTTAAGTCGAAAAGAATCAACTTTTCCTTATAGGGATGTCAGGGGTGCTTCTGAGGAAGTTCAATTTTCTACTAAGCAGAAGATTAAACCAAATGATGCTAGGAATGGTGTGAATCAACCCCAGTTGCTATCCAGATACTAGAGGTTAGGATATTGGTCTGGCACTTTCTTGTTTCAGGCAAGGCTTGCCCCACAACTGTATATCAATTTCTGCCTCCATAAAATAAGATGCTATACCAAAAGTTATCTTCCAGATCTAACATTTGAAAGCCCTCTTTACAAAGTGTTGCAGAAAAAATACTCTGTATTCACCACATATTTTTATTTTTCTCCAGGACACATAGAAAGACTATGTTTTCCAGTCTGCCCTTACATATAGGTGGAGCCATATGACCCCGTCCTGGGGGGCGGAGACATGTAGGTAATACACGCTACTTGTGGGGCTGATCCCTGAACCGCTCCATGAAATCTTCCACTCTCCCTCTCTTTCCCCATTTGCAGGGGTGGATGTGAAGCAATCTAAGATGTGAGAAGACCAATCCCTGAGGGTATTGCTGGGAGTAATAGAGCTATGCAGGAGAAAGTCTCAGTTGCAAACACCTACATCACATTTGTTGCAAACGAGAAATAACCTCATATTAAGTTACAGTACTGCAAATTTCAGGCGGTATGCTACTGCCTAAAATAAGCATTAGCCTGACTAATATGAACCCACGTGCATATAAAATACAGAAAGTCAATCTACTGTCATAAGTATCAACAGCAAAAGGCTGAACACTGGTCAAAGTATCTCTCTTGGCTGGAATTTGGGTTTGTTAATACAAGGCTCTAGGAATCAATAAGGAAAAATGATAGAACCAATGCAAAACAGCATCCGAGTACTTGACAGCTGAGCTATCAGGGAATTTTTAAAATGCTTTGTACCTTTTAAATATTATAAATTCTTATGAAAATGCATACAATTTAAGCAATTACTACTTTAAAACTGTGTGTTGTTAGGTTCAATAATATATTAGGTTGGGTGCAACAGTAATTGCAGTTTCATTAGGTTGGGTGCAAAAGTAATTGCAAAAAACAACCTTGCTTTTACACCCATCTAATAGATTGTCTTAAAATATAAACTACAACCCAAACATTGGGATTTGTGTGTGTATATAAATATATATACACACACACACACACACACACACATCCCTAATAGGTCATGAGCTTAAAAAGTATAAGCTCTGACAGAATTTCCCACAAAGTTGTTTTCAGAGAGTTTCTTTGGTACCTAGAGTTGTCAATATATTAGACTATTTAGTGTCCTTCCTGTTTTTCTGGTTTTTAAAATATTATATTCATCACATCTCAGCCTCTCAGCTAAGATCAAGTGTAAAATATCATATTCTTCCTTAAAGGTATTTATAAATATCCATTTAACATTTATAACCATTATTAATATTAATAAAATCTAAAAAATAACTCTGAAATATCACTTTATAATCTCAATTTCACGTAACAAGCAATGGAAATACTTTAGAAATAAAGTTGGGCTGAGTGCAGTGGGTGTTGTCTGTAATCCTAGTGCTTTGCAAGGCCAAGGCAGGAGGATCACTTGAAGCCTATTGTTTCAGACCAGCCCGGGAAACATACTGAGACCGTCTCTACAAAATATATAAGAAAGAAAGAACTTTGAGCAGTATTCATTGTATGAAATAATATTCAAACCACTTCTAGAATAATCCTCAAAAAACTAACTCTAAAGCTCTGAGAAGAGTAAAGAGGATTTATTACACTATCTCTCTTTACTTTTGTGCATATTTGAACGTTGAAAAAATATTAAAAGATATGAGGCAGAATATAGGCTCCCCACAAAGATGTCCACATCCCAATCCCCAAAGCCTGTGAATATATTTCATTACATGGCAAAGGGGGATTAAGGTTGGTAGAATTTGGGCTGCTAACCACCTGATCTTGAGAAGGGGAGACTATCCTGGATTTTCTGGGTGGGTCTGACGTAATCACAGGGATCTTAACAAGCAAAACAGGGAGGAAGAAGAGTTAGAATCAGGGGAAAAGATGGGATGCCAGAAGCAGGGTTATAATAGTTCAGTCTGAGAACAATTCGACCAGTCCATCATTGGCTTCAAAGGTTTAGAAAGGCATCACCAGTCAAGGAACGCAGGTGGCCTCTATAAATTGGAAAAGATGAGGAATGGATTCTGTCTTGGCACCTCCAAAAGGAGGCAATTCTGCCAATCCTGTGCTATTAGCCCAATGAGACCCATTTCAGACCTCTGACTTCCCATAAGATCATAAATGTGTGTTGTTTTAAGCCACCCAGTTGGTAGTCTTTGATTACAGCAGCATTAGAAAACTAATACAAAAGCAGGGGAAAAAAGTCTTGTTGAGTATCTGTGCTTGGCACTGTTGCAGTCACTTGGAGAGATGCCAACGTGGTATGATTCCTGCCGATAAGCAGCTTACCATCTGTCCTAAGAGATAAGACTAATACAAGAAATATCTGGGCGGTAATAAAAGATGACATAATGTTTACAGCTGAAGTGAGGGATACAAAGCATAAATGCTACTGGAGTTCTGACCACAGAAACAGACATAGATTACTCAGCCTGGCTTGGTGCTAAGAAGTTCTTTAGGTAGAGAAGAATGGCATTGGAGAGCTGCTAGTACAGTCGGGTTGTCTGTCATTGCACTGTACTGCAGGCCTCACATGCTACAAATGAGATTCTGGGTGTCTGAAGAGAGCCTGATGTGACAGGTGGGCTTCATCTCCACAATAATGAACTGTCACACAAAGAAGAATTATTCAGCACTCGCAACAAAAATAATCCATTAACCTCTATCTTTCTGACCTCCTTAAGAGACCCTTTGCTCCAAAAATATTCCAGCTGAATGTATTGCCATACCAGCTATGGAATTCGTTGATCTCATCATTCATTTCCTCATTCCAGCCCCCTCTCCTTCTTTTCAAGCCAACTGATACAACCATTCACCCTCTCCAAATCCCTGCAATTTTTCTCTAAATGTGAGAACTTGGCCATGGGAACTTAGATGACTTCACCCTCCTATGCCTTAGGGTCCTAATCTGTAAAATAAAAAGGATACTAACACCTATCCCATAGGGTAGTTGGATGTGAGAATTGAGACACAGTAAGAGAAAGTGCTTATTACACTACCAGGAAAGTCTTCAATTAAAGTGCAGTATGATTACTATCATTCATTGATATTAATTGATCAGAAGTAGAGTAATCATATGCTCAGTTTGCATGTGACATTTCAGCTTTGAACGCATGGTCTCAACTGACTTATCAATAGCATCCCTTTTCCTTCAGAAAATGTCCCCACATGCTACCTTAATAGTAGGAAACAAGACAAGAAGCCAATTGTTAGAACTCAGTCATCATCTTAATATGAGCAGAAAAGATGATTTACAGTAAAACATTTGACTCAGTTTCTTAAATCCTGACTGCCTAAGGAACAGGGTTGGTGCTAGAACAAGTGACAGGACTGAGTCTCTGCAACAAGCCAAGAGTATCAAAACACCATGGGTAGAGGACTTCAGAGACGTGATATTTTTTGTCTCCTTTAACATTTTCTTCCTCATTCTCCCTAATCCAGAGAGAAAGCGGGGATTAGAGAGCTAACTCTGCTGCCGTTTGATTATTTCAAGTAGGTATTTTTGTCTGTCTACGTAAAAAGAACAAAGTCAAATCCTTTTGATATCGAATTGCCTTGATGCTTTAAAGCACCGGAGCTGTGATTATGGTCTGAAAATAGCTCTTGACATAAAACACAGATTAAAGATTCAGGTGAGTTTAGAGATGGGTTCTCCTGAGTCCTAAGGAGGCTAAAATCAGGGTTAGACCAAACAACAATTTATTATAGGGATAAGATAAGGACCCATATCTGAGCATTTATTTTTTATAAAAGCTTTTCCTTTAGAACTTTCTCTTTCAATCTTTACATTGTTAATTTTATGTCCATCTCTCTTTTTCTCTATAAGTATATGCATATGTATGCATCCATGCTACACTGAAGAAAATAAGTACAAAAATAAAATACATGGCATATATGTGTTTGTATGTGCTTAATGAAAAATTTGAAAGAGTATATCTCTGGAGAGTGAGAAAGAAGAGATTCTTAGAGGGTAGGTCAATGTTATATTTTACTGTATAGTTACTATGCTTTTGTATAATTTTACTGTTTTTATAATAAGCATATCACTTTTACAATTAAAGTCTAAAAGTTATTATTTTTATTTTAAAACATAATTAGGTGGAAAGGCATGTAAATATTCCTTCTAGGATTATGTATTCATAGATAAGATTGTTTGACCAAAATATTAATGTTATAAATTGACATAATATGTTAATTGAAGGTCAAATAACTAAGAGGAAATAAATAGCCTCTTGAAAGCATAACAGCTCCACCTTATAACATCCCTAGTAAAAAATCCCATTCAATTCTTAAAACTTATGAACTTGTACAAGAAGAATTCTAAAGGATCCCATTGGTGTATGAACTCTATAGAATCCTATCCCTTTGAGTAAGGGCAAGGCTTGAATATGATAGGATTTCACTCACATGAGTATGTGAGTATGCTATGAAACAAGCAAAGACAAAGGGATTTTGTAGATATAATTAATTGAGATCTCTATTAAATTGACTTTAAATTAATCAAAAGGGAAATTTTCATTAGTGAGCCCTTCAAAACTGAGCCTGGATCTCAGAGACAGGAGAAGCAGCAGGAGATACTTTCCTGTTGATCTTGAAAAAGCAAACTATCATGTTATTATTTAGTGGAACGTGTGACAGGAAATGGCAAAAAGAGTACATGCTGAAAGCTTCTGTTGTACAGCATCAAGACACTGAATCCTGCCAATTTCCAACAAACTGGGAAGAAAAATCCAAACTTCAGATGAGACCACAGCCCTTCCAGACATCTTGGTTGCAGCCTGGTTAGAGCCTGAGCAGAGGATCCAGCTAAGTAAGCATGCCCAGACTCCTTACCCATGTAAACTGTGAGACAACTGTGTGTTGTTTTAAGCTGTTAATTATGCACTAATTTGTTAGACAGGGATATAAAACTAACACAAGGATTATTATGTCACATTTCTTGCCTGGCATTGAAGATGAGCCTCTATTTCTTGTTTTCATGAAATCATCTTCTTCTCTTTGTTGTATCCCAAGATATTTATCTATAAGAGGAAACAAAAATACGCAGTCACCTTCTACATGTTCGCTCATACCATTACCTGAGAAAGAGATGGCTTAGAGGAATGGTGAAATGCATGGATAGTAGACCAGTGCTGTCTGCCAGAAATGTCTATGCTGATGGAAATATTCTATATTCGTGCTGTCCACTATGGCAGCCACTAGCTGCATGTGGCTCTTGAGCATGTGAAATGTGGTTAGTACAACCAAGGAACTGAATTTTATTTATATTTAATTTTAGTACATTTAAATTTAAATAGACACCAGTGACTTTCAGATTGAGCAGGACAATTCTAGAGTCAGACAATCTGAATCCAACTTACAGCTTCACTACTTAGTTGCATGACCTTGCATAAGTTTTCACCTATTTGTGCCTCAGTTTTTTAATGATTTGGTCTTCCTCATAGGGTTGTTGTGAGCCTTAAATGAGTTAGTACTTGTGATGTACTCAAAAGAGTGCCTTTTATATAGTGAGCATTATATGTGTTTGTCAAATAAATCAGTAGGTTCTCCTACCCTTCTTTCCCATACAAATTATAACATTCATTCTTTAAGCCCTAGAGATTCTTCCCTCTTCACATGAAATTTTTGGGATTACTCCAAACCACACACTACTAATTGGCTGTCACATTACTTTGGCCTGTAATTACATACTGCCATGAATTGTTATTTAAATATTTGTGGGTAGATTTTCTTTCTCCAAGACTGAACAGTCCTCAGTAGAAATTACTATATGACATGTGCCTTTTGTATCTCTCATAGCACTGAATACCCTAAGTTTATCTAAAACACGTTCGATGAATATTTGTTGACATTTGTGTAAGGCCTTGAATTAGAGATAAAAGAGATGTCAGAGTCAATGACCAGAGATATTGCTGGTACTGTAGATTTTTTAAACAATTAAAGTGTTGTTAGGCTCCAGAAACATGGTATCTAAAAAAAAAAAAATACTGCCAAGATTATAGCTGTCAGAACCTGAAAGAGAGAGTTTGAACTCTCAAATGAGAGTTTTGTAAAAGTAAAGTATGAATGGCAATGACCCTGGGAAGGAGTCTGTACCCAGCTGGTTCACAAACAATCCCCAAAACAATGGCCAGACTATAACACATCCAGAAAATGTGTTATCATTTTATGCAGTGGGCACTGGGGACTTCTCAGAGGACAGGGATCCAGCCTCCTTCCTTGGAGACTAGAAACTTTCGGTTCAAAAAGGCTATGACTATTTACATCCTGGGAGGTAATCTTTGATGTAAGGGCTTGGAAAAGCCACAAGGCCCATTGGAGATCAGTCCTCTTGTACCAAGACACCAATCACAAACTTTGAAGGCCTGCTCCATTCTTGCCTTATGCTCAACATAACAGCCTCCTGTCCACTGCTTCTATCCAGACTTTTCTTGGGGATCCTGCCTCAATCTGTCAAATCATTTTAAATTACTTTGTTTCCTGCCTAAGAATAAGAATTTGATTCTATTTCTGTCAAGTGCCCCACCACTTCTCTACCTAACTAGACCTCTAGCTTAAGCTGTGCCTATGCTATGACCTGTCTTGTCTTCTCGCAACTTGACCACCTCTCTCTCCTACTTGAATCCACAAGGATCTGGGAGGCTACAGTTTTGCCTTACATCAGGCACAAATCTCCAAGAGCTTCCTAGGTGATTCAATAGGGGAGTTAGGTTCTGGGGTGGAAGAGTGATAAAGATGCTATAACCACTCCTTTCTCAAGTCACAGCACATCACAACTCAACTTTGAGCCATTGTGCATATGATAAAGTGACAAAAAGTTTCCTCAAATAGCTCACTTAAGCTCATAGTCTACTCTCCTTTGTAATGAGCCAACTCTGTTTTTTCTATGACTATACAGATTTCTCCTAATTTTAAGAAAAGCCAGTAGACATTTACAGCCAGGCATTTCCACTTACACTTAAGTGCATTTCTCCATACAATCTTTAACTGTTGAGTTGGTTAAGGAAGAAAAAAGAAGTATTAAACCCTCCGTGGGGAAGCAGTAGTAAAGTAGTAAAAATAAATGGATCTAAGAAAAGCAGCAGACCTGGCAACTGAAGTGTTGCTCATCGTTAAGTCTTTCTCTGACTTTGCTATTCTTTACTAATGTAGCCTCTTATTGTATTTTTTTCATTAATATGCCTGCATATAGTATGCCATATTAGGAACACTCATCCTACTCATTCTATAGCATGGTAATAAAATGTGAATCATGAATCTTATTACAAAATATCAGTAACTTTTAGTTATTTTATACTAGAAAATTCAACACAATATTCTCATTGTTATTTTGCATCATGATTTAAAACAAGAAATATAATAACTTCAAAAGTTTAGTTTAGTTTATGTCTTCACTCATAAGTGGGTGTTAAACAATGAGAACACATGGACACATGGAGGGGGACATCATACACTGGGATCTGTTGAGGGATTCGGGGGCTAGGGGAGGGATAGCAGCATGTAGGGAGGTTGGGGAGGGATAACATTAGGAGAAATTTCTAATGTAGGTGACAGGGGGAATGGAGGCAGCAACCCCCATGGCATGTGTGTGCCTATGTAACAATCCTGCAAGATGTGCACATATACTCCAGAACTTAAAGTAAAAATTTTTAAAAAAGTTTAGTTTAACTATAAGACATAAAAACTCTTTGCTTACATATTTTAAGCATAATTAATATTTTAAAAATATTTTGGAATTGCATAAATGTTTTTCTATTCTTCCTGGAAATGAATTCTATCCATCAATAACTTATACCAGTTGTATTATAATCTGCCTAGCAAAGTACCAATTCATATTAACTGCAAGGAAGGCCAGAATTAACTGGTGAAGAAAAGTTAAATAAATGTACTTCTATTACAAGAACATAAAAGAAGACAAACAACTAATTATCAAAGTACTTCTAAACATTTTCCTCATCTGGTAATAAAGACAATGCTGCCCTTTAGATGTGTTTGGAGCAAGAAATGAGATTATATATATCAAGCATGTTGCATTGGGACTAGAAGAAACATTTAATAGGAATAGCAGTTGTATTATCATAGGAAACATAGTGCCCCAAATTTCTAGCCTACAAGGAATCACCTTTCTTAAACATCTAAGTAAAATAACTTGCAACTTCACCCCAGTGACCATGAGTAATAGAGACCCCTTCTGTGTATTTTGAATGATTCCTGGAGAGTATGAATTTATCTGTTCTACTTGTTTCTCTTGTTTCGATACTGCTGCTTCCAGTGTCTCTGGATTACTCCCAAATCCTACCCATTTACTTTCCATTAAGTCAAGCCACATCAGTTCTCAAAAACTTCTGTCTGAATGCAACAGTAGAGTACCTTTCTCCCCTCCCCAAGGTAGTATTAACACAAGCCTGCCATCAGGTCCGGTGGTTAACACATTGTACCAGAAATTTGAGAATTTTGTAAGAATATTACAATTCAGAAAGCAAAATTTAGCTTAATTTCAGACATTGCTGTTCCCAGAACCCACAGGACACATAACAATATGTAGGGTCTTCCAAGCCAGCTGCCAGAGTTCCTTCTGTCATCTTTCTCTTTCCAGTTCCAAAGTTCTTGAACATGTTTGTCCCAGTTCAGGCCAGAGGAAATAGAAAATCTCTCGATATCAGCAAGGGCTTGGATTTCCACCATGTCACCCCTACCAAAAGTATACTTTTTCATTATTAGAATAAGTTAGCATCCCGCTCTGAATTACTTACACTGAGATTACTTCCAATATCAGAGGACAAAGAATAAGCACTTAATGTTCTTCTGCATGACAATAAAGCTCACAAGTAATCCCTTCTAGAATGAAGAGAAAGGCATAGCCCCATTTTTGCTTTTTCAGCCCCAGGAAGCTAATTTCCTACAATTTTTGAAAAGCAGTTTTATCCCTACTACCTGTCATGAAGGAAACAGAAATAGTGAAGTTCTGTCTTGGACCACCTCACTACAATATGAGTAACATTAATGAGGTCTTGCTAGGCTATTTTAGCAAATGGATTAAAAAAAAAAAAACGTTTAAAATTAGTACATTAACCTTTTTTATGTAAATAGAAGCTGCCAAGTTTCAATTAGAAAGCAATTGGTTGCTAAAGTAAGCCAACAATTACCTTGCAGATTTGTTGAGTGTTTTTTAGATACTACAAAGATAAACTTCAGTCTGCCCTGCATTCAAATGGTCAAAAAAAAAAAATCCAATTAATGAACTTTTTTGTCAGACTGTAGAGACAGGCTTCATTTCTTCCAACTGTTAGCCCCAAAACAATCCAGAGTGATTGTTTTAGATCTAATCACAGAATTCTGTAGCAGACGCAAAGAAGTTTTTTTTTTTTTTTTTAAATTTTGAGTTTATCCTGTAGTTTTATGAAAGAAAAAAATAGGCCATAAGAATTAGCTGCTTAGGTTTACATAGCTATTAAATGGCTTCTGTGCCAGATTGTAGAGATATTTTTTTGTCAAAAGTCAAGATTTCTAAGATGGTTTTGCTTTAGCTAAATATATCTATTTGAATTAGTGTCACTTGAATGTAGAAGTTTAATTCTCATGTTGAAAAAGAATATGACTTCAAACTATAGTACAGGGCTACACTAATCAAAGCAGCATGGTACTGGTACAAAAACAGACACGTAGACCAATGGACTACAAGAGAGAGCTGACAAATAAGGCTGCATACCTACAGCCATCTGATCTTCAACAAAGCTGACAAAAATAAGCAATGGGGAAAGGGCCCCCTATTCAATAAATGATGATGGAATAACTGACTGGCCACATGCAGGATATTGAAATTGGACCCCTTCTGTATATCATATACAAAAATCAACTCAAGATGGATTAAAGACTTAAGTGTAAAACCCAAAACTGTAAAAACCCTGGAAGATAATTTAGGCAATACCATTCTGGACATAGGATCTGACCAAGATTTCCTGATGGTAAAGATGTCAAAAGCAATTGCCACAAAAACAAAGCTTCGCAAATGTGACCTAATTAAAGAGCTTCTGTACAACAAAAGAAACTGTCAGTCAAGGAAAGTGACAACTTACAGAATGGGAGATTACATTTGCAACGTATACATTCAACAAAGGTCTAATATCCAGAACCTATAAGCAACTTCAACAAATTTACAAGCAGAAAACAAACAACTTCATTAAAAAGCCAGAAAAGAACGTGAATATGTTTTTTTAAAAGACACACATGTAGCCAACAGTCATATGAAAAAAAAAAAAAAGCAACATCACAAACCATAGAGAAATGCAAATCAAAACCATAATGAGGTTCCATCTTACCCTAGTCAGGATGGCTATTGTTAAAAAATCAAAAGATAACAGGTGCTGTCAAGGTTGCAGAGAAAAAGAAAGGCTTATATGCTGTTGGTGGAAATGTAAATTAATTCAATCATTATGAAAAGCAGTGGGGTGATTATTCAAAGGATAAAGAGAACTGCCATTGGATCCAGCAATCCTGTTACCGGGTATGTACCTAAAGGAATATAAATTGTTCTATCATGAAGACACATGCACGTGTATGTTAACTGCAGCACTATTCACAACAGCAAAGACATGGAGTCAACCTAAATGCCTATCAGTGACAGATTGGGTAAAGAAATTCTGGTACATATACACCATGGAATACTATGCAGCCATAAAAAATGAGATCATGCCCTTTGCCGGAACATGGGTGGAGCTGTAGGCCACTATCCTTAGCAAACTAATGCAGGAACAGAAAACCAAATACTGTATGTTCTCACTTTTAAGTGGGAGCTAAATTATCAGAAGACATGGACACATGTAAGGGAATGAGGCATACTGGGGCCTCAAGGAAGGTGGAGGGTGAGAGGAAGGAGAGGTTCAGGAGAAATAACTAGGGGTACTAGGCTTAATATTTGGGTGACAGAATAATCTGTACAACAAACCCCCATGACATGTGTTTATATAACAAACCTGCACATGTACCTCTGAACTTAAAAGTTAAAATAAAAGGATGCCCACAACTAGGCAACTGAGGGCTAGTATGACGGTTTTACATGGTTCTTAGGGACCCCAGAATGTTCTGTGAATTCATTCTGCCACCCTGGAGGGTGGTCCTAGTCTTCATGTTCCAAGATGGCCATGGAAACTATATCAAACGAGTTCAGAATGAGGGCATTCGTTTCCTTTACAAGAAGACTTTCCACAGCTCCCAAATGAGACTTCCACTCTCATTGGCCAGAACTTAGTGACAGGGCTTGCTTAGTTGAAAAGATAGTTGAAAAGAAGTTGAAAAGTTTCATTCTGGGAGGCAATGTCCTGGAATAAAAATCGGGCTTCTTAGTCTAACCAAGCAATGGAGAACAGTCACTAAGAGGCTACTGGTAATGTAAAATCTGCTACAGTAGCTTTTGCTTGTCTTAAGGTCCATCTGCTTCTGAGGATGACTTTATATTCACAAACAATGACACTCGCTTCTATTATTGGTGGCTCTAAGATTCAGAGAAATGACATATCTATACATGGTCTGGTTTCTTGGATTATTTCTCTCATAGGAGAAATCCAAGATTAAGTCTAAGCCAAAGTAACAATGGGGAACCAAAGAGGTCTGGGTATTTTTAGCTAACCAGTTGGCGCAGGCCTGCCAGAAATATATTTTTGTAAAGGAATAAGGACATTCCTGGTGGATAATCCAACTTAAGGAAAAAGTCATCCACCGGTTGTTCTCATTTCTTTCCTTTATTCAACAAATACTTATTGAGCATATGCTATATGACAGTCATTTAAAATGCAGCAAAAACAAACAAGGTTCCTGCATACAGACCAGTCTAATGAGAAAGTTACTCATTAAAAAAATAAACAATAAATAAAATAACTAAATACAATGTTATAAATGGTGTTAAATGCCATGAGGTAAAAACAAAATAAAAAATACAGGAGTCTGCACTATAAAAGGAAAAAAAAGGCACCTACTCAGAACACTGAAGGCAAGGTGACAGGAAAAGGTATTTATTGCAAGAATGTGGCTTTCTTATACTGGTGAAAAAGTTGGAAACACCTTAGGAGAACTGATAAATATAATTTGATGTATTTATGTGATGACTAGTATGTCACAGTTAAACTGAGTTATTAAATAGATGTCTATGCATCAAAATGGAAAAATCTAAAAGAAATGAGTAAAAATAGATAATAATGCATACATGACTTTTCTCACAAAATGAGCCTATTATATTGCCCATGAGTAAATATGTATGTAGTTAACTAAAGGAAACTGGATCCATGCACATCAACACACCTGCGTTTGGGGACAGGTGAAAAGAATGAAACTGGTGGTAGGATACAAACCAACTTCATCTTTAGTTGTTTATTTTTATATTGATACTATTGTTAACATTTGCTTCTGGTCTTTTTAACACAGCAGATTTACACAGTAGTAGGAACAAGGGATCTTGTATGTTATTCTCTATTTTTTCTCTTCTCTCTTTTTTCATTCCTTCGTTATTTTAATTAAAAAAAAGATAAAGAACTTTTTGACCTACCAAAGAGGAAGGATCCTATTCCTAATACGTTTCCTTGGACCCACACATTTGTGGTCTGTCACTGGCTATATTCATCTCCCAAAGTATAAATGACAATTAAATTCACACACACACAGAGACAGACACACACATACACACATACCCATGTGCACATTTTCTTACAAAACAGGTGAAGATACAATAAGAGAATTGATCTTTCTATGATGAAGACTATTACTTCATAATACCTCTAAATCCAGTTACTTTTAATATACTAGACATCGTCTAGGCTCAGAAAGAATACACACAATGTATGGTTAAGTAGAATTGACCTTGAGGGAGAAGCAAACCTAGTATTTCTTCTCAATTTGAAGTTAATTTCACTTTTGACAAACTGTGAGGCAGTTATGGTACTCACAGAGATAAAAGATACTAATGGCCTTTTTTCTCCTAATTAATAAGGAATTAAAGTATATAGCCATACCCCATAAGGAGTTCATTAAGTTATAGACATTTTGTATATTGAATAGATCAAATTACTACAGAAAGCGTGAGGGTATAGTCAAAAACTTCTGTGATGGTAGCTGTAATTTATTGACTGCCTACTGGTGGGCAATTGGCGGTGATCATGTTAACTCTTTTAAATACACTGTGGTTTCATAACTAATTAAGAAGTAAATGCAAGTATCACACAGATGGAGATCAAAATACCAGCTTCATTACCGTCAATAATAAATTCAATAACTTGGTTTGGTCTATGGCGATAATTGGACTTCCCGCAAATACTTCTGAGTTAAATTTAGCCATCCAGTCTCAGGCAGTGCTGGGAAGATTCTGAGAGTAGGTGGCCCTGGAAAGAAAGAAAGACACAAAATACACTGAGCTCAGCTTGTTCAGATTCTTCTCTCAAACTCACCAGGGAGATCACTTCTTTCTCGGAGTCAGGAGGAGGAGGAGAAGGGAGGCAGGGAGGAGGAGGATCAGGAGGAAAAGGAGGAGGAAGAGACAGACAGAGAGAGAAGAGAGAGAGACCCACTCTTCCTATTATTTCCAGAAGGATGATATTCCCTACTCTATGGACCAAGCTAAGGTACACTTGGAGGAGAACATATTTCCCTTTTCACCTACTAAATGCTAGGCGCAGTATGAAACATGTTATATCTTTTTTTCTATGCTTCTCACAACAATGCTCACTAGGTCAGTATAATTATCCAGGCTTTACAAAAGAGGAAAGTGAGACTCAGAGATTTTAAGTAACATGCCCATACTCCTACTCAAATTCTTGGTTAGATAGTTGAGCTAGAATTCAAATCCAGGACTGTTTGACTCCAAAGCCCACATACTTCCTACTATCTGCACTTTATGCAAATGGAATCACCTAATTCCTCTTTTAAATAATTAGAGTAATGTAGCTGGGGCATAAAAATGTCACCAGTCCTTTCAACTTTCTTGGATAATTGGTGCTTGTCAATCACATGCATTTGGCTCGGTATAAGATTATGCCAAATGAAATGTCTTTTCACAAAAACCTATTGTTTAATTTTAAGTTAATTCACCTCTGTAAATCTGAGAGGCTTAGTCCCATTCTGCCTTGGGTGTGTACACACGGTACCTATTAGCAATTAAAATGAGTTATAAATGTGTCAAGAAGAGATTCTGCAGCTGAAATCCAGGTCAGCTTACTTGAAATGGATATATATCTTCCTCTTCTGAATGTTCGTTAGATGTTCTATTTTATTTTCAAAAGTTTGTAGCAGAAATTTTCTTGAAGTTGACACTTATAGGTCAAGAGAGCTTCATGATAATGTCCTCAGCCCCCATGCTTCAGAAGCCTATTCTGAAGAGCTTATATAACTCTATTCAAAATTTTGAAATAAAGAGGATACAAAAATGAAAGAAAAAAACCGATTATGGACCTTGGTCTCCATGCAATAGCTTCAAAATTATTCAGTAGATCTAGTAAATAATAGCATGAAAAGTAAGCTCCTTCAGATTTTATTAAATTTGACATTTTAGCATCTATGTAACAATAATAAAGTAAATCTTTCCAAACTCAATACTGAGATTTTTGCTTATTTTTTCAATTCAGTAAGTATTTACCAAGCATTTTATTCCATTTTATACAGTTTATTCCAAAGCACAACATAAACAGTGCACTTTTACTTAAAAGAATTTGAAAATAAAACGATATGGCTTAATGTGACTGACCATGTGCTTTTTGCTGGGCTATTATAACACTCTTCGTAAGCAGAGTGTATTGTGCTATGTTAAGTTTTAATGCTGAACATCAATGAAAAAATATAATTCTAAAATTAAAGTATCAAAACATCAAACAATCAAGCAGAGGCATTGACTTGAGAGTTGTGCAATGTAAATTTTCCTTTTGACTCTGCCTGTATGACCGAGAAAGTCACTTAACCTCGCTGAGCCTCATTTTCCCCACCTATAAAATGAAGATGTTAGACTAGAATGGATCTTGTCGTTTGCGTCAGATTCCCTTGAGAGTCTTATAAAAGTACCATTCCATGACTTCACCTCCAGAAAGTTCTATTCAGTAAGATTTTAGAGGAGCTCAGAAATCTTCCTATTTAACAAAGGCCCAGGGGATGTGAGTGTTGGAGATGAACACAAACTATAAAATAAGGTACACTGAATTCTAGATCCCCTTCCCATTCTACCATTCTAATAGCCTATGAACGTTTTAGTGAAAATAACAATTATGATGATATCTTTATTGCAGAAATTTCTATGTAGTGATGACCCATTTCAAGTAATTATTTTATCAGAATATAGACTGCTCCCTGTGGTGTTTATACTTTTTGTTGATAAAACATCTGTGAATGAAGTAATTATCAAACCAACTCTAAAAGAAAGTAAACAAAAAAGGAAGAGAGGAAAGAAGGAAAGGAAGGTATTGATAGATAGGCACATACACAAAACACAAACTCTTATTCTATCAAGTGCTTTTATACCCAAACTAATCATCAACATTTTGTAAGTAGAAAAATCTTAAATATGGCATTACTTTTGTATTCCAAAGAACTGAACACACATGCAAGCAGCTTTGTAAGCCTGCAGTTTAATTGTATATCACTTGCCCTGTTCCCCTGTATTTTGAAACTTTTTACATAGAAGTATCAGCTACATTAATATATTATGGTGGGTTTTTAAAATTATTTAAGTTTCTGATATGGTTTGGCTGTGTCCCCACACAAATCTCACCTTAAATTGTAATTCCCATAATTCCCATGTGTTTTGGGAGGGACCTGGTGAGAGACAATTGCATCATGGGGTGGTTTCCCCTATACTGTTCTCATGGTAGTAAGTCTCATGATGAGATTTGATGATTTTATAAGGGGTTTCGCCTTTAACTTGGCTCTCATTTTCTCTTGTCTGCCACCACGGAAGACATGCCTTTCACATTCTGCCATAATAGCAAGGCTTCCTCAGCCATGTGGAGCTGTTAGTCCATTAATCCTGTTTTTCTTTGTAAATTTCCCAGTCATGGGCATGGCTTTATCAGCAGTGTGAGAACAGACTAATACAGGTGCTTTGCATATTACTACTGAAAATGGATCAAGAAATTGGATGTTTAACTTAATATAGGTATTATGGCCCATCTGTGCTCTTGAACTCTGTTTTAGCCAAATCTCTTACTTAAAAATCCATAGAGAAGCACAACTTGATGAAGCCAGGTAGCCTGTGAGCTATATCACCATGGCAGCTCAAGAATGAATTTGGCTAACGGCTATAGCAAAGATAACAAATCAACAATTTCATTGGAGTTCAATACACCCTAATGTTGCAACATAAATCAAAGCAGATTCATTCAGAACCTGGAGTAAATCATAGGATATTTGAATTTCAAGCAACTGGAACTTTACAGCAGGCATCCAGATATAGCCAAAATTGTCATACAATGTTTACTCATATTCAAGTATAGGAGTTCTCTTAAATTGAGTGATGATATTTAAAAAAAATTGTAAACAGAACATCAATTCATTAATTTTACAGCTGTCTGTCCTTCCTTCAAATAATAACCAGCATTAATCATTTAGCAGTCATGTACAAAGCTTCCTACATATTAGTATTTACATTGAAAAATACATTAAAATAAAATAGTTCAACATATTCAAATTAAGGCAAATAAATTGTCCAGTTCAAATGGTGCCATTCCCTGACCTGGGTCAACTAGACCTATATATGAAAAGCTAAAGGATAGGTATACTGAATTCATTGTTCTGAAGCAACGATGTGTAGCAAGAAAAAAGCTTGCTTTTGCTTCCTTTCAAAATATTAATGAGGTGATATTGACCCCACTCCTGTACTTGTGTTGCTGTGGTGATGTCCACAGTGGAGGAAAACTTTGGTGATAATTATGCTTTCAATATTGTCATGGTTTCCTGAGATCACCATAAAGTGATGCTTTTAAAATACTGCATCCCGTTCTTCCACCTCAGATACACTTCAGGCTATTTTTCTAAGAGAACTTCAGGCATATATAGGTTATCTAAAACTCATATAATGTGAAGCTCTTTTTATTCTCAATTTACTTAGAAATCTAGTGAGACTAAAGACAGATGCAAAAGTTTCTTAATATATGTCCTGGGGCCATTACGTTTGACTAAGAGATTACCTGACCTGCAATAATCAGATGAATAGGGTTGTGTTCCAAGTGTCATTTCACTGTCACTTAAGAAACTTCCTCGGAGATGAAAAATAGAAGGGGACAAAAATAATTGATATCACATCTGAGTAATAAGTCATCAGGATTCAAGGTAAAAATCATCCCTTCTCTTCGCAGTGATTTGCAATGATGGTTGAATGTTGCATCCAGGTATTACCTGGAAACGATTTTCTTTGCATTCTAGATCTTATTTGCCTCATTTCTGAACCTACAATTTCTAAACTCTGCCTCATTGTGTGCAAATCACAACCTCAGGTAGATCTGGAGTATGCCATCCTTGCCATTTTTTTTTCATATTAATAGACCAGTCCTCTTCGCAAATGATGACATTTTTAAAAATCAGAAATACTTAACGCAAATCCTGAGTAGCTGCTATTCTGGCTGTAACTCTTTGGAACTGGGTATCTTGCATGCAGCCATTTTTGAATTTTCCAGCAGAGTCAGCATTAAATTATCTACCACAGCACATACTTTATCATATATTTATACTAGCCAAACACAAATACATAAATAAAATCAACAGAACTTATTACAGAGGCTCAACTGCATTGTACCATTCCCATAAAGTGCAATGTCAAACCTAATAAATTTGGCTTCCTCCAGAACACATTAGATTGTAACTCCAAACCAAAATATAACTTCCAGCTGCAGCAAAATTAATAAGGTAGAGTGTGTCAGGATAGATGAAATACCTACTAATGCTGTCCTGAGCCTTATCTGTTAAATTTGTGGCTTTTGCCATGTATATGTGCTCCCAAGTCTAGTACGCTTAAATATGGTTCCTACTGATAAACCGCTAGACTCAGTCAACAAAGAGGGAGATCCAAAGCCCTTAGAGAACAAGTGTCCTTAATAAGTGGCACTTGGTATAATGGATGGGGTCACCATAAGTTTTCCTAAAACTTCGTATGACATGCAATTGTCTTTTCCTTCTGTTTCTATATTTTTTTCTCTTGGTGTACTGCCTCTTTTCTCCTTTCTATCCAATTTTCCTTCCTTTCCCTCCCATTCCAGTGTGCCAGCATTATTCAAACTGTAAGATGCAATCTGTACTCACTCCTGAATTCAGTTTAGTGGACCACAGCCATCCATTTTTAAAATCGACTACAACAGAATAATATTTCAGGGTGCAAGGCCATAATGAGGGTAATATTGTTTCAGAAAACTCATGTTTCAATCCATGACTGTGCCTTGGATCATGATGCAAAATATATTTATTTCTGTGGAGCAGTACCAGTATGCATTGCCTGCCTCCACTGATAGTACTTTGCCATAAGAGACGGAAGGATGCAGAGTGTCGTCAGTAGATCACAAAGCAGAGCAGCAGGCAGCCTGGAATCTAGCTGGTGCACTGTTGCTAAGTCATAATGTGTCTTTTGTTCCTTTAAATTGTTTAAGTGATTAAAAAAATTAAGGTATTTATATACATACACATATTATACATATATTTATTTCTATTATATATTATACATAATATATACATTAATATTATATGCTTATAATATGTTTATAATATAAATGTACATATTATGTATAATATATAATATTTGTACATATATGTTTTTATACATAATATATGCATTTATATTATATATACATTATACATAATATAAATGTATAAATAGATAATATACATAATATAAATATATAAATATATAATATAAAGGTATATATTATATAGAAATAAATATATTTCGATGTAATAATATAAATACATACATGTATTTATGTATTTATACATGCATGTATTTATATCATATAAAATCACATAATATATACATTGATATTATCTATATTCAAACATTTATATATATTTATACATATATGTATATGCATAATATATATTTTATGCAGTACACATCATATACATAACATGTATTACATATAATGTGTATATACATATAATATACATATAATATGTATACATATACATGCATGTATGTAATATGTATATATGTATATGATAATGTATATAATGTATACATTATATGTATAGTATACATTTATGTATGTATACATGTGTGCATTCATAGTATATATTTATAAATATATACATATATTATATATATTTATACATTTATATATGTATTTATATGTATGTTTGTATTTATGTTTATATATAAATGCATATATTATGTATTATATAATATAAATACATGTATATATAAAATGTATTGGTACATATTTATAAAAACATTTATATATTATGTATTTATGTTATTTGTTAGACATAACATAAATACATGTATGTATATAAAATATAATATACATATATACATTACGCACACAAGAGCGAGGGATGCTGCTACTCCTCAAACATTGCACAGGGCAGCCCTCACAACAAATCATCATTTGGCCAAATATGCAAATATGTCATTAGTGTTGAGGTGGAGCCCTGATATATACATATATGTACCTATTTGAAAACATCATCTGTAAAATAAAAGATGGAATTTTTTGAAGTTGTTTTGAATGTTTGACATGACATAGCCCCAACTGGAATCATAAATATTTTTTCGAATCTTAATTCTATTAGGTAGCTTAAATTCAAACATTGATTTCTGACTAAAATCAACCATTTATCAAGAATGTGAGTATGGGCAAGTTCTTTAAATTTTCTGAGCCTCATTTTCCTCTTGTGTAAAGTCTGGATAATCATACTGGCCTGTTGAGGATTATCATGAGAAACATAAAAAACATACATAAACATAAAAAACAAATAGAAACTTTTTTGTATAATTTATTCATTTTAAGAAGTGAGTAAAAAAATTTCCAGTTTAAGATTTCTTATGTACGACATTATAATTTTCAAGAGTTCTGTATACATTGCATCCTTAGTGACTCCACATGGCAGGGGCCAGTCTTTCACTTGGGAAACTGAAATTGGTGTAATGCCTGTTCTGGTCCCATTGTGAGAAAGTAGCATGGGTGAAATTTGAACCCAGATCATTGGGCTCCAAGGGCTTGAATATGAATTTGATTAAAAGAAAAACTGCTGTGGGTCTTGGCCCAGCACTATTTCAACCAAGCCAAAATGCCTGCCATATAATCAAAATAATTGAATTGAATTTAAAAATATCCACCTTTTCAATAGCATCAGGAACAAAAGTCTACAATATCCTTTAAACAACAATTACTAATCTTAAGGCCACGTCCTCTTTGTTGCATTTCTTTATTTAGGAATTCGTTCTGTGAAACTCTTCTTTGAAACCTTTGGTTGAAAAGGAACAATAGTCACTGAAATTGCAGCACATCTGTCTTAGAGTTACTGACTTTACATTTTGTCTTCTTTTATGTTTTAAAGCTTTCTACTTCTGGATAGTGTGATGAAGTTGAAAAAACATCATTCTCAGGTAATTATGTACCTCACAGTAAAAGGACATCCTTTACATCATCCCAGAAACATAGGCACTTCTATCTTATTCATCCTAGATGAAATTTCTGGTTTTTCTGTAATCTTAAAATGAAATTATAAAAATGCAGGAAAGATTTCGTTTTCTTCATTTTTTCAGTAGTTTTGCAGTCCGCGGTTTCTATGCTGTTTAGCAACGTGAAGTTTAAAATAGAAAATAGAGCAGGGTACATGAAATCCCCCACCACATGCAATGTAACTATGTAACAAACCTGCACATGTATACGTGAGCATAAAATAAAAGTTTTTAAAAAAGAAAACAGCACATGGATATAAAAACACATTGACAGTGCTACTATAAAAAAGAACAGTGTCAATTTTATTAATTAACAGAAGTAAATTAATATGGGTGTCCTTCATATTCAAATCTATTTGGAAATTTTTCTCTAACAGAGAAACTTTTAGAAAATTCAGTATAAACCAGCTTTCAAATTAACTGACATATTTAAATTTTTCACAGACTTCACACTCTCCTCCATTATAACTGTCTATGCAAAACCCTCTCAGAAAGTTGTATATTGCTCATCATTTTTTATGTCTGTGTATTGAAGGGACAGCTACCTGCCTACTTGAAAATTGTATGCTGACAAAAGAAAAGTCTGCTCTTTTTAATTTTATCTTACTATCACTGTGGTCCCATGTGGAAAAGCAGGCTGCTAAATACTTTTTGAAGGCTGGTGAACATGTTAGACTTGCCTACAAAGCTAATTAAAACTGATGGATGCCGTAGATTACATGTTACTACTGGATCTAAATAAAATATCCAGTTTCATCATTAATGCCATGTCCCTCATCTAATCTGTATAGAAGTTACAACATTGTTATATATTACCTTTGGCTACAGACACATCAGCCTTCTGAGTAAACTGTCTCCTTTTTCAGCATGACTTTCAGTTATTTCTGTATTCAAATGGCCTCCTAGCTCTGGGTTTTGCAGTTGTTTGTAACACTTGTGAAAACCTACATGAAAAGATGACACAATCAGAAATAAGGTAAAGACAGTGGTATAAGTATTCACTGACCTCACTTAGTTAATAATATGATGCACCCAGTCTGCTGCCTCTGGTCCGTAGCAAACAGCACATTGGACATTTACACTAATACAGACATTGTAAAAAGAAGAGCAGTGCTCTTGAATATATAACCATACCTACTCTGCCCATGTGTTTATGTGAGAAAGATGTTATTCTGAAGTTGCTTATCTGCATGGTAGGGATATTTCAAAAGGCTTTCTCAAGAATGAAGTAAAAGGTACAGTAATGACCCTTACAACTCCAAAGATATGATTCTAATTCTTGAGACTATTATTAAAGCAAAATCTGTACACCTTCATCGTATAAGATTATCAGTAGTTTTCTTTTTAAAAAGCCCTGCATAATCTCCTTAGAAAACCATTATGAAAGAAAGCCAAGAAGAGAGGACAGAAGAAGCACAAAACATTCCCAAGGGAAGGATGAGAGTAAGGCGGTTGTCAGTGCTGTGAGAACGAGTTTAAAGATACGGGGAATATGAAAATAGACAAATCCCAATGCAGATTCACTAGCTGAAGAGTAAATTTGGGGTCTAATTTTGCAATCCTCTTTTCGCATCCCCGTGTGCTCTCTGCCACGAAGCTTTTAGATATTCCGAAGGATTCGGCGTTTTACAGACTCTAGTGGACGTGAAAAGGATAGGGGGTGGTGACAACTTTAATTAATGACGTTCTCCTACAGGAACGCGGGGAAAATGTCTTAGCGTCATCAAATGAATTCCCTACTCCTGGCATAAATTTATAAAACTGCAACTTTATCTCGAATACTCTGGAAGAGGAGATGAGAGGCCCTACAGAAACCAAGTCTTAAGAGGAACCGCAATGCTCTTGGCAAAAATGGCACGTTTCTGTTGAACTACATTGACTTTTTCACAGAGCGCCTTTCCTTAATAGAATCACAACCACCTGGACTACTAATAAGAGGAAGAAGAAACGAGAAAAGGGGAGGAGGATGGCAAAAATAACGCTCTGGAAGATCCAGGCAACTTCGTCCTGAAGAATAAAGGGAATCAAAATGGGCACTGGAACTCTGCTAAGGGCTTGCTTTGGTTAACACACTTGCAGAACTGCAGTTCCGCTCTAGATTATGTTGAGAATCCTTGTTTACCATCCTCCTAGGAGGTTCTTCAACATATGCCTGCGAACTCCGAAAGATTGGGCGCTTACTAGTTAAGGGAGGCAGCTGTCCCGGAGGGTGTCCAGCTCGGACGGCTGACGGCTCTTTCACTTGTCGTTAACTTCCACCCAGTGGTCTCAGTCTCCCCTTGGACAGGGTACGGACCGAGTGCCATTCTTATTTCACTTGACCGAGCCCGATCTGCAGCCCAGGGTAGAAGCCGCAAGGGCTGGGCAGACTTCCAGGCAAGAGGGGCCGAGAGGGGTGAGCAGTGCTCAGCAGCGCTTGTCAAAGAAATGGAGCAGCGGTTCCTTTGTGGGCTCTAACGTCCCAGTCCTGGGTGCCCAGCCCGGATATTTGATGTGAGGGATGATTGATCAGTGAGGGAGAGGGGCCGCGATCCCTCCCTCCCTGCCTCCCTCCCTTATTCCCGTCTCCTCCCTCCCGCCTGACTTCCCTCCTCCCTGTCGCCTCCCCTCCTCCTTCTTGCGAGAAACGTTGCCAGTTGGCTAGCAGCTCCGGTGGGGATCTGCTTGCCCTGGGGGCGCCGCCCGCGCTCCCCGCGGTCCTCTCGCTCCCGGGCTGCGCTAGTCGGAAGCAGTGCCGGCTCCAGTGCCTCTCCGAGTCGCAGATGCTGCGGGTTCCTCCGGGGGACTATCTGGGCACCGCGCTCGCCGGGTAAGTTCGGAGCGCTCAGGGACGCGGTGGCGACGCGGCCAAGGAGCCGGCTTTCTCCTCAGTCCGTTGCCTTCCCGACCACCTCTCCTTGCGAGGGAGACAGCTTCGCGAGGCTGCTCGCCATCCGCGTGAGGCAGCTTGCTGGCGGCCGCCCTCTACCCTCAATCCCCACTAGGGATTCCTCACCCCCGGACCATCCGCGCGGGCGTGGTCGGGCACCGCTCGTCGCGTAGCCTGGTGGCACAGGCGGCCAGGGAGGCCCCACACACCCGGCGTGAGCTAGAAGCCTCCAGTCGGCCTGCACTGTCCAAGCCCCAAGGCGAAGGCACCCCGAGTGCCCGTCGCGGCTGTGGAGCCGCATGCCGGACACCGCACCAGACGTCTTGCAGGTAGGGGCAGGGAAGGTACGGCGGCGCTGACGGCGGTGCCCGGTGACTGGCGATCGAGGACTCTCGGAGACTCCTGGTATTCGGGAAGCGCCCTTCGGAAACAGGATTCGACCCGGCTTTCGGGCGGTGAGTGTTTAGAGTAGGAGGCTGCGGGCAAGCCGTGCCCCCACTCAGGGCTCCTGGACTCTGCTAAGCCTCCTCGTGGCCTGATGGACTGCGGGTAGAGAGGTGAGCTGAAAGCCGGCCGGCACCCACTTTGTCCTATGGAAGCCTTGGCGACCTGAGCCAGGCTTTACTCGGATACATAGCCGACGGAGTTCTTGAAGCCTCCCTCTCCTCAGCAAACACGAGAGAGCGTTTTTCTGATTTTAATGATCGCCGTTGCCTCTCTTGGGGTTCCAGTTCACCCCAACCTTTGGCCTTAAAAGCCCGCTTTCCTTAGCGGGGTACTGCGGCAGTTCTTCAGAATGAACTGGACCAAATGAAACTTACTTAAAGTGGTTATCCCGTTTCAGGCTGATTTGTTCCTAGTAACTCTGTTTTGGAAAGCGGCTGCGAACTCTCAGGGACAGGAAGGAAGGAGACCCCCTCAGGGTCCCGGTGTCGATCCCCACAGTTAGATTACCAATGAATTTCCTTGATTCGGTAGGTCTCAAGAATTTCAAGAGCCCCCAACCGCCTCCACCTTTATCTCTGAATCTCTCTCCTTTCTCTGAAATTTTTAGCAAAAATAATCTGTCCTCAAGGAATGTTGAAAGCGTCATCAATGTCTTGAAAGAAATTACTGTATGTGAGAACTAAAACTAGTATTTGTTGTTTAACTTTCCAATACATTTTTTAAAATAGAAAGCATACCTTTAACTAAAACACCACCCCCCACTATTTAAGTTTAAGTAGATGTTTAATTCATAGTAAGCAGTAGTGTGCTTTCTGGAAAGACGATGGACTGGGACTCATAATCCCTGGGTTTTATTTCTAATTGTAGTTTCTGGAGTAAGTCAGCACTTTCCCTGGTTGAGAAATGACTTCATCTGTAAAATGAACCTGACTTCTAGGGTCTTCTTCAGCTCTCACACTGGCTTTTACTTTAGTTAGTTATTAACATAATAAATGTTTATTGAATGAATGACTGAATGAATCAATCTTGTTGCTCTAGGAACTATGTGCTTTTAATATTTGGAAATCCGTAGAAACAAATGCCTCCTTTGCTAGGAAAGGTAGTTTAATTCTGCTCCCACTGCATCAGACTGCTTCCATCTAATGATGCAATTGCAATCCAGAGTGGGAGGCCATCCGCAGGGCTATCCCTCCGCTTTAGAACTCATCTCAAGTTTGCCATATGGTATAGACAAGGAAAATTTGAGTCCCCAGAAGGCAAGTATTTTGCTAAAGGCCAAACAAGATTTAGAGGGTAAGGGAACTGCTGATGCCTGGTCCAAAGCTTTTCTTGGAAGAAGAAGGAAGAGAAAGGGAGAAAGCCCAAGAAAATAATGCACAATGCACGGTAGATCACGGAGCTACAGGTTGCCGTAGTGCCTAAGTTTATAAACTACCCCGGCTCTTCCTGAAGAGGAAGAAGCTTGTATAAAGTGAACAATCCTAGGACCTAGGCTTGACAAGGAAGGAGAAGGGGAGGATCAGGGGGCAGGGGGCGTTCTGTTCTCAAGTGGTTTGTTATATCTGTGTGTTTGTCTATTTCACATTTGGCCAAGAAGTGGGAACCTGGGAAAGCAAGCTGAAGTGTTTGGTGGGCACAAACACAGGCACATCATTGACACAATTCTTTTTCCCAGGTTATTTCATTCCCTGCTTTTCCGGATCCATTTCCCTCTTCCTGCCAGAGGCAACTCAAGGCCTTTCGAGGCAACAGCAGACATGATTTACCCCTTGTCAATTGCCTCCACAATGAAAGACTCTTGGGTCCAAGGAACTGTAAGATAGTTAAGGAGAAAACAGATAATGAAGGGAAAAATCCAACACTTAGCTGTTAGCAATGCTCTGAAAACGTTATTTCAACCCGATTTGGATGTCAGAGCTGGGAGGGCCCACATAGTCTCCCTACCCCCCTTTTGCAGATGGAGACAGGAAGATCCAGGAGCCAGTGACACATCTAGCAACAGAGCCAGATGAGAACCCAGGTAAGCTGGGTCTCAGACCAGGACTCCTGCCACGTCTCCTCTCTTCCTCAGGAGCCAGTCTTTCTGTACCAGTTCCCTCTTTTCTCCTGGCTCCCCTGCCCCTGCAGCCTGTAGGGCTCAACCACCCTTCCCTTGGCTCCCACTCCCAGCTGAGGCTCAGCCTGGCAGTGCTTTTCTGACACCCACTTCTTTTCTCCTTTCTCCAGGCAAGAAGCGCACGTTTAAACCTCATTATCTGGCTAAGTATAAACCTCAGGGAGAAATCGGTTTTGTTTTTGTTTTTCTGTCTGTAAGCTAACGTTGAGCTGACTTTCAGAGTCCAGGCAAATATCTGTTTGGTGGGTCACCGCCCAGAAAGGAATTCTCCTAAGCACTGAATCAAGGCTCTGTATGTAAAGCATAAATCCCCTAAGAGAACTCCTCGCCCTCCTACACAGACACACTGGTGCATGCACATACACCCCACTCTCTGCACAGAGAGCATCTGAGCTAGGAGCTGGCAAGTGGGGCATCAGTCCTGTAGCAAAGAGGCATACCACATGCGGGCGGGCGCGCGCGCGCACACACACACACACACACAGACACACACACACACAGACACACACTCTTACACGGTTCTCCCTTGCTTGGGAATCTGGGGTAAGAACCCCGCGCCCCCACCCCTGCCCTCCATAGGTATTGTGTAGGTGAGAGAAAGAGGGAGGAGTCAAAGAGAACACAGAGAGGGGCGGGAGGAGGTGCTAGCCTAAGAGCAGGGTCCTTCCTTGAGAAACACCTCTGCAGGAGCGTCTCCTGCCACCAGCCAGGTTGGAGGTGGAGTAGTTCAGAATCAACTGACGCAGCCAGGAATTGAGCTTTGCAAAACCACTTGCAAGGAAGGGAAGCATCTGCCCAACCCTCCCCCACCGCGCGCCCTGGATCCTCTGCCTGCCCCCTCCCCTGTGACGTCACCCTAGTCCTGTCCCAGCGAGCCTGCAAAGCCTCTCAAATTCAAACTGCTAGACGCACTGCTGCCGCCGCCACCGGATTGGAAACGCGCGCCCAGGCTCCGCCGTCGCCTTCGCCCGGCGACCGGGCCAGCCGGCTCTGCGACCTCCCTACAGAATTGCACCCCAGGCCCTCCCTGACAGTTCGGCTTCCCTCTGCTCCAACTCCCTCCGCTCCAACTCTCCTCTTCCGTTCCTGCCTCCTGTCGGATTTTTAATTTCTGCACACCCCCAGTCAAATTAAATCAACCAACAAAAAGCAGAACATCCCCCCTGGAAGCAGCGTCTTATTGTACCTTGTTCTCCCTCTTCCTGAAGATGCTAAACTCCTGGTGGACTGCAGAGGAGCGGGGCTCTGTCTTCTCCTGATGTGTGAGTACCCCCCACCCCGCACTGTGTTTGCCATCTCTATCCTCCCTCTATCCCTGCCGCCAGCCCCCTTATTCCTGATTTTCCCACCCCTTTTTGCCTTTTTTTTTTTTTTTTTTTTTTTTTTTTTTAAATAAAGCGATTGCGATTTCTGCTGGAAGCCCAAGACGGGCGAGCCGCCTGAGATCTCTTCGAGATACCCAAGGGGAGGAGGAGATGGGCAGGATTTAGTAGGACAACTCGGTTACTAATGACTTGGCGGCTGGCTGCGACCCCCCGGGAAATCAGGTGCAAGCATGTGTGTTCCCGGGGCGCGTGTGTGGGTGGCCTCAGGGTGGGGGAATAGGGAGCGGAGAAAAGAAACTGCTTTGAAAAATGCAATGATTTCATTCTGCCGTGTTGCCAACCCCCTCATTCTCCCTCGCTCCCACTCCGCCTCCTTGCTTTACCATTTTTAATCGGGCTTCCTTGTTTCTTTCTTCCCTGCACCCACTTCTTCCCCTTGCCCCCTACCTAAGGTTTGCCTGTAGGTACCTGAGTTGACACCGAAGGTGCCTAAAGATGCTGAGCGGCGTTTGGTTCCTCAGTGTGTTAACCGTGGCCGGGATCTTACAGACGGAGAGTCGCAAAACTGCCAAAGACATTTGCAAGATCCGCTGTCTGTGCGAAGAGAAGGAAAACGTACTGAATATTAACTGTGAAAACAAAGGATTTACAACAGTTAGCCTGCTCCAGCCCCCCCAGTATAGAATCTATCAGCTTTTTCTCAATGGAAACCTCTTGACAAGACTGTATCCAAACGAATTTGTCAATTACTCCAACGCAGTGACTCTTCACCTAGGTAACAACGGGTTACAGGAGATCCGAACGGGGGCATTCAGTGGCCTGAAAACCCTCAAGAGACTGCATCTTAACAACAACAAGCTCGAGATATTGAGGGAGGACACTTTCCTGGGCCTGGAGAGCCTGGAGTATCTCCAGGCCGACTACAATTACATCAGTGCCATCGAGGCTGGGGCATTCAGCAAACTTAACAAGCTCAAAGTGCTCATCCTGAATGACAACCTTCTGCTTTCACTGCCCAGCAATGTGTTCCGTTTTGTCCTGCTGACCCACTTAGACCTCAGGGGGAATAGGCTAAAAGTAATGCCTTTTGCTGGCGTCCTTGAACATATTGGAGGGATCATGGAGATTCAGCTGGAGGAAAACCCCTGGAATTGCACCTGTGACTTACTTCCTCTCAAGGCTTGGCTAGACACCATAACTGTGTTTGTGGGGGAGATCGTCTGCGAAACGCCCTTTAGGTTGCATGGGAAAGATGTGACCCAGCTGACCAGGCAAGACCTCTGTCCCAGAAAAAGTGCCAGTGATTCCAGTCAGAGGGGCAGCCATGCCGACACACACGTCCAAAGGCTGTCACCTACAATGAATCCTGCCCTCAGCCCAACCAGGGCTCCCAAAGCCAGCCGGCCACCCAAAATGCGAAATCGTCCAACTCCCCGGGTGACTGTGTCAAAGGACAGGCAAAGTTTCGGACCCATTATGGTGTACCAGACCAAGCCTCCTGTGCCTCTCACATGTCCCAGCAGCTGTGTCTGCACTTCTCAGAGCTCAGACAATGGTCTGAATGTAAACTGCCAAGAAAGGAAGTTCACTAATATCTCTGACCTGCAGCCCAAACCTACCAGTCCAAAGAAACTTTACCTAACAGGGAACTATCTTCAAACTGTCTATAAGAATGACCTCTTAGAATACGGTTCTTTGGACTTACTGCATTTAGGAAACAACCGGATTGCAGTCATTCAGGAAGGTGCCTTTACAAACCTGACCAGTTTACGCAGACTTTATCTGAATGGCAATTACCTTGAAGTGCTGTATCCTTCTATGTTTGATGGACTGCAGAGCTTGCAATATCTCTATTTAGAGTATAATGTCATTAAGGAAATTAAGCCTCTGACATTTGATGCTTTGATTAACCTACAGCTACTGTTTCTGAATAACAACCTTCTTCGGTCCTTACCTGATAACATCTTTGGGGGTACGGCCCTCACCAGGCTGAATCTGAGAAACAACCATTTTTCTCACCTGCCTGTGAAAGGGGTCTTAGATCAACTGCCGGCTTTCATCCAGATAGATCTGCAAGAGAACCCATGGGACTGTACCTGTGACATCATGGGGTTAAAAGACTGGACAGAACATGCCAATTCTCCTGTCATCATCAATGAGGTGACTTGTGAATCTCCTGCTAAGCATGCAGGGGAGATACTAAAATTTCTGGGGAGGGAGGCTATCTGTCCGGAGAGTCCAAACTTGTCAGATGGGACCATTTTGTCAATGAATCACAATACAGACACACCTCGCTCACTTAGTGTGTCTCCTAGTTCCTATCCTGAACTACACACCGAAGTCCCACTTTCTGTCTTAATTTTGGGATTGCTTGTTGTTTTCATCTTATCTGTCTGTTTTGGGGCTGGCTTATTCGTCTTTGTCTTGAAACGTCGAAAGGGAGTGCCAAGTGTTCCCAGGAATACCAACAACTTAGACGCAAGTTCCTTTCAATTACAGTATGGGTCTTACAACACTGAGACTCACGATAAAACAGACGGCCATGTCTACAACTATATCACCCCACCTGTGGGTCAGATGTGCCAAAACCCCATCTACATGCAGAAGGAAGGAGACCCAGTAGCTTATTACCGAAACCTGCAAGAGTTCAGCTATAGCAACCTGGAGGAGAAAAAAGAAGAGCCAGCCACATCTGCTTACACAATAAGTGCCACTGAGCTGCTAGAAAAGCAGGCCACACCAAGAGAGCCTGAGCTGCTGTATCAAAATATTGCTGAGCGAGTCAAGGAACTCCCCAGCGCAGGCCTAGTCCACTATAACTTTTGTACCTTACCTAAACGGCAGTTTGCCCCTTCCTATGAATCTCGACGCCAAAACCAAGACAGAATCAATAAAACCGTTTTATATGGAACTCCCAGGAAATGCTTTGTGGGGCAGTCAAAACCCAACCACCCTTTACTGCAAGCTAAGCCGCAGTCAGAACCGGACTACCTCGAAGTTCTGGAGAAACAAACTGCAATCAGTCAGCTGTGAAGGGAAATCATTTCCAACCCTAAGGCATCACAGGATGCTACTCCAAACTGCTGGAAACAAGGACATTAGCTTTTGTGTTTGTTTGTGTTCTCCCTTTCCCAGTGTAAATGGGGGACTTTGAAGATGTTTGGGAGATGGGGTGAAGTAATGATATTGCTTTTGCAAGTTTTCCTTTAAATTATTTCTCTCTCGTTCTCCTCCCCTCCTTTTTTTTCCCCCTTCTCTTCTTAGGAACGATCAGTGGACCTGAATGTTTCTGTAATGCATTTATTCATATATTTTGTTTATGGTTTTGTTTCTTTTTTCTTCTTTGTTTTTCAGTGTGGGAGTGGGAAGAGGAGATTATAGTGACTGAAGAAAGAATAGGCAAACTTTGCAAATGAAAATGGTTATTTAGTGTATTTTGTAGAAGATCTCCAAAGATCTTTTGTGACTACAACTTCTTTTGTAAATAATGATATACGGCATTTCCATCTTCAGTTACCAAGTATAGCCACTGGGCCTCACTACTTTGTGTTAAAGTGCCTTCGCACTTTAAGTACATTACTTAAATGTTGCTTTTAGCTTTGATAAATTGAAACTATTTTAATGTGTTGTATTTTTGAAATTGAAAACACTGTAAAATAGATCGACGTGTCAGCTATATTAAGTCAACGTGCAGTTTGCTTGAGTTATAGAAACCAGCCTGTCAACAAATGATTCTAGTTCTAGGACTTTGTAGGCTTAACTTTACGATATTTCCTTTCCTCTGGGTTTGTTTTAAGTGATTTTATTTAAGTCAACTAAGGGGATTTAACAGTGGACTAGAGGTAATAAACCACCTCAGTCAGGATTAATAATTCATTAATAAAATATATTTAACCCAATATCAGAGTGAATTGAGCAATTAATGCCCTTCCGTAAATCATTATTTTACACTAACATGGTGAGTGTTTTAGATTATTTTCCTAATTAAAATGACATGACATAGCTAGTAGTATATTTTTCTGCATTGATTAGATACTTTTATATATTTAAATGAAAAAGTCTGTATTTCTAACTTTTTAATTGAAATTAATATTTTTTCTGCCTATTGAAACATTTTCTATAAACACACACCAGTAGAGGCCGCCACACACCTCATTTAACAAAGACATATGAGCCATTAAATACCTTGAAGGAAGACTTCATGGGTGAGATTGAATCTTCCCATGTTAAGTTCTCTGCAAAATTTAAGGTAGCAGAGATAAAAACATATACATTACTTTCTATTTATTTTAGATCACAGATTAGACTCATAATCCTCAATTTAACGTTTTCTGACAAGACAGCATTTTCCTCTTGAGTTTAATTGGAGCATGAATGGGGTGCTATCAAATCACGTACTATTTGCGTCTCCAAAGCGATTAATAGTTATCTAAACCAAGACAGGAAGCATCTTTTTTCTTCTGCCTTCTTTAGGCATGTGTAACTTGGAGTTTTCCTTGTCAGCTTGAGCAAGATTTTCGTTTTGGTTTTAGCATTAAAATGATTTTAATTAGCCAAGTCTATATAACATTTATGAAGCCTTATTAGACTGTAAATAATTTTTAGATGCAAACATTATTGTGTGATTTAAACAAACAGCCCTTCTTTACAACAAAAAATAGTTTTGTTTTGTCTATTGTAAATCCTTATGCAACTGGGATGGTGATCTGCATATAAAGTAGTTCAGCTTTTCAATTCCTTATTAAAGCAAGTGATGGTGTCTGAAAGAAGCACACTGTTTCCTTTTCATAAATAGGTTACTGCACATAATAATCCTTTATCATCACGTGGAGGTTGAAGTGGATCCTGATAACTTACTTTTAAAGCTTTAAAATAGTATATTGTCGGTCACTATAAACAATTCATGTGATAGGCTTTCAATTTGAAATTTCTAAAATCCAAATTATTTGGATTAATAATTACTGGCACAAAATACTTGTTTATAAAAACAATAGAAGGTAATTGTGTATATATAATCATGTAAAGGGCATTCAGGAAGAAAATACCTTTAACAACATAAAATCTCTGAATATCTACAGTGGCAAGCTAACATGTTCATTCTTTTATAACAAGTGATAATTCCTATTTTGATCCATTTGAAGAAAGTTGAAAATGGTGGGCTGAAATGATCTACGAGAAAGTTAATGTACAGATATTTTACATTTCACAGAAGCGAAGCTAGAATATTCTGCTAGTTGAATTTGGAGATGACTCCGGGAAACCATTTCATCTTTCAGTGAAGTATTTATATATAAAAGAGTTTTAAAAACCCTTTTCTGACTGCTCTCATTTGATGCAATGATACATACAAAATACAGAGGTAGGTATTTTGGGAAGTGATTATGAAGGCAAATTTGCGTATATGTTCTGTTAAGATCTTCTGAGCCTTAAATTATTTGACTAGAGCTCTTGATGCAGTGATTCCACTTAAGTGTTTATTTTTATGTTTCTGAAACTAAAGCCATTCCTATAAAATGCCATTGTCCATAGGGAAAAAAAAATAACTCATTAAGCTTAAAGAGAGATGATACCTTCATATTAATTTACTTACAAGATTTTAAAGACATCTCCTGGAAGAACTAAAATTTATAAACTCTTTTGCCTAATAAGTATGGTTTAAATCTATATCCTCTTGCTTATTAGATTTATATTTTATTTGCAGTAGATTTTTAAATGTAATTCTCTGAATGTAGTCCAGACTATTTTATTTAAAAGCATCATACACCATACCCTTCGAACATTTATTTTCTAATGCAACCATAAACACTTTAATTTTCATGAACTCACTAGCATTCCCACTGACTATATTCTGTTTTGCTTTATCTGCTCGAGCACTTTCCACCATATTTTATTTTAGGATTTTTATTTTTATCATCCACAGCTGGATATTGCTATTTCACTTTTATTTCACATGCAGCTTTAAGAGGTCTGAGCATCAGCAAAGCAAAATGGTTCCAGCCTACAAAATGTGGTCTCCCAGGGCCCTGCCAGGAACAGATCTGTATGTCTGGCCCTACACATGAAAAATGGTAACTCCCTTCTATTTTAGCTCTTAATTAGTTCTGTTCACTATTTCCGAATTTACCTGCGGCTAAGTTTTTATTGAAACACTCAAAAGTACGACTTCTCAGTCTGAACACAATTGCTAAGAGCCTATTTTGGCTCTGAACTTTGGTCTACCTGTGTGCCTTGTTAGTTCTCTCCAGCAGCTGGTGAGTAAGGAAATGACCCTTCAATTTCCTCTTCTCTTTCCTCTGACCTCTAATGTGACTTAATTTTTCTTAATGTCTGCAAGTCATCTAGGGCTTAATACTTTATGAATTTTACAAAAAGCATTTAAGGAATAAGAGACAGGTTCTCTGATTTTTCAGACTCTGAAAATTTATTTTGATTGTACATATTCCATAAATATACTGGATTGAATGCTAGAGTGAAGAAAGCCTTCCAGACAATTCTCCCAGTCCATTCATTTCTTCATTCATTTGTTCATTCAGTAGTTATTGAGTGTTTATTTCCTGGGTGCCTGGCTCTAGGCTATGTGCTGAGGCACAGTAGGCAGAATCTCTACCCTCCTCACCACACCCTCTTCACTCTCCACCCCACCCCCTACTACTCACCCTCACTCTGGAAAGGAGCTTAGTGCTAATAATGGAGAATCTTATCTGAATAGCAATCACCCAGTTTAAACAGTGGAGACACTAATGCAATGCAGGAAGTTACGTTTTTTTAAAGGTGATTCCGTGCGGTAAGGTATAAAAGTGATACATAATAAATAGTCTAGCTATAGTCTAACATCTCTTCAGAATTACACAGTAAAAAAGGAAAAAAAAAAAACACACCAAAATAAGATAAAATAAAATAAATTTCTGCAAAATAAGGCCCAATATCATGGCCTAAAGAAAGCTATATACTTGTGCTATCTAAAGCGCTACTTTGTAAAGATGACTATCAAGCTTATAAATACAAAATTTTTAAATGTACTTAAATTTTCTGGAAGAATATCCATGTTTCAGAGGGAATATTTACTTTCTATTTCAGTGGCTTGAAATAGAACATTTTGGCTTAAGCGTCTTTTATCAGTACTTTGATAAGACAACTTAATCTTGAGAGAGAAAAAATTAAGTACTGTATATAGGTGTAATTTGTTTCTCACAATGATTGTGCAAAAAGTCATGTGTAAATAGAACTTTTGTAAATCAAATTGTATTTTAAATGCATTAGAGGAGCTTCCATTTAGAGGAAACTTGTGAATTCTTTCATAAAGCGTAAAACCGTTTTATAATACAAATAACCACTCTCTAATTTATCTGTTTTGTATTTTTGGATTTTCAATATCAACTTTGCTTAAAACAGAGCCCACCTTCATAGTAACTGTGTTTTGCCAAGGCTGCTCGGGCTACCAGTTTCTTGGTAGCTAAGGGCTTGTGTTTGAAAGTCTGCTGAAGTTTGATGTGAATTAGGCTATCAAGCAATGCTATGATAGCACAGTTGCCGTCCTGAAGAGTCCAAGTAGCCAACCCTTTTCAATACGATTGAACGCAGGACTCCTCTGCTCAGCAGTATCTCTTTTCTCAGATATGGCCATATTACAGTAGCGTGTAGAATGACTCCTTTATTCATATTCCAGGAAATGCTTAGAGTCACAGGTTTTATAATAAAGTATGTTATTATGTAAACATATTGAATTGCACGTATGTTGAACCTTTTCAGCAGTACTTTAGCTTGAAAGTACTTGTACAAATACTGTTAGATTTAGTTGCAAATAATTGTTCTCAAGTTATTGGAATAAATGTCAAATGAAACAAGCTCTTGTGTAAATAGACTTCTGTGCCTAATAGTGACATTGTTTCAAAAAATAAATGTCATAGTTTGGGCTGTTATGAGACAAAATGAAACATTGGAAATATGATCAAATGATCTTGGATTTTATTGGATAAATTGTTTACATAGTTACTTTATGTGTAATTAGCTTTCAGTTAATAAATAAGTGTTCACTAACAATGAACATTTAAATTAGTTAGAAACGATAACTAGAATCTATAAAGAGGAATGAATGACAAAATATCATTGGGACAGTTTTCTTTGTCTTGATATGCTTACAGATAAAGGCTTTGATTCTTTATATGATTAGTTTACACGTTTCAGGTAAAATGAGCTTTAGAAAAACATATCTTAATACTTTTCCATGACTGTCCATTAGTATTGGACTTAAAAAAATTACCAGTAAACAACAACAAAAGCAATTCAAATAGAGATTCCTCTCTAAGTACTGATTAGGTCTGCTGATTGCTCACTCTCCTCACCAGACACAGACATACATCTACAACAAATCCAATTGTTTTCTTATTATAAATTTTAGTCTAATACCATATGTGACCTAATATATTTGTATTTAATAAAATGAGAGACTGACATACAAATCCAAGGAATAGAAATTATGAGTTCATTAATAGAAATTCCATCACTATATTTCTAAACAGTAGAGTTAGAAAAAATGAGAAAGAAAGGGAGGGGGTTTATTTGTTACTGTGATTATGGTAATATAATGGCAAACTGACTTCTTTGGCCATTTACATTTAGTTGAACATTAAAGTGTATCTGCCAGGCATGCTCCGAATCACAAACACATAATGTAACAAAGGATTTGAGATTCCTGTGGGGACATGAGGGCTTAAAAAAAATTATCCTCTCTTAGGATTACCAATATACGCACAATATATTTAGTTTATTCATGTAGCAGTCATAAGATAGCTGAAACAATTGGAATAGCCACATTCTAAAGTGTTTTGCTAAAGGAGAATTGGTGCTAGTATACCAGATTACTAGATCCCTTGACAAGATCATTTGAAATGGGAATAAAAGTAATGTACAGCTCCCCATTCTGAACACATGTAATATAAAATATTAAGCTCCTATGAGCCCGTTGATACTAGAAAAAGAGCATCAAAATAGGCTGAGCAAAATGGCTCATGCTTATAATCCCAGCATTTTGGGAGGCTGAGGTGGGCGGATTACCTTAGGTCAGGAGTTCAAGACCACCCTGACCAACATGGTGAAACCCTGTCTCTACTAAATACAGAAAATTAACTGGACATGGTGTGCATACTTGTGATCTCAGCTACTTGGGAGCCTCAGGCAGGAGAATTGCTTGAACCCAGGAGGTGGAGGTCACAGTGAGCCAAGATTGCACCATCATACTACAACCTGGGCAAGAACAGCGAAACTCTGTCTCCAAAAAAAAAAAAAAAAAAAATGGAGCATCAAAATCCTGGTTGGGGTGGAAAATGTGCCTCATCCATACCTCCCTGGGCAAAAACTTTATAATTACTTATATATCATTTTTGTTAATTTTGTTTTAAATTATTTTATGTTTCCTATCAACATTTACCATAAAAAGAACATTTAAGCTAGTTACATGTCAGATTGTTTCCTAGAATTTTGAGACATTCGATCTTGGCAGAATGTGGTCCACAACAGACGATCTATGTTACTTTCCAGCTCACAAAGCAACTGTCAGGCAGACAAGATTCCTGATGGACTATACTCTGGGTAATCCTCAGACAAATCCCTCCCCTATCTGCCTTTTTTACTTTTATATCGTTAACACCTGGCATAGTGTTTTGGACCATAATACCTAACTCTCCAATAAATGTTTCTGTTTAGTGAATAAATGAATGAATGCGTGAATGAGTCTGTGGTTCTCATAAATGCTGAAGAAATGGTTGAAAACTAGAGAATCTAAGTTTAAAGCATAATTGCAATGAATTATCAGCTGTTCTTGGAAGTCTTACATTATTTTGTTTGAATACTTTCAGAACTTTATGAGACACAAACACACACAGACACACACACACACACACACACACACACACAGAGAGAGAGAGAGAGAGAGAGAGAGAGAGAGAGAGAGAGAGAGAGAGAAAGATCCCATGAAGATGGCAGAGAAGTGTAGTAACACATAGCTGAGATCTAAAGTTAATTACATGCAGGCAGGCCCTATTTTTTAAGTGATACTTGGGTCTGTCCATTGAACCCAAAGATTTCATTCTAGAGTTAAAAGTAGCTTTACTGCTGCTGAGCTGTGAGATTGTCTTGTTATTGGCTTTTGGAATTGGGGCTTTCTGAGTTAAGAGAAAATGCACTCTCTGATGAGTTTGAATGATTAATTCTTCCAGAGCTTTATCATTTAGTTTTTATTACGGCTCTATATATTTGATTGATTTGTTTCTTATGTCTTCCAGAGAAAAGAGAAATTATTTGAGTTAAAAAACCATAGTAAATCATATTTCTGTCAGAACAAGATTGTTACATACAGTTCAATTTAGACAAAATAAGAGCCTACAAGTGGTATTTCACAGTGAAGAGTCCTGGGATCTGAGGTTCTGGCCTTAGTGTGGCAATAAAGCTGTACAGATAAGTCATGGTTCTCATTGGGCCTCAGCTCCCCATCAGGAACAGTGTTAGACTGGATGAACTCAGTGGCCACATTCAACTTTGGTTCTCTGCGAGTTTAGGCCTCTTTGGAAATGGCTGCTCACACAAAACAAAATAGGGATTGAGACAAGTATTATTTAAGCCTGAAAATCTCTTATACTTCTATTTTCATTTTTCTACTTTGGATATAGCCCTATTCTAATTTTTTTTTTTCCTACACCATTCAAATGCACAATTTATCTTGGGTTAATCTCTCCTCCAAAGCTTGACTTAAAAAAAAAGTTTAAACCATTTTTCTTACTTCTTTGTAAATCACAAAATCCTACTGCCTTTTTGTGTGTGTGTATGGGGGGAGGGATTGCGATGAGTTTTCTGTTTACTTTTCAAGGAGTTGTCTTTTTTATGGATAAATGAATTTAGTTATCCCCTGTGATAATTAAACAAACCAAACTATGAATCTATCTAAGACCACATTATGACATTTCAGAGAAAATAGCATTTCCCCCCCATTTACTGGTTTATCACTCCACCCCTTTAACCAACACTGCCTATTATCAGGGAGACTGACAGACCCTTAGACAACTTAGTTGAGCTTCAGAAATTCAATGATTCATTCCAGTGAGCAAAGCTCTTAGCTGACAGGAGGTATTTGGCCTCTTCACCATCATAAACTTCAGTCATAGTTTTATTGCTGGACCAATGTGTCTCTATCTGCTCATATAGATTTTTAACTGGAAACAAACAAATAAAGCCCTCAATATTGTAATTTTCAGCTGACATGTTCTCAAGTAAGAATAAAAAAGAGGAAAAATGTATCCATTCAAAAAATGTCTCTGCTTTCCAGAGGTTTCTGAGGGGCTTATTAAAAGCATTAGTGAATGAAAAGAAAATCCAACAACAGTTTCCTGTGTGTTTTTCTGTCATGTTACAGAAGTGTATTAAAAAGGCAGTGTAAGTTATCCTTGTCCAAACCCCACCATCTTAAAAATACATTTGAAAGGATGTCACTGGAATACTAAAGACTTAAAATGTAATTCCATTTCAAATATATAACCTGAAATTTTTGAACAAAATATATTTTATTTGCCAAGTTGATCTCTGAAAAGCAAATATATGTTAAGTAATATTCTGTGTAAGTCAGGGTAGGGGTTTGTTGAAATAATTCATTCATTTTAAACTGCATTTATTTAGATTGTGCTTCGTGCAAATTCATCAGAAAAATTTTCAGTTCTACTATGCAAAGAGCTCAAAGGTTCCAAAATTTTAAAAACAAGCTAATTTTCCTGCTCTTACAGACTAAAAGGAGGAGAAGCTCTGTCCATATTGATGCAGTTTGTTTTTCAATCAGGATTTCTGAGTTTCTCTGTCAGGCAAAATCAAGTATACAAGGATGAATATTTGTACAAAGACAAAGTCAAGTCTTAGAAAGAGAGGGGTAAATATATACTTTCTGAAATGATTTATAACAGAGTGCTAGGAAATAAGACATTTCACAAACTCATCTTGCTGTGCCTGTCTAAGAGAAATCCTTCCTAAGCCCTGATCTCCGAGTAGGAGATAAATATTTTTGCTATTTGAAAAAGATTTAAAATTTTACTGGGTTCTGTTTTGTTTTTCTTAAATCACACTGATTCTTTCTTGTTTGCTGACCTGAGGAGGATCTGAGGACAATGGGATTTAGCCTCCACGTTTCTGCGAACTCTCTGTGTGACATTGGACCAGGTCCCTCCATTCTCGGAGCCTCAGTATTGTTTTTGTTTTTGCTTTTTTTGTCAGATAAAGTAGTTAGGTTTAGCCTTCCCACTCAATAAAACAGTTCAGTAAAAATGAGGCCATTGGAGAAAACTGGAATCCACTTTAATTCATTGAAAATAGTAAATCATTCTCAAACTTGACACATTCTCATTAATAACAAGTTATTTTCAACAAACTTCACACCTGTTCTCTGACACACCAGTGAACACATTTTGACCAGGAGTTCTAACATACCTTTTTGCTTAAAAAAGGCCTCATGATTTTACTTCCCTCATTCTTATTTCAGCTCTTAGATATTATAATTGTATAAATCTACTTACACAAAGAGTATGAGTAATTTCTGGTAATCCTTATGTGGTAACAGATTGTCTCTAAAAATACAATTTATGCAGTGCTCACTGTGTGCTGAACACTCAAGCAGATGCTGTGCACATCTAAAACAAATCCACAAGTGTTCCTGCAGGCTGTGTGTGGGCTCAGCCCTGGGGCAAGATGCTGGGGGAAAATGGAAAACTCAATAACCACTGAATCTCCCTCAAGGACCCTGTATGTGGGAGAAACACAACATATACACTCGAAATAAGACATGATGCCCGCTCTTAGGGAATTTATAGCCAAATTGGCAAGATGAGCTACCAATCCTTCAACCACAGGCTATCCACAAGCTGAGAGGACAGATTGATTTTTTTTGTTTTTTCTCTTTATTCATCTTTCTCTTCTTATATAACATTACATCTCAAAGAGCTAATCGTTGAAGAGGATGTGGGAGGTCGAGATCAGTAAAGAAAAAGGTCAATATGGACTAGCCGGCATTCTCTGAGAAGGCTGTGTGAAGCAAGCAGGACACCAAAACAGCCTTGAATTGAAAAAGGTTGGGGAATCAGCAAGCTTGAAAATGTAAAGACAGAAATATGCATACATACAACAGTGACAGGAATTCTACTGGCTCAACTTGCCTTTTCATGGTTCTGAAAGCCAGGAAAGTAAACTTGGCCTTGAGTCCAAAAATAACGGAAGGTTCTCCAAGCAAAACAAACATTACTACTATTATTTGTATGGAGTCTTATAAAACACATTACATGCATTTCTATTGTTATTCCTTGTCATCACCACTTGATATTGTTATATCTGTGTTAGAAGGAGGAAACTGATGTTTAGGAAGTTTTAGGGCTTGCTCCACTGACCCAGTGACTAGAGGGAGAGGCCAGGTCAGCAAGAATAAGCACAGATGAGTGTTCAAGAGCAGGCACTCTGGAGCCATCATGCCCAGGTTTGAAACCCAGCTCTGTCACTTACCAACTGTGTGACATTGAGCCAGTCATTTAACTTCTCCGGGGCTCAGTTTTCTCACCTGAAACAGGGCAACAATGATTATATATAACTCACAGTGTGCTTTTGAGTATCAATGAGTTAATACTTGAAAAACAAATATATTTGTTGTACAAAACAAAAGATGCCAAAGGGATAATTTTGAATGACTTATGACTGACTTTTCACCCACGTCCGTCCACTCCATCACTGATTTTCACTGGATAAACAGAGACACATTGAGTTATCTGGCTGAAAGAGTGATCTGAGCATTTGGGCAGAGAGGAGACTCGGTTCTAGGAAGTTGCTATGGTAATTCAGGGATAAGGAAAAGAACCTCGCGATTGGGGAAATGAAGAGAAGACAGAGGAAACTCTGCTTTTATGTTCAGCCACAGGCTATCCACAAGCTGAGAGGACAGATTGATTTTTTGTTTTATTTTTCTCTTTCTTTATGCATCTTTCTCTTATTATTTAACATTACATCTCAAAGACCTTTCCATAGAAGCATAAACAGAACTATTGCCTTTAATAGCAGCTTTTGTTTTATTTAATTTTTTTCTTTCCTTCCTTCTTGTATATTTATAGACAAACAATAATTGTACATATTTATACGGTAGTGCATGCTGTTTCAACACATGTATACATTGTGTAGTGATAGAATCAGAATAGCCAGCATAATCATCACTTTAAATATTAATTTCTTTGTAGTGATAACATTCAATAACACTGAATTGTTATTGGCTATAGTCATCTTGCTGTCTAATAAAGAACCAGAGTTTATTCTTTCTGTCTGGTTGTATCTATACCTCTCAAGCAACCTTTTCCAGTCTGCAGTTCTCCCTACCCTCCCCAATCTTGAGTAACCACTCTTTTACTCTCTATTTCTATGAGATCAATGTTTCCAGATTCAACATAAAAGAGAAATCATGCAGTATTTATCTTTCTGTGCTGGGTTTTCTCAACGTGATGTCTTTCAGGTTCATCCATATTACTGTAAATTACAGGATTTCATTCTGTTTTATGGCTGAATAGTATTCCATTGGGTGTATACTGCATTTTCTTCATCTATTCATCCAAAGATTGCCTCTTAGGTCGATTCCTTACACTGGCTTTGTGAATAGTGTTGCAATGAACAGGGGATGATATATCACAGATATATCTTCTCATACTTCGATCCCATATGCTCCTTCAGATACAAACCCAGTAATGAGATTGCTAGATCATATGGTAGTTTGATTTTTAATTTTTTGAGGACCCTCCAAGTGATTTTCCATATGGCTGCACCATTTTACCTTTCCACCAACAGAGCACAAGTGTTCCCCTTTCTCTGCGTCTTCTCCAGCATCTATTATTTTCTGTCTTTGATAATAGCCAGGCTAACTGAGGTAAGGTAATAACTCATTGTGGTTTTGATTTGCATTTCCCTGATGATTAGTCATACTAAACATTTTTTTTTTCATATGCCTGTTGGCCATTTGTATGTCTTCTTTTGAGAAATGTGTTTTCAGGTCTTTTGCCAACTTCTGAATTGGATTACTTGTTTTTTTTTGTTTGTTTGTTTTGTTTTGTTTTGTTTTTGCTATTGAGTTGTGTCAATAAGATTGCTCTTTTAGAAAGTCATATTTAGTAACATATCCATCTTTTATAATCAGCAGATGCTAAGCGTAATAATATTAGCATTCTCTAAGGAAAAGGCATGAAGCAAATGGATTTTGAAAAAGGACTACTTTCTTCATGTTTTTTTTTTAAGGGAGAGAATATTGAAGGGGTTTGGTTATTAAAGAATAAACCTGAGGGCACCTGAAAAAGAATTTCAGTCTTACACAAGATTCACATGGACCATGGATACCTTAGATACGTGCAGGACCAACTTCACAGGCATAGGATCTGTGCCATTGCTCAGAGCCTCAAGCTTAGAAGGATCTCACACTTGGTTTAATGCTCTGCTCCTCTGATGGTTCTTGAATTATGAATAGCTTTGGAACAAGGACCTCTACATTTTTAGTTTTCACTCAGCCTAACAATTTATCTAACCCTTCCTGGGTTTATGACACCTGTGGCTCAATTAACCTGCCACAGCAGAAGTGGGGGGCAATGCAGCATTTCTGTTCTGTGTAGAGCCTGTTGTTATCTCAATGCTGTAGAGCTGTTCAGAGTAGCTGGATGATTCTGCAGTGTAAGAAGAGTCATTTGGTTTTTGGAGGGCAGGTGAAAAATGGCTTGCATTATTTGAGGAGGCTTTGCTGGAAAGAAATTGTGTACTTTTAAAAACCCTCCATTTACCTCTGTCACCTATGCTGTGGCCACAAGAAGAACTTCAAGTGGGGCCAGGTTTTACTCAGCAGAGCAACCTTAAAAGGAAAGCAAAAAGAAGGGAGCAGAGTTTTCTTCATTTTTAGAATGTAAAGAAACAGGAGCATTTTGAGGAGAAGTGAACTTGGAAAAGTTGACACAATATGTTTGAGCAGGTTAGACATGATGAACTCCTAATTCACAGGATGGATATTTTGGTTTCATTCTATTGCTTCATTGTAGATAAAATTGTTTCAAAAGGCTTTGAGAATTTCTATTAAATGGCATCCGGATAAGTTTTCTAGTAAAAATCCTTAAATAGTAAATGAAGAAGATCACATTAGGACATTATTGTACAAGCAAACACTTCTCCAGTGACCATGCAAAGATTTCTAACAAGCATTTGAAATACACATAGGGGGAGCTCATAGGCAAACCTCACAGCTGCGTTTAAGGCTGGCATGTTTGGAACCCTGAGCCACTGGATCGCATATCAGTCTTCTGTTTTTATGTTACCTAAAACCATGTGTCTCACTCAGAATGCAAATGAGTGAGTCATAGGGACAGCATTGTATTTGATTTATAGGTTTGGTCTTTTTGACCTGAAAACACATCAGTTATTGAAGAGCTGTGTAAGCGTTGTTGTGACTTGGGCAGTTCAGACTGCATGTTGGGCTCCAGTTATGGCTTACATTTATTTATTTACTTTTTAAAGAAAAGCACTCAGGACATTGTCCATTGATTCCTTAATCTGACAAAATCCCAATAGTGCCAAATAGTGCAGAGGCCTCGAGCCCTGAAGAGGGGTAGGCTATATCACTGGGTTGGCTGCTTTGTTACCTCAATCACGGTAGGGTGGATTCAGGCACCAGAAAGCACTTTCATTGAGTTCTGGTACTTGTCTGATGGCTACAGATTCAGAAAGCTTTGAATCTGATTTAGATTCAACTGCTAAAAGTTGCTGAATCACAGTAGAGAGCTAGCTTGCGACTTATAAAACTTCTGGCATTATTATTTTTTTTTGTTTCATTTTGTTTGTTTTTTTCCTTAATAACCTGAACATTACTGAATTTCATTCATGATTGCTGCAAACAATCAAACCAAGTAACGATTATGGAAATAAACTTTAAAAGCCGATGTGATGAATAAGTACATAGCTCTCTGGCTTAATTCTTAAATACGCAAATCAAGAATTCCTTATGTTTATTTTTAGCTATCCCTAGAACTGGTAGATTAAAAACTGCAATGTGACTTTTTTTAAAAAAACATAACATATCTTATATTGCCAAGGGCTATTTTTTCTATATGTAGTATATCAAGTCTCTCCAAATCTGTCATCTACATTGGACAAAAATGGTCCTAAGACTAGTTGTGATGTAAAAATGTACAATTCTGTCCCTTACTTTAAAAATTGTTCCATCATTCAAATAATAAATAAACCAGTGTATTAAATTTTAGATGAAGATATTTGCAGTCTTGTTAATTGCACAATTTGCGCTGATAGCCCGCAACTTTGCTTTTAAACCATACCGCTGCAAGATGGCTGGAAATCTCACCTGATCTTCGTAAAATTATAAAAATCAACCACAAAATATGAAAATATGTTCCTTCTCATTTTTTGGACGTGATCAGAAGTCTGGATGAGGTAACTTGTTTTTTTTTTTTTTGTTTTTTTTTTTTTTTCATATGGTAAACAGTGACAAGAGCAAGCGGGGAAAGGAGACTGAAATATGGGTTATCACCTTATTGTTCCCAGGGACAAAGAAAAGAACTTTTCACTACTAGCTATTATGCAACAAACTTTTTTCAACATTCTCATTCATAATGTTTTCTGGGGTGTAACATCTGTCTTTAAAAGGTTTAAGCTAATGTCCACACATGTCAACTTAAAAATACTTTCCCATTTATTACATTTCTTTTTCCCAGACCTCTGGTAAACTTAAGAGGTCTCATTATACTATATGGAAATAAAGAGATTTCCAAATGGAGAAAAAACTGTTTTGAATGCTGACTAACGTCCATAGCCAGGGGAAATAATTAACTCATTAACTCATTCATTCATTCATGTAACAAACATTTATTAAACACTATGCGAAACTCCCGCTCTAATCCTCAAGGAGTTCGCAATCAAGTGGTGCAGAAAGTCATGCATTAAATGAATGCTAATGCAGAGTTTAAAGGCAGTGAAAGACGAATACACAGAGTGCCTTGAGAAAACAGCAGAGGCAGCCACTAACTTAGTCTATGTAGGAAGACCTAGCAAAAGTGCACTCAGGGAAGACGTAAAAGGATGAGTGGAATTGTGTTGGCTGAAAAGGTGGAAAAGATAACATCAGGCTCAAAAACGGAGACCTGTGCACCAGACATCTGGTGTAACTACAGCATAGGATGTAAGGGGAGAAGAGGGAGACTGAGACTGATATGGTAGGCTGCAATCATATTGTGAAGGGTCTTAAACGCCACTCTAAGGAGATTAACATTGTGGGTTTGAGTTGGGTAGTAATGCGGTCAAATTTGTATTTAGATAAAATCATTGTGGCGCTTTGGATAATGAACTAAGGGTCATTATCCAAGAGAAAACAGAAGTGAGAAGAATAATTTAGAAGTCAGAACAGTAGCTGAAGCACTTGGAACTAGGCATATGGAAGTCCTAATAAGAAAGAAAACTAAAAAATTAGAGAACCTATTATCATTTATCTTTACAGGATGAGAAAAAGGGAGAGGTCAAATACTTCTAGAATCTTATATATTTCTAGCGTACAGGATGCTCACATATATTTGGCTAAAGTTATAATTAATAAAGTCTCATCATAAAAAGCATTTACTAAGTTAATATCCCTATCTGTGTGGAATTCTGAAGTACTTATAAGAAATATAAATATTCTTGCTTCTGAATATGCACTGAAGGCTTTTGTAGGAAAGTGAAAAAATAATAGCTATTCCATGAGAATTACCTACAAATGCCCCAATTAATAAATGTGCTAACACTTCCTCCATATCATGGACATTTGCTGGTATCTGCTATTTAATATGGGCATGTAGGTAGTGACTATACGAAGGTATACATTCTATATGGTATATAGAAGCTCTGCAACATGTGAAATTGTTGGAAGCCTGAGATTACTTTTAGAGGGAAGGTCAATACGGCTTGGATATCAGTCATGTCTTACACACAGTAATAGTTGGAAAGCATTCACGTAGATAATTATAATTTAGTTATGACTTAAATTTGTCTTTTTTCCAACTTTGTTACTTAACAGGGCTTGTGTATATTACACTGAAAGTGGCTTTCCTAAAACCTCTAGGTTTGTTATGATTTATTTATTAAATTATTTCTATGATGTATTCATGATGTCACTAAACCAACATTCAAGTGCCTACACCTCATGAAGCTCTGGAATTCTGCGTGGACAAGGCAGATGAAGGAATGATCCATATAAAGGTCAGAAGGATGTGAAAAAACACTACCTGGGAATATATTCTTCTTTGTTTGGTTTTAAATCACAGCCATGAAGTTTTCCAAAAAACTGCCAAAATCATTCATTTACGCAACTGGTATTTGCTGGGCACTTCTTCTATGCTGGGCACTGTGTGTGGGGCTGAGCAAATAGTGGTAAATAAAATAGACAAGGTTTCTGCTCTCATGGAGCTTACTGTCACCTAGTGAGCACTTGAAATACAGTGTGCTGGGTACTGGCCTAGGGTTAGCTAGAGATAGAAAGTTCCGGAATGTAATGGACATTTGAGATTTTTAAGCGTGGGTGTATGAGAGAGAGAGAGAGAAACAGAGAGAGACAGAGACAGAGACAAAGACAGAGACAGTGAGAAAGAGAGAGAGAAGCAAAGATACGCTTATCTCAGTTTTACCTAAATATTATATCCTTGCAGTCATTCCTGTAAAAAAGCAATAAAGAATAAAACAGGAAAGGGGAAAGAAATAGGAAAACACCTCTTCCCTGAAGGCTTCAGTGATTCTTCCAAACGGAACTGACTCCTCCATAATTACGCCTTTTGATTCTGTACCTTTTTTTTTTTTTTCTAATTTACGAGCATGTTTTTTCTTGATGCTCTTAAAAAAGAAAATCACATATAATAAAAAGTCACTTTTTAATTTCTACTTTTAGATAAATGAGGGAAGAATCTTTAAGGTTTGTTCTTTCTAAGTGATCTTACAAAAAAAATATTTAGCAGAAGGCTGTGTGAAGACTGAAAAAAAAAGATGAGGAATGTAACTACTTCGAGCTTCATTTTCTTTGATTATTTATGCTCTTTTGTCTTCACCTTTGCCTTCCATGTAATCAGCCTCATCCTGTAGCAGGCTAGAAGATGCCGATTACATACAAGTCACAGGGTAATTTAGCCTTTTGACCTTCCTTGAGCTCTTATAAATCTTTCCACTGCTGGGAAGCCAGGGTTTTGTTCTTCCCTCGACAACAAAAGGCTGTTGCTTATGAACTGCCTCACACAGCAGCAGAAAGGAAACAGTGAAAACTGTGTGTGAGGCTGCCTGGGGGAGGGGTGGCTGTGACCTTGGCCTTTCTGAGAATGTGGGGAAGAGGAACAGTTCCCATTTTCCCAGTGCTAGCAGCCCTAATTATGCCAGAAGTGATGTTGGTGACAAATTGGAATGCAGTTATCAGTTGTGAGTGTAAAATAAGGAGGTTGGACAAGTTGATCTCAAAGGCGCTTTCTGCCTCCCACAGTCTAGGATTCTAAATATGTCTCAAGAATGATAACTTGAAAAGAAAATTAAACAGGCCAATGAATTAGGCTGATGCATGAGAAGCACCCTGGTGGATATTGGTCATTCAGAAATCAGAACTATGGACAGCCTTTCCTGCATCCAGATGTTGAAGAGGGGCGGTTCAGTCTAAGTTGTGCTAAATAAATATGGAGATCCTGATCACCGCACTACATAAACGAGGGGTGCTCTGACCTCAGGTAGAAAGTAAGCAGACAGGAAAATAATTTCATCATTTGGTTTCTCTTAATATAAGCCTGAGAACATTTCACCTTTGTTATCACATAGGTGTTTAAAAGACTCCTAACATTCAAGATCATTTAAGATGTATGTGTGTGTGTGTGTGTGTGTGTGTGTGTGTGTGTGTGTATAGGGGGTGGTTCTGAAAAGACTTTCAGAAGTATCTTTGGTGATCTTATTCAACCAACTGATATTTGTTTTTTTTTCTGGCTTCTGCTTAGGATACCGTTAAATATCATTTTTTCCTTATATATTTATTTATTTTTGAGGGGAAGTCTTGCTCTGTCACTGAGTGCAGTGGTGAGATCAGTGAGGCTGCTCACTGCAACCTCCGCCTCCTCAGTTCAAGCAATTCTCTTGCCTCAGTCTCCCAAGTAGGTGGAATTACAGGCCCCTGCCACCACTCCTATTTTCAGCATATATATATATATATTAGTATAGACAAGCTTACACCATGTTGGCAAGTCTGGTCTAGAACTTCTGACCTCAGGTTATCTACCTACTATGGCCTCCCAATGTGCTGGAATTACAGGCATAAGCCACGGGGCACATCTTCTCTTTGCTTTCTGTGGTTAGTTAGCATCATCCTAATTGCTCTCATTTTTTTCCTTCCTTTAACAATTTTAATATGCAAAGATGAGTCCTCTTACAGCTTGATCCATTCTTGTTAAGACTTGAATACGAAGGAAATAGATGGGCAACCAGGGGTGCTTTATTCTTTTGATTGATCCAACATGGACATATGCCCATCCTAATGCAAATAATAATAACAACAAACAGTTATATAGCACTTAATTTCTGCCATACAATATTCTAAGTGCTTTGCATGTATAAATTCATGCCATGTCACAACCACTCTATCAGTGAGCTTGTGTGTATGTGCGTGCATGCGTGTGCATGCTTGTGAGTGTTTTCCCCATGCTGGTTCGTATTTGTTGTGATTATAATGTTTTGTATTTTATTTTTAGTTTGGAGTTGATAGGGAAAAGAAAAATTGCCTTCATTGACATACTTCTCTTCTCTCTTATCATGGCACTCAGCCCATCCCTGGCAACCTTTTATGCCCCCAAAATAATTTGGCAGCATCAAGAGCCCACGCAGGGATACTACTGGGAGCAAGAGCAGAAGCAAAACACCACGTGCTCATCAGAGTGCTGGTTTGCCTGATATGTGAGGTCCAGCAGGCTTCATGTGGCACAGAGCTTTTGCTGTGCCCATTTTCAACTCACTTAGGGAGATGTACAGCCAAGAGAGAGGCTCATTTTAGAAGAAATGTGGAGTGTTGTTCTCCTCCAAGTTCCTGAGAGTGTGCTCTTCCTGAAAGTCCTGCAGCCGTCCAGACAGTCACCCCGAGCATTTTAAGGTAGCACTGTAGTGAAGCAGAGCTTCAGGGCAGTCAGTCATAGGTCACACTGTCAGGTTTTGGAACACAGGAGCCAAATTTTTAAAATTTTCTGGGAAGGGTGTTTGGCAATCTGCATAGCACACTTGTCATGGTCTTACCAAGCAATTTAAAAAAGCACATCTATCAATGCAACATTTATAAAAACTAACATACTTGATGATGTTTGAAGTCTCTGGGCAGAATATGAAAACCAGGCCTGAATGGTCGCTAGGAAAGAGAGGGGAAACTCAACATTATTTTGTGAGACAGTAATGATCTCTTATCTCTTTAGTGAGGGCTATGGAAGTTCGATTTCACTATCTAATTTACTCTGGCAACTGAAGCACAAAGGCCTTGTTCTTCTGCCAGAGAGTAGCATTAAACGACAGTGGTTGTGTGTTCTAATGAGTTTTTTTAAATTATGATTCCATCATACCAACTCCACCCCCTGCCTGAGCAGGAAGAACTTTGGGGGATACGGCAGACATCACATATGCCACTGCTCCCTAGTGTCAACACTGCATAAATCTTGGATGTTGCACAATGCAGTCTGCCTTCCTTTGGGCATGAATGTCTGTGGAGCCATGGTGTATGTGAGCATGTTTTTATTCCAAAAAGATTCTCATCCAGTGGCTACTGAACTTCGTTGATAAGCCGCCCTGGAAAGGAAAGCTGGCATGCAACTGGTAGCATCTTGCAGGCAGCATTGTGACATTTACTTTTCCCTCGCCGTACCCATAAAAATCACCAGATTAAATTTGGTTTGCCTTTTCTTTCTTCTGACACCCTATGCTGGCTTTTCATTGCAGAGACTTTTTATGAGCACGTTGGACGTGTGAATGGGCTGCAAACAGATGAAATAAAAATACTTCCATCACTCTCCCTACCACCTCCAAGAAGCAGATGAAAATACTTGCAGGCCAGGGCTGAAATCTACATAGTATGTCAACGGGTGTGCTTCCCTTAAATGCAGCCAAAACAGACAGGCACAGTGTAGTCTGAAATTTTGGGTTTCTTCAGAGGAAAGTAAATACATATTTTAGTTTTTAGCAACAATAGAGCAGAAATGTATCCAACATTGTCTTGTTAATTTCAAAGTATTGTAGAGAAATGTTTGTTTGTGCTTGCGGATGCTCAGTATAGATAGAAACACAGCATGCATGGAACTCCTTCCACAGGAGTCATTAAAAGGCATGCTGAGAATATGTGCTAAGAATAAGACACAATTCTTTGTGCCTCTACTTTGGTAAAACTCATTACAGGAAGTGATTTCAAAGTCAGAGACATGACATATTCCTCTGAGAAAAGAGAGGGTTGAATGACAAGTGTCTTCCTTTTTTCTGTCTTTCATGATTCCATCTGTAGTGGCAGTAACAGGAAAACATACAGCAAACAGGCAAACATGATGAGGGAGAAAAGAATCAGAGAAAGAAAAGACCAATCTAACACTTGATTGATTACCACAATAACTGTACAATTTAAATCACACATGATGCAATAGCAGATTGTGTATCTTTTATAAAAGAACTTGTTTGCAATATGACATGGTGGAAAAGAGTCTTGAAGTCAGAAAACATTTGTTCTAACCTTGGTTCTGCCGCATCGTCTGTGATCTGGAGCAAGTTTGTCCCCTTGTGTCTCAGTTTCCTCAACTGGTAATTGAGCATAATAACTGCACTTACTTTACAGTGGGATAAGGGTTACTTACATTCACTGAGATATGTCAAAGTGCCTAGTATAGTGCTTGGCATCCAACAAGTGATTCATACTTTTTTAACATCTCAATGTAAGTAATGAGAAATTGCCCAATATCTTGCAGTGTGGCTTGATCCACTCATGAATATGCTAAGATATGAGCTTCTGTTTAATATATTTCAGTTGTTTCCAGAGCATTACCTTTCCGGCCAGGCTTTCGTTAACCTACAACAGTAATTTCCTGCTAAGTCTTAGCGTCAGCACCATCCTTTTAGTATGCTTCTCACCTATTTTTAGAAGACCACACACTTAGAGCAGTGGTTATGAACTTTAGGGTCACATTAAAATCACAGGGGAACCACAGATGTCCAGACCCTATGCACAGATTCTTGCTCAACTTATCTAGGATGGGTCTCTAGACATTTTTTTCTTTGCATTGGCATTTTCAACTGATCCTGAGGCAATTTTAGTATGTAGCCAAAGTTAAAAAATGCTGATTTACACGGTTTTCCTTGCTCTCCTCTATCCCTCACCCTCTTCCAGTAATAGTGACGATGTGTTGTCTAAGCCAGCCATAACCTCCTGCTTATTTCTTTCAGGCCAGGACTTTGCACAGTGCCTGGAGTATAATACATGCTCCATAAATGCCCCATGAATGAATGAATGAATCACCAATGGTATATGCTCACAAGGTTGCTGATTGGTGTTAGTGAATGATAAAGTGGAAAGGGCAGAGACTTAGGAGTCAGATAACTTGGGTTTTTAATCTAATTCACTCACTAGCGTGGTGGGTTTTCAGGGTTAAATCACTTAACTACTCACAGCCTCAGTTTCCCCATGTGTAAGATGAGAGGAGTAAACTAGATGATCACAAGGGCCATTATAGCTCTAACACTGTCTTTCTACAAGTCTACAAAAACCCATGGCACTAATAACTATATTTCTGCCACCCTCATAAAATGACATGAACACGGGAAAGGGAGTTTAATGAATCTTGTAAAAAGCAGTTTCTGGAACAAGAGAGACCATTTTCATAATGGAGAGAATTTAATGGACTTAGCTTGTAAAGAAGTAATTTAGCAGCTTCTGTCCATTTGGAACAGTTGCCCATACTAAGCAGAAATAAAGGAGAGAGAAACACATAATCCTTGAGCGCTCACCTTCTCTCATAGGCTGAGTGTAGCCTCTGGAATCAAACTAACTGGATCTAGATTGACTGCTCTGTTTCTTGGACCTGTTTCTTGGGGTCTGGTAAAGATGAAATGAGATGGCCGGATGTGGTGGCTCTTGCCTATAATCCCAGCACTTTGGGAGGCTGAGGTGGGTGGATCACGAGGTCAGGAGATAGGGACCATCCTAGCCAACATGGTGAAACCCCATCTCTACTAAGAATACAAAAATGAATTGGGAGTGGTGGCACATGCCTTTCGTACCAGTTACTCAGGAGGCAGAGGCTGCAGTGAGCCAAGATCATGCCACTGCACTCCAACCTGTCGACAGGGCGAGATTCTGTCAGAAAAAAAAAAAAAAAAAGTGAAATGGGATAACACTCAAAAAGCACTTAGAAAAGTACCTGGCAAGTAGAAAGGATATAATAAATTTCAAAGAAAAAGTGCGAGCAAGAAATAATCCAAATAGAACCCCCATGACTCCAGTGTACTGTTGTCTCCATATTCCAATCACAGAAACTGAAGCTCAGGGAAATCAAATAAACCGAAGCTCAGGGAAATCAAATAAACATGGCCTCTGTGACACAGCTGGTAAATGGCAAATCTGAGTGTTCAAGTCAGTACCAATAGCAAAGAAAACGCCAGTGTGCTTGTCCTTATTCCTCATTGCTTTATTGGGATTCTTAACATGCCTAGGTCTGCTTTCAGACTCCCTACTGCTATTCATGCCTTCCTCACTTCAGTAGCCAGTGCTTGGGGCTTGCTCATATCAGCGGCCTATGCTGGGTCCTTATAGGTTTGGTTTAGCTTCTCTGCTTTCCCCCATGGCCCCTTTTCAAGTGTCCTTCACCATGAAAGAGTAATAGTGTTAATAATGTTCCTGCTTTTATACAAAGAGCTACATTCATACAAGTACCTCTAGCTTTTAGCACAATGAAATCGTCTACAGAAGCAGAATCATTTATTTATGCATCAAACCATGATGGCCTTTCCAAAGGAGAAACATGGCTTGGAAAACAATGCTATGATCTCCTCCACACCTAACTCACAATGGGAGCTCAGGAAGTCTGGAGCAGGGCCTGAGCATAGGTGCTGTTGAAACGGGAAAAGTTCCCTTGCCCCCCACGAAGGACATGATGGGGGTGTTGCTCACTTTTTCAGTGCCCCGCTTCTCAAACCTTTAGGGGAGCACGCATACAGGCAGGGTGTGGGGCTCTGACTCCACTGCAATGTCCAGGGGTGAATGCTCACAGCTCCTGAAGCCCCAGTTGTGTGTGTGTGACAGGGTGCTCTTTTAGTTTTGCTCTTTTCATTTTATCATCTATATAGGTGGCTTGTGCTAACCAGCTCAATTAGACCCTCTTCCTTGTCGCAAGGACAGAGTGCTTTCTGTATCCTGGATTCTTGCTTTAATGTACTGGAAGAAGCGGATCACACCTGGGCTTAGAGAATGAGTGCAAGGTTTTATTGCATGGAGGTAGCTTGGGGGAAGTCAGAAGGGGATGCAGTGAACCTGACCTCTCCTCTGACCGCCTCAGCCAAGCTCCGCATCAATCTGCCTCTGCCAATCAGTGGCTTGCCCGAGTGCCAGTGCCTGTCTGTGTGTTCCTCTGGACTTTCAGCTGCCTGTGTGTTCCTCCCACTGATGTGCTCCTCTCGACTTCCAGCTGCTTCTGGATCTGCATGTTATGGTCTGTGGGTTTTTATAGGCACAGGATGGGGGTGTGGCAGGCCAAGGTAGTCTTGGGAAATGTGACATTTGAGCAGGAAATGCCTGTCCTTACTTAGGTCCATGGGAGTGGAGCCCTAGCCAAAGACCATGCCCTCCTCTACCCAGCACTTCCCTCCCCCATTTGTGTATCATATAAAGGGACCATGCTCTTCCCTTCCCGGGACTTCCCTTCGGTATCACTTTGAAAGTTCCTACAAAGATCAGGATAGTGAAAAAAAAAAAAAAAAAAAGTAAAGAAAAAAAAAAGTAAAGAAAAAAAAAGTTTCCCAGGTGATATTACTCTATGTCCCTGGTTAAGACACTCTAGATTCTAGTTCAAAGTTCTCGTCGTACAGTTGGGGAAACTGAGCCAAAGAGGAGTAGACACTTATTATTAAGGGTTGTATTCAAAGGACTGAAAGCCAGGAAGCCTGATTTCAACTGCAGATCTCTTCCCTCTGACTGCCAGGCCAAAGGAAATTCAGGATTTGGGAAGTACCTACTTTGTTCTACTTGGATAATCCAATCGGCATCATAGCCAAGCTGTTTCTGCAAAATTATCTGCTGTCTGGTAACTCTCGGCTCCTTTTAGAGGTATCATTTTGGAGTACTGAGGGGAGCACACTCACAAGGTGTCAAGTAGTTAAGAATGAGGAGCCATACTGGCAAGTTTTAAATCGTGGCTTCATCACTTCCAACTTGTAGGTTATCGGACAAATTTCTTAACTTCCCTGATATTCAGTATCCTCGTGTAGAAAATGGGTATAATACAGTTTGATATAATGAGTAAATGAGATCATGCATACAAAGTATTTTGAACAATGCCTGACAAGTATTCAATTAATCTGATTAGCACCTTTCATTTCCTAATATATTTCAAGTAATCTAATTAGGACCTTTAATTTCATAATATATTTCAACTGTCTTTATCTCATCATTTCTCAACTTCAAGAAAATGATATTTACACTTTTCTCAGCTCTACTGTTGGTAAAATCGCGTATGTCTGGTTGTATTATAAATTCAACTGCAACATAAAGTAGCAGGGCCCTAACTATTTATGAGACAACAATCTCAAGTTTTTGTCACTCAATTCTGGTCAAAAGCTGAATTAAAAAGAACATCACCTTATGTGGAAAAATTTCTAAGAGCGGACATGGTCCAACCACTCTGCTGATACATCCCAGGATTTGGGTATATTAGCTGACAGGTAGGCACATAAATATAATCCTACTGGCCATCCAGCAGAATGTCTTTTCCCAAATTATAATTTGGAATGATACTACCCCTTTAACCTCTATTAAGGGTCATGGTGGCCAGCTGCTGTGGCTCAGGCTAGGTATAACCTTTTATCAGCACTTCGAGAGACAAAGACAGGAGGATTATTTGAGTCCAGGAGTTTGAGACCATATAGACCACATAGTAAGACCTTATCTCTAAAAAAGAAAAAATCAGCCAGGCACTGGGCATGGTGGCATGTGCCTACAGTCCCAGCTACTTGGGAAGCTGGGACGGGAGGATCAATTGAGCCTGGGAGGTGTATGCTACAGTGAGCTACCATTATGCGACTGCACTCCATCCTGGGCGCGAGTCCCTGTCTCAAAAAAAGGGCCATGGTAAATAAAAACCCAGTGTCACTCATTGTCACATATAGAGATACTGTTTGAGACTTCAGTCATTAGATGACCAATACTACTTACTATTTACATGAATGCCTGGGAAAAATTCCTGGCCTTTCCCTCTACAAAGAATGATTCCACAGCCATTGCATAATTAATATGTTTCTATTTCATGTACACTGTGGGTTTTACAGCATATAGATTCTCTTTTTCCCTAATGGCTGCTAGGGCTCTTGGAGACAATTTCATGGCCATATTATGTAGAACATCATGATCTGCAATTGTAGGTCACACCTAGATTACTTTGGCACCAAACTTCTTTTCTCTTTCATCTTTTATCCCTTCTTTTGATTTCAGCTACCATGCCATAAATTTTACACATTCTTTTTTGTTTTTCAACACTTAATAACTATGTAAGAGAAGAAGGAGAAAAGGAAGAAAGAAATGTAAATAAATACAGAAGACTTTCTCTATTATTTAAAACTGAGCCCAGTTAGGTTACATACATTGGGATTTTTCCAACAGCCCAAATCCCACAACACAAGGGTGCATTTTCAAAGTGCTCATGTAGGCATTCTATCTGAAAATCAAGGGCAATATTATAACTTATAAGAGAGACTAGTCAGACATCTATTGTGTTGTCTCAGACTCGTGGGACCAACTGGATTCACAGTATGTTTTCCTTCCTGGGCAGTGATGTCCTATGAAGACAGCAAAGTAAGAGCCTTCCACAATTAAGGTGATTCTCCTTTCCAGTATCTGGAGCTGTGCATGCTTTCCAGTTTCTCTGATGAATGGAGGTTTGAGGAGGTGATAACTTAGCACAATCCATATTGCATCACATTTTATTTGCTTACTGTTGTTGATGCTCAGAGATATTTTGAAGATAAAATCGGAAGTGTTACGTGTCTTCCCAAATCAATAGTTTAATATCTTGGTTGCAGGTCCCCCTACCATTAATCTCTGTCTGCTTGTAAAGCTATGGGTTACATTCGATGTAGCCAGTAATAAGCATGCTTTTCCATTGGTTTGGGCTCAGAAAAATAAATATGTATTTTAGATACACTTCATTTTAAAGAGGTGAATATCATCATCAATCAATTAAATAAATTTTATTTGCCCAGAAATATTATTACATGTCACTTTTTGAAAGTGAATAAAATACTTGCAGCTAGCTTTATGGTGTGTTCAGTACATACTGACATATGACAAATTTAAATTTAAATACATTGACTATAGCACTATATCTCAATTCACTAGTAAGTCGCCTTTAAGGTTTTCAGCTGCACAAAAGAAATAGTAACCTTTTTGAGAAAGTCACTAGGCTATGTTTCAGAACTTATCAATGTGGAGTGGATTCTGTAAATGGCTATAAATGTCAACCATTAATTTTCTTAATGCCATGATAATCTTAAATTTAGCAACTAGGCAAGTAAAATGCTTCTTTAAAAGCTGGGTGCATGAAATCATATTCATTATGAAAATAGCTTGTCTCATTTCCAGGAAGTGATTTTTTTACAACATTCATCAAACTCTCTTTTCCAGAGTATAGGTCATTTTAAAAGAGAAGTAGCAATGTGGATATTGGTGTCATGTTTATTCATAGACTTTAAAGCAAAGCATGCTTGAGCCAGAAAGGGTCTTAAAGATCATCTAGTCTAACTTCTTTTTACAGAGAGAGAAAGTCAGAGCAAGAGAGAGGAATGCATTTGGCTAAGATTGTCAAGCTTAAGTGGAAAGAAGCACTGCATGTGTGTGTGTGAGTGTGTGTGTGTGTGTGTGTGTGTGTGTGTGTGTGTGCAGGGAGAGAGAGAGAAAAAAACCAAAAGACAGATGCACACACAGAGAGAAGAGAGACAGAGAATGCCAAAAGAGGGTAAAAGAGAAAGTGAGGTAGGGAGAGAGACAGACAGAAAGAGAAAAATTTATTAAACCATGAGTTCATATAACCAGTGGCAACCCTTTCTTTCTTCTGAGCAACTGGTATTTTGGTGACTTAGGGTTCAATGAATATAACCAAATCTATTTGGCAGTAACCAAAGTCAACAGCTATTGAAAGTGTGGGAAGGGCCGGGCGCGGTGGCTCAAGCCTGTAATCCCAGCACTTTGGGAGGCCGAGGCGGGTGGATCACAAGGTCAAGAGATCGAGACCATCCTGGTCAACATGGTGAAACCCTGTCTCTACTAAAAATACAAAAAAATTAGCTGGGCATGGTGGCACATGCCTGTAATCCAAGCTACTCAGGAGGCTGAGGCAGGAGAATTGCCTGAGCCCAGGAGGCGGAGGTTGCGGTGAGCCGAGATCGTGCCATTGCACTCCAGCCTGGGTAACAAGAGCGAAACTCCGTCTCAAAAAAAAAAAAAAAAAAAAAGAAAGTGTGGGAAAATGTTGTAATGATATTTATGTTCATGTTCACGTTAATATCAGCATGGATTTGAAATGAGCCAAATTTAAATATAGATGACAGTTAAGACTACTGAGAAATCCAAAAATCTATGAGGCTCAAGTGTGAAAAGAACCCTTGGAAAAGTCTTACTGGAAACATTTGCCTTTTCAGACAATTATCCATAATAGAGAGGAATTTATATTACCACTAACTGTTTGCATTATTTAGTATGGTAAATGCCTTAAAGATCCAAACCAGCAATTAATCTTCTTAAAAACAAAATAACTATTTGAAATTTCCTTCTGTTAGCAAGAAGATTTCATCTGTATGTTATTTGTCTCTAATAATTCATCGTAACCTAACATGTCTTAGGGCAATTTTCACGTATTCATTTGCATGGGTGAGGGAGTCTAAGGATCTTTTAACTGGCTGTCACGTTCCACTCACATCTGCTCTTTCTCTCAGAGCCATCAGCAGGGCTGAATAATGTTTATGAAGACACACAGCAGTATACAGCAGGCTGAGCCATGCGTAAGGCTAAGAAAGAAGTAAGGAAGATTAAAAAGGGGGAAAATTGACTTTGAAAAGAGAGTGAAAAATATAGACGAGAGAGAAAAGAAAAAGAGGATTAGGAAAGGGCATGAGATACCAGACCACGACATAACTGCAAGTTGAAAACCCATGTGCTAGCCTGTTACGAATGCTTTTTTACATTCCCAAGGCTCCTAAAAGATCTTTTTAAGACAAATGAATGTTGTCTTTTAAAACATAAGCTGTTTTGGAAAGTATGAAATATGCATTTTGCTCTTAAAAAAGCACCACTTTACATCCATAATGCATCAAAAGCCTACAGGATTTTATACATCTTCACAAGGTGAACTTTCACACAATACCAAGAAATTTATCATTGGACAGAAATATGAAATTATTAAATATGTTTAAGAGAGAATCTGTGCTTTCAGAATTTTATTTGAACTTGCGATTATCACTCAAGTATAAAAGTATTACCAAAACCACAAGTAACCAAGCAAGTGCACTCAATGAGTGCCGTTTCCTTTCTTCCCATCAAACAGCAATTCAATTGTGCTGTCTAGTATTTTGTTCTGTTTGTTTTGTTTTGTCATTTTGATTCTTTTCTCAGAAAGTTGACCTGTTGTGAATAGGACCTTGTGGGTGGCCCAGGAACTTTTCTATAACACATACTCTGAGCAACTTAGTTCTAGGTAGTGTCCAGGAACAATCTGGTTTTAAGTCAGAAACAGTCCATTGTATCCCAAGTATCCATCAGCCAATGAAAGGGCAAATAAAAAAGTGGTGTATCCATACAATGGAGTATTACTGCTCAGTACTTTAGAAGGAAATTATGGCACATGTTATGACAGGGATAAACCTGGAGGACATCATGCTATGTGAAATAAGTCAGTAACAAAGACACAAATACTGTATGATTCTACTCATTTGAGGTTCCTAGAGTCGTCCAATTCATAGCGAGGCAAAGTAGAATGGTGACTGCCAGGAGCTCGGGGGAGGAGGATTGGGAAGTTAGTGTTTAATGAGCAGAGTTTCAGTTTGGGAAGATGGAAAGTGTTCTGTGGATGGATTGTGGTGATGGTAGCACTGTACTATGAATTTACTTAATACCACTAAGCTGTTCACTTAAAAATGGTTAAGATGGCAAATTTTGTGTTATTTTACCACAATTTCTAAAAAGAAAAAAAAAAGACAGGAAGAAATAGCCCACTCTAGCACCACCAGGACTTGTGTCTCATATCTGTTTTCTTTAGTCCTTCTCGGTCCCTTTAAGATGTTGTGGATCCTAAAGAACATACTTTAAACTCCTCAGTCACAAGTATTCCCCGGGTTGCTACTTCCAGAACTCTCCTTCTCTAATGTTTTCTTCCCTGAAGAATAATAACTAAAATTGAGCCTATTAGAGCCCTCTTCAAGTTAGCCCTCTCTCAATTAGCATTCTCCTTATAATTACATATCCTCTCAGGTTAGAGATCTTCCTTGCTGAGGGGCTGAGGCATTAATGGATGAGGTGGGTGGAGTGGAACAGTTCCCAACATAAGAAGCAATGTGACTCTGAGTCATCTGGTATTTGATTGCTTAATGGAGTTCAATGGATGGCATCTAACCTTTGGGAATAGTTGTTCCTCTGCTTTGTTTCTCTCTGTAGAACACATTAGTCATTGTCCCTGATTTGGTAGGTCAGCCCCTTGAAATTTTGCCTTTAAAGAAATAGTCCATTTGCCTGCATTTTCCTCCTACCCCTCTGGTCATGCAGAGATGACTGTCTTGATACAAGATCTATCCATTGCCAAGCTGCCATGGCACATGTGGGACAGAGTCGGTACTGCTTACAGACTTGATGCGGTTACAACAGCTGGGTACCTGAAGAGGTCCATATATCAGCCTTGTCATTCAGTTACTTTCAGTTATTCAGCCTCATCCAAAATCCTTAAATTTTTTATGAAAAATATTAGTAGCACAGAAGGAAAAAAAGTGTTATTAAGCTAATAAAACAAAACTCCATTGGAACTAACTGGGAAAGCGAGAGAAATTATCATGAGAAATATACAACTAATTAATTCCTTGCTCGACACAGTTAAAGATTGTTTAGATTAGACAGAGCAAAAAGGGTGGTATCTTTTTTAATAATGAAAAATAAACCTACATACCAATATGCATTTAAACAAATATGACAGAATGAGGGCATTATGATTTAGATACTTTGAGCATACTTGGAACAATAAATTTAGCAGACATTTTAAAATGGCCTGAAGAACTCACAGTGAGTGTTGTATGGAAGAGGCAATAGGGGGAACCTGGCTTAAGGAACTAAGCGTGAAATAACAGCAACAAAACTGAATCCAATAAAGACAACAATACTTTCTCTTAAGAGTTTGCTCCTCTTTCTTGCACAGGCAGAAAGCTTTTGAATTCAGTTGGCCAGAATAATAGGTACTGATTTTTATAAAAGTGTCACCTCCACTGTTTTGAGGGCACTCTGTAATTTTAAGTAAGAAGAATAGAATATTATTGAAACCAGATTCCTATATCCTTATTTCTGTTACAGATTAGAGTTCTGTGTGCTTGTACTGAAGCAGAGCAAGTTGTCTTGTGTTATGTTCATAAAAGTGATAGGACTCTAAAAACATTAGTTTTAATTTGGATACAAGACGGGCCAGATATTTTATTGCCAAATCCCTGCACTTAGAGAAGTAGCACTCTTTCATCTTGCTAGGGACATTGCTTCAAGAATTAAAGCAATGCAGTATTTTTCAAATTGATGGAAAAGATGAAGTGTGACTTTGCAAAGTGCCTGACATCTCCTTGAGGCACCTGTGGGTCAGTCATTACCAGGGAATAGCGCAGAACCGAGTGCTTTTTACATCGAAGTTCCAGAATCCTTCTCTCTACAGAGTAAATATGCTCAGCATAGCTGGTTGGAATTCAAATAGCTTACTTACATATTCTATAAAATGAGGTCACTTTTTGCCATAGGAAAAAAAAATCACAATCTATATAGAAAAATGTTTGGCAAGGAAGGGTTAAGATAGTGTCAACTCTGCACCTTATAGGTTACAAGATTGGCAAAACAGGTATGAGCCCTTAACAATATTTTCTCAGTGGAATGGGCCCTTGTTTTCTACTTTCAGAACCAGATATTTGTGTCTCTATCCACTGACACATACTCTTCATCTTTTATTCTGGATGCTTTAATTAATTTTAGGAGTCACAAACATGTTGGACTTGGAAATTATACATAGTCTAAATCCCTCATTTTGTAGATCATAAAATATGTATTAGCTGAAATGACTTGCTTAGGGTCATGTAACTACTTAGTAGCAGACTTTTTTACTATACTGTCATTAGTCAACTTTTAAAATAAATGTAATACATAAACCTGATGATAAAAATTGAAACCATACAGAAAGATTTAAAGTAGACCCCTATTTATCCCCTCTAATTAAAACACTTTAATGTTTTAGTCTATCCTTTCTTTGTTAGTAATATGTATATACCCAAATTGTACGTTTATTTCAAATTATATTTATGTTGTTGAAATTAATTTAAAAATATATACTACAGTCCCGATTTCAGGAAACTTATTTGATTTACAAATAAGATGCATGTCAAAAAAGTTTGAGAACCTGAAATGATAAGTTGAGGTCTATATATTATATTTTTAATTAAAGAAGCTGAAGGCCGGGCGCGGTGGCTCAAGCCTGTAATCCCAGCACTTTGGGAGGCCGAGGCGGGTGGATCATGAGGTCAAGAGATCGAGACTATCCTGGTCAACATGGTGAAACCCTGTCTCTACTAAAAATACAAAAAAATTAGCTGGGCATGGTGGCGTGTGCCTGTAATCCCAGCTACTCAGGAGGCTGAGGCAGGAGAATTGCCTGAACCCAGGAGGCGGAGGTTGCGGTGAGCTGAGATCGCGTCATTGCACTCCAGCCTGGGTAACAAGAGCGAAACTCCATCTCAAAAAAAAAAAAAAGAAGCTGAAGAGATTGAGGGTTTTAGTAAGGTTTTTTGTTTGCTTTTAAAAATTGTTTTGTAATATAAATTTATATTGGAAAATATATAAATTTGAATGTCACAATTTATATATTTCTCTACACTTACAAATACATGCAGTGAGGTAGTAAAGTTAATTACTTTAACAGCTAATACTAGAGATAGTTATTTTAAGGAAAGGGACTGTATTTGATTAGATAAATACCTTAAAAAGTACTTGAGGATGAGAATGATGAGGTCCCATGCATTTGATTAGAGGAAGGAAATGAAATAAAAGAAATAAACCATTCTTGGAAATTAAAATAAAAGACAGGGATTCAATAAAAGAGAAAGTAAAGAAATTGAAAGTTGAGCAGACAGGAAGGAAGGTGGCACCTTCAAGGAAAGGCAACCCTTAGGAATTTAGGAATTCTTTGTGAAAGAATAGGCAGAGAAGTTTCAAGAACAAGGATGTTAAATAGCTACTCCCACATTCACTCAACTTCAGTGCAATGCTGCACCGAACACTCCTGTTAATTAAAATAATCACAAATATATAAAAAGAAAAATTTAAGCTGTTACTGGAAAAGAGAAGGATCCCATAACACGCAAGAAATGGAATATTCTGAAAGCTGTGACATGGATAGGAGCAACACACCTACAAATGCCTTGGTTGAAAATGTAATCTTCATGAGAGTAGGAAACTCCTCCTTAACAACAATAAACTGTCTTTGAACATGAAGACCCAACCATTAAATAAAGTAACTTTTTTTACTCACTGAATATTTGTTGAGTGAATAAAGAAATGGTTTGGGAAACTCAAATAAAGGAATAGCAACCAAGTTTCAGGAAGAGGAGGAGAAGCACAAGACTTTAAAAGAAGCCTAGACTTTGAACCAGAACTGATAATGAGAACATAAACTGTCAGGAATTCACAAATATGTTGGGGAAACACTGGACTTCCACAGGACTTGGGACGGTAGATTAACACATTTTTTTCAAATCCTAAATGCTAGAATGACTTCAGCTGACATCAAGATTTTTCTTTTTCTGCTTACATGTAATTTAATATTTTAAAATAGTCATCATGCTATCCAATAAATGTTGTAACTTTTTTTTTCCACTTAGAAACAAGTGTGGATTTACATTAATTTGAATGGTGTTGTATTTAGTGGATACAAATTATTTAACTTTTTGCCAGTTTTCAACTGTGCACTGCAAACGAGCAATGCTGCACTGAACACTCCTGTTAATTAAAATAATCATATATATATATATATATAAATTTAAACTGTTACTGGAAAACAGAAGGATCCCAGACAGGCAAGAAATGGAATATTCTGAAAGCTGTGATATGGATAGGAGAAGATCTAGGGCCATAGTATTCTGTTGTTCTTTCACATATGAATGCAAAACCCACATGAGAGGTAAATAGATGGGATCCCCGAGTAGACCCTCTTCAAATCCCCATTCCCCTGGTGGAAGTGAACATAAGTAAGAGCCTGGACCTGCGGGACAGTGGGAGAAGGGTACAATACAGTAATCTGAGAACTACTCCAGCACCAGACCACTAAGTGACAACTAGAATATTCACTCGCCTATGTGACACCCCTAGCAAGGGTGATGTGCTAAAAAGAGAGGGGCCAGTGCTGTAACAGGTCATAATGGGCAGTAATGACAATTTTTGAAGAGGTCAGTCTTCAAGCTGACTTTATGATACTAACACAAACATGGAGAGAAACTGATGCCACAGCACTGTGTACGGGAATCCCCTCCATATTTATTTACAACTGACTTGATCATCAATCTAGCAAAACAAAACTTCAAAAACGTCAAACTTCACTTTTCTTTTCAAAAATAAATTATGTGTACTAACTAGCAGAACTTAGTAGCAAATGCAAAGTTAGGACATGAAAACGGAACAATTCACCAGACATAGGAAAAGATTCAGTAGTCCAGAAGAAAAAAGACCAGTTCCAGGAATAAGGATAGATGTCTACCACTGAAATAGGCTTAATCTATGGAACTGAAGAAAACATTAGAAAAATGATGTTTTGCATTCTCCAAGAGTTTTAAGAAAACATTTTTATAGATGGAAACAAAGCAACGAGAAATCAGGCAAGATGGCTTTTACATAAAATACACAATTATAGAATGAAAAAAACCAGTACCATCAAGGCGATGAACAATAGATAAACCAAATCTGTAAAACAGTAGAGGGCTGGGCGCGGTGGCTCAAGCCTGTAATCCCAGCACTTTGGGAGGCCGAGGCGGGTGGATCACGAGGTCAAGAGATCGAGACCATCCTGATCAACATGGTGAAACCCCGTCTCTACTAAAAATACAAAAAAATTAGCTGGGCATGGTGGCGCGTGCCTGTAATCCCAGCTACTCAGGAGGCTGAGGCAGGAGAATTGCCTGAACCCAGGAGGCGGAGGTTGTGGTGAGCCGAGATCGCGCCATTGCACTCCAGCCTGGGTAACAAGAGCGAAGAGCGAAACTCTGTCTCAAAAAAAAAAAAAAAAAAAAAAAACAGTAGAAAACCAAATCTGTAAAACAGAAGATTTTAAAAAGTTTTCCTAAAACCTAGAGAAAAGGGTTAAGAGATAGAAACACAACATGCAAACATGTAAAGGCCATGAAATTCTTAAGTACATAGGATTGGAATTTTTGAAACAGAAAGGAACAAATGAAGGAGAAGCAATAGAGAAATAATAGGAAAACTTAAATTAGCCTAAACTCAAAGAGTTTAGGCTAATTAAGTTTTAGCTACTTAAATCTTCTTTGGAGGAAAAAATACAGGATGTCCATTCATGCTGCTGAAAGGAATACATAGTGTAGCCAGTCTTTTTCTTTTGACATTTGCCAAATAGCAGAGGAAATCAGCATTTTTCCCTTGAGCAAAGAGACAGGAAGCTGAAAATATCAGCTGGCACTTGGAAGGACAATCATAGTGATTCCATAGATGACATGTAAGAAGAAAGATAAAGAAAGATCTTAAAGAAGTATGAATGCCTGAATGGAAGCTTGCTGGTTTTCTGCCAAAGATAAATGTCTCTGAAGATCATCAGTCAACCAGTCACCTTCAGGCAGTCAACTTGAATTTTAGGCCCCTCCTAAGAAATAAATAGTCCCACAAATGCATTCTTGACCAAACCAAACCAAAAACACTGACAATAGATGTCACATAATTTCTCATTATATCTATATCTATCTATATTGATTATATGTGTGATAATCACAGGCAATGAACCACATTCCCACATACAAATGCTTGATTTATGTCACATGCCTCTGCAGATTATCCACTATTGATCATGGAATAACTTCTAAATTCCAACTGAATTTAATTCAACACATATTAACTGTATACTTACTGTGTGCCAAACATGTATATGAATTATGTGCTTCATATTATTTTTTCATATGGAAATCAATGACTGGCTGATCTCAGGCAAGTGAGAAGTGTCATCCAGCATCAGTGGGAAATCAGATCATTTTACTGTGGTTACCACAAGGTACCACATTCATTCTCATTCCTGTGCAAGAGAAGGAAATAGTTACTCTCAATCTTCCAGTATGAAAATCATGAAAAGGTATTTTTCAATATTCTCTTTGAAAGAATGACTTTGCAAATAATAATATATATGCCAGAGATATCGACTATGGTTCTTTTTCTCGTTAAAAGCTGAATAAGATTGGCTTGAGATTTCATTCTACATCATGCCAAAGTCCAAAATGTTCCTCCCAATTATATGATTTTCAAGGTTATGGGTTTGGATGGGGAGTAGTGGGAGTGCCACAAAATCTCATGCTGATCAAGGGTTCCCAACTCCTGCTGTATTTGATCAGTTGATGGATTGCCTCAATCTCTTAAGGACACTGTCCCTGTTAACACACAATGACAACTCACATAGAAAATTTAGCCTCTTCCCTCAAAATGAGAATAATAATAAAAAAAAAACAACAACAACAACACCCACTCACACAAAGCCTACTGCAGCATCTTTCTTTGTAGAGAAACACAGCAAAAGGAACTAGGCTTTCCAGCTCCAGGCTCTTCTTAAGAACTTGCAGATCATCTTAGGTTACTTTCCCTTGCCTGTGGAAGACGGAGTAAGGTGAGAGAGTGAGAGAGCTAGAGGTCATTCATTAATCCAAACCCTCCTGTTTGGGTGTGGGAAAGAAGTATTCTCTTTTAGCAGCCAGAGAGGAACTTGGTTTGATTTCCATTAAAATCTGTTTAATGGAAAATATAATTTTCACGTCTATTTCAACACTTGGTGTCTCCCATATCTCTCCCACATGTGATGATTTGAGGAATCTCAGTTTATTCCTATATGGGTCTTCTCCACAAAATAAGTGAGTGACAACTTGAGTTTTGAGACTGTACAGAAAATTCTTCTTTCTTTGAATTAGACCAGGAAACAATTAATGATGTAGTTATCGAGCAGAGATATATACCTTCCTTTATGTTTACATTTTTAAATAGTTCCTTTGGTTCACTTAAAATTACTCTTCTCACCCTCCCTCCTTCCAATGTGGGGCTTCCATTAGATGTCTAGCTAGGTATTAGTTATGTGCTGGCAGTGTTCAATAGGAATTAAAACAAATATGCCTACTGTATAATGCACTCAGACTGAAACTCCATAGCTATTCGGTTACATCTCTCACAAGCCATCAGCTGATATCTGCAGGTGCAACTGGGTTTATATTTGAGTCAAACTTGACCATTTCTGGTTCTTCCCTAAGAGCTCCATATTCCCCAGTCTTGCTGTCCTAGTTGCCCTCATCTGGTACTCATGGCTGTGTCTTGTTTAAGATGCATCAGTATTACGCCAAAGCATTTCTTTCACACTCTTGCTTGCAGAGTTCAGTTGGTTTCGTTTCCACTTCATTTCCAGATAAATAATTCACTTTTCTCATTACATTCAGAGCTTTATCATAATCCACAACAGCTGAGAACCTGTAAGAAAGCAAAGCACAAACTAGTCTGCTTTTTCTGGACTGAGCTCAGTACTCTGACCCACCAAGTAGCACAATGTCCTCCAGATCTCTCTTTCTCATCTGAAAGCCTCCAAGGGCACTAAAAATTTCTGCTTTAGACTCTGAAGGGCTGTTTGCTTGGATGGTATGAATGATCTCCAGGTGAGACCTCATAGGCATTCCATCAACTCACAGCAAATCTCAGACCATTTGTCATAGCCATGTTCAAAAACTGTAATCCAATAATATTCCCCAAAAGTAATCCCAACTTTGGATAATGGTTTTCCCAAGAGGTTGGAAAATAATTTCCCCAGGAGTGCATCTAAATGATAAAATCTATTCTCCAGACTGGCTGAAAACAATTCTGACTCTGAATAATGTCCCTCCAATAAATCAGAGTGACAGACTATACTCAGTTTGTCTCACAAACCTCTACCATCCCCTATATACCCTTCAGACCTTACTCCAAAATTGACACCCGTTTATTGAATGGTCTGAAATTGGTAAGGCACAAATAGGAAGTGACTTCATTCTTCCCCCAGAACTATTCCCTACCCTGCTTTGATGGATCTTTTGCCATACAACTGAAAACCTAACTTCCATAGAATTATTTTTTCCCATATAGTTACAACAACAAAAAGCCTCATGACACGTTTTTAGGGACTGAAAGTTCAGCCCATTCCAAGTTCAATCTCACATCGAATACAGAACTTCTATTTCCTGCACTCATCTCCCTCTCCAAGTTCAGGCCTGACCTGTGGCTTAGGCACCTGAACTTGAGATGAAAAGTAGCCTGAGTTATTTGCTTTTCATTTGTTATTTTCCATTTTTCCCCGGTATCAGGCTTAGAGAGGTGGTTGAAAGAAAGGGTGGGAGACTATTTATTCAGCTGTAAATTTCTTGTGTGGCTAGTGACCCAAATGCTAGTTCATTTGTTGGGCACATTTATAGACTGTTCAGAAAATTTCCTGTAGGGTCTTTAGCACCACATGGTCCCTTAAAATGTGGGCAAAGTATACTCTGGCAAAAATTTGTGAACCCTCTCAGGTCTTCCCCATGACACTATCTCCCAGGTCCCATTTCTGTAGAAGACCATCATAAGGAGCAAGATGGCTAGAGGCTGGCTCCCTTCTATGGCATCTACTAGTTTGGGAAGAATACTCCAAATTCTTGAAATGCCAAATGGGAAAAGTGAAGGCTGCCCCACTGACACTCTCTTTTCATCCTGCCACTACAAGTAGTGCCAAACAACATTCAGGTGAGAAACAAACACAAGTTTCTATGTTCACATTTTTAAAGACATGTATCCAGTTTCCCAAGAGTTATCCCATTACGTTCCACTCTGGTGTCAAAGTCGGGGTAAGGGGTGGTCGTTTTGGTAGCTTAGCAAACATCCAACCAGGGAATCATGTATAAGCCTCCCTAGTTGCAGAGAGCCCCAAGTGTTCTAAGTGTTTGTTTTGGAGCCCCTTTCTTGGGCTAAGGATCAAGCAATGGAAAGTATAAAACTATATCTCTGCACTAACGGGTAGGAACAGGCTTACCTCTTCCAGTTATGAATTTGCCCCACTTAAATGAATGAAAAAATTTCTAGTCTTCTCTCTCTACAGGCTGGTAGCAATGAGCAGCCTTATAAGACCAATCAACCACACTTTGATAAGTCTTATGGGAATGTCTCTAGCAAATACTCTTTGGAAGATGGAGGTATTTATTACCCAATGTCCTCAGATTTGGAGCATTAATTATTAACTGAAACAAAAGTTCTAGAATCATATACAAAAGATCCATTCAACATCCTGTTGCAACAGCAAGAAATGGGAGAAGCATACATAGCAAGGATGTACCATATGTGCATTTAACTTAAATTGTAAACATGTGGGCTGGGAAGACAGAAAGAGGGAGGGCTGGTGGGTGACAGGGAGGAGGAGAGGGAGAGGGAATGAATGAGTGAACAGAAGAAAACAAGAATAATTAAAATGATGAGGGTCAATTTTCATGGCATTTTACTTGGTAAGTAAACTTTGCAAGCCTATGTCCCCAGAATGAGCTCAATAGATGGTGCACATAAGTCAAATATTTTCAGAATCTTAGTGTTGTGACTTTTGAAACATAAGTATCTCTCTGTGCAGAGTATGATTCCAGAGTTTAAAAGAGCCCTCATTTTTACTCAACATAGCCACTGCAGTAGCTCATTTTATGTGTCAACTTCACTGGGTCTTTGGCCCAGGTATTTTGTCCAACATTATTTTGGGTGTGCCTGTTAGGGTGCTTTGGATGAGATTAACATTTGAATGGCTAGGATGATGGCCCTTCCTAATGTTGGGGGTGGGGGTGGTCCTCAGGCAATCAATTGAAGGCCTAAATAAAATAAAAGGCCAACTCTTCCTTGAACGAGAGGAAATTAATCCTACCTTGAGCTGGGACATCATGTTGTTATGCCTCCAAACTTGATGAAAAACATTAGCTTTTTCTGGATCTTGAGCTTGCCAGCATTCAGACTGGAAGTTAATCATCCACCAACGTTTCTGTTTCTCAGGACATCAGACTCAAACTGAATCTATATCGTTTGTTTTCTTGAGTCCCTAGCTTGCTGATGGCAGCTCTGGGGACTTGTCAGTCTCTATCATTCCATATGCCAATTCATTACAGAATCACAGTCTCTCTCTCTCTCTCTCTCTCTCTCTCTCTCTCACACACACACACACACACACACACACACACACACACACACACCCTATTAGTTTTGTTTATCTGGAGAACCCTGACTACTAATATAGCCTCTAAAGACAAGCCAACTAATACATCTAATGACCAAATGAAGAAACAATCCACATCAACACTGAAGGAAAAACTAGCTATGTTGGATTTACTGAAAGATGTTCTGAACTGTATAGGTAACTTAAGGAGTTTCCAGAGATAATTTAATTTTAGAATTGATGCTTTTCCTCAAATGCTTAAGTTTAATCACTTCTAAAATTGTTTGAACATACCAATCTTTCTCACATGCACACAGATGCTGTGCGTGTGTGTGTGTGTGTGTGTTATATCATACACACACGCATAGTCATGTGTTAGTTAACAATGGAGATATGTTTGAGAACATCATAAAGTGTCCTTACACAAACATATTTAGATTATACGAAAGCATTTTCTGAAATATACTTATTTTCCCAAGACAAAACGTTTGATTGGATGGCCAGTTAAGTCAATTATTTATCAAATAAATTTGCAATTCCTGGCCTTAGTTCGGGATACACAGTCCTGTCCCTGGGACCTTGAAAATTAATTTGTAAAGTTATATTGTAAAGATTTAGTACTTGTATACTTCAGTTGGATATGTTCTTTCTAAAATAACACAGAGTAGATATATAGAGATAATTTCAATATTACGAGACTTTGGGGATTTTCTTGTTTAACAAAACTTTTATTTTAGGTTCAGGGGTACACATAAAGATTGTTATATAGGTAAACTTGTGTCATGGAAATTTGTTGTACAGATTATTTTGTCACCCAGGTATTAACCCTAGAACCCAACAGATTTTTTTTCTGATCCTCTCTGCCCTCTCACTCTCCACCCTCCAGTAAGCCCCACTGTGCCTTGTTTCTCTCTATAGGTCTATGTGTTCTCACCATTTAGCTCCCACTTACAAAGGAGAACATGCAGTGTTTGGTATTCTGATTCCATGTTAGTTTCCTTAGGATAATAGCCTCCAGCTCCATGCATGTTCCCACAAAAGACATGATCTCATTCCTTTATATGGTTGCATAATATTCCATGATATATATGTAACACATTTTATTTGTCTAATCTGTCATTGGTGGGCATTTAGGTCTATTACATGTCTTTGCTATTGCAAATAGTGCTGCAATGAACATATTCATGAATATGCCTTTATGGTAGAATGATTTATTTTCTTTGGATATATACCCAGTAATGAAATTACTGGGTCAAATGACAATTCTGTTTTTAGCTGTTTGAGGAATCATGACACTACTTTCCACAATGGTTGAACTAGTTTATACTCCCAGCAACAGTGTATAAGTGTTCTCTTTCTCTGCAACCTCACCAGCATCTGTTATTTTTTGACTTTTTCATAATAGCCATTCTGAACTGGTGTGAGATGATATCTCATTGTAGTTTTGATTGGCATTTCTCTAACAATCAGTGATATTGAGCTTTTTTTCATATGCTTGTTGGCTGCACATGTTTCCTTTTGAAGTGTCTGTTCATGTCCTTTGCTTACTTTTTAATGTTTTTTTTTTCTGTAAACCTGTTTAAGTTTCTTACAATGTTGCATATTTAACTTTTGTCTGATGAATAGTTTGAAAGAAATTTCTCCCATTCTGTAAGTTTTCTGTTTACTCTGTTGATAGTTTCTTTCGCTGTGCAGAAGCTCTTCAATTTAATTAGATCCCATTTGTCAATTTTTGCTTTTGCTGCAATTGTCTTTTCTGTCTTTGTCATGAAATCTTTTAGTTCCTATGTCAAGAATGATATTGCCTAGGTTGTCTTCCAGGGTTTTTATAGTTTTGGGTTTTACATTTAAGTCCTTAATCTATCTTGGGTTGATTTTTGTACATTGTGTAAGGAAGGAGACCAGGTTCAATCTTCTGCATATGGCTAGCCAGTCATCCCAGCTTTATTTATTGAATAGGGAGTCTTTTCCCCATTGCTCGTTTTTGGCAGCTTTGACAAAGATCAGATGGTTGTAGCTGTATACCTTATTTATGGGAACTCTTTTCTGTTCCATTGATCTATGTGTCTGTTTTTGTACCTGTACCATACTGTTTTGGTTACTGTAGCCCTGTAGTATAAATTCAAGTTAGGTAGTGTGATGCCTCCAGCTTTATTCTTTTAGCTTAGGATTGCCTTAGCTATTTGGAATCATTTTGCATTCCATAGAAATTTTAAAATATTCTTTTTCTAGTTCTCTGAAGAATGTTATTGGCAATTTAATAGACATAGTATTGAATCTGTAAATTGTTTTGTGAAGTATGGCTATTTTAGCTATATTGATTCTTGCTATCCATGAGCATGAAATATTTTTTTCTGTTTGTTTGTGTCATCTCTGATTTCCCTGAGCAGGATTTTGTACTTCTTATTGTACAGATCATTTACCTCCCTGGTTAGCTGTATTCCTGGGTATTTTATTCTTTTTGTGGCAAGTGTGAGTATGATTGTATTCCTTATTTTGCTCTTGGCTTGGCTGTTGTTGGTATATGGGAATGCTAGAGATTTTTGTATGTTGCTTTTGTGTCTTGAAACTAATGAAGTTGTTTATCAGCTTAAGGAGCTCTTCTTCTGAGACTATGGCTATTTCTAAATATCTAATCATGTCATCTGCACACAGGGAAAATTTGACTTCCTCTCTTCCTATTTGAATGTCCTTTGTTTCTTTCACTTTTCTGAATACTCTGGCAAGGACTTTCAATATTATCTTGAATAGGCATGGCTAGAGAGGGCATTTTTATCTTGTGCTGGTTATCACAGGTAATGCTTCCAACTTTCCACATTCAGTAAGAAGCCAGCTGTACATTTGTCATATATGGCTCTTATATTGAGATATAACTAGCTTGTTTAGAGTTTCTAACATAAAGGGATATTGAATTTTATAAAAAACCTTTTCTGAATCTATTGAGATAATCATGCAATTTCTGTCTTTGGTTCTGCTTACATGATAAATCACATTTATTGGTTGGCATATGTTGAATCAAACTTGGATCCCAGGGATAACACCTACTTGATTGTGGTGGATTAGCTTTTTAATGTGCTTCTGGATTTGGCTTGCTAGTATTTTGGTGAGGATTTTTGCATCAAAGTTTATCAAAGATATTGACCTGAAAATTTCTGTTGTTATGTCTCTCCCAGCTTTTGTTGTCAGGATAATGCTGGCCTCATTAAATGAGTTGGGGAGGAGTTCCTCTGCCTCAATTATTTGTAATGTTTCATAGAAACAGTTCTAACTCTTCTTTGTACATCTGGTAGAATTTGGGCTTTATTTGGTTGACAGATTCTTTATTACAGATTCAATTTTGAAGCTTGTTATTGGTATGTTCAGGGATTCAATTTTACCTTGGTTCGTTCTTGGGAGAGTGTGTGTACTTTTCAGGAATTTATCCATTTCTTCTAAGTTTTCTAGTTTGTGTATATAGCAGAGTTCATATAATCTCTGATGGTTATTTTTATTTTGGTGAGGTCAGTGGTAATATCCCTGTTCTTGCTTCTGATTGTGTTTATTTGGATCTTTTCTTTTTTCTTCTTTATGAGTCTATCTAGCTGTCTATCTTATTCATTGCTTCAAAAAACAAACTCCTGGTTTGTTGACCTTTTGAGTGGTTTTTCATGTCTTAATCTCCCTCAGTTCAGCTCTGATTTTGCTTATTTTATCTTGCTAGCTTTGGGGTTGGTTTGCTCTTGCTTCTCTACTGTTTTCAGTTGGAATGTAAGCTTGTTAATTTGAGATTTTTCTTACATTTTCATGTGGGTGTCTAGTGGTATAAATTTTCTTTTTAACACTGACTTAGTTGAGTGTGAAAGATTCTGATATGTTGCATCTTTGTTCTCGTTATTTTCAAAGAACTTGATGTCTGTCTTAATTTCATTATTTACCCAAAAGTCATTCAGGAGCAGATTGTTTAATTTCCAGATAATTATATGATTTTGAGCTGTTTTCTTAGTATTGATTCCTATTTTTATTGCACTGTGGTCTCAGAGTGGTTGGTATGATTTCGGTTCTTTTTCATTTGCTGAAGATTGTTTTATATCTGATTATATAGTCTATTTTAGAGTATTTGCCATGTGGCAATGAGAAGAATGTGTCTTTGGTTGTTTTGGAGTGGAGAGATGTGTAGATGTCTATTGGGTCTATTTTATCCAGTGTTGAGTTCAGGTCCTGAATATCTTTGTTTTCTGCCTTGTTGATCTCTCTAATACTGTCTGTCATGTGTGGAAGACTCCCACTATTATTGTGTGGGAGTCCAAATCTCTTTGAAGGTCTCTAAGAACTTGCTTTATCAATATGGGTGCTGCTGTGTTAGGTACATATATATTTAGGATAGTTATGTCTTCTTGTTACCATTGTGTAGTATCATTGTTTGTCTTCTTTGACCTTTGTTGTATTTCATATGCAATTAAGATTGCAACTCCTGCTTTTTTGTTTTCCATTTTCTTGGTAGATTTTTCTCCATGCCTTTATCTTGAGTCTATGAGTGTCATTACATGTGAGATGGGTGAGAAAAGGCACAGAATAACAATCCGGATAAAGAAGCAAGGCCCAGCATACCACTGGGTCTTGCTTCTTTATCCATTGTAACTCTACGCCTTCTAATTGGGGGCATTTAGCCCATTTACACTCAAGTTATCATTAATATGTATGAATTTGATCCTGTCATCATGTGGCTAGTTATTAGGCAAACTTGTTTTTGTGGTGGCTTTATAGTATCACTGGTCTGTGTACTTAAGTGTGCTTTTGTAGTGGCTGGTAATGATCTTTCCTTTACATATTTAATGCATCTTTGAAGAGCTCCTGTAAGGCAGGTCTGGTGGCAATGAATTCCTTCAGCATTTTCTTGTCTGTTAAGTCTCTTACTTCTTCTTTGCTTTTTGGCTGGAATAAAATTGTTGGCTGGAATTCTTTTTCTTTAAGAATGTTGGACATAGACCCCAGCTATCTCTCTGGCTTGCAGGGTTTCTGCTGAGAAGTCTGCTATTGGTCCAATGGGTTTCGTTTTGTAGGTGACCTCTCCTCTCTCTCTAGATGTCTTTAACATTTTTTTCTTTCATTTTTACCTTGTGGAATATGATGATTATGTGTCTTGGGGATCATCTTGTAAAGTATTTTGCAAGGGTTCTCTGCATTTCCTAAATTTGAATGTTGGCCTCTCTAGCTAGGTTGGGGAAATTCTCAAGGATGATATTATGAAATGTTTTCCAAGTTGCTTCCATTCTCCCTATCTCTTTCAGGGACATCAATGAGTCATACATTTGGTTTCTTTACATAATCCCATATTTCTCAGAGGTTTTACTCATTCCTTTTCATTCTTTATTCTTGTCTGACTGTCTTATTTCAGAAAGGCAGTCCTCAAATTCTGAGATTCTTTCCTCATCTTGGTCTATTCTATTGTTAATACCTGTGATTGCATTTTGAAATTTTCTTAATGTCTTTCTATCAGGGCAGTGACATTCTTTTCTATACTGACTATTCTCTCTGCCAGTTATTGTATCATTTTATTATGATTCTTATCTTCCTTAGATTGGGTTTCAACTTTCTCCTGAATCTTGATGATCTTTGTTCCGATCCATTTTCTGAATTCTATTTCTGTCAGTTCAGCTATTGTAGCATGATTAAGAACTCTTACTGGAAAACTAGTGTGACTGGAGGGAAGAAGACACTCTGGCTTTTTGAGCTGTCAGAGTTCTTGCCCTGGTTCTTTCTCACCTTTGTGGGCTGAAATTCCTTCAATCTTTGAGGTTGCTCTCATTTGAATATTTTTCTTTTTAATTCTATTTGCTGACCATGGGAGTTTGATTGTGTTATAAGGTGAATTTAGTGGACTGGCTTCATTTCTGGAAGTTTTTAGGGGGCCAAGGCTCAGCTCAGGAGTCCTGGACTACATGCTCTATCTCTACAGGACTTGTTTTGGGTCCCGGCTTTGTTCTCTCAGTCCTTGATGTTAAGAACCTATCGTGCTTGAAAGGTCAAGGTGTTTGCAGACCACTGGTCACAACACTTCAATGAATGGTGCCAGCCAAAGCACTAGGTGGGGCAGTAACAACAGGTAAGATTCCGCTTTGCACGTGTCAGCAGCAGTGGCAGTGCAGCGGGGTGTGCGTTTGTCAACAGTGGCATGGTGCTAGTGGGTGCCAGGGTGGCAGCTTCTATGTGGGCATTTGCAGCAGTAGCAAAGGGAGCCTGGGTCTGCAGGGCAGAGGGACCATGCTGGCAACTATGCATGTGTTCATGTGGTGGTGTTAGCCTTGGGGAAGTGCACCGGTGGGCACAGGACTGTGTGCACCCTCTGTGCACGTTCATCTGGATGGTGATGATTGCTCATGCCAGGGACAAGTCTGCTGTTTCCTATGCCTAGTTTTGTACCCACAGCAGTATGGCTGCAGCAACAGGGCACCTGTGGGCTCTGTTCCCTCCAACACTCGATCAGCAATAGCCGTGTGGTGGGGAAAGGGAAGTTGAGGTGTACTCATGCTGGCAGCAGTGGCACATCAGGGTGCACATGGACACGCCTGCTGGCAGGGAGGGAGAGTCAAGATCTGCCTGTGTGCAAATGCACTGGTGAAGTGATGTGGGAGGTGGCTGTGGGAGAGTGTATGCAGGCGAAGTGGCACAGGGGAGGATGCAGTAGGGAAGGCCAGAGCAACCTGGCATAAGTGTGTGGGGGTCTCTCTGCTGGAGCTCTCTGCCTGTCAGACGTAGCTCACCAGTGCAGGAGCTATGATGCGGTCCCCCAGAAGGTATCCCCGCTGGCATCCAAGCTTGCTCTGCAAGCAAGCGCAAACAGCCTGGGGCCCTTGGTGAGGCAAGCAGACCAAGAGGTGCTCAGGTCTGACTAGTGCCATCTCCTTGGCAAGACTGCCCTGCAGTATTCAGGTGTGACCTTTCCCCAGGCTGAAATCTATAAGAGCAAGTCAAGCCTAGGGAGAATCAGTGTCCCTGGACAAACTCTACTACATACACTCCTGCACCAACCCTTCTAGGCTGTGCACCAGCTGGAGATCTGCCCCCACCTCTTCTCTAAGCAGCTCTCCTTGCCTACTCAAATGTCTGTGGTGGTTGTGGGATCTCCTTCTGCCAGCAATCCAGAGGCCTGGGGCGAGAGCAGGTTGATCCTTTCCTATTTAACTCAGCCTTTCCCCAGGAGTCATTTGAGGCCATGAAGGAATCCTGGTACACAGTAGCCCCATGCAAGGTTCCCAGCTTCCTCCCCTTCAGCCCAGCATATGTGTCTTCCCTCTGTCTACTCTCATTGCCTTCCTTCTGAAGATCCGCTAGGAATGCTCTAGTCTCCCCGACATCTCCATGTCACTGTCTGTCAGTGACAGATGTTCCTCTTGGCTATATCTAGTTAGCCATCTTGCCCTTCTACTTTGGGGATTAAAAAAAAATATTTAAGGCTCTATCCTGGACCACTTGATATGAGTATTCAGAAGTAAATCCTAGGGGGTCATATCCAATAATTGCCAAATATACTGAGTCTCTTCTCTATCTAGAATCTAATCTTTGCATAGATTCTTTGGTTATAATATAAAAGCAAGAAGCCCAATGCAGACAACTTTCCATTATCAAAGGTGGTAGACTCAGTCAGGGTGATTAAGACACTCTTGAAACCTACCCACACTTCCACCTGCTGAAGGGAAAGAAAAGCTAATCCAAGGTTAAAGACATCTTCCTACCAGTATTCTTCCAGATTGTTATGCCCTCATCCTTATCCATTTTGACTTATTTTTTATACTCTCAGGACTTGAAGCCCTATGCTTTATACTGCATTCCTCCAAGCCTATCTTAAGGTTTCCTGAGCTTGCCTACCTAAAGCATACAGGTCCTTCACTTGTCAGAACCTCATTCAGGCCTCTGCATTCTCAACTTGGCTACAACACTCAGGTTAAAGCTCTAGAGCTCCAGGTAGCAGATGCTATTGAAACTACTTCTAGTACCACAAGAGGGAGAAGATTTAATTAGGTCAGGTCAAGTAAAATACAAAGAATTTTATGCATTGTGAAAAGCAAATTGTGTCATCTTAGTTACATCTTTCCAAGAGTTAATGCAATTGCTTTTCTCTAAACTGTGTGTATTAGTCTGTTCTCATGCTGCTGATAAAGTTGTGCCTGAGACTGGGTTATTTACAATAGAAAGAGGTTTAATGAACTCACAGTTCTACACAGCTGGGGAGGCCTCACAATCATGGCAGAAGATGAAGGAAGAGCAAAGGGATGTCTTACATGGTAGCAGGCAAGAGAGAGCACGTGCAGGGGAACTCCTCTTTATAAAACCATCAGGTCTCCTGCGACTTATTCACTATCATGAGAACAGCACGGGAAAGACCTGCCCCCATGATTCAATTACCTCCCACGGGTCACTTCCACAACACATGGGGGTGATGAGAGCTACAATTCAAGTTGAGATTTGGGTGAGGACACAGCCAAACCATATCACTGTGTCTAATGATTATAGCTATCTGCATTTGTTTACCATTATTCAGAGAAACACAAACACATGTGCATGCATGTGCACATGGGTAGATGTATGGATGTCTACAAATTGTCAGCAAAATCAATAATACAGTGATGAGACAGAAATTTATAGAATTAACTTACTGAGTGTAAATTGTTAAAACATAGAGCATCAATAATTATAACTATATATGATATATGTAACTAGTTACAGTTATATGTATATAACTATAGGGGGGGGTGTGTGTGTGTGCGTGTGTGTGTGTGTGTGTTTAGAGAGAGTTTTATATACAGTCATGTGCCCCATAACAATGTTTTGATTAATGACAGATCACATATATGATGATGGTTCTGTAACATTACAAGAGTGCTGAAAAATTGCTAAGATCTAGTGATGTTATAGCATAGTACAGACAATTATGTATACTACATAATACTTGATAATGAATAACTATATCACTGGTTTATATATTTACTATCCTTTTTACCCTTGTATTAGAGGGTACTTCTACTTATAAAAACAAATGTTAACTGTAAAACATCCTCAGGTCAGTCCTTGAGGAGTCATTCCTGAAGAAGGCATTGTTATCTTAGGAGATGAAAGCTCCATGTGTGCTATTGGCCCTGAAGACCTTCTAGTGGGACATGTGGATGTCACAGTGATGCTGATGATGCTGACCCTGCATAGGCTGAGGCTAATAGGTGTATTTGTGTTTTAGTTTTTGATACAAAAATGTAAGGTATAAAAACATTTTAAATAGAAAATGCTTATCAAATAAAACTAGAAGGAAACATTTTTGTACATTCTTATGATATGTTTATGTTTTAAGCTAAGGGTAGTACAAAAGAATCAAAACTTAAAAAAAAAAACATTAAAAGGTTATAAAGTAAAATCGTTATAGTATGCTAAAGTTAATTTATTATTGAAGACAGAAAATTCATTAATTTTGTAATATAAACGTAGTGTGAAGTGTACAGCGTTTTTAAGGTCTACACTAGTATAATGTCCTAGGCCTTCACTGTCACTCACCACTCAATCACAGACTCACCCAGAGCAACTTCCAATCATGTAAGCTCCATGAAGTACCATCTGCAGGTGTACCATATTTTATCTTCTATAACATATATTTTTGGAACCTTTTCTATGCTTTTATATGTTTGGAAGCAAAAATACTTACCATTGAGTTACAGTTGCCTTCAGTATTCCATACAGAAACATGCTGTACAGGTTTATAGCCTAGGTGTACTGGCTAGACTACACAGCCATGGTATGTAGTAGGCTATACCATGTAGGTCTGTGTAAGCACACTCTGTGATGTCTGCACAATGATGAAATCACATGCAGACACATTTCTCAGTATGTATCCTGCCATTAATTGACACATAACAGTGTGTATGTATATGTGTGTGTTTGTATGTGTATGTAGTTTGGAATATAGGATAAATTGACCAGCTTTAAAGACATGGTTATTTTGTGCAAAGAAATCCTCAGTCATTACTTTTTATTAGTAGGTCACCAGAAGAGTTGTCATCAGAAGACCAGATTGCTTATCTGTTTGAAGTATTTGTTCCCTGATGGACAGTAGGTAATACAAACTCTGTGTCTGTGTGTGTGTGCGTGTGTGTACTCACAGAGTCTTACTTTAATCGTAACTCCTTTTCTCCTTGAAACAAATTTATAGAGCAGACTATTAACTGTTCTTTTTACTACCTTCAGTTAAAAAGTTCTTCAACTGTACTGAGGCCAGATAATGTGCATTTTTTTATAGCCATAAAAAGATTTGTCAAGGAAAATGCACATGCTTTTTAAAGAATGAATGTTCTGAGCAGGGTCTGCCCACTGCCTAGGTCATTTCCTGTTGCTTAAGAAGCCATAGGAACTCTTTCAGGTCTCTAACAAAACTACTTAGTCGATTGCCAAACTGTCATTGATTAGAAAAAGCAGCTCGTGAATGTTTCAAATAGAACACAGCTTTTAAATGAGCTCCCTGCCACACAGGCAAATACAAGCAGTGATTTCTCAGTAAATACTAGTGTCTCTAGAAAATTCGGCTGCACAGACCTTGTTTTATTGATTTTTAAGGAAATTCATTCAGATGGCCTAAGCATAGTCAACATGGATGATGTAAATTTAGCTAAACCCAAGTGAATTAAACCATCTACTAAAATACAGTAACTACTAGCAATGCATTTCTGTCACTGTTTGCACCAAGTTCTCCCCACCCAAGTTGTTTATCACACAAAATGCGACCATCTATTACCCAGCTTAAACTATTTCCAAGTCTAGGGTAGCAGTCAAATGACCCTTCTAGCCATTAAAAACACACAGATGCAGAATTACTTTCAAATCAGCACTACTGACTTTTGTATAAAAGGTTTGTAAATAAAGTGGATAAATGAGTGAAATGGCAGTTTTGCTCTGGATCCTGATCTGGGTTACTTCCCATTTCAAATGGTCTCCTGCAAGAAAACACAAATCTTTGCACAAGGTCAACCACTGTCTGCTTCACTATGAAGAATGCCAGTTAAAAACTGTAAGGTTAATAGGTGGGAATGAATAAAGACATGAGCTAGTTTTATTTGTCCAATTCGACTTAGGCTGTTACTGTGATCTACAGTGAGCTTAATTGCCACTGGAGATAGGAGTTTGTCTAAATGAGATACATGAATGAAGCTTCAAGCTGTGAAAATGGAAAAAGAATCTCAGATAAAGTAGAAAGTTGCCTCTTACTTTCAGGAAAAGTTTACTTTCTTGATAGATTTACTTTCTTTTTTTTTTAATTATGAAAACATATTTCGAAGTCACTTAAGTTAATGGTTTCTAAGTCATGCTTAGTAGAAGCCTTCATTAGCCACCTCATCAAAGAGATGCCCCAGAGAGTGGGGACATTCTCTTCCTTAGTCCCTAAAGCTGCTTTCTACATTTTTTACATAGTGATCTTTTCTACAATATGTCAATGAACTCTATTACTAAAAGAAATGAACAATTTAACTGAATAACTTCCCTTGCTAGAACCCACGATTTTAATTCACTCAAAGTTCTCCTAGCTGTGAATCATTTGTTCTCATTATGGGCTGTGTGAAAATTAGTGGACATAATTAGGATGCCTGCTCTACAAAGAAACTATTGCTTTTTGCAAAGATGATACTTGAATTTAGACTGAAGATTTCACTTTTGGCATTCTGCTTAATTTGTCTGAAAAGCCTCTTCTTCCTTCTTTAATTTTTAGGAGGGCATTTCTAAATGACTGGAATGCCTCAAAAGAAATTTTGGATTTAAAATGTCACCTGGGTTTCCTCTACTCATAAAACTACCAGACAGCTGGAAAAAGATGTTTGTTTTGAATAATCAGCTATTTAATTTGAAGGCTGGCAAGTCTGACCATGTTTTTGGTTTATCGATAATCTACATGAATTATTTAAATTGCCATGACTTTAGTTTGCTAAAAAACAAGATCCTTGCTTTTAATTTTAAATAGTTTACATAAATGAACAAGTACAGAGTATTCGGAGCTGTATATTACATTAACCTTTGGACCCAAATGTGTTCTTTGTTCACAAAGGGTCAAAGTAAATTAGAGCAGTCATCGGTTTCTTCACACTGGGTTGGGGCTAGTCATCTTCCCACTGGATTGGGGTAACTCCTATGGAAAGATTCTCAAAGGTTTGCCCTAGGCAGAAGGTTTCTTCAACCAAGTCAAGACTAAAGGGGTGTTTTTCCACATCAAACTGAGACTGTATAGCTTCAACGGAGAACCAGAATCACTGTCGTAATTCCAAAAGGGGAAGTGAAGACAAAATCAAGAAAGCAACAGCAGCATAGGTAACCTGGAGGAGAATGTTAGAAGCAGGCTTAAATGTGAATAATGGGTATAGTTGAGATGAAATGCAGTTTATGACGAAGAAAGCCGCCATGTCCTCTTTCAAAATCATGACCTAGTCATTTACGAATGGTGTGGTTTTGGGAATGTGTTACTAACTGCCTGGAACATTGGCTCTCATGTCTTTATTGATGCCTTCCTTACCGATGTGTTGTAAGGGGTCAATGTGTAGAAATAACTACTAGGCCAGTTACTCAGGAGGATGAGGCAGGAGAATCACTTGAACCCGGGAGGCAGAGGTTTCGGTGAGTTGAGATCTCACCACTGCACTTCAACCTGGCAACAAGAGCGAAATTCCTCCCAAAATAAAATAAAATAAAATAAAATAAAATAAATAAAATAAAATAAAATAAAATAAAATAAAATAACTACTAGGGCTTTGGCACACAGTAGGCAATAAACAGGCACTGTTATGACTATAGTAAGCATTTTTTTAAACTAAGATAACGGCAATTTTTTCTGCTTGAACAACTTTTACTAAAGGAGCCGTGGATGTCATGAGAAACTATCAAAGCAATATGAACGGCAAATACAACTCTTAGAGAGTGGAAAAATGTTTATCAATAATAAAAGATAAGATTTGTTTTGTGTTTCAGCTGTACTCCGTTTTGTGATACTGATGTATTGTATAAAATACATTATCTTATGTAATCCAAACTACCGCCAGTAAGATTGAAAGTTACTGAGCTTATTTTGCAATGGGGAAACTCAGGCTCACAGAAGTCAACTTGCCTAGGGTCCAGAGTAAGTGGCAGGTAGTTGGGATTCAAGTTCTCTGTGATCCGAAAACCTATGTTCATTTTATTACATAAGACTGCCTTTTCATGATGCATATGCCTATAAACGGAATATTTTTCTTGCTTTAGAGGTTTCAGACATGCCATTTACTCTGCCTTGAATACTCTGCCTTGAACAGCAGTTTATATGTCCAATCTTAGCTAAAATGTTATTACTGTCTGTCCCTGTCACCTGCCCGAATTGGATCCCCATAGGTATTACTTCATAAGATGACTTTTTCCCCTACTAATCATTTAGCAGTCTATAATCAGACATCTAACTGTGTACCATTTAATGTTCTGTCTGCCTCCACATACTGGAAGGCCCATTAGGGCAGGCAGGGACTGTATCTGTTCCATTCACCACTTTTTGCACAGCACCTGGCATAGTGGCTGCCACAAAATGCAAAGCAGGTTTCCAGGAGTTGGGAGACTGGTGTCAACAAATACTTGTTGAAGGATTACTGATGGCTAATATTAATGGATATTAACAGAAGTGAACAGTTAAATGAAATGTTTGGGGAATATGTGTTTTATAGATAGTAACATCCATGTATCATACACTTAAAATGTGTTGAGGATAACCTATGGACCTTATATGTACTGTTTAATTTTAATACCTATAACAAATTCATCAGGGAAGGGCCATTGTCATTTCCCCTTTTACAGATGCAGAAATTGAGACAAGTAGATTTAAATAACTGTTGACAATCACACAACCAAGTAAGGAGCCTCCTTGCTCACAAACTAGAGAAAAAAAATATGAAACAGAGAATATATCAACAAAATATATCATCTATTCAAGGCTTGCATGAATAAATCTAAAAATCTTTCTTGAGGAATATATCAATACATATATACAGATATTTATACATATACACACACACACACATACACACACACACACATATACACACCACACATATACACACACATATATACATACACACATACACACACACACGTATATATACACACACATATACATACACACACAGAGCACACTTTCTGTTTCTGTATGATTCAGCTTTATAGTTACTAATTTTTCTGTAATTATATTTAAGATAATTATATTAAAATCCATATGTGACATAAAGTTTTTTACAAACTCATGTTATAGTCCATCTGTAAGAATAAATAGGTGATGTATTCAGGAGAAAGGTAAAAATATTAAGAGAAATAAGGACATGTTTACCATACTAGATACTTAATGGGTGTGGTAAAGTTAAAATAACTAAAATATTGTAGTATTGGCTTAACGATGGATAGAACAATGGAGGAGGACTGATGGCTGATGCCTTGTTTGTTAAGTTGAATATATTTGGGGGAAGGCTATAAAGTTACATGTTTGTTTCGTATCCATACCTAAATATATTCCACATGGGTTAAAGAGTGAAATTTAAAAACACAAGACCTTTAAAAAGACAAAGAAAGAATGATTGTTGAAAGATCTGATGGCAGAAGCTTACCACTAAAAAAAAAAAAAACACTATTTTTGACTAAAGAAATAACTATTTTATAAATAAAGTAGCATTGTACAGAGAAACTAATATTTGGGAGGATAAACAGAACAAGCCTTTGGTATGTGAAACAACACACAAATCGGAGAGATTATTAATTGTCCCTGAAGTTAAGATATACTTTTCCTTTAATAAAAAAAAATTAAAGCACTATTAACAAAAATGACAACAGACCAGGGAAATTGTTTTAAACGTGCTAGATACAAGGGTAAATTAAAAAAAAAAAAACTAATTAAATGCTAAATTACTAACATCTTGTTCCAGATTGGGTTTACCAGGAAACAGATTGAGTAGGAAAGTTTTAAGGAATCAAGTTCATTGGAGAGTGCTCTGGAGATCAATGGATTTAACATATGAGGAAAGCAGGAAGAGACAGAAGGAGGAATTCAACTGCCTCCCTCCCCTTCCAGGAAAGCTTTAATGCTGGGATGACCCTTCACAGAGGTCGCTCTTTAAGGTAGAGGACCAAAGTACTCATCTGTTTTCACACTGCTATACTTCCTGAGACGGGGTAATTTATGAAGGAGAGAAGTTTAATTGACTCACAATTCCACTTGGCTGGTGGTGGGGGAGGGGGCGCTCAGGAAACTTAAAATTACAGTGGAAGGGGAAGGGGAAGGGGAACGGGAAGCAAGGACCTGCTTCACAGGCAGCAGGAAAGAGAAGAGTGTGGAGCAAAGGGTGAAGAGTCCCCTATAAAACCATCAGATCTTGTGAGAACCAAGTCACTATCACAAGAACAATGTGGGGGAAACTGCCCCAAGATCCAATCATCTCCCACCTGTTCCATCCCTAGACACACGGAGATTGCAATTTGAGATGAGATTTGAATTGCCAAACCATATCAACCAAGATTTTACCCCTGCATTGCCCAGTCATTAGTCACAGATCGAGGTGGGGATAGGGGAAAGGAGGCACGATCTTTGTCAAGGATTCAACTAACAGTCATCGGATCCCAACACCGTTGACATTTGGGAGAAAAAATGCCTGGACGTGAAAGGGGAATGTGGGTGGTATACCGTGGCATTCACTATGTATCCTAATGGAAATACAAATAAAGGATAGGAGCAAACTAATCCCTCCAAACTAAATTCATATGACCAATACAAATAAATATGTAGCAGTATTACCATAACATAAAGACATGTAATCAAGACAGAAAGATACGTACATGATATTATTTGAATATGTCCTCTCAAAAATTCAGGTGTTGCCAATGTGATAGCATTAAAAAGAGGAAACTGGGAAGTGAGTAGGCCATGAGGGCTTTTTACTTATTGCTGGGATTCAAGCCCTTGTAAAAAGACACTTCAGGCAGTGTTGTACTCAGGTGCCCTTTCTCAACCACGTGAGGACATGGAGTTCTTCCTCTCTAAAGCATGTAGCAATTACCAAACCTGCCAGCACCTTTATCTTAGGTTTACAAGTCTCTAGAACTGTGACCAAATAAACCTCTGCCCTTTTCAAATTACCCAGTCTCAGGTATTCTGTTTCAGTGACACAAAACAGACTAAGACACTATTCTTATTTATTTCACTTTATTTATTTATTTCAATGAATTAGTAACAATTTTCAAATACTACATTGAAGAGCATTAGGGATACACCGACATGGACAGAATCTTACACTCTTTAGAGTGACTATAAGTTGGTGCTATTTGAAAATATATGTTAGAAAGTATGCATTAGCACAAATACTGTAACCCATTTAGTAGCAAACCTAAACAAAAATGTTAGTGAGGTCAAATTACTGTGCTGCTAAAATTCCCCAGTGGTACACCAGGGTACATAAAATCAACTGCCGGCTCCTAACCATGATTGACAAAGTTGTACGTGACCTGTCACTGCCTACCTCATCGCTCCCACTCGTGGCTTCACCTCTGTGCTCCAGTTCACTATTCTCCTTTCTGTTCTTCAAGTTTGCTAAGTTCCATCTCACCTCAGAGTGTTTACAGTGACAAAAGCTCAGTTCTCACAAAATTAAGGCATAATAAAATGATTTTCTGTATCAGAACTCCAGTGGGTTATGAGCTGGATCTGCTCTGTCGGATTCTCTAGATCAGCAGTCCCCAAACTTTTTGGCACCAGGGACCTGCTTCATGGAAGACAATTTTTCTGTGGATGTGGGGGATTGTTTTAGGATGAAATTGTTCCACGTCAGATCATTAGGCCTTAGTCAGATTCTCATAAGGAGCATGAAACCTAGATCTCTCACATGTGCAGTTCGCAATAGGGTTCTGGGCTTGTAGGAGAATCTAACGCCTCCACTGATCCGATGAGAGGCCGAGCTCAGGCCCAACTCCAACCAGGCCACAGACCTGTACTGATCTACATCCTGGAGGTTGAAGACCTCTGCTCTGGATGCACCCCTCCCTTCTCCATCCTGCTCTGTGCCCCAGGAAGCTGATCTATATTGACTGCATAACACCTCTCTCTTTTTCTCTGCTTCCCGGTTGGGTTTGGCCAACAAGAAGGCACTGGCAGGAGGTCTAGAAGTAGGAAGAGAGTGAGGTTAGGGCATTCATTTCTCTGGCTTCCTCCTAGATGGGTGCCAAGGGTTGACTGTGGCCCTTTACAGAAAATTCCAAGTCCTGTTGGTAACCCTGTCTTAAGACTCAAGTAACCTCTGCCTTCCCTTCAACTTTCAGATCCAGTGGTTACCACAGCACCCTGCTGTAGGTAGCTTGAAGGTGCTTCACCATCCCTTTTCAGTACCCCTTCTATAACCTACACCTGTTCCTTTATTAAATGCTCCCTGATAATCCAGGTGAATGTGTCGTTTGCTTTCTGCCAGGGCCCTTACAGATACAGATTTGTTTTGGGAACTGGATAAAATGATTTTAATGTTTATAGAAAAGAATAGTTGTGCAAAAATAGCTAAGTCCTTTGTGAAAGAGAATAGTGAAGAGAGATTTGCCGAACCAGATATAAAAGCTTACAGTAAAATAATACTACGGTCCTAACATAGAAATGAAAATTAGATGACAAAAACTGAATTGAAAGTCTAAAACAAAAGCCTGAAGAATAAATAGGACCCAATTTTTACTTCAGTGAGGAAATAATAATTTGCTAATTGTGTAGAAATAATTCTAATCATGTAGAAAACTAATTTAGACATTTATCTTCCATCAGATAAAATATAAATTCCAGGTGGATTTAGGATATAAGTATAAGAAGTAAAATTATAAAGATTAGCTAAAATTTACAATTTTTTTTTAATAAATCAACTGTGGAGGATACTTTCCTAAGCAAGGAAGAATGTAAGACACAATAAATTAAAAATTATAACAATGTATTTTTTAAAATTAAAATATGTTTAATGGGAAGACATACAATAAATCAAAAATTCAAATAACATATGAGAAAAATAAAATGCAATATGAAAGAAAATGCTAGCCATTGTGGCTCATATTGTTGGCCCACATCTGTTGGAGGCTGAGACGCTAGGATCATTTGAACCCAGAGTTCAAGGCTGCAGTGGGCTGTGATCACAACACTGTACTCCATCTTGAACATGACACTGTCTCCAGAAAAAATAAGACAACAGAAAAAAATCTGCAAAAGATAACAATAGGAATTAATAGGAAATATCCAAATAGTTAATAAATATTTGAAATGCTGTTCAAACTTAACTAAATTAGGGAAAAGCACATTAAAGTTACAATGAGACATGAAGTTTGGCCAGATTCATCAATGTCCCTGCAAAGAACATGAACTTCATTTTTTATGTCTGTATAGCATTCCATGATGTCTATGTGCCACATTTTCTTTATCCAGTCTATCATTGATGGGCATTTGGGTTGGTTCCAAGTCTTTGCTATTGTCAACAGTGCTGCAATAAACATACCTGTATATGTGTCTTTATAATAGATTGATATATAATCCTTTGGGTATATACCCAATAATGGAATTGCTGGGTCTAATGGTATTTCTAGTTCTAGATCCTTGAGGAATTGCCACACTGTCTTCCACAATGGTTGAATTAATTTACACTAAAATCAACAGTATAAAAGCATTCCTTTTTCTCCACATCCTCTCCAGCATCTGTTGTCTCCTGACTTTTTTTTAATGATCACCATTCTAACTGGCCAAAATTACAAAAGATTTGTAACATCTATTTCCTAGAAAGAATGCTGAATAAATGGCACTCTTATTTATTAGTGACATGGTATGAATTATTACCAAAAATAAAAAAAATACAAAAATATCTACTAAACCCTTGAAAATTGACTCAGCAACCTCACTTTGGGGAATCTATTCAAGGGAAAGAAAAGCATCAGTATATGAAGATCTAAGGATAAAGGTGTATTGCCACATTTATTTGTGGGAGAAAGCACTAGAAACCACTAATTCAATTCATCACTAGTAGAACTGAGTAAATTCTGGCTTGCCATTATTATGGAATATTGTACAACTATTTATACAAATAGCTGTAGCTCTGTTGATCCAGAGCAGGATTTCTCAACCTTGGCACTATTGATATTTTTGGATGGGATAATTCTTTGTTGGCCGGGAGGATGGCTATCCTGTGCATTATAGAATGTTTGACAGCATCCCTGACCTCTACACAATAAATGCCACTAGCACCCCACCCCCTGCTCCAGTTACATCAGCCAAAAATGTCTCCAGATATTGCCAAATGTTAGGGGTGGGCAGAATCTCTCCCAATTGACAATCACTGATATAGAAGGATGTCCTAAAATATTTTGTCAGAAGACAAAAGATGCATAATAATATATTTAGGATAAAAAATTTGTAAAACACACAATAGTAATGAAAACCTTACATAGGTGTTTGTAGGTACCTACCTGTTTGAGTTGGGGAAGGGAAGAAACTAGATCAAGGATACGCACCAAGATATTTCTGTCCACCATCTCAGGGGGATGGAAATAGAGTGGAGAATGAGAAGAATTAGAAACTTCTTTATGTTTATTTGCCTTATTCACTGGATACAATGTGTAAATATTGCATTTATGAATAAATGAAAATTAAGTAAGAAAGATACTTTTGTAATTTATAAACATAAAAGAACCTAGGGCAGTCAAGTGTTAGGTCAACGGAAAGAAACTACCCAAGGTTTTAAAGCTTCCAATGAAGAATCCACAAGAATGAGATAATAAAACCATTTGTAGTAATTGTTATTAGTCTTTTCTATAAATTACATCATTTAATCCTTATGAGAACTCTATTATGACATCAAACTCACAAGTTTCTCATCAGATTCAGTTAAAAAATGTAAAAATAATTTTACTGAAAATTAACACGAGTGCAAATACAAATCTATAGTAGGTCATGTCATTAACAAGGCACTTTTATTGTTAAAAGTTGGCATCCTGTTTAGAATATATTCACTAAACCACCAAGATGTGATAATATGTGTAATGTAAATACCAGACAAATTGAAACATCAGTATTGTATTGCACTCTTAAATGTTATCATAATTATGTGTTTAGTACTTTCTACATGGCAAGTAGTGTTCAAAGTGGCTACATCTATTAACTCACTTCATCTTCATTACTACTATTATTCTCATTTTATAGATGAACAAACTGAGACACTGAAAGTTCAAAACTTTGCCAAGGTCATACAGCTAGAAAGTGTCTACAATGGGATGAGCTTCAAATCCAAGCATTGTAAGACCTTCAACTGCTTAGATGAGGCCCACCCACATTATGTAGCATAAACTGCCTTCATGAAAGTCAACTGATTGTAAATATTAACCACACCTAAAGGGGTAGAAGTTGGAAAGATGTATGGGGCAGTTAGGAAGGAGAGGGCATGGACAACATATACAATTTACTAATTATAGTAATACAGCCTGTAGCTTGGTTTTAATGTTGCAATGGATCCCTGACATACATAACATGATCATCATTCAAGAATGAAATGAAAAATGATGAGAACTAGTAAGAGAATTTAGTTAGGTATGTAGGCACAAATAAAATATCCAGAAATCAATAACTTCCCCATATAACAGCAAGAAGAAATAAGAAAATACAATAAAAACAGGTTTATTCACAATAGAAATAATGCTTATAAAGTACCCAGAAGCAAAAATATCAAAAATTATTTTACGGGCAATATAAAATACATTAATTAATTTGATAAACCTTATTTAAAGCAATACGATCATTTCAGCTGGCAATTTCTGTGTCAGTGCTGCATTCTTTCATTATTGCTTTATAATACATGTTACTACTTAATAACATAAATATTCCTTATTTCCTTTCATGTCTTTTGTATTTTAAATATTATCATTCATTAAGTCTTGAAGACAACTCACTAACACTTTAACAAATTTCCAGAGACATGATGACATATTAAAATTGCCATGCTATGCAATTGAAATGTACTTGAAAAACGTATTTGATGTGTTTGCAAAGAGATATCATATTACATTGAGTTTTGCATCCAGGATGACATGCGTATACCTTTTAAATATTAGGACTGTGGAACAGAGAAGCTGGGAGAGATTATTAACTTCTTCAGTTTATGTCTTTATTATCTTTAACAAATTAGGTTAAAAGAATTTTGTTACTAAATAACTCGGGCTTCTTGGTATTTTAAACAAGCAACTCTGCGATCTCAAGTTCTCTTTTCTGTACAAAGGAGAAAAAGAAACAGATTACTAGTATTAATAATAACATGGATAACTATTAACATTTCCTGATCACTTGTTTTTCAGACAGTAGGTTGATTGTATTTATACCCATTATTTCAATCTTAATAATAAATCTATACCATAGATCCCATTTTCACCTACATCCTGTGATTTCAGGATTTAATGAAGTGATACATGTAAAAATATTTACTTATTTTAAAATGACAGATTAAATTGTATATAATTATCATGTAAAACATAATGGTTTGAAATAGATATACATTATAAAATGGCTACATCAAGCTAAAAAATATGTGCATAGCCTCACATAGTTGTCATTTTTGTGGTAGGAATACAAAGCCGCCTCTCTTATCATCTTCAAGAATATATTTTATTTATTTATTTATTTATTTATTTATTTATTATACTTTAAGTTCTGCGGTACATGTGCAGATCGTGCAGGTTTGTTACATAGGTATACACATGCCATGGTGGTGGCTTGCTGCGTCCATCGCCCTGTCATTTACATTAGGTATTTCTCCTAATGCTATCCCTCCCCAATGCCCCCACCCACAGCTATTCCTCCCATGTCTCCCCATCCTCCAGGTTCCAGTGTGTGATGTTCTCCTCCCTGTGTCTGTGTGTTCTCATTGTTCACCATCCACTTATGAGTGAGAACATGCAGTGTTTGGTTTTATGTTCTTGTGTCAGTTTGCTGAGAATGATGGTTTCCAGATCATCCATGTCCCTGCAAAGGACATGAACTCATCATTTTTTATGTCTGTATAGTATTCCATGGTGTATATGTGCCACATTTTCTTTAGCCAGGCTATCATTGATGGGCATTTGGGTTGCTTCCAAGTCTTTGCTATTGCAAGCAGTGCCGCAATAAACATACGTGTGCATATGTCTTTATAATAGAATGATTTATAATCCTTTGGGTATATACTCAGTAATGGGATTGCTGGATCAAATGGAATTTCTATTTCTAGATCCTTAAGGAATTGCCACACTGTCTTCCACAATGGTTGAATTAGTTTAAACTCCTACCAACAGTATAAAAGTGTTCCTTTTTCTCCGCATCCTCTCCAGCATCTGTTGTCTCCTGATTTTTTAATGATCACCATTCTGACTGGTGTGAGGTAGTATCCCAATGTGGTTTTATTTGCATTTCTCTAATTTTGACTGGTGATAATGAGCTTTTTAAAATATGTTTATTGGCTGCATAAATGCCTTCTTTTGAAAAGTATCTGTTCGTATCCTTTGCCCACTTTTTGATGTGGTTGTTTGTTTTTTTTTCTTGTAAATTTGTTGTACTCTGTGGATTCTGGATATTAACCCTTTGTCTGATAGGTAGATTGCAAACATTTTTTCCCATTCTGTTTGTTTCCAGTTCACTCTATTGATACTGTCTTTTGCCGTGCTGAAACTCTTAAGTTTAATTAGATCCCATTTGTCTATTTTGGCTTTTGTTGCCATTGCTTTTGATGTTTTAGTCATGAAGTCCCTGCCCATGCCTATGCTCTCAATGGTATTGCCTAGGTTTTCTTCTTGAGTTTTTATGGTGTTAGGCCTAATGTTTAAATCTTTAATTTATCTACAGTTAATTGTTGTATAAGGTGTTAAGGAAGGCGTCCAGTTTCAGCTTTCTGTATATGGCTAGCCAGTTTTCCCAACACCGTTTATTAAATAGGGAATCGTTTCCCCATCACTTGTTTTTGTCAAGTTTGTCAAAGATCAGATGGTTGTAGTTGTGTGGCATTCTGAGGCTTCTGTTCTGTTCCATTGATCCATATCTCTGTTTTTGTACCAGTACCATGCTGATTTGATTTCAGTAGCCTTGTAATATAGTTTGAAGTCAGGTAGCATGATGCCTCCAGGTTTTTCTTTGTTTTTCCCTTAGAATTGTCTTGGCTATACATGCTCTTTTTTGGTTCCATATGAAGTTTAACATGTTTTTTCCCAGTTCTGTAAAGAAAGTCATTGGTAGCTTGATGGGGATAGCATTGAATCTATAAATTGCTTTGGGCAGTATGGCCATTTTCATATTCATTCTTCCTAACCATGAGCATGGAATGTTTTTCCATCTGTGCCCTTTCTTATTTCCTTGAGCAGTGGTTTGTAGTTCTCCTTGAAGAGGTCCTTCACATCCCTTGCAAGTTTTATACCTAGGTATTTTATTCTCTTTGTTGCAATTTTGAATGAGAGTGCACTCTTGATTTGGCTCTCTGTCAGTTATTGGTGTATAGGAATACTTGTGATTTTTGCACATTGCTTTTGTATCCTGAGACTTTGCTGCATTTGCCTATCAGTTTAAGGAGATTAGGGGCTGAGACAATGGAGTTTTCTAAATATACAATCATGTTATCCACAAACAGGGACAATTTGATGTCCTCTCTTCCTATTCAAATACCTTTTATTTCTTGTCCTTGCCTGATTGCCCTGGCCAGAACTTCTAATACTATGTTGAATAGGAGTGGTAAGAGAGGGCTTCCTTGTCTTGTGCCAGTTTTGAAGGGAATGCTTCCAGTTTTTGCCCACTCAGTTTGATATTGGCTGTTGGTTTGTCATAAATAGCGCTTATTATTTTGAGGTACGATCCATCGATACTTAGTTTACTGAGAGTTCTTAGCATAAAGGGCTGTTCAATTTTGTTGAAGGCCTTCTCTGCCTCTATTGAGATGATCATGTGGTTTTTATCTTTGGTTCTGTTTATGTGATGGATTACATTTATAGATTTGTGTATGTTGAACCAGCCTTGCATCCCTGAGATAAAGCTGAGTTGATCATGATGGATAAGCTTTTTGATGTGCTGTTGGATTTGGTTTGCCAGTATTGTATTAAAGATTTTTGAATCAATGTTCATCATGGATATTGGCCTGAAATTTTGTTTTTTAGTTGTGTCTCTGCCAGGTTTTAGTATCAGGCTGATGTTGCACTCATAAAATGAGTTAGAGAGGATTCTCTCTTTTTGTATTGTTGGGAATAATTTCAGAAGGAATAATACCAGCTCCTCTTTGTACCTCTGGCAGAATTTGGCTGTGAACTCATCTGGACTGGGGCTTCTTTTGGATCGTAGGCTATTAATTGTTGCCACAACTACAGAACTTGTTATTAGTCTATTCAGGAAATCAACTTCTTCCTGGTTTAGTCTTGGTAGGGTGTAAGTGTCCAGGAATTTATCCATTTCTTCTAGATTTATTGGTTTATTTGCATAGAGGTGTTTGTAGTAGTCTCTGATGGTAGTTTGTATTTCTGTGGGATTGGTGATGATATCCCCATTATCATTTTTTATTGCATCTATTTTAATCTTCTCTCTTTTTTATTAGTCTGGCTAGTGATCTATCTATTTTGTTCTTCTTTTCCTGGATTTACTGATGTTTTAAGGGTTTTTTTGTGTGTGTATCTCTCTTCTTCAGTTCTGCTTCAATCGTAGTTATTTCTTGCCTTCTGCTGGCTTTTGAGTTTGATCTTGCTCCTCTAGTTCTTTTAGTTGTGATGTTAGAGTGCCATTTTTAGATCTTTCCTCTCTTCTCTGGTAGGTGTTTAGTGCTAAAAGTTTTCCTCTTGACACTGCTTTAAATGTGTCCCAGAGATTCTGGTACGTTGTGTCTCTGCCAGCTAGTTCTCGGTGGTTTCAAATAACATATTTATTTCTGCCTTCATTTCATTTCATGTATACAGTAGTCATTCAGGAGCAGGTTGTTTAGCTTCCATGTTGTTGTGTGGTTTTTGAGTGAGTTTCTTAATATTGAGATCTAATTTGATTGCGCAGTGGTCTGAGAGACTGTTATGATTTCCATTATTTTGAATTTGCTGAGGAGTGTTTTACTTCCATTATGTCATCAAGTTTAGAATAAGTACGACGTGCTGAGAAGAATGCATATTCTGTGGATTTGGGGTGGAGAGTTCTGTAGATGTCTATTAGGTCCACTTGGTCCAGATTTGAGTTCAAGTCCTTGATATCCTTGTTAATTTTCTGTCTTGTTGATCTGTCTAGTATTGACAATTGGGTGTTAAAGTCTCCTACTATTATTGTTTGGGAGTCTAAGCCTCTTTGTAAGTCATTAAGAACTTGCTTCATAAATCTGGTGGCTCCTGTATTGGGTGCATATATATTTAGGATAGTTAACTCTTCTTGTTGTGTTGATCCCTTTACCATTATGTAATGCCCTTTTTGTCTCTTTTGATCTTTGTTAACTTAAAGTCTGTTTTATCAGAGACTAGGATTGCAACCCCTGCTTTTTCTTGCTCTCCATTTGCTTGGTAAATCTTCCTCCATCCTTTTATTTTGAGCCTGTGTGTGTCTTTGCATGTGAGATGGGTTTCCTGAATATAGCACACCGGTGGTTCTTGACTTTTTATCCAATTTGCCAGTCTGTGTCTTTTGATGTTATGTGTGAATTTGATCCTGTCATTTTTATGTTAGCTGGTTGGTTTGCCCATTAGTTGATGCAATTTCTTCATAGTGTTGATAGTCTTTACAGTTTGGTATGTTTTTGATGTTTTTGCAGTGGCTGGTAATCGTTGTTCTTTCCCATATTCAGTGCTTCCTTAAGGAGCTCTTGCAGGGCAGGCCTGATGGTGACAAAATCTCTCAGCAGTTGCTTGTCTGTAAAGTATTTTATTTCTCCTTTATTTATGAAGCTTAGTTTGGCTGGATATGAAATTCTGGGTTGAAAATTCTTTTCTTTTAGGACGTTGAATATTGGCCCCTGCTCTCTTGTAGCTTGTAGAGTTTCTGTGAGAGATCCACTGTAAGTCTGATGGGCTTCCCTTTGTGGGTAACCTGACATTTCTCTCTGGCTGCCCTTAGCATTTTTTCCTTCATTTCAACCCTGGTGAATCTGACAATTATGTGCCTTGGGATTGCACTTCTTGAGTAACATCTTTGTGTTGTTCTCTGTATTTCCAGAATTTGAATGTTGGCTTGCCTTGCTAGGTTGGGAAAGTTCTCCTGGACAATATCCTGAAGAGTGTTTTCCAACTTGGTTTCATTCTCCCCATCACATTCAGGTACACTGAACAAATGTACAACAAACTGTCCTTCTAGCTGATTTTAAGCTCTATTGTTAAATTTTTTAAAGGCCCTTGTGAATTTGAGTGACTTGTGACCGTGGAGAAATGGCAGCAAATTTACTCTGCAAGTTTATCTGTGGGCAGGATCTGTGTACTGCAGAACACCATGAGATAGTGATGGAGGGTGTGAAGAGAGGAAAACCCCAAAATGAAGACTTTTTTGTTCACCTTCTCTGTACAACAATATGGAAGCTTTATTGACTACAAGGCTATATAATGTTTCAGTGGATTGAGTCTTGTAAAATGTGGTGATTAATGCAGAGAATCCAAAAGAATCTCATAAAGAATCATGGAAACCCATGTCTTAATGAATAGATGGAAAGCAAGAAAATAAAATAGTAGCTTTTTTTATGTAACAACAATATTTACATTTAGAAATATTGGTTAAAAATCCATTCAGAGAAGAAATGTTTTTTAAAACAACATAACTGGGAATCAGACTGGAAAGGATTAGTCAGATTTTATTTTTAAAAACTTCCCTCCAAAAAATTTTTTTAAAAAATAAAAATTCCCAATTGTTGTGAATATACCAACTACAGTGAATCAACATACATTTATTATCCTGGCACATCTAGTACTGTAAGGAAGTTCATTATATTAAATATTCCAAAGTTACCTTTTTAATATTAAGAAAAAATAGTACCCAGTATCATCTGAACAACAACCAAAAATGGTAAAGAATTAAAGGAAAATCTCCAAAAATTGGAGAGGGATATTTGTCTTCAAACTGTATTCTAAAGCTAAAATAATTAAAACAATTGTGGCATCAGCTTAAGAATCGAGAAAGAAAAATGCAACAGAATCAACAATTCAAATGCTGTGGGCAGAGTTTATAATTGCAGGAGAAATCATTCACTGCGTACATGAAAATGCTTTTCAAATGTGCTAAAGAGTTGGATTTTAAAACATAAAACCCTAACAACCTAAAAACCCACAAGAATGTTCACAGTGTATCGTGACCTATCAAGATTATGATAAGAAATAATCTGGAGAATATTCTGAATATAGTTACACTTGAATAATAAATCTTCTGGTTTATGTATATGGAAAGATATATTCAGACTATTACCATTTATGTTGCTGCTGTAGTGGGTAGGGGATGGCTGGTGATGAAGGTGGATTAGGACTTTGTCTTAATGAGGAAACATAGCATAGCAAGTGTATAGATGATAGCCTTAATAATATAAAAACCTGAAACTCAAGAAATTAAAACAAAAGCCAATGAGCAATATGAGAAATTCTAATTTTATAGGGAGATGGAAAAGAAATATCTTAAAATTAATAGCTTCCCAATATAACAATAATAATTAGTTTGAACATATAATGGAAAAGTTAAATCACATTAGAAGGAAAAACGTATCTAATATTTTCTTATATGGCAAACACAGCTACATTTTCCATGGAGAGATCAAAGAAGGTGTAACCAAGTGGCTAAACTCTCAAGATCTTAGATAGAAATACTCATTAACAAAATGCAGGCTCTCCAGCATAAGACTCATTCACAAAGATTTATCACTGAATTTTTCTGAGAGGAGTAGAGATGGTGCAGAAAATACAGTTTTCAGAACCAGTCCTTCAAAATCCATTTGTAGTTTTGCCCAAGTTCTGCTTTAATAACTTATGAAATAGAATATGGATCAAATAGTGATAGAGGGAGAAAGTGGGAGAAAATCCAGAATTATAAAGCTTCGTTAGCAGTTAGAACTTCGAGAACAACCAGTTTTACAAAGATTGATAGACTGATTTCCCGAGGTTTGACATGAGCTAAGTTCCATGTTGAATTATGCCTTGAAGAGATATGAATATAAAATGTGAAGCATATCAAAATTTAAAGTACTTTACAGCATTTTGGGGAGGGGTTAAATTGTGCCTATGTAGAACAAAAAAAAATGTGAAAAAAGAAATAAATCACTACGTAAGAGTTGGTACATTTCCTCAAATCACTTATATTTTTATGTTAATTCAATACCAATGTGATATATTTTGAGACCATCAAAACAAACTGAAGTGTAAATGAACTTCAATATGCAATGCCAACCTCAATTAAAAATAGCAATGAGGGACAGTTCTCATAACAGATACTAAAGATATAATAATAATAGAGTAATTTAGTATTTATTCCAAACCACAGACATAAACCAATAGCTCAAATGACATTGGAAAATTTCGGCATCTGTGGATTTATAAAAATTAAATTTTAACTTGACAATTGCATTTTGCATTGTCAGAGTAATAACTTTAGAATATTAATCCCTGAAAAACCAGATTGACAGAGCTATTACATGTAATTAAGTGAAAAATGCAGGTTATGAATCAATCCACATAGCATGATCAATCCATTTTGTAGATCAATCAATCCGCTTTTGCGGAAACAAGCAACATTCAAACGCTCCCTTTTCTGATTGTCGGCAGGTTGATTATGCATTTTTTTATAGCACAGAAAATTGTGGAAGTATGCTGTTTGTACATTTAACATTAAGTCAGGACTGCAGAAATAGGGAGTTGTAGGAAGATACTTTTTTTTTTTTTTGCTTCCTATGAGCAAATATCATATTTATAATTAGAAAGTAAAGAAAATACATTTTAAAAACATTTAGAAAAAACACAGGCCATTTTATTGCTTTGTGACCTTAATCCCTCATGTAAATTTTCCAAACCAATGGCATTGTTTTCTATATAAAGGAGATAAATATGTGTGTTTTCAGAATAAACAAGACTAATAATAACACTACTTACTTAATTATTGTATCCATATTCTAAATGCTAAACCTGGATTAGTTTATTTAATCTTAAGAATGAATCCAAGGCATGTTTATGGATTTTACTCCTGTTGATCAAATGAGTTAATACATGTAAAAATTCTTGCAAAAATAAAAACTCAAAGAAAGAGGGTACATGCTATTACAAAGAAAATTTTATGCTTGGTATATATTTGAATAACTTATAATGTGGTGAATTATTTTAAAAATATACTATAAACCTGGTAGAAGTTAAGTACTCTGAGTACTCTTTAATGCAAGGATAACCTACACTACTAAGTTGCAGTTTCTTAGATAAGAAAACATGAGCAAGTTTGGTATTCACATTATGGGGGGAGATTAATACATTTCTTTTAGCTACCTGTCTTTTCCTTTTTTACTATCTAGTATAAATATCATTTTCATAGTGAAAAATGTTTAAGAATATTTATCTGAAGAAAATATAGAACGATCGATTGTTTTGGACTTTGTCTAATCACTTAAATATTCATTGCATTCAAGTTTCTTGTGTGTATGAAAATAGAAAAAATATCTGCTCTTAGCATAAATAATAATAAAAGCAAAATAACCATCAACTGTCGCTGTGTGTCTATTTACATGTTCAGCAGCTTGCTAGCTGCTTCTATGTATAGTATTCCATTAAATTCTGACCAAAAAAAAAAAAACAAAACCCTGGGGCAAAGAATGTGATTACCTCTGCATCACATATTTATCCTGAGAATCAAAGAAGTCAACAAAAGGGAAAAAACTTAGGTGACCAGAAAATAGTTGAAAAACATAATCCTTTTTATTGTGACAAAATTTTGTTCCATGTGTAACAAAACAGAGTTCTTTACAAGCATGTTGAATTATTATTCAATACCTCTTTTCCTACCTAGCCATGGTTTAGGTGCCTTGGGTAATCCTTCCTCGTTAAGGATAATGTTTAATTTGATATGTCAGCTTGGCTAGGATATGCTGTCTAGTTGTTTGGTCAAACTCCAGTCTAAATGTTGCTGCGAAGGTATTATTTTACATGCGATTAACATTTAAATCAGTCGATTTTAAGTAGTGCAAATTACTCTCCATAATGTGAGTGGGCCTCGTACAATCACTTCACTGCCTTAAGAGCAAAGACTTCAGTTTCCTGAAGAAGAATCAAATCTAGTTCAAGACTGCAATGTAGAAATCCTGCCTGAATTTGTAGCTTGCCTGTTCTGTCCTGCAGATTTTGAGCACAAGACTGCAATAACTCTTTTCTGAGTGTCCAGTCTGCTAGCCTGTTCTACATAATTTAGATTTGGCCTTGTTAGTCTGAACAATCATGAGTCAATTTCTCAAAATTAATCAATCAATCAATCATTCAGTCTCTCACTATATATATATATATGTGTGTGTGTGTGTGTGTGTGTGTGTGTGTGTGTGTGTGTGTGTAGTGTCTATATACGTATATGTTTAGTGAGCTGAATTTCAGGAAGCTGTCCAAGGAACTCTGGAACAGCAGAGAGCAAAATCTAAATCCATATAACCATGCAAATGAGGACACAGATTTTACGGATGTTAAATAAAGGTAAACATATTGGATAATTTCTTACATATGGGCATGCACAGTACACAGAGATAATAATGAGTGTTTCATGACAGTTTACATTCATGAGTTATTAAACATGCTATATTATCATACACCTAGAATCAAATGATAAATAATACATTATTAGCTAAATAGAAATATTAAACACTCCCAATATTTAGCAGTATTTATTTCAAAATGCATATTAGCTAATGAACCAACTCATAATGGAAACAAAATTTATAATGTCTCAGAGAAAAATTTAGCAATAATTTTGGAGGACCTATGGAAAGAAATATAAATGATATGGCTTAGCTCAGTATCCCAACCCAAATCTCGAATTGTAATCCCCAGGTGTTGGGGAGATACCTGATAGGAGGTGATTCAATCATGAAGGCGGTTTCCCCTGTTGTCTTCTCACAATAGTGAGAGAGTTCTCAGGAGATCTAATGGTTTAACAGTAGCAGTTTCACCTGCTCTCTCTGTCTCTCTCCTGCCACCTTGTGAAGAAGGTACTTGCTTCTCCTTTGCCTACTGCCATGATTATAAGTTTTCTGAAGCCTCCCCAGCCATGCACAACTGTGAGTCAACTAAAACACTTTTTTTTCACAAATTACCCAGTCTCAGGCAGTTCTTTATAGCAGTGTGAGAATGGATTAATACAACAAATATTTTATAAGGGATATAAAAAGCAATCCAAATAAATGAATATATTATTATGATCATTACTGGGATGATTCAATATTCTAAATTACATTAAAATTCCATGGGGAGGGGAGAAATCAAATAGATGATGTGAAAATTCCTCTGCATGAATAAATTGTTGAGGATTTTTAAGAAAAGCTTCAAGAAAAGAGCACAGAGAAGGCTATGTCATTCTCAAAAAATTGAATGAGTATTCAATGAAGCAGAATCAGCAACTCAAATGATAACAACCAACATGAACACGTGTGGAAAATGTACAAGTTCTTCAGTTACTTTCCATATTGTACTAAATACTTTACATGTTAATTAAACGATTAAACATTAAATCATAAACCATGGAGTTTGATGCAGAAAGTTGTATCTGTCTGTATTAGGAAAAGGGCAGACAGCATACATCTACCTGTATTGGGCAAAGTGCAGAAAAAATGTAAATAGAATAATTCAATTTTTAAACAAATGAAAACCCTAACTCTGCTTTATATGTGTTTGTGCACTTATATATGTTCATTGTGCACAGAAAATAGAGCATCGGGCATTTGCTACTGATAAGGAGGGAGGTAAGAATGAAACAAGTAAAGGAAAATTAGAAACTTTTAAAATTAATATTTGCATTATTTCCCTATCTAGCATGACAAAGTATTATTTTGATATTTTAAAATACTGATGAAGACATCTAAATAAAAATAACTTTATCCAGGTGTGGTGGCTTACGCCTGTAATGCTAACATTTTGGGAGGCTGAGGCAGGAGGCTCCCTTGAGCCCAGGAGTTTGAGACCAGCCTAAACAACATAGGGAGACCCCATCTCTACAAAAAAAAAAAAAAAAAAAAAAAAAATTAGGCATGGTGGTGCATGTCTATAGTCCCAGCTACTTGGGAAGCTGAGGTGGAAGGATCACTTGAACCCAGGAGATCAAGGCTATTGTGAGCTGTGATTATGCCACCACACTCCAGCCTGGGCAACAGACTGAGACCCCATCTCAAACATACACACACATACACAAAGAGAAACAACAAAAATCCTTTAATTTGGGCTGCTCACATTGTGTGGGTCTTGAAAAAATTACTAAACATTCTCAAATCTGAAGTTTTCTCACCTTTGGCAAGGATATGATAAGGCAAAATATTAGTAATAATAATAACATTAGTCAATGTATACTAAGTTTTTAACAATGTATCAGACACTTTGCTGAACTATTTCCTGTGTGATCCTACCAAATACATACTTTTATTTCTCTTCTCTCAAGGGATTTATCTTGAGGATCAAGGGAAGTAATGTAAGTAAAAATATTTTTTAAGGAAACAAACAGAAGAGATTATATTATCGGAACTTTTGAATCTATGCCCAAGAAAATCCATTCATAGATAAGATATTGGCATCTGATTTAGGATATAGAAGCTTCCATACCAGATTTTGATTCTATGAATAAATCTGCCTGCTGGCTAAGTTTGCATACATTTCTCAGTCTCCAATCATAAATCATGATTTTTGTATCCCAGGGTCAGTAATGAATTTTAGTTTTCTATAGCTGTTATTGCATCTCTGGTTGAGCCTTTCTCTTTGTATTTTCTACCTGCAAGACAGGATCCCATAGTATAGATCGCTGGGTGGAAGTCAGTAGGGGGCGTAGAAAAAAAATTGCTCTACTTGATTTGTTCTACTTGGCAGTGATGCAACTGGTCAATACTTAAGACTTCTGTTTTTAACCTTGGATTCCATGTTCCATCATTAACACGGTTAATAGGATTACATACCTAAAAGTACCTGATAAGTATCAAGATAGGAAAAGTACGGTGGGCATTCAGTAAGAGTATGTACAAATTGTTAGGTTTTTTTTTGTTGTTGTTGTTTACATTAGACTAGTATTAATTAATTGAAAAACAAACCATTGACAAAAAGAATAAGGCTAAAATATCTGAAATAAAATGGATAAGTTATTCTAGAAATACATAAAGTTGCTTGTTCCACAAACATTTCCTGAAAGGTATGTTCCGTTCATTCTAGAAGACTGCATATTGTGAAGATGTCAGTTTTTATCAAACCCATTTACATTTTTTACTCATTAGAAACTCCAAAGTGACATTTTTTTAAAAAAGTGGAGCACAGAAGTCAAATCTACATGTTTTAATTTTTTTTTTTATTGCATTTTAGGTTTTGGGGTACATGTGATGAACATGCAAGATTGTTGCATAGGTACACACTTGGCAGTGTGGTTTGCTGCCTTCCGTCCCCTCACCTGTATCTGTCATTTCTCCCCATGCTATCTCTTCCCACCTCCCCACACCCCCGCCCCTCCCCCATTTCCCCCCAACGGACCCCAGTGTGTAGTGCTCCCCTCCCTGTGTCCATGTGTTCTCATTGTTCAACACCCACCTATGAGTGAGAATATACGGTGTTTGATTTTCTGTTCTTGTGTCAGTTTGCTGAGAATTATTGTTTCCAGGTTCATCCATGTCCCTACAAAGGACGTGAACTCATCGTTTTTGATGGCTGCGTAATATTCCGTGGTGTATATGTACCACATTTTCCCTATCCAGTCTATCATCGTTGGGCATTTGGGTTGGTTCCAGGTCTTTGCTATTGTAAACAGTGCTGCAATGAACATTCGTGTGCACGTGTCCTTGTAGTAGAATGATTTATAATCCTTTGGATATATACCCAGTAATGGGATTGCTGGGTCAAATGGGATTTCTATTTTTAGGTCCTTGAGGAATCGCCACACTGTCTTCCACAATGGTTGAATTAATTTATATTCCCACCAACAGTGTAAAAGTGTTCCTATTTCTCCACATCCTCTCCAGCATCTGTTGTTTCCCGATTTTTTAATGATCGCCATTCTAATTGGTGTGAGATGGTATCTCAATGTGGTTTGGATTTGCATTTCTCTGATGACCAGTGATGATGAGCATTTTTTCATGTTTGTTGGCCTCCTGTATGTCTTCAACTGATGTGAAAATAGAATCAATAGTTTAACCACCACCCAGCTGTAATGATAGTCAACTCATGGTTAAATATTTCTTTTATACTCCATCTACTACCTTTCCAGTGATCCTAGTTTTTGATTTCTTTGAAACAAATCAAACTGTACATATCACATTAAATGTGACCTTTTTTTGTTTGATAATTTGAAAAATGTTGTTACATTTTTCTTAAAAATAAAAAGGTTTTATTATTAAAGAAATATAGTACAAGAGAAAATCCAGAAGGAGCATTTGTCATGTCAGATTCTAAATGGCACTGTAACAAAACATTATTTTTTAAACCTAGTATTGGCTCCAAATTTGACAGAAATTTCACTGAAACAATATTGTGAACATGGAAAAATTAGAGATTTGCACATTTAGAAAATATAACCCTAACTTCACAACATACAACAAAGTGTCGTTCATGGGAATTACAGGAGAATATTAACACACACAAAAAAAACAAAGAACGTCTATTGACCTATAAGATCCCCATGATGTATTGCTATGTGCCAACGGGAAGTCGTAAAGCAATCTATTTTAGTAGATCTCATTGTTTATAAAAAGCTACAACCCAGGAAATGATCTTGACTTAAATATATGTGTGTTGATAAATATTTGCTTGAGCCCAAACAAACACAGATGTTTATCTAAATGCTGTTAGCATTTTTGAGAATTCCGTCAAAGGATTGAGAATAAAGCAATATGAGGGGAGATTGTTCAATTATTCTTTATCTATTTTTGTACTATTCAGATAATTAGGATGAGGGAGCATTGCTTCTGTAATAGAAAGTTGTAGAGAAAAACAATTTGATAAGAAAAGCAAATCTAGACCAGTTGGCTTGTGATTAAGATCACACATGTCAGTCACATCATACATGCCACTTAGCATCTGGCAAGGTTCAAGTTTTATGATCAGAACAAAAGGAACACATGCACATAGTCAAAGTAATAACAAAACAGAGAAACAAAAAATAACCTTTTCTGAACGATTACTTCCATTTCAAGCTGTGACTAAATGCTTTTATGAGCCTCATCCTATCCAACTCTCACACAAAACTCTTGGCAGAGAGAGGATGTTATTACCTCTGCCTCCCATATTTGTTGTGAGGCTCAGATTATCCAACACATATCACAATATTTTGGCACATTGTAGTATCAGAGCAATGCAGGCCATTTATATAGCAAAAATTCAACCTCATGCCCAATACACACTTACTCACAACATGTTAGCTTCCTTTTTGCAAACTACTGGTCAAAACTCCAGCATGTATGATCTTTGAGTAAAGCCAAACTCAGAAACTGCAATTTTTATACCAGAATTTGTGCAGTGAATTTTGGGTTTCATGTTGCTTTCAGGGCAACCTGGATGAATTTGGCTGAAAAATACCTACACAATCTTCTTTACAGTCTAAAGCTGAAAAATGATTTGGGAATCTTGTTTCCGGCACTATAATAGTCAAGGTAGGCACTTGTCACTCAAAGCATGGTTTGCGGATTAGCGGCAGAGGTATCCTCTGAGAACTTTTTAGAAATCTAGAATCTTTGGTTCTTTCCCAGATATGCTTAATGAGAATCTGAAATTTTAACAAGATCCCCAGGTGATTTCTATCCACATGAAAGTTTGAGAATCATTGGTGTAGATGACCTAAAAAAGCTATCCATCTCTGATAAACTTAGAAATATGAGATAAAAATAAAACTTTTTCAATATAGACCTGAGCTCATAATGAAGTAGGGATACAAATTCATAAAAAGGAGATTACCGGAGGGTAAATGGAAATGAACACTGGGTGACGGGAGGGCTTATGCTAGGCTCAGTAACCTAAGGCTTTGCAGTTTTACAATAGCTAGCAGGACAGGAAGATGGCTGTAAGCCCAGGCAACATAGGAAAGTAGAACAGAAGTCTCATAATAAAGGCATCTAATCAAATTAAAGATTAATTGCTAATAACACAGGAATCGAAAAAACTGACATAAATATATCTGGCAAAAAGCTGCAGTAAATATGTATATAATATATATTACACATACTTATAATATATATTATGTATATTACATATGTGTATATATACATACATATGTGTGTATATATATACACACATATGTGTATATACATATAAAACATTTATTTTTTGAGACAGAGTCTCACTCTGTCACCCAGGCTGGGGTGCAGTGATGCCATCTCAGTTCCCTGTAACCTCCCCTTCCCAAGTTCAAACAATTCTCTTTGCCTCCCAAATAGCTGGGATTACAGGCACGTGCCACCACACCAAGCTAATTTTTGTATTTTTAGTAGAGACAGGGTTTCACCATCTTGACCAGGCTAGTCTTGAACTCCTGTTCTCGTGGTCCACCTGCCTTGGCCTCCCAAAGTGCTGGGATTACAGGCGTGAACCACCCCACCCAGCAGTAAATGTATTTTTTTTTGGGGGGGGGAAAGAGTTTCACTCTTGTTGCCCAGGCTGGAGTGCAATGGCGCGATCTCGGCTCACTGCAACCTCTGCCTCCTGGGTTCATGCAATTCTCCTGCCTCAGCCTCCTGAGTAGCTGGGATTACAGGCACACGCCACCATGCCCAGCTAATTTTTAGTATTTTTAGTAGAGACGGGGTTTCACCATGTTGACCGGGATGGTCTCGATCTCTTGACCTCGTGATCCACCTGCCTCAGCCTCCCAAAGTGCTGGAATTACAGGCTTGAGCCACCACGCCCAGCCTAAATGTATTTTTAATGTGAAATATTTGCTTAGCTATATGATTTGTCTTTGTGTTCCTAGCCAGAACCCCTGTTGAATCCAAATCTCCAGTGTTGTGGGAGGGACCTGGTGGGAGGTGATTGGATTCTAGAGATAGATTTCCACCTTGCTGTTTTCATGATAATAAGTGAGTTCTCATGAGATCTGGTTGTTTAAACGTGTCTAGCACTTCCCCACTGAACTCTCTCCTCCTGGCCATGTGTATATGTGTTTGCTTCCCCTTTGCCTCCACCATGATTGTAAGTTTCCTGAGGCCTCCCCAGTTATTTCTCCTGTATAACATGTGGAACTGTGGCTCAATTAAGTCTTTTTCTTCAAAAGTTAACTCATCTCAGGTAATTGTAGCAGTATGAGAATGAAAGAATACACTTAATAACTAATAACAAGAAAATTATAAAGAGATATTCCAATCATAGTGATCAGGGAAATGCAAATCAAGACAACCAAGGGCACATCAAGATAGGTTACAGTCTAAATCTATCTTATTACCTCCAACGTAAAAGCCTGATGACATCTAGTGTCGGCCAAGATGTGAATGCACAGCATTTTATGCACTGATTGGTGGTGATATAACTCAGTGGAGTTTGGGAAATGGTTTAGCATAGTGTCCTAAAGCTGAACTTTTGTCTAAAATATGCCCACTGATTTCACTCATAAGAAAAAAAACAAGAAAAACTCTTTATACATGAACAATAAGCTATATATATATATATATATATATATATATATATACATATGTGATTGCTTATATATAATTATTATTATTACTGTATTATTATTATCACTATTGGTGTCCTAGCTTTTGTTTTTAGTGATAGGGTTTTGAATGTTTTTATTGATGTCCTAGATTTTCTTTTCAGTGATAGTCTTGTGAGTGTTTCCTAATTATTTAAAACAGCTAGCTAGATAATTAAATAAAAGCAGAAGATTGCTTGTATATAATCATATTATTTTTATTATTAATATTACTGTTGTTTTCTAGATTTTGTTTTCGGTGATAGGTTTGTGACTATTTCTTAATTATTTAAAACAACTAACTAAATAACTAATTACATAGAAGCAGTCATGGACTCATATTGAGAGCATGTCATACACAAAGAATTATGGCTACTTATTCTCAGAACCTGAAGTGCAATAAATGCTATCCATTCTTAATATATATATAAAACAATAAATATATCTGTGTTTGGGTTTCAAGTAACTACATTGATAACTGAGCAGGATCAGGCAGTAAAGTCTCTTGTCAATAGTTGACCTGAAAAACCAAATTCTAGAAAAAAGAATGAGTGTCTGAGGTATAAAAGATAAGGATTGAGTTGTTATCAGGAGTATGTAGTCTCAAAAATACTGTCATATTCTTCATAGATATGTTATAGCACTTACTGTTTACAATGCTATTTTATCCCTAGCCTAATAATTTTGAAATGGTTATCTCTCTCTCTCTCTCTCTCTCTCTCTCTGTGTGTGTGTGTGTGTGTGTGTGTGTGTGTGTGTGTGTATTTATATTCTAAAATAAGAAAATCAACCAGAAAATATCATACTATTTTAGTTTCTTCAGCAGACAGGGCAGAGTGAAAAAGATCGAAAAAAAAGTGATGACTTCTCTATGTAACATCAATGATTCTCTTAAATAAACAATACTGGTTCTTCAGGTAATACTTATTAGCTAGATCACATCTCTTTGCCATAATTCCCTACTCAATTGCAATGAAACGCAACAATGAGAATTTTTAAAAGCATCTACTTGCAAGATAAAGGAAGAGAAGGCTTAGGAATAACATTTTGGAGGCAGAAATTTTGACAAGTGACCAGGAAATGATTGAGCAGAGAGAGAAAGCCCTACAGAAATCTGTCAGTGGGGAATCCCAGAACCAGGCAGGTTTGGAAATCCTTAAATATAAAAATTCCCAAGGAATGGGAAATATCAGATACTTGTGACAATGATGGTGAAGGCAGGGCTAAACACAAGAATATTTGCTAAATCTCCATACATGAGTTAGGAGACTGACTGTAAGCCATACAACCTCATATTCTCCCATGAGCAATAAGCCCAGAGGGCAATATACAAGGTTAGAGTACAGTGACAAAGAACCTCAGAAGTGATGTTTCCCAGAAAAAGTTTTAAATGAAAAATGGATTGATATTTTTGAAAGTATTGTAAGGAGATTTATGTCTCTATTGAGAATATGGGATAAATTAATGATAGATACATAGAAAACTATAGCAAGACAATTATTAACTGTGAGGGGGAAAACAAGTACAAGCCCTATAAAAAAGGAAATATAATCAAAGTATATCACTTGGTTTTGCTTTGAACAATGTTTGCATTACTCTAATAGATGAACCACTCACTTACTATTGTTATAACTAAAAAATATAATTATAATTGCTGGATGAGATGAGGAAAAGGACATGTAATGAGGATTGTTTTGATGGTGGTGGTGCTGTGTGTGTGTGAGAGAGAGAGAGAGAAAGAAGAAGAGAAAGAGAGGAAGAGAGAAAGAAAGGGAGGGAGAGAGAGATGGAGGGAGGAAGAGAGAGAGAGAGAGAGACAGAGAGAGACAGAGACAGAGAGACAGAGAGAGAGAAACTTATATTCTATCATAGCAAAAGTCAATAGTGGCCCTTTAGAATTTAAAAACAGTAACAGTAGAAACATATTTTTCTAAAAAATGGATACAAATTCCCAAAGCAACACTGGAAAAGTGCTTTCATCTAGGGAAGAAGGATCAGTGTAAGAAGGAATGCTTCAAAATGATACTATAGTTTTCATTACAAGCCTTGTGGAAATACTTTTTAAAAAACATGTAGTTTTGATATATATATATATTTAAATTGATCAAATCAAGAATATCTTCACAACAGGAAAAAAATATATATAAATGCTTAGGAATAGATATATCAATATGTTTCCAGAATATATATGAAAGAAATCACATATTTTTATGTGGGAATTTTTATAAGTGATTTAAATAATTATGTATACATACATGAATCTAACTTTGAAGAATGAGTACTACATGCAAGTTAACTATATTAAATACTTCAATGGAATCTCATTGAGGGATGTGAGAAAGTGATGTTAAAATACATCTGTAGACCATCCTGGTCAACATGGTGAAACCCCGTCTCTACTAAAAATACAAAAACTAGCTGGGCATGGTGGCGTAGACCTGTAGTCCCAGCTACTTGGGAGGCTGAGGCAGGAGAATTGCTTGAATCCAGGAGACGGAGGTTGCAGTGAGCTGAGATCGCGCCATTGCACTCCAGCGTGGGTAACAAGCGAAACTCCATCTCAAAAAAAAAAAAAAAAAAAAAAAAAAATTAGCTGGACACGGTGGTGCACACCTGTAGTCCGTAGTCCCAGCTACTCAGGAGGCTGAGGGAGGAAAATTACTTGAATCCAGGAAGCGGAGGTTGCAGTGAGCCAAGATTGTGCACTCTAGCCTGGGTAACAAGAGTGAAACTCTGTCTCGAAAAAAAAAAAAATCTGTAGAAATAATTTAAAGCAATAAAATTCTCATGCCTTTAGTATTAATTATTTATTTAATTTATAGAGACAGGGTCTCTCTCACCCAGGCTGGAGTGCAGTAGTGTGATTTTAGCTCACTGCAGACTCAAAATCCTGGGCTCAAGTAAACCTCCCACCTCTACCTCTCAAGTAGCTGGGACTATAGACACACACCATTACATTCCGCTAATTTGTTTTTATTTTTTGTAGAGTTGGAATCTCCCTAACGTTTCTTGCTGGGCCTGGACTTCTGACCTCCAGTGATCCTCCCACATCAGCCTCCTAAAGTGTTAGAATTAAGGTCATGAGCCACGGCACTTGGCTAGTTTCATGCCTTTAGTATTGACAATCAAGATGACTGCAGTGCTAATGGAATATTTAATGAGTGTTTATTAATTGTTGTGTAACTTGATGTGGATTATCAGACTTTCTCACAGAACTACTTATGATTACCTCATGAAATAGGTAATATATTTCTCAAAGATTTCTCATGAAACTCAAAAGGGACAACATATGTGGAAACACTTTTGAACAGTATAAAATGACATGAACAGATGAAATTGACCATCATGACATTTCACTTTATGTTTAACATGATAGATGAAATGGTGAATTCTACTTAAATACTATACCACCCTAATAACTGCCTACTGGCTAAGTCTCACATTCCAGTATTAAATAGCATTCTTTATCCCCAGAGGTCATTACTGAATTTGAAATTCTTTGACAGCATAATCACTCTGGTTGAATTAACAACATAGTACCTTCAACATTATTACCTAGAAACCAGTTTTCAGTGCGGAGAAGAAAAGAGAAAGACTTAAAACAAAGAGAGAGGTATCTAGGGCAAAGAAGCACAGAGCCAAAGTCAAGGGTGGCTGTCAACCTTTCCTCATCAGCTAATTAAACTGCTGGCTGATTATGACAGTCTCATCTTTTATTGCTTTCAATTCATTAGGCATTAAACATAAATTATATTATCATCCAGAAAATTTAGGAATTTCCAATCTATGCGAATCTGTAAAATAGTTCAATAAGCAAGGCTAACAAAAACTAAAAATCTGTAACTTCACATGTGATCTTTGGCATTAAAACATAATGGTAAATGAATATATTCAAAACAGAAACAATCTGAAAACTACCTATAAATCGTACTATAAAGATTTTTCTTGACCTTGCTTTCTTGATTAAGAAACATTTATATCCTGAGTGATACAAAAGAAAGATTAAATGTTATATATCAGTGATGCTCAACTAGGACAAAAATCCAAATTGAACTTCTTGAGGAAATTTGATAATTTAATTTGAAAGTTCATATAAGAGAAATTATTTTGGATATGTAAAAGATTCTTTTAAAATAGTCAAGAATATTCACCATTTAATAAATGAAATTAGAAAGTCACAAATTTAAAAACAATGTCGAATTGAATTAAATATAGGTGGAAAGCTTTTGATGTTGGATAACTCCTACATGCAAGTAATATCTTGCATTTTTACTTCATGTGGTATACCCATATGCATTTCATATGAGTTGAAAGCTCAAATTTTAAGTTATAAAACCTTAAAAATCTAGAAGATCTTTGCTGCACAGTTAGGTGAGAAAGGTCAATTTTAGAAACTCTATATATCATGATGCCATTTTTGACATTAAAACCATTCCCTATAAGTAACGAAGAGGTTAATATGCATTTATTCAAGTACGATAGTCATGCAGAAGGATATGCAACACAATGCTGGCATTCTCAGCATAGTTAAGGTAAGAATGGGTGAGATTGAAGGGATGGTTGAACCAAAATATTGAATTTTGAGAACTGGTACAATAATGGACAAAACCAAAATACTCAACATACAAAATCTTCTTTAAATGTCATAATCAACCATTAGTATCTTTATGCCATTAGGACTGAATGAAGCAGTAATTGCAAAATCACTTTCATTATCTGAAAGATGACATAAGACATAAAAGATACAAAGTTTTCATTTTACTTTTGCAATTCAATGGCATAGAGGATCCAAGTTAGTTATCCTTTCAAAAAAATTATTAGAACACGTAACATATCCCACTATATTGGACAGAGGGAAGAAAAAACAAAATTTGACACTTTGCCTACACAAAAACCTTAAAGATATAAAAAAGTCAGGCAGTGTTAGGATGCATTCACAATAGAGAGAAAACATATGAGACATCTATAAATAATATATCTATAAAGATTTGGTCAGCTACCATATAAAATAACCAACTTACATTTTCAAAAGATTTTGAAACAAGTCTTCCAAAAAGGTAAATACACATATCTGGAATCGAAAGACTCAATATTGAAATACATGAATACTTTTCTGAAACATTTTAACATTTGCAGCAATGAAATGAAATTAGAATGAATTTACTAATTATGATGAATTGATTTGTGGCTTAATTTTTCAATCTCAGTTCCTTAAAAATAAAGACAAAATTAGGAGACAACAGGTGCTGGAGAGGATGTCAAGAAATAGGAATACTTTCACATTGTTGATGGGAGTACAAATTAGTTCAACCACTGTGGAAGATAGTATGGTGATTCCTCAAGGACCTAGAAATACATATCCAGAGGATTATAAATCATTCTATTATAAAGACACATGCACATGTATGTTCATTGTGACACTGTTTACAATAGCAAAGTCCTGGAACCAACCCAGATGCCCATCGATGATAGATTGGACAAGGAAAATGTGGCACATATACACCATGGACTACTATGCAGCTATAAAAAGCGATGAGTTTATGTCCTTTGTAGGAACATGAATGAATCTGGAAAGCATCATTCTCAGCAAACTGACACAAGAACAGAAAATCAAACACCACATGTTCTCACTCATAGGCAGGTGTTGAAGAATGAGAACACACGGACACAGGGAGGGAGCATCACACACTGGGGTCTATTGAGGGGGACTAGGGGAGAGACAGCAGTGGGCAGGGAGGTTGGGAAGGGATAACATGGGGAGAAATGCCAGATATAGGTGATGGGGAGGATGGAGGCAGCAAACCACATTGCCATGTGTGTACCTATGCAACAATCCTGCATGATCTGTCATGTACATCAAAATCTAAAGTACAATAAAAATATATATGTAAAATAAATAATAATAAATAAAGACATAATTCACTTTAAAATAGCTAAAATATGATCTACAAATTGATGACAAAAAGAAAACAGATCAATAAAATGAAGTACAGAAAACTAATTTATAAAAATATAACTTACAAACAGAATATAACTGACATATATAGAAAGCAGGTCATGGAACATTCACCAAGATGGACAATATCTTGGGTCATAAAATAAACATCAACACACTCTAAAAAAATAAGATTATACATAACACATCCTCTGTTCACAATATAATCAAATATATATAACAAAAGGATAATAGGAAAACATCTCTAAATATGTAGAAATTAAGTAACACTCTTATAAAAATGCATGGGTCAAAGAGGAAGGCTTAAAGGAAATTTTAAAAAATCAAAAACTGAACAAAAGTGTAAACACAACACTACAACATATGTGAGACACGGATAAAGCTGTGCAAAGAGTGATATTTATAGCATTAAGTGCTTACACTACAAAAGAGAAAAGGTCTTAAATATACAGAATCTAAGTTCTAATCTAGTTCTACTTCAAGAACTGGAAAAAGAAAATAACAGACTCAAGTAAAGAAGTAAGTAATGAAGATAGGAAAATATATCAATGTTATTAAAAATAGGAAAACGGCAGAGAAAATCACTGAAAGAAAAGCTGATTCATCAAGAAACCAGTTCAGTTGACAAACATTTATTAGGCCTGACAAAATTCAAAAGCAAGAAGACACAACTCACTAATATCAGAAATAAAATGAGAGTCATCACTAAAGGTATTACAGTGATAATAAGAGAATACTCTGAACAATTTTACACTCATACATTTGACAACTTAGAACAAATGGACCAGTCACAAACTAACAAAATTTAACTAAGATGAAATAGTTAATCTAAATCCTCTGATAATCATTAGTGAAATTGAATTTGTAATCAAAATGATTCTGTAAAAGAAATATCCAAGCCCAGATAGTATCACTAAAATTTTTACCAACCACTTAAAAAAATAATGTCAATATTATATAATCTCTTGCAAAAAATAAACTGTGGGAACACTTTCCAACTTATTCTATGAGCCTAGCACCCTGTTATCAACATTACACAAAGAGAGCACAAAAATATTGAAACTAATATCTCTCCTGAACGTAGATACAAAAACACTTAAAAAATTAGCAAACAGAATCCAACAAATGATAAAAATAATTTTACATCGTGACAAATACAATTTATTTTATCTATTCAAGACTAGATCATATTAGAAAATCAATGAATGTAATCCACCATTTAAATGATATAATTGATATTGATGATGTAATGATATAATTGATATAATCATATCAATCAATGCAAAAATCAGTTGACTATATCTAACACTTATTCGTGAATAAATCTCAGAAAACTAAAAATAAAAAAAAACTTCTCAAATTGATAAATTTCATCTACAAATACCTGCAGCTAACATCATACTTAATGGTAAAAGATTGACTATTGTTTCTATTGTACTCTCATATCTCTTATTTGATGTAGTACTAGACATTCTAGCCATAGAAAGATAGATACAGAGATAGAGAGAGAGAGAGAGAGAGAGAGAGAGAGAGAGAGAGAGAGGTGATTATTTAGAAACTTATATGGAAAGACATAAGTACTAAAAATACCTTAATTTTTTTTGTTTTGTTTTGTTTTGTTTTTGTTTTTGTTTTGAGGCTGAGCACAATGAATCATGCTTGTAGTCCCAGCACTTTGGAAGGCCAAGGTGGGGAGTCACTTGAGCCCAGGAGTTCAAGAACATCCTGGGCAAAATGTTGAGACCTTGTCTCAAAAGAGACAGAGAGAGAGAGAGAGAGAGACAGAGACAGAGAGAGAGAGAGAGAGAGAGAGAAAGAGAAAGAAAGAGAAAGAAAGAAAGAAAAGAAAGGAAGGAAGGAAGGAAGGAATATTGAAAAAGAGTACAGTTGGAGGAATCTCTTAATCCAGTTTTGACTTATTATGTACCTAGTACAAATAAGACAGCACGGTATTGCTGGTTGGATAGACACGTAGGTGAATAGAATGGATTAGAGAACACAGAAATAGACCAAACTATGTTCAACTAATATTTTGACAAAATTGCAAAGGCAATTAAATGGAAGAAGGATAACCTTTTCAACAAATGATGTTGAAGAAATTGTACATTTATAGGAAAAAAAACAGATTTTGATCTAATCTTCACTTCTTATGCACAAATTAACTCAAAATCTACCACAGAATTATGTAAAATGTAGTAGTTTAGGAAAATAAAACATAGAAGAAAATCTTTGGGATCCAGGACTTGGCAAATAATTCTTAGACTTAACATTGCAAACAAGATTCATAAAAAGAAAAGTGATAAATAAAACCACATCAAAATTATAAACCTTCGTTCTATGAAAGACTCTATGAAAAGGGTAAAAAGACAAGTTACGGTTACAAATCCTATATTCAACAAAGGAATAATATATAGAATGTATAAAGGATTTTTAAAACTCATAAAAATAATCCAATTATAATATAGGCAGAGGACATGAACAGACAATTTACTGAAGAGGATACATAAGGGTAAAAAATATACATGAAAACATATTTAAGGTTATTAGTCATCAGGGAAATACAAATTAAAATCACAATGAGATATCACTACACACGTATTGGAATGCCTAATGTAAAAATATAGTCATAACATTGAATACTGGCAAGGATGTGAAGAAACTGAATCACTCATACATTGATTGGCTGGTGGGTATTAAAAGGGTATAGCCACTATGGTGAAGATAGTGGTCCTTTCTTACACAATTAAACATCTACTTACCACATGACCAAACAATTACATTCTTAGGCTTTGATCACAGGAAATTGAAAATTTGTATTGACACAAAAACCTGGATATAAATGTGCATAGTAGTATTTTTTTGTAATTGCCAACAAGTGGAAATAAGCCCAAAGTCCTTCAATGGGTGAATCTATGAAGAAGCTATGCTACATTCATACCGTGGAATACTCTCAGCAATTAAAAAACAACAACAACAAATAAAACAATCAACTCCAAAAGATTAAAGATCTAATGGTAAGTCTTGAAACTGTAAAATAACTAGAAGAAAACATAGGGAAAGCTTCCTGACATTGACATAGGCAATGATTTTTTGTTAAAAACAGAACCAACAAATAATCCAGCCATCCTACTTCTGGGTATATATTTGAAGGAAATGAAATCAGTATGTTGAGAGACATCTACACTCCCATGTTCATTGCAGTAGCTCTTTTACTAAGGACCTGCCAGTGAGGGCTGCCATGTGCACCATGAAGAAGGCAGCCTGGGTTGTTATTGTAAAGTAGTACATCTGCCTGGGCGTTGATTTCCAGAAGAATAAGTGCCTGCGTGAGGAGATTGACATTCTTGTAAAGAAGTAGTGTTGCAGCATAACAGCAGGCTATGTCACACATCTGGTGAAGAGGATTCAGAGAAGCCTGGTGAGAGGTATTCCGGAGCTTCAAGCTGTGGGAGGAGAAGAAAACAAGGAGAGATGATTTTCTTCCTAAGGTCTCAGTCCTGGATCAGGAGATCACTGAAGTTGTAGTGTGAGCGGTCCCTCACCAGGTTACTTAAGGGTGTATGCCTGCTGCGTGATCCCTGAAGTCTGGATGGTGAGTTAAGGCCATGGTGCCCATCAGAGGAGCAGGTGTTCCAGAGAATCCCAAAATCCTAAAGAGCATCTAGGAACCTACTGCAAAAACAGTCTCGTCGCTCAAATACAGGAGGCAAAGAGCCAGGAAAATAACTTAAAAGCAGTTTAGAGACAGGGGGTGGCACAGATCTCTAGAACTGTCTTGTTGCTGCCCAGGAGTACTCTGGATGCAAATCTTAAGCTCATATACTTGCCAAGCTAGACTTGTCTATCATTCTTTAGTTTCTTGGCACCTTCACAGCTTGGGGCTGGGGGTATGTTACAGTCTAAATTACTCTCATAACAATTGGAATCACGAACAGGATCCAAGAGACCAAAGGATGAGTCAGGAGAAGGCATCTGCAGGGTAAAATCCCAGGGTGGTCAGCCACATACATATGGGGTGAGCAGCTCTGCTCAAAGCTGTTCAACCTGTGTTGGCCACTGCATGGGTACAAGGATGCTTGGAAAACACTGGTGGCAACTGAGTACATATTGCAATAAGATAAGATATTAAAGTATGATAAGGATAGCAAACACACTATTATTGCAATAAGGCTGGTTACGGGGAAATCATTATAACAGGACAGGGAGGAAGGGTAGAAACTCCTGCAGCAGTTAAAAGGTATGGCAGTTTTTCTAGGCCTTCAACTGGTTATATACTATGGACCCTTCTTCTGCACATTTTAAAACTCATGATAAAATTACAACACGAAAAATTCAGAGCTCAAATTGTTAACCTGCAACTATAGAGTTAAGTAGAATCTTCTAACACTCTCTATTTATGTTTCTACTTTCTGTTTTTGCCTGCTTTGAATCTACTGTAATTAAGCTACTGATATTGAGATAAAACTCAATGTCTATGATCTTGCCAATTCAAGGTTACTTGGAGATTTTGTTTTTGTTATCCATTTCAGTCAGTTCTAGCTACATTGTAAACATTGGTAACTCATTTGGACCTGATGTAAAAAAGGTAAAAAGAGGCTTTTTAAATAATTAAATTACTATGGAAACTGCTTAGGCCAAATTCTAATGCACAGTCTTCACTAGATTACCTATCAGGGAAAACAAAGTAGCCATATGAACAAGGTCTAAATTTTGTAATAAATTACTTAGATGCTTTTTTTGTAAAACAATGAGTTTGTAATGCTGTTTCATGGCTCAAGTTCTGAGGTAAAACCTGTTGGATCTTTGTGTCCATGTATATATACATGTTTAAATGTGTTTATATTTATGTCCATATATTATGTTATGGAATGTCTAGCATACTACCAAATTGACTTATAAATAAATGAATACTCATAAATTAAATCATTTCAGATGAAATTGGCTGGGTTCAGGGTGGTAAGGACATAGACAAATAATTTCAAGTGATTTTCAGGTTCATATGAATTTAGTAATTTTCAGCACATAAACTGGATTAAAAATTATTGGTAAAATAAAAATTGAGATACTGCTGGCATGTCGGTCTATATTTTTGTCTAGGTTTGCTAACTAGATAAGCTTTATATTCACCTCTGGTAGGTATTTTAATGTGTCAGAATTTTACCTGAAGGTTTTAAAACCATAAGATGAGCCAAAAACAGAGGGATCTTTTTGTGATTTTTGGATGAGTAAAACTAATTTAATATTGTTAATTTAATGAATACAGCTAAATTTTTTGAGTTATCAGCAAAAATGCCTATGTGCTTAACTTTAAGTTTCTTGCTTAGGTTAACACATGATATTCTCAGGCTATGAAAATGTTTTAAAAAAAGAAAAAGTTGGAATAATGGTTAGCTTTATCTAGTGTCTTGGCACTCATGAGTAAACTAGATAAACTGCCAAAAATAAATTGAGTAAATGTAAATGATAGAAATACTTGCAGGTAAGCCTTTTGCGTATTTAAAAAATCTTAAAATTATGTTAGGTACTGATTGAATGTCTCAGTCATTTCCAATTTAAAAAGGATTATGATATGGGGCATTGGTCACATTTCTTAGCCTGTTAAAGGGAAATACAATCTATGATACCAGGGAAATATTGGTGGACCTCAGTGAACTGGATAAAAACAAGGACCAAGTCCAGAAAGTAACCAAGGAATGAAAAGAAGATATGTCAAATGGGTGCCTGTACCCTTGACCCAACCCAGGCAGGTAATAAACATGAAACAATACTATCTGCTGGCGGACACTCTGTAATATGGTTTGGCTCTGTTTTCCCACCCAAGCCTCATGTTGAATTGTAATTCCCAATGTTGGGGAGGGACCTGGTGGGAAGTCATTGGATTATCTGGGTAGATTTCTCCCTTGCAGTGCTTGTGATTGTGAGTGAGTTATTACTAGATATGATGGTTTTAAAGTGTGTGGCACTTCCCCCTTCGCTCTGTCTCTCCTGTTTAGCCATGTGAAGATTGTGCCTGCTTTTCCTTTGCCTTCTGCCATAATTGTAAGTTTCTTGAGTCCTCCTCAGCCGTGCTTCCCATACAGCCTGTGGAACCATGAGTCAATCAAACCTCTTCTTTATAAATTACCCACTCTCAGGTAGTTCTTTATAGCAATGTGAGGATGGATGTATACACTCTCAAACCACCCAATTGAGAAATTGCATAAGGTACAAATAGTCAGGTTGGCAAAGAGCCCCTGTAACAGATCTTTCTGGCCTGTGAAGAAGCCAACTGGCACCTAGAGAATGATGAGAGACTACTGTAAGCTAAACAGATTGGTACCCCTGTACATGCAGTTGTACCCAATATTACTGAACTACTAAATCAAGTGATCCTTAAGCTGTGAAATATCCATGCCATGACTGAGTTGACTAATTCCTTTTTCATTATTCCTTTTGCTATAGATTCTCTAGACCAGCTTGTCTTCACTTAGGAGGGCCAACGATGGACTTTCCAGGTGTTACCATAAGGATAGCTGCACAGCTCCACCACCTGTCACAGTTTGGGTGCACAGGACCTGTCTAGACTTTGCCTGCCTTGGTCTCCCTGTTTTACTATACTAATCATAACATATTAACCCTAGATTTTTTTACAGTTCTGGAGACTGGCTTAAAAACCATCTCGGATGATCTAAGGGTCAGAGAATGGAAAATCAACCCCGAAAAGAGAGAGGGGCCTGGTGCAGCTATCAAACTTCTGAGTTACAGGGTTGGGGAAGACATGAAACCTACTCAGAGCTGTCATTGATAACATAGCACAGCAGCCTGTTCCCCAGACAATAAAACAACTCCAAGTTTTCCTGGGTTCATTGGGCTACTGAAGGATATTCATTCCTCATTTTGCACAAACGTTCTGCCTATTACATATCCTAATAAAGGTAGGTAAAATGTGGGATGAGACACATGTGGAATAAGAACATTTGGCAAAGCAAAAACATTAGTGAAGCAAGCCCAAGCATGAGGAGCCCATTCTAGCACTCTTTTTTTTTTTTTTTTTGAGACGGAGTTTCGCTCTTGTTACCCAGGCTGGAGTGCAATGGCGCTATCTCGGCTCACCACAACCTGCGCCTCCTGGGTTCAGGCAATTCTCCTGCCTCAGCCTCCTGAGTAGCTGGGATTACAGGCACACGCCACCATGCCCAGCTATTTTTTTTTGTATTTTAGTAGAGACGGGGTTTCACCATGTTGACCTGGATGGTCTCGATCTCTTGACCTCGCGATCCACCTGCCTTGGCTTCCCAAAGTGCTGGGATTACAGGCTTGAGCCAGCGCTCCCGGCTACTCTTTTGTATTGGAAGTCACTGGAGATATCAGAATGATGAATTGAAGTTTATGGCAAAAGCAACCAATGGGTATGGCATCTGTAGGATTTTCATCTCAATGATGGAAGGGGACAGAATCCTGCTATACAATCCTAGAACAACAGCTATTTACCATGTATATACGGCATTGGAACAATTAGAAGCCATCACCAGAAAGCAGGCTGTCAGGGTAAAAACTGTCTATTCCATAAAAGGATGAATATAATATCTCTTAGACAAGCACACCAGAGTAGTACAATCACACACCCTGCAAAAATGGCATGCCTATCTACAACAGAGGTGTGTCCTGTCCACTAGTCCTTTAAGCCAGGCACTACAGGACGTGCTCATACCCATCAACTTTGAACAAGTAGAGGAGTTTGATATTGGAGAGGAGTTACCGTATATGAGGGGGCCCTAATGACTCCTTCGAGGGCCTGGTACACTGATGGGTCTAGCAAAGGCACTCAACACCAATGGTCAGCAGTCATTGCGCAAATGGATACTAATCATGTGGACAGAAAGAAGATTATAACCAAACAGTAAATGGGACAAGCTATGGGCAATTTGGATACTCATCACCCATGAGCCTTGGCCACTAGTCATTTGCAAAGATAGTTGGGGTACATACAGAGGTCTTACTGTGTGGATCAATCAATGGGCTGCAGACAGTTGGCAGGACTGAGGCAAGCCTTTTGGGAAATGTCCATGTGGCAAGACATCCACATCAGATTACAAGAGAGGAATGTCCATCTTACAATGTACCATATGAATGCACACATAGCCCCAAGTCCCCTCCTGGAAATCAAGAGGTAGACTCCCTTACTCATGTTTGGGCAATTTGCTTTGAGTCCGTCAGAAGAGGCTGTCATATGGGAACATCGTAAGAATGGCCACCGGGGGGCAGCCACAGGTGAGCCATAGCAAAAGCATCAGCCATTCCTATCTGCTAAGAAAATGATTTGTCGGCTCTTCAGAACTGTGAGAACTTTTCAAGGCTGCAACCTAGAAATGTTCCCTTCACAGTAGGTCACAAACATGGAGCCATACAACCTGTGGGGAACTGGCAAGCCAATTATTGGTCCTCTGACCCAGTGTGGAGGGAAAAGATATGTCTTAGCCTGTGTGGACACAACATACGTACTACAGACCTTCTCAGTAAAACCTGTCACTCAACTGGAAACAATCAAATGTCTCACCACTGTTCGCGTCATGCATGGCATGCCAAGAAGGATAGATAGAAATCAGGGACCCCGTTTCACAGACCATGATGTCCAACACTGAACATCAGAACAAAACATTAATTGGAGGCTCCACTTAATGACCCAGCACAACAGAGACAGGCCTCAGGGTGAAAAAAAAAAAAAAAAGAAAAAAGAAAAGCTAAAAAGCTAAAAGGCTAGAGTACAGCTAAAGAAACAATTAACAACATTAAGAGACAACCTACAAAATGCTAGAAAATATTTGCAAATTATACACCATACTTTTAAGTTGTTGGATAAAATTTCTCATGTGCCTTTTCTGCCTAAATATTTGAAGCACTCTGGCTAGAACTGAGCTGTAAGAAAATGTTGTAGATCAGGATATTCAAGAGAAACCTCAAAAACAAAGATTAGCTATCTATTCATACTCATTATTAAATATAAAAGTACACTAATTAAAACGAGAGACTGACTTAATAGCTGATGAAGGAACTGTAGAAAAAAGAATGCATTCTTAAACAATATTGGACATATTCAGCATTTGCTGTAAGTCAACACACACATCCAAATGCTGACAATCTCTTTTAGTAAATTACAATACAATATTAACTCTTAAATTCAAAAACTTCCATTGTTCATTTGCAATGAATGTTTGCATTGCATCTCCAGCACTTCAGGAAAAATAAGATGTTGATACATTTACAAAGAAAATCCCAAATTCCTGTTTGTTTGTTTTTTCTTTTTTACAATCAGCGACCTAAAATGCCTTATTATATGTACTTGATTAATTTGTTAGAAATTAATCATGGAATGCAGTTGGGAAGTATATGCCCCATACTGTTAGCATTGCTTAAGGCAAAAGGAAGAATGAATATAATGTAGAGTGAATCATGCCATTTTCCTTCACCCATCTTTGAAATGTTTCACTTTAGTGAGCTGGCATAATTTTCAATGAAATAAAATTAACAGACAAAAACGACATTTACAAAAAATAAAAGCAAATGCTGTGCAGCCCTAACCAACTCACTTAGCGTAGCAAATCATCAATTTTCTCTGTCTATACACAGGATATAATGCCTGCACTGGGCGTTATTGAAAGCAAGAGTAAACGTTAACAAAAATAATTATTAAGATAAACATGTACCAAGTATTAATGCACTTTTCGGAAACTGTGCTAAACTTTAATTATGCCTGGAAATCTTTGCAACAGACCCAAGAACTGTATTGTTACTTCAGAGAGTGGCAAAGGAAACAAGAGATGAAAAGTTTTGTCAACTGAAAGCCACATAAGAAAATATATGTTTAAATAAGTACAACATGACTTCATGTCTGACAAATTCATTTGTATCAATCATAATAATTCATTTTTTATTTATTTTTTGGACTTTTTTTAATTGCATTTTAGGTTTTGGGGTACATGTGAAGAACATGCAAGATTGTTGCATAGGTACACACATGGCAGTGTGATTTGCTGCTTTCTTCCCCCTCACCTGTATCTGGCATTTCTCCCCATACTATCTCTCCCCAACTCCCCACTCCCGCGTCCCTCCCCCATTTCCCCCAATAATTCATTTTTTAAACTTCCTAACAAAACATCATATATAAATTATTTGAATAATTTGTTTTAATAACAAAGATGAGCATAGTACTTATAATTGTCATTATTTTTAGCAAAACGTTTCTAGTGTTTTCATGTCTCAGAGCTGGAGCAGCTTTGGATGATCCTAGAGTAAATTCACAGAAGGGCCTATCTAGATCCTAGAGCAGTGGGGAATAACCTACTTCTAATAGCCTAGACTGGGTATGGGTGAATTTAAACAAAGCAATCAATGTAGCATTCTGTTGGACTTAGTCTGTATTGTAATGTCCAGGAAAGTATTTCTTATGACAATTTGAAAATGTGGGATGATTTTAATGTTTATGTTTCAAAAACATAGATTATGTAATTAATCACTTGGAAAATCTTAGAGAAGAAAAAATAAATGATGAGAACTGGTGTGCAGGGAAAAAACAAGTATATAACAAAATTATTTGATTTCCTATACATAAGTAATAATCAGAAATGACAATGTAAAAGTAACCTATGTACAAGAAAGGCTAAAAAAAGTTGGACAGCAAGAAATAAATGTATTATAAACATTTTTGGATCTGTATAAGGAAAATACAAACTCCTCCAACAGGCAAATAATAGGCTTCATTACCTACAAATATATTTATCGTTCTGGATGAGTAGAATCAATATTGTAAAGATGCTAACATTTTAAAATTTTTTTAGTTATAATTTAAATGTCATATTTTGCAATACACCAGATTCATATTAAAGTTTATTTTCCAGAATAAGTAAGTGAAATTAGCCAAATAGTATACATATTTTAATAAAAGGTATCATATGAGAAATGGGAGGGTTATGAGCAGAATGTTTAATTACTAAGTGTAAATGAAAGCATACAGTTATGATCATTAAAACAATAGTTATTGGTTTAATAACTAAAGAAAAGAACTACAGGACAACCTTAAAGGAAAATCCTATGGGGAAAATAGGAAAGAGATTATAGAATAGTAGATTAAATTACTATGTATTAATTTTGTAATTAAAAGAAATTAGAGATTAAAATGCCATACCTAGATGAGCAACAATAAGAATTAGATTGGACTTCTCATCAGAAACCATATAAACAAGAAAAATCAGAGTGAAATATTTAAAATGTTTAAAGAATCTCCCTCCCACAAACCTAGCATTCTGTATTCAGATAAATTATACTTCAAAAGTGAAAAATAAATGCCATATTCAGAAACAAATATTGAAAAAAATTGATTTCAACAGACCTCTCCTGCAAGATATCTTAAAAGAAGTTATTCAGATAGAATGAAGATAAAATAGGTAAGAAATTCAGATCATCATTAAGAGGGGAAGAACACGAGAAAAGGAATAAAGGAGGTAATATATTTTACTGTTCTTATTCTTTTAAAAAAATTTCCAGATGCCAAATTTATACAATTTAAAAAATTCTGAGGTTGTCTTTCCTATTCCTTTTTAAATTCAATTCACATTTACATATTTGCATTAAATTTACAACACATTTAAATGACAAAAATAGTGAATGGTGATTTTTTCAGCTTAAGGTATAATTGCCAAATAAAACTGTGTATTTATGATGTACAACATGTACTGATATGTGTATACATTGTGAAATTATTAAATCAAACTAATTAATTATACAATATACTTACGGATATTTTTGTGTTGAGGACATTTACCATCTAACCTCTTAGCAATTTTCAGGTACAAATAATGATAATTGAACAAGGGGGTTAGAGGTGCCCTCTCTGTGTGCAATAAAAAACCTGCAAATAACTTTTGACTTTGGCAAAACTTAATTACTAACAACTTACTTTTGACCAGAATCTTTATCAATAATATAAACAGTCAATTAACACATATATTCTGTGTTATATGTGTTATTTTTATAATAAACGTTATTAAGAAAATCATAAGGGAGAGAAAATATATACTACTCAGTAAGTTGTAGTGGATCATCATAAAAGTCGTCATCGTCATCATCTTCACTTTGATTGGGCAGAGAAGGAGGAATAAGTAGGGGGAGTTGTTCTGGCTGTCTCCAGGTTGACAGAGGCAGAAGAGGTGGATGAGGGGGAGGGGGAGGCAGGAGATGCGAGCACAGTAGGCATAACTTTACAGAAATACATTGCAATTTCTGTCTTTTTTGCTTTTTTATTTCTCTAGAAATGTTTCTATATGACATCCATTCTTCCACCGTTTGCTTTAGTTTTAGTGCTTGTGTCATAGATGGGTCCAGGTTGCATAACAAGTCAAAAACAAACTTGAATAATCCCAACCCTTCTACCAGTGCGTCTAGTGTCAATTTATTTTCTGGCATTGCTTCTTCTACTGGTTCGGAAGCCCTCATTTCCTTTAAGTTGTCTTCTGTTCATTCTTTAGGCAGAGTGCCTATTAACACTTTGATTTTTCCAAGGTACATATCTTGAAATCCTTTACTTCTCAACATTTTTTCCCATATCCACAATCTCTTTCACAATTTCCTGGATTGGCTCTGTGTTACATCTTGGGAAATCATATATAACATTTGGATACAGTTTTCTCCAGCACACATTTATTGTTTCAGGATTAATGGCTATCATGGCTTTTTCTATAAAGATGGTATCTTCAATGACGTAATACATCCATATTTTTATGATGTTCTGTCTATCAGGGTTCTCTTCAATAGTGCTGACAATCTTTTCCATTAAGTACAATTTGTAATGGCCCTTAAAGGTCCTTATGATAACCTCATGTCGAGGCTGAATTGGAGACTTTGTGTTTGGGACAAAATAGACCACTTTGACATCTTTAGTGTTGAAATTATAAGGTTCTGAGTGGCTAGAGGCATTGCCCTATATCAATATTACTTTAAAAACCAGTTTCTATCAGCAAGTACTTCCTGATTTCAGGGACAAAGCTTCAATGGAGCCAATTCAGAAAAAAGGTACTCATTGTCCAGGCCTTCTTGTTTCACAACCAAAAGACTGGCATCTCATGTTTATCTTTTCTTTTCAAGTCTGAGGAATTAGTAGCTTTATAAATAAAGGCAGTCCTGATCACAAACCCAACTACATTTGCACAAAACAGTAGAGTTGGCATATCCCTTTCTGCTTTAAATCCTGTTGCTTGCTTTTCTTTCATACCATAAAATGTTATTTGTGGCTTTTTTTTTTTCCAAAATAGGGTACTTTCCTTTGCATTAAAAACCTGCTCAGGCATGTATCTTTTCTCCTCAGTGATTTTCCTAAGGACATCTGGGAACTCATCTGCTACCTTTTGGTTGACAGAAGCTGTTCTATTGTCTTGACATTTAAAAAGCCAAACATTTCTAAAATCATCAAACCATCCTTTGCTTGTTTTAAATTCTCTAGCTTTATATCCTCCACACTTCTTTTTGCTTTAAGTTGTCATATAATGACCACTTTTTCTTGAGTCATATTACAGTTTGTAGATATGCCTTTGTTATAGCAGTCCTGCATCCACATAAAAACTGCATTTTCAATGAGATTAAAAGGTATTTCACAAAAAGTGTAAGGTTTCTTTGTGCCTGCTGGCATAGCTGCAGTGAAGGCATCATGAATTTTCTTTTGTTTCTATACAGTGGTCCTTTAGCTGGACTCATTAATTTTCAAATGGTGAAAAACCATAACTACAGACCTCAGTCTATGGTACATACCAAACAATTTAGTATTTTCTTGGACTGTCATGACATATTTCTGCTTCTTGCCAGAACTTCCAGCATCACTAGTGGCACTTTGTATTGGCCCGATGGTATTATTCAAGGTTAACAGTATTGCACTAAACACAATACAAAATACCTGAGAATTACAAGAGATCACTTTTGTCTGCTATGTGCGATTTACTGAAGAGACTAACTGCTCACATGGAGATGGTTCACATCACACAGCTATTTAAGTGAATACTGGCAAAAATTGAGCTCATCACATTAGCAACAGAAAGTGGCTATGAAATTATCACAGTATGTACTACAATTGTTTTTATAAAGTTGTGATTTCACACTATGTCTTTCCTTTGGTTTAGATTTTTCTTGATTGAGAATGGTGCCTTATAGAGGCTGTGTTTGTATCTTCAAGTTTTGAAAAAAAAATTAACTTCTAATAATAGATGTCTATTTTATGGTAGTAAATGATAAGAGACCAGCATCTACATATATTTTATGCAATATGACATACCTTTTTCTTAATTTTTTGATATGTCTAGGCTATTTGAATCATATGATGTTTTCAGGTTGTCATAAATCTTCAAAAAATTTTCCAATACATTTATTTTAAAAATCGGCTTATAAGTGGATCCACCCAGTTCAAATGCATGTTGTTAAAGTGTCAGTTGTAAACAATTCATTATAATTAACTATATCACCATGTTATGAAACAAATCTTCAGAACTTATCTTGAGAACCTGTCACTTTATGCCTTGTGACAAACATCTCCCAATTCTAACCTCATGCCTACCCCCTTGGTACCACATTCTACTCTGGTTCTATGAGTTCAACTTTTTAGATTCCACAAATAAGTGAGATCATATAGTGTTTATTTTCATGTGCCTGGGTTATTTCACATGTTATCATGTCCTCCTGGTTTATCCATGTTGTTACAAATAACAGAATTTTCTTCTTTTTTAAAGGCTGAATAGTATAGTTGTCTCTCAGTACCTACAGGGGATAGGTTTCAGGATCTCTGCAAATACCAAAATATGAGAATGCTCAAGTGCCTTATATAACATTATATAGTATTTGGATATAACCTACACACATTCTCCTGTATACTTCAAGTCATCTCTAGATTACTTATAATACCTAAAAAAATCTAAATGTTGTTTAAGTAATTGTTCAACTGTGTTTTTCTTTATTGGTACTGTATTTTATTGTTGTTTTTTTTTGTCAAATATTTTTGATCTGTTGGTTTCAGTTCGTTGAACTGCAGGTACAAAAAGCTGACTATATTCTGCTCTGTGTGTGTGTGTGTGTGTGTGTGTGTGTGCGTGTGTGTGTGTAGGTAGGTATGTATGTGTTATGTGTGTGCATCCATTGAGATAGATAGATATATAGATAGATAGATGATAGATAGACACCACATTTTCTTTATTTATTCATTGGTTGTTAGACATTTAACCCTTAGGTTGACTCCGTATCTTGGCTAGCTACTGTGAATAATACTACAAAAACGTGGGAGTGTATGTATGTTTACAAAGTATTTATTGTATTTCCTTTGGGTATGCACAGTGTGATGTTTAATATTGAGTGTCAACTTGGATTGAAGGATGCAAAGTATTGTTCCTGGGTGTGTCTGTGAGGGTGTTGCCAAAGGAGATTAACATTTGAGTCAGTGGACTGGCAGAGGTAGAGCCTCCTAACCAGCTATCAGGTGGACACCATTTAATCAGCTACCAGCATGGCTGGGATAAAGGCAGGCAGAGGAATGTGGAAGGACTAGACTGGTCTGAGACTTCTGGCCTCCATCCCTTTCCTGGGCTGGATGCTTTTTGCCCTCACACATCAGACTCCAAGTTCTTCAGCTTTTGGACTTTTGAACCTACATAGGTGTTTTGCCAGGGGCTCTCTGGCCTTTGGCCATAGACCGAAAGTTGCACTCTTGGCTTCTCTTCTTTTGAGATTTGGGGACTTAAACTGGCTTTATTGCTCCTCAGCTTGCAGGCAGCCTATTGTGGGACTTCACTTTGTGATCATGTGAGTCAATACTTCTTAATAAACTCTCTTTCATATATACTTCCATCTTATTAGTCCTGTCCCTCTAGAAAACTCTGAGTAATACAGATTTTGGTACTGGGAGTGGTTCTAGAGGAACAACATTCTAAGGATGAAGTTCTTTAGCTGGTTTTGGGGTTTCTGGAGTTGGCTGCTTAATATGATTAGACTCAAAAAATGCTGAGAACTCTACTTCTAATAGTATGCAGAACACTGATAGTCAATGGCATATAAACTGTTTAAAGAGTTATGCAAAATAAATGCATTTGTTTTTCTTAATTCACTGCTTGTGAGAGGCAATATGGGGAGAACTAAGGAATGTAATGAATTTGGTTGGTTGCTCCTAAGTTCACTAGAGAGAATGATGAAAGAAATGATGAGCTCAGGGATTCTAGTCTTAGCTCCAAAACACATACTGAGCCTCCAATCTTCTAAAATTGCCCTCAGAGTCTTATCTCCTGTAGAGAAAGCGCTGAAATTGTGGAAAGTCAGACACAAGCTCTTATGTGAGTGGCTGACCATCGACGAAAGGTGTACACACAGCCTCACCAGGTGTCTACTGTTAAAGTGAAGGCATTGATTGGAAAAAAATGAGACCCTGAAATTTGGAGTAAGGACATGTGAAAGGACCCTGTTGAGGCTGCAGGCACTGAATTCCTATTCTGATCAGCTTTTTTGCCAAAGGAAACAGCTTTCACACCCCCTGTGGTGAACGCATGTCTTACCTCACTCATGCTGCCATCAGCCTTTCCACCTTTGTCTGAGGAGATTAACCTTGCACTGCTTGAGGCAACGGTGATGGCCTCCCCTGAGGCAATTGCCAGGCAAGAGAATGTTGATTCGGCTCAGGATCCACCCCCAAGACCCCTGCTTTTTTCTAGACCTATAGATAGACTAAAGTACCTGCAAGCTCCTAGAGGTGAGGTTGAGAGTGTGACTGAAGAGAAAGTGTGCTACACTACAAAAGAACTGCTTGAGTTTTCCAATTTATGTAATCAGAAATCTGGGGAAGAGGCATGGGAATGTATATTAAGGGTCTGAGATAATGGTGGAAGAAATCTGAAGTTGGATTAGGCTGAAATTATTGATTTGGACCCACTAAGAAGGGATTCTGCATTTAATACTATAGCTCGGGGAGTTTAAAAAAAGTTTCTAATAGTTTATTGGGTCATTAGCTAAAATATGAATCAAAAGATCACCCATTGTGAGAGAGCTGGAAATGCTTGATCTACCTTGGTTTAATGTAGAGGAAGGGATTCAAAGGCTTAGGGATATTGAGATGCTACAAACTAGCCTTATAGTATAGTTTGAAGTTGGGTAATGTGATACCTCTAGCTTTGTTCTTTGCTTAGGATTGCCTTGACTTATTCAGGATATTTTTGGGTTCCATAGAAATTTTAGGCTAGTATTTTTTTCTATTTCTATGTAGAATGCCACTGGTACTTTGATAGGAATAGCACTGAATCTATAAATTGCTTTGGGAAGTATGATCATTTTAGCAATATTGAGTCTTCTTATTCCATGAGCATGTAATGTTTTTCTAGGTATTTTACTATTTTTGTGGCAACTGTGAATGTGATTGTGTTCTTGATTTGGCTCTCGGTTTGCATGTTCTTGGTGTACAGAAATACTACTCTTTTTTGTATCTTGAAATTTCGTCAATGTTTATCATATTAAGGAGCTTTTGAGCAGAGACCATGAGGTTTTCCCAGTAAAGAATTATATTGACAGGGTTTGGTTGTGTCTCCACCCAAATCTCACCTTGAATTGTAATAATCCCCACGTGTCAAAGATGGGGACAGGTGAAGATAATTGAATCATGTAGGTAGTTTCCCCCATACTGCTTTTGTGGTAGTGAATAAATCTCACAAGATCTGATGGTTGAATAAATGGGAATTCCCATGCACAAGCTCTCTTGGCTGCTGCCATGTAAGATGTAACTTTGCTCCTTCTTTGACTTCTGCCATGATTGTGAGGCCTCTCCGGCCACGTAGAACTGGGAGTCAATTAAACCTCTTTCCTGTATACATTACCCAGTCTTGAGTATGTCTTTTTTTTTTTTTTTTTTTTTTGAGACGGAGTTTCGCTCTTGTCGCCCAGGCCGGAGTGCAATGGCACGATCTCGGCTCACTGCAACCTCCGCCTCCTGGGTTCAGGCAATTCTCCTGCCTCAGCCTCCTGAGTAGCTGGGATTACAGGCACGCGCCACCATGCTCAGCTAATTTTTAGTATTTTTAGTAGAGACAGGGTTTTACCATGTTGACCAGGATGGTCTCGATCTCTTGACCTCGTGATCCACCCGCCTCAGCCTCCCAAAGTGCTGGGATTACAGGCTTGAGCCACCACGCCCGGCCGGAGTATGTCTTATTAGCATTATGAGAAAAGACTAATACATATGTTATCTGTAAAGAGTGATATTTTTACTTTCTCTCTTCATTTCCAACAATGTATCCATTTCCTCTAGATTATCTAATTTGTATTTATTGTATTGTTCATAGTATCTCTGAGGATCTTGTTTATTTCTGTGGTGTCAATTTTAATGTCATCTTTATTATTTCTGTTTATTTGGATCCTCTTTTTTTTTTTTTTCTTTTTTAATCTAACTAGTGGTCTATCAATCTTATTTACATTTGGGAAGAGCCAACACTTGAATCTATTGATCTTTCCTATGGATTTTTGCATCATGATTTCATTAAGCTTCCTTTAATTTTAGTTATTTCTTTTCTTTTGCTAGCTTTAGAGTTCTTTTTTTTTCCCTAGTTCCTTTAAATGCAAAGATGTATTGTTAATTTGAAGTCTTCTTAGCTTCTAAATCAAGGTATTTAGGGCTATAAACTTTCTTCTTAACACTGCTTTGGCTACATTCCCAAGATTTTGGTAAGCTGTGTCCTTATTTGCATTAATTTCAAATAATTTTTTAAATTTTGCTTTAATTTCTGTGTTCACCAAGGAATTATTCAGAAGCATTTTGTTTAATTTCCATATATTTGTGTAGTTTTGAGATATATTCTTGACATTAATTTTCATTTGTATTGCACTGTAGTCTGAAAGTGTGCTTGGTATGATTTCAATGTTTTTGAATTTTTGAAAATTGCTTTATAACCAAGCATATGGTTGAACTTAGAATGTGTTTCATGTGCAGATGGGAATAATGTGTATTCTGTGGTTGTTGGGTGGAGTGTTATGTAGATGTCTAATATGTCCAATGATCAAGTGTCAAGTTTAAGTTCGGAATTTCCTTGTTAGTTTTCTGCCTTGATCATCCATCTAATGCTGTCAGTAAGATGTTGAAGTCTCTCACTGTTATTTTGTGATTGTCTAAATCTTTTCATAGCCCCAAAATAATTTGCTTTATAAAGCTTGGTGCTCCAATGTTAAGTGCATAAATATTTAGAATAGTCAAGTCTTAATTGGGTGGCACCATTTATCATTATGTAATGTTCTTCATTGTCCTTCTTAATTTTATTGATTTAAAGTCTGTTTTATCTTATACAAGAATAGAGACTCCTCTTTTTTTATGTTTCCCGTTGGTATGGTACATCTTTCTCCATCCTTTTGCTCACAGCCTGTATGTCATTACATGTGAGATGGGTAGCCTGAAGACAACAGATGATTTTGTCTTATCTTTCTATCCAGCTTGACACCCTATGTCTTTTACATGGGGTATTTAGCCTAGTTAATTTTTGTATATGGTGAAAATTAAAGGTCTAGTTTCATTCTTCTGCATGTGGCTAGCCAGTTATTCCAGCACCATTTATTGGATAGAGAGTCCTTTTCCAATTGCTTGTTTTTGTTAGCTTTGTCAAAGATCAGTTGGTTGTACGTTTGCATTCCAAGTTAGTATTGATACACGTGACTTTGATCCTGTCAATGTGTTGTTAGCTGTTTGTGATGTGAACTTCCTTGTGTCATTGCTTATAGTGCCTGTGGGCTATGTGCTTAACTGTGTTTTTGTGGTAACAGATGCCATTCCTCCAATTCCTGTTTAGCATTCTGTTAAGGACCTCTTGTAAGGTTGGCCTAGTTGAAACATAACTTCTCCATATTTGCTTGCCTCAGGATTTTATTTCTTCTTCACTTATGAAGCTTAGTTTGGCAAGATAAGAAATTCCTTTTTGGGAAATTCGTTTCTTTAAGGATGCTAAAAATAGGCCAAAAATCTTTTTGGGCTTGTAAGGTTTCTGCTGAGAGGTCTGCCACTAGCCTGATAGGGCTTCATCTATATGTGACTTAACCCTTCTGTCTTGTTGCCTTTAAGATCTTTTGATTTGTATTTACTTTGGTGAATCTGAGGACTATATGCCTTGCAGATGGCCAGCTTGCATAATATCTAGCCGGGGTGCTCTGTATTCCTTAGATCTGCATGTCAAAGTTTAACAAGATGAGGGACATTTTTATGGAATATATCCTCAAATATATTTTCCAAGTTGCTTGTTCTCTTTCTATCTCAGGAATGTCAATGAGTCATAGATTTGGTCTCTCTACATAAGTATGGACATTGTAATATTAATTCTTCTATAAGCATGAAACCTTTTTTCATTTATTTATTTGATCTTCTTTTTTTTTCATTAAGGTGTTATACTTTTCAGTTACGTATTTTCATCTTTTTGATTAATTTTTCTAAGCATTTTACTTTTTTATTGATGCTATTATAAATGGGATTATTTTCCTGATTTCTTTTTTACACGATCAGTCGTTAGTGTGTAGAAATACTACTGATTTTTGTACATTGATTTCATACCCTGCAAATTTTCTCAACTTATTTGTTAGTTCTAAGAGCGTTTTGTGGAAACTAGGTTTTCCATAAACAAGATCATTTCTTCTGCAAGCAGAGACATTTTTGCCTCTTTTCCAATGGATGTTTTTTCTTTTTGTTGCCTAATTTTCGGCTAGGACTTCCATTACTATGTTGAGTAGAAGTGGTGAGAATGTTAGAGAACCACAAATATCTGAATTACCAACCTGTCTTCAGCAACCTCAATTCTTGTCTCCTTGGAAGAGAGAATTCAACTGAGCAGCATAAGTCAGATAAAGAGACCAAGGAAAGTTTCAGAGCAGGAGTGGAAGTTTACTAAAAATATTTAGAGCAGAAAAGAAAGGAAAATACACTTGAAAGAGATGCAAGCGGGCACGTTGGAGGTCAACCACTCCATTTAATCTTATTGTGGCACATTATATGCTGGCTCACTAATGGCATCTTGCACCCTCTTCCCTTCATTCTTCTCTAATGAGAAGAAGGTGTGGTGCCCTCTTTACTCTTGGGAGGTGAGGATGTTTAGGAAGTTATAGGCATGCCCACTTGAGGACTTCTTCCCTTTTCCAGTGGAAGGACCCCAGAAGATTATACTTTGTCATTATGTCTCTTAATGTGCATGCTCAAGCTCACTCACCAAATTTCTGAGATTTTATTGAAAACCGATTACGAATTTCAAGTGTTTTTATCTGTGTGAGAAACTGCCTCTCTCTGGTGCCTGCACTCAATTATCACTTTAGTGTGACAACTGTGGACCATCAGCAAATTGTCTTTCCCTGGTACTGACTGTCAATTATTATTTTTTACAGATGCAATGTGATAACTGCCATATCATCACCTTATGGTCCTGTGACATTCCTGGTGGGTGTAGGAGGGACCCCTCACCTGCCGCACTCATGCCTGGCTAGCTGTCTACAGTAACAAGTGGGTATCCTTGTATTTTTCCTAATCTTAAAAAAAAAAAAAAAGCTTTCAACTTTTCAAAATTGAATATGGTGTTGCCGGCTTGTGATATATGACCTTTATTTGCTGAGTGTTATCATAAAACTATGTTGAATTTTGTCTGATGATTTTTCCTCATCTGTGGAGATGATTATATATTTTTTGGCTTTTATTTTGTGAATGTGATGCATCACATTTATTGATTCGTGTTATTGTATTACTGCATTTATATTACCATAAATGAATATCTAGGCTGGGTAATTTATAAAGAAAAGTTCATTTGGCTCATTGCTCTGTGGATTCTACAGGAGCTTGGTGCTGGCAACTATATCTGGTCAGAGAGGAGGAAAAAGGGAGGAGGAAGTGTCTGGCTGCTTTCAGTGATCATTTCTCATGGGAACCAATAGTGAGCTCTCACCCACTCACTCGCTTGAGAATAGCACCAAGCCATTCTTGAGGGATCTGTCCCCAGGATCCAAACATTTCCCACCAGGCCCCACCTTTAACATTTGGAGTCAAATCTCAATAGGAGACTTGGTGCTGCTCAACAAAGCATATGCAAACCATAGCACATGTATGAAACCAATTTTGCATGCTATGACATGAAATTCAATAGAAATATATTAACCAGATAAGAAATACTATATAATTCCTAGAAATAAATTTTGAATAAGTATTCAAAAAATCCAAACACAAGTTATAATAATTTTCCCAGGAAAAGATAAATATTGACAATTTGCTGCTATTTGACCTCTAATAAGACAGATTAGGAGTCTCCTCAAGCAAGGAAACCTCTGACTTGGAGAAGTTAACTCTTACTTGTTTATGATTGATTGAGAAAAAATATATGAAGATATCTTGGTAAATTAAAACAAACATAAAATCCTAATCAATACCTTATATCATAAGATTCCAAATCAAGTAATTTCAGATTTCAAAATATATCATGCTGTTTTCCTATTCAAAAACAACTCTCTTATCAAACAACATGTAAGAATTTGGGTAAGCATTCTTAATATAATTAACTCACATTATTAAATTACTCTTCTTGATAGCAAAAAATATGTTTAGACTTGTAGAAAATGCTAATGAAACTCGTGGACAAAATGACAATATAGTCTATTTGAACTCCTTATGGGGAACTCACATACTTGACTATGCAAGAACATCATAGGTCTAAAAGACCACGTGCAATGAGAAGGGAAGGACATACTCCCTAGAACAGCCTGGAGTCATGCTGACTGGCTGATTTTGGTCTGTAATAAAAAGCACTTAACTGATTATAATAAAATGTTAAGTGGTTTCATTTTTACATCTCCACACATTGAAATCAGATTTTAATCATTTTGAGAATACTAAAAAGGTTGGCAAATAATAAGAGAGTCATTAGTATAAGACAGAAAATACATGTAAATAACTTAAGAAATTTATGGTATGTAGTGATAGTAAAAAAACAATTTTTACACAATTCTACTTACCATAGAAAATGTATAAATCCCATGCACAAATTGATTAGGTAATGTTCAATATGGAAAGGAAGAAAACTAAAAACTATTAGGAGAATTATAAAACAGCAGACATATTTGGAATTATGTACATGTTGGTGGAAGAGAAAGCCCTGTTGAAAAAATGATTTTATTCAAATTCTTTTTAGTTTGTAGTATTGACATAATAGAAATCCCAAGAAGATATTTAGGTAAATTTAAGAAACTAATGCTAACACAGATCTAAAAGCATAATGAAATAAGATTATTCAATGAATAAAATACTTCTGCAAGAAGAGAGTCTAAATTGTAGTTTCAAGCTATAATAATTAAGATACCATTTAATGCTCTTTATTAAGTTTCTGTAGATCTCAGGAACATGACTAATAATAGCACCATAAATATTAAATAATTTTGATATCAGAGAGAGGAAAACTATGGAAATCAGAACATGTACTAACATTCATTTCTTATAGTTTAAAATACTAGATTTCAAGACACATGAATATAAACCAGGATATGAATAGAATTCTATAGATATCTACAATGTATTGCTATGTGAGAAAATCAAATTGCAGAATGCATATTATAAGATCAAGCTTTGTAAAATGCAATTCTAAACACTATGTAAGCATACATCTATGTTTATGTATTTACTTAAACACAAAAAAGTCGCTTATCATCTACAAAATTTACTTCTCCTAGCTTCAAATTTCCCAGGCAATAAAAATTCCTATTCTCAGAAATTGTAGTAGTAGTAATCGTAATAAAATTAATACAACTGGAATTGACTGAGAGCTGACAATGAGTCAGACAACGTGCTAAGTGCTTTTATCTGGTAATTGTCTTAATCATCACATCCGTCTTATGGAAGAGGTTCTCTTATTGTTTCTAATATACAAGTTTGTCTCAAGGATCAAAGGTGCCAATACATTTGTATAGACACATAATAAATGATAATACACATTTTTCACATAACAATGTACAATTAGGAATTATAATTTTATATTTTAAAACTAAAATATGAACATATTTACAAGTACAGATGCATGAGCACATACCCAAGGCTATACAGATTATGAGGAAGTCTAGTTAATACCCAGGCTGAAACTTAATTTCTAAATTACCTTTCGTTAAACCAAAAGTTTACTGGTGATTTGAGCTTTCTTGTGGTTACCTGGTCAGCTCTGGAACACTTGGTGGGTGTCAAAATTCCTCTAACATTGTATCTTGAGAACCTAGATTTCCGAATGAAACTCAATTACCCCAATGCCCAAAGAACAAGCTACTCACAGTATCATTTATATGGAAACAATCATCAAATGAGAAACCTTGAAAATACATAATAATATATATATATTTATAACAATAAACCAAAAGTATAAATTGAAGCATATTAATATAGTCCTTACATTACAGAAATAATTAGAAAGGGAAAAGAAATACAAGAAAGAAAGAAGTGCAAGGAACTAAGAGTATACATATTAAGAAAATTTTAGGAATTATAATGAACATGCAAAGCTTTATTATGCAATATAAAAGAAGGGTTTAAATAATAAACACACAGCCGTACTATTGAATATGAACTCGATATTGTAAAGATGTTGAATTTTCTTTTTTTTTTTTTTTTTTTTTTTTTTTTTTTGAGACGGAGTTTCGCCCTTGTTACCCAGGCTGGAGTGCAATGGCACGATCTCGGCTCACCGCAACCTCCGCCTCCTGGGCTCAGGCAATTCTCCTGCCTCAGCCTCCTGAGTAGCTGGGATTACAGGCACGTGCCACCATGCCCAGCTAATTTTTTGCACTTTTTAGTAGAGACGGGGTTTCACCATGTTGACCAGGATGGTCTCGATCTCTCGACCTCGTGATCCACCCGCCTCGGCCTCCCAAAGGATGTTGAATTTTCTCAGGTTGTTTTATATTTGTAAGGTAATCAGATTAAAATTCCCAGGGGAAGTTTATAGTAATTGAAAAAAAAAAATGTTAAAACTCTGCAAATTTCTAAGTACTAGTGAGAATTAGCAACCTAGGAAAAATACTGAAGGCCAGGGTTTCAGTGCCCTCAGGCTGTTATTACAAACTGCAACAGACTTGGGTAACTCACAAATCCAAAATCAAGGTTTTGGCAAGGCCATGCTCCCTCTGATGCCTCTATGGGAGGATCCTTCTTTGCATCTTCCTGTTTCTAGTAGTCCAGGTATCCTTTGGATCATGACTACAGTACTCCATTATCTACTTTCATCTTCATATTGCTGTCTTCACACTATGTGTGTCGCTGTCAAAATTTTCTTCTTCTTACAAGGACATCAGTCATATTAAATTGTTTTCTGAAATCATATTATCTGATGAACTCCATTTGTGTTTGAGAGTTGAAATTTGAAACATAAAATGAATTTTAAAACATAAATGATAGTTGCCCTAAAGGAATGTCCAAATATTTTTTCCAAGAAGAAAACTAATTTTCAGAGACTATTAATATTGATTACAAAAAGCATGTTGAATGAAACTGATATGTGTGTAGAGGGGTTAGTTGCTAAGTTTTCTTCATATTGCAGCTTAGAAATCTTTCTTTGGTTACACTAAGAGAAATTGACATCGTATTGAACAAATTGAAAAAGAAAATCTTTAAAAAACTTTAGTACAAGCTGCTCACTTGTTTTCTGACTTGAAATAAGTCACTAATCTTCTCTGAGTCTCAAACTTCCTATTCCAAAAAAGAAGGTAATGACTATCTTGTCATAACAAAAGAACAATAATGATAGCAATCATAATGTAGTTAGAAACATTCACACTGAAAGCTTACTCAAGTGTCATAGAGTATGGAAATGCCGTAATGGGAGTAACCTCTTTTTACCCTCAGAAACATCTGATGCCATAGATATTATTATTAATTCTATGCTGCAGGACTGCCACTAGAATTAGAATTAAATGAGGCAGGATAAGGGGGAAATCATATATTTATGAACTAAAAAAGTGACTCAGAAACCTAAGTAATTATATTATTTTAGTAAATTTGATTTTGTTCTCCAGAAATATCATATAGCAGAGTCATTTAGAACTTACATGCCTAGTTACAAATATGTAAGCACTGTAATTCTTATTTTTTATTTCTTCCTCTAATAATTTAGAAAAAAAAATATTTACTATCTATGTGTGAGGCACTGTTTATGTGTGAAATAAATCACTGAACAAACCAGAGATCTCCATAGTCATTATGGTTTCATTCTGCTGGGAGGAGAAAAACAAGAAAACAAGTTGGACAACTCATCCAAGTTTGCATGGGACTTTTCTGGCTTTAAAACTGAGAAGTTTCACGACCTGGAAAACCTCCTTTAGTTCCAAGTAAATCTAGAAGATTGTTCACTCTAGAAAAAACATAATGAATAAATGAAAAACCATGCTAGAATGTGATATGAGACAATGAAACAGGTGAATAAAGCAGGGTGGGAGATTGGGAAAGCTAAAGATGAAGATGATAATGCTGAATTAAATGGAGAGGTCAGAGTAGCCATGATTAAGTAACATTGGACCAAAGATCCTCGAGAGTTTTTAGAGTCAAACCAAATGTTAGCTGGGAGGAAGGCTCTTCAGCAAGAGCAAGCAGTCATTTAAAAAATCTGAGGGAGACTGGAATGGGGGTGTCTGAGGAACAGCAAAGAGGCCAGGGTGGCTGGAGACCTAAATATCTCTCATGTGTTGTGGTTTCAGGTGACTGTGGAAATCTTGAGAAGCTGGCAAAAAATCCTTTCTAAAGAGTCGAACTGAGAGCCCAGATTTAACAGCAGGGTTCTCGCAGGCAGAATACGCAGGTTCAGGAGGAAAGCGTAGAGGGAAATCAAGTCTATTATTTCCCTGGATTTTAATAACTACCTGTTGTGACTATGTAAAATCAGGACTAATGATAATTTTGCACTTCAAACACATGAATATTATTATCAAGACATATATTATTCCTTATTCCTTATTCCTCAAAAACAGTCTTAAGCATGGTCAGACTGAAAATAAAACTAGATAAATTATTATTTCCTCAATATTACACCACCATTTATTATGTTGAAGAGTTAACCAAATTTTAGTGTGAATTTACAATTCACAACATTTGAAAATTTACAATTATACTTATTAAGAATAACAAGTTTTTTCTATACAAAAAAAACCATAAACTTTTTCTAAAGGACTAAAAGTAGTTCACAAAAGTTATGTACCTTATCTGGTTTAGGGAAAGTCAATATCAAAGTTTGTTACATTTGCTCAAAAAATCTTTGATTCTTCACAAGAGTTAAATTAAAAATCAAAATGTGATGTCACCTTATTAGGAATTTTTAACATATGATTAAATTTCAACTGGAAAAGTATGTAACTCTTAGGTGAGATAATCTAGATAATATTACTCAAGGAATAACTAAAAAAAATAGGAATTAGGCATATTTACCACTACAGATATTAATCTTACATTAATTAAAACAGCGAGTATTATATAGGAATTGACACAGAGAATTCTTAAACAGAATTAATTATCTAATAGTGTTGAGCACAGTCATGATTGTAAAGCAAAATATAAACACCCATGTGATGCACACTAATGCATTTTGCATGCACAACAAAAAATAAATTTAAAGATATAACACAATAGAATAATACTGAAAAAGAGAATAACCATGACTTAGTGACTTAGTGTTAAGTAGGATTTTCAAATCCTAAAATAGATTAAGCTACATGGATATCCATTATGCGCTTTTAAATTTGAAAAGAGGCATATTATGGAATGAGTAATTTAAGATCCCCTTTTTATTATATATTCATAACTCTTATTTGAAAATTATGCACAATATAAAGATTAATTCTAAACAGAAGGTTTGAAGAATACTGAACAGTTTAAACAAATACCACTTCATGCCAGAAAATATGAAAATCTGATATTATAAAACTTAAATTTTTAAAAATTGCATATATTTTCTATGTAGGGCTTGAAACCCTATTACAAGTTTTTGAGAATCTGATAAATTATTATTAAAACTCCATTTGTGATAATATACTTCTGAGAGTAATCAAGGTAAACCTAAAAGAAAATTATAGAAAGTATATTCACTGTACAAGGAATTGAATTTGTGATCAATTGTGATAATTATAAAACTGTGTTTTGAGCTCAAAAATTGACAGACACCAATAAAATGAAATTGATTCATAATATTGTTTCATTCATTAGATATTTGGGAAAAACTGTCAGACTGGAATCTCATTTGAAATGATGCAATCCAAAACAATCCATGTAGGATTTAAAGCCTTTTTTTTTTATCATTAAGCAAAAATTTATATGCGATATCCATGTCAATATTCTTAAGATTACAAAGATTTGCTGAATAGTGATTCTTCCCTATCTGGTTTGGGCAGAAGAGACAAGAATGACATCAAAATAAAACCTGTGTGTATACATGCTTAATGCTTTAGCACAGTTTATCTGTTGTTGTTTGAATATTTGTGAACCTCCCCCAAATCTATATATTGAAAGCATACCCTCCAATTTGATTGTTTTTGAAGGTGGGAACTTTGGGAGGTAATTAGGTAATGAGGGTGAAACCTTCATGACTGAGATTAGTGCCCTTATGGTAAGCCAGAAATCTAGCTAGCTCTTTCTGCCATGTGAGGACTCAAGAAGTTGGCAGTCTGGAACACAGAAAAGGGCCCTTACAAAAATCAGATCACACCAGCATAATGATCTCAGACTTCCAGCCCTCAGAGGCATAAGAATCAAACTATTGTTGTTTATAAGCCACCTAGTCTATGGTACTTTATTACAGAAGCCTGAACTAAGATTTATGTGTCTCCCAAAATTATGCTTGGAGATATTACAGAAAAATTGGTGACTATTAATTTTTTCAGTTTTTACATCAAAAGTCTCCAATGAGCTTAGTTTTTTGATGGCTTCCAGGATAGCCCCGGAGAAGCTGGCTACCAAAACCCATGAAACTTGGTACCCAAGGACTCTACTGAAGAACTGAGAGAAAAAATATAGGAACGAAACTTAGGGGAAGGTCATGTTAGACTTCAGTAGGAGTTAGTGTTAGGTAGAGAATGTGGTTAGACTGGAAAATAATCCATGAAGCAAAGGAGCTTCTTCATTTATATTATGGGGGAGGCAATTATAGCATATATTCATTGGGATGATTTGTTGTATGTTTGATGTGCTCACTTTCTTGTGCTGCATAACACAATATGTACCAAATTGAATCAAGCAACATTCAAACAAGATTACACACTAGGAACAAGAGACATTTGTTCCAGGAATGCAAAGATGGTTTAGCATCTGAAAATAAAACAACAAAATACAACAAACATATTAGAGTATATCAATAGAAGAAATAAGAAAGACCATGTGTTCATTTCTCAATACACACACACACACACAAAAACACTAGACAAAACATACTACTCTTTCATGATATGCCTCCAAAACTAAGATTAGAAAAAAACTTAATAAACCTGATAAGGGCCATATATAAAAAAACACACTGCTAACATCATACAAAATGGTTGAAGACTGAATGCTTTCCCTTGAGTATCAATAGCAAAGCAAAGATATTCACCTTAATCATTTGCATTAAACATTTTACAGGTAGTTCTAGCTAGAATGTTCAGGCAAAATGAATAAAGATTGTCTACATTGTTAAAGAATAAGTATAGCTATATCTATTCATGAATGACATAATTGTGAATTCATCAAAATACAAAAACTTTATTAGAATTAATAATTCAGCAGAGTTGTGGGATACAAAAATATCAATATACAAAAATCAATTTTATTTCCTCTTGGTTGCAATGAAGAATCCAAAGTGAATTTAAAAATACATAATTCAATGATAATCACACAAAAAAGAAACACATAGGAATTAATATAAAAAAAGAAGTGCGAGATTTATTGACTGAAAATTCCAAAGCATCGGTAAAAAAATTGAAGAAGACCTAAATACTGATTCCTCTAATCTGTGAACATGGAGTATTTTTCCATTTTTCCTGTCCACATAAATTTCTTTCACCAATGTCTTATAGCTTTTATTGTGGAGATCTTTTACTTCTTTGGTTTAATTAATTCCTAGGTATTTAATTTTATTTGTTGCCATTATGTCTGGAATTCCTTTATTTATTTTCACATTGCTCACTCTTAGCACACAGAAATGTTATTGGTTTTTGTATGTTGATCTTATATCTAGAAACTTTACTGAATTTGTTTATCAGTTCTAATAGTTGTTTGGAGGAGTCTGTAGATTTTATCAAATATAAGATATCATCTACAAACAAGTATAATTTGAATTCTTTTCCAACTTGAATGCTCCTTATTTCTTTATCTTATCTTATTGCTCTAGTTAAGTTGAATAACAGTGGTGAAAGTTGGCATGATGGTCATGTTTCAGGTATTAGATGAAAGGCTTTCAGTTTTTCCCCGTTCAGTATGACGCTAGCTGTTTGGCTATCATACATGGCTGGAGATAATTATGTAAGTGAAATAATACAGACAAAAGAAGCAACATTGCATGTTCTTACTTATTTGTGTGATCTACAAATCAAACAAATTGCATTCATGGACGTAGAGAATAGAAGTTTGGTTACTAGAGCCTGGGAAGTGTAGTGAGGCCTCAGGGAGGAGTTGGGGATAGTTATCAACTACAAAAAAATAGTTAGAATAAATAAGACCTACTATTTGACAGCACAATGGAGTGAGTATAGTCAATAACTTAATTCTACATTTTAAAATAACTTTAAAAGTATACCTGGATTGTTTGTAAATCAAAGCAGAAATTCTTGAGGGGATTAGCAACTTACTCTCCATCATGTGCTTATTTCACATTGCATGGCTGTATCAAAACATGCTATGTATCCCACAAATGTATACACCTACTATGTACCCAGAAATAATAAAAAAGAAGTAATATTTTTAATATGTCCATACTATAAAAGCAATCCACAGATTCAACGCTATCCTTACCAAAAGTTCAATGTCATTTTTCATACAAAATAAAAAAGAATCCTAAAATTTGTGTGGAAACACAAAGGACTCTGAATAGCCAATGTAATTTGAAATAAGAACAACAAATCCTTGGTATATCACATTTCTTAAACTACATTACAATGTTATAGTGATAAAAACTGTATTGTACTATCATAAAAATAGACACATAGACCAATGGAACAGAAGAGAGCACAGAAATAAACCCACATATACACAGTAAACTAATCATTGACAAGGGCACCAAGAATATATAATGAGGAGTGAATATACTCTATAATAAATGGTGTTGGGAAAACTGTATACCCACATGCAAAAGAATGAAACTGAACTCTTATCTTATACCATGCACAAAAATCAGTTCAAAATGGATTAAATACTTAAACACAAGACAAAATACCTTAAAACTGCTGCTGGACTAAAACATAGGAAAAAGTTTTTTGACTTTTTTCTAGGCAATGATTATTTTTTACAATGACTCTAAAAGCACAGGCAATAAAAACAAAAGTAAAAAGTGAGGTTACATCAATCTTAAAAGCTTCTGCACTGCAAAGAAGACCATCAACTGAGTAAAGAGACAACCTATGGAATAATTGCAACCCATATAACTGATAACAACTTAATATCAAAAATATATAATGAACTCATACAACAAAATAGCACAAAAAAAAAAAACAAATAAACAGCTTAAACAATGGGCAAAAAATCTGCAGAGACAATTTTCCAAAGGAGGCATACAGGTAACTAAGAAGGTATATGAAAGGGTGCTCAACATCATGAATCATGAGAGAAATGAAGACTAAAACCACAATGAGATATCACATTATACATGCTCACATGGCTATTACCAAAAAGACAAAAGATAAGTGTTGGTGAGGGTGTCAAGAAAAGTAAACTGTTTTACAATATTGGTGGGAATACAAATTGGTACAGCCACTATAGAAAAGAATATGAAGATGTAACAAAAAATAAAAATAGCATTACCTATGTCCCATCAAACCCACTTCTGAGTACATATTTATTGGAAATAAAATCAGTATCTTGAAGTGATATTTGCACTTCTATGTTCATTGCAGCATTATTCATAATAGCTAAGGTATGAAAACAACATTAGCTAGCTAGCTAGCTAATAGGATGCAACTCAGCCATAATAAGGAAAAAATCATTGCCATTTACAATAACATGGTTGAAACTGGAGTCCATTATGTTAAGTAAAAAAGCTAGACACAGAATGACGAGTACTATATAACCTCACTTATGATGTGGAACCTTAAACAGTTAACATCATAGAAGCTGAGAGTAAAATGGTGGTTACCAGAGGCTCGAGGTGAGGAGGAAAAAGAGGGGAGGTTCATCAAAGGATCGAAACTTTCAGTGGTAAGATGAATAAGTTTCAGAAATCTAATGTACAGCATTGTGGTTATGGTTAATAATACTGTAGTGCATACTTGAAATTTTCTAACATAGATCTTAATTCTCTCACCATATACACACAAAATGATAACTATGTGAGATTATGTGTTACCTTGTTTTTGGTAAATGTATCACAATGTCTACATATATCAAATTATCACGTTGTATCCTTCAATGTAAACAATTTTATTTGTCAATTATACCTCAAAAAGCTGAAAAAAATATAAGAGCAAAAGGAGTATATTACAGGAAGGTTTTTGATGTAATAAACCAGATATAATCTCACCTTGAACAAGTATACTCTTCTATTAAAGATCCTTTGAAATGATCAAGGTAAAACAAGACACAAAAAAACCAACAAGATCATCATACCTACAGAACAGAGCTTAATTTAAAATATAAACCACAGCAAGTGGGAGGAAGGCTAAGAGGGAAAGACAGTGGAGGGGGAGGAGGAGAGAGAAACACCACTAATGAAATGGTATTGGGATATTCATAAGAGATAAAAACACGTTGCAGTAACTGATCTAGTTTTAATGTGATTAGCAAACAACAGCATTCTGAAAATATCCAGGAGCAAATTTCACTGCAGTTTAATATGCTGTAAATTTTATCAATGAAGCAGTTATCATTGCTTAAAAATTAATGAGAATTGAATAATTTGTGGGAGAAGATTAATTTTTTATTTTTTACTATATATAGTTACCTTGTATCATCTATGAGGTTGAAAAAATGTTATGTGTATGTGTATTATTAGATAGATAATAAGTAAAATTCACTTAAAACCTCAAAAATTACTTAGGGTACTCTCTTGTTAAGGAATGCTTAATAAGTGATCTAACAAATAACAGCCTCACATTTTTCTATCCTGGGGAAAATTGCCTGATATTAGTATCTCTACTTATCATAATGACTTATACCCATTTGATGCTATTTACGTGGCAGATGGAATACTTGCAACATGTACATTATCTTAATTACTCATTATAAGATATTTGAGCTGTGCATTCTAATTGTAATTCTACACTTTAAAATTGTTGTGAGATATAAACAAGTCAGTGAATATGAAAATACTTGGAGAAACTCAGGAGCCACAGAGGAACACATGACTATATAATCACAGTATTGTTTCCATTCTTGACAAAACAGATTATTTCATACCATACTGATTTTCTATTAGAAGACATATACCTACCTAACAGCATGTCAGTACTTTGGGTAATTCTTCTAATATCTTTGGATTAATGCCTCCTATTGAACTATCAATTCGCTACATGATATGTATACTGTGATACTATTTTGCTAATTAAAATAATAAAGAAAAGAAATACATTGATATCAATAATCTTGGTTATCTATCTATCTATCTATATATATATCAGAATATATACATGTATGTATATATACATGCACATGTGAAAATAGATGGACCCGACACTTAACATTGGTTAAAACGAAGATACGGAAACAAATATTTGTGGTTCATTAATTTATTTTTAATTTATTTTTAAGCAATTTGACTAGTTGGGCTGAAAAAAAAACACTAATTGTAACTTTTATTAGAAAATATACATTTCTTAGGTAAGAAGGAAGCTAGGCCAATCATTTGCTTTAGGATTTTAAACTAGTAATTGATGCTGTAAAAGCTGTGAGATTTATTCGTATGAGAAATAATATAATACACACATTCTGCATTAAAGGTAATAATAAGTAATCATTACACGCATTCTGCATTAAAGGTAATAATAATAAGTAATGATAATGGTTATACTTGTTTAAAGTTTACTTATACTGACAAGAGAAAAGAGATATATAAAATTATTAAAACACAAGTATCGACTATGTCAATATTAAAAAAAAAAATTAAAAAAGCAAGAAATATTTACCAATAAAGAAAAAGTCTTTATAACCTGCTATATAACCGTTTGGGGCTTGGGCAAACTATATATTATAAAGTGGCTGAGTTTTCTAAACTTTATAATCTAGCTATAATCATTACTAAATACAAATACAATACTGTAGTAAATTGGAGAAAACAAGATTACTGTTAGTCTCCAGTTATACAGGGCTGAAATAGATAACTCTCTGACAATAAAGTGTAAGAACTGGTATCTAGTCTACTAAACCCAGGTGATTACTGTTTGTTGTGGGGTGATGTTTGATTATTTTATTCCTGTCGAGGCATTACATACACACAGAAAAGTAAACAAAGCGTGTGTGTAGCCTCATCAATCTTTATAAACTGATATACTCTAAATGAAATTTTAAAACTAAAATTATTTAAACAACACAATACGAGTATTTATAGTGAGGTGTTGCTGAACAAAATTGATGTTAATTAGAAATAATCAATACATAAACTCTTAATTTACAACATATTCCCACAATTTCTTACATGAGTTCAACATTTGAAAATCAAAGCATGAATATCTAAGCCTTTAAAGATGATACTCCATATGTAAAAAGGAGAATATATTTAGCTGATATTAACAAAAACAATAGGACTTACGACAGGAAAAAATAAATAAATAAATAAGAATTCCTATATTTGCATTGCTTTCCATGGGTCAGTCATTGCCCTCTAGGACTTTTATCTTGCCTGACTTAATCTCCACCAAAATCATTTACTACTCACCATATATATTCATATTCCCCATTTATTTAATGCATCAAATGTGCCAAAAATGTAAAAATGTTTTTATTATTGTTTAACCAGTATATATATATTAATACTATCAGAACACAAGAATCCATGTTCAAGTAACACATTTTGGGTTGCCAGCACTTACCTATTATTAAACTGGAGTATGGTCAGTACTCTCATTTAAAATCTATGGCTAATCAGTATCAAGACAAATGACATCAAAGTTCATCAAAAGAGTTTTAATGTAAGTTCCGGCTAAAGTGGAACTGAGCAACCTTGACCTCAAATACAAGGATGGGGAGATGAGGCATGCAGTGAGTATTCATGAGCAATCTGTTGCTATTTTGTCAATTTTCATCATAATGTGGATATGGTAAATGTTTGGTGATATTATTTCAAGGGACCTATAATAAAACTCCAGTTATCCATAGAGACAGTTCAAAAGAATACAACTTAAAATAAAAGGAAACCAAGAATTTGGAAATGTATGCAAAATAGATATAGATAAAAAAATAGTTTCTATGTAGTCTAAAGATAATCAAGTAGAATATATAATTGCAAAAAAAAACAACTGATGGACAACAGAAAACTTAAAAGGTAAGTTAGGAATCACTAACATTGTAAAAATACTTTAGCAAACATATTAAGTGAATTTAAAAGGTTGTAGTATAATATAAAATAGTGGATCACTGGACACATACCCATATTCATGTATCAGAAGATTCAACACTATAAAAAATGTTCATTTGCCTGAAAATACAACTTTAGGTGAAGAATATAGGTGGAGAAAAAAATGTAATTTACCACTACTGGCATTTGGCAAAACATTATTGTAAATCATGAGCAAAGATAAGATGGTAAAATTAATCAATCTGACCTCAAAACTAAAGTGATATGTAAAAATTTTTATACCATCACTAAAGAACAAAAGGGCTTTCTCAAAACAGCAAAAATAATTTTAAGAGATGGACCAAAGGAGCAAATTTATAAAGAAAGTTTTTTTTTGGTAGGGGGGTAATTCTGTATTTGAGGGAATAACAAAGTTAAATATTAGTTTATGTTAGACACAAAATTTGAGCTGGAAAGATATACATAAATAATGTTTTTGAGTACAAAAGCAATAAACTGAAATATATGTATATGTATACATACACACACACACACAAATATATATATATATATATATATATATATATATATATATATACTATAATCTTGTTTTCCTAAGGTGAATAAAAATGAAAACAAATTATCTGTGTGTCTATATAAGACTATAGTACATGAAAATGCATAATAACAAAAAAGTATGTATCTGCTTGAGCAACATGAGAATGTGGGAACCTATATAACAGGTTGCTCCTAACTCATACCTGGAAGTGAGCCTGGAATTATACTCAGAAGAGGAATAGTGGCTAAAATTATCACTTTCCCTGTATCTATTTTAGCAATAACAATTATCTTTTCTTTTTTCTAACAAAACATTTAAAAGAGAAAATATGTTTAAAAAAATGTAGGCTAGAAAATATGTTTAAAAATGTGGGTGGCTTATGCTTGTAATCCCAGCACTTTGGGAGGCCAAGGTGAACAGGTCACCTGATGTATAGGCCTGTCTGGCCAACATGGCAAAACCCATCTCTACTAATAATACAAAAAATCAGCTGGGCATGATGGTGTGTGCCTGTAATGCCAGCTACTTGGGAGGCTGAGGTAGGAGCATTGCTTGAACCTGGGGAGGCGGAGGTTGCAGTGAGCCAAGATCGCACCACTGTTCTCCAGCCTGGGCGACAGAGCAAGACTCTGTCTCAAAAAACAAACAAACAAACAAACAAACAAAAACAAAAAACAAAAACAAAAACAAAAACAAAAAAAAAACAGTGAATAAACAAATACTTGGGCAAGGTCTGTTTTGTGACATACCAAATAATATCTAATCACACCAATTTAAAGTTCACCTCTGTGATGGTTAATACTGAGTGTCAACTTGATTAGATTCAAGATACAAAGTATTGATCCCACTTGTTATCTGTGAGGATATTGCCAAAAGAGACTAACATTTGAGTCAGTGGGCTGGGGCAGGCAGATCCACCTGTTATCTGGTAGGCAATCTAATCGGCTGCCAGCGAATATAAACAGGCCAAAAAAAACATGAAAAAGAAGGACTGGCCTAGCCTCCCAGCTTAATCTTTCTCCCGTGCTGGATGCTTCCTGCCTTCAAACACCCAGATCCATGTTCTTCAGTTTGAGGACTCAGGCTGGCTCTCCTTTCTCCTTAGCTTACAGACAGCCTACTGTGGGACCTTTTGATCATGTAAGATAATATTTACTAAATTCCCCTTTATATTTATACATATCCACCATATTAGTTCTGTTTCTCTGGAGTACCCTAATACAACCTCTTATGTATAAGTGAATGAATATTAACTTAATAATAAGAACAAAAGCAGCGTATCATAATTACATATTGCTTATAGAAGGTCAGGCACTTTGCCTAGTTACATAAGTTTTCAAATTTTGTATTCACAAATGTCATGAAATAGTGATATTAAATAGGACTACTTTTACTACATTAAAATTTTTGCTAAAATAAGGTGAGGAAGCTGATATCACAAATACAATGAATTATAATAAACATTTGATGGATTACACAGATAATAGCTTAAGATCTAAGAATTCACATTAATTGGTAACAAGATTGGCTCTATATTAATTGATTTTCACACTGCTATAAAGATCTACCTGAGACTGGGTAATTTGTGAGTCAAAGGTTTGACTCACAGTTCCCCAGGCTTAACAGGAAGCCTGTCTGGGAGGCCTTAGAAAACTTACAATCATGGAGGAAGGGAGGAAGGAGAACAGGAATCAAGCACTTTCTTCACATGTGGCAGGAGAGATAGAGTGTATGAAGGAAGGTGAAATACACTTTAATACACCAGATCTCATGAGAACTCACTATCACGGGAACAGAAAGGGAGAAGTCCATACCCATGATTCAATTGCCTCCCACCAGGCCCCTGCCCCAACTCATGCATGTTATAATTCTAGATTAGATTTGGGTGGGGACAAAGAGGCTAACCACATCAAGCTCCCAACTAAAGCCTAAATGCCCAGCAGGAGCTGGACATTAGGATTATCTTTGATAACCAGTAATTACCTTTTAATATGGCTATACCTTTTTAACATAATAAAGTCCCTAAAGAATCTATGCTTTCAATGACTACAAGCACAACAGTGAAAGAGCTAGTCCCAAATTGTATACCAACATATTTATCTATGCATCAGATTTCAGACAGTATTAAACAAGACAGTGCTGTCTGACTTATGAGATATGGCAAAAAATATTAGCACTCATAACAAAATAAATCAAGATGACATTCTCTTAATATTGTAATGTAGCAAAGATGTATTTTAATACTCTCTGTAAAAACCTAGAGAATAAGAGAAAGTTAGGTTAATGTTGAACTCCAGAAATAATAGCTCAGGTTAATAAACAGAATCCCAGATAATCAAAGGTAATGAGAAATTTTCAAGTCTGGGAGCGTAACAATAAGCAGCTTTGTGAACTTACTCTCTAGGGCATTGTCAAAAACAAGAGTGGATATCAGAGCAAGTTAGTGAAATAGAAGCTTACACTCTTTGTAACCCTTCAGAAACACCAAATTTTAACAACTATCTGCACACAAAAAAGGACTGTCACAAGAACCAAAACTCAGGTAAGCAATCACAATCACAGTACCTAGTTTTAACTACATATAATTTAAAAAGGCATTGAAAAGGGTTAAAAAGACAGCCTTGAATCAATGATGCCACCCTCCCCCATGCCCTTGGCTGTAGCCCTGCAGCCTGGAGAGTCTGTGCATTTGGAGGAGGGAGAGCATAGTGACTGAGGGGATTAAGCATTGAAATAAGTACTACGCTGTCATGTCAGAGAGCAACGCTTTGCTGGACTCAGCCAGTGATCACATACTGAAGAAACATTTGGACTAGAGCTAGCCAGAGGGGAATTCCCTATCCAATTGGTCCAAACTCGAGTTTTTTGACAAGCCTTGGCACTGCAGACCAATGTGCTCTGGGGTCCTATGTACACTTGAAGGGCAGTCTAGGACACAGGTTCTGCAATTCCTGGGCAAATCCTAGTGCTGGGATGGACTCAGAGCCAGAGGTTGGGGAATGGGGTGGCAAATAACCTAGGGAGACCCCTAGCCAGGGCAGCTAAAGCAGTGCTTGTACCAATCCTCCCCCCAACTCCAGACAGTGGAGACCACAGCAATGAAAGTGTCTCCATCTCTCTGCTTAATGGGAGGAGAGAAAGGGGTCAAGAGGACTGTCTTGCATCTTAGATTTCAGCTCAGGCACAGTAAGTTAGAATGCCAGGCAAAGTCATGGGACCTAGCTCCTCGATGACATTTCTAGACACATTTTGGGTCAAAAAGGAATGACCCAATCCTGGCAGGATCATTCACCTACTGACTAAAGAGCCCTTGGGCCCTACATAAGCAGCAGTGATACCCAGGGAGTATGCCATGGACAATGGGCTCTGAGATGTGCTGACTCTCAGTGTTACTCAGCACATTCCAAGCTATAGTGGCTACAGGGAAAGACTCCTCCTGTTTCAGAAAAGCAAAGGGAAAAGTGAAGAGGACTTTGTTTTTCACCTTCGGCACCAGCCTGGCTACAGTGGTGTAGAGCAACAAGCAGTGCTTAGGGTCTGCAAGTTGAGGCCTAAGCTCTTGGACAGCATTTCTGAACGTGCCCTAGGCCAGAGGAGCCCACTTTTTGAAGGGTGAGTCTTAGTCCTGGGATAATTCACACAAGCTGACTGCAGAACCCTTAGGTTTTAAGTGAACATTAGGGATGGCACAGCAGAATTCCCCCATGGGCTGGTGATGGTGATGCCCACATGGACAGGCTCCTCTGCTTGTGAAGAGGGGAAAGAACAGTGGGAAGGACTTTATATTTTGCTTTAAGTGCTAGTGTAGCTGCAGCAGAGTAGAAAATCAGGCAAATTTCTGTTTTTGACTCCAAATCCTGCCTCCCAGACAGTATCTCTGGACCTGCCCAGGCCTGGGAGAACTCACTGCCCTAAAGGACACAAATGTGGCTGGCTTTGCCACCTGCTGATTAAAAAGCCCTAGGTCCTTGAGTGAACATAAGTGATAGTGAGTTAATAGCTACAATGGGCCTTGAGCAAGATCCAGGGCTATGCTTGCTTCAGGTCTGACCCAGAGAAGTCCCAGTAGAGGGAAACACAGGAGTTTTTGTATTATAATCCCCATAATCCCCATAATCCCATGTTTTAAGGTCAGGACTTGCTGGAGGTAATTAGACTGCGAAAGTAGTTTCCCCATGCTGTTCTCATGATAGTGACTAAGTTCTCATGAGATCTGATAGTTTTGTAAGTGTCTAGCATTTACCCTGCTTGCACTTCTTCTTTCTGCTGCCTTGGAAAGAAGGTGCCTGGCTTCCTGAGGCCTCCTCACCCATGCTGAACTGTAAGTCAATTAAACCTCTTTTCTTTATAAATTACACAGTCATAAGGAGTTCTTTATAGCAGTATAAAAATGAACTAATACATACAGCTACAAGATCTAGAAAAATAGCAGCAAAATGGCAAATCTAAGATTTTCTGAAAATGGAGGAGATAAAAGTGGAACGTTTATTAGAAGGCATAATAACAAATAATTTCCCAAACCTAGAGAAATATATCAACATTCAAATACAAGAAAGTTATAGAAGACCAAGCAGATTTAACTCAAGGAAGAATAACTCAAATCATTTAATAATGAAACTCCCAGTGCTAAATGATAAGGAAAGCATCCTAAAAAAAGCAAGAGAAATCAAAAACAAATCATATCCAACGGAACTTCAGTACATCTGGCAGCAGCCATCTCAGTGAAAATGTTAAAAGCCTGGAAAGAGTGAAATTATATATTTAAAGTGCTGAAGGAAAAACACTCTTACCCTGGTATAGTATATATTGTGAAAACTACCTTGCAAACATGAAGGAAAATAAAGACTTTCCCAGCCAAACAAATGCTGAATGATTTCAACAATAGGACCTGTTCTCTAGAAATGCTAAAAGAAGTTATTCAGTCTTAAAAAAGAGATCTAAATGAGCAATAAAAAATCATCTGAAGTTACAGCTCTTACTCATAATAAGGACACAGAGCAACACTGAATATTGCAAAAGTGTAACTGTGTTGTGTAAAATGCCTTTATCTTAGGAGAATAAACAAATGAACCAATAAAAAAAATAACTGCAACAACCTTCAAGACATCTAACAATAAGACATGAAGAAAAACAGCAAGTTAAAAAGAGGAGGGATCAAGTAATAGTTGTAGAGTTTTTATTAGTTTTGGGGTGTCTTTGTTTGCTAATGCAATCAACGTTTAGTTGTTATCAGATTAAAATAATGACCTATAAGACAGTATTTGCAAGAATCTTGGTAGCCTCAAGTCAAAAACATACAACAGATACACAAAAAATTAAAAGCAAGAAATCGTCTCTTAGAAAGAAATTCACTTTCAATAAAAGAAGACAGGAAGGAAGGAAAGAAGAAAGAGAATATCACAAAATAACCAGAAAATAAATTTAAAAAAGAAAGAATAAGCCCCAATTTATCAATAATAGCATTGAATATAAGTGGACTAAACTCTTCAATCAAAAGAAAATCTGGTTGAATGGATTAAAAAAAAACAAGATCAAAAGATGTATTGCCTACAAAAAAGTACACTTCACCTATTAAGATAAATATAGAATGAAGTTACAAAGATGGAAAAAGATATTTGATGCCAATAGAATAAAAAAAGAGAGAAGTATCTATATTTATATCAGACAAAATATGTTTCAAAGAAAAAACTATAAGAGGAGACAAAGAAGATCATTATGTACTGATAAATATGTCAATAGAGCAGCAGGCTACAACAATTATAAATATATATTTTCCTGGCCCTCGAGCACATAGCTATAGAAACCAAATATTATTACAGATTAAAAAAAGAGATAGATCACACTACAAAAATAGCTGGAGACTTCAAAGCCCAACTTTCAGAAATGGACAGATCTCCTAGACAGTATCGCAACAAAGAAACAACAAACTTTATCTGCACTATAGAACAAATGGGCCTAGTAGATATTCACAGAATATTTCACCCAAATGACTGCAGAATGCACATTCATTTCCTCAACACAATGACCATTCTCAAGGACAGATCATATGTTGTGTCGCAAAACAAACCTTTAATAATTAAAATAATATCCATCATCTTCTCTGAACACAATGAAATAAAACTAAAAATTAATGAAAGGAGAAATTTTTGCAACTATAGGAATACATAGAAATTAAATAATATGGTCCTAAATGACCAGTGAGTCAATGAAGAGATTAAGAAAATTTGAAAAATTTATAGAGACACAACATATCAAATCTTATGATATCCAATAAACACAGTAGGAAAAGGAAATTTTATAGGTATAAGAGCCTATGGGAAAAAAGGACAAAAGCTTTAAACAAAAAAAAACTGACAATGCACCTTAAAAAATTAGAAAAGTAAGAACAAAGAAAACCCACTATCAGTAAAAATAATAATAATAATATCAAAGCATAAATAAATATAATGGAAATAAAAAAATACAAAAGATAAATGAAACCAAGAGTTGGTTTTTGAAAACTTAAACAATTTTAACAAATTTTTAGCCAGACTATGAAAAAAAGAGAGAAGATCCAAGTAAATACAATCAGACATAAAAAAGAGACATTGCAACTGACACTGCAGAAATTCAAAAGATAATTAGTGGCTACCATGAGCAACTATGTATTAATAAACTAGAACATCTAGAGAAAATGGATAAATTCCTAGACACATAAAACCTGCCAAGATTGAAACAGGAAGAAATCCAAAATCTGAATACACCAATAGCAAGTAATGAGATTGAAGCCATCGTAAAAATCTTCCAGTAAATGAAAGCCTGGGACCCAATGGCTTAACTGCTGAATTGTACCAAATGTTTAAAGAAGAACTGACATTAATCCTACCTAATCTAGTCCAAAAAAAAATAGAGGAAAAAAAAAAAAAAAAAAAAAAAACCTCTGAACTAATTCTGTGAAGTCAGAATTATCCTGATACAAAAGCCAGACCAAAAAAGAGAACACTACAGGACAGTATCTTTAATAAATATTTATGCAAAAATCAACAAAATACTAGCAAACCAAATTTTAAAAATACATTACAAAGATTATTCATCACAACCAAGTGAGATTTATCTCAGGGATGTAAGAACGGCTCCAAATACGCAAATCAATCAATGTCTGAGATTATATGAAGAGAATGAAAGACAAAAACCATATGATCATTCCAATTAATGTTGAAAAAGCATTTAATAAAATTCTATATCCCTTCACAACAAAAGCTGGATATAGAAGGAACATATGTTGAAATAATAAAAGCCATATTTGACAGGTTCCCTATTAGTAGTATACTGAATGGGAAAATTGAAAGGCTTTCCTCTAAGACGTGGAACATGATAAACATGCCAACTTTCATGACTGTTATTCCACATAGTACTGGAAGTGGTGACTAGAAAAATCAGACAAGAGAAAGACATAATGGGCATTTAAATTGAAAGTGAAGTGTTCCCTATCAAGCTCTCTCTCTTTGCCTGCTGCCATTTATGTAAGATGTGACTTGCTCCTCCATGTTTCCACCATGACTATGAGGCTTCCTCAGCCACATGGAACTCTAAGTCAATTAAACCTCTTTTTTCTGTAAACTTTTCAGTCTTGGGTATCTTTTTCAGCTGCATGTAAACAGACTAATAGAGCAAATTGACACCAGTAGAGTGGAGCATTGCTGAAAAGATACCCAAAACTGTGGAAGCAAGTTTGGAACTGGGTAACACGGGGAGCAAAGGTAACTTGTATTATGTTTTAGCAAAGAGATTGACGGCATTTTGCTGCTGCTCTAGAGATTTGTGGAACTTCAAACTTGAAAAAGATTATTTGGGGTATGTTGCAGAATAAATTTCTAAGTAGCAAAATATTCAAGAAGTGACTTGGGTGCCGTTATGGGTGTTGTAAAAAGCAGTAAGTTTTATAAGGGAAGCAAAGCATAGAAGTTCAGACAATTTGCAGCCTGACAATATGATAGAAAAAAATCACCTTTTCTGAGGATAAATTCAAGCCAAGCTTGGTGCAGAAATTTGCATAAGTAATGAGGTGCTGAATGCTAATCCCCAAGACAATGGGGAAGATGTCTCCAGGGCATTTCAGAGATCTTCAAGGAAGCCGCTCCCATCACAGGCCTGGAGGCCTAGGAATAAAAAGTGATTTTGTCGGCCAGGCCACGAGTCCCCATGCTATGTGCAGCCTAGGGACTTGGTGCCCTGAGTCCCAGCTGTTTCAGCCATGACTAAAAGGGGCCAATAGGAGCTCAGGCTGTGGCTTTAGAGGTTGCAAGCCTCAAGCCTTGGCAGCTTTCATGTGATATTGAGCCTGTGAGTGCACAGAAGTCAAGAATTGAGGTTTGGGAATCTTTGCCTAGATTTCAGAAGATATACGGAAACGCCTGAATGTCTAGGAAGAATTTTGCTGAAGGGGAAAAGTTCTCACAGAGGAACTCTGCTGGGCAGTGCAGAAGGGAAATGTGGGGTTGCAGCACACACACAGAGTCTGTACTGGGAAACCACCGAATGGAGCTGTGAGAAGGATACCATGCTCCAGACCCCATAATGATAGATCCAGTGACAGCTTGCACTGTGCACTTGGAAAAGCTGCAGACACTTAATGCCAGCTGGTGAAAGAAGCTGGAAGGAAGGCTGTACCCCGCAAAGCTACAGGGGCAGAGCTCCCCAAGACCATGAGAACATACCTCTTTCATCAACATGACCTGGATATGAGATGTGGAGATGAAGGAAATCATGTTGGAGCTTTAAGATTTGACTGCTCCACTGGATTTCAGACATGCATGGATCCTGTAGCTCCTTTGTTTTGACCAATTTCTCCCATTTGGAATGGCTGTATTTACCCAATGCCTATACACCCACTGTATCTAGGAAGTAACTAACTTGTTTTTTATTTTACGGGCTCATAAGTGGAAGGGACTTGCCTTGTCTCAGATGAGACTTTGGACCGTGGAGTTTTGAGTTAATTCTGAAATAAGTTAAAACTCTGGGGAACTGTTGGGAAGGCACGATTGGTTTTAAAATGTGAGGACATGAGATTTGGGAGGGGCCAGGGGCAGAATTATCTGGTTTGGCTATGTCCCCACTCAGACCTCACCTTGAATTACCACATGTTGTGGGAGGGATCTGGTGGGAGGTAACTGAAATGGGGGCAAGTCTTTCCCATGCTGTTCTAGTGGTAGTAAGTCTCATGAAATCTGGTGGTTTTAAAAAGAGGTGTTACCCTGCACTAGCTCTCTGTCTGCCACCATCCATGTAAAACGTGACTTACTCCTCTTTGTCTTCCACCATGATTGTGAGGCTTCCCCAGCCAAGTGGAACTGTAACTCAATTAAACCTCTTTCTTTTGTAAATCTGGTATGTCTCCTTCAGCAGCATGAAAACAAACTAAAACAAGGTCTATCAACAGATAAATGAATAAAGAAAATGTTATATTGATACACAATGAAGTACATGAAAGAGCCATAAAACAATGAGATTCTGTCATTTGCAACAACATGGACAAAATTTGAGGTCATTATGTTAAGTGAAAAAATTAGGTGCAGAAAAACAAATATCACATCTTTTCACTTATTGTCAGATGTAAAAACCAAAACGATTGAACTTGTGAAGATAGTCAAAAAGAAGTTTCATTACCAGAGGCTACTAAATTTTGGAGATTTCTTTTGGATGGTGGGGTGGTTGATGAATATGAAAATAAGAAAACTAAATTATACCTAATATTGATAGCACGATGTGATAGCTATAGTCAAAATAATTCAATTATATACTTTAATTAATGAAGACAGTATAATTGAATTCTTTGTAATAAAAAGGATATATGCTTCAGGGGATAGATACCCAATTTTTCATAATATGATTATTATACATTTCATGCTTATATCAAAATATCTCATGTACTCCATAAATACATACATCTACTATGTACCCATGAAAATTAAAAATAAAAAATTTAGAAAAAAAAATACAGAAAAAACAGCTGGCAGTTAATAAAAACTAACAATTTGGTGTGACACCAATGAGACAGACAGCTTAATTGAGAAATCAGGGAAATTGACAAATATATCTCTGCTAAATCTACTGTTATGGTACCACTGTGTACTCAAAAGTCTGAATCCTCTGAGAAGAAACATCAGAATATTCACATTAAGGAAGGAGAATACTTATTAGAATAGTTCAAGCAAGTCACTAAACAAATAAACAACAACAAAAACAAGATACAGGGAGTAAATCTCTAGAATTAATAGAATATATTACTTAAATTTTTGAATCTTCAAGAAAAAAAAATGCAAGACATGCAAAGAAACAGAAAGTTTGACATATACCATAGAATAAAATGAGGAAATAGAAACTGGTTGGGAGAGCTCAGATGTCAGATTTTAAAGTAATACTTCAAGGCAACCATTATAAATATGTCCAAAGGAAAAACAGAAAGCCATAATTGATGATGTAAAGGAAGTTTTCATGCCATAGAGAATATCAATAACAAAAGAAAAATTAATAACATTCTAGAATTGAAAAAAATACAATATTGAATAGAGATTTTTTAATATGAAAAACAAGCCAAATAATGAAGAAAATTCAACAGGGCTTCAGACAAGCACAAGACACCATTTACCATACTAACACATGTTTAACAGGACATCAAGAAGAGGATACAAGGAGCAGAGCAGAAAGAATTATTCAAAGAAAATAGTTGAACATTTCCTAAATTTGATTAAAAGCATAAATTTAAACATCTTAAAATTCAACTAACTCTAAATAATATAAATGCAAAGAGGTGCATACCAAGTCATCATAGCAAAAATGCTAAAATACAATGACAAAAAGAAAATCATGAAAACAGAAAGAGAAAAATGACTTGTCATGCATAATAAAACTCTACTAAGAATAAGATCCGACTTCTCATCAGAAACAAAGGAGGTATTAGGTCTGATGTTTAAGTCTTTAATCCATCTGGAGTTAATTTTGGTGTAAGGTGTCAGGAAGGGGTCCTGTTTCTGCTTTCTGCACATGGCTAGCCAGTTTTCCCAACACCATTTATTAAACAGGGAGTCCTTTCCCCATTGCTCATCATCACTGGTCATCAGAGAAATGCAAATCAAAACCACATTGAGATACCATCTCACACCAGTTAGAATGGCGATCATTAAAAAATCGGGAAACAACAGATGCTGGAGAGGATGTGGAGAAATAGGAACACTTTTACACTGTTGGTGGGAATGTAAATTAATTCAACCATTGTGGAAGACAGTGTGGCGATTCCTCAAGGACCTAAAAATAGAAATCCCATTTGACCCAGCAATCCCATTACTGGGTATATATCCAAAGGATCATAAATCATTCTACTACAAGGACACGTGCACATGAATGTTCATTGCAGCACTGTTTACAATAGCAAAGACCTGGAACCAACCCAAATGCCCAACAGTGATAGACTGGATAGGGAAAATGTGGTACATATACACCACGGAATATTACGCAGCCATCAAAAACGATGAGTTCACGTCCTTTGTAGGGACATGGATGAACCTGGAAACCATCATTCTCAGCAAACTGACACAAGAGCGGAAAATCAAACACCATATATTCTCACTCATAGGTGGGTGTTGAACAATGAGAACACATAGACACAGGGAGGGGAGCACTACACACTGGGGTCCGTTGGGGGGAAATGGGGGAGGGGCGGGGGTGTGGGGAGGTGGGAAGAGATAGCATGGGGAGAAATGACAGATACAGGTGAGGGGACGGAAGGCAGCAAAGCACACTGCCATGTGTGTACCTATGCAACAATCTTGCATGTTCATCACATGTACCCCAAAACCTAAAATGCAATAAAAAAAAATGAAAAAAAAAAAAAGAAAAACAAAACCAACCCAGACAAATGTGACAAGGTAGAAAAAAAAAAAAAAAAAAAAAAGAAACAAAGGAGGCCAGAAGGAAATAAGATTACCTATTATAGCACTGGTAGGAAAAGCAACAGCACCACCAAAGCTGTTAACCAAGAATTGTATACCTGGGAGTAAAAATGAAAACAAAATTAAGGCATTCCCAATTAAAACAAACTGAATTTGTTACTAGTGAACCAAGCTGACAAAACACTTAATAAAGGGAGTTTTTCAAAATGAAAAGAAAGCGATACTATGTGCTAATTCAAATCCAAATGAAAAACTAAGAGCAATGATAAAGTCAATTTTATAACACTAAAAGACAGTGTAAATAGCTATGATTTTGTTTTATCTGGCTCACATTTCTATCTAAGGTGTCTGGGGAGTCATGCTCTACAAACCATAAATTCTCATCAGATGCATTTTATTTAATGCCATATACTGAGACTTTCTTTCCAATCTGACTGGCATAACAATATGTGATTAAGAAAATCAAAAGATTTTACCCCAAAACATGTTTGTTAGTGTTTTTTTTTTTGTTTTTTTTTTTTTTTTTTTTTTTTTTGCCATATTCTGAAATGGCCTACCAAACCTGTTCTTTCTGTGGGGAAAATTTACATATGTGAAGAATCTTTATTAACAAGCTAGACATTTTCCTGCCTGGCCCTCTCAATCCTGAAGAGATTAACTGAGAGTCTATCACCTTTTAAAGGTCTGAATAGGATACATTTGTCATGTATTGTCTCTAAGCGCAGCCACTATGAGACTTCAAAAATCATGGTCTCCACAATCTTATCCTAACCTGAGCATTTACTTTCTATTAACCCCAGATCTTTAGACAAACTCAACCAATTGTCAACCAGAAAATGTTTATATTTACCTATAGCTTGGAAGCCCCCCAACTTCAAATTTTCTTGCCTTTCTGAACCAAACCAATGTATTTCTTAAGTGTATTTGATTGACATCTCATATCTCCCTAAAAGACATAAAACCAAGTTGCACCCCAACCACCTTCACATGTTCTCAGGACCTCCTGAGGGCTGTCACGGGCCATGGCCACTCATATTTGGCTCAGAATAAATATCTTCAATTATTTTATAGAGACAGACTCTTTTCATTGATGCACTACTTTTCTAAACAGACTTACAAACTATTGTATAGGGCTGGGTGCAGTGGCTCATGCCTGCAATCCCAGCACTTTGGAAGGTAAGGCAGCAGATCACTTGAGGTTAGGAGTTCAAGACCAGCCTGGCCAACATAGTGAAACCCCATCTCTACTAAAAATACAAGAATTAGCCTGGCATGGTGACAGGTGCCTGTGATTCCAGCTACTCAGGAGGCTGAGGAAGGAGAATCACTTGAACCCAGGAGGTAGAGGTTGCAGTAAGCTGAGATCACACCACTGTAGTCCAGCCTGAGTGACAGAGTAAGACTTTGCCTTAAAAAAATAAGTAAATAAATAAAATAAACAAAAAATACTATTGTATAAAGCAATGTGTATTGTATTTTGGAGAATATAACATACAGAAAAGAAAGATATTTGAAAATAACAGCAAAAAGTTGAGTGAGTGCAAAATTCTATTGGAATAAGTCAATTATACCGTATGGTAACTCAAATACAAAGGAACAAATATAGAGAACCAGAAATGGTAAGTAAGCAGGTTAGTATAACAAACTTTATAAGTATATACTTGCTCTCTTTTATTTTCTAAGCTTATTTTACAGACTTAAAATTAAACAATAATTATAGCAATGCATTGCTGGGGATGTAGCATATATAGATGCAATTCTTATGACTATAATAGCACAGAAAGGAGGAAAGGGAAATAGACATATAGGAGTGTTATTTCTGTATCTCACAAGATTGGTTTAACATTCTAAAATCAGTCAATATATTGTACCATATTAAGAGATTAAAGGAAAAAAGAATATGATCATTTCAACAGATGCTGAAAAAGCAGTTGGCAAAGTTATACATCCTTACATAATAAAAATATACTCTTGGAAAAGAAGGAAACTTACCCAGTCTAAGTATGAACATCTCTGAAAAACCTATAACCAACAACATATTAAATAGTGAAAGGCTCTTTCCATGTAAGATTTGAGAACAAATCTAGAACATTGGCTCTTAGGGTGTTTATTTGTCATTGCACTTTGAACACATTTTCTGAGTTGTTAGTAAAAAATGAAGAAATAATACATGTTTGGAAGAAAGAAGTAATTCACTAAATAAAAATCAATTTCATGTCTATATAGCTGCAACCAACAATTAAAACATAAAATTGTTCCATTCACAATAGCATAACAAATACTTAGAAATAAGTCAAATTCAAATGCGTAAAACTTATAAACTGGAAACTGCAAAACATTGAAAAGAAAAATTTAAAAAAAGATATATATGTGAAAATAAACTTATAAAAATGTTCAAAATTAATAGCATAAGATAAATATAGATCAAAGCCAAAATGTGATAGTATCACATAAACAAAAGAATGAATAAAATTAAAGACCAACATTACCACTACCAACTATTGATTAGTGTTGGTAAGTATGTAGTACTCTCATCAATTACCGGTGTGAAGACAAAACTGTTTAGCTGCTTTGAAAACAGTATGGCCATAATTTATTATGTTAAGTATGTGTGTACCATGTGACTTAATAATTCAAATCCTAGATATTTACCCAAGATAAATAAAAATATGTGTTCTTACAAAAACACATACATGAACTTCCATAGCAATATTATTCATAATAGAACCAAAGTGGAAACAAATCAAATGTCCATAAACTGGCGAATGAATAAACAATTTGTGGTACTTTACCATTGAATGTAACTCTGAAACAGAAAGGGAAAAAGATTGATACATGTAAGAACATTGATCAACCTCAAATGCCTTATGGTAAGTGAAAGTGGTAAAACAAAAAGATGTAATTTATATAACACGCTATGAAAGACATACTTAGACAGACAGAAAACATTTCAGTGGTTGCCTAGGTTCAGGAGTAGGATAGAAGATTGAGTGGAAGAGAACATAGGTAAACTTCTAGAATGAGAACTGGTCTGCATCTTGACTAACTATCTGTAAATGTGTACTATTACCAAATACAAGCAAATTTTACACTTACAACAGATGACTTTTATTGTGTCTAAAATGGTATTTTAGTAAACAAAAATAGGGGAAAATTGTTAAGTAAATATGATCAGGCATTTGGAAAACACAAATTAAAACTACAATGAGAAACTGATATGGTTTGGCTCTGTGTCCTCACCCAAAACTCATGTTGCATTGTAATCCCCATTGTGGAGAAGAGTCCTGGTGGGAGGTAATTAGATCATGAGGGCAGATTTTTTGCTTGCTGTTCTCATGATAGTGAGTTCTTACCAGACCTGGTTGTTTAAAATGGTGCAGCATTTCCCCCTTCACTCTTTCTCTGTCTCTCCTGCTGTCCATTTGAAGATATGCTGTCTTCCCCTTCACCTGTTTGCCACGACTTTATGTTTTCTGAAGCCTTTCCAACCATGCCTCATGTGCAGCCTGCAGAACTGTGAGTCAATTAAACTTCTTTTCTTCATAAATCATCCAGTTTCAGGTAGTTCTTTACAGCAATGTGAGAACAAACTAATACAGTAAATTGGTACCAGAGAAGTGGGGAATTGCTATAAAGATACTTGAAAATATGGAAGCAACCTTAGAAATGGACAATGGGTAAAGGTGAGAACAGTTTTGAAGGATCGGAAGGAGAGAAGAAGATAAGGGAAACTTTAGAACTTCCTAGAGACTTGTTGAATGGTTGTGACCAAAATGCTGATAGTGATATGGACAGTTATGTACAAGTTGAGGTGGTCTCAGATGAAGATGTGAAACTTACTGGGAACTAGAGTAAATATCACTCTTGCTATGCTTTGGCAAAGAGACTGGTGGCATTGCACCCCTGTTCTAGGATCTAAGGAACTTTGAACTTCTAAGAGAGGATTTAGTGTATCTGGCAGAATAAATTTCTAAGCAACAAAGCATTCAAGATTTATTCTAGCTGCTTCTAAAAGTTTATGCTCATTTGCATAAAAAAGAAATGGCCTGAAATTAGAACTTATATTTAAATGGGAAGCAGAACATAAAAGTTTGGAAAATTTGTGGCCAGAACATGGGGTAGGAAAAAAAAAAGCCATTTACAAGGAATAAATTCCAGGTTGCAGAAATTTTTATAAGAGAAGCCAAATTTTAACAGCCAAGATGAAGAAAATGTCTCCAGGGCATTTCAGAGGCCTTCATAGCAGACCCTCCCATCACAGGTCTGGAGGTCTAGGAGGTAAAAAAATGGTTTTCAGCCACAGCTGGAGCTGGAGTGGCTGGGATGCAGGGCACCCTGGGTTTGGGCTTTGCTTCTCTGTGCAGCCTTGGAATATGGTACACTGTGTCCCAGCTGCTCCAGCTCCAGCTGTGGCTAGTATTGGTCAAGGTACAACTTAGGCCATTGCTTCAGAGGTTGAAAGCCCTAATCCTCCCAATCCTTGGCAGCTTCTATGTGATCTTGGGCCTGCAAGTGCACAGAAGACCAGAAGTGAGCTTTGAAAGCCTCTGCATAGATTTCAGAGGAGATATGGATGCCTGAATGTCCAGGCAGAAGTCTACTGAAGGGTAGAGTCCTCATGGAGAATCTTTACCAGGGCAATGTGGAGAGAAAATGTGGGATTGGAGACCTTACATGAAGTTCCCACAATCATGATGGAAGGTGAAAAAAAGTAGCCACCTTCTTCACAACATGGCAGTAGGGAGTGTGTGCATGTTGAAGATGAACTGTCAAACATTTATAAAAGCATGATCTCATGAGCACTCACTCACATTATGAGAACAGAATGGGGGAAACTACCCTTATGATCCAGTCACCTTGCTTCCTTGACACAGGGGTATTACAATTTGAGATGAGATTTGGGTGGGTATATAAACCTAACCATATTATTTCACCTCTGGCCCCTCCAAAATCTCATGTCTTTTCACATTTCAGAACTAATCATGCCTTTCCAGCAATCCTTGAAAGTCTTAACTTATTCTATCATTAATCCAAAAGTCCATGTCTAAAGTGTCATCTAAAACAAGGCAAGGCCTTTCTTCCTAGGAGCCTGTAAAATCAAAAGCAAGTTATTTACTTCAAAGATACAATGGGGGTACAGCCATTAGGAGAAATTGGCCAAAATCATGGGGCTACAGGCTCCATGTAAGTCCCAGATCCAGGGAGGCAATCATTAAATCTTAAAGTTTTGAAATGATCTCCTTTGTCTCCATGTCTGACATCCAGGGAATGCTGATGCAAGAGGTGGGATTCCAGGGCCTTGTGTATCTTCTTTGAGGACTGGTGTTGAGTGTTTGTGGCTTTTCCAGGAGCATGATACAAGCTGTCAGTGTATCTACCATTTTGGGATCTGAAGGATGGTGGCTCTTTTCTCACAGCTTGACTAGGCAGTGCCCCAGTGGGGACTCTGTGTGGGGGATCCAAGCCCCCATTTACCCTTTGCACTACCTGAGCAGAGGCTTTCCATGAGGGCTGTGCCCCTACAGAAGAATTCTGCCTGGATAACTAGGTATTTCTCTACATCCTCTGAAATCTAGACAGAGATTCCTAAACCTCAATTCTTGACTTCTGTGCACCTGAAGGCCCAACATCATGTGAAAGCCACCAAGGTTTGGGGCTTGCTCCCTTGGGAGCAATGTCTCAAGATATACATTGGCCTTTTTTTAGCCAAAACTGGTGTTAAAGCCGTTGAGACACAGGACACCATGTCCTGTGACTGCACAGAGCATCTAGGAACCTGAGACCAGCCCACAAAACCATTATTCCTCCTATACCTCTGGGCCTGTTATGGAGGGACTGCTCCCAAGACCTGTGACAAGCCCCAGAGACATTTTCCCCATTGTCTTGGTGATTAACATTTGGCTCCTCATTATCTTTGCAAATTCCTGCAGCTGATTTGAGTTTCTCCACAGGAAATGTGGTTTTCTTTTCTATTGCATCATCAGGCTGTAAATTTCCCAAACTGTTATGCTCTGCTTCCCTTTTAATCATAAGTTCCAATTTCAAACCGTCTCTTTGTGAATGCATAGAACTGAATGCTTTCAGAATAATCCAGGTCATATCTTGAATGCTTTGCTGCTTAGAAATTTGTTCCACCAGATATCTGAAGTCATCTCTCTTAAGTTCAAAGTTCTTCGGATCTCTAGGACAGGTGCAAAGTAGCACCAGTCTCTTTGCTAAAACATAGCATGAGACGTTTACTAATCATTATAAACCCCTGCCTAATTCTATTAGATTAGTTGAAAACTTTTTTTTAAATATATTATAACATTTTATATACTGTGGAATATGGGCAAGCCATTTAGCATCAACAACTACCAGCATTTCCCACCTGCTGAATGGTGATAATAATAGTAATAGCAGTTGCATTAATAAAAAACCTACTCACACACACTGTAATAAAACATTGATAATGATATGTAGAAACGTAAGATCAAAAACCATGACATTATTTTATTATAGGTTGATTTATATTTGTTTGAATATGGAGTATCTTTTAAAATATTTCAGCCCATTTATTTTGGTTTAGGCAGCCAAGGTGGGAAGATCACTTGAGCCCAGGAGTTTGAGAGGGCAACCTCAGTCTCTACAAAAAAAAAAAAAAAAAAAAAAAAAGTAGGAATTTTCCAGGTGTGGTGGCATATGCTTGTGGTTCCAGGTGCTCAGGAGGCTGAGTTGAGAGGTCTGTTTAAGTCCTGGAGGTTCAGGCTGCAGTGAGCCATGATTGTACCATAGCACTCCAGCCTGGGTGAGAGAATGAGATCCTGTCTCAAACAAACCAAAACAAAAGAAAACAAAAATCTATTAAATATTTTGAAATAAATGTTCCTAATTTGAGTAGGTAAAATGAGACAACAATATGGTTATTGTTTAACAAATTAATGAGGAAAATATTTTCTTTTTCAAAAATATCAGTGAAATTAGGGCATTGTTTTTCTATATGACTTTTTAAAAAAGTCATTAAAACATTTACAATCACTAATGCTTTCTTTCTCTACAGAGATTCAAAAAATTGTTCAGTTAATAACAGTAACAATTTTAATAATATTTATTAACATTTCTTAGTACTCACTAACCAGTAGTGCTGGTGCTTAGTGTATGTTTGTGGATTTTATTTAATCCTCGCAATGCACTGTAATAAACATTACTAATTTTATATCCCAGAATTTTAATGAAATTTGAATAAAGCTCTTCTTTGGAAATACTTCTGTAAACAACAACACAAGAAATGTTAAGGACACATAAATCAAAATCTTTTTTTTTTTTTTTTTTTTTTGAGACGGAGTTTCGCTCTTGTTGCCCAGGCTGGAGTGCAATGGTACGATCTCAGCTCACCGCAACCTCCGCCTCCTGGGTTCAGGCAATTCTCCTGCCTCAGCCTCCTGAGTAGCTGGGATCACAGGCACACGCCACCATGCCCAGCTAATTTTTTGTATTTTTAGTAGAGACGGGGTTTCACCATGTTGACCAGGATGGTCTCGATCTCTTGACCTCGTGATCCATCCGCCTCGGCCTCCCAAAGTGCTGGGATTACAGGTTTGAGCCACCGCACCCGGCCACATAAATCAAAGTCTTAATGCTCCAATCCACAGCTATCAAGCAAATGCATAAATGACAGTAATTTTCATTACTTACCAAACAACAAACCGTTATATTGTGAAAAGTCCTTATTAGAAAAAGTTTATACTCATTATTTTATTATATTTTTTATTGGTAATGAAACTAGAAAACTGGAAAACTAGAAAACTAGTGGTTTCTAGTTTTTCTGGGATCCAAGTGGTTTTTTGTTTCCAGATCCATCCAGTGGTAGTTCCAATTGCTTTAAAACAATTTTTACCATTGACAACTCTGATTGATATCTTATCTGGAGTGCTAACCTAATGACACTTTCCTAGATTAACCTCAAAAAAAGATAAGTGCATGCACACACACACACACACACACACCCCACACACAAACACACATAATACAGTAGTCAAAGCTATGATATTGGCTAAAATAGTGCTGACATGTTCAGTGAAATGGATTAATAATGGGTAGAAAATCAAAGTAAAATTATATCAACAATTGACATTTCCAATAAAATATTTCTGTGAGTTCAAGAGTTTAAATATCTAGATAACAGAGATAAATAGGTATACCTACCTGAAACTCGCATGCACACACATCGTGGCACAAGTGTCCATGGATTTCTCAAGAAAACCAAATTTCTAAAATAACAAGCACAGTGTGCTCCAATTTTTATTTAAAAAATAAATAAATTGCCTAATCACCAAATCTTGAAAATTACAATTAAACATGGGTGTATGTATATATTGTTTCAAATGATAAATGCTGAATTACATTCATCTAGTACTTATGAGTAAAAACAGGATGTGTTGTATAGGATTTGTAGAAAAACACAAAATGTTTCATTATACTGTATCTCATTATATCCTTTTATTGTTTATATTTAGAAATTAATTTTATCAAGAATCAAATCTACCTATAAATTTGAAAAAATCACTTTCTTTGACTTGTGAGAGATATTAGAACATAAATTGTAGTGCATATGTCCCAGGATTTTCTAACTTTTAGAAGATAATGATAAAATATTTTCTTAGTACTGCTAATAAAAATAATAATATTAGTAGTAGTAACATATGATTAATGCTTATTTACCTGGAAGAAAATGTTCTTTGGGGCTTTTAGTGCATAATCTCATAACAAACTTGTGCTACTGATATTTTTTATTCATTCTACAGCACAGGTTTTTCATGAGCATTACAAAAAATAACATAAGACACTTTTGAAACCCAAAAAGAAACTAAATATAAAAGTGATTATGTTATCACTTCATGAGAATAATTAACAAAACAGTTTGATGACCTACTGAATTCACTTCATTTTTAAAATCTACCTAATAAACTTACAGAATGTAAGTTATTCAGTAACTCTTGTCAGTCACTAAAAGCATTCTCAATGATTAAATCTATAACATTTTAGGCCAAAATTTCCAGATATTAGTATTTAAGGAAGCTTAAACAACTGTCAATAAGCTGATAGCAAACTCCTTTTACATTCATGATGAGATATCAGGATTTTCAGAAGTGACACTCTGAAATTGACTGCTGTTGATCATGTAAAATAGAGCTTTATTTAAAATAACAATTCATTAAACAGACAGTACTATCTATCCACAGTCTTATGAAAAATAATAAACCTGATTACATAGGTAATATTAGGAAGAGCAACAGAAAAATTCAAAATTCAATAGCTTTAGCATATACCAGTAATAACCGCCCAGCAGAGGACAATGTCAAATTAGGAGCAATTCATTACACTAAAAACAAAATGTTGTTAAGCCACACTTATTATATCTTCTACATATATCCACAAAAACACAGAATAATATTCCTGAGTCCAACAAAACCAAACTGAACATTTGGTTATATATGCAATCAACTTTGAATCAATAACATATAGATAACTAAAATATGTAAACACTTGAAAACTAAATAAAATATTTCTCAGTAATTCATGAGTCAAAAATAATGTCTCAAGGACAAACATAAATATAACGAAATGAAAGAAAACGAAAACACAGCATATCAAGATTTGTTCAATGCAGCTAAGGCAGTGATGACAGGGAAATTTATAACACTAAATGCATACATAAGGACAGAGTAAAATATCAAATCAATAATATAAAGTTCCACCTCAAGAATCTTCTTATAAAATTAATAAGCCCAAAAAAGCAGAAAAAAAGAAAATAATAAAGATAAAAGCAGAAATCGATGAAATTGAAAGCACATAATTAGAGAAAAACCAACTAAAAGTTGGTTCCTTGAAAAGATATATAAAATTGACAAACATTTACTGAGAATGACAAAGAAAAAGAAGAAGAAAATTATCAATATCGGGAATCTAAGAAAAGATATCATTACAGGCCCTGCAGACATCTAGAAGACAGTAAGGGAAGATTATGAACAACTTCATACACACAAATTTGACAACATTGACAAACAAAATATACCAATTCTTTAAAAGTGCAAACTAACACAACTCATCAAACATGAAAAAGATAATATGAATAACCTTATACCTATTAAGAAAGTTGAATTTGTAATTAATTAAAACTTTCCCCCAAAAGAAGTCTCCAGGCCCAGATGGTTTTATTGGAGATTTCTACCAACTAAGTAAAGAATTAATGACAGTTTCATATTCTCTCCAAAAATAGAAAATACTTCCCAATTCATTTTAGAATGAGTATTACCCTGAACCAAAACCAGAGAAAGAATGTACAAAAAAAGAATAATAAACAAATTTATAGACCAAAAAAATCCTTCATGAATATAAGTACAAAAAATTTTAAAACATTATTAGCAAACAGAATTCAGCAGTAGATAAAAGGAATTATAGTCATTCCTCAGTATCCACAGGAGACTGCTTACAAAAATCTGAGGATGCTCAAGTTCCTTATATAGTATAGTGTAGTATTTACATATAACCTATGCATATATTCCTGTATACTTTAAAACATTTCTAGATTAATTTTAATGCAAAATACAATATAAATTCTATGTAAATAGTTCTTTTTAAATTATTTTACTTTAAAAAAATATTTATTTTACTTTAGGTGTATACTATATCTGGCATTTCTCTCCATGTTATCCTTCCCCGCCCTACCCTCCCTCCCCACCCCTTGCTGTCTTTCCCCTACCCCACTAACTGCCCTTAGTATGTGATGCTTCTGTAAATAGTTCTTATACTGCATTGTTTTTATTCATATTATTTACTATTGTACTGTAATTTTTCTATTGTTTTTATTTCTGAATATTTGTTGTCTGTAGTTGGGTTGAATCCATGGGTGCGGAAACCTCAAGTACAGAGAGCCAGTTGTAAACACCAAGGGTCAAATGTGGTTTACTCCAGAGATGGAAGGCTGGATCAATATTCAACAATTAATCAATGTAAATCCACCATATTTCAGGCTATACTATGTAAGTAAAATCACGATATTGTCATTTGACAAATAAATACACATTTTAATAAAATTCAACATTTATGATTTGAAAAAATCATATAAAATTACCCTAGAATGAAACTTCTACTTGTCACAGAATGACTGTAAAAAACCTATAGCTAATGCCATACTTAATGTTGAAAGTCTGAATGCTTTCACTGTATGATCAGGAGTAAGGGTAGGATGTCCACTTTCACTAGGACTATGCAATATAATCCTAGAAATTCTAGTCAGTTCAATAAAGCAAGAAAATGAAATGAAGTGCATACAGAAAAGAAAGAAAAAAAAGAACTTGTCCTTATTTGCATATATGATTCCCTTATTATTTATATGACATTATTATGCACCAAGGTCACAAGATACAAGATAAGCATACAAATCAATTGTAATTCTACATACTAATAATGAAGACCACAATTAAAAACTTTAAAATCACTGCAAAAATAAAATATGTAGGTATAAATTGAACAACATATGTTCAGAATTTGTATGCTAAAAGCAAGGATGAGTTCATGTCCTTTGCAGGGACAGGGATGAAGCTGGAAACCATCATTCTCAGCAAACTGACACAAGACCAGAAAACCAAGCACCGCATGTCCTCACTCATAAGTGGTTGTTGAACAATGAGGATACATGAACATAAAGAGGGGAATATCACACACCAGGGCCTGTTGGGGGTGGGGTGGGAGAGCTAGAGGAGGGATAGCAGGGGTTGCGGGGTTGGGGAGGGATAATGTTAGGAGAAATACCTAATGTAGATGATGGGGGGATGGATGCAGTAAACCACCATGACATGTGTATACCTACGTAACTATCTTGCACGATCTGCACATGTACACCAGAACTTAAAGTATAATAAAAATAAATAAATAAATAATAATAAAGAAATCAAAGATCTAAATATATACCATGTTCATGGACTAGAGGACTAAGCATAGTAAAGATGTCAATTCTCCTCAAAGTAATACACAGGTTGATCACAATTCCTATGAAAATCCCACCAAGGTTCTTTTGACACAAAAAAGATTATTCTAAAATTTATAAGAAATGCAAAGACAGTGAAATATCTTTTAAAAAATTTTGCAAAAGGAGAGTAAAATGTGAAGAATAAGTCTACCTGATTTCAAGGCATTAACTATAATAATCAAGAGTGTATGGTATTAGCAGAGGGATGAATAAAGACCTATAGAACAGAACAGAGTACTCAGAAATAGACCCACATATATATGTCCAAATGATGTTTTATGTAGGTGCATATTTTTCTATTGTAGTAAATTATACATAAAATTTATCATTTTAACCATTTTAATTGTACAGTTCTGTGGCATTAAGTACATTCACACTTTTGTGCAACAATCACTACCATTCATCTGTAGGATATTTTTATCTTTCCAAACTGAAATTCCCTAGCCATTAAACAGTAACTTCTCATCTCTTCCCTCCAGCCCCTTTGTACCATGAATTTGTCTACTCTAGGTACCTCATATAAGTGGAAGCATAAGGTATCCTTTTGTGACTGGCTATTTCACTTAGCATAATGTCTTTAAGGTCCATGGATAGTAGGCATGTGTCAAAATTATTTTTAAAGGCAATAGTATTCCATTGTGTGCATATATTCATATCTACATTGTGAATATATCTATATAATTATAAATATATACATGTATATAAATATCATCTGAAGCTATTTATATACATATTATATGAATATAGATATTTATATCCAGATCATATATATTATCATATGAACATATTTATATTTATGTAGGAAAAAATATAGATATATGCATACACACAACATTTCATGTTTTCTTTCATCTGTTGATGGACATTTGGGTTGCTGTTACCTCTTTGCTATCATGAATAATACTGGTATGAATACAGGTATACAAATATATGTTCAAGGTCCTAATTTTAATTCCTTTGGGTATACCTCCAGTATGGCCAAATGGTTTGTAACAAAGGTGCAAAAGCAATTCAAAGGAGGTAAGGTAGGCATTTCAGTAAATGGTGCTGAAGTAATTAGACATCCATAACCACCCCCTACAACAATATTTAGACTGAAGTCTCAAAGTGAATCAAAATAGATCCAATTAACTCAAAATGGATTATGAACCTAAATATAAAATGTAAAAGTATAATACTTTTAGAGATAAATAGTATTTGGAATCAAAGGTTAGGCCAAGCCTTCTTATACTTGACACCAAAATCATGATCCATAAAAGAAAAAAATTGGTAAATTTGACATCAACATTTAAAACTTTTGCTCTGTGATTCTGTTGAGATGAAAAGACAAGCTACCAACTGAAAAAATATTTCCCAACTATATCAAGAACTTTCAAAGCTCAACATTAAACAAAAACAATCTCATTAGAAAATGGGCAAAATATTGAAGAGATATTTCAGCAAAGAGGGTATATAGCTGGCAAATAAGGACACGTAAAAGTGTTCATCATTAGACATTAGGCAAATTCAAATTGAAACAACAATAAGATATCACTATATATTTATGAGAGACTAAATTGATCAGAATAGCTATTTTTTTAATTGACAATTCCAAATTTTGTCAATGATACAGAAAAATGGTATCATATATTGCTAATGGGAATGTAAAATGGTACAGTCAGTCTGGAAAAAATAGCAATTTTCTCTAAAAATAAATATGCCATTGCCATTTGACCCAGCAACTGAAGTCCTGGGCACTCATTCCAGAGAAATGAAAATTTATATTGACACAAAAACCTGTGCACATAGGTTAATATCGGCTTTATTCATAACAGCCAAAACTATAGTATGATATTCCGAACCAGGATATTGACTATTACTGGCAAGATACAGAATATTTTCATCACCACAAGAATCCCTCATGTTAACCCAGATATTCTTCAATGGGGAAGGGTTAAAATAATTATTCTACATCCATTCCATAAAATAATTCTCAGTGATAAAAAAATGAACTATTTATACATGCAGGAACCTGGATGATTTTCCAGAGAATTATTCTAATCTTTTAATGTTGAATAACATACGATTCTGTTTATATAGTACCCTTAAATATATTTTAGAATAGGGAGGCATCAGGGCTAAGAAAAAAAAAATAGATTAGTGGTTGCCGGGTGTCAAGAAGATGTTGGTGGAAATACAGTATTTGGTACTACTATAAAAAAGAGTGACATTAAGAAATTTTGTGGTGGTGGAAATGTGATGTATCTTGACTGTATCGGTCTCCTTGTTGTAACATTGCACTATAGTTTTGCAAGATGTTAGTATTATGGCAAACTGATATTATTTTTCACAATTGCATGTGAATCTGCAATTATCACAAAAAAAGTAATTTTAAAAACTGGCAATAACATACACAAAATATATGCACCGTGTATTACACTATGGCACTGACATACAGTATGTCAATGGGTCCAATGGAAGAGGATGAGTAACAAACAATTGTTTACAATTTAATATTGAAAGAAAATTTCAAGAAAAATGTTTCATATATAACCATTAATCATCTCACATATGCTATTTCAGGTCTTAAAATTTATATATAAAGAAATATGTATCAATGCATGGATATTCATGAAGTGTTCCTGAGTAAAGAGTGTGAATAATAATGGTTATAATTAATTCAAATTCTTATGTACAAATGTATCTAAATCCACACCCTTGAAATTCCAGTTGTATACATGTCTACCTATGTTTCTGGACACATGACAAATAATCTTCAATGATGTATCGAATAGGTAGAAAATCAGAGCTTAAAATAGCATGCAAGAGTGACAAATGTATAATCAAAAATATTATATTGCTCATTACAAATTAGTGCTTTACCTCACTTTTTGAGCTGAGAAATTAGGGATTATTTTTAAAAGTGAAGTGAAGAAAATATACTTATTTTAACACCATTTAATGGAGAACATTGACAAATTGTGTAGCCTCTGGAAATCCCATTATTTTCCAATTATTAAAATGTGACAATAGAACCTGATGTATGAGAATTAGTAGCAATAATAATGTTGGTTGTAGTAAAAGATATAATAATAAAAATAACTACCAAAATAATATTAATATATAATATTTGCGTGGTACTTTTTTACCTGGCACAAGATGTACTTATAAGGATTTTCTCTGTGGATTTCCTTATCTGTCCTTCACAACAAACCTGAGCACAGAAAATTTGATTAATTTTAGAGCCCAGACTTGTCATGAAGAATAAATGAATCAATACGTGAAAATACTTTCAAAGGGTGTAATAAAGCCAAGTAGAAGCAATTTTACGATGAAAAGGTAAGATTTTGTATATAACAAAACATTTTTATTACCTCTTGATTTCATTAAGAGTCAAGTTTCCTAACTTCATAGTGTAATTTCCATTAGTTACCACTACTAAGTAGTCTTTCTTTCAACCAAAACTTGCCCAGATTCTACAGCTTTATGTGAATTGAGGCGATGAGCTGACATTTGATCCAAACTTAGGGTTCAGGACTCAGTCTGCATAGTGAGAAAGGCCCATTGGGTGTTACCGATGGTGATGAAATGGTATAAGGCTTTACTGAATATGGCAAATCATAAAGGAAAAAAAAATTTGCATCAACTATGGTCATTTGAAAGTGAAAACTATAGAGAGGAATGAACGCTACGAAAAAGAAAAGATAAAAAAAACCCAGCATCTTCCCTATGTATCAGCAATCATCATTCATTAATGAAAGTGGAAAAAACAAATAAGTCTATAATATCCAGAATCTATAAAGAGCATTAAAAATTCAACAAGAAAAAAATAAATACCACATTAAAAGGTGGCTAAAAAAATGAACAGATACTTCTCAAAAGAACACATAAAAACAGCCAACATATGAAAAAATCCTGAACATCACTGATCAGCAGATAAATGCAAATCAAAACCACAATGAGATACCATCCTAAACCAATCAGAATGCTTGTTATTAATAAGTTAAAAAATAACAGGTGTTGGTGAGGCTGTAAAATAAAGGGAACCCCGATATGCTATCGGTAGGGATGGAAATTAGTTCAGTCACTGTGGAAAGAAGTCTGGAGATTTCTCAAAGTTAAACTACAAACCAAACTACCATTTGACCCAGCAGTATCATTACTGTGTATATATTCAAATGAAAATAAGTCATTCTACCAAAAGACACATGAATTTATATGTTTATCAAAGCACTATTCACAATAGCGAAGACATAGAAATAACCTAGGTGTCCATGGATGGTGAATTAGATAAAGAAAATGTGGTTATGTATACACCATGGAATACCGCACAGCCATAAAAAAGAATAAACTCATAATTTCTGCAGCAACATAGGTGCAATTAGAGGACATTATCCTAAGCTAATCAATGCAGAAACAGAAAAGAAAATACCATATATTCTCATTTATAAGTAGGAGCTAAGCCATGGGTACACATGGACATAAGATGGGAACAAGAGACACTGGGGACTCGAAAAGGGAGGGAGAAGGGAAGGGGATGAAATGCTGTAAAACTTCCCTTTTGGGTACCATGTTTACTGTCAGGGTGATAGGATCAATGGAAGCCCAAACCTTAGCATAACACAATATACCCTTGTAACAAATCTGCGCATGTACCACCTGAATCTAAAGTCAAAGTTAATTTTTTTTAAATAAATTGGTCAGGCATGGTGGCTCACACCACTTTGTGAGGCCAAAGTAGGAGGATTGCATGAAGCTAGGAATTGGAGATCAGCCTGGGAAAAAAAGTGAGACTCCATCTCTACAAAAACTAAAATAAAATAGCTGAGGCAGTGGCATGTGCCTGCAGTGCCAACTACCTGAGAGGCTGAGGTGGGAGGATCCCTTGAGCCCAGGGGTTTCAGACTGCAGTGAACTATGATCACACCACTGCACTCCAGTGTGGGCAAGTGAATGAGGCCCTTCAATTAAAAAATGGAAATTAGTCCAAAGAAAAATAATAAAATATATCAGCAGTAATCATATGTTGTCTATAAATCAATGAAGAGAACAGAACATTCCTAAAGAAAGAAAACAGTTGAATACCAGATTCCTCTAAACAATCACTCCTGTTCTGTAATCAAAATCTTCAAAGAGATCTTCAGAGAAAATTTAGAGTGATGTTTATGTTCAATATTAAATAGAAATGGGTAAGATAGTTCAAGAACTCCTGTTATAGCAAGAGTCAGAAGGCAAAATTTGTATCCTAAATGATATTTTAAAAATGAATATATAAAGGTTGTAGTTCAAGAACTCAGGTATAAGTAGAACATAATTGAGCACCTAGGTCACACATGACAAATTCTGTATTCAATTATGGAATAAAACAACAATTTAAACATCTTTATGCCACATATCCATATGTATACTGATTTTATTAATATATTGATTAGTTTGCCCTGAACATATTTCCACAGCATACTATTCACAGATTGAACCAGATCAGCGGAGAACAACATATTTTTAGGAAACACACACAGAAATACAGCCACACTCACCAGAAACAAAGGTACATATTGCTATACACCTATACTTATCCATTTCTACTTATGTCCACATATGAGTGTGCTATATGCAAACCTAGTTATATTTAGACACATATGTTTCTATGTTCAAAACACAACTATACACACACATATATACATAAATGTTTTATCTTCCTTCATAAAATTTTAATGTGTTTGCTTGAATACATTAAGATACCAGGAGGCTAAATAAAGAGGTTGTGAATGCAAGAGGTTTCCATAAAATGGGTTCCTAGTTATGGCAAAACAACTTAGAATGATCTTTAAAAATTAAGAATTAATATTATTAATATTAAAGATATAGAATTCTACAAGAGGGAAGTTTATAAACAGGTATTTATTTCTTACAGTTCTGCAGTCTGAGGATTCGAAGATCAAGACATCAGCAGATTCATTGTCTGTCAAGTGTTCGTCTTCTTGCTGTAACCTCACATGGCGGAAGGAACAAGACTGTTCTCTGAGGCTTCTTTTATAAGGGCAGTAATACTATTCAGGCAGTTTCCACCTTTGTGACGTAATAACTTGCCTAATAATTCCACCTCTTAATACCATCACATGGTTCTTAGGTTTCAACACACGAATTGTAGGTTAAAACATAAAATTGAGACCTCAGCACTCCACGTGTTAATTATCTAACTTTGAATGATTCTTCTTATTCTTCCTTATTGAGAATTGTCCTTGATAATTGATTTAATTTACATTTGAGCATTAAAAATACCATTACTTTGTCAGATTTCCCTAAATGTAACATTTATTTTTCTGACTTTGCTTTTGCAATGAGGAAATTTGTGCACATTGAAAATCTTTACTAAAGAGAACTCAATCATCTTTTGATGTGGGAGCATGACATAGTTTTTGTTTTCTTTAGGAGAGTCATGCTGTGTTCTTTATAGACATGTAAAATAGATGTTATAAATTTATACCTAGCATCTTTTCTTTTTATGTTAATTAAATTCATCTCTCCATCATCTTTGCTAACTGATTATTGCAGGTAGACAGGTAACATGCCTAATTTTGCCAACTCACTTTCCTACCATCTTTCATTATTTTTTAGCTCATTTAGTTGGATGACTGCATTCAATGTTTTAATGAATTATAATTAAATAAACTTTCTGAGCATGTTAACCTATTAGGAACAGCTTTATAATGGAATAGCAAGATAGGTGGATGGTACTTTAGTTCCTTTTTTCCTTTGTTTTATTTATTTTTTTAACTATTCTTTATATTAGCATGAATAAATTTTCATTATTGTTTTAAAATTTGGAAGCACGGTTGGATATCGAATTAAGCGATTTGTTCATGATTTAAGAGAAATGAGTGATGTAAATTCATTTTCAGAGCTTGAAAGCATAATTTTTTGTTTTAATTTTTTAAAATGATGGATATGCCATTATCTCACTGTAACTACTGAACCTAGACAACCTGTAGGGAAACCATCTATATTTCATATCCCTTCCTTAATGGATGTAAACTTCTTGTTAAATTAATATTCTAAAAGACTTTACATGTTAGTATAAGAAGGTACTTTCCTGTCAGAAGCTAAAATGTGGGTTTGAGTATTCATGTATTTTTAATATCTCTAGAAATATCTTATGCAGATTTTTAAATCTGGTTTGATTTACGGATATGAAGTCATGGATATTCATCTAGACAAAATTATATATTGCCTTCATATTATGTATAAAATTCAATCTGTTTTTTGAGATGGAATCTTGCTCTGTCGCCTAGGCTGGAGTGCAATGTCACAATTTAGGCTCTCTGCAATCTCTGACTCCTGAGTTCAAGCGATTGTCCTGCCTCGGCCTCCAGAGTAGCTGGGACTACAGGCACATACCACCATGCCTGGCTAATTTTTTGTATTTTTAGTAGAGTTGGGATTTCACCTTGTTACCCATGATGGACTCTATCTCCTGACTTTGCGATCTGCCCACCTAGTCTCCCAAAGTGCTGGGACTACAGGCGTGAGCACCAAAATTCAAATTTTTAATCTATGTAGTATACATTTGGTTTTGTGATATGAAATAAGTGTGCAAATTTTAAAGTAATTGAGTATAATACATAGACCCCCAGTTCTATTCAACACATTCATATGATTTCTTAAGCCACTATCACTTAGTAATTACTATAACTTTTGCTAGTCACAGTAATTTCCCTCCCCTGAGAAACTGTTTTTAAATATTAAGGTATCGTTGAGTGATTGGTGTTAAAAATGTATGTGGAATATAAAAATCTGCATATGTCTCTTATATTCACTGGTTGTTTTGAGGAAAAACTAAATTTATAATTAAAAACTAATTGTACAAAATTAATATTCCAAATTCTCACTTTCTCTGAGGTCATAATTAAGTCTCTTAACCACACTCTAACCAATGCTTCCTACCTGTATGAAAATGATTATCAATTGTAATATGAGTAAAGCCATAATTATTAAGCATTAATAATGACTTAATGTTAACTTGTCTGCCAGTCTGGGTATTTAGATCATACTCAAGGATTAAATTCATCTTCATTAAACCAGATTATATAAAATTGTTAATATCTCTATATAATAGATTTGGTAATAGCTTACATAAAGAGTTATATGTTAATTTTTTTTGTAATCTAGATGGTGAGAAATACATTAGCAACTATATTAACATACCACATATCTGTTGGTGTATAGGCAAATTCCTCACAAGCAAATGAAGCCCTGCATTTAAATGAAAACTAATTTCATTCATGCTAGGGTGTCTGGGATCTAGGTGATTAGGAGACTCAACCATATCAACTTGAAGCAAACTTGTTCCACATGATACAAACAGAATGTTGCTTATTTTACAACTTTGAATTCACAACATCACATGCATTCCCAAACAAGTGAAACTCAGCAAGAGTGACCTTATCAAAGAAGATAATGAATTTTTGGAATACTAGGAACCAAACTGCATGGTCACCATCAAAAGCAACCATTCAAACAGTTATCATCATGTATGACAAAGAGATTCTGAGTTCGAGGCAACTGAATGAGCTGATGAAACTCTGCAGTATAATTTGAAATTGCAGCTGAACTATCTTCAGCCATTAACCTCTGCATTCCCCAGTGTGTTTTCTTAGACAACAAGACTTCAATTCAGTGAGAACAAGCGTGTCTATCTAAGCAGGGATATACATAAATACATAATGTCACACAGAACAAGCAAATTAAAAAATAAAGACAATACATATTCAAAGTTATATGAAACAGAAATGAATCAACAAACCCTGGAAATTGCAGTTGAACATCAATCTCTATATATTCTTGCCACATGACAAATAAAGCTGTGTGTTAAACATTAAGCATGTTTCTTGTGGGGTATTATAAAATTATAAAAATTATTTCCTCACTTCAATTTGTAGAAAATTTAAAAAGTATCCATACAAATTAATAGAAAAAAATACATTTGCTAGCAAAATTATGTCATCTGTGGTATTAGCAAGTCCTAGAGCTGATACAATTGCCAGGAATTCTATCCTATTCACAAGTGATCATTTGAAGTGTTCTTTGTGCTAATAAACGTATTACTAGTAGTATTAATACTAGTAGTAGTGATAGTAATAGTAGGTTCAATGGTAGTGTGGGTAGTAGAAGCAATATTAATTATAAATCACACTTGGTGAAGGCACAATTGGGAGGTAATTACTTTGGAATTTCATGTATATTTTCTCATTTGATCCCCCCCCAAAAAAAACATGTGCAGACTAAATCTTAATAATTGCGTATCTCAAATTTGTTATGATGATTAAATGAGGTAGCATGCAAAAATAAATTTGGAAACTGAACATTTGCAAAAATGCAAATGCAATCATACTGACACAACATTTCTACCAAATATATTTAAAGATGACAAGATGTATTGCTATTTACAATTCACTTACCTTACTGCTAAGATGTCACACTTCCAGAAATTCTTAACATTAAACTGCCCTTTTGTCATTTCCAAATTTCTCCAGAAATTAGTTTTCTGGAGAAAACATCAGGAAGTTTACAGCAAACCAGGATGAGGATATGAAGGTTTTTCAAATCATTATGTTAGAGCTTAGTTCTCAGAATAAAGCCACAGCTATAATCATACAACTACAATAGTTCTTAGTGTCAAGAAGTGAGGTGGATGGGAAAAAAGTAAGTAAGAATTAGTTTCATTGTTATATAAAACAAAAATCAGTCAGAAACACAATGATTATAAATTAAAAAGAATATTTTCAGTAAAATCTCCAAATTTAATAGCTAGGCAAAAACTTATCATATCCTTTCCAGATATCAACAAGGTAAGCTGAAAATCTTTCCTGTAAAATCCCAAACCTGGATTGATCATCTAATTCTGTTCTTAGAAGAGGAATATCATTTAGGGAAATTATTTTCTTTCAGGTGAGATTAATCCAGGGTGGTCCACTGGCTACACTTAGAGCCTAAAGGTCTTGAGAATACCTTAGGTCCAGATGGCTGTTGGGACTCTGCTGGGTGTAAGAAAGGCAATTCAAGGGTGATTACATCTCTACATCCATCACCAGTCTGAAAACCACCACAAACTTGTACTTACTCTACCCAGAAATGACCCAGTGACATGTAATCTAAGTGATTGGCACATTTCTGAGTAGGGAACTCCCCACAACATGGCTAACTGTGGAAGAGCTGCCCCATTTTGCATGTTCTCTCCCTGTAGCTTTAATCACTCCTGAGCATGGCATGATACCTGAACCCTGAATTTATTTATTCATTAGTCCTAGAGAATGTCCAGCCCGCTGCCTTCCAACTTGCATATGTGCCTCAATGAGGGCCCTCTCACCTGCTGCTCCATGTTTATCTGGATGATTGCCAGGACGAGGAGAGAACAAGTTTGCTCCTGATTTTTCTTTTTTTTAGGAAATATCTTTATCTCTTCTACCTTTATCTTCTCTATCCTGTATGTGTTCACATTGTTAGCAAAGAACCATGAAAATTATATAGAGGATGACTGAGTCTAGCTAACCATCAAGGATAGCCTGAGATCAGTGGTGACAGCTCAAGGTGCCTGCAGCTCTATTGCCTCACCAGTCTGAGAGCCACCACAAACTTGTACTTCGTGACTCTTATTCCACCCAGAGAAAAAAACACTTATGTGTAATCTATGTTACTCTATTAGCCCATTCTCGTGATGCTAACAAAGACAGACCAAAGACTGGGACATACATATATATATATATATATATAAAATATAAAATTTATATATATCTAAATTTATATATATATTTATTAAAGATATATATATATATATATATATATATATATATATATATATATATGTTTAATTGACTGATAGTTCAGCATTGCTGGGGAGGCCCCTCAGGAAATTTACAGTCATGATGGATGAGGAAGCAAACATGTCCTTCTTCAAATGGCAGCAGGAATGACAAGTGCTAAAAAAGTGGGGAAAGTCCCTTAAAAAACCATCAGATCTAGTGAGAACTCACTATCACAAGATCAGCAGCATGGGGGTAACCGTCCCCATGATTCAATTACCTCCCACTGGTCCCTTCCATGACACATGGGGATTACGGGAACTACCATTCAAGATGAGATTTGGATGGAGACAGAGCCAAATTATATCAGGTACCTTTCTGGGGAAAGCCCTGAACACAGCATGGTTGAAAGGGGAAGTGCTGTTCTATCTTTCATGTTCATACTCTGTGGCTTTCATCATTCCTCTGAGCACAGCATGATACCTGCACTCTGAACTTACATATTCATCAGTTCTAAATAATGCCCAGCCCACAAGACCCCAACTTGCATGTCTCCCTCAATGAGTGCCCTCTTACCTGCTCTATGTTTACTTGGATGATTGCCAAGACCAGGAGAAAACAAGCTTGTTCCTATTTTCTATTCTTCAACTAGGAATTATCTTCATCTCTTCTGTCACTTTCTTCTCTAACATGATGAAGTCCACATTGTTACGAATGCACCAGTAAAATAGTCTTAAGAATGCCTGAGGTCCATGTGGCCAATGAGGATCTCCTGGCATCAGGGAACGCAGCTCAAGGTCCATGCAACTCCACCACATCAGGGGTCCATAGGCAACCATAAACTTGTACTTGGTAAGCCTTAGCCCACTCAGAGAGGAATCAGCTACATATAATCTAAGTGACTGGCACCTTTCTGGAAAGGGCATTGCACATATCATGGATGAATGGGAAAGTACTACTCCATAGTACAATGTCAAGCCCCATCCTAGAGAATGTCCAGCCCACTGCCCTCCATCTTGTATGTTTCACTCAGTGAGACACTCTCACTTGCTCCATGTTTGCCCAGATGGTTGCCAGGACCACAAGACAACAAGCTTGTTTCTCTGTTCTTCTATTAGGAAGTATCTTCATGTTTTCTATATTTCTCTTTATCATACAGATATAGGAATGAACCACTGAAATCATCTAGAGGATGCCTGAGGTTCGGGTGGCCAGCTAGGATCTCCTGACATCACTGAAAGCAACCCAAGTCTCCAGTAACTCTACCTCAACACCTATCTGAAGGCCACCACAAATTTGTACTTCGTAAGTCTTATTCTACTCAGAAAGGAAACAGTGACATGTAATCTGAGTGACTGTCACCTTTCTGAGTAGGGCACCACCCATAGCATGACTGATTGTGGAGGTGTGGTCCCATCACTCACCATCATGCACTGCAGCTTTCATCACTCTCCTCAATACAGCAGGATGGCTGAACCCTGAACATACTTATTAAGTTCTTGAGAATGTCCAGACCACTGCCCTCCAACTTGGCATGCTTGCCTCAATGAGGACTTTGTCACCTGATTTATGTTTACCTGGATGATGGTCAAGACAAGAAAATAAAAAATCTTGTTCCTGTTTCCTCTTCTTTTAGGAAGTAACTTTCTCTCTTCTATTATTACCTCTTCTAACCTGTAGGTGCTCACATTGTTAGAAATGGACCATTAACATCATCTTGAGGATGTCTGAGTTCCAGGTGGCTTCCAAGTCTCTGCTGGGATCAATGAGGGCAGCTGAAAGTGCTTGCAGGTTCCGCCTCTTCACCAGTCTGAAGGCCACCACAAAACTGTACTTGGAGAAACTTGCTCTACCAAGAGAGGAGCCAGAAACATGTAATCTAAGTGACTGGTACATTTTTGAGTAGCGCACTGCATGGCTAATTGTAAAGGTGCTGTTTCAACTTGCATGTTCTTCCCCTGTAGCTTCCATCACTCCTCTAAGCATAGCATGATTCCTGAAACCTGAACTTATTTATTCAACAGTCCTGGATAATGTCTAGCCAACTGCCGTCCAGTGTGCATTCCTCCCTAAGTGAGGAACCTCCCATCTACTCTATGGTTACTTGGATGATTGCAAGGACCAGAAGAGTACAAGATTTTTCCCATTTTTAAATTTTTCTATTGGAATTATCTTCATCTTGTCTTCTTCATCTATAACCAGCAGGTGTTCATGTTGTTAGTGACAGATAATTTAGAATATCTTGAGGATGCCTGAGGTCCATATGGCCAACTAAGATCTCCTGGTATCAGGAAAGGTAGCTCAAGGCTCTTAAAACTCCACCCTGTCATGGGTCCAAAGGCCACCACAAACTTATATTTGCTGAGTCTTACATTATCAAGAAAGAAATCAGTGACATATAATGTAGGTAGCTGGCACATTTCTGAGTAAGGCACTGCACACAGCTGCCCCATCTTGCAAGGTCAACCCCCATCCAAGACAATGTCCAGCCCACTGCCCTCCATCATGCATGTCTCATGGAGTGAGAACATTATCACCTGCTCCATGTTTACCCAGATGGTTGCCAGGACCACAAGAGAACAAGCTAGTTTTCTGTTATTCTATTAGGAAGTATCGTCATGTCTTCTATCTTTTCTCTTTTCTAACAAATAGGTATTTCCATTGTTAGAAATGCATCATCGAAATCATCTTGAGAACACCTGAGGTGGCCAGCTAGGATCTCCTGGCATCACTGGAGACAAATCAAGGCTCCAGCAACTCCACTGCATCACCAGTCCAAAGGCCACCATGAACTTGTGCTTGGTAAGCCTTACTCTACTCAGAGAGGGCAAAGTGACATGTAATATAAGCAACTAATGCCTTTCCAAGTAGGGCACTGCCCCCAGCATGACTGACTGTAGAGGGGCTGCTCCATCACCCACTGTCGTGAACTGCAGCTTTAATCACCCCCCTCAACACAGCAGGATGCTTGAACCTTGAACTTATTCTTAGTTCCTAGAAAATTTCCCTCCCACAGCCCTCCATCTTGGCATGCATGCCCCAGTGAACACCTTGTCACCTGATTTATATTTACCTGGGTGATGGCCAAGATAAGAAGAAAAAAAGGTTGTTCCTGTTTTCTTTTAGGAAGTAACTATCTCTTCTGCCATTGCCTTCTTTAACCTGTAGGTGCTCACATTGTTAGAAATGAACCATTAAAATCATCTTGATGATGCCTGAGTTCCAGGTGGTTTCCAAGGCTCTCCTGGGATCAATGAGGGTAGCTCAAGTTGCTTGCAGGTCTACCCCGTCACCAGTCTGAAGGCCACCACAAAACTATACTTGGTGAGCCATACTTCACCCAAAGAGTGACGTGTAACCTAAGTGATTGAAAACTTTTTGGGTAGAGCATTGCCCACAACATGGCTAGTTGTAATGGTGCTGCCTCATCTTGCACGTTCTCCCCCTGTAGCTTCCATCACTCTTCTGAGCATAGCGTCATGTCTGACCCTGAAGTTATTTATTCATCCACCCTAGATAATGTCTAGCCCACTGCCCTCCAATGTACATGCCTCCGTAAGTGAGGAACCTCTCACCTACTCTATGTTTATCTGGATGATTGCCAGAAACGGAAGAGAGCAAAATTGTTCCCATTTTCTATTCTATTAAAAATTATTTTCATCTTGTCTTTCTCATCTACAACCTGTAGATGGCCATGTTGTTAGAGACAGGCCATTTAAATTATCTTGAGGATACCTGAGGTCCACATGTCCAACTAAGATCTGCTGGTGTCAGGGAAAGTATCTCAATGCTCTTGTAACTCTGTCCAATCATAAGTCCAAAGGCCACTACAAAAGTGGTGTGCCTTACTCTACCCGGAAAGGAACTAGTGACATCTAAACTATGTGACTGGCACTTTTCTAAGTAGGCCACTGCACATAGCATGGCTGATTGTGGAGATACTGCCCCATCTGGCACAGTTATACCCTGAAGCTTTCACCACTCCCCTCAACACAGCAGGGTGTCTGAAGCCCAAACTTATTCCTAAGTCCCAAAGAATATCCAGCTCATTGCCCTTCAACTTGCATGCCAACTTCACTGAGTACCTGCTCATCTGCTCTGTTTACCCAGATAATTACCAAGACCGGTAGAGAACATACTTTTCCCAACTTCTCTTCTTCTACAAAACATATATTAAACTTTTATCTTTGGCTTCTTTAACACATTAAGTGCTCACATTGTTAGGTATGCACCACTGAAATCATGTTGAGGATACCTGAGGTCTACGTGACCAACTAGGATCTTCTGGCATTCGAGAAGGCAGCTCAAGGCTCCTGCTAATCCACTGCATCAGGGGTTCAAAGGCCACCATAAAGTTGTGTTTGGTGATATACTCCCCCTAGAAAGCAATCATTTAAATATAATCCAAGTAACTTGAGCTGTTCCAGAAAAGGCACTGCATTCATTACGGCTGAATGGGGAGGTGCTGCCCAGTCTTGCATGGTCACTCCCAGCATCTCTCCTCACTCCCCTAAATGCAACACAATGCTTGAACCCTGGTATGATATATTCATCACTTCTAGAGAATTTCCAGCCCACTGCCCTCCAATTTGCATATCACATTCCGTGAGAGTACTCTCATCTGCTCGGTGTTTACCCAGATGATATCCAGGAACAGGAGAGAACAAGCTTGTTCATTTTCTGTTCTTCTATTAGGAAGTAACTTCATGTCTTCTTTCTCTTCTCTGACACACAGATGTTCATGTCTTGAGGATGCCTGAGGTTCAGGGGGCCAGCTACGATCTCCTGGAATTATTAGAGACAACTCCTGTAGCTCTGCCTCATTACCTGTACGAAGGCCACCACAAACTTGTACTTAGTGAGCCTTGCTGTACGTAGAAAGGACACAGTGACATGTAATGTAAGTACCTGCCACCTTTCTAAGTAGGGCACTGCCCACAGCATGGCTGATTGTGGAGGTGCTGCCCCATCCCCCGCCACTGTCCCCTGCACCTTTCATCACTCCCCTCGACACAGCAGGATGCTTGAAGCTTGAACTTACTTATTATTAAATCTTAGATAATGTCTAGCCCACTGCCCACCAACTTTCATGCCTGCATCAATGAGAACACTCTCACTTGCTCTGTGTTTACCCAGTGATTGCCAGGACCAGGAGAGTATAAGCTTGTAACCATTTTCTATTATTCTATTAGGAACTATCTTCATCTTATCTTTCTCTTCCATAACCTGAAGGTGTTCACATTGGTAGGAATGCACCGTTGAAATCATCTTGAGGATGCCTGAGGTCCACATGGCCAGCTAGGTTATCCTGTTATTAGGGAAGGCAGCTTGAGGCCCTTGCAGCTATATCCCAACACAGGTCCAAAGGCCACCACAAATGTATACATGGTGAGCCTTACACCAAGAAAGGAGCCAGTGACATATAATCTACACAAATGGCTTTATTCTGAGTAGGGCATCGCACACAGCATGTGTGCACTCCAATTGTGGAGCTGCTGCTCCATCCCCCACCATTGTCCCCTACAGGTTTTGTCATTCCACTGAATAGAACATGGTGCCTGAAAATTTCTATTCATAAGTCGTAGAGAATGCCCATCCCACTGCTCTCGAAATTGCATCCCTCCTTAAGTGGAAACCCACTAATCTCTGTGTTTACCTAGATGATTGAGAGGAGCAGGAGAGAATGAGCTTAGACATAATTCCTTTTCTTAAGAAGAATCTTTATCTTCCCTACATTGTAAAAATGGAAGTTTTTATATATGTAGCATTTCATGTGCTTTGATTCTCCCAAAAGTTTACAAAGAACTCCTCCAATACACCCACCACATCCTTCTTTTCTCCATATATTCCTTCATTCCAAATACATAGAATAACAATGACAAGAATTGCAAAAATTCATAAGTGAAGCTAAAGTACATAAGAGATGTAAAAGGCAGAAACTGATTTTCTTCATATATCCCTTGAGACAAAAGTACACTTTTAACTCATAACTTGAATTTTCCTACAGGCCTCTTGTGCTCTGATTTTTCCTGAACTAATCTGAAGCAGAGGGAAGTTGTAAGACAGTATACGGGGAGACACCTGACCCTAATCCAGTTCTCCTAGCCAGGATTGGAACCTTCCTCTCACTCCCACCTGAAACTATCAACGCCTATGTGATTATTCACCTATTATCCTGCTATAAAGTGTGACAAAAATGTAGCAAAGTTTCATATCCTTTCTTCATCAAACCAAATATAATTGTTAATATGGAGCAGAGAAGAAATATGCCCATTTCCAGAGACTGTTAGAGGACAACAAAAGCTGTGAGAGAAAACACCTGGAAAACAATTCCCATTTTGATCCAGTTCTACCAACATTTATTTCTTCCATTGGCCTTAGGGTGTTTAACTCACACAGATGATAAGAGGCTGTTTATCATGCGAGAAAAAGCACTGAATATACCAGCTGGCATGGAGTCAGAGACTACTATATATCTCATTTAGTTCATTGCCTTACTTCATAAGTTATGGGAAAAATAAAGGCAAATACAAATAAAAGGACAAGAGAAATAACAAGAACTTATATTTCTGAAATGCTCACTTACACCACAGCAACGTATCTGGGAATTTTCTGTGAATCTTCTCATATATCCTCACGACAAATACGTGTCCCTGAATCTTTTACATACTCACTGACACGAATTTGTCATGAAGATTAGTGAGAAAACTTGAAGATATGCTTGAATCCTGAAATATAACAACATAGCAGATATGTTTATGGCAATACAACGGGCATATCTAGATAAGAAAACCTACCTATGAAATTTCCTATTTACAACTTACTTAACCATCAGTGAGATAAGTATGTGGGCAATTCTATTACCTATAATTCTCCATCACTATTAACTGTCTTTGTTTACATCAAACGGTCCCATGATCTTGTTAATTCTGATGCGTAAGGGAGCAATCTAAAAACAGCTGGCAGCAGGTGCTTTCAGATTTATGATGGGAAGGCAGAGTTCTCCTAAGTGACTCCATGGGAACTTACTGACTGTGATGATGTGGAATGAGAATTTCTTTAACACAGCAATGAATTTAAAATGGAGCTATCACTGTCTGTTTAGATTCATTAAAACATGAAAACCACTACATTTGTAAGGTTGGGAGAAAATGAAGATATACCACAGTAAGTACCTTCACAGACTGTCAGCATTAACCATCAAAAAATGTTAGGAAAGTAAGAATCTTATCAAAAAAGAAAGATGGATTTGTAGATGTACCCAACCATATATTCAGTTCTCGAAAAATACAAACCCTTCCAAAATGAGACTTCAGGATTGCTAATGATTTAACACCCTTACCTGAGAAATAGGTGGTACAATGCTTTAGTGAAAACTATTTTAAAATACTAGAGTCATAATCATACAACTAGAATGGTCTCAAAAATAATGAGCCATATCAGAGGTAAGCTGGTAATGAATAGATAATATGTAAAAATTATGACTTTCTTGTACATAAACCTCTACATGTCTAAGGATTTCCAGGATCCTACCATTTGGTAATTGGAGATTACTGTTTCCAGATCAGTTGGAGGAACAGTGATCAAACTCATCTGCCATCTAAAATGACATAAAAACCAGATCTATACAGAAAAACATGTCTTTCAGACACTGTAGAGTGATCTGTGAGAGAGGGGACACATTAAAACAGTCTATCCATTCTTCTGCCAACCTCTCAGAGAGAAATTACCTACTCCAGTGCAGAGAATGGGAACCCAGACAAAGCCTGGCAATTTTCTGCGTTAACAGATTAAAATGGAAAAAAGAGATCATCTCACTAGATGCAGAGAGATATGTGACTAACTCTAACATCCATATCTGAAAAATAATAACAGCAAATCAGGCATAGCACAGAGTATAGCCCTAATTGGTTGAATGGCATCTATGAAAACCCACAGCTAAATTAAGATTTAATGTTGCCATTTTTATGCTTGACTCCTGACATCAGGAACCAGGTGAAGATATCCTATACATCATTGCTGTGCAAAAATCATACCAAATTAAAGTAAGGAAATAAACTAAGCAGATAATATTTTATAATTTGCAATCATGGATGAATAAAATCCAGAGTCTGTCATCTTCAACCCTTAACTTGCCCTTACCTGTGTTTCCAGTGGCTTGAATACTTGCACTGTAAATAAATTATATCTTTGGTCATAGATAGCCACAGGGTTTTCTAGAAAAACATGTAAACTGAACAATAAATCAGAACAAAATAGAACACATGACTATATATATACATATATATGTGAAAAACCACCTATGAAATCCTATGAGTAATAACTGATGATACTCTTCTTAGTACTAATATAATAGTAGTGTTATTAGGACTAATAGCATTAATTGTAGTACTAGCACTGCCAGCAGTAGAGCTAACAGGAAAATCTCCTGAATGATTACAAACCTGGCAGATATGTAGTTCAGATGTTCACATGCAAATCCATATTTCATACCTACGACAGATCGGTACCAAAGACACAATTTCCTAATGTTTTGGTTTGTGATGGGGATTGAGGACATGTGTAGAACATACATTTGGAAATGGAAAACCAGAAATGCACAGATAATCGTAGTAATCACAGATAATCATGTAATCATAGAACAACATTGAGACTGCTGTGCAATGCTAACCTCACAGAACCCATCCATATTAACCACTGAAAAGGAGAAAAATAAGAAATTCATTTTGCCACTACATGACCTCTAATCTCTGACCTAATAAAAGGTGCTTATTACACATGCTCTTATTTTTACCAAAGTACTATTAATACAGTCTCTACCACTACTACTAGTCTACTACCAGTAACACTACAAGGAGGTGAAGGAGAAGCAGGAGTAGTTACATAACTAATGACTTACACAGTTTGCAATGCCCACGAGGCCTTTAGATGAATTATCTCCTTTGACCCTAGCAACAAACATGTGCCACTGAAGGCTTCACTAACTCAGTGACTCATGTTATTTGCAAGGTTTAAGGAGAAAAGGAGAAGCAAGAGTAATTACATAACTGATGACTTACATGGTTTGAAATGTCCATAAGGCCTTTAGATGGATTATCTCCTTTGACCCTAACAACAAACATGTGTCACTGAAGGTTTGACTGATCCAGTGACTCATGTCAGTTGCAAGGATTAAGGAGAAAATATTTGTAGAGTCTTTTGGCACCTACAAACAAACAAAGGAGCTACATAATTATAGTATGAGTATGCAGCATTTATTACCTAAAACAAATGACATACTAATTTACTATTCATGAACTGTCTAGCTATCAGCTTGTGTATTTTCTTTTCCACTTCTATTAGTGATCATTTACTGGTTGTGCAGTTGGAGGATGAAAATTGTGAAGGGGCTGGCAGTTAAGCTCTACCAATCCATTATAAGAATTCCAGCTTCTCAGAAGTTGCAAATCACTGATTATGACAGAGAATGAGGCTGTTGGTACTGAGTGCCATCTAAATATATAGACAATGATTCCTTACCCACAAGTATGTAAAATGCGACAACTACAAGACAGTTTAAGCTGTGAAGGAAAAAGGACGGATTAAAAAGAATGACAACCATCTCCAAACGACCAGTAATAATTGAAGACTTGTTGAAAAGTTAAAATTTCCTAAAAATACACGTATGTATACATATATTCACAGCCATGCAGAAATAAGATAATGTCCTTGAAAAACACATACACACAAAATTCAAGGGATTATGTAACTCAGGCCTTATCCACATTAATAATGGGTAAGTCCTGTATTGTTCATTTCTTTGTAATTCACTACCTGTCCATAACTCTATATTATTTTTAAAATTTTGACAAAATTCCTCTAATGTTTATATCCTAATGCAGATCAAAGATATTAATGAAATGTTATACAAAGAAAAAACTGTGGAGAATCTACTGCAGGAATTCCTAAATGGTATTCTTAACAATTATATAATAATAATCAAGACAAGGTAATCGTGGCTTACAAATTCAAAGTTTCCAAAAAACTAATGGCTGATATGATATGTTAAACGAAGCCAATGGCTGTAAAACCCTTGTTGAGCTGACAGTTCACATAAAATCGTGATGAGAGAGCCCAGTTGTATAATTAAAAGTAACTCTTGATGACTTAACAACTCTGATTATGCAGTATATTAATTTCTTCAATACAGCAATTCATTATACAGAGGGAGGTTGTTATCTTTATGGAGTCATCTGAAAAATGAAGAGAATCAGTTGACCGCTAAGGAAATGAGGTAAGAATGAAAGAGAAAAAAATAATCATACAGCAAAAATAGGATTGTATTAAAAATAAAAATAAATTGAAAATTGCTAGGATAAATTAAGTCTTCACACATATAGACATAAAATTAATTTCCTTTAGTAGACATAACATAGGTTTGCTTGCGTAAGTATTTTTCTTAATTGTAAAAGACTATGGGCCAGGTGTGGTGGCTCATACCTGTAATCCCAGCATTTTGGGTGGCCAAGGTGGGTGGATCACTCGAGGTTAGGAGTTCGAGACCAGCCTGGCCAATATGGTAAAACCCTGTGTCTACAAGAAAAAATTATCTGGGTGTGATTGTGGGTGTCTGTAACCCCAGCTACTTGGGAGACTGAGGCAGGAGAATACCTTGAACCTTGGAGCTAGAGGTTGCAATGAGCTGAGATCGCACCATTACACTCCAGCCTGGGTGACATGAGTGAAGCTCCGTCTCAAAAGAAAAAAAAAAAAAAGTAAGGTAACATTTAAGAAAGAAGAATGAAATAAATTAATATATTTGAATACTGAATATATTTTCCTAGGTTCCCCAATTATGGTGAGACAGCAAAACATTTATTATGAAAAATTAAGACAAATTTGTTTGACAGAAAGAGAACAATTCCATTAATTTTCTGTGGTACCTTGCACAACTTGTTTACACTCAGCAATGAATTTCTTCTGTGAATTATATTTGCTCAATTGAATTAGGAAATACAGTAACAATAAGGATAGTTATTAACATTTACTCAGTGTTGACTTAATTAGATTATATATATTTGGAAATTTCCTTTGATCCAGATAGCACTTATGTCATATAAAAATCATTATTAATTTTGTAGCACAGTTTGGCTGTGAAGTTTGAGTGGCGCAACATGCATAAAGTATTTGAGTAACATAAAATATCATAAGTATAGCACTCAGTGGTGTATCACTGTGTTCATCACTGTGGCTATCAAGGCTAATTCTTAATGCCACAGCAATTTCCAATATAGACCCTACTTAAAAGATACAAGCCCTGGAATTTCTGATGTTAATCCTGCACGAGTTGGTATTATGAGTGAATATTAAACCCCTCTATTCCATTGCTCCTCTTCAGGTCCTAGAGTTTTCTCAATTTTCTGGGGTTTAAGTGGATTTCAAATCCCAATGATCTTAACAGACAGTAATGTTGCTCCTATTATAAGAAACCGTCCTTCTTTTTTTTATTATTATTATTTTTTAATCTGGATGATATTGAATCCAGTTTCAAACACAGGCCTAACACAGAATCTAGGATAAAGTCAAAAGAGGTAATTCATAACAAACAGTTATGAACACTTCACAAGCGTCTTGCAAATACCTTAGTTCTGGCTTCTGACAAAGAAAGACTGCAAGTTGACTGGGAAGTAGACAAAAGGAAAGCCTCAAATCTTTCTCCCTGATGGGGGCTGGGTTGGATTTTATAAGCAGAGGATAATAACGAGTGATCTGAATGGATCTTGCAACGAAGTGATGCCAGGAAGCAAGATCTGACTGGATCCTGCCAGCACGAGGGCTCCACATGGTGGGATCCTGGGTCCTCTCATGCAGTGTCCACTTCTTAATTCAGTCCCCACTTCTTGGTCTGAGCACTTAGGTTCCTCCCATGGTTGCACTCTTGGTTTATTTGATCCCGTTTAAGTTATGTGAGGTTCAACCTGGGGTTCCATAGCAACTGAAAAAGAACTCAAAAATATTTTTATAGAAAAGCTGTTACCATCCCTCCCTTTTTTATGTCCATTCCTCAATCTTGAGAGAAAAGGGGTAAGGACCATTCTTGCTACTTCACGCTGAATAGGATCGCAGACCTTGTTTAAGGAAATGAAATTGTTTTTATTATCATATCTGCCATGCTGATCTGTGATCAGTGATCGTGGATGTTACCACTGTAATAGTTTTTGGGGTGCTAGAAACCCCACCCATATAAGAAAGCAAACAATTGTTAAATGTTATGTGTGCCTTGACTGTCCCAACAATCATCTACTTCCCTTCTTTCTCCCTCTCCTTATGATTCGCTATTCCCTGAGACCAAAAGAAAACAAAACAAAATCTATGGAAATTAGGTCAATTAAAAACCCTACAATGACTTCTAAGTGTTCAAGTGAACGGAAGACTCACACATCCCTAACTATAAATAAATTAAAAACTGACTAAGATTCATGAGGAAAATGTGTCAAAATTCAAGATAGGTGAAAAGCTGGGCCTTTTGCACTGAACAGTGAGCCAAGCTGTGAATGCAAGGAAAAGTTTTTGAAGAAAATTAAAAGTACTACTCCAGTGATCATGCAAAGTAGAAGGAAATCAGTCTTAATGCTGATATGGAGTGTTTGAGTGCTCTGGACAGATAAACCCAGACACAACATTCTTTTAAGCCAGAAACTACTCCAAAGCAAGACTCTAACTCTCTTCAATTCTATGAAGACTGAGAGAGGTGAGGAAATTGCAGAAGAAAAGCTTCAAGCTAGCAAGGTTAGTTCACGGAAAGCCATTTCCATATTAAAGTGTAAGGAGAAGCACTAAGTGTTCATATAGAAGCTATAGCAAGTTATCCAGATGTAGTTAAGATTGTACATGAAGGCTGGCTACACAAAACAAGAGATTTACAGTCCAGATGAAACCACCTTCTAATGGAAGAACATGTCATCTAGGATTTTTGTAGATAGAGAGGAGATAACACTGCCTGGCCTCAAAGCTTTAAAGGACAGGATGACTCTCTTGCTAGGGGCTAATGCAGCGGTTGTCTGCTAAGTTGAAGCCAAGGCTCATTTATGATTCTGAAAATCCTAGGGCCCTTAAGAATCATGCTAAATCTTCTCTGCCGGCACTCTATAAATGGAACAACAAAGACTGGATGAGAACACATCTGTTTACAGCATGGTTTACTTCTTTAAGCCCACTATTGAGATCAACTGCTTAAAAAATATTCCTTTCAAAATATTTTTGCTCATTGTCAATGCAGCTAGTCACCAACGAGCTCTGATGGAGATATATAAAGAGATAAATGTTGTTTTCATGTCTTCTAATACAATATCCATTTTGGAGCCCATGAATCAAGGAGTGATTTTAATTGTCAAAGCTTAGTATTTAAGAAATACTTTTCATAAGGCTATAGATGACATAAATAGTAATTGCTCTGATAGATATGGACCAAGCCAATTAAAAATCTTCTGTAAAGGATTCATCATTCTGGAATCCATTAAGAATGTACGTGATTTATAGGAAGTTGTCAAATAACAAAATTAATAGGTGTTTTGAAGAAGTTGATTCCAACTCTCATGGATGACTTGGAGGCGTTCACGATTTGGTGGAAACCTGAAGATGTGTCTGAATTGCTAGAAACTCATGATAAAAGTTTAACCAATGAGAACTTGCTTTGCATGGATGAGCAAAGAAAGTGGTTTATTGAGATAGAATCTACTCCTGGTGAAGATGCTGTGAACATTGTTGAAATGACAACAAAGAATTGAGAATAGTAAATAAACTTAATTGACAATGCAGCAGGAGGGTTGGAAAGGATTGACTCCAAATTGGCAAAAAAGTTCAGTTGTGGGTAAAATGCTATGCAAGAGCATTGCATGCTACAGTGAAATCCTTTGTAAAGGCAAGATCAATTGACGTAGCAAACTTCAATTTCAGAAACCGGCCAACCACCCCAACCTTCAGCAACTACCAACAACAGCCAATGACATAGAGGCAAGACCCTCTACCAGTAAAAACATGATGACTCACTGAAGTATTAGATGATCTTCAGCATTTTTACAAATACAGGATTCTTAAATTTAAGTATGTATGTTTTAAACATAATGCTATTGCATATTTAATAGACCACAGTAAAGTATAAACATATGTTTTACATGCACAGGGAAACCAAATAATTTGTGTGACTTGCTTTATTGTGATATACACTTTACTGTGGTGGTCTGAAACTGAACATACCATATCTCTGGGGTATGCCTATACTTTATGTTGCCTAGGTTCTCTGCTTACTGTGAAATTATATATTTATTATTATTATTATTTGAGACAGAGTCTTGCTCTGTCACCCAGGCTGGAGTGCAATGGCATGATCTTGGCTCACTGCCACCTCTGCCTCCCAGGTTCAAGTGATTCTCCTACCTCAGCCTCTTGAGTAGTAGCTGGGACTATAGGCGTATGCCACCATGTCCAGCTAACTTTTTGTATTTTTTTAAATAGAGATGGGTTTTCACCATGTTAGCCACGATGTTCTCAAACTCCTGACCTTGTGATCGGCCTGCCTTGGCCTCCCAAATTGCTGGGATTACAGGCATGAGCTACTGTGCCTGGCCCACATCTATTATTAGTATTTTTTAATTACCAAAGACATTTACTTTTTTCAAACAAGGTAAACTACATCACTGATTATATCAAGGGCCATGAATAATTCACTACATTCCACATTCACCAATATTTCCTATCTTTTAAATAATTATTTGTGATATTAATAAAAATAAAAACAGTAACCAATATTAACATCAATTTCATGCTTATTAACTTTTCAGATAGAGTTTCTGAACTGAATTTGTGGACTCTTTAATCAAAAAATTATATAAAATTATTCAATTTATGTGCTCGCTTCGGCAAAACATGTACTAAAATTGGAACGATACAGAAAAGATTAGCATGGCCCCTGCACGAGGATGACATGCAAATTTGTGAAGCGATCCGTATTTTAAAAAATATAAATAAAAAAGCAAATAAAAAATATTCAATTTATATTATATTATCTTTATTAAAGTGGAGAGGTATAAAATAATTTTGTAACTTAAAAAGTGACAATACAAACATAAATGTTTAGTAATCACAGCACCCATTTTTACTAAAGACACATATATTAATGACACAGTTATTTCCCATTCAGACTTATTACACAAAACTACAGGATGTGAACCCCAGCAAAATCCCTCTGAAAACTAACTACTACCATCTCATTGCTTGTCTCTATTACCTCAAATCCTCTCAGCTGTCTGAGGTCTATGTGGCACATGGTAAAGATGGTCTTACGTGAAGCTCCAGGTTGTTATAGGTGGATAAAAAACATATGTAGAATAACGTTTATAAAAAGCAATAATTATTAAACAATTTGCTCTCATTTTACTAGATATGCCAAGAACAGAAAATTTTCATTAAAATTCATTAGAACATGATTTTATTAAAAGTCCACTTGGAATGGAATATTAGCAAGTCATTTAGCCTTTAAATGTCCCCAAATTTCAAAAAAGGTGAAAATTAAACTTCATCCTCAAACATTTGTAAAATTAATCATCATCATAGTAGTTACTGTCATAACCATCATTTGATGAATCATTACGTATCTAGGAGATATAGTACTTTGTGAACTTAAGAAGCAACATAGAAGTAAAAACAATTTTATTATCACAAGATTAGATCACTTACTTGTTAAAACCCATTTTCACTGTATTCTTAATCAGTTAATAATTGATGCTATAAAGCTTTATTCAACTCTAAATCATAAAAACAGTAAGTGTAATAATCTAACAAGAACAGTCTAAAACATAAGGAGGACTCGGAGAACACAGTTGGGTTTGAAAACCTAGTTATATGCAGTCGCTTCAGCAGCACGTATACTAAAAACATAGTTATACACCTGGCTGCCAGTAATAGCAAAAATAATGGAGATTAAAACATTATCAATATAAACAAACAAACAAAAAAGCTAAGAAAGTTTTTTATATCTTTTCTAGACATTTGGGAAGAACATGGCATGGATTTCTTGATGAAAACAAAATGTATGGCGTGTACCAAAATCGGGAGACATGCAATGTTTATTTGAAAGAAGGACTTTGATTTCATTTTGCCCAAATTCCTTATTGCCAATGCACACTGGGAACATAGGTGTTACATTCAGGGAAATTTTGGAAAGTGATATTACTTTTAACATCTAAATATCAACAAGTTATATCATTCAATAAATTCATAGAGAAAGTAGAAAAAACATTTGTCATACTGCATCCGAATGGTACTGTCAAAATTTGAACATACAGGGTTATCGCCCAAAAAATTCACAGAGACTTTGCTAGAAAAGAGTGCAAACTTGGGAGGCCAGGGAGGGCTCATCACGAGGTCAGGATATCGAGAACATCCTGGCTAACATCGTGAAACCCCGTCTCTACTAAAAACACAAAAAATTAGCCAGGCATGGTGGCACGTGGCTGTCATTCAAGTTACTCAGGAGGCTGAGGCAGGAGAATTGCTTGAACCCAGGAGGCAGAGGTTGCAGAGAGCCGAGATCACACTACTGCACTCAAGCCTGGGCAACAGAGCGAGATTCCGTCTCAAAAAAAAAAAAAAAAGAGTACAAACAGTTGTGATATGTTGTGATATACAGAAAAATGTATGTAGCACATATCATACATACAGTACATAATATTTGATGACAATAAACAAGTATGTTATAGGATTAAATTTTTCTATACCATACTTTTTATTATTTGAGCATATACAATGGTGGTTCCATAGATTATAGTACAGCTGAAAAATTCATATGATTTGGTGATGTTACAGCATAGCACATAAAATTATGTAGAGTATATAATGTTTGATAATAATAAATGACTACGTTACTGGAATATGTTTTTACTATACTATTTATCATTTTAGAGGGTACTCCTTGCACCCTCTAAAACAAAAGTTAACTGTAAAACTGCCTCAGACAGTTTCTTCTGGAGATATTCCAGAGGAAGGCATTGTGATCATAGGAGATGACAACACCATGTGTGTTACTGTCTTTGAAGACCTTCTAGTGGAGTAAATGTGAAGGTGGAAGACAGGGGGATATTGATGATCCTGACCCTATATAGGTCTAGGTTAATGTGTGTGTATGTGTCTCTTAGTTTTTAACAACAGCTTTTAAGAAGTAGATAAAGAAAAAAACAGCTTATGGAATAAGGATATAAAGAAAGCTTAAAACAAGTTTGTCTTTTAAGCTAAATGTTATTAGAAAAAAAGTAAAAAGTTTAAAAAATTAAAAAGGGTATAAAAATTTACAAGCTAAGGTTAATTTATTATTGAAGAAAGAAGAGTATTTTAAAATACATTTAGTGTAGCCTCAGTGTAAAGTGTTTATAAAGCCTCCAGTAGTATACAATAATGTCTTAGGTCTTCACATTCTCTCACCATTCACTTACCAGTTCACCCAGAGCCACCTGCAGTCCTACAACCTCCAGTCCTGATAAGTGCCCTATATATATGTACTATTTTTAACTATATCATATCTTACTATACCTTTTCTATGTTTAGATGCAAAAATACTTACAATTTTGTCACATTTGCCTACATTATCCAGTACAGTAACATGCTGTACAGAATTATAGCCAAGGCACCATAGGCTATAACATACAACCTAGGTGTGTGGAAGGCTATACCATCTAGGTTTGTGTAAGCACACTCTATGATGTTCATATAATGACAAAACTGCCTAAGGACACATTTCTCAGAACATATCCCCTTTGTTAAATGATAGACAAAAGTACATTGGAAATTTTAATGTTAAGAAACTCAAAAGCAATATTAGCACAGCAAAAGGCTATGAAATATCATTTACATACATGGTAAATTCCTATTTTAAAAATCACAAACCCCTAATAACATCAGCAATCAATTATTAACCAAAGAATATTGAAATAATAATTCATGCAAAACATTTTAAAAGTTTAAAATTTCTAAAAATGAACTTACATTGTATTTTTCTGTTATAACAAATAAATATAATATCCTGGCAAATTACATATACAAATAAAATGATTATGAAACAGCTAATTAAAATATGACCTACCAAACAATACTTATATTATAGCATTACTGACTTTTCTTAAATTCTTTATCAATCTACAATTAACAGATAATATTTTAAAGGGAATATGAGAATGTGCTTCTAATGTTTACCTCAATATAAATGGATAATATCAATTTACTACAGAATTAGGAAAAGCTATTCTAAAATTCATATAGACCAGAAAAGATTCCTATTAAGCCAAAACAATCCTAACAAAAGAGAGCAAAGCTGGAAGCATCATGCTACTGGAGTTCAAACTATACTATAAGGCTGCAGTAACCAAAACAGCATAGCACTGGTACACAAACAGACAGAGAGACCAATGAAACAGATTAGAGAACCCAGACCTAAAGCCACACTCCTACAACCATCTGATCTTTGCCAAAGCCAACAATAACAAGCAATGAGGAAAGCACCCCCTATTCAATAAATAGTGCTAGGATAGCTGGCTAGCCATATGCAGATGAAACTGGACCCCAATCTTTTACCATATACAAAAATTGACGCTAGATGGATTAAAGACTTAAATATAAGATCTCAGACTATAAACAATCTAGAAGAAAACTTAGGAAATACCTTTCTTTATGTCAGACTTGGCAAAGAGTTTATGGTTAAGTCCTCAAAAGCAATTGCAACAAAAACAAAAGTTGACATGTGGATCCAAATTAAACTACAGAGCTTCAGCAAGGCAAGAAAACACTATCAAGGGAATAAACAGACTACTTACATGATGGAAGAAAATATTTACAAACTATGCATTTGACAAAGGTCTAATATCCAGAATCTATAAGGAGCAAGCCCAAAACAAACTCGATTAAAAAGTGGACAAAGAACATAAACACACTTCTCAAATGAAGAAATACAAGCAAGCCAACAAATACATGAAAAAAATGTTCAACATCACTTAATCATAAAAAGATTGCAAATCAAAACTACAATGACATACCATCACACATTGGTCAGAATGGCTTTTGTTAAAAAGTCAAAAACAATAACAGATGTTAGTGAGATTGTGAATAAAAGGGAACACTTAAACACTGTTGTGAATGTAAATTACCTCAGCCACTGTGGAGATCAGTTTGGCGATTTCTCAGAGAACTAAGACTTGAACTACCATTTAATGCAGCAATCCCATTATTGGGTAAATACCCAAAGGAAAATAAATCATTCTACCAAAAAGATGCATGCACCCATATGTTCAGTTCAGTGCTATTCATGATAGCAAAAACATGGAATCGATGCATATCCCCATCAGCAGTGGACTGGATCAAGAAAATATGGTAGATATACACCATGGAATCCTACCCTGTTATAAAAAGAACAAAATCATGTCTTTTATGGCAACACAGATGCCACTGGAAACCATCATCCTAAGCAAAATAATGCAGAAACAGAAAAACAGGTACCACACATTCTCGATTATAAGTGGGAGCTAAACATTGGATACACAGACATAAAGATGTGAACAATACACACTGGGGAATACAAGAGGAGGGAGGGAGGGAAATGAGTAAGCATTGCAAAACTATTTATTTGGTACTATGCTCACTATGTAAATGACAAGTTTCATTCATATTCCAGATTTCAGCATCACACAATGTGCCTTTGTAACAAATCTGCACATATACCCCCTACATATTACAATCCACTTACCAATCTATCAGATGTACTATTTTCAGTCATTCTTTCTATTAGTTGTAATTCTAAAATAAAAGTTGAAAAATAACTAATTCTAACATTACTACTAGGTAAGCATTAAATAATCTCAAAGCTTTTGTATTTTAAAATGGGAATAAATATCAATATTGTCTATAAATAAAGAAAAACAAAAACAGGAAGAAAAACTTACATTAATTCTTACCGAACTGTCAATGGGCTAGGGGACTTTGTGTGAAATTTCCCATTTACTTTCATGACAAATCTCTGTAATTGAATCTTTTGCTAACTCACCAACACAGATTTGTCATGGGTAGGATGATACATTCATTTCCTATTTACAATCTACTTACCAATCTACCAGATGTACTGTTTTCAGTCATTCCTTCTATTAGTTATAATTCACCATCACTATTCAATTGTATCTCTTTAAACCAAATGGTCCCACAATTTTGCTCTTTTAGATATGACAGCCTAAGCCCATTGCCATCAATTCCTTCCAAATTCATTATGTGACATAATTCTTTTCAGAACAGAAGCATCCCTTTGCTACTTACTAACTTTGATGCCATCCATGTTTGGAGATTAGAGTTCTCCAGTTTTGTACTATGTGCTGGTGATGGTCCAGGTTCACCTTCATTACTGCAAGCGAAGTGGCTCCACTCTCTGGAAACCAATGTTTTGTTACATTGCAGCCTTAATATGAGCAGCATTAACCTAGAAAGACCAAAGAAATTTATCCTGATATATGATTACTTAAGAAAACATTCAGAAAGTACATTTGAAAAGTAAAAATCAATAAAAATAATAAAGCAATTACAATATGAAAATTATACCTTGGTTAAATTATAACAAAGTACCACTTAAAATTAAAGGGTCAAAAAATAATTAAAGGGTCAATTATTATTGTTAACCTTTTCCCCTATCAAAAAAACAACAGATGCTGGAGAGGCTGTGGAGAAAAGGGAATGTTTGTACATTGCTGGTGTGAATATAAATTAGTTCAGCCACCATGGAAAACAGTTTGGATATTTCACAAAGATCTTAAAACAGAGCTACTATTCAACACAGCAATCCAATTACTGGGTATATACTGAAAGGAAAACAGATCATTATGTCAAAAACACACATGCACTCACATATTCACTATTCATGACAGCAAAGACACAGAATCAACCTAGAAGCTCATCAATGATCAAAATAGATAAAGAAACTGTGGTTCTTCTACACAATGGAAAACTATACAGCCATAAAAAAGAGTGAAATAATATCCTTTACAGCAACATGGATGAAGCTGAAGGCTATAATCCTAAGCAAAGTGATGCAGGAACAGAAAACCTCATACTGCATGTTCTCACTTATAAGTCAGAGTTAAACATTGAGGATCCATGGAGATAAACATGGGAACAACAGACACTGTTGACTACTAGGGAGGGAGGGAGAAAGGAGAGTGGTAGGTTTAAAAACTATCTGTTGGGTACTGTATTAGTCCATTTTCATGTAGCTGATAAACCCATACCCAAGACTGGGAATAAAAATAGGTTTAATGGACTCACAGTTCTATGTGGCTGGGGAGGCCTCACAATCGTGGTAGAAGGCAAGGAGGAACAAGTCACATCCCACATGGATTGCAGCAGGCAAAGAGAGAGAGCTTGTGTAGGGAAACTCCTGTTTTTAAAACCATCAGATCTCATAAGACTTACTCACTATCACTAGAACAGCATGGGAAAGACCCACCCCTATGATTGAATTCTCTCCTACAGGGTCTCTCCCACAGCACATGAGAATTACGGAAGCTACAAGATGAGATTTGGGTGGGGACACAGAGCCAAACCACATCAGGTACTATGTTCATAAAATAGAGCCATGTAGCAAACTCACACATGTACTTCCTATATCTAAAATAAAAATTGAAATAAAAGGTAAATTTATTTATAAATTTTTAAAGGAAGCTGAAATTTTGGAGTTTTCCAACCTTGAGTTCTCTAGATGTTAATGCTTCAAGATGATAATTTGTGAGGCTAGACGAGAAGGAGGCAAAGCCCTTAAGTTATGTTCAGTTCTCTGAACAATATTAATATACGTAGGAGGAGAGCTAAAAATTGCTAATGATTTAAAGCACTTACTTTAAGTAGATTACATGATGTTACATTTAAAATTGTTTTCATAACTCTTTAGGTATAATCAAAAAAAGGTAGAATGGTGTTAAAATGAGTAGTGTCAAGAAATAGGTGGCAGGGCAAAAAGAAAATATTCAATAAACAGCATGCTTCTTGTCCACAAACAATAAACTGTCAGAAAAGAATGAAAGCAAAATATAAACATACAAAGACATACACATATATATTCTACATTTATCTGCTAGGCATAAATGTATATTCTTTCCAGACATCTATGAGAAAAAGAGTAAATCTTTCCAGAAGAACTAAAGGGCTGTATCATATAACCTAACAGGAACCTATAGCAGGAAATGAACTCAATCTATTTTGGGAGACTTTTTTCCCTAATTGTTCATATTAGCTCCCATTGGTCATCCTTAGTTCTTGAGGAGGACTGAATTTGACAGGTTTGTCATGGTTCTAATGAGAGCAGCATTTTCTAAGTGCTGTGAATGAATTTCTTTCTGATGATATTTAATTAAGCCTCATGTACACCTAATGTTTGTTAGAGTTGACAGAATTAATTCAGAAAAAGAGTCTCATAAGCAGGAAGCCTTTTATTCTTGCATGTCTCAGGATATCCTAAGATAGCAATACCAAGTGACAATTCGCTTGCTCCTACATGTGAAATAAAAAGGAGTCATATACTTACTCAAAGTGGTAGTAGTAGGAATTATATTAGTCATAACACTAAAAAAAAATGAAAAAAATAGTGCAAGAATGAGGAGAAAAATATAAATTAGAGAAAGTACAGGAGGAGGGGTAAGGGAAAGTAAAGAAGGATGAAAAGCAGGAATAAGAGGAAGAAAAAAATGAAAAAATGATAGAAAAAGAACAGGATGGAGAAGCTGCATTTCTTTGTTCCTTACTTACATAGTCAGCAATGTATCTGAGGCTTTTATGTATATGTTCTTATCTGACCCTCATGGCAAACCCATGCCACTGAATCATTTGCTAACTTACTGACAAGTTTGTTTTGAGGGGAAAACCAGGATTCTCTCAGTCTGAAAAGTAACAATTAAATATATAATATTACCACAACATAATGAGACATACCTAAGGAAATTACTTGTGACACATTCATTTACCCTTTACAATCTACTCACTGATCTACCAGATGTAAGATTTTCAGTAATGTTATTAGTCATAATTCACCATTGCTATTCAATTATATTTCTTGAAACTAAATGGCCCCAACATTTTTGCTATTTCAGATATATAATAGAACAATGCAGGAACTGACAGCAAATTCCTCTCAAACTCATTGTATGGTGGAATCTTTCAGAACAGAAGCTTCCCCTTGTTCATGACTACAATGATATCCATATTAGAGATTAAATTTCTCTAGTTTTCCACTGGGTGAAGGAACTAACAACCCAACTTCATCAACTGGGACCAAAGTGGCTGCATTACCTCCAAACCATTGTTCTGCTGTCTCACCACGTGGAATTGCCACCTGCATGGAGTGATAACCTACAGAGACTTCTTCTAGCAAAGGTGACTAATAGATATATGCTAATCTTATAAGGCAATCAGTAATAGAAATAAAATATTTAAAGATAGTCATGACCAGTTCAAAGGAAAAGAAGGAGGAGAAATGTCTATATTATACATTCCAATATCCACTGTAAAAATATGGAAAGATTAGTGCTCACAATTCAAAAGCCTGCAATGCATTCCTGTGATTCGATGGACATATGGATACATAGACATTTATAAAGACACACATACACACACACACACACACACAGACACACACACACACACAGACACACACACATCTTTCAGTATGGACATCCATGAAGTATTCTGGAGAATAAAAGCAAGTAGTATAGTAATGGTCAAAGTAGGTTCCAGTTTTCAAAATAAATAAATAAATAAAGTACCAAACTACAATTTGAAAACCTGAAGAGAGGTCTACATGTGTTTCTAGGCACATCGGTATATATCTTTAATATGGTTATATTTTAAATACATCCAGAAAGTCATGACCTGACATGTACTGAGAGATTATTATCTCATTATAAATCATTGCCTTATTTAAAAAATTATGTGACTTGCTACTAATTTTGTTAATAACCAATATATAAATTTATTTTATCTTTAAAAATGTACTTGCCATGAGACACTAGAGAATCCTTTAACCTCTATGTGTCTCAGGATTTCCCTGCTTAAAATTGGCTAATGGGAAATTTCCCTTCCAAACTATATGCTGGAAATGGGAACAAATTCCCACAAAAATTAGCTGGACATGGTAGTGGGCAGCTCATTTTTGTATTTTTAGTAATTACTGGGTTTCACCATATAGGCCAGGCTGGTCTTTGACTCCTGACCTCAGATGAGTCGCCTGACTTAGCCTCGCAAAGTGTTGAGATTACAGGTGTGACCCACCATGCTTTGCCTGAAGTAAACATCTTGTCTCTAAAAGGCAAATGCAGACAAATGTGTGAGGCCTATTCCCAAAATTTAGCATGCTCTCTGACTCACTACCAAAATAGAATATGGAGTTTGCTTTTAGTTTTGCAATGCCTCATGCACATGGTTAATATCAAACACACAAAGAACTGAAGAAAATTAACCCAAAATGATGACTACTGTTAGCTTTAGTAAGTTGTGTACACAAGGCATATACAAAAACCAAAAGCTTCCCTTAGTACCAGTAATCATTATATTAAAACATATTTGGAAACTACTGATTCTGATAATGGAGAAAGGTAATTCATTTCAATACTATTGCTTCGGAAACTAAGCATCTAAACAAAATCAATTTTACAACTCCTCTTGAAAGTCTCAAAGACCTTCCTGTAAATGAGGGAATGTCTGGCCAAAATCTAGAAGACAAGAACCAAAAAAGGTAAGCCCTGTCTCAAAAGTGGTTTGCACAGATGACACTGGCTAAATGTGTGATGCCAATGCAGTTCTCCTAGCCATGACTGCAGCCTCACTCTCACTCCCACCTGAAACTATCAACACCTATGTGATGATTCACCTATTATCCTGCTATAAAGTGTGACAAAAATGTAGCAAAGTTTCATATCCTTTCTTCATCAAACCAAATATAATTGTTGATATGGAGCAGAGAACAAATATGCCCATTTCCGGAGACTGTTAGAGGGCAACAAAAGCTGTGAGAGAAAACATCTGGAAAACAATTCCCATTTTGATCCAGTTCTACCAACATTTATTTCTTCCATTGGCCTTCGCATGTTTAACTCACACAAATGATAATAGACTGTTTATCATGTGAGAAAAAGCACTGAATATACCAGCTGGCATGGAGTCAGAGACTACTATATATCTCATTATAGTTCATTGCCTTATTTCATAAGTTATGGGAAAAATAAATGCAAATACAAATAAAAGGACAAGAGAAACAACAAGAACTTATATTTCTGAAATGCTCACTTACACCACAGCAAAGTATTTGGGAATTTTCTGTGAATCTTCTCATATATCCTCATGACAAATGCGTGCCGCTGAATCTTTTACATACTCACTGACACGAATTTGTCATGAAGATTAGTGAGAAAACTTGAAGATATGCTTGAATCCTGAAATATAACAACATAGCAGATGTTATGTTTATGGCAATACAAAGGGCATATCTAGATAAGAAAACTTACCAATGAAATTTCCTATTTACAACTTACTTAACCATCAGTGAGATAAGTGTGTGGGCAATTCTATTACATATAATTCTCCATCACTATTAACTATCTTTTCCTTTACACAAAATTGTCCCAAAATCTTGAAAATTCTGATGAATGAGAGCAATCCAGAAACAGCTGGCAGCGGGTACTTTCAGATTTATGATAGTAAGGCAGAGTTCTCCTAAGTGCCCCTCTTGGATCTTAACTGATGGTGATGATGTGGAATGAGAATTCCTTTAATATAGCAATGCATTAAAAATGGAGATATCACTGTCTATCTAGATTCATTAAAATATGAAAACCACTAGTTTTGTAAGGGTGGGAGAAAACGAAGAGATACCACACTAAGTACCTTCTTCACAAACTATCAGCATTAACCATCAGTAAATATTAGGAAGATAAGAATCTTATCAAAAAGAAAGATGAATCTGTAGAAGTGCCCATCCATATACTTAGTTCTCTGAAACATACAAACCTGTCCAAGAGGAGACTACAGGAATGCTAATGACTTAAAGCCCTTACCAGATGAATTAGGTGATACAATGCTTTACTGAAAACTATTTTATAGATCTATAGGTGTAAACATACCACCAGAATGGTCTCAAAAATAATGAGCCATATCAGAGGTAAGGTGGCAATGAATGGATAATATGTAAAAATTATGAGTTTCTTGTACATAAACCTCTACATGTCTAAGGATTTCCAGACTCCTACCATTCAGTAATTGCAGATTACTGTTTCCAGATCAGATGAAGGAACAGTGATCAAATTTATCTGCAGTCTAAAACAAAAAAACTCAGCAGATATATACAGAAAAACATGTCTTTCAGATATTCTAGAGTAACATGTGAGAGAGGGGAAACATTAGAAGAATCCGTCCATTCTCCTGCCAAATTCACAAAGAGAGAATACTGACTCCAGTACAGAGAATAGGATCCCGGGGAAAGTCTGGCAATGTTCAATATTAACAGATTAAAATGGAATAAAAAGATCATCTTATTAGATGCAGATGAATATGTGACTAAATCTAATATCTATATTGGAAAAAAATAACAGAAAATCAGGTGTAGCACAGAGTATATCCTCAACTGGTTGAAGGGCATCTATGAAAACCCACAGCTAACTGAAGACTTAATGGTTAACTTTTATATGCTTGATTCGTGAGATCAGGAACCAGGTGAGGATGTCCCATTCACCATTTACATGCAAAACTTATGCATAATTAAAGTACGTGACAAGGCAAGGACATAATATTTTATAATTTTGCAATCATGGATGAATGAAATCAAGAGTCTGTCATCTTCAACCATTAACTTCCCCTTACCTGTGTTTGCAGTGGCTTCAATACTTTCATTGTAAATAAATTATTTATTTGGGCATAGATATCCACACAGTTTTCTAGAAAAATATGTAAACGGAACAATAAATCAGGAAAAAGCAGAAAACATGACTATATATATGTGTGTTTAAAAGCACCAGTGAAATCCTATGAGTAGTAACTGATGATACTCTTCTTAGTACTAATATAATAGCAGTGTTACTAAGACTGATAGCATTAATTATAGTACTAGCACTGCCAGCAATAGAGCCAACAGGAAAATCTCCAGAATGATTACAAACCTGGCAGATATGTAGTTCAGATGTTCATATGCATATTCACATTTCATACCTACAACAAATCGGTTCCAAAGAAACAATATCCAAAAGTTTTGATTTGTCATAGTGATTGAGGACATGTGTATAACATACATTCGCAAATGGAAAAAAAAAAAAAAAAGAAATACACAATCACAGTAATCACTGATAATCATGTAATTGTAGAACAACACCAAGACTGCTATACAGTGTTAACCTCACAGAACCGATCCCCATTAACCTCAGAAAACTAGAAAATAAGAAATTCATTTCGCCGCTATATGTTCTCCAATCTCTGACATAATAAAAGGTGTTTATTGAACATGATCTTATTTTTACCAAAGTACTAGTAATACAGTCTTCACCACTACTACTACTCTACTACCAGTACCACTACAAGGAGGTGAAGGAGAAGCAGGAATAGTTACATAACTAATGACTTACACGGTTTGCAATGCCCATGAGGCCTTGAGATGGATTATCCCCTATGACCATTGCAAGGAACAAGTGACACTGAAGGTTTTACTGACTAAGTGCCGCATGTCAGATGCAGGGATTAAGGAGAAAAGGAGAAGCAGGAGTAGTTACATAACTAATGACTTACACGGTTTGCAATGTCCATGAGGCCTTTAGATGGATTATCCCCTTTGACCCTAGCAACAAACATGTGTCACTGAAGGGTTTACTGACTCAGTGACTCATGTTAATTACAAGGATTAAGGAGAAAAGGAGGGGAAGCAGGAGTAGTTACATAACTAATGACTTAACACAGTTTGCAATGTCCATGAGGCCTTGAGATGGATTATCTCCTTTGACCCTAGCAACAAACATGTGTCACTGAAGGGTTTACTGACTCAGTGACTCATGTTAATTGCAAGGATTAAGGAGAAAAGGAGGAGAAGCAGGAGTAGTTACATGACTAATGAGTTACAGAGTTTTCAATGTCCATGAGGCCTTGAGATGGATTATCTCCTTTGACCTTATAAGGAAACATGTGCCATCGAAGGTTTTACTGACTCTGTGACCCATGTTACATGCACAGATTAAGGAGAAAAGAAGTAGGAGCAAAAGTAGTTACATAACTAATGACTTACATGGTTTGCAATATCCATGAGGCCTTTAGACGGATTATCCCCTTTGACCCTAGCAATAAACATGTGTCACTGAAGGGTTTACTGACTCAGTGACTCATGTTAATTACAAGGATTAAGGAGAAAAGGAGAAGAAGCAGGAGTAGTTACGTGACTAATGAGGTACACGGTTTTCAGTGTCCATGAGGCCTTGAGATGGATTCTCTCCTTTGACCCTGCAACAAACATGTGTCACTGAAGGTTTTACTGACTCAGTGACTCATGTTACATGCAAGGATTAAGAAGACAACATTTATAGACTCTTTTGGAACCTACAAAGCAACAAAGAAGCTAATTAATTATAGCATGACTATGCAATATTTAATACCTAAAATAAATGACAAACTAATTTACTATTCATGACCTGTCTAGCTATCAGCTTGTGTATTTTCTTTTCCACTTCTATTAGTGATCATTTACTGGTTGTGCGGTTGGAGGATGAAAATCTTGAAGGGGCTGGCAGTTAAGCTCTACCAATCCATTATAAGAATTCCAGCTTCTCAAAAGTTGCAAATCACTGATTATGATATAGAATAAGGCTGTCTCTACTGAAAGCAATTCTACAAATGCAGACATTGATTTCCAACCCAGAAATATGTATAATGCAGCAACTACAAGATAGTTTAAACTGGAAAGAAAAAAGGACAGATGAAAAAGAATGACAACCATCCCCAAATAACCAGCAATAATTGAGTGAAGACTTGTTGAAAAGTTAAAACTCCCTAAAAATACACATGTAATCACAGATATCCATGCAGAAATAAGAAAGTGTCCCTGAAAATCACATACACACAAAATTGAAGAGTTTATGTAACTCAGGCTTTAACCACATTAATAATGAGCAAGTCCTGTATTTTTCATTTCTCTCTAATTCATTGTCTGTCCATAACTCTTTATATTTTTTAAATAAATTTTGATAAAATTCTTCTAATGCTTATTTCTTAATGTAGTTCAAAGATATTAATAAAAAGATATACAAAGAAAAAAATGTGGGAAACCTACCAGAGCAGTTCCTAAATGGTATTCTTAATTATATAAGAATAATCAACATTAGGTAATCATGGTTTACAAATTCAAAGTTTCCAAAAAATAAAAACCAAATTTGTGGCTGATATGATGTGTTAAATGAAGCAAATGGCTGTAAAACCTATGTTAAGCTGACAGTTCATACACATCTGTGATGGATAGGCCAGTTGTACAATTAGAAATAACTCTTGGTGACTTAAGAACTCTGATTATGTAGGATATTAATTTATTGAATACTTCAATTGATTATACAGAGGGAGGTTGTTATCTTTCTGGAATCATCTGAAAGAAATGATGAGAACTGGTTGACAGCTATAGAAATGGGACAAGAATGAAAGACAAAAATGACCAAATTATCTTGCCTGTTTTCCAGTCATAATCATACAGCAAAAATAAGAATGTATCAAATCAAAAATAAATAAAAAATTACTAGGATAAATAAAGTTTTTGCACATATAGACACAAAATAATTTAGTTTCCTTTAGTACACATAACATAGGTTTGATTGAATAAATATTTTCCTTAAGTTTAAAAGAGTAGGGGCTGGCCGTGGTAACTCACACCTGTAATCCCAGCATTTTGGGCATCCAAGGTGGGTGTATCATCTGAGGTCAGGAGTTTAAGACCAGCCTAGCCAATATGGTGAAACCTCACCTCTACTAAGAACATAAAAATTAGCTGGGTGTGGTTGCAACTGCCTTTAATCCCAGCTACTCTGGAAGCTTAGGCAGGAGAATCCATTGAACTTGGGAGGCGAAAGTTGCAGTGAGCCACTGCACTCCAGCTTGGGAGACAAGGGTGACTCCATCTCAAAAAATTAAAAAAAAAAAAAAAAAAGAAAGAAAAACAAACAAGACTGGGAAGATAATATTTAAATAAGAAGAATGAAATAAATTAATATTGAATGCGTTTTTCTAGGTTCCCCAATTATGGTGAGACAGCAATATATTTACTTTGAAAAATTCAGACAAATTCATTTCATAGAAAGAGAACAATTTCATTAATTTTCTGTGGTGCCTTGCAGAACCTTTCTATAGTTACCATTGAATTCCTTCTGTAAATTATATTTGCTCTAATTAATAAATACATTAACTATAAGGATACCTATTAACATTTACTCAATGTTGACTTAATTAGATTACATAATACGTATTTGGAGGTTATTTCCTTTGATCCATATAACACCTGTCATATAAAAATCATTCATTTTATGTCACACTTTTACTGTGAAGTTTGAATGGAGTAACATGTATAAACTACTTGAGTAATATAAAATATCATAAGCATATCACTCAGTAGTGTATCACAGTGTTCATCACTGTGGCTATCAAAGCTAATTCTTAATGCCACAGCAATTTCCCATTTAGACACCACTTAAAACGTACAAGCCCATGAATTTCTGATGTTAAACCTGGACATGCTGCTATTATTAGTTATGTAATAGTAGCTATTCTTATATTAAAACTCACTATTCCATTGCCCTTGTTCAGGTTCTAGACTTTTCTGTTTTCTCGGGCTTAAGGGGTTCCAAATCCCAATGGTATTAACAGGCAGTAATAGTGCTCCTTTGCTCCTGTTACAGCAAACTATCCTTTATTTCTTCTTTTTATTTTTTATTTTTATTTTTAAATCTCGATGATGTTGAATCCAGTCTAACATATAGGCCTAAAACAGTACCTAGGATAAACTCAAAAGACATACTTCAGAACAAACACTTATAAACACTCCACAAGCATCTTACAGAGCAGCCAATAACTTGACACTGGCTTTTGAGAAAACAAAGACTGCAAGTTGACTGGCAAGGAGACAAGAGGAAAGTCTCATATCTTTCTCCCTGACTGGGGGCTGGGTTGGATTTTATAAGCAGAGTGTAATGAGGAGTGATCTGACTGGATCTTGTAAAGAGGCAATGTCAGAAGGCAGGATCTGACTAGTTCCTGCCATTGGGTGACATGAGGGCTCCACACAATGGGATCCTGGGTTCTGTCATGCAGTGTCAACTTCTCCATTCAGTTCCCTCTTCTTGGTCTGAGCATTTAGGTTCCTCCCATCGTTGCATGCTTTGTCTGATCATGCTAAGGTCATGTGACCTTCACCCTGGAGGTCCATAGCAAAGTTAATTCCTCTGAGGAAATCACATCCTTCAAGAGTGTCTCCAGTTATAATCTCAAGGTTTCAACATTGGTTTTGCATTGTGGCCTAAGAGTCAAGTGGCTCTTGGAAAGCAGGCTGGGTAGCATTGGTGAGACTAACAGAATAGATCTAAATTTGGGTAAAAGCTGCAATAACTAGCATGATGAATAAAACAGGACCTCACTTTTCAAGATGAACATTAAATGTAAAAGGTCTAAATGCTCTGCTTAAAAGATACAGAATAGCAGAATGGATAAAAATCCACCAAGTACTGCTATCTTCAAGAGACTCACATAACACATAAGGACTCACATAAATTTAAGGTAAAAAGGCAGAAAAAGATATTCCACACAAATGAAAACCAAAAGCAAGCAGGAGTAGCTATTCTTATATCAGACAAAACAGACTTTAAAGCAAGAACAGTTAAAAAAGATGAAGAGGGATGTTATATAATGATAAAAGGGTCAGTCCAACAGGAAATTATCACAATCCTAAATATATATGCTCCTAACACTGGAGCTCCCAAATCCATATAAAATTATTATTAGAGCTAGGATATGAGATCGATGGCCATACAGTAATATTGGGTGCTTCAATATACCAGTAGCAGCACTAGACAGGGCATCAAAACAGAGAGTCAACAAAGAAATAATGGATGTATAGTATACATAAAACAAACAATATTCACAGAACATTCTACCCAATAACTGCAGAATATACACTCTTTTCTTTAGCCCATGGAACATTTTTCAGGATAGACCATATGATTACTCACAAAATACAGTTTCAAAAAGCTTAAGAAAATCAAAATTATATCAGGTACCCTTTCATACCACAAAGAAATAAAATTGAAAATTACCTCCTAAGGGGGCACTCAAAACCATTATAAATACATGGAAATTAAATAATCTGCCCCTGAATGGTCTTTGGATCAACACTGAAATCAGGATAAATTAAAAAATTCTTTTAACTGAATAATAAGTGACACAACTTATCAAAACCTCTGGGATACAGCAAAAGTGGTGTGAAGAGGAAAGTTCATGACATTAAATGCTTACATAAAAAAAGTTTAAAAGAGCACAAATAGACAATCTAAGTTTGCACCTCAAGTAACTAGATCAACAAGAACAAACCAAATCCAAATTGAGGAGAAGAGAGAAATAACAAATATCAGATCAGAACTAGATGAAATCAAAACAAAAAAAATTTCAAAAGATAAATGAAAAAGCTGGTACTTTGAAAAGATAAGCAGAATTGATAGACCATTACTGAGATTAACTCTCAAGCAGAGAGAATATCCAAACAAGCTCAATTAGAAATGCAATGGGAGGTATTACATCTGATACCACAGAAGCACAAATGTTCATTCAAGGGTACTATGAATAAATTTATGCAAACAAACTAGAAAATCCAGAAAAGAAGAATAAATTTGGGGGAATATACAACCCTTCTAGATTAAATTGGGAAGAAATAGAAATTCCAAACACACTAATAACAAGTAGTGAGATTAAAACAATAATCAAAAATCACTGCCCCCCACCAAAAAAAAATAAAATAATAAAATAAAACAAAACAAAATACCATCTAGGATCAGATGGATTCACTACTTAATTCTATCAGGCACTCCAAGGACAATTGGTACCAATGTTACTGAAACTATTCAAAAAGATAGAAAAAGAAGTAATCCTCCCTAAATCACTCTATGAAGCTAGTATCACCCCAACACCAAACCAGGGAAGGACCTAATAAAACAAGAAAATTACAGATCAATATCCCTGATGAACATAAATGAAAAAATCCTCAACAAAATACGAGCTAAATGAATCCAGAAACATATCAAAAAGATAATCCACCATGATCAAGTGCATGTCATACCAGGTAGGATATAACATAGGAGAATCATTAAATGTGATACATCTGCTACACAGAATTAAAAACAAAAATTATATTGTCAGCTCAATAGATTAGAAAAAGCATTAAAAACAATCAGCGTTGCTTTATGACAGGCGTCCCCAAACTGCGGCCCGTTGGCCACATGTGGCCCACTGAGGCCATTTATTGGGCCCCCCGCCGCACTTCAGGAAGCGGCACCTATTTCATTGGTGGTCAGTGAGAGAAGCACAGTATGTGGCGGCCCTCCAACGGTCTGAGGGACAGTGAACTGGCCCCCTGTGTAAAAAGTTTGGAGACGCCTGCTTTATGATTAAAATGCTCACCAAAATTGGCCTAGAAGGGACATACCTCAGAGCAATAAAAGAAGTCAATGAAAAACCCACAGCCAACAATATACTGAAGGGGAGAAACATTGAAATCATTTCCCTGAGAATTGGAACAAGACACAAATGTCTAGTTTCAATGTTTATATTCAACCTAGTACTGGAAATCCTCTCCAGAGCAATCAGACAAGAGAAAATAAAATAAAATAAAGGACATCCTATAGGAAAAGTGGAAGGCAAACTTTTGAAAATGAGTTGAGTTATTCATTTGATTCTCACTGTTGGTGATCAAGCTGAGAATCAAATCAATAACTCAAATCATTTTCAACAGTTGCAAAAAAATAAAATACTTCGGAATATACCTATCCAATGAAGTGAAGATCTCTACAGGAAAGCTATAAAATACTGCTACAAGAAATCATAGATGACACAAACAAATGGAAATGCATCTCATGCTCATGGATGGGTAGAATCAATATTGTGAAAATGACCATACTGCCAAAACAATCTATAGATTCAATACAATTACCATCAAAATACCATCATCATTATTCACAGAACTAGAGAAAGCAATCCCAAAATTCATGGCACTTGAAAAGAGCCAGCAGAGTCAATGCAAGACTGAGCAAAAAGAACAAATCTGGAGGCATCACATTATCTGACTTTAAACTATGCTACAAGGCTTCAGTTATCAAAACAGCATGATACTGGTATAAAAACAGGCACATAAATCAATGGAACAGAATAGAGAACCCAGAAATAAAGCCAAATACTTATGGCCAACTGATCTTTGACAAAGCAAACAATAAGATAAAGAGAAGAAAGGACACCCTATTCAACAAATGGTGCTGAGATACTTGGCATGCCACATGTAGGAGAATGAAACTGGATACTCATTTCTCACCTTATGCAAAAATCAACTCAAGATGGATTACAGACTTATATCTAAGACCAGAAACTATAAAAATTCTAGAAGATAACATTAGAAAAACTCTTCTAGACATTGGCTTAAGCAAAGAGTTAATGACCTAGAACCCAAAAGCAAAGGCAACAAAAACAAAGATAGTAGATGGGTCCTAATTAAACTAAAAAGCTTCTGCACAGCAAAAGAAATAATCCACAGAGTAAAGAGACAACCCACAAAGTGGGAGAAAAGAATCACAAACTATGCGTTTGACAAAGGATTAGTATCCAGAATCTATAAGTAACTCAAACAAATCAGCAAGAAAAAAAAACAAAAACAAATAATCCCATCAAAAAGAGGGTAAAGGACATAAACAGAGAGTTCTCTAAAGAAGATATACAAATGGCCAATAAACATATGAACAAATGCTCAACATTATTAATGATGAGGCAAATTCAAATCAAAACCACAATGAGATATCACCTTACTCCTGAAAGAATGGTCACAATTAAAAAATCAAAAAATAACAAGTGTTGGCATGGCTATGGTGGAAAGGGAACACTTACACTGCTGGTGGGAATGTGGACTAGTACAACCACTATGGAAAACAGTGTGGAGATTCCTTAAGTAACTGAAAGCAGATCTATCATTTGATACAGCAATTCCACTACTAGGGATCTACCCCAATTAAAATAAGACATTATATTAAAAAACAACAACAACAACAACAACAACAAAAACAACACTTGCATGTTTAGAGCAGCACAATTTGCAATTGCAAAAGTGTAGAATCAGACTAAAGACCCATCAACCAATGAGTGGATAAACAAAATGTGATATATACATATACACACAAATATATGATTATATATTCATATATATACCCATACATACATAAATATCATGGAATACTACTTATCTAAATAAATGAATGAAATAATGGCATTTGCAGCAATAAGGGGAGTTGCAGACCATTATTCTAAGTGAAGTAACCCAGGAATGGAATATCAAATATCACATCTTCTCACTTATAAGTGGGAGCTAAGCGATGAAGATGTAAAGGCATAAGAATGATATAATAGATATTGGGGACTTGGCGAGGAAGGGTGGCAGGTGAGAAAAGGATAAAAGATTACATATTTAGTATGGAGAATGTACAATGCTCAGTTGTACAGATGTACCAAATCTCAGAGATCACCACTAAACAAGTTTTCCATGCAACCAAATACCGCCTGTTCCCCAAAAACTATTGAAAAAAAAAAAAGGATCAATTGCTATTGGTTACTTTTCTTTCTTATTGAGCAGTCATTTCTTACAGGAATTCTTATTAGGAATTAAATTTTCGTGTTTTCTTTTCTGATGTCAAAAATTATCTGGCTTTTAATGTTTCAAGAAGATAATATTGTAAAGCTGGAAGAAAAGAAGGTAAAGTCATTCTCACTCAGTTTTAGGAGTCAGTTCTCTGAATACTAAGAACCCTTATCAGAAGAGAGTTGAATATTGCTAATAACTTAAAATACTTACCATATGTGTCAGGTTGCACGATGCTCTATTGAGGATTATTTTACAACTCCATAGGTGTAATAGTACAACTAGAGTGGTCTGAAAATTTATTAGTAGTGTCAGGAGGTAAGATGATGAGACAAAAAGGAAATTTCCAAAAAATGAGCTTGTGTCTTGTCTACAAGATATAATCAGTCAGAAAACATGATGAAAATAACAAAAACAGAGAGATATAGATAGATAGATAGATAGATAGATAGATAGATAGATAGATGATAGATAGATAATTACTATGCACAAATCTCTGATATTATTCGCAGACATCGATAAATAAAAGAGCAAATTTGTCCAATGAACCCAGAAATGTATCACACAACCAATTATGAACCTATATCAGGGGATGAGTTAGATCTATTTTGAAAGTCCATTCCCAATTGCTGAGGTTAACCTCCATTGATCAGTTGTCTACATTTTTCTATCTCAGCTCAAATGGCAGCAACGTTGCTCCTGTGCTAAAAGTGAATTTTTATTGGCCAACCTATGTTCAATTCCATTTTTGTATTTATTTCTTATTAGAGTCAAAAATAACCTCAGAGGAGTAGACTGCTAAGAAAGAAAACATTTGACACTACAGGTCCCAGTATATCCCACCTATTACAGTGTGATAATTAACGTGCTTCCAGTTTTAATTAAAAGTGAGTCATAAAACTACTCATCATGATGCTAACATTGCTTAGTAGTAATGCCATTGAAAAGACTAAGAAAAAGGGAAAGAAGCTAAAGAAGAATAGGTGGAAAATGAGGAGGACAAGAGGCTGAGTTAGATACAGAAGCAGAAGGAATGGAGGAAAAAGGTGATGAACAGGAAGAAGAAAAAGAGGAAAAAGAAGATAAAGAAAAAATAACAGGAGGAATGTTATTTCGTTTCCTTATTTCTCACTTAGGTAGTGGAGCAATGCACTTTGAGCTTTTATGTAGACATTTTTTCTTTCAGTATACAAAAAAAAAAACTTTAATTATTTTAATTTTTATGGATTATTGGGAAACAGGTGGTATTTGGTTGCAGCAGTATGTTCTTTGGTGGTTATTTGTGATATTTTGTTGCATGCATCACCAGAGCAATACACACTGCATCCAATTTGTAGACTTTCATCCTTCACCCTCTTCCCTCCCTTTCCCCCTGAGTCCTCAAAGTCCATTGTGTCTTTCCTAAGCCTTTGCATCCTCAGAGCTTAGCTCCCACATATGAGTGAATATATATGATGTTTGATTTCCCATTCCTGAGTTACTTCAATTAGAATAATAGTCTCCAATCTCATCCAGGTCACTGCAAATACCATTACTTAATTCCTTTTTATGGCTGAGTAATCACAGAATTAGGAAAAAAAATCCTAAAATTCATATGGAACCAAAAAAGAGCCTGTATAGTCAAAACAAGACTAAGCAAAAAGAACAAATCTGAAGGCATAAAATTACCTGATATCAAACTATATTCTAAGTACACAGTCACCAAAGGAGTGTGGTACTTGCATAAAATAGGCACATAGATCACTGGAACAGAATAGGAAACCCAGAAATAAACCCTAATACTTACAGCCAACTGATCATCAGCAAAACAAACAGAAACATAAAGTAGGGAAAGGACACCATTTTCAACAAATGATGCTGGGATAATTGGCAAGCATATGTGGGAGAATGAAAGCGGATCTTTGTGTCTTACCTTATATAAAAGTCAACCTAAGATTAATCAAGGACTTAAATCTAAGATGTGAAACTAAAAGAATTCTAGAAGACAACATTGGAATTACCCTTCTAGACATTGGCTTAGGAAAGGATTTCATGACCAAGAACCCAAAAGTAAATGCAATAAAAACAAAGATAAATAGATGGGACTTAATTAAACTAAAGTGCTTTGCATGGCAAAAGAAACAGTCAGCAAAGTAAACAGACAACACACAAAGCTGGAGAAAATCTTCACAATCTATACATCTGACACAAAGTTCTAATATCCAGAATCTACAAGGAACTCACACAAATTAGCAAGAAAAAAAAAAAAAAAAACAATCCCATCAAAAAGTGGGCTAAGGATATGAATAGGTAATACTCAAAAGATGATATATAAACAGTCAACAAACATATGAAAAAATGTTCAACATCACTAATGATCGGGGAAATGCAAATCACAGCCACAACGCAATACTACCTTACTCCTGCAAGAATGGCCATCATCAAAAAGTAAAAAAAAAAAAAGATGCTGGTGTGAATGCAGTGAATAGGAAACACTTCTACACTGCTGTTGGGAATGTAAACTGTACAACCACTATGGAAAACAGTGTGGAGCTTCCTTAAGGAACTAAAAGTAGAACTACCATTTGATTCAGCAGTCCCACTACTGGGTATCTACCCAGAGGAAAAGAAGTTACTGTATAAGAAAGATACTTGCACACACATGTTTATAGCAGCACAATTGCATTTGCAAAACATGGAACCAACTCAAATGTCCATCAATTAATGAGTGGATAATGACACTGTGGTATATATATACATATATATATGTATATATATATATATATGTATATATATGTATATATATGTATGTATATATATATGGTGTGTGTGTGTGTATATATATATATATATATATAATATAGACATTCTTATTTGACTCTCATGACAAACCTGTATCACTGAATCTTTTACTAACTCACTGATACAGATTTGACATGAAGATTAATAAAGGAGCACATGTAAAGATACTTTAGAAACCTGAAAAAGAACAGAGGAACATACATATTATATAACCATAACATAATATAATATATCTAATAAGAAAAATTATTACTAACATGTTAATTTCCTATTTACAATCTACTCAACTTTCTACCAGATATAATATTTTCCATAATCCTTTCTATTTGTTATAACTCACCATCAGTATTCAAAGATCTCTCTTTAAAGAACAAAGGTCTCAGGATTTTGCTGTCTCGGATACATGACAGGACAATTGAGGAGCTGGCAGCAGAGTCCTTCCAAACTCACTGCTGGATAGCACTCTTCTCAGAATAAGAGTCCTTTTGGCACTTGCTGATTATAATGATGTTGTCCCTGTTTAGGAATTAATGTTCTTCAGTCTTACTGTGTGCAGGTGACTGCTAAGGCAGTCTCTATCAAATGACAGCAAAATTATCCCAGTGTGGCAAATGGATTTCTTTTCTACATCCTTAAATTTTTGTCACATTCATTTCCCTTATCCATTAGATTCCATGTTAATGACCTTAGAATATTAGACCAAGGAAGAGATTTAGCTCTACATGACCAGGTATCTCTTCTACTACAAGATGATCCTTCACTTGTTTGCAGTTTTAATAATGCAGTCGGTCACAGTAAATTCCCTAGCAGTAATGATAGTAGCATTTAATATTAATATTATAAATTATACTGATTTGAAGAAGAATAAGAAGAAAAAAGAAGAAGCAATAGAAAAAGAACAATGGAGACAAGTTACATTTTCTAAATCCTTACTTACATAGCAGGCAATGTACTTAGGACTTTTATCTTTTCATTTGACCCACATGATAAACCTCATCCCTGAATCTTTTGGATGATGAAAAGCAGCAGAGAAGCAAAACTATCATGTTATAAAAATACAATATTCCACATCTAAAAAATTACTTCTCTTTACCTCCTATTTATAACCATTTTCCCTCTATGTCACTGGCTGTTCTTCCTCAGTCTCTTTTAAGAAATCCTCTCTTCTCTGTTGCCTTAATGTTGGAGTGTCAATGGATTCAATTGTGGAACCTCTTTTTTTTATGTCTATACTCACTCCTTAGATAAATGCTTCCAGTCTCAAGGCTTTAAATATTATTTCTATGCTTATGATACCCAATTTTATATTTGGAGCCTAGACCTTGCTCCTAACGACTGAAGAATGCAATTATTGGCTCACCTCCTCCACTTGCATGTCCGTCATCTCACACTTAACTGATCTCCTAACCACCCTCCCACCCCAACCCCAACCTTCTAGAAATAGAGACATTCCCACTTCAATTGAAGGCAATTCCATCTTTCCAGTTACCCAGGCCAAAATCATCAAGCTCCTTTATAAAATTACTTTTTCTAACTTTTAAACCTGTACTGTCCAATATGATCACTATTACCATTTGACAAGAGAAATGGGGCTACTGAGCAGTTAAAATGTGGTTTGTCTAAATTGTGATAAACTAGGAAAAAAAATACATACCATATTTAAATATTTAAATTTAGTATAAAATTATAGAATATATCATACATTTTTAATGAATACATGTTGAAATGAAATGTGTGATATAGCACATTAAATTGAATATATATATTTTAAATGAAATCTACTTGTTTCTTTTTATTATTTAAAGCGATGACTAGAAATTATAAAATTACATATAGAATTCATATTATGTTTTTATTATATGGCAATACTTTATACAAAACTAATTTTACTGAGATCAGTTTTTATGTGGCTACAGGGGCATCCCTTTCTCAGTTGGAATCCAAGTCTGTGCAAAGCATTTACTTGAGGGCTCACTTCTCAGAATAAACATGAACAAATCTGGACTAAAATGAATGTCTGGGGCTTAGGGAGGGGAAGTGTGGCATAGAATAAGTAGCAATAAGCCTTTAACATTTTTTGATAATTCAGAGATAACACTTACTTAAGGTGACATATTAGACTGAAGGTGTGTTGCATGGTTATATTATTAGAATCCAAAAATATGCATACTGTAGATGCTAAATTTTTAATAGCAGCCTTAGAAAAATGTTGAGAAACAGCAAGCCATATCAGAAGCCTGAGCAGAAAGTTGACGAACATGCTCCAATATCAAGTCTCCTTACAACCGACAATAATCAAATAAAACAGGTGAGGGAAGAGACTGTTCATAACAGAATAAATTCCTTATTACAATTTCAATATTCATAAGAAGAAAAATTTAAAACTACCAAAAATTGAAAAGATGTCTTGAATCAATAGGTGAGCATTTTCAAAATAAGACAGTCGATTAAGCTACTTAATTACGATATTTCTTTAAGAATTAGGAGCTACCATGGAAAAGAACTGGTAGTTGCAATAAAATAAGGCAAATTCTATACTTGCTGGTAAAAAAACAAGTAAAATTATCGGTTCTTCCTTTAACACATTCAAACATCTATAATGTACTTTAATAAGTTATACTTCAAAACATAAAACTATGAAAACTTAGTGTAAAGGGGAATCATTCTAGAATGATATTAAGTGAGAAACTATATACAGACAATATGTATAATTATGTATCAAACAAGAAAAGACCTCAGTATGTTTAAAGACACATTAATGTATATGTGTTTGAGCATGGAATATTCTTGAATATTATGCACATACAGATAACATGGATTAATGTAAAACAGTTGCATGAAGACTTTATGAAAGAGATGACTAGTTTTCGTTAAATATCTTCACAAGGTGTTACTAGTTAAGTTGAGAACATGCTATGACATGTTGTTGCTACTGTTGTCAGTAGCAACATTGAGGACAGTGAGGGGACTCAGTACACTATGATCTCACATAACACTCACAACCAGCTACCTTTCCATAGAAGGAAGTATCAAAATTCTACATCACAGGTTTATCTTGGAAGGTTAAATACTGAAGTATATGGAAAAATACTTCTGTAATCTGCAAAGCATCACAGATACAATGACAGTGTCTCACATTTGGATTCCCTATCCAACATAACACATCCATTCCTGACATGCGCACTACCTACTTAGATACATCTAACCTTTGTCATGGGTTAAGATTAAACACATAATTTACTTATCATTTAGCACCTGAAGGTCACTAGAGCAGGGGTCCCCAATCACTAGACTGCACACCAGGAGATGAGTGGCAGGTAAGGCAGCATCACCACCTGAGCTCCAAATTCTCTCAGATCAGTGGTAGCATTAAAATTTAATAGGACCATGAACCCTCTTGTGAACTGTGTGTGTTAGTGATCTAGGATGTGCACACCTTACTAGAATCTAACTAATGTCTGATGATCTGAGGTGGAACAATTTCATCCTAAAAACATCCCTGCACCACTGGTCTGTGGAAAAATTATTTTTCACAAAACTGGTCCCTGTGCCCAAAAGGCACTCCAGAGAGTATAAGAATGAGGAGACTTCCAAGTCCGTAGCATCTAAACCTGTAGCAACATCACTCTACAATAATGATTAGAAGGCCTAGATCTTTGAATTGAAGTGAACATCTTGTCTCCAAAAGATAAACGTAGATAAATGAGTGAGGCCTATTCCCAATATTTAGCATGTTCTCTGATTCACTTTGAAAATGGAATGTAGAGTTTGTTTTTAGTTTTGCAATGCCTCATACACATGGTTACTACCAAACACTCAAAGAACTGAAGAAAATTCAGCAAATATGATGACTACGGTTAATTTTCTTTGATAATTTGGGTAGACAAATAAGATATTTATAAAAACCAAAAGCTTCCCTTAGTACCAGCAATCATTATCTTAAAACATATTTGGAAACTACTGATTTTGATAATGGGGAAAAGGTAATTCAGTCTAACATTACTGCTTCAGACAACTAAGCAAGCTAAGCAAAATACATTTTACAACTCCTCTTGAGATTTCAAAGACCTTCCTATAATTGAGAAAATTCCTGGGCAAAATCTAGAAGACAAGAACCAAGAAAGTTAAGCCCTCTCTCAAATGTGCTTTGCACAGATGACATTTGCTAAATGCGGGACACCAATCCAG